>NC_064905.1:1989824-3264864 GCF_929443795.1 Astur gentilis | reverse complement strand
AACCATACTTCTACTGACACTGATGTCATCTCATTGCTGTGAAGGAGAATATTATCAGGCCTGATAGCATTAGCTCTACTCCACATTGGCCGTGTCGACCTCCTGCAGCAGAACCCTCCAAGCTAGCATACACCCACCCTCTGAGTCCGCATCACCACACATCTTCACACAGATAAAAACTGCAGTTTAAACCAAAATTAGTTTTGCATAGTGCCAAAAGTAATAAGCTCTGCCAACAGCAAAGCTTGTTCTTTTCAATATAATCCTGTATGAATATTGCTAGACGACTCTGGATGGGAGGGAACTCATGGAGAGCCTGCTTGGTGCCTCTGTAAGCATGGTGCAGACAGTCTCATAAATATAACAGGACTGGGATTTTCAAATTACTTAAAGGCAGTCAGACATTCAATTTCCATTATATTTTGGTGTTATTAGGATATGTGGCCCATCAGGCATCTCTGAATCACTTAGCTTAGTATTTGGCTCCTGGAGGCCAGGCCATCATCTGAACCAACTGGCAGATGTTTCAGAGCATCTCAAGATACAAGTTACTCCTCAGCCTTTCTGCAGGAATTTGCCCATGCCTTTTTAACTACAGCCACCTGCACTGTTCACCAGTGATTAAACTGACACAGGGGTGAAGACGAATCAAACAGCAAAGTAAGTGCAGTCTGGCTGTGTGTATGGTGTCTGATGGTGACCAAGGCAGGTTTCTCCACAGGGCAGGAAGCAAAGAGTATATCCCATTTACAGCTAGCAGCCACTCTCTGGCAATCCACAAAGTCACGAGCATCAGAAGGTGGTCAGTAACAACCCAGCAATTTAGACACCTACATAAAAAAGACCTCCTCATAGTACCACTTCTGAACACCGTCACGAGGCTTGATTATAAATTATTTTATCCTAATACGCGCTGCTTTGGATATTTTTAATTAAAACTCATTCAACAAAGGTAAGAATTGAGTTTTTTCTATCTGGGCTTGAAAACAGAACTGAATAAATCAAAAGGGTTTCAACACTCTGTACCTGCCTCCATGTAACCATCATTGTCCCAGCGCAATAGTGAGAGCAAACGCTTTGCAAGAGGGACGTTAAAAAGGCTTTGAGTTATTTAACTGCCCTGAAGTCACACAATTCAGCAACCAAATGAGAGGAAAAACCTGCATCTGTTGATTTCCACTCTAGAAGTTCCTCTGCAAGACCACACAGCCTGGCCCTACTGTATTGACAGCAACCACAGTGTTTCAGTTCAGGGCAACAGCACAGCTTTGAAGCAAATCTTTCAATCGTTCCTGCTTACTGCACATGAGCTGCGCTGTGAGTGCTGCCACAGGGCTTTCATGGGCTATGAAGCTGAAAGCCCCATTGCAGGTGTGCACCAAATGCGCTCCAGGCTGTAGCAGGCTCTAAGAGACCAAACCAACGGTTGGTCCTGCAGGTAGCTTGAAGGAAGCCAGACTGATCCCAGGCTAACATTAACCCCCAAATACATTTAGTGGAGGTTTAAGGGGCTGGACATAATCTGATTTTATCTAGGGATGTGCTTCTGTTGCACCAAATCACCTGCAGACATAGCCGCTGCTTCCTCTCCGTTTACTGGCCTCGATTCCTTCTGCTGCCCAGATCTGAGATTTAACCTCAGCTCTGACTGACAGCAGTCACAAGGCAATCAATTTGGGAGCTCTGCTCCACATCTGCGAGTAAGTATTGCCTCCACAGCTGAAGTCCGCCCTACAGCTCTCAGCTGCAATGTCTAACCAGGCTCTTCTCTGGTCCTTCCAAATGCTGCTCAGGGATCGCACTTTAGAAATGCACAACAGCTTCGCCCAAATTTTCTGATAAAACTACATTGGTTTGTTGCTAAAAACCAAAACGTTCAGTGGAAGACAGTATCGCAACAGATCTGTGCACAGGAACAACTTCAGTCTCCACCAAAACTGTAGTTCCTGGTGGAAGGAAAGTATTTCTAAATAATTTCCTGATATTTTTAAAGTGATTTTCAAGATTTCTTTTTCATCAGACTTTACATAACTCATCTCTGTGATTTCTAATTTCTTGGATAACAAGACAATGAAGAGCTGAAGACAGACTTGACCTCTTGACTTGGTACTCCTGGCTTTCCCTAGGAGACCAATTCTCATCAGTAAGGCTTGCTTTGCTGCAAACACTGGATATCACAGTCAGTTAAAAGTAACTACATCTTTCTCATGTCAGGGACCTCCAGAAGCTGCATGCCTGAAATCAGCTGAAAGGTAGACTACTGCCTTCACCTTTGCATCAATCAGCGAAGATATAAATATTAACACTCCCTTCTCACTGCTGTCTCACTGTATGTACTTATAAATAGGACATAAAGAAAGAACTAGATGGTAGACACTTTTAGTTGGGTTTTCTTCCCCATGACAGACTGGCTCCTCAGAAATTAATGGTGGCATGAAACTGGAGTAACACAGTAAAAAAGGGGATCCCTTGAGTTGTATTTTGTGTCAGTTACCCCCATGGAACCTCATTAACTTCACTGAAGCTGCAGAAAAATAACATATTGCAGAATTTGGCCTTATTTTATTTTTGCAAATGCATCTTTTAAAATTGCGCATCTGGAATTTAAGTTCTCTTCCAAATGCTGTGTGATTTGTTCTTGCCAGAGAAGCACACCTGGGACTAAGAAGGGGGTTTAGATAAGTGCCTTTCCATATGGCCCACTGATAAATGATTCATTCTGCACAGCTTAACTTTGAAAATAAATTCAGTATCGTTAAGATATTAAGATACCAGCTTCATATTTCACCTCATAATTGCACTTCACGTATCACAAAAAGAGCTGGTCTGTTGTTTTTGCTGCTGCTGTTTGCAGATACAGTCTGCAGACCCAAAGCGGAGCTCCTGGGTATTGCATCACAGCCTCGCTTGCTCTTTCCTTGCATTCCAGCACACATTTTGCTCTTCTTCAGAGGGTAATTTTTACGTGGATTAATACCAAAAAAATAAACAACCATTTTCTTCTCAAAAAGTTACAGATTCAGTATCCTCAGATGAAAATAGATAAACACAATGTTTAGGATCATGCCTAACTAAATACGCTGATGTGGTTAAAGATCACTCAGGATGAAAAACAAGATCAAACAAAGCAAAATGCTTCCTTGAGAGGCAAGGAGCTCAGTACTCCTCAGCCCACCCTTTTGGCACTCATGGCAGCAGCGACAAGCTTGTAAAACTGGTCCTCTATTTGCTATCCCATGCTCAATACATGGTCCTTACCTTCATCCTTGTAGCTCTTTTGCTTACAAACTTCCAGTGACACTACTGACACACTACAGTCCTCTGCTGGAAGGGTGAAACTGGTCAGAAGATTTCCCAGTCAAAATCAGAACATCATCACATTTTGAATTTGACCCCTAAACACACAGTAATAGGTACCCCCAGCCCTAAGAGGTTTAGGATTGAAACGCACCTGGTAATGCAGCCAATAATGTTCTTCTTTCCTTTTTAAGGGAACCAGAAGGGGAAGCAATAGGCAAAGAGAGAGACACTGGGGAGGATCCTACGCCTCATCCTAGTCCATCTGCTTAACCACCAGAACAGCTCACCCCAGGGACAGCACGTAGTATACTACAGTCCAGGAAAAACAAGGCATCATGAAAACTTCACAGGTAAATGACAACAATCATCATGCTGCACCCCTGGACCATATTTGAGTACTACCATGACAAGCATCATGTGAAAACAGGAGCACTACATCAGATTCAAAAGTGCAGTTGGTTCGTTGGTCTCAAGAGACTGCCTGGGTCTTTCCAGGCAGCATTTACCTACCGTATGCAGGGAAGGACCACTAGCAGACTCTTGATATAGATGAAAGGACCCCGGTATAAATCGGCGTAGCTCGGATGACATCAGTGTATTTATACTGGTTCACATTGTGAAGGTCCAGTTGTAGGCAGGATGAAAAGCAAGGTCGAAACCCAGGAGATGCGTTGAATCACTGCAGTGAAGACAGGAGGTTTCTGCTTTCTCATGGGATTTAGGAGCCGGACAAGTGGAGCTTCCATACAGGAGAAAGACCCGGTCTCCAAGTGCTTCCAAGTCCTTATGGATAGCAATTCCTCCCAAGGTTGGTTTTATTTTTATCTCCTTCAGTCATTAATTCTTTTCAGAACCAGTGAAAATATTTCCTTTGGTCCTACCAGGCTGCAGCACTTTTGCTTAAACGTATCTTACGTGAAAACCTTACTCAAAGCAACTGGGCACAGCTCGGAGCAAAGGGGGGGCCAGCTCAGGCTGCACATCTGGAAAATATTCCTACTGGTAAGGTCTGCTGGAGCAGGGAAGGGGCTCCCCAGGGAGTGAGAGGCAACCCAGAGTTGGCGTCGTCGTAAACTGGACGAGTCCAGAGCCCAGAGGGAGCCGTGGCAGGAGCAGGAGCTATTTGATATAGTAGGTGCTGTCTCCAGCTTTGCTGGGGGATTAGAAAGCTGCCCACGGCATTTTTCTTGCCTAATGCACAGGGACGTGTACAGTTTCCCTGTTAAGAAGGATCATCTGAAGGAAGGTCAGGAAACAAAAGGCGGCGTGCTGCACGCACCCTGGCTTGGGGCACAGGAGGGATTGCGCGGGTCACAAGTTCAGCTGGCACAAATTAGCGTAACGCCAAGAAAGTGGATCTATGCTAGCAGTACCCACAAGTGATGTCTGTCTTCTTGTTAGCCAAAAGCGAGAAATGGCTATTTCATGCATATTCCAAGTGTTTACTGTAAACAAAATGCTAAATATTGTGTTAAATGCAAACAAAAGCCCAAGGAAATAAAAACATGACAAGTCAAAGTTTGATCCTGAGAGCTCCTTTCAGGGACAGACAACTGAGAAATATGACTAGAGCAGAAATCTACTTTCAGTTCCAGGTGCAGTCTATAGACATTCAGGCACATGATATTTTTTTCTATATAAAAGCAGTCCCAGGTGAGAGTTCATACATGATATATCTAGAAAAAAAGCAAAAAAAAACCCACCAAAAAAAGCCTTGCTTTCTGTTCCAAAAAGCTGTCTTCTTTCTTAATTCTATTCATTTAAATTTATTGCCGCTGAAATTCCCAATGTCTGCCAAAATGTAAGGAAAGTTGCATACAGACAAGTGTTACCAGCACAACACAGAGAAGTGTTCAGAAAGGAGCTGGGAAAGAAATACTGAAAAGGACAGATCTGTCATTTTCAGTGATTACAGCAATTCTGGGGAAACATCTTTTTGGATTACCAGGAGTAAAAAGAAACACAGAAGACAAACCAAGAAAATCCCTGCCATAGGAAAACAGATCATGTCAGTGGTCCATATGACTGTTATTTATTGTAGTAGTCATCTGAAATCAGCAGCGTGTGAAACTGGGTGCCATAAAGGTGCACTGAAAAAGATGGCTCTGTCCAGAAAAACACGCCATCTATTTCAACATGCATCAAGACGGAAACCAAGAAGGGAAATGCAGTGGTGAAGGGATGCAACCCAGGTAGACACTTGTCTCTAAAGCCCACCACTGTGCCAGGCTATCGGCAGCAGTCATGGCCATGCTTGTTCTCTTGCTCCCTCTGCTCCTTCCAGGCTCTCTGGTGTCTAACCTCCGGCTGTGACGTGTTTTGATGAACCTGGAAGTTATCTCCATGACTTCTACTCCTCTCTCCAGCTTGGCTGGGATCAGCCAAATGGTTCAAAGGTTAATGGGAGATGGGCAAAATGGCTGAAGATACTTTGAAATTGTCAATAATTTTGAAAAACAGTGCTCTTGCAAATCTGCAGTTTCATTTAGAAAAAATTCCAGTTGAAAGAAACTAAAAATGTTAAAAAAAAAAAAATCTTTGAAGATTTGAAGTACTTTAACCCTATTAACATTAAAAAACCAAAACACGAATATTCTGCTAGAATAGGAAAATTTGCCAAATGGAGATTTTAGAAGTATTTAAAGACCATCACTTTTCAGAAGAACTATGTTAGAAACATATTCACCAGCTCTGCTCTACACTAAGAAATCACGTTACATAAAAAGCCAGCTAGTAGGCAAATAACACACAGAAGATCATTCTCCCAAATGACCCCATTTATTAAAAGTACACTGAAAGCAGTATCTCCATACGCTCACTTCCATAGCTCATTTTGCATGGCTTTTCAACCACAGAATTTAGCGAGAGCTCTGTAAAGTGCTATTTTCCGGATGCTGTAGTTCCAGGAATAAACGGGCATCCAAGCAGGTGAGGGAAAGGCAGTACAGCCAGAGGCCCCAGTTGAGTCCTTTAACGAGGATGCGGTATTCATTTCTAGGAAAGCCACGCTAACAGGAAACGTGGGGGTAAGAAATAACTCTTGTAGAGAGGTCTTAGACTCTAACATAGATGCTTTTGTATTTTTCCATTATATTGAGAGCTTTGCCCATATTTACTGCTTGGGGATTGTTTTTCTCACTGCTGTTGTCCTGCCAGCAATCTGTGCTTACGGCTGGAGCCTCTGCGGTCCACTGGCACGGCAGTTTGGACTTTGTAGTTGGACCTCACTCTTCTTCTGCACTCGGGCTCTGCTCTGCGCCTCACATCGTCTCTAATGCCGACACGCACGGCTGGCTGGGAAGCGGATGCTTGAGCACATAGGTCTCGACCTTCCCTGATGCTGATCTTACTTCCATGCAGCTTAGTCAGGCATTTCAGTGAGAACAGAAGTCCCAAATGCCCTGCAAGCCCCGTTCCTCAAGCACTGCAGACCTCAGCACAAGGCAGCATGAGGGCATTGACCATTTTGCTGGAAATCAGGCACCCATGTAATCCCTGTGCTGATATGCCAGAGAAAAAAGAAAAGTCTGGCTGAAAGAGATTTCCAGGCAGCACGATGCAGACTGCCCACCCGAGCGGGAATGCCTTCCTGGCAGGACCTGCTGGTCCCCACAGGAGCTACAGACTGGGTACCAGAATGGGTAAGAGCTGCTCTGAGGTCATGCATTGTCTTTTCCCAATCATTACTCAGGGAATTCAAGAGATGTTTTGCCTTAGCTGCAAACACAGTAGGTTTTTCTCAAACAAAATCTAAGAAATGTGCAGAAATCAATTCAACAATGTTAGGAAGGGGCCAAGCTGTAAGGCCTGCAGTCCCTAGTGGCCCTCAGCTGTGTGAATCAGTGAAAATCAGAAAAGTATCATAGCACTAAAGCAAAAACTCATTAATAAAAGTCACAGAAAAAGCTCTGAGACAAGGAAAGTTACCCAAGAGCAAAAGTCATTAGACTCAGAAATAGCCTCCCCCAGGAAAACAGCATAGCCCTACTACTTGAATTGTTTTATAACTAGAGTTATTAATATTCTTAGGAAGATACCTTAGGAAAAGTTTTTCACTGGAAGGGGGGTAGACAAGATAACCTAACAGGTGTATTCCATCTCTCAATTCTGTGAGTCTTCTCCATTTACACCAAAGAACAACTTAGCTTTGTGTCAAAGAAAAGAAAATTTAGCATTACCCTTTGCCTCCCTGTTGAAATGTCAGAAGGATGCTTAGCACAACTGGCCCCCCGAGAAATCTTTCTTAATGCAAGAATTTTGGAAACTTCCTGAGCATGACTAGTATTAAAGTTTCTCAGTTTTTGATGAAATCTCTGTACATACATGGTCACTGCTTTCCCTTGGCCAGACTGACATACCCATCCTCGGGTGAGGAGTGACTTCCCAACAGCAATTGCAGGGAGCACACAAGGAATAAAGCGTACAGGATGAGGGTGCAGGGACCCAAACCCTGCCCCAGCTGGTCTCAAACAAACCACACTTGGACCTTTGCATGGCGTCTACCAAACCTCACAAGCCTGTCTGACACTCTGACCTACGCCAATTCAGTTAGCTTTTTACCTCTTGATAGAAACCACACTACAGCCCCAGGAATCAGGGGAATGAGAAGGATTCTGCACAAGGTTAAATGGAGGAATTACTCAAGCAAACCCATGGAAGAACTCTCTAGAGCTTTATATACAAAAGAGATGAAGGCCATGTTAAATCACAGACGTCCTCAGCAAAGGCACAGCAGAGGCACAGCTCATGGCCAGGGCTGAAAGAACCAGACGTGATGCAGCTCCACAGGGATGACCTCGAGGCATCCAAGAGGAGCTGTGCTAGAAGTTGCTAATACCACACTGTCTCCTGCTTTTTTACCTTTTAGAGAAGTATGTGAGCTACAAAATCCGGGACCGGGTTTCCAGCATTAAATTAAATACAACCAGTGCCAAGTTTCCTGGAAGAGCGAAGAGGGATGCAGCCTCTCTGGGTAGCACAGCTTTCATAAGAAGCACGTTCCACATGGTAGGACTGCCATGCGGCTTTGCAGTCCCTCACATCATCACTAGGATTATATGCGGCTATAATAAATGCAGTCTATCATTGGACAACAGGAAACACTACACTGTGATTGTCTGGCTTTGTTATCAGTTGTTGTCTGTGTCCAGCAGTCTAAGGCCCGTCCCAATATGAGGGAAAACATTGTACATGGCAGGATGCACCCGCACAGAAAGTAGTTTCGGATGCTCTGGGATTTCAGGCAAGATGAAGCAATGAGTCCCACATCTCAGTACCTCAGTCCCTCGCTCCTGGGCATCCCAGCCCCAGTGCAAATCACAGCCCCAAGGCAGAGGCTGAGAAGATGCAGATACTTGGGCTGCCCTGGGGTTTTTGCAGTTGGGCACTCAAGTCTCACTATGGAGCCAGCCCCAGCTAGCCATCCAACTCACTGTGCATCACTCAGCTAACCCTGACCACAGACTACTATTTTGTGGCTAGCTAAAGCAGACCTTCCAGACGGTTTCCAAGTCTTGACCCAACAGCCTCAGCAGCTGGAGAAGACATCTCTCCCTTGCATGATTCTGCCAAATCAGCTGCTCTTGACCTGTAAAGAGATTCTGAACATTATGCATCATCCTGCAACCCAGAGGAGCCGGGGTACTTAGTAATTTGCATGATATGGGGCTCGTACAAGGACTCTAGCTGCTGTGCTGCAATATAACTTGACTACTTTCCTTTCCCAGACTTTGCTATTTAATCTGAGCAGGAGGCTTTCAAGAAGGTGATGCCAGGTATAATTATGACAGAAAAGATAAGCAAGCTTACCTGACTGTCTGTGCCATTATTTGCATACACTGTCATACAGTCTAATCCTTATGGTTGCGTGGCATAAAATGGGAGGAAAAAAACTTAAAGAACAATCAAAATATCATTTCACCCTTTCTCACTTTGTCATTTTTGCCATCTCTTTTAAAAATTATTTCTGAAGTCGGTATTTGATGTTGTTATCTGCTATGCCCTGAAAGGATCAGTGGAACCTTTTACACCTCAATCTGTAGATTAATATAAAGCAGAGATGTCTTTCATGCTTGAAAACTAAGTTTGCCAGCCGCTCAGCACCGTATCTTTCTTCGAAAACAAGTATTTTCTCTGTCACCCCAATGATTTTGAAAGGTTTGCACTTGTTTCTGCAACTAGAGGAGTTCACAATTACAATTTTATTGTCATTAGAGGGAACGAGGGTGATAGTGCCACAACATGACTGTGGTATTTGAAGTCACTAACCCAGTAATTTGCTGACTAATGCAAATCCCTGCTTGGAGGCTACCAGAAAACACTGGAAAACTTCTGATTAAATCCTTTGGGGTCCTTTCTTCTCCTAATGTCATTTTCTAGAGCACTAACAGGGAATCATGTGGTGCATGAAGAGAAAGGTGGTTTTCCCAAGATACCCAGAAAAGCTACAGAGCTCTGAATTAGCCTGTGCTCTTGAGCACCAGAGTCAAGCATGATAATCTTTTTTCTTCTGTATTTTGAGTAAGTTGTGGAATGACACCTTGGGCACTTGATCTTTTGTAACATGTTGGTCATGCAGAAAAAAAAGTAGGGGGGAGCCTGCACCACTGCACACTGAAAATTACCTTCAATGGTTATACGGCTGCAACTACCTGAACTGTGGGTTGAGATAAAGACAAGGAGATCCCTTACTAATTACTGTCATAGGCAACCCAGACTTGACTTGGGGAAAATTAATTTAATTTATTGCCTGTTAAAATAGACACTCTCTTTTTCCTTCTTCCTCAGCCTGCCTGGTGTTTGCCCTGTCTTAAATATGCTTTTCCAGAGGTGCCACCAGCATCGCTGCTGGGTTCAACTGTGCCCTGTGGAGCCAGCTGGAACAGGCCAGAGCCATGTGAGTCCGGCACAGGGCAACCCCGACCTCTTCTAACAGAGGACCCCCACTACCCAAACCTGGACACCCCATTCACCAGTCTATTAGCCTGCAGGCTGGTTCAGCAATACCAAGTGAGAATATCTTCCTTTTAGGCAAACATCCTTTACACCTCTTTGGAGAAATGATAAACTACCCAACAAAAAGACCTTCAGCATTTCACCCAGATTATAAGCAACTGAAATGTTATTTTTAAGACAAGAAGATGACTTGAATACACATCCATGTATTAAAAAGACCTATTAATACTTTTCTTGTCTGAGTGACTTGCAAATGTATTTCTGCTTTGTGCCTTTGGCAGCAACATTCAATGGCCAAGCGTTTTCATAATACTGAAAGTTTTCCTGACCTTTCCTGCAGCAAGAAGTCGCCGACTTCCTCCTGCTGTGTATTTGCATAGGGAATGCTTTTCAGCCAGCAGTATTCAAAGGAGAGTTTAGTAGTTGTGTCCAGGACGGTATCCTCAACCAAGAGGTTAGTCCTACAGGAGCTCCTTCAGCCAAATGCCTAAGAACCTGGAGAATAAAATTTTGTAAATTTTTCTTTTTTGTATTCCTTATCCTTTTGTAACTAAATTTGAAGTTGTTATCACTTTTAAATGGAATTGGTCAGACACTGGTGTGGCAGGAAGAGGACTTTGATCATGCCAGACCTGGATGATGAAGCATCACAACGATCAGCCTCCTACCGCTGACTTCTCTCAATAAAGCCCAACTATAGATAATCTTTTTCTCACATCTTGCAATGCTACAAGTACTGAGATGTAAACTTCAGCTAGATTAGCATTCCCTGCTAATCTCCTTTACCTAAGTGGTCTGCTCTTTGCTTTCTAACTTTCCTAGAGCCAACCCGTGCAGCATTAATTTGTTGCAGCTTTTGTCATTTATAAACAGCTATTTGCATGTTTTGTCCATTATTACAGCCTCTGAGTCATATACTAGTCTAGTCACTTCTAATCATTTCTATACTAAACATTCGACTGCTTAAAAGAAAAACCCAGCCCCGCGTGAAGCATTCATTGGTGAACGGGGCCATAAATCACCTTGGCTGAGTTCTCAGAAGTGGCTGGGCAAAGAGAAGTTTCCTAGCTGTAAATGCTCCCCCCCACCACCTTTTTGCAGACTCTTGGACTTCTGATAAACATAAGCAATTAGCACCTTTGCAGACATCATTTTCCTTTCCCACTGATGGAATATTGGATACCCAGAAGGAAACTGGGCCTTGGAGAAAGGTTCCAGGAAGGTCTTCAGGGTTGTGCATGGGATTATTAACACTGCTTCAACTCATTCAAGGAGTGATGTGCTAACACGCTCCTCTCGCCCACACCTCCCTGCCCCTAGAGTGACATGTGCTGTGACAAGTTCATTTCTGTCTAATGGGAAGAAAAACAAACATTACAGTGGATAATCAAACAAATGTGGGCTCTTCAGTTCTTGGATGGGAACTTACTCTTAGCTAATGTCATAAAACATGAGAAGAATGCTCTATAATTAAACCCTTCTCTGGAAATATTTGACTAGGTTTGGGATGAGCTACAGGAACAACACTGAAGTCATCAGCAACAGTAAAGGTTGCATAAGACTGAGAATGAGGGATTTCCATCAAAATATATACCCAGGAGAAGCTGGAGTTAAGATGCTGCTAAATTAAGCAGGGGAATTTAGCGAGGGATTATATACACACCCCAGCAAACCCATATTTCCTTCTGTTTGCATCATTGCAACCACTCAGGGGGAAGCTGTACCTGCAAAGAGGAGACAAGTTTACACCTCTACAGCCACTATCACACATTTTCTGTCTTTCCAATGCAGGGTTCAGCTCCTGCTTTCATGTCTTCCCACAATCTAGTCTTTTTCTAGCCGCGACAGTAGCTAAGCTGTTTTCAGGAAAACCAGAGACTGGTTTAAGTGATGCTGCAATAGATTTACAGCACAGAAAACAGAAGCTCTGATGTGTGATCTGCAGCAGCTTTAACCATGGAAGCTAAGGCTGGAGATCTACAGGTAACAAGATGGACACTCACAATTTTAATTACACCACTTGCTACCAAAAAACGCTGGCAAGAAGAGGGACAAGTTGTGAACCCTACTGGGGCATAAACATATGGGAAGCTGAGTCCAAGGAAACTCTCCGGCTGTTCAATTCTGGATCCCAGAAAGATTTGAGCAGTGCTCCAGAAGCACAGGGAGCGCACAGAGCCATATTTTGAATTTCCACGCTGCCATATTTTGAATTTTCACACGACCAGAGCAGCGTCTCATGCGGGTAGTGCTGGTTCTGCCTGTAGATCTTGGATCTGGACTGTGACGTCCTCTTCTCCCCAGCCTGCCCCATTATGCAATTCCTCTGTTCATCACTTAATTCCTTTCCTCTCCACATGACTGAGAAATGGGCGTTCCCCATCCTTTGCCTTTATTCATCCTCCTGAACATGGATCCCACCTCACAACAGCCTCAGAGGTCTACATTTAACCTACAAAGCTCTGTTTGTCCAGGGCACATCACTCTAGGTCCCTCATGCCTGTCAGTTCCAGGGAACCAGAACAGGGTGGCACACACCCCCAACAGGTATCAAACCATACTCCCTTGTATGTTGGATACGTTAACACAGTAAGCCAAGATTTGTAGCAATGGATGCTGAAAATAATGCTCTGAAATCTAGACATGCATGGACTGGTTTTTAGTAAGTCTTTAAGAGCACTTAAAGGACTAAAACCAACTCAAAGTTGGGAAGGGTGACTGAAGGTGCATGGTAATTCCTGAAAACCATTTCCATTTTACAATTTCTTCCTATTTTCAAAAACATTAAGCATTCACACTGAGCTGAAAAGCTTAAGAATGAACTTTACTTTTGGAAAACCTTCGGTTTCACTGAAAAGCAATATAAATGAGGGGGAAGGACCAACCACAGATGTTGATAAGAAGTGGGAAGAAGTGCAACCTGTTAGTAAAATGTAAGAAATATGAGCATTGAGCCTACTGAGTGCTGAGCTCTGTTCTAGGTTATAGTTCCTATCATCTTGAAGAAAAGCAGCTAAGCTAAACTTTCTATGCTCCTATTTGTCACATGTTGAGACAGATGAGCACTAATTAAATTTGCAAAATATGCTGAAGTCTTTTGAGGAAACACACAAGAGATGATAATCCTAAATTTCAAACAAGGACCTCTGGAGTCAGTGATCTGCAAGGATTCAAAGCCAGTGCAGAGGGGATGCCTTCAGCAGAGTAGCACTAACATGGGGAGTTACAGCTCCAATGGCCATCAAACCCAGCCAAGATCACACATCTCAAAACTCCTTTTAAAAAGAAGTCGAGACACACAAAAGAACAGTCTCTTCTTGCTGGAGCCATCAGGTGAGCACCCAAAGGAAGTTCTTTGCACAAGTTTATAGGTTCATTAGAAAAGACAATGTCAAACTTGGGCTACTGAAATGATTTTCCAACTGGATGGCAAAGCAGACAAAAAACCAAAAAGAATATGAAAAAGCTGATGCGGTGACCAACCCCCAGGCTACTTCCTTCTTGTTTTTGAAATATGAACCCAAGTTGCAAACTAAGCGTCAAATATCATTGTCAAAAGACATAATTCTTACAGCTGTTAGACTACGGGAGAATCAAGTGCTTCACAAAAGAGGAATACAGTATGTATTGGCAATATTTCTCGTTACATATTTCAAAGGAAAAATTGAAACCACATTTCTAGACTGCAGGGCTGGATTACCAGAAGGGCACCGGCGTACACAACGCCGCAGATTGCTCTGCCTCCCCTCCTCTTCCTCCCGAGCCTACCCTCCCTGCTGCGCCCTCCCATGCAAGCCATCAAACACCCCTTATCTACTGCAGCACAGCAAGACCGCTGGCATCTGCACACCGGTTTGATAGAATATACCCATGCTGTGAAAGGGTTAAAGAGGACAATAAAACACAGCAGGTGCAAGCACACAAGAAAGAAATAAAGCAAAATTCTCTCCTTATGGGAGCAATAGAAATGATTGAGAGTGTGGACTGTGTAATCTGCAGAAACTGGGGCGACACTGTTGAGTCAAATTAAATGTACAGAGTGGAAAAATCCTAGCCTGACAATATATCTGTGTCATATGTCTGTGTGTAATTTACTACCACAGTTAGAGTCTGTCTTTGATAGATTCGGGGGAGAAAATTAACCTGTGGGCCTTGTTTCCTTACGAAGTATGGACACGTGCGTATGTCTGTAACCACACTGGGGAGTGACAAACAGGACAGTAAATTTTTTGCCCTCCCCAATCCCCCCCATCGTGGTTAAGAGCTGTCTCCACCCTGTCACTCCAAGCGTTGCGCTTCCTTATCAGGAGGCAGTGAGAAAAATACACGGGGTGAAGCCTTGCGAGACAGGTAATTCCTCAGGGCAGAGAGGGGCAGGGGGGGAACAAAACCCCGAAGGGATGTGCCCTCCCGGGAAGCAGCTGAGCTCCTGCATTCCAGCCCTCAGCTGCCAGCAACACCGCTGGACCCAAGCTCAATGTTCCTCTCCTGAGCCCCTTTCCCAGCCTCCTCAAGCAGCCTTAGGTGCTGTCACACAAAGCATTTTGATGAAACCAGGTTCTGAAAATACACACGCAGTAATGCCAGGACTCGGGGAGATGCGGCACCCGGGATGCTAACCAGTTCACCTGGTGCAGGGACATCATGGCACATCATGCTGTGCACAAGTTGAAGGCAGGGTGAGTGCAGCTTCTCTCCTGGCTACAGCAGCCTACTACGACTCAAAAAAAGGCAATTCTCTCCAACAAGATGCACAAAGGATGGGAGTGACTGCAGCACCAGCAGCTCTGCATAGTCCTGCCTTTAACAAGAGTCTGAGCCAAAGCCCCTGATATAAATAATCTGAGAAGACAGGTCCGTATTACACCCCGGCACACTTTTCAGAGGAGTCCTTCTCCTCTGCAGTGATTTTCTCTACCACCCATCGGGCTTTACTTTGCTGTCAGTGTTGGATTTCAGCTCAGAGATTTGCACTGCAGCTGCTGGCCGGGTTCAGCTCCTTGTGATCAGCTCTAGGAAACTTTCAGGGTGAAACACAAAACTGGGTAGTTTTGGTGCATTACCAGCAACGCTCTGGCACAACTTCTTGATGTTCATTAATGCCAGGCAAGTTTCAAGTGTCCCGGAGCTAGTTTTTTTCTAGCGGAGAGATGCAAAGCAAGAATCACAGTTTGTCTCCTTTTCTTCTTACATACACGCAAAACCCAGATCACAAAACTAAGCTAAGGGACTTGATTACCTTTCCTTCACTGATATCAACTGTAAACAGCATCAAAGCCACGAAGCCACAAGCATGTGAAGGGAACGGCTAAGCCACAGGAGTTTGCAAATATCAAAATAGATAGGCTGTCTTTAAATAAAATTACCCCAAAGCATGCACAGCTTCGCTGCCCCTGCGCTGCATCCTGTTTCAAATTCCTCTGCTTTCCAAGTCTTTCTTTCACCTCCCTTCTTCTGCTGAATTGTCATCAATTTGGAGAGAGAACAGCAGACATGCCTTTTTTTTTTTTTCCCTGCTAGTAATTATTGGATTTAGTTACCTGCCAGCAGCAATCCACAGCGGTGGGAGGCGTAAGTAAATATTCCCTGGCTCCTTTCCAGCACCCGAGTATTATTTCATACTCTAGTAATCATACAGAAGCTAATTAGGTATCTAAATAGGCTGAGATTATTTATTCTATAATTTAACAGCCTGGCAGTTGTCACAGGACATTCGTTTGATGCTGCTTACTTCATTTTATGGTCTTTTGACAGCAAACCATGCTCTGCTGTTGCTGTCATGGTTAGCACGATGGAGCAGGGCAGGTTTTTGAGGGGCTTTAGCCTCCACAAAGCACCCGTCAGGGCAAAACGTTTCTCTTTGAGGAGCTCACCTGACTGCCCCCATTGCTTGCTGCCTGCGCCCTCAGAGGGCTCCAGCCAGGACACGGGGCAGCTATGCTGAGGAAAGGAAGCTGGAAACTCCTGAAATATTTCAACAAAACACAAACCTGCTAACATTGAAGAGGTTTTTGAAAAAGAGACAATTTCTAGGTGGCTTCCTTATATCCATCTAAGAAAACTATCTGGAGGGAAAATTCAAATGCAATTTTATCTATATTTTTTCATAACGGCAAGAAATCACTTTGGCACCAAAGCGGTGTTTTATTTAATTTGCTGTCTGCAATATTAAAAGAATATCAAACTGAATGAACAAGCTTCATTAACAAGTTTACAAAGCTCAGAAATGTCTTTTAAAGGTGCAGTTGTATTTAGTAAAATGGAATTTCAAAGTATGTACATACAGAAACCTAACACAGGAGAATTCAACTGGCTGGCCTGCATTCAGAAACAGTCATTCAGGAAGGGAAAAATAGTGTAAAGAATGATTATTAAAAGTATTTACAGGAATTTGGAAAATCTGAATATATACAAATCCAGTTCTCCAGACAGGAGCTTCATCTTCTGAGAGACTAGAGTCACTTTTCTCAGCTCTGCCTCCCCAACAGCCTCGTCGCTGCCCTTGAGCAGCCAGGGGAACGGTGGGAGCTCAGCGAGACACTTCCACATGCCAGAGCTACGTGTTACTGACTGTCTTGAAAACCATCAACATGAGCTCGGCAGAGTAAGGCGCTATATAATATCTATGATTTATGTATTTATACGATATATGATGCTATGTAAGACACTGCACACAGGCTAAATTCCACGTTCCCACATTGCTAAAACCACCCTGGGTGACGATGATTAGCGCATGGAATCAGATGAGTTTTCTCAGGTGCGAGAAGAGCTCGAGCATCCAGACACCGAGGGACTCTGCAGCTTCAGAAACATGTTAGAGGATACCTCTGCAGCCCGTGGCAGTCAATTAGGATGTAACTAATGACCATTAGCGTGTCATCTGTGCCATGAAAGGAAAACAGTGGGAGAAGGCCGTGACCCTAACCATAATGGAGAGACGTGGACTGTCCTACAAGATGAAGCATGCCCAGACCCAGGGACTGTATCAGCTAAAGGACTGACACCAGGATGAACAGTGTTTGCTTGGACAAGAGCTCTTTGTTGGGCAGTCCATTGAGGGGTTTTAGTTTCAAGCCTAAATAGGTGTCTGATTACTCTCTCACTTGGAGATAAGGTACCTGAATGTCTTGTGCAAACATGGAGAGGCCAGAGGGAGAACAAATCTTTGTGCAAAAAGGCTCTTGGTTGCACATTGTCAAAAGGAAGAATGTTCTACAGAAAAACCAAACAATTCCCTCTGACTTTTGTTAGCACTGATGGAAAGTGGCAACGTATAAAAAGGAGCTTTACGGCTTGCCAGAACGTCGCTGGGAGTGGAACAGATGGCCAATTCATCTCCACCAAACTTGGCACTTCGAACAAAAGAAACAATATGTGTTTTGCTACCCTAATTTTTCCCCCAGGTATCCCAGCAGGTGACTGGGATGTCTGATGACAAGAATGACTTGACTTGTGCTCCCCAAGAGCATGAGGTGCTTGTTTCTGTGGCCTTGCCATTGTTTTGCCCAATTACCCACTCCTCTGCAGCACTCCGGTGAGGTTTCTCCAAATCCAGAAGACAATAGCAAACCTGAATGACACACACATGCTCACATACGCCACCACTTACAGGGGACTCATGTTTTCATATGGACATTCATTTCAGTATTCTTACAACTAGTCTGAAAATGCCTATTTTCTTGTACTGCAGTTGCACGCAACACATCACAGGGATGCTTTACAGAATGTAACTGGCTGTAAAAATTCCAAGATTAGACTGAGGGATCCAAAAAACAGTTGGCTACCCCAGTATGTTTTCACATTTAATGTTAATTCCCAGGCAGAGCCTTGATTTCAAGATTTATATTTTTCTACAGAAGGGATAAGCTGCTCCATTTTCCCACAGAGAGAGTTTGAGGGCTCTACTAGGACGGCTTTCACATCAGAATGAAGGCAACAGAAGGGAAAAGATCCTTCTCACACTGATGCAGCATGCACGGAGCACACATACGTATGCCCAAAGGAGAGAGACATGATTGAACACAAAATCACCTGTGTCTCTGGATAAAATGCATCCTTCCCCAGCTCCCTTGCTACAGCTGAACCATGGTGCAGTCTGACACATACCAAGATCCTTAAAATTTGCACGGTAGTGAAAACAAAAGGGAGTTGTGGATAATCAGTGCTTCAGGCATGGGCAATGTATGTCCATTAGCTACCAGCATGACTCTCAGGCTTGAAAACTGTACCTTGAATATTCTCTTCACATTGCTTTTCTTTCTAACAACAGTAGATGAAATCACGAACCAAGTCTAAGAGGCACTAGAAGTTGCCTGCCCATTCAGGAACAGAGGATGGGTGTTCATATGGTCTCTGCAAGACTACATGTTTTGGAAAACACATGCTACAGTTCTACAAGTAGTCCATGCTCTAACTAGAATTTGTCTGGCCGCATGAATGATACTCTATCATATGTTAATGAAGCAGCCAGATCATTAAGATGAAGTGAAATTCATCAATGATGATTAAAAATCATCCACTGGAAAATGTCTAGAGAAATATTAATAGTAGATCAAATTTAAATGATACTTTAAGGAAACTGATTTTTGTTTGTGTCAGTGCTGCATTAGGAGAACCTCTAATGGGTTAACTAACCATTTTATCCATAGGCTATTACATTAGGAAGTACAATGTTATATTCCCCATAGAGCAAAAAGTTGTTTTGTCTTACTTGTAAATATTGACTAAAAAACACTGATTAGACGAGTGTTCCCATCCTGCTGACTCAACCACAGCAGTGTTTGTTCCCTTAAGAGAGCATTACACACACTGAATATATGTAGAGAAATCAGTTATTAGACATGTGTTTAGGATATTACCCTTTCTGACTGAAAAGGCTAGGCTTTCAGTCAGAATCCAAAATCCAACACAAGTTGTTAGAACAGCTTATCTCATAGAAGCACAGCAGAACAGGTCACATCCCAGCCTTACAGAAAACCATTGCTATATTCACATATTTTAAGGAATTTCTAAAGAGAATCATCTCATTGTTTTTTCTTCTCATCTCATCATTTTATTTTGTGGCTATCTGTGGGGAAATGGAATAGTCTTGCAATTAAAAATACAAACTTGAGTCTGCGTGATTGTAGGCAAATAGTCTCCAGCCTGATTTTAAAGATACTTAACAGAGATGCAGAGCAGGGATAGTTTAGAACATGCCTCAATGTCTCCCTGCCACCAGTTTCAAGGGAATTTAAACCTACAACCTGTCTCACTTAAGTCTTGAAAAAGTGAGTGGAACAAGGCCTAAATATCTTTGAAATGCTTGAGTTGGACAGATTTTCAACACAGCTCAGCTCAAATTTCCCCTGCTTCAGCAGGATCCGTGCACATGAAGTCAGTATGACGGGTCCGGGGCTCGCTGTCGCGCACAGCTCTGAGAAGGCCGCCGAACATTTTTGGGAATCTCGCCCCTTTCTCATGTTCCCAAGTGAAAGATGAGCTGCTTGAAAAATCCAGCTTTGATTTCTGTAAAATAAGGGTTGCAACACACTGCTGATTCACACAGGCTTGGGAAAGCAATAATTGTAAAGAGCTCAAATGTTTAAATGGTACTTAAAAGATGAAAACAAGGCCAGTCAGTCTCGCTACACTTCCTATTCCACCAAGTCACCTTTTATCACTGAGGCTACCTTTTATACACGTTTGGCTTCTAAGATTAGGCAATTTAATTCAAAATATTTAAAACTACTGAGGGAGAAAAGCTGTTACAGACCTTCAAGTGACAGGCTGGGAGCAATCTGGGAGGTCATTTTTAGCAACTCTACGGTAAACTATTTCATATTATTGTGAAAAAATGGGATCTAAAGGTCCTCAGATTTACTCCCAGTTTTGAATAGTGTGGGGAATGACAGTTAGATGTATTCAGTCTGAATTTTTCTAGCCTAAAATTTCTCCATGTGATCCTAATATTTAGTTCCCAGCAGGCTTTTGAGAAAGAAAAAAAAAAAAGTACTGAAAATGGATATTAACTAAGAATTATATTCTTTGTTCTGAAAATTTTTTGGCCCTTGTTTTTGAAGCTTGTCACGTGTAACAGATCAAAACCAAACTTAAGAAGGGAGTGCAGGTGGATTTTGACAAAAATGGATGGTCTGAAGGGTAAGCCTATCGGTCCAGCCACCAGATGTCTAGCAAAAGAAGAAATACCACAGCTATAACATCCAAAAGAAATAATGCAGCAAAGGTTGGGTGCTTCTCTAGGGATGGAATTCTGTGCAATAGCCGGAACTTATTTTAGGCTTTGATACTCTTGCTGTAGATGAACACACAGGGAAATCACTCCAGATAGTTCCTGTGTGTCTCCTGGGAATTTTGCTACAGCTTGCAGAGGGAAACCTGGCCAACTCTTTGAGCCGCTTTCAGTCCTGGTCCTCTGCATCAGAGGGGTGACCTGGTGCACGAGCGGACACCAAGCGATGCTCCAGCAGATGGGATAAAGGTGGGCAAAGCAGAGCTCCTGCCCTGGCCACACAGCTTGTCCATCACGGAGACTGCCAGGCTGGGTCAGACCAGTGGTCTCCCTCGTTCAACATTGCGTCCTGTGAAGTTGCCAGTACAAGTCTCAAAGGCCATAAAAACTATACGGTGTGTTTTGTTAGAATGATTGTTCTGTCATCGCCCAGGCATTGTTGTTATAGGTGCTACACAGGGCAATAAATAAAATGAAATTAGACAGTGTCATGCAATGAAATAGGCAATCCATGCTGGCAGCTCTCCTGGTCAGGTTGTACCCAAGCTCATTAGATACAGCACATATTATTTCACTGATGAAAATACAACTCATCGCATATATGCCTGCCTGCTGTTTTTGCTCAGTGAGACCTAGACAGGGACCTGAGCCATCACCCGAGCTCCACACTTCTGATCCAGATCCAAACATTCATCTCAAGGTTGATTCCCTCCTCGCTTATGTTAGAGCAAGTAAGGACTGCACTAAGAGACTGAGACTGTTTCAAACTCCCTGTAAGCATCAGTCCTTGAAACCAAGAGTGTCACAGAACTGCTTTGGGAAACACCACAAGAGCTACAGGAGCCATCTAGCCCTTTGCCTGAAGGCTGGTGGAAGGCTACTCATTCACAACACAGAATTTGGCAACTCAGGACACTCTTCTGCTCTGCTCAGAGTAGGGACATTAAAAAATTGCCGTTTGTGCACTTAGCTGCTTCAAGTCAATTCTTGCTGGACAAAGGGTTGGGTCTGTCTCTTACCCTCGTAAGCGATGATTTTGCTCACTGGTCTGCAGCCATCCCTACCGCACACCCTAGCACCATCCCAAAAAATAGAGGAAACAAAGCCTGAGTGCTTATGGCCCTCACCTATGATGTGGATGACGCTGGCGTTGGTCCCTACCACTACTCTAGCAAAACAGAGACTCCTATATACCAGTCAGCTTATCTTCTTGCTTTTTTCTTACATTAATTTTGGAGAGGTTTGCTTACCATTTTGGAGTTTAGGAACTTTCAGGTCAGCAACTTCTGTCACTACAAATATTTGAGTTCTGTTCACCACGAAATAAGTAATTTTTAGACTTTGGGGTTTTTTCCTAATCAAATGAGGAAACATACAACTAAAAATTCCACCAAATCTGGAAAATGTCTTTTTGAAAAATGATGTTTAAAATATGATAAGCATTTTCCAATGAAACCTATTAATAACACTCCTTTTTAGAGTACCCAAGTAATGCTCAATGGTCTCTCAACCACATGTTCCCATGATATCTTGCAGTTTCCCAGATATGTAGCTGTGGTGGCAGACCCTGTCTAGCTACTTGCGAGCAAGAAAGTTGTTTGTATCACTAAAATGGAGTCACACCAGGCCAGCTTTTCAGCTAGCATTACCTGCCAAGACAAGGAGACAGATTAATCTGCAAGATACGGCCCATTCGGGTCGATACCGCTAGAGCCACAGCCCTGCGTGCCATCGGATGCACGAGGGCGGCTGCCCCGACGTGCCAAGCTTAGCTCACTGCTGCTTAAACATCCTCATTACTGGCCTCATGCATAATTACAGGAATCCTGGAAACGTGACGGAAGTGACATGTACAATCCTCTGTAAAATATGTCCCAGCTGGAGCATGACATCATGGCCATAGATCAGCCTGTAAACGACCTGGAGTCCTGATCTAGACTCTCATTAAGACTGACCAGTAAAAGGAAACGAGTTCTGCACTGAGCTGCCATAGGGAGGTATCTGCCAAGAATTTCTTCTTGTTCTGGGAGACTGTCAGGGCTCTCTAGTACTTTTCTATAAAAAACCAATACAGCAGCTTCTCTCCAAGGATCCTGAAATACTTTATGCCCATCAGTTTGCTAAATCTCAGGATCAGCTCCTGGTATAGTTAATAGCTGGTATACTTCTTTTACAGGTAGGAAAACCGAGACACAGAATGGCTGAAGTGTGACACTTAAAATTATCACCAACTCAGGCAACTGCCTTTATGTATAATTTTTAAACAAATATGCTGGGTGGTGGAGTTTTCTTTTTCCATTTATCCAACACATAAGCAGTATAAACAACCAGATAAATAAACTCATATAATCCAAGTATTAAGGGCAGCAAATACATAGGGGAAAGTAAGTTATAAAAGCTACTCTACTACAGACCCAGAACACAAAAAATGCCATTTGACTAAGTGCAGTTAAGCTATGTAGCTTGGAAGTTTTCAAATTCAGACAGCAAGCTGTAAAGTAAATTAAATACACACAAAAAATGTAGTGTTTAAAATACAAATTTTAGACCATGGCGATTTCCTGAGCTAAAGCAGGTTTAGAAAATACTGTCATGTGTTTGGAAGTAATTTTAAAAATCACAGTATCTTGTCATCATTTTGAAATCTTTTTATATATAGGAATATTAAAAAGGGGATCTAGAATTGCAGAATATTTTGCCCACATCAGAATCACCCCTGCTACACAGATGACCCCTAAGTTCTCATGCAGTTTCTCTTCTCTTTCTCTTTTGCACTTTCTCCCATGCAATTTCTCAGCCCCCAGGCAGGAGTTTGGATGTGTGCACACAAGGGCAGTTGTGCCTGCATGCAGCATCTAGATGCACAACCTCCTCACATCTGCACCAGGGTACATAAATCTGCATTTTGAGATACTCCATTACAGTTACTTTGGATGCAACAGAAAACACTGTTTGCTCCACAAACTCCCATGGTTGTTAGCAGCCTCCCCTCCATGGTTTTACCTAAAGATTGAGATGGTGTGGGATCAGATGCCAGACCCTAGATACCTGCATTTACTGGAGCAACACAAAGCCCTCCCCCATTGCTCAGTTTTCAGCTGGGGGGCTTGCTCACCCACAACCCACTCCAGTCATGCAGGGACTGAGTTTTCTTGACCTTCCAGTAACACTAAAAAGCAAGATCCAGCTTTTTTGCAAGGTCCTTACCTCCTGATGTACCTTAGTGGGACAGCAGTTTGAATGGGAATTAGGAGCAAGAGTTTAGGTTCTTCATTACGCAAGTTTGTTGTTTAAGGTAAAGCATTATGTTTTGTAGGACACAAAGAAAAGGTTAGATGTAGTATGAAAATTATATAAAATAAACTTTGAAATGTTGCAAGCCCACACAGGAATGAACAGCTATATGTACGAAAGCTGGGTTGTACAAATCTGTCCCAACTCACAGGCTGAGTTAAAGGTCTTTTACAAACTTGTCCCCTCACTGTAGCACATGTAGCCTCACACCGCATTCCAGTCAATCAGCAGAAAATCCCATACTCCCCTCCTAGATGTTATCCTTCATGTGCTGTATTAGTTACAAGCCCCATGCACTCTAGTAGGCACTGACAGATGGCAGTAGATGATGTAGAGGTGCAATCATATCAGACTATTGAGAGTACAAATCTATACAGCATAATGAGTCTTCTATTGCATATATCAGAGCTTTGAAACATTTTCTATTTAAATATATAGTCTGAAAACTTTCAGCGTATATCATATCATCGAAACAACAGACTTCCATTGTTCAAATGGCATAAATCTATCATAGTCTCGTAACAGCATATGATTTCCACTAGCTACAGGCTTATATATTGTCACACTAGTAGCAAAGGTTTTGTACATGGAAATCGACTTACACTGTAAGAACAAATTTTGCATTGTTCTGTACCTTAAAGTCACACGTTTCCATGATGACCAATGAACTATTACACAGATTGCTGGCAAGGGTAAATCATGCTGAATAATCATATGTGTTTTGCCTAGGGGGTCTGCTCGAGTGATCTGCAGCTCAGGGCCGTTGTGGCAATGGAGCCCCAGCGGAGCAACCCCATCTGCTCCTTCGGTACAACCCAACCGCGGCAGCAGTGCACCACGACTGCCCAAACTCCACACAAAGGGGGATATTCTTGGGGATGCTTCTACCCCACCGGCCTCCCCGCACAGCTGTCCCACTCCATGCTCCGAGGTACTCAAGACCCCGCCTGCCCCCACAGAACTCGAAGCTCACCAACCCCAAAATGCATTCACTGGTGTTCTCCTCTCAACTCTGCCAGTGATAGTAGGACATTCCCGTGGAGTAATCAAAGATCATTTCTAAGTTATGGTCCTGTGTCAGGATGAGTAGCAAACACAGATAGGCATTTAGTGGCTTGCTGCCAGGTAGAAGATACCTCCTCACCTGGGAAATGTCCACGTTTCATCTTTGCTAGCTGGAGCTCCACAGCTGGCTGGAGGACAGTTGGTGAACTGGGGCCAAGAAGAGCTTGATGTCAGGCCTCCAAAGGAAGCGTCCCCCTGCTAGGCAGTGGTCCCAGGTAAGCAGCCTGCTGCTCCACCTAGCGTATGCTCTTATCAAGGGTGCTCTTGCATCTGAAGAACTCTGTGTTTTCCACCAAACAGATGATGAGACGCACAACCCTGTTCTGCCAAAAGGACATGCTTCTGCATCACCACAGGCTGGCTGGAGGTGGCTTCCTTGTCGATGTTAGATAGAAGTGTTTCTATCCTAAAACAAGACACGTCCATCCTCAGCCTCCTTCCCTGTCAGACAGCTTTATTTCAATTCCCATACCTATCCCTGGTCACTTCTCTGCAGCTGTCTTCTCACGATGATCACATCCGGACTATCCATACCTCCTCTAGATGAAGACGGGTATAATTTTCTCAGGGCTCTTGTGGCAGGTCTCAAAAGCATGCAAGAGAGAGATTGCTAAATCTGCTGGGAACTTTCTGAAAAGCCACTCCTGTGTGAGAGTGTGCTGCTGCAGAGGCACCCTCCCTGGCTCAGGTGCTGCTAGTGGGACTCTTGGGCCAGGTACCGATCTCCTTGCCTGGAGTGCCCCCAAGAGCAGGTCTTGCACATCACACACAGAGGTGTCCAGAGGTCACTTTAAGGGCAGGATGCTCTCATATTCCCCCTGAGGATGTAACAGATGGAGTGCTATGGAGATGCTCTCTAGGGCACTCCTGCAGCAAGACAGTGCAAACAATTGACAAATTTGGCCTCAAAGGCATGCCCACAGACGAGGTGAACGCAGCCATAAAGCCTGATTCATAAAAGGGAGATAAAACACATTGTCAAAATATCACCTTCCAAATCTACTTGGAAAGGGTATTAAAGTCTTTCTCCACTTACCACTGAACCATGTCCTTATATCTTAGTGACCATATGTAAGGAGTTGCCCATAAGGCACAGAGTATAATTCTAAAGGACGGTAGGAAATGACTCACTAGCTTGCTGTCGGAGGACTACATCATAAAATATTGGCTGTGGTCTCACATCATACCACACACGCAAGAGAATTCATATCAGCACACAGAGGCTATAGAATTACATTTTCTCATCAAACCCCATACATACACCATAGATTACAGGCATTGTACTGGCAACACGCTTGGCTGAAACAGGCTTGCAACGCGAGTTCAGGAGGAGATTGGCTTGCAACATACACGTCTTGTATTTTGCTGTCACTTTGCTATACTTCATGAAATTGGAAAACAAGAGGTCATGAACTACAGCTGAAGCAGGAGCCAGAGTATAATCATCATCTTCCTGGCCCACAGGCAGTTTGGGATAAGGAGCAAACTACAAATATATTCAACAAGAGGAGGACTGCATGTCTTGGGCGATCATCAGTAGGTAATACAGTAACATTAAGACAGTGGCTTCCACTTCTTGTCATACTTAGCACCAGGATTGCTCTCTGGAAGCTGAAACTTGATTGGTGTGGACAAATTATTATTTAGACCCAAACAGACAGTGTCTCAACCTGGGAACAGTCTGTTGAAGATTGGTTTATAATGAAGCCAACTTGAGAGTTTGGGCTCTTCCATTCAAGACATAGCAGTAAAGTCCGCAAGTAGTCCAAGGTAGTAGATGGTACATTAATTACCGCTGGCTAGGAATTTTTTTTTTTTTTTTTTTTTTTCCAAAAACCCACAATGTTAAAACTAAAACTGGCCAGGACAAAAAATTTTTACCTTTATAAAACTTTAAATGGTTAAATCACATTGTTCTCTTTCAACCATTTCAAGCATAAAAGCCCATTAACATTACTTTTGCTTAATATTATCAGTAAATACGTTGCATGAGGTTTTAACTGCCAATGAAGTATTTTAACTCATGTGAATAGTGTTTGCTTAATGAACAACTTTTGGATCTCGCTTTCGGTAGATTTAAGTTTCAGTGAGTGTCCTCACTGAAAAACTTGGAAATTTTAATGGGAAAGGAAACAAATTCTTTACCTAGCACACACAGAAGTTTCCACATAGCAGTCTTAAAGAAATGTACAAGAGAGAGACAGTGACCAAGAAGTTTTCTGGTGTACATGAATGGGACAAAAAAGAGCAGAGGAAGAAGCACTCAAAATTGGAAGAGAGAACTAATCTAAAAATACAAAATAGTTCATTCCCTGCGCCAAAACACCTCAAACTTGGCACACTAAACCTGCACTGCTACGGATTTTCTGTTGTATTACAATTTTTCACATGTGACAATTTATTTGTCCTGGCAGTAGTCACCACTGCTGCCATCTAAACCACCTTTGAAGTTGCTGATCCACATCATTACCTGTGCTTCAGCAGGAATATTGCACCACGCTAGAAAATTTTGCCACAGTGATATTAAAATATGCATTTTGTAACATGCTTTGCAACAAATTTTGTGGGTTATGGGAATGTTACCTAATTTACAGTTCTTTGATGTGTGTGACAAGCATGTTAATACAATTTCAGCACACAAAAGGGCAGCGAGATTAAATTCACTGCATTTGAAAGTACATCGAGATCCTTAGGAGAATGTACCAGAGATAAGAGAGGCAAAACATTATTACCCAGCAACCGTCATATGATAAGGTCAGTATATTGTTAGCTAATGAAATACAGACTTAATATATTTTCTATTGCATATGGAACAGGCAGGACCTCAGCATATTGTATTAGAATAATGCTAATTTGAAAATCAAGATATAAGAGTTGATGGCTAGACCAAGCAATGTTTTTTAACTAACCCAAGAGGGATAAATATGTGTGTGCATTTAACATCTCAGCTCCAGACACCAACATAACCAGTGCTGGGACACCTTTCACAGGCTTAGTCACCCTTCCTTTAATTAGTAATAGCTACAAACTTTGTCAAAGGTTTAATATAGCTAAGTATCTCATTATACTAAATATACAATAGGCATCACAGTGCACAAATTTTCCACTCCCCTGTGTTCATGAAGCACTGATCAGACTATTCCTTCAGGAAGCACCGAGGAAAGCTAGGAGAAGGCCTTTAATAGAGGTTTTGATCCATGTTTCCAGAATAGACTCTAGCTGATGTTGTGTCCTCATTTGAATGAAAAATGGAACTTGTAAAAATGCAGATCTTTAATGCTAAAAGGAAATTACGCTCTCTTAGCTATGACTCATTAGAGAAAAAAAAATACTTCACTTGGTGCATTTAAGCACTCATTTAGTTTCTATCTTGCTAATGGGCTGTTTCTTACTGTTGTTACCTACATATCAGTGTATCTGTTCTTCACACTCGTACCTGGGTAGCCTAACATTGCACAGAGGTTTCCCAGGAACACTATCAATCATTATTCCCTTCTGCTATGGGTTAAACATCTCTTACGCACTCTCAGGCCATCCCTTTGATTTTAAGATAGTTCCTAGGTATAATTGCAGGAAAGAAAAATTGCAAATAGTTGAATACGTCTGTCTTTACATTTCTTTCTTCCTTTTCTTACTTCTGCTTATCTCTTGTTTCTAATAGCCCCCGACTTCCCTGCTTTCACTCTGTCCTGGGAACTAGAGACATACATATTTTCCTTCATAATCTTGAAATCAAAGGTTCTTTTCCAGCATGTTTTCCCCCTGGAACAATGTGGATATCAAAGAGCAGTGTTTGTATGCACGCTACAAACCAAACACAAAAGACCTCCAGCCTTTTTTTGACACTAATAGATGATATTACTGACTGTAAGACTATCTGTTGTACTCTACAGTACCTTGATTCCCAAAGAGTCTATGCCCCTAAGACTAAAAGTCTCTTTTGAGATATGTAGGTTTTTTCTCCACTGGTAACTGAGGGGGCTTATGCAATACCGCAAGGCAATACAGAGACTGAGGTATTTCATTGAGACAGAAGAAATGCAGGCGTAAGTACCAGACCAACAATTCCATGTCTACAAAATTCTCACTGAATCAACTAATCCCCTACCTGGATCGATAGAGTCATTGTTTTTTAAAGAAGAGGAGACATTCGGATTAACTAATCTCTTGAACAACACAGGCTGACAGCAGCCTACCACTGTAGCAACCTAAAACATCTGTTTGAGCTAGTCTGTATTTTTAGCTGTGATTCAAAGAATTCAAGAGATTGAGCCTCTACTGTAAGAAAGGGGAAAATAACCCATTTAACCTGCCTAGATCCGTTGGTGGACAGATCGCTCACAAGTTTCACGTCAGCCACGAAAGCTTCAGCTGGAAGTGTTACCTTCCAGACAGTGGTATCCACCAGCATCATGGCACAAATCTGCTGGAAATCAGGATCTCGTCATTCCAGCTCTACTACAGGCTGGCACCACATCACTTACCACCACAGCCACTGCAAAGAGGTCCTCCGCTGGTCCCTGGATGAGCCCGCGTCCAGGCTCCCCATCCTCTGCAGAAAGAACACATGCAGAACTCCATCAGGGTAAGTAATGAGATGCAAATGTATTCCTTCAGAGGTTGATCCAAAGCCCAGTGAAGTCAATTATTATTAATGTAATTAGTGCTGTATAAGCAGTTCAAGACATAATTCAAGTCAGGTCTCCATCAAGTCAGGCTGAGGATATATGCAGAACAGAATTAAAGGGTTTACAATCTAAATGGGTGTGACAGACAAAAAGAAAGAGAGGAAGGAGATGTGAGGTGATATAAAAGAGCAGATAATCTGCCACAGAAACCCAATCTTAATCCTGTGCTTTGTCTGTCAAACTGTGCAGCCTTCAGTGGGAATTTTCAATAAATGTTAAATCAACAATGTGTTCGTTAAACACTATTTTGAACCTTTATTGGTAAAGAATTTTCTCTCTCCTTAAATTTTTATTAATTTTACCTTGCCTTTAGCAAACATAAGCACGCTTCTTATTTCTATAGCAGTGGCTATATATTCAGGGTCATTCAAGCCAAGTCAATGGAATGACCCTGTAGTTACAAGCATGAATGACGAGCTGAACAAAACCCACCATGAGCTTTGCTTTATTCTGTATCAGTAATTAAAAATGCCTGAGTCACATTGTGCACTTCCCGCACTCCTACGCAGCCTCCTCCAAGGTAACTGGTTTGCTCAAGTGTCGCAGCCAGATGCCAATCCACGATCCCATCGCTGTGCGCTGGCACCGGCCCAAACTCTTTTTTTTTTCTTTTTTTTTTTCCTTTTTTTTCCAGTCCAGAAGGGAGAGTTTACATTTGCAGAGGGAGGGGTTGAGGAGAAAGCAGTGAGAAAGGGAAGGCGGCTCGGCATGATGCTGAGGAGCTCCTGCTCCTCGTTTGTTTTGCACAACACCCTCTCCCCAAGCTCCCAGCCGCTGCGGCTGGTGCAGTGAGAGCACCCTCTGCTGCTCTCCTCCCTCCTGCCAACAAGCCCTTGGCATCTTTCAAACCCTACCCAAGCCCGTGTGATGGGATACGCCTGGTACCTCGGCACCCAGCCTCCGCTGAGGTTCGCTTCCACCCTGCGCACCGGGCTCTGCAAGCACATGGTCCAGCTTTATGGGTCATGAGGGAGCAGAGGGTGAGAATGATGCATGCCTCCATCACTAATTCTGCAAACTTGCTAGTTTCTAAGTCAAAGGATTAAAAAAAAAAAAGGCAGGAAACTCTCCTTGTGCCGTAAGTCTTGTGCCTGGGTGTAACTGGGGATACAGGCTGTATCAAAGCCCTCAGTGACGGCACGGGCTTTATCTGGAAATTTTTGTAACTGCCATTGCTATTAGACCATATGAATGCAATTATAATACTCCAATAGAAATCAGTCAAGTATGTGGTAAACCAAGGGAACATACAAGGGAATGTGTGTAAGATGATCTCCCTATCATGCGCATACAAGGGCAGCAGGATCTCTTCCAGTATCCAGCCATTCCCCACACCTTCCCAGTGCTCCCAGAGGAGGACAGCGAAGGCCAGCTGAAGCTCCGCTAACAGGGATGGAGGACCACCAGGTCGCCCCCGAAATGGCAAGCCAGCCAGCCATGCTGGGGCAGACAAGGAAAAGCAGCAGTGGGAAGGTCTTTTGTAGCTGGAAAAGGCAAGTCAACATGTAAATCCTAGTTAAAATATCTTTATTAGCAGCATTTTAATCACTTGCAAAATCTGGACCAGGATCAAACCAAACATAAGGCAGCAGCTGCTGTAAACAGCCGTTGTTGAAATGGAAAAATGATAAGTGCTGAGGGAAGGATGTCAGGCATAATGAGCCTGACTTGAATGCTGCTGGAGCTGAGCACCGGGCATGGCTGGGCACTGCTGGGCACCTCGGCATCACATGTCCTGCCCTACAAACCTCTCCTGGGTGCAAAGGTCCCGAGACCTACATCCCCTCTCCCTATCCAGATAACCATCCCCTGGCCATATTTACAGCATTAAGGTGCTTTTCAGCCTCCGTTTGGAGAAGAGAACAATTACACCGATGTAGGAGCCTCTTTCCTTCCATCACACACTGGACCGTAACACCAAAAGTCATTTAAACTACTGCTGAATTAGAGAAGAGTAATTATCCACCAAAACTTGAACTGAATCCCAGAGGTGTATTAGATGTATTTTGGCTCTAGATGTATTACACTATCTTCTCCCCTTCCAGAAGAAACCATATTTCAATGCGTTACCTGGTTCAGCTGTAAAGGTATGAGATTTTTTTGTGTGCTAGTGAGAACAGGATCTACACAGTAAGTTTTACTTAAAATGACCCAACCTAAACAAATACATTTTAAAATACCAGCAAACAAAGTATGAGAAGTGTTATCACCCTGAGAGAAAAAAAAATTCTCAAAACTGGAAGACGCTTTATACATGTATTTCAATTAATGCAACTAAGTTAATAAAAATGGGAAAACCCATCTCTGTAGCACAGAAAACAGGAAGCAAATCTGAAGCAAGTTCATCAATGTTTTAGTGTCATAAAACCATTTAATTAAAAAAGGTAATTGAAAATCAGACAGATTAGAAGTCAAGTACTAATGTTTTGTCCTCTTCCAGCCCTCTTCCCACCTTTAACTACAGCTATGGCAGCGCTAATGGCTTAGGTGACCTTCTGCTGGACCTTCAGATGACCAGGTATTATATCAAGCTATTCAGCACCTCCAGGCAGCTAAACCCAGCTCCTGCTATTGGCCACAGTATTTCTGAAGAGATCAGAAATGTACTTGCCTAATTTTAATGGTTACTAGTTCAAGCCCAAAAGGTTTAAATGGCTTTGACTGGGCTCAGGTGAGCACCATGGACTGTCGCAGTTCTTGCTTCTGTGGCCTCTCAGCAGGCTGAGCTTCAACAGTAACTGGTGACGCAATTTTTACTCCCTCATGCAAGGCATTTTCTGTGGTGTACATGGGTTAATTCCTTACCAAAGTGAAGATATGTACACTGGGAATACTCTTTTTTTCCAGGAGGGACAACTCTGCAGTGAAAGACACAGCAGTGGGATCAGACCTGATCAGAGAGCTGGTGCTCATTACAAACAAAATCACCGTATCTATATAGGAATGAAAAGCATGCATTTTGGTGAGTATTTTTTACGGTTTGGCAAGCAAAAGAGAGCTCAGGCAATGGGTGAGAAAGCTGTAACACAATGCACACAGCCAGCATCAACGTGGATTTTTCGTTGTTTTAACGAAATACACTCAATCTGCTTTCACTGCACATACCACTGCAGCCATAGAAAAGGTGCAAAATGAACTTTTAACCTAATTCTCACGCTGAACTATTCTACCTAACTGCATTACATAGAATTTATTCAGGTCACCCTGAAGAGAAATTCAGATATAACTGCTGCTCTCAAATGTTGCAGTCTCAGCTACGTCACTCCTACACCAGCAGTGCTTATCACGATGTTCTTGATTGTCATGTTGTGCTGATGCACTTTATAAACTCCCTTAAAAACAACTGGTCCATCTCTCCCAATCAACCAAAATTACTGAGCATCACTCATGCCACTGCAGTGCATGCTGGCCGCCTAGATCACCAGGAGAGGGGCCAGAGCCAGAGTGTTCAACAGTAGAAAGAGACAACAAGGTTGTCTGTGCTGGTCACACACTTTCCCTGGCATTTCTGGCCCCACATCTCCATACATTCAACCTGTCAGAAAGGCTGTAAAATGGGCAACGAGGAATGCAAGAAGCTATCTTCAGCTGCCTCAGACTACCACAAAGAAACACCTTTTCTGTCCACGTCTCCAGAACAGTTTCCCCCTTCATTATCTTTAATACTAATAATACTATTTGATATTACTAATAATATAATTTTAATACTATTTCAAATTAATTTGAGCAGTCTCCCCACTCCTACAAGATGACTGACTGAAGCCAGATGCTTAGGTCCAGTGTCAAATCCTGTGTGGTGCTCAGTGTATGTGATTTTCACTGATGTTACTGGGCCAAGTGGATCATTCAGGTATTATCTGAACAAACCCCATTTCAAGAGCTTAAACCAACTGAAAATTGGTTTTGCAAGAGCAAGAACGTTTCTGTTCAGGTTCTTGCACCAGAACAATTCACACGAGCCGTTAGGGCATCTTGCTGAAGCACCAAACATTGGTGGGAAGATACTGATTGGCATTAGCTCAAACTGCAGCTCTTCAACACCAGGAAAGGTCTAGAAATCACAAGAACAGTCCCACCGAGCCAGTGCAAAGGTCCATGTAGGCTACCACTGAGATTCAGATGTGCTAATGGAGAGTGCAAGAACAGGTTGAGCACAGAGCTGTAATTGGTCTCACCCAGGTTTCAGCAGGACCTGTTAAGCAGTAAAGTGACCATACAGGAATGCAAGATTACTGATCACACCTATGTAACGTTTGAGCATACAGGCAGCATCTCATCCAAACAAGTTGAAACTTCTTACTGTTATTAGCGAAGGGTGGCATTCCACCATCAGGATCCAACTCAAAATGTACATCGTAGGGTATCCTCAGAAACACGTATAAAAACTATTCCAAAGCTAAATAATTTGTTCCCCACGACATGTTCTTGCTCCTCATAAGGCAGAGGAGGCTAGAGCTACAACTGTCACCGCAACACCCTAGTCCCTCTTGCTACCCAAAGAGCCTCCCTTCTTTTCCTCGTTGCCAGGATGCCACAAGAAATTCCACTTTCAAAAGCAGCTCAGATCATTTTGAGTACAAACACATGCCATCATCATTCATGTGTGTCATGGGGAGCACAAACCAATTCCTTAAATCATCTGCATTTGAAACGTTGAGTCTCAAAACACTACTATAAGCTTGAGAAGTTGCTTCATACTAATCAGTTCTTAGTCCTGTACGACTTGGGAGAAAAAAAAAAAAAAGCATTGTTTAGTATTTTTCATTTCCATAAGGGGGAGCTTGTGCACAGAGGATTACTGTTGGTGACTCTCCAGCCCCAGAGACTTCACACAATTACAGCTCATTGAGACCTACTTCTGCGTTAATTACCCTGCTCAGGAAAGGCAGTGCAAGACGAGGGCCCACAACCTGCGCTCTCGTCCGGCACCCGCCCTGCCGCGCTCGGGAGCTGCGGTCTTGTAAGAGTGAGGATGGAAAACATTTCTGCATTAACCAGAAGTATTTGACCCGTGCTCAAGTGTGAGTTCCGTTTATATAATTACATTAGTGGAAGGTTAACATTTTTATTTAGCCAATGTATAATTCATACCACCAACAATGCAAGTTACTCTCTGCGGTTTGGAGATTGACTCCACCTAGTAAGTATTAACATTTACGGGATGAAAAACAATTGCGAGGGTTATGTGTCAAGATCTGCTTCAGGGTTATGTGGTAACAGGTTATCGATGGCTAATAGTTGGGCTTGAAATTAAAGATCTTTCTGTAATCAGTCTTTAGGAAACACCACCCATGTTCGAATGGGAAGCAGTTGTTATGGTAGCAGTTGAGTAAGTAAATGGTTGGTTAAAACTCAAACACTTCCCACTGGAGAGGTAGCAAAAATGCCATATGCAAATTATCAGCTGTTATTGGTAAATCTGCATATTGAAATCAGGTAATAAGCTACAAACATACTGAATTTCCTACAAAACATGTAAAAATTTTTGTTGAATAAGAAGTTAGGAAAGAAAATCTAACACTGCAAAGACCTCTGAGGTGTAATTTTAGAGCTCTACTTCAAGTTCCCTTGCAAAAAAATTGGTCTTCATGCTTAAAGCTGTACTATTTTTGAGAAAAGAGCAATGGCCACCATTCAACACTGCGTACAACATCTGCTGAAGTTCTCTCACCTTCACAGTCTTCCAGGATTTCTGGGGTAAAACCAAACTCCCATACACAGCTTAAGGCCTCCCTTTTAAATAATTTGAGCCAGCTTTGTGATAGCCAGCAGCAGTAATCCTTTCCATAATTTTCACTTACAATTTTATTTACAATTTTTAATTTCTGTTCTGTCACTGTTATAAATGAGCTAGGTTATTAAGACAAAATTCCCCAGTTCCTGCCTGTGTACCTGTAATCCATAAAGGTGACTTCTGAAAGCATGTGCTTTCACCCTCGGTATTCCAAAAATGCCTGATTTAGAGAGATGACTCACAAGCACCACTTTGTCACAAGCATCCCTTCTGTGCAAAGATGCGCTCAAAGAGCAGGGAACAGAAACACCGTCCCCAGTTGCAGCTTCATTTCTGGTCAAAAAGGGTTGTGAATTTCTGTTGGAAGAGGACACAATAATCCACTGATGAGAGGGGTGTGGACAGTTTATAAGGAGAACTGGCTCTGAAGTTTGCTGCAGCCAGTGTAACACAAATACATATTTTGATTTGGTCAATTACCATATCTCATTTGTATAACATGATTTAAGTTCTCAGGCGTTCAATGCACACATGTTCTATTTTTATGGGGGTAGATATTAAAAATTTTGTTGTCTTTATACTGTGGAGACTAGAACCCTCTTACATTAAAGTATAAGGAAGTCAGCTCGTGTGCACAAAGAATCCACGCTACGTGCCTTGGGACTACTATGCTACATATGGGCTGCCTTTGATAGTGAGGCAACACTGCTGCACGTCTATAGACACAGAAACTGTATAAATAATGAGTACAGGCTAAAGGTGTCACATCTAGCCATTCTGTCCTGTAGAAGAGAGGAGAACTACTTTAGCTACCTTGCTGCTGGTTAAAAACTTAAGCGTCCTGTTGGATCTGCCATCCCTTATCTCTTTATTCTATTTCTTGCATGATAGAGAATGGTTCACGACAGTTCACTCATGCTCATCAGAGAGACTATATGAGATTTTTAGTTTTGTTGTTTAATTTTGAAAATTACTCAGCACAGATCAAGAGATGCTACACACCTTTCTTCCACAACCTGAAAATGCACTGTGTGTCGAGCAAGTCTCCTGCAACTGTGAGGAAAGGAATTCCATGGGAATGCGTGGCTGCCTGGGTTGACAGCAGTCGGGGAAAATTGATCCCATTGTAATCCCATAAAACGATGGCTTTCCAGAAATCCCAGGCAAAGAGCCCATTTTAGAGAAGCTCAACATGCCAGAAAATCAGAACACTTATTTAGGTGTCTCCAAAGCGATTCAGGTGTATAATTTGTCGGGTCAGTCAAAGGCTTTCCACGAAATACAGAACAAATTAAGCAAATTTTGGGTCTCACCTCCTCATATGCCAAACCACTACAATGCTGTTCGCTTCTTCCAATGCTTTTTCTGTCTCATAAAAAATCTGGGGCAGGAACACTCTCTTGCTATTTGCAATTGAGAACATAATTGAACAGGGGCCCAGTTTTAGATGAGGTCATTATGCAAATAATAATGCAAAAGTGCGTATCAAGTCAACTCTAGTGACGTGAGTGTAAACATGATGTGGTAGGAGTCAAAGAACACGTTATATTAATTATTAAAATAACTATGGAAAGGGGTGAATTTCATCTCCTGAAATCTTTCTGTTGAGTCTTACTGAAGTATATGCTCTATTCCCACAAGATTTATAGGCTTATTACAGGAATCAAAGAGAATCAGTACGGTACCTCTTAGCTTTAAACATCTCTGGATCTTGGGTGAGTAAATGAGTTGCCATGAAATAAAGTCTCTTTTTTTAATTCAAAGTAAGACACACCTACATCTACAATCTGAGGAGACAGATACTAAGGAGATATGATATCAGATCACATTCATGTTTCCTCTGGTACAAGACTAGGGGAGATCAGTCCAAAGAAAACTACTTAACAGATTGAAGCAGTTGAAAAAAAAAAAGTACATTTACTTGGTAATGTCTAAGAGTCTCAGATGTCTATGGTACAAAGGAAAGTATTTGAACAGCTTAAAAGTTTTATGGTTAGAATAACATTCAATAAAAAATACGTTTTTGCAGGACTGGTTAAGAAACCGCAGGCAGGCGGGAATTCCGGGAAAGCCCCCGTTCCTCCAGGGAGGAGCCAGTGGGGAGCAGGGAGAGGGCTCCCTGTGCTGCCCTGGTACACCAGAGAAATAGGGAAGGGATGTCTGGGATTTTTTTTTCCCCTAAAATAGTGTGCCTTTCTTTGATCAGGCAGGTGGGCTCAGTCTCAGAGATGTAGCTTTCTGTTAGGAAATTCCCAAATCCAAAAGCTGGGTGCTAACTTTGCAATATCCCCAGAAATCTGACATGTTCCATGTGTCACTGACACCCCACATATCCGTAAGCTTGTTTTAAAAAAAAGTCATGAACTTTTGGAGCAATGCTGACGCTGGACAGAGAGGTTCTGGGCCAAGCTTCAAATACACCCACCGCTTGATTTATAGATCTGTATCAGAACCAGAGCAGGAGATTTACTGTTTCTCGTAATTTAGAGAGCTGAAACCAGGTGAGATTCCGTGTTTTTTAATGAGTTTGACCTAGAATTTTAAAATGACTTTGATTCCCAAATTCAAAGTGAAAGTCAGAGGAATGAGCCCACATGAACCAGACCCAAGAATATATCTCCACAAAGCCCTGTGAAGTGAAAGCACAGCTTTGCAACAGCTTTTGTTGACGTCTTCCCTTGCAGCAGGCGTCTAAAACAGTAACTTCTGACTGCCCAAATGCAAAATGTCCGCACAGCACTATTCTCAAATGGGCTTTAAAAAAAATTTTAAAAATCTAGTTATAGATTACATGCGCATTAAGAAAATGCATCATCTGGCACAAGCACCTTATGGGGTTTCCTGAGTTATCTCTCTCTGTTGGCATCAGTTGATGCCAGTGTGAACTAAAGGGGTATTAAGGTGGAGAGGGAAACACAAAAAACTAATGGAATGAAGACACCTGTATAATATTTAGTAGTGTTTCCCTGACAGGTATCTTCCCACACTTGAGATCACCAAAACCACCAGCACAAGGTATGCTGCACAAGTGAAGTGCCATGTAAGTACATCAGTGGCTGCACCCATCTGCATTTGGTAGATGCACTCGTGTTTGTGCTCAAGTCTGAAGAGGCAGGTAGATTAAAGCAACACAGACAACTGCCCTCACCAGGTCTGCACAGAATAAGAGGACAAATCAGTGTCCTCATACTTGCAAGTGAAAATATTTGAGTGAAGTTGCTAAACAGCCAGGCAACTACACAGTTACAGCAATTTCTGAACTGCTGCGTACTGACACATTCCTCTGATCCTCCAGCCGAAATAACTTACGAGCTAGCTTTGTAATGCTGTTTTTTCAAGTCTTGGTTTAAGTATACATATATCTATTTTTTCTCTCACTGTGTTGATGTAAAGAACTGCTGGTCAGCAAGGCATGTAGCAGCCACGAATGGGAATGTATTCTTCAGGTCTTTCTATATGAGAACCAGGCCAGAATTATAGGTATCTATACGTATTTTTAACCTGACAGTCCACAATCCTATGTAAGCACAAGCATGTTTTGCGCACACCGTCCTCACAAACACAGATCCTTTAGCTTCCTGGCCCAGAGTAAAGTTTGCAGTGCTAAAATACCAATACTTCATCTCCAGAACAGATGACTGCAGGCAAATTTTCTTTGAGGTGTTAGAAAATGTGACATATCTTTGTTCTGTAAGTAAAATTATCGACCACTTCCCATACATGGAGTACTTTGCTACCTACAAAAAACATTACTGTGATCTTTAACCTTGAACAGGGGAGACCATGCTGCATGCAATACTGGGGAAAAATAACAGAGGAATAGGCAAACATATACGGAAAGATAGTTTCATTACTCTCAGGCATTGTTCCAGATGTGTCCCTTCTAATGTGCTCAGCACGTAGCCTGTTTTACTATCCATATCCCCACTGCACTCTCTTGCCTTTAATTCAGTTTTACCCTCTTGTACCTCCTGCTATCTTCTCTTTTGTAGTTTTAAAGGGTCCTGATTAGCAGGCACTACAACAAGAAAGAAGAAAAAAAAGATTGCGGTGTAGGAAGAAGCTACCCTCTCTCAGTAAAAGAGAACTCTTGAACTCTTCTCTCATTCAATAATATGTGATCGCATTCTCTATTCCCTTTTACTCCCTTTGAGCCAGCTACACAAATGTTCTCCCAGAAGGTAAGCAGGTCTGGTCCAGCTGACTGGGAGGGAATAAAACATCAGTTTTAGATGAGTTATTGAAGAACAGGTCCAACTGATTGAGTGGGTTCATCTAAGTAATTACTTGAAGAATCACTTTCCAAAGTTTTTCTAGCCACAAATAGTGGAACAGCAGCTGCCAGCAGTGCTCACTTCAGAAGGCTGCTCAGCAGTGTATGTGAATTAGCAACCAGGCTTGAACCTGCTCACGGTTGGATGATGATAACGCAAGTCAAATTACATCTATAGATGCCATTAACTGGAGGTACCGGAAAAAGCAAAAGGCCATCACTGAGCCACTGCTGTGCCTTCTAAGTCAGGACAGGTTTACATAATACTGATGAATATGACTTTTGTATCACTTGGGCTTTTGAAAAATTCACTGAACTTTTACAGCCTACATACATGAGCAACACTGCAGTTCCCGTGAGCTGCTGCTGTACTGTTTGGCTGCTGGTACTGGCTTGTTTACTGCCTGAAACTGCCTGCAAACAGACAAAAATCTTACAGTTGTGATCAACATCAATAAATTGGCATGATTCACTATCAGTGAAAAGACAAAAATGCAAGGAAAAGGTGTGAACATAAATCCTGAAGAACTGGTGACTGACTTGAGCACTATTTGGTGATACTGAGCTGAGCTCTCCGTAACTGAAGTTTATAGCAGTCATTTTATGCATATGGCATGAAGATGAAACGTCCACACAGCAAGTTACCAAGAAACTTCTGCCAAGCTGGGACACAGCAGTATGAAATCCTCCTCCCATACCAGCCCACAGCCCCAGTCCGCGAGGCTTGCACAGATCTGTGCTCCCTCTTCCCCCCCAGATGCAGCCCAACGATCTCTGCTGTATACTGCTTCACCTACCTACCCAGGCTTCCACACCAATGCCATGCAGCACTGACCATGAGGCAACATCCACCTTATGCTGGAATAGAGACATTTAATTATTACTACATGGTTTCCATTGTAGTTTTCTTGCTTTCCTGCACGGTTTGTTATGTTTTGGAACCCACAAAGAGACAGGCACGTGGCTCTATGAGTGTTAAAACCAATGACACCTGCTTTGCTGCACACTTCTAACTTGACAGCAACTGTGAACCTTCCTTGAAGCTTTTTTCCTTGCAGCTGAGGCAATCTCCTTCTGCATGGATTTCCTGCTCTCTGCAAGAAAAGAAGGCCCAGGACTGCAAGCTCTAACATTCCTGCAGCTGTGGCACTGGCTGGATCTCTGTCCTACCTGGTCTCAAGAGAAAGCAGTTGCCATCCTTTTCTGTCAAACCTGGCTGAACTCATCATACAGGCATAACTATATGGTAAAAAAGAGTCTGCAAGCCCACAGGCTTGCACCTGAGCTGACAAGACAGATGAAGGACAGGAGTAGAAATCAAAGCATGAAAAAATTAAAGCCTAAAAGTCATGCTCCGGCTGAGCAAACCTGGCTCTACAGCCCTGATAGTACAGCAAGGCTTCTTGGAAGCTTTCTGAGACAGTTCTCTGGTGTGTGGCAGTGCCAGCTTACACCAATGGAAAGCATATGCAGGACGTTTTAAGAAATCACTTTACTCAAAAAAGAAAAAAAGAAAGTACGGGCAATTTTTGTTTCTGAGAACTAATTTTCCAAATAGAAAGACCATTTTCTTACTCAGAACAAGTCCTCACTTCATCTGTAAACTCTAAAATTTACATTGTAAATAGTTTTAAAATTCTACAAAGTCTAAATCAAGACAAGTATTCTAAGATGAACATTCTTTCTGAGACCTTTTTTCTTTGGAAAGTAAAAGACAAAAAGAAATGAGAAGCTTTTCTTGCAAGTGACAGAACATCAGGCTTAAAGAAGGAAGCCTCATCCCTGGAATATATAACTACTGACTCCAATTAAGTTTTTTTCCATTTATATGGGCATAGAATCAGGTCTTTGAAAGAAAAGTCAACGGGCTTCAGGCAGCAGTCATGACAGGGAGACACTACATGAAAATTGCTTTTTTTCATGCTCCCAAGACATCTATCCTAAACTAAAGGCTGTAGGTGCTGACAAGCTTCAGCACTACAGATTAAACCATGACAGGAAAAGTAATTAATGGCAAAAAATAAACAAAGGAATATTTTAGTTATCTTGGGGATGAAAGGTTCTTTTGACTGGCATTATTAGTCTTCTAACACAAACCTTTAGCTTTGCTTGGAAGAATATTAGATTCTCTATGGGATGCCAAGTCATGAATCAATCAGAAAAATCTATTTTTGAAATCTTTCTATCACGCTACTAAAGGAAAAAGTTGTGCTGACAAAAATGCCCGTTGCGTCCGACACAGCCTTTTCTTGTTCGTTGTTTTAAGAAACATGAAGGAGGTTGGGACTAAGGGATTTATAAATGCTAAGCAAACCCTGTCCCTTTAATCTGAAATCTGTCTCGCTTTGCCCTTAGGTTGACATTTATTGTTTAAAAACTTCAAGCAAACGTACTGAGGAATTGCCCATTCCCATCAGTTTAAGTATGAAATGTTTAAAGTGCACATATTTCATCTAGTGCCAGGTCCAGGATCACAGCCAGGTCTTGTTTGACAACCAGATGACTAACACAAAGGGGTTCCCCTTATGAAAACGTTTAGATATGTGAGTTGGCACAGGCCAGCGGATCACAACATACCCTGCCGGGAGCCAGAGCGCAGGCATGTGCAGGGCATATGGGCAGCCACATTAAAAGTGCATTGCCATGCCGAGCTGGGAGCGATTGGAGTGAATAATCAGGCAGGCCAATTTGAGGGTCATTTTCTATTGCACTGTAATTCATAGAGCTGCTTAAGGGCATTAAATGGAAACAATTTTAAGAGCGAAAATGAAAACTGACCACACATTGCCTGGAGGTTAAGTAATGCTGATGTGCAAGTTTGTGATTACTCAATATGCACATTGCCCATGCTTTCAGCATGGGAGCAAGTTTTCCCCATAAATCTCTGGACACAAAGCATTAACAAAAGAGATGAGTGGTATTTTTCCAAGTTCTTCCTTTTTCTAGTATTTCTTGTAATCCTAAGTTTCATCTTCAACTTTAAAATCATTTGTTCCAATTAACTTTAAACAAGTATTTTTACACTGTCAGGGACTGTTAGATAAACCATGATCTAGGGATCCAGCTACCATCCTTAAGGTTATTATCAAGGAGAACCCGAACAGCCTCTAGACCACCTCGTGAGAGTGGCACTCCTCCCACCTGGGTCTCCACCACCAGCCCCATGGGTGACCGCCGCGCTCCATGGATGGCCCTGTGCACCCACCACAGATTCCAGTATTCCTTGGGCTTCAACCACATACTGGCTGTCCTATCATGGAAGAGACATGTGTTTTACAAATGACATAGCTGGGGCTTTTTGTGTTTATGAAGGAATCTTCTTGGTTTATCTGAAGGTACTTAATAATAGCCAGTATCTTCCTAGGCGCACCAAACATCTCAAATTTAAAACTTTCAGTGACTATGATGTGCATCTATTTAACAATTTTTATTAACTTGAGGGTCATATTTTAAATTCTGAAGTTTAAAAAGGACCAGAAGTTGGGAACAGTTGCTAAATATGCTGATACTGATCAATATCAGAGTCTACAGGAGCAATAAGATGATGTCGAATGCGTTTCAATTAGATGTGCCTTGCAGATTTTTCAAATACTGGTATTTTCAACTGAATTCAGAATTTTGACATTTAAAAACTAAAAACAGGGATGTTTTCTACAAGGAGGTTTTAAAATTTCAAAATCAAAGTACATTGGGGAACAAATTAAAGCAGTTCCTCAGCCAGAGGTGACGTGTTGACCACCTCACTGTCACTGAGGCAACACAACAGCATGCCCGAGGGCCACCAGGCACCTATGTCTTCTCTTGAAGTCATCGTACAATGATCACCTAGTTACGGTATGTTAAACTGCGGTATTTTGCTCCAACTCCGTAAATATTTTGCATGAAGAGAAGGTAACATGATCGCAAAAAATTTCTTGGCACGGGCCACTCTCCCAATTAATATTTACCAGTCATCTCCCTGTCATTGCGTCACATCATTTCCAAAACCTTCACAGCTATGCACATATGGCTCTCCAAGGATATATTTGAGTTAAGAGGAATCTTCTTTTGCAGATCTTATGAGGTCCAGCTGTTCCTACAACACTAATTGTAGCTTCGATTCCCCCCTTTCACCACCACCTGCAGATAACCTGGGGCACTCATACGCAGTGATGTGTGTAATTCAGTGCCTCAGAACACGAGACATCCTTAAAAAAGCCAAGCATCAATCTTCCTTTTGAGTTTCTTGCAGTGAGGTATTGCTAAGACATTGTTTAAGGTCTGACAGAAGAAACAATACAAAATTTTAGGAGAACAAACTGATTCAAAGCCTACCAAAACCTCTCTATCAAAGCAATCCAGCCTTTGGATCAAAAGATATGTCACCAGTTTTGGCTACAGCCTGAGCCATCAGAAATTAAATTTAGGTTTTCTCAAGGAGAACCCCCGGCCATTATACATGGTTCTCAACACCACCAAACAAGCAGTGCAAGACTATGCTTTTAATTACTACATGCAGGAACTTAACTATTTCCTGAGCAGTTAGGAACTGATCTGAAATCCTCCGATTACTGTCTAGGATACAACTGGCAGCAAGAAGCATGTTTCCTAGTAAGCCATTTCAAAAAAGCAAGTTTGGACCAAGCTGGATGCATTCATTCACTATAGAAACTGTCCTAAGTTGCATTTGTAGCTTATTGTCCATATCCCAAGTAACAAACTACAATTAAGTGACAAAAATCATTGCAGCCATTAACAATTACTTAAAAGTGCCCTACAGGTACGAATTTATTGCTACCTGCTCTCTGCTCTTCAACTGTTTACTGTTAATACACGTTAAGTTCAAAGTGTTTGCAATAGAAAAGCGCAACAACTAAACTTTTTTGTCTCTCCTTGGAGAGCTTGGGAACTGCAGGTGTGTATTGCTGAGTGCATCTTACAAAGCGGAGTTGCTGGAATTAAGCGGACATAATCTGTCCCCTCTGGGACAACACAATCGCAATGACTTGGTAACACACTGTCCCTACAAGGGCTGAGACCCCCAAGCTGGGACTTCAGTAGTTTAAATGGAAAGTAGGTTAAGGTTTACTGTGGCATAACTATAAAATACCCACGACATGGATGCGTACCCAGGATGAACTCCTCCTGATGTGACTACAAGTGACTTTGCATTGACTCAAAGGTCAGAGGGGGCTTCTGACAACCTCCTCTTGCAACTACTCTTCAAATTGATCCCTCCATTTAAAAGCACAGCCTACTCAGGAGATTATCACAGGATGATTCAGGTTGGAAGGGACCTCAGGAGATCCTTTACTCTAACCTCCTGCTCAAAGCACATCAGCTATGAGATCAGACCAGGTTGCTCAGGGCTTTAACCAGTCTGGTCTTGAAAATCTCCCAAGGGTGGAGGCTGAAGAGCATCTCTAGTAAATCTTGCTCCACTGCCACGTAGTGAACTGGCATAAACCCAAAGCTCTTTCAGTGTGCCTACTCTGTGGCCCTAGCAGAACACCTCTGGACATGTGCCAGTTGCCTATGAAATCCTTGGTGAAGACAAATTTTCAAGTGCCTGTCTTACTGTCAGCAGTCTCCATCACTAAGGAGTCATTGTGTCGCATTGTAATAGAGGGATCGTGTTCAGAGCTGACAGGGAAATGTCTTTCTGCCTCATGAAAACCACACTTTTTGCTTCTGTTTCAGAATACCTCCAATACATCTCCCATTTCACTGTAGAACTATTATGATACATATCAACACTACTATAATAGCTGACAGCAGCTAGTAATTTCTGGAGCTAAGATTGCAAATGACCTTCAGATAGCTTTGCATTCCTACAATGTTCTGAAGTACCATGGGGACTGAAGCCTGATAAAACTACTTCCAATGATAACAGCAAACACAGAGAGCACATAACCAAGATTTAAGCAATTTATGTACTTAGTTGAAGAAACTGGCAGGCTATTTCATATGCTTACAAATCAAACGAGCAAACTCAGTGTTCAATACACTTACACCGCTCCTCCTTTTATTTAGTGTAGTGTAACACGTTTCTTCTCTTTCATCATCATTCAGGACATAATCCTAAACTGAATGCAACTGAGGCTGCTGCGTTTGCGTCAATGATTCCAGCACTGAATCAAATTATCCTGCAAAAATAGAATAAATCTATTTTTACTAGCCAAAATGCTGTGGATGAAGTAATCTCCACTTACAAGAGCAGAGTACTCGCTTCCCATCCTGAACATAAAAGTGCAAAAAATACATAAATACATGTTGATTTCTTGGACAGAGAGTGGGAAATAATTTAATTTCAGAGACATATTAGAAACACTGTAAATTAAATGCACAGTATTCATACCTAGGACTATACTCCTTACCATCCTTATATGGTTTGTAGGATTTACTATTATTAATCATTGCTGATTGTCGGCTTACAGCTGCACAGATACTCTCACCTCCAGTCCCCCTCTGATTGGGGGCCACCTACAAATGGTGAGATCTGCTCCTGGTTTATATCGTTTTGGGACACAAATGAGTTGTTACCGCCTTATCTTCCTGTTAACATTGCAGAGCCAGTAGTTACATCGGCATGATTTAGGTTCTCAGAGGGTGGGAAATGCTGAACATGGAAAAAGGTAGGTTATCTTCCCTCGGCTCTGCGCCATGCCGAGAAAAAGCTCCCTAAACATTCCTGCCTGAGATTCAGCGTTCAACACTGGCAGAACAACTGGCAAACTGGGACCTATATTTCTTACAGACATTAATATACACTAAACGATCATCTTGCCTTCACGCTGTGAACCTGCACAAATCCTAATAAAAAAAGGTTGGAATAATAATAGTAGCATATTGAATGATTAACTCATCATGGCAAAACCTGCAATTTGAGGATTTTAAAATTTGGTGATGCAATTCAGGTTTGACCCTGTCTTACGCTGCTACGTGGCACACCTGCTTAGAGAACATAATTAGGAGATGTTGAGACAAAGGAGTTGACTAAACAGCACTGTATTTCAATGATGTACCCGTGCTGTTATCAGACCTGGGAGCATGGTCATGATATTTTTGCCCTATTTTGTGTCAATCCTTCATATTGCTAGGCTGGCTGCCAAATAAATTGACCTTGTCAATTTTAAAACATCAATTATCATCATTCCATTATTGAAAACAGCAATGTGCCTGGAATTACACCAGTAGGTAGATGCGCTTTGACAATACAATTTCTTCCCATACGGAAATCAGCGCATTAGTCCATAGCACCTTTACGCTGATTTAAAAGTCTGCATTACACAGCTCATACTGTTGTAGTGATAACAATTTTCTCAACGCTGGAAAGGACTGGGAGTTAGAAGCTAAATAAAACATTGTTCTTGATTTTATACTATAGAAAATATAATGTTATTTCCACATTCAAGTAATATCCTTACAGCAGCTGAATTCAAACCTCCATGCTGCAATCAATGCATGTTACTTGCTCATAGGACCCCAAAAAAGGCTTGTTTTTATATAACACTCATCATCCCAAAGGATCCAAGAGCACCTTAGCAAGTGTCTGAACTGAAGTATGGCTGGCTTTTGGACAGAAGGGTTACTATTCAGCATCAGACACTAGTCCTTTATGCTAGGTTAACATAGTCAATGTCCATGCTTTAAGAGCCTATAACCTTTCTGCAAATCTTACATAGCTACCATTGCATTATTTTAGGCATCGATCATTAACACAGAAAAATGTTTTGCTCAAGTCTGGCTGACATGCATTTCCCATTCTTCCTTGAAAACCTGGCTGTATTAGAACTGATTTTAGGTCCAAGTAAGGTCACCAGATAGGGATAACTTCATTTTTGCTTATTTTTCTGTACTTAAGTCTTAAAACTTACACACTGCCTCTATGATTTTTTGCTCCCAGTATCATGTTTTACAGCACTTAAAAACTAAGTCTTACAGATGTGTCTGCAAGGAAACTGGCATCCAAGATGTTAAATGCCTGTGCAGCACTGCAGAGTGCAGTTCATATTCACAGGAGGTTTCCACTAACTTGTTTGGACAAACTGAGTAAATGTCAGTGGGAATTCTGACCCCGAGCATTACATTAATCTTCATAACTACTCGTCCAGATGTGTACATGTTTCTAGGATAGAGATACATTTTTTTCAACTTTTGCAGCCCATTGCTATTTGGAACAAGAAACAGAGGCTTCTGGCATCCACAGCTACTTCTGCTCCTTGGCTCTGATGAGGATAGAGATAGCTCACTGACAGTAATGCCTACCTCCACCTCCAAGGAGGAGGAGGAGGAGGGTACCCCAGCCCAAGGCAAGAATGAGTAATGAACGGTTCACATGGTTCAGACCAATTCCTGCACTGCCCAGTGCTCTTCTATGCAGCTACACAGACTTTGCTCTGTAAGAACCACTGGCACTACAATTAGATGTTTCTTTCTATCCATCTGACCTGCTTCCCACTTACCTCCTTCCTCCTCCCATCCCCTACTACATACCTGTAGAAATGGGGGGCAAAACTTTGCCAGCTGCAGGGGTCTGCAGCAGCAGCAGCAAACTCCCTTAGCTTCATAGTCACGGTGAAGCACACGCCGTTCCCAACAGCGCAGAGCATGGCCACATTCTCACAGGCTGCACTCTGGTGCTTCTTTTGATGATCCAGGTACGAGAATGACAGACGAATGGAGGAAGACAGAATAATTTCCCATACCGTAAAGCCAGGTGAAGGCACATTCAGCCTCTGTACTGCAGTGGCCGTGAATGAGTAACGAAGATGTCCATGCCTCAGTTTTACAGTGCTCAGAGGGATGGAGGGAAGGGGCTGTTAGTGATGCTCCTGTCAGTCCAGCGACAGCCTAATTTAAACAGACTACACCTGTCACACGATCCAGATTTCTAACAGATACAATGCCACAGCTAAAGCAATAGTGAAGTCTATGCAGCAAAATAAAGATAAGACATTATGCACTGGCATAGATGAGTACAAATAACAATCACACGATGGTCGCAAAACCACAGACATGTAACATTCACCAGCAAACAAATGTTCCAAGACTCCTGCTAACACATGCAGAAGCCCATGCTACTGCGCTGTCACTGTCCACGGTTTCTCACCTCCCCTGGACTGACGTACCCTACAGGACCTGCCATTAACAATATTATCTTCATCACCTGGCACACACCCATCCCACAAAGTTTGTGACTGAATTACAGACACTTCCGCCTATCAAATGGCCTCCTAAACTATCTGTGAAGTCAGGTGTGTTTGTAATTTATTGTGAATAATTACTTTTCAAAAATAAGCACTGTGTGCTTCTGCTTTCACCTGCCATTGCCTGCCATAGTTTTGTGGATGAGGTGAACTGCAGGCACCAGTGCATTCCACACCTCTCATGATCAATTAAACGAAGTGCACAGTCATTAGGGACAGTTTTAATCTCATCAGAACAATGTGTTGAGCTTCTTTTGTTGCTGCTTTTTTTAATCTCAAAGTCCCCCTACCAGCAAGTTCCTATGACAAATTGAAGGTACTGACATCAATTAACATGCTAGGTTATCTGGAATGAATTGTCTTGCATTTCAACATGTGACGTTCAAAGGGATGGCACATGCTCCATTTGCTGTTTCAGAGATAATATTCTTTATTAGCACAGTCATCAGTTTACCAAACAGAAAATGCAATGCTCTTCCTCATCTCCTGCAGAAGATGAGAATAACCAGTGGTTTCTAGGCAGATTTTTTACAGCTTTTGTTGCCAGCTGTTTTGAACAGTTGTCCCTAAGACGACAGCCTTTGCAAGAGATTTAAAATTTGCAGCTTAGCGCACTTCAATCATGCCTGTCGAACGCTCAGAATTTATTAGATGAGCTTCAGCCATTTTTACTTCTACCACAAATGCACATTCTTCTCTTCTTGTGACTCCTGAGATTACCCATTTGTGATTTCTGATTGATAAAAGGGCAATTTTCCAGAAACTGGGCTCAGAATGGGAGTAAGTCACTAGATCATCTAATGTCTCTCATGATACAGGACTGTTTCTTACAGATTTCTCAGGTCAACTCTTCACACGGTCTTAAACTGCACCACTTTCAATAGGGTTGTGTTACCTTAACAGCTGCTTCTCCCTCCACTCTAGTTTGAAGGTCCTCAAATATTCCTCCTTCCCCTCACAGGGTCTGGTCCAAAAAGAGATGGGGTAGAGCCTCCTCATGAAAGATGCAGCACAGAAGGAACTGGGATGAAAAAGAGCTTCTAGATACCATGTTGATATATGGAGAAAGTGATACTCTGAAATATATTATCCTTCATTACACTAACCAATTTTTTAATATACAAATTAATTATGAATTGTAATTACTAGATTCTTTGAAATTATTGGTATGTGTTAAAGCTGTTGCTTTGTTTCTTGTTCCTGCTGCACAGTGATCATTTGTTTTCAAAAAATATTTGCCATGAGAACATCTGTGCACGAAATGAAATAGTCCAGTCTGAGATTTGCATGTAAGACTGTTGTATCTTGATGGCTGTATTATAACAGGCAATTATTGTGAGAGCTGTAGAGATCTATCATTAGCTTTTACCTTCATTACTCTGATATGGCCTGCTTCCATTCAATGGGAAATTAGTACATGCTGATATATGTGAAGGACTTGCAGATTTCTTCACAGGCCAAGAGAAGGTCTGGCTCTGGGAGGGAACAATTTCAGGGACAGGGTTTTTTGGTTGGTATTTTCCTTTTTTTTCCTTTCTTTTACAGAGGAGTGACTTGCAGGTATGATCCATCTCCCTGAAGAAATGTCCCCCTTTGATGAGGTGAGCACTACAAGTGCTCTCATAGCAATCGGAGTGCTACCTTGAGGTCTGGCTGTGCATCACAGACAATTCAGGGTATACACTGAATGGTTTGTAGGAGTGGGCACACCGATCTGTTAATTTTCTGTGTGTGATAATCTGTTGGTTACTGCCTGTATGTTGACCATAACATTGAGTAACTTGGTATTTAAGACATAGACACAATGACAAGAGTATGTGAATCCCTAAGTGGGCTCTGAAAGTCACTGAGGCAGGAATGTTTTTGCCAACAGCTTTCATGCAAACGACTTGGTAAAACAATAATAATAAAAAAGTTTTAAAACGTAATCACTGTATTTGAGTTCCTTTTGCCACACTAATCAAAAAATGATAACTATACCCATTTACCAGCCCAATATTTTCAATGAAGTCATGAATCTACCTCTGGACTCTGTTCTATAGAGGGATTCACAGACATTTGTGCTCCCACCCTTGTCCTTGTGCCAGTACCAGTACTGAGGACAACCTCTGCTGATTCATTTCAAGGTGGCAATGCAGGGGAAAAAAAAAATGCACATTTCTGTTGCATTAGTTTTCCACCAGCTAAATGTGACAAAACTGCTCAGCCCAGGTTCTGACCAGTGAATCCATCAATGATAGCTCTGGCCCATCTTCCTTCTTCCAGAGCTTCTCAGACATGTGAAGAGGTAACTGGAAAAAAATGTAGATAAGGTGTACTTAAGACACCTCAATGAAAGAAATGGAAATTACCTGACCTGACAGAATCAATAAAGACTCATTAACTGCAGTGAACATCAATGGACTATGGGAAGAGTTGGATAATACAGCCATTAATCTTTCCTGGGACCATGCATAAGCAATGAACATTGTAACTTCCCTTCATTAGCAAATCCATACTGTGCAAACTAAAGTAAGCTACATAGGTAGGCTCAGCCTAATTTCTCAGTTCCTCAGCTTTGTTTGCTGCAGCAGGAATGTATAACTGAAGCATCCAAGAGAATACCGGTGCTCCAGATTTTCTCCAGACACCTATCCGCAAACCACTTACTCTTTAACTCCTTGTTCTCGTGTCAAAAAACAAGTTAACTCCATTCCACACACCACAGACTGCACATCTGGTTTTGTTACTGTATTGACCACCGTGCCTTCATATAAGCTCTCAGCAAACCCGAGAATTCAATGAAAACTTTTTCCTTCCAGTTTTTTAATCACTGCAGACCTAACCCTTCATTCTTAACAAAAGGGCTGTGAACAAATTCCACAAGCATCAGTCAGTAAAGAATTGTGACCAGGTAATACGTTATATAGACATAATGGGATACAGAAGATACACTGCAAGGTGCAAGATTGAATTCTGCAGCATGCTTTAAATGTTTCTCTTCCCGTGCTGTACCAGGCTGAGGAATCATTTTCTCTTCCATTTAAGTGTCAATGGAAGATGCACATTGTCACTGAAAGATGCACACTGACATGAAGAGACAGCAGAGCACTTGTGCTCATGCAGCATCTTGCTCCCCATTCTCCCTGACCTTGCTCCCACGGCACCCAGAGGAATGTGGGCTCGGCATGACAGCACACAGAGCGGCAGGTTGGCAAGGTCTGCTGCGAACATCCATCTCGATGGGCCTTGCAAGGAAGGAAGATGTAAGCACACACACAAACCTCTTCAGCTCTAAGACCTCCAATCACTGCAAGCACTATATTCAAGTGACAATAAAGCTTGTGCTCAGATCCCAAGCTATTAATAGAGAGGAAGACATGCCAACGTAGGAATAACTTCCACTCTCAGGTTGGCATATTTGATCTTTTCTGCACTAATCATCAGTGAGAGCGTTAGGATGTCTTAATGCATAACCCAGCACAACCCTAAAGAGGGGAGGAGATCCAAACTACATCACCCAGGAATAATCCCAAAAGGCTCCAAGGGATCTTCTTTGACAGACAATTTCTCATCCTTGCTTCCCAGGTTAGTAATTCACTTCTGACCTTCAGAAGTGGAAAATCATTTCTCTCCCATGCCCACCTCACTGACCGATCTTCTTCGGCCACGCCACCCTCATCCTACTAGGTGCCCACCTGCCCAAGGGAAGGGTGGCTTCCCTGTGTACCATTCACACATGGGTCTCCAATACTCACAATTTACACTTCCGCAGTACTTGCAATCGCTTACAGCATATGATAAAACACAAAAAGGTCTGCATAGCCACTCCTGGATACAGTCAGAAGAAGAAAAGGAGAGTACACAATAATAACTTCAAATTCTACTTCTGCAACCCAAGAAGGGACAGGTACATGCTCACATCCTTACTAATAAACAGAGAGGACCTGAGTATTATTTTTGCCAAGACCGTATCTCTGCATACATACAAAGGTTGAAACGGATCTTGTAAGTACTTGACACTGAATGATATCATCCATAACACTATATGAGAAGCTTTAAAGGCAGATTCATACAGAAAATAATAAATCATCTGCTGAAATGGCCAGCAGCCAAAGTGACGTTACTCAAATACCATCTCCGCTGTGGCTATTGCAGCTGAATCGGGCATTCCCCAGAGGTGTGTTTGTGTTTGGGAAGAGATGCTGTTCCAGCGATACCCTAATCGCAGTCAGGCCCCCAGCCAGCACCTGGCACCAGGCCCAAGGAGAGCAGATCCCTCCGGGGACAGCAGAGAAAAGCTGGAGGTTTGCCACGCTGTTCCAAGTGGGAGGGATAAATAGCACTGAACTGGGCTTACTTTTTCTTGAAAAGCTCATCGGGGGCATGAGGTAGAAACTGAACTATGCATAAACTGGAAACCTAGTGTTTTCGTTCTACTAATACTTTTGTTTAGTCCCTCCAGGTACATGGGCAGAAGTTAACTGTAGACCACCCTGCCAACAGGTGTGCCTCCAGCATCTTCTGCCAAGGAGGGTGGAAAAAGATGCTTGTGATTTTATGCGAAGAAATGTCTACAATATGACAGTGCCTCTTAGTGGATCCCTTACACTGTAAATATTTACCTTCATGCACCCCAAAATTAACATTTTGATTTGAATTACATTAAATGTGCCATAGCAAATAAAACTTTTCATGTCTATGATTTGGGGGGGACAAACGGATACAGTCGCTTGGCTAGCAGTAAAATCCTCTTCTTTTCCAAAACCAGCCATTCACAGAGGCCCACCATTAATATGGTAGCAGCAGCACTCCTCCATTATTACAACATTATTTGGTTTAATTACTTCTGTACTTCTTTTTACTCATTCTCTGCTCCCCATTCTGCTGGTGTCCCCTGAAGAGGCTAGTCCTACCAATGTATTTATTTTCCAATTTGGCATTTGTATCTAGAGATATTTCTGCATACAGTATAATCCTCCCCACTCAGAAATGTTAATCCCATAGATCCTCCAGCACCTTTTAGGGATTTTTCCATGTCTTCTACAGCCTAAGCTGCCTTCCCTGTACAGTTGTAAACTTTCATTGCCAGAACACCACTTAACCAAAAACCCCTAGTCATCTGCAGGGCCCTGTGTTTCCCAGATTTTCCAGGGACTGACTTGGCTATGTGAAGGTCAGATGTGTTCCCCAAGGTTTTATTCCACAAAGTTCTTCATGCGCTGAAGTCAGGCTTCAGTACACAGACATTTGCGCATGAAGTGATCTGCCTGAAGTCCTGAAGTCAGACCTTGGTGCAGAAACCTCACGTGCTGAAATCTGACTGAGTTGGTTTGCCTTAGGGAAGCTGCCAGGCTGAACATTATTACGGGAACCGGCTGTCAGCTTTGAAACCTGCATTTGAGGTCAAAAGACCCCTAACACTAATTCAGGTCAACCTAGTTAAAAATTATCCAACTAAGTATCTCTAACTTGGTCAACAGCTACCACAAAAACGCTCGTTCCGCCGAAAATTGTCTTGGTTATTAAAAACCCCCAAAGCCTCAAAGCAACCTTTGATGCTCAAATCACTTCTGCTAAAGTTTTGCCCATAAAAGAAAATCCAATTTCCTTTTCAGTTGTATTCTTCCCTGTGTGTTAGCTTTCCTTGAAAATCAGTCTTTGTGCTAGAAAACCAAAAATCTAAAATTTGCATGACTCATTTAAGATTCTTTAGAAACTGAAGAGAGCTGTGCAAGGAAGTCGCCCATTGGTTGCAAAGACCACAGCCCCATCTTTGTACCTCAGCTCATCGCCTCTGAAACAGTGATGGATAGTGCCGCCTTCTTGTTAGCTGTCTGGTTCAACACTTGGAGTGGGGATCAGTTTTCAGTCTCTTCCCATGACAGAGCTTTCAACCCAGCTGGGGCCCCTAGATGCTACTGCAGTACTACTAAGTAGAAAGTTAGTAAAGGACCATTTTTAGTAATAACCACACCATCAAATTACAGTACCTACTATTTTTCTCACCAAAAAAGGGTCATTGAAAGTACAGCATGAAGAACACTGTGCTGAAACTGCCACTAAGAATGTTGTTATGACCACAGCTCTCCATTTATTTTCTATGTCATGCTTCTCTGCTTTGAGTACAGGCAGCACCCAGACACAGGGCTAGCAATAACCTACCCCACCAGTCACGGGAAATGACTCTTTGGATGACACAAAGACATTCTGGCAGCTTTCAGATACAAAATAACATTTTCCACAGGGAGAAGAGAAAAAAAAAAAAAAAGAAAAGAAAAAAAAGGCATAGATTTGATGACTTAATTTCTGTTCTCTATTTGTTTACAGGGTGGTGGGAGCAGCAAGCACATGGCTACGTGTGCACCAGCTCTTATCATCCTCCTCCTGGGACCCCAAAACGTCCCCTTCCCACCTCCCCAGGTGGTGTACAAGGTCATCACAGAATCGCCAACAGATTTGCCAAGTGCACAGGGTCAGGTCATGAATCATCCGTACTAAGATAATCTGCACAGGACGTTCCAGGTATGGGTGAGCTCGGAGAGCAGCTGTTAGGCAAAGGGACATTGCTCTTCAGATAAACTTCTGAATGCAAAATAACTGTGGGAGCTTGTGCAGAGAAAAGTGTACAAATATTACAATAAAGAATGCGTGCAAAAAATAATTGCAAAGGAGCACTGCAATATGGGTGTAAAGCAGGGAAATGTTATACTGGCATGGAGAATTTACAACTCTCCAAGCAAATACAGAATTTCACTTGCCAGCATCTGGTCTGAGTACTGTATGGATGCAAATTAGTAGTCTGACTTCTAGAAGGACTAGGTATACAAAATCCCATTGCTGAGGACATACAAATTCATCAACAATGAAATCTGTGAGTTGCAGCTATATCAGCATCTTGGAAAAAAGGTCTCAGGAATCTGAAAATAAAGGACATAATAGAAGGACTAGCATCCTGCCCACTGCCCAGGCTGCTCTGGCAAGGCTCTGACGTGATGATGGTTACGCTGAGCTACATGAGCATACGGACCACAGCGGAACGAGACGTAAACAGCATGTGGAAATAATGGGATAAGACTGTGAGGCTACAATAGCACAGGAATGTATATAAATTATAGGGGCTGTTAACATGTTTTAGAGGGTTTATGGATTTTGTTTAGCTGCTTAAAAGTAGTCGTTCATGATAAAGCAGAAGTCATAGCTTGCTTAATGCTTTTGCTTAGCATTGACCTAGTCTCTGATGGAGGAATAAGAAGATTCAGAAAGCCCCAGAGCCAGTTTGAGCCAGGAAAAAGAGACATAGGAACAACTAGCCTAAAAAAACAGGAAAAAGAAAGAACCCACTTAAAGACAAGAAAAACGACTCAATGAGAGAGAAGACAACCCCAGACCCGAATTCACCATTGCACCAGACTATGGTATGAGGGGCAGGAACGTAGACTATAAGGGTATAATTGCCCACGTATTTTAGCGTTTGGGGTCCCTCTCTGGAGGCACCCAGCTGGAGCTGTCTAAATTTGTGCACCATAGATCAAGTAAATTATGCTTTTTATTTTGAAGGCCTTGATTAGAGATTCTGTTTTGGGGAACCTAGGATCCAGCCTGAGGGAAGAAGCAGCGCCCAAGAATGAGTGTGTGTGTGTGTGTGTGTGTGTGTGTGTGTGTGAGCAGTCGAAGGGGGCACCCCTCAGCTCACTGGAGTTGCGCGCTATGAAGGGACTCCGGTCCTAGCAGTTAAAGTCTCAGGTGGGGTGTGTGTGAGACTCCGTGATTGGTGTGTGAATGCTTGGGCAGCGGCTTCTCCCTTAACACACACTAGCAACCACCCCAGTCCTCATGCAATGGGGCAAACAGCCATAACTCACAGTCAACTTCAGCCCTAGAAGCACTGCCATACACACTGCAGAAACGTCCTTAGTGTGAGATGGTGGCAAAGTGCAGAGACTGCATCTGCTTTCATCAGGTTTTTTTGGCTGCTTCTCTGTCAAGCACTGGAAGAAGATGCATCAGCAAAATCATTACTAGGCTTATTTTCAGATAAGCCCATATGCATCCATCACATGCACTGTTGCTATTTGTAACAGGTTGGAAAAATTCATAATTTAAATGAAAAAATCTACTGCTAAATTTTCTGGTGCACAAGTTAGTGTCTCAACTGCAAAGATTTTTTATTTTGGTTTTTTTTGTGACAACTGGTCATCCTCTGCCTTTCTGTGTCAGAGACCTATGGGCTTCACTGCTCTTCTCATTTCACACTAGGAGTTTTCAAGGGCTCTTCCAACACCCTTTCCCCAGAGGTTTTAAGCATCTGTATCCATTTTTCCCAAAAATACCACCCACTTAACACAAGATGGCACCGCTGACCATCTATGGGGCTGAATGCAAGGCCAGGTACACTGGACACGTTTGAAATCTGTTTATTTCACTCATTTTGTGACTCCTGACAACTTCCTCCCGGTGCTTCTCCTCCCCATTCCTCACTCCACTTTGCTACAAACACAAGTCTGTTTTCCTGCTTCATCTTCCAACAGGCACCTGGTCAAAACAAGCTAAAATCTTCCCCAAATTTAATTAACCCTGGCAGTACCCTGGTTAATACAAGTGAAAAAAGGAGTCATAACAGATTAAGAAAATATTACTCAGCATAGTAATGCATCTCTTATACTTAGTCATAAGTACAAGCAGCTTACAAGTGTTGCCTCAGTAAGAGGCAAATAATGCTCCACAAACCTGAGAAGCACAATGTGAACTTAAATTCAAATCTCTGTTAAGACTGTGAGCGAGCTGCCAGCTTGGGTTGGATGTTCGGCGCCCACCAACCCAACAGCAACCAGCCCTTTCTGATCCATCACACAAAACTCCTCTGACAGGACCGTGTTTCAGTCACTACCAATCTGGACCCGATTACTGAAAGGGGGGCAAAAACCAAAAGTTGACTTGATATTAGTGTTTCTCTCGAGTCCCTGGGAAGCAGAAAGACTGGGGGAAGGGTGAATTCCTTCCCTATGCAACAGAGAATTACATCCTTTCTCTGGAATGTTTAAGCTAATTTGGAGAATTTAACAGATATTCATGTTATTGCTGCGGAGACCTACACACCAGTCTACAGCTTGAGATTAATTACTTGTGAATCTTGTTCTATTTCCATAGCTCTCCTGAAACAAAGCAAGTTTTATAGCACTTTATACTTTTTTAAAAGTAGATTCCCCAAATCATTGCCCTTTAATTAAGTTCATGGCAATCCTCAAGCTGTTTTATACCGAGACAGGACTGAAATCTATAGTCCTTGCTCAAAGATACATTCTCATGGTTTCTCATTTCTTGAAGACAGACAGGCAGAACTTGCCCTGTATGTATTCACCAGGCTTACATTTTCCATTACCTTCACCTCCCCTTAATGCTTCAAAGTACTTCTGCATGATTACCAATCCCACAGGCCAAACTTCTGTGGTTCTCACTAAATATCCTTCAATTACAACTAAACAACCAATTGGCTTTAATGGGTTTAAATCTCACCATCAACTGCAGAATAACTCCGTGGATTTCAGCAGAGGTAATTCAGATATCATCCAGCCTTATCACTTCAGTGCTACCAAAAAAAAAATGTTCAGCAAGCATCATCCAGGGGCATACCAGGGGTACAGCTGAGGTCTGAACCTGGGTCTCATAGGAAGGTTCCTCCATACACAGTTGAGCCCAGAGTCCTCAGCAAAGGCAGCTTACATACACAACAATATGCTTATATCTAAAATGCATGCACTTGTTCGTGTATTTGAGGTATAAGACTACTGTGTACGTACGTACAACCAACCTCGCAAAGTCACAGGCACTGCCGTTCAGTTGTAGAGGCTCAGCAGTCGTCAAAGGCTCACACTGATAATTCAATGTCCACAAGTAACATCATTTCTTTACACAGACCAAAATCCACTCAAAATCATACAAATAGCTGTACTATACAAAATCGATAGTCCATTTTGCTAATAATTGTTTCCTGATGGTATCAATATTCTCTGCTTTATAGGATGGAGTAAATAATTCCCAAGCTGGCACTAGGGCTACACAGCACAGCTGCATACACCATGGTATCTTTGGCATCTTTCCATACTACAGGTACTTTGATTCCACCATAACTGAAGTAATACAGAAATCCTCCTTTACTGATGTCGCAACTCAAGAGGCTGAAGTGTTTCCAGTAGGAGCACACAGGGTCTCGGCAGAGAGCCCTTGGACAGTGCCCAGCTTGCCCTCTCTCCCCGCACATGCCTCCAGGGTTGTGCCCTGGTTCTTCAAGGTAAATCCCCACTCCATGAAAGTCAACGGAGGAGCATTATCGCTTTAAGGCAAGAGCTGAACATGGACAAAGAAACGTACCTTACAGCAGAGGACAACCAAGCCTGTCTTGTTCTACCCAGGCTCCGACAAAAGGAAACCAAAATACTGCCTTTTGCTTTCTAGCCTCGCCTCCTCTTCCTGCTTACATGAGATGCTGCTGCTCATTGGGGTTATACAGCTCTTCTGCCACTGTAAAGACACAGAAAATACACGGGCTCTGATTACAACCTACTAAAACCTCAGCATGCAGGACAGAGCATTAGTCAGCATGCTTGTTTTTAATGCTTGATCTTTGTTCCCTTAAGAGAAATAATCATCCTGTTATGTAAACGTTCTCATTTTCTCCAATAAAATTCCACTCACTGAGTATTTCTGCAGTTATTCTTAGCATTTCTTATACTTCCATCTTCTCTATGTATAAATCCCTTTCTTTCTTGCCTCCTTCCTATTTCTTTTGCTAAGCTATTTTTACTAACTGATCAATTGGTTTACTAGCTGATGTATTGCCTTTTATCCACTTGGTTTTTTGCTCTTCCACATATTTACACACTTTACTTCCCTCACACTGCAACTTCAGTCCTGGTATTTTTGTACTTTTAGATAGAGGCTGAGAGAAGCCTATCTTCTGTATTGGTGCTAAAAGTAGTGATTGGAGGTCCTTTTCCTTGGTACAAACACACTATCATCAGAACTAATTGTTGTAAGTCTTAAAAATAAAACCTCTTTTACTCTCAGTAGCATATGAATATAAAGTCACTACAATTGTAATTCTGATAAAAAATAAAAACCAGTGGTTTATAAAATGCACAGCTTATCCAGTATCAACTGATTTATTTTATTTTCTATTACATATAACAGACTTTTTATATTTAGGCAGTCTCACAGCAGGGAAACCTACAGTCCTCGTTTCCAGTATTTCTCATATACTGGTACTAAAGAATGTAAAGCATTCACAGGTCCAAAACGCCAGTGTACCCTCTTGGACCTGTGAATCAGAGTGTACAACGTCAGACAATATGTAGTTACAGCCCTAGAAAAGCCAACTGCCTTCCATCAGCAGCCAATTTGATCCATACTTTACAAATAAATGTCAATAGTCAAAAAAGAATCATTGTTATAATCATTGCTTCCATTACCAAACTGCTGGAGCAACTTCCTCCCTGGTACAGTAGATGCTCCATCACTTGATGACTTTCACCAGGTTTGTCCATCTTTCTGAAAGGGATGCTAGCAACCTTCCAAAGTACATTTTGAACTGTGCAAAATTTAGCAACTTAGGTTCTCCAGTTGTCATCTTTCGCATAAAGTTTAAGCAAGTGATATGCAACCTGCCCGTACGTCCTAAGAGAACACACATCTTGTGGCTCCCCAAAATGACCTTTTCATATGAAAATGAAGGTACAATGAATAAGGATGTAAGTTGCCTGATCTAGAATTTGACAAAGACCCTGAAGGAACTACAGTAAAAGTGGCAATATTCTGAACTATTGTTACAATATTCTGGGGCCATACCCGAGATTAAATCTGACTTGCGAACTTCAGTGCAATCTTATTTCTATGAGAATAAATTAGGAACAAGTTTATTAAAGTCAAATGTTTTACACCAGTGGAAGGTAAGTCTTGTGGGAGAACATGCTCAGAGTATAAAGGTTCATGGTTAAAACACTAGCAAAGAACCTCTGAAGAAGGGCATTTGGCCTCAAAATCATGTTTAATCTCTTTAGTTATTTACTCTTTAGCATTTTCAGGATGCTTTCACCAGGACAGGAGCCCCAAAGTGAGTCAAAAGCTTTTTCCTATTAAAAGAAATTCAGGTGTAACCCCAAACTGCAAATCTATCCAGGATTCATCCTCTTTGATTCCATTTGGTTCAACTTTCCTACTTGCAGCCATAACTCCTCGTTCACAGGTTCCAGTAGGAATGACCTGTTCCTTGGCAGGGTAAGCTGTTATGTTTCCATCACAATACATAAGCTCTGCTTCAAGAGGGTGAGCAGGCAATGGGCCAAAAGCAGAATACCTCTGCTTTGCAGTCATTTCTGAGCCAAGATATTATTTTTACTTTTCAAAAGCATGAGTGGTCAAAAAGCACTGCTTGGAAATTGAAACCATCCTCCATGCACCTCTGCTTCTCTCAAATTAAGCTTGAAAAGCATTGTGGATTACATGACTCATGCAGCGTGGGGACTGCATTTTCCCAATCAATAATGCTCGCAGTTTATATTTCTCATTTGCACCTCAGTGTTTTTCCTGTCTTTATCAGTGAAGTGGAGGGACGAGCCCGTGGATCCCTGCAAAGAGTCATAATCCGTGTCAGCGAGGAGCTCACTGGACAGTACATCTTCATTGCTCTCAGACATCTGGTCGTTATCCGTCTTCCCTCCTGAAGGGTCCTGTGCAACCACACTGGAAACTGTGAGGCAGTATTTGGAGTTTGTTAAACAGCCACAGTATATCTTCCCTTGCAGCACACCGTGCCACGCTTTGATTTGTCTGACAGTTATATAGCTATCTAGGGCTTGCTTTAATCTCAGTAGCAGGCTAAAGTATTTTTCAAGCTGTAGCATTTCTGTTTTATGACTGTCCAAATGCTGCAATGTTTTGCTGGTATTACTATAAAAATCCAGGGGAAAAAACTTAAGCTGAATTAATTCCGGGCAGATTGTGATTCTCCATGGGTTAACTCAACTCCTAGTGCTGACTCGATCAAATTTGGCCCCCTTTGTCTGCAGACACTGGGTTACCAGCCCCAGTTTCAAGTACTAGGGGTGATCTCTTTCAGGGTATTATATGACTAGGTATTTTGCCTGGGGGGCAACACACTTCTCTCTGCTTTTGAAACTCCCCAGTTTTAAAACTTACTGGGTGTTTGTCATGCTTGGGAAAGCCACCGGTTGAACCAACTCTGCAATGCATTGTTGACTGCGACCCCTCAGTGACTGGTGCTGGTTGGAAATAAGAAAAACCCCCACCAGTCTGCAATGTATTTCATACACAGACTATAATGCCATAACCTAGCCACCTTAGCGTGCCAACCTAGACGCTGAACCTGAATGGAAATTAAAACTGCAGTCTGACTGCAAGAGCTGTGCAGGAGGGGAGCTGGGATTCCCTCCCCGGGTGCTGTAGGCTTCGGCAGCATCTCCTCTACTCTCACTTTCTTATCTCAGCCACTAGCACATCCCTTAGACCATATACCTTATAATCCAATCCACAATCAAGCGTTTTCTTTTTATTTCTGCAGAGTGCATTGTGTAATCCTCATGCACTACATATAGCATTTCCTTTTGTTTGCCCTAAAAACCAGAATAAAATCATGTGGACCTTGACTGATACCAATCAGTACATCCCATTCTACCAGATATTCTAAAAGAAAACCAAGCTAGAACAGGCCAGGAATTTCACACAATAAGACATGGGTATTTTTAGACATTCCCAGAGCTGTTTCTGAAGCTGGACAGACAGTATTTTTACAGCCAAGCTAACTCCATAGGTTACACAACCTTTCTCTCCAAAAACTAAGGGAATCAGCATGTAAAAGCTGAAGACAGAACTGAAAATTCAAACAGGACCAAAAGGTGTTTGCTGTGACACCTGAACCCTAAAAATATACTGCAGTTGGAAAAAAGGCTAGAGATGCCTACCTAGCAAGTGGAGACCATCTGCTTTTAAATGCATGGCCAAAACACTGCTATCTGTGAAAAACCCAGACCAACAGTTTTGTGATGTATTCTGAGATAAGTTTTAAACTACTTTGTGTTTTCTTGAGGCAACTGCCTTTGCATCACATTCTGGAGATTCCCTGCAAATGGATGTCCCCATTAACACATTGTAAATACTCAAAAATCAGCTCTGAAAGGGAAATAGGTGTCTAAGTTTGTACTAATGCTTACAGGGTTACATTTTATGTTAAAACCGAACACCTGATTACTAATAACAGCAAGGTTTGAGGGCAACAGACGGAGGTGTTGTTTAATAATATTTTCTGCCATATACTTGTACTTCAACAAAAAGCCGCACTTTTAAGTTTTACATCACTGCTCTGTTGGCCCTTAGTAATTCAGGAAGAATAAATTAGAAAAACAAGCCATTTTCAGCAATGAACATGAGAATACCAGGCCTCACTGAGGATCATCTCCCTCAGCATCTCGCCTCCCTCAGCCAGGGATTTGCTATGGCAGCACCTATAAGGGCGAGCGGAAGAGCAGGGCAGGCTAGGCTATACCCAGCAGGGCTACCCTTGCTGCTTCCAGAAACACGTGGCTTCGAGACGGCATGTTCAGGATACCTGACTAGACCGGTCTCACGCAAGTATATCAGCTTGAAGCCCATATAAATACTTGGCATCCACAATACCTTGTGGCAGTGAACTCCATACGGTAACTGGTGCAAAATTATGGGGTTTATTGTTTTAATCTGCCATTATATTTAATTGTTCATTATTCTTGTCTTGCGAGAAAAATAAACTATCTTTCCCTTTTTATATTCCCCATGCTGCACAATTTTATAGCTTCTACTCTATCTGTCCTCGGTCGTCTCTTTTGGAGGCTGCCACCAAGCATCACCAAGCTGTTCCAGACAGTTCACGGAAGATACCGGTATGTGAGAGCCTACAGTTATTTATATATCTCACCCAGTGCACTAGGATACATGTACACAGCACACTGTGACAAATGACTCACTCAGTGCTCCACTTGAAACATATTAGGATTAAGTGCAAAAATATACATTCACAGGCACACTGATTTTGATTGTTTCAAGCCATGAAGTTAAAAGGCTGAATGTATATAAAACATGCTTTACCTCCAAAGAACTTATAGTTTGGAGAGGGAAAAGAAAAGCTATCTGCAGTCCTAAAGAAACCTTGATTTTACACCAGGTAAATACTGCATTAGTCCAGCTTTTTTCTAACTTCCTGCGTAAAATCGCAATAACTTAAATTTCTGGCATACCTCAGTCCCACGAGTTTTAAAAGATTATGCTATATTTGGAAGTAGCTTTTGAACATCTAAGGAGCCAAACTACCATACATCCTGAGCACTGTAAAAGTGCAGGTTAAGACACAGGTACCTGCATTGAAGCATTTATGATATAAAAAGAGAAAACAGTTATATGACCGTACTTACTGATACAGGTAGAAATAAAGTGATACAACACACTTCCCACCTACATGGATATTCTTGAGCTGGGACAACACATCCACTTTCTAGCACAATAACTCCAAGTTCTAATTTAGAAAGTAGTGGGAAAAGATTATAAAAATTTGATAGTAACTGCTGGCAAACCATTCATTGTTTTAAGACTGAATTAGAAGTAAATTACACTAGTTGACTCAGAAATGGTAGACTGCTGTATGAACAACACAGAATGAGAATCAGCAGAGCAGATAACCCAGTACATGGGAGGAAATCAGGAGGAACCAAACAAGGATAAGAAGAAACAGGTAAGAAAGGAATATTCTCTCCTGATTATTACACCTGTATTAAAAATGTACTCTGGTACAGAAGTCCCCGATTGAAATCTACATTTACTACTACTTCCACTTCTTACCAATTCCCTCTTTCCAAGATGCCATATATAAAATTGTACACACAAACTGGAATTAAAGAACTCTTGGAGTCGAAAAATTCCCCCCGTCCATCACTAGCCCTTGGAGATAGTCAGTTCCCCATTGATAAAACACCATGCCGCCCTGTACAGCATATGAAGTGAACCAGAAAGCCTGTTTGCATTCAGTCAAAATCTGTGTGAGTAGTTTTTTATCTGATGAGGGGCATTTGGATTGTTCTTTTTGACTGTTCTTTTGCTTCAACTTATTTTTTTTTAAGCAAATGTCACACTGTGATAAAATAGCTACAATAAGAGCTAATGATACATGATGGTTTTGGCAGGACAGATGAATATTTGAATGGAAAAACTATGCACTTACCAGCACTGCCATTCATTTCCTGTCAAATGCTAAACCTTGCTGTGCTTAATACTGATCTGGATTTTTTGCTTTGAAAAACAATAACAAAGCTCATGGCTCGGAAGAATATGAATAATGGAAATGACAGAGCATGTAAATAAGAGCTTGTTCTTATTTTCTACTAGATGCTGAACAAACCAAAGGACCACCAAAAGGATGGTTTTTATATGTAGTGAGATTGTAAGTCAATGATCATCTTAAGCATGGTTTCCCGTATTCCATTATATTATTTTTTTTCTGATCCAAGTATAGAGTCCTTATGACGGGGGTAATTATCCATCTCTGCTTCCTACCACACAGCTCCCTGCCCGGGTGGGAGGGCACCTGTCCACTCCGAGTCCTCGTTCACAACAAGTCCTTGCGAGAGACTTCAAAGCTCAAAGGCAAACCAGCCTACCGTGAGTGTCTGGGCTGCCCAGTTTTGGTAAGGAGCTAAACACAGGCTCAGTTAGAAATGCTCCTTTTTGCACATCATGTTTCATAGTATTCCCTCTAACTTCAAATTTTAAAACATTAAAATGCACAGCAACTTCTAACCAGTACTACAGGCCAAAAATATGGAAAAAACTCAGCCGTGAGGGACCGTGAAGAATTCAGGGAAGATGACTGTGTCACAGCAGCGGTGACAGAGATCCCAAGGACAGCTCTGGATTCAGAAGACAAGAGCTGGAAGAAAGACCTGCTAAACTTTGCTTCTCTAGAAACTGCAGAGGTTGGTTTTTTAGCTTTCCCATTCCTGCTCTGCTCTGAATCCCTGTAATACAAATAAAGCAAATTTCAACTCTGGCTCTGAAAATTACTGATTGTTGTTTTGAACAACACTGCATCTTTTCTTTTTGTTTTGACAAATAATCCAACACAAATATACTTAATGCCTTGGGACAGCAACAATGGCAAAACAAGACATACTCTTCTACATTTCAGCATCTCAGCTTCCCCAACAGTACTGACAGTTTCTACCTACTTCATATTTTATCTCCCCAGAAGAATGGCAGAAAAGTTTAAAAACAAAACAAAACAAAAACCCAACCACACAGTGACAATATAAAGTGTTTCAAAAAAAGCCCCTTTAATGTCTACACCATGTTAGTAAACAATTTTTTCATTGATCGCAAGTGTCTAGTTGGAAAATATACATTTTGAGGGCACACAAGACCACATCACAGGACACCACCTCGTGAATACTGGACAATTCCACAAGTTTTAGGGAACTCTCTCATCTTCTCCAATAGCCAAAAGCTTTTTTTAATTGAAAACAAAAAATGGTGGATAGTTAATTTTCAAGGCCAACCCTTGTACTTAAAATTCTCTATCATGCATGGCCATACCTTCCTTTAAGGACATCATACGGAATTATAAAGATACTCTGCTTGGTCAGGATTCACTAATGTAAGATACTGGTCAAAATGGAGATCAGCCTGCTTAGAAAACATCAAAACACAACTCATTTTGCTTTACCAATGAATCTGTGGAGATGCAGCCAGCTGCTCGTATAAGTGGGAGCTCCTCATTCTTATCTCCCACTTTTCCTGCTGCACAGCCTCACAACTGCCAGAGATGTGCCCTCTGGTATGAAACTGCAGAGCAGCAGCTCCCGTGTGTTGTTTCAGAGAGACTATTGCGATCGCTGCCTTCTCACCACTCTTCACCCTGCCCCTCCACGCTTACCTGCAGTGCATATTGATACACATCATACAAGTTTACTCTTTATGTGGACACATCTGTGAATATCTTTTCTACACATAAGACTCACTTAACGGAAACATTACATTACACAGAAAAGGAAACAAATGCTGCAGAGGACAAGACACGGCGGCTGCAATAGGCACTGTTCTCCACCACATTATGCAGCTGCAGTCAATCAGAAATACCATCCATTAAAATCACTGCAGTTACCCCGGTGTAAAACCAAAGACAGAATGAAAGTCAATACCCTTTTCCCCTCACCATGTCAGCTTTGACATGGCTTTGCTAACAGCATTTTCACCAGCTTTCATAGGAGCACAAACTGCTGGAACTGATGTAAAAACCTGGCTCACCATGGTGAAAGTAATAGTGCCTTCCTGTACCACACAGATGCTCTGCCTCGGTGTACGACAGATGTAGTTTATAGACACGGTGCCAACAGATGGCATTTAAGAAGAGCTACGTGATCACAAGACCGGTAATGCACAAATTTATATAGCATTAAAGATACATTGCCTTTGTACAGTGCTGTGTCAGATCTTAAGGCTGCAGACACTGCACACACACACACAAAATATTTATATAATGTATCTTGACAAGTGGGTAACATCAACATTACCACAGTTACTTCAGCTGGTGTCTCCATCCACACAAGGCAGAAGGAGGTACATGAGTAAGTAAAATACAGCTTATTCCACAAAGTACAGATTGTGCACTTAATAAGTTATTGGCTAGTCACCTGTTGCCATCATTTAAAACAGCACTGAAACTTTATCTGTTTTCCCTGCCCCCTTCTTTACAAAAAATAAAATCATGGGACACAGAAATATGGACAAAAGCCTCTGCTTGATAAATATAGTAAAGAGTATCTGTCCTTTCACTGTGGCAAAGCAAGTGGTATTGTGTAAAAACATATAGCTTGCATGCTTAACTATGATCTGCGTAAGCACGTTTCATGCAAAGCTGATTGCTTAGCAATAATCTTGAAGCCAGAAATGTGGTTGACATACCCCAATCAGCATTATCATTATTGTGAAACCCTATTATTCCAGTTTAATTAAAATAACAGATCACAACATGGAGCCATTTATTAAAAATGGAAATCTGAGTAACAATCTGGTTATTTTCTATGCAAAAGGGTACTAAAGATGCACTTAAAAAAAAGATGCACTTAAGTCTATGAAAAAGCCACTGAAGTTACTTTGGAGCATTGAACTATTCTGGTTTCTTTGTGTTACCTTCCCAGGCTGCCCAGCTGCTCCTGCTCCAGGCATGATCACTGCTGAAAAACATTTGGTATCTGTTCTGATCTAACTGTGCCCCTTACTTGCATACACACCCAGTCACTCATCAACTGGTAGCAAAGGAAAAGGCTAATGCAGAGCTTACGGGCAAGGACTTCAGCTTCAGGACTGCATTCAGCTTGCTCTGTGTCTGCTCCGTGTCTGGCGCCTGGGCTCTGTTTCAGGGCTTCACAGCAGTCACACAAGGACTTTCCACTGTTCAGCACAACCTAATGTGTCTGAACTGCCCTGTTCCTGAAGCCAGATTAATCTTTCACATGCAGATGCTCCAAAGCAGTACAAGGTGTAGTGCACCATCACGATGTTCTACCAGATTATATTTAATTACCTTCAGGATAGCGCAAAAGCTACGAACTTTTGCTACTGCTGTGCAGCATGACCACAGGTAAGCCTTAGTGCCTCTGTTTCTCTGTTCTCTGCCTTGCCCATCTACAGTGATTAGCTGACACGGGTAGGTTACATCCTTTATTACTATGTGCACATATTTAGCATGATGGAGTACCAGATTTGCCTTAGGCCTGCAGAAACAGGCATGTAAACTAATAACTTTCACATTTTCATAATGCTGTTGATCTTCTTGACTATACTGAATCACAGTAAGATTTCCTCTCAAGCAGATGGGGTACTTACTCCCAGGCATGGAGAAGCAAGAGCAAGATTTGAGCTCACTCCTCCCAAACTGAAAGGCAAGATATACACTATTGACAGCAGCAGGCCATACAACAAACTTTGGATGCTCACAAGACCTGGCAGCTGCTTTCAAAGACACATAATCAGCCTTACATGCTGCTGCTAATGAAATAATATGAGGTCAAACCAACATTTGTATAGAACAACTATATTTATCTCCATACTCGGAGATAATACATGCAAATATTTATCTTCCTTGAAACCATTTTAAACAGAGTATTCCTACCAATTGGAGAGTTTTGCCAAAATATTAAACAGTCGCTTCCTGGAGTATTCTACAACTTTCAGTACAGTTTGCCTCTATTTAGGGCTGAATAAATCATGAGAGCCAGCCTCATTCCTTTCCGCAGCAGCGAACCCCGGTTCCTGTCTGCCTCAAGACAGGCTTTCAGCACATCTTGTATTGTTATTACCAAAGATGCCAAGTCCACAGACCTGCTTTGAATTTCAGTTTCTCTGCTGTAGCGTTACAAAGGTTTCCACTGGAATGTCCCTTGGATTCCCAGGCTTTGATGATCTTTCAATAGCACAATGAAAGGCAGGTCCTCGCCACAACAAAAGACAAAATACTGTGTTTGAATACACAGAATTCTTTGGCCCCACAAAACATGTGTCATTCGGATGGTTTTTTCCACAGATTCAGATCCTTCTTGGAGTGGGTTACTGTTGCAGATCAGTAATAGCATTTGCTCTCATGCATGGGATCACTATGTGAATCCAGCTAAAAATTACAGACTTAGTTACAAAACTGAGGTATAAACTTAGTAAATGAAAAGCAGTAAATTCACAAGTAGCTACTACAACTGTTTGCCACAATTACTCATCCACGGCACAGAACACGCATCACATTTTCCAAAAACACTTCTTTTCTTCAGGTGGGTGTTAGGTATTTATAATGAAGCTCCTGCGAACACCCCTCTAGTATGAAATCAGAATTTTGAAAATATGTATAAAATAAATGCAATCAGACTTCCTTTAAAAGCAGTTTTTTCAAACTATGTAAAGTTGTTCCATGCATGTAGGCAAATGGTTTTTTACATATGAATATATATTGTATATACAGTGTAGATATACATATATCCCTTCACAGGGGTTCTTTTAGCCCACCCATGCAAAAATGTTTCTGATGACAAAGGCATAGAGTGGGAAAAGTTTTCTCTAAAAGTATTACAGTAAATGGGAACAACCACATTCAACAAAATTATGTTGCCAAAGAAATGGCAGTGTCAGAATCTTCTTTCAGACATCCTAGGCTTCGTAAGTTCTAGCACCTACAAAAATTCCCAGAGCATGCTCCATTTTTGGAGCTCCCTCTGAAGCACTTGTCCATCCAAAATCTCCTCACCCGCTCAACAACTCCTGCAGGGAGTCCCAGTCCTCCAGGAGTTGTGCTCAGCAAGGCTTTGCAAAGCTGGGAGCTTTTTGCATTGCCGAGATGGCTTCCCAGGATTTCCATCGACAAAGCTCTGCGAGGAGGACCCTTCCTTGACAGCTTGACTATCAGTATCCTTAGGGAGGACACATTGGCCCAGGGGACTTCTCACGGCAAGGGCTAAAAAGAGGTCTTGCCGAAGAGTGGAAACAAAGCTTACGGATCCAAATGCAAAGCAGCGCTATAAAAACTGGTTCACTTCCTGGGTTCACACTTGGTTTAGGGAGTAGGATAACGCAGCTAGAGATCTGGCAACAAGTGGTGGTGTAAAGCATGGCATGGGAAGAACCAGTGCCTGGGTATTGCAACCATTTTGGAGCAGGGGATTAGGACCTGCTCCTTCCACCAAGGCTGTCCAAGGGCTTCTCACCCGCTGTGTGCTCCATCCAGCTGACGTTCATTACCCAGAGGAGAAATTACCCTCTGCTTTGCACCATCAGCCAAGCAAAGGTGAGCCGACAGGATGACCCACCCTCTTCCTAACAAGTGATCTGGACTTGCATAGCAAAAGCAGAAAAGAAGCTGAAGCAGATAAAAGTGTATTTGTAATTCCAGGAACACCTGACAGGTTTGGACTTCCAGGATGGATGGTTTGAGTACCACAAGTTCTATTACCCTGTTCTGTTTGTGGTTTCACCATGTGCTTTTTTTTATTTTCCTTTGTCTGGTCTCTCTCTCCTTATTTTTAGTGGGGTTTTTTGTTTGCTTTTTTGTCTTCTTTATACAATCTCTTTTGGAGCTAACAAACTGAAAAATTGACTGCAGTTGCCTCTGGAGTATGCCTACTGTCAGATACCAGCAGCCAGCTATCATTAAGTTAAGACAAAAAAAAATAAAGGCTCTCTCTGCCTGCGTGCAACGAGACCCTTTAGATGTCAGCAAGTACCAGGCTTCTATATCTCACTTGCACCACCACTCAGGTGAGAGAGGATCATCCTCAGTGCAGATCAGCAAAAGACAGACATCTCCCCAGAATACAGCCCCAATGAATTCAGAGATGAAAAGGCTCTGGGGGACAGCTAAGGCAGTTGGTACACAGCAGCCAACCTCTTGGCTTTACTCAGAACAAAGTTAGAGTGAGTATTCTTGTAGATGGTTCTGCTTGTCCTCTTGACTGAGATTCCTGTGATTTAGCTTTCTTTTCTTTTTTTAATTAAAAAATCCCTTTTAAAGCCACTTTGATATTGTCATTTGTGCTAGCGAGAGACTGCTGTATGTGTGGGTAATTCAGGGCTTTACAAAACACTAACAGATGAGACCTTTGCTTTCAAGACCCTGCAATATAATGCAGATTTTTTTCAGCTATACTAGAGTTACTTTGTTGCTAGTCAACCCTAGCAGATCATCCCTTCATAAAGTAACCTCAGCAGACTCCCTGAACAAGCTAAACAGAGTCCCTGGGTATCACCACTCGATGGCCAGCAGTTACTGCTAGAGGGCTGGCAGGAGGCGTGCGGGAAGGACAGCGGGCAGACCGGCAGCACAGCCTCGGGCACAGGATTTCCTGCACCTGGATGCTGAGCAAGCTCAACAACCACCAAGTCCTCAGTCTGCTTAGGGAGACCCCAGGTGAACAGCCAGAGGGTCTATTACATGGCTGGATCGGGCCAAAAATGCCTTGTTACGCCTAGGTTCAGAACCAAGGCACGAGTAGTGGTGGACACTAAACTACAGAGACAGAGCAATACACAAGAACTGGAATGAGAAAGATGAGTGGCCACAAGAGAAGAAGGGGTTTGGACTATTTACCAATGTCAAATTGTATAAATATCTATGTACTTTTGATTGCTCAACCTGCTGTGTGTAGGGCTCACGTATTAAACACCAGCTTGCACATTCCACAAAGGGTTTGGGGGGGGGGGGGGGGGGGGGGGGGGTGTTCCCTCTTTCTAGGCTGTCAGAAAGGATTAGGATGAGGTCAGTCTCTGAACACAGAACATTAAGTCTTAACTCAAAGAAGGACACAAAAGCTCCATCTTCTACTGTACAGCATGTTGCCATATTGTGTCTATCAGTCCGATTTGTTTTATTACTAACAATTACAAGCTACAGCCGGGGCGATCCGGTGAACTAGCTTTCTGATGCAGTCATTAGTCACAGTTCAATAGACATCATGATATAGTAGGATTTGGAGTCCTGTAAAGTAACGGACAGTTATCAAACAGTTGAAAAACCATAGACTAAGCACAAGCAGCACTGTGGCTGCCAGGGGGGGAAGAAACCTCACGAAATCTGGAATGTGTTTCTACTTACTGTCCATCCTAGTAAAATACAATGATCTCTCATTTGAGCATATGGTTCTGCTTAGACAAGAAACTGTATATATTGGTCTAAATCCAGAATAGCCTTTCTGACATATTACTCAGTATTAGAAAATCACTACAACCTGCATGCTCTGTAGCAATTCCTAATGCTAAGTGCAACAAATCTACAATGATCCTCCTCTTCCCCCTCTCCTCCCTAACTTTCCGTCCGAGACCTGTTTCTTTGTTCTTTTCCCAGTTTTATACCTTTTTCTATAAGGCCAGTTGCAAATGTCTTTCCCCTTTCTTTTCTCCATGCTGTTTCCGACTTGACACACATCTCTTCAAGAAGAGATTACGACTTTTCCCCATGAAAAGACTTTCAGCAGTATCCTAGGGTTCCCAGTTTGTATGGTAACCTACTGACTGCACAGAGGTTCAGCTTTCAGATGGCAAATACCTCATGGATAATCTGCATATGTATGTTGTAAGGCATTTATGCGTTTTAACAGATTGCTTAGCTTTTACTTGCGCGTAGTCAGAGGGACGAAAGAACCTCCAAACCTTTGGGGATGCTGAGGTGACAGTGGAGAACTAGTCCTGGGTCCATGGTACTCTGCTTCCCACTCCCAAAAGAAGGCAACGATGGCTGGAGAATACCCAGATCAGGCTCGCATCCTGCAGCTGCCCAGCCAGGGGTTAAGAGCCTGTTGCCTCATTCTCCTGGAAGTTCCCATGAAGTGTCAAGACACAGAAAAAGAAGTAAATTTATCTGAGAAAGGAAGCGGCTTTGCAGATCTTGGTCAATGAATGGGACCTTTCTGAAGAAGAGCTGGTTCACATTTTTCTAACTATATTTTCCAGTTGAGAATGTATTTTAGACGTGATCCAAATTTTCCACGGGAACATACTGATTTTCAGAAAAGGGCATTGTAAAAGAACTATTGAACAGAAACATTTCAGTGAGATCAAAACAGTTGAATGGGGAAAGCTCACTTTGTAAAAATGGATATGGATGGGAAAGGAGACTTTGCCAGAAAACCACTCAGCCAACTGGGCCTGGGTCGGATCCAGATATGTCAAAGATAGATTCATTACTGCTAGGCCCTTCTTCAGCTTATAGAGCTGTGCAGCCACAGCGAGGACAGAGCAGTTCCAAGCCACCCGTGCTGAAGAAGCAACAAGAGCCTGGCCCCCCAGGGTCCCTGAGGTGTATCTGTGCAGCATGACCACTGCCTTGCTGGAGTGAGCTTGGAGAGAACTGCAAACACTGTCACACCGAACACAGCAGAGCATTTGTCCTGGCTTCAGCTGGGATAAAGTTAATTGTCTTCCTAGTAGCTGGTACAGTGCTGTGTTTTGAGTTCAGTATGAGAACAATGTTGATAACACTGATGTTTTCAGTTGTTGCTAAGTAGAGTTTAGTCTAAAGTCAAGGATTTTTCAGCTTCTCATGCCCAGCCAGCGAGAAAGCTGGAGGGGCACAAGAAGTTGGCACAGGACACAGCCAGGGCAGCTGACCCAAACTGGCCAAAGGAGTATTCCATACCATGTGACATCATGCCCAGTATATAAACTGGGAGGAGTGGGAGCAGGGGGAATCGCCACTTGGGGACTAACTGACTGTCAATCAGCGGGTGGTGAGCAATTGCACTGTGCATCATTTGTGCATTCCAATCCTTTTATTATTGCTGTTGTGTCCTGGTTAACACGACATGTTGTCATTTTATTAGTGTTATCATCATCATTATTAGTTTCTTTTCTTTTCTGTTCAATTAAACCCTTCTTATCTCAACCCATGAGTTTTACTTCTTTTCCCGATTTTCTCCCCCATCCCACTGGGGGAGGCGGGGGGGGTTGAGTGAGCAGCTGCGTGGTGCTTAGGTGCTGGCTGGGGTTAAACCACGACAGCATTGTATGTCAACCAGCATAGTGTGAAAATCTAACCTACAGCAAGGTCATGCAATCACAGACAGAAAAAAATCAGTGGCAAGGAGCTGCAACAGTATGGCCCATGACTCTCCTAGAGGTGTCCCGCTTCTGTTAGTTGAGACTAGAAAAGAGAGCCTTTCCATGAAAAAGCAGCTTCTTAGCTAAGTAAGAGAATATTTACAGACACTGAGCAACAGGCAAATAAAACTGTATCAAGAAAAATGCCAAACCAGTTTTTTGGATTATTATTTTTTTTTAAACCGAGTTCTTTTAGCAAAGCATTGAATACAATGGCAAAATCCCTCCCCACTGCTCATAAGGTAATGATTCCTTTGGGACTATGTTCATCTCTGTGGACTAAAAAGTTATTTCCTGAAATTCATCCCAGCTGCTAGTTCCTATTTAATTTGCCACCCACAAATTTAAGCCAGGTTGTCTGAAGAAATGGGCAATATCATTCTCACCAGAAGGCTAAAAGCTCTTTCCATTTCAAGACACAGAGAAGGGGTGATCTCTTTCAACAAACAAAGAAGATATCATCATGCCATGAGGTCACCATCCCTTCTGCACAATGGAGAACTTGGTCTGTGCCAACAGGACAGATTCTTTCTGCATAGAAAAGACTTCCTTGGAACTCAGCCAAGAGAGGGGTTTGTGCCAGGGATGAGGGAGCCTCACTTAACTGCATAATCATTCTATAACAGCTCCAATTACCTGACAAGTCTTACACATGGGCCGAGGTTAGAGTGAGTAGCTTCATAACCTCTTGAATTGGAAAAAAAGTGTATTTCGTAGAGCAGACACCTTCATCTAAACTAGGGCTGAAACACAAACCTTCTTACAGGGAGCGCTGCCCATCAGCTGAAGCGAGATACCAAGCCAGGATCAGGTAACTCCATCAACCCACTGGACAGGCAGCTGCTGATCAAGAGGTCAAAGCCTTTCTCCCTCTGGGATGAGATAAGCATCTCTTTGAGGAACTGGATAGGCATGGACATGGACAGTCCTATGACAATGAGGCTGATAAAACAGCATAATTGCAGACCTAAATATAGGGAGATAAGAAATTATTATCATATATGGAAGACAATCAAAACGCTTTGCAGAAGTAGGCTGCATTTCACGAGGGGCAGGAAGAGTTTCCTTAAAAGAAATGCATTGCACCAGCTGCAGTGAGAATTCATTTAATGTATTACCCTGATGCTGAGCTGAACTCAACAGCCCACAACATAATGAGGAGCTCCTTTCTCCCTAGGAGACATACTACTTCCTTTTAGTATTTGTAAGATTAAGCAGCTAGCTGTTCAGAGCAATATACTACTAACCCTATGATCCAGGCTCTTTCACCATACACTAAAACATATTTCTCAAAAGGAGCTTTGCAAATCAGTTCTCACCTGCATTTACAACATAAACCCCTACAGGTAGACAAATACATACAGAACCTTTGAAATTTATTACTAATAGACTTTTTTTTGAGTCATAACAAAGAAATCTTGTTTCACAACACAATCTTCCACCTAAACCTTCTTCCCACAAAGTTATATGACAGGAATGACACAGTATTAAAAGTGAAAGTAACTTCCCTCCATTACTTACACTTTTGCGTATTATTTGCAATGTCAAAGCACCAATTCTGCAATACATGTATACTCTGCACTGAGCAAAAACAGGTTAAATGGAAATCTCAATTTCTTTTTTATTTAATTTTTAATTATTTGGGTTTTTTAATCAACCATGCTTCTAACAAGTAAAAAGTCCCACATATGATATGGATAAATTCAGCTTCAGGAAGGCCTCACTTGGGCTCTGGGCAGCGCAGTGACAGAGCACTCAGAGGCTGTGCCTCTTTCAGAGAGCAAATAAGCTCACCAAACCCAGGATGAGGTAAGGGGGCCCTTTCAAAGGACAGATAGCTTCAACACACCAGTCCTAAGGTAAGAATTTCATCTGCAAGTTAAAATCATGGTTTGACACAGGATCTCTCTGAGGAACCGGCATGAACTTATGGCGGTGGAAGAAAAGCCAGTAGTTGTTCTTATGCTTCTGAGATAACCGCATTACACCTACTGCAAAAAGATACTCTTAAACCAAGCACAAACTTCTTTACACCTTGACTATGTTGTGAGGATCTTTAGAAGAAAAAAATGCTTCCTTCTAATTAGCCAAAACAAGGGTTTCTTTGAAAGAACATCCTCAATAGAATAGGATGCTTCATTTGCAAGCTCACTGGTGTCCTGCTGTGCTTGCACAACACCTCATACAAATGGGCACTGACTATAGCTTGTAAGGGCTAACACTGCTTAGATAACACAGGACGGGAGGGGAAAACATCTCTGAAAGAGCAGTACATTCATACCTTGGTAATGAAGATGTAACGCTATCTAGACAGGTAGTTAGCAGAGTACTTTCATTAACAGCAAGAACACTAACCCCATCAAATCAACTTCATATGCAGTGGGACAAGAGGACATTTCTATGAATGAATGCTGGTATTTTCTGCTGGCTTTGCTGAAATAATTTATCTGTTTTGTTTTAGTGCGATGGCGGTAATTCAGGTAAACTACACAATAAATTAACACTCTTTATCAGATGATGACTTTTTCACCAACTAAGGCTGAGATAAGCCCTTCTTTCACAGTGAAAAAACAGAGCACAGAAGCAACACCTGTTTCAACGGCCAGATAGCTTTCTTCTCTCCGCTCTTACAGAAATAGCACAGGATGCACTATGCCACTGGGAAAAACCTCACATCGCCCTGAACCTGAGCGCAGACCTCAAACTAATTTCAGCCACGCACAACCCTTTGGCAGAAATGCAACATGTGCACCAGGCCCATGGCACTTCAAACCTTTCCCCAACACCTGCTTCGATTGCTCAGGTTTGTGCCCTGGCCGCCCGCCAAGCGTGAGCTCACTCCATGCAGCTGGACCCCCCGTAACACATCACAAATCCTGACCACGCTCCGGCAGTGCCGGTGTTGCAGGCGACGTGGTGCTCAGGGCACGTGCTGCCCCCTTCCAGATGCGCTCATTCCTGGTCCACCATCTATCATCCAGTGGGAATCGAGGCCAAACCATGAGGAAAGAGCGTGAAACGAGGCAGGTGAGAACAACAAGGAATAACACAGCTTGGGAGAAAGGGTAAAGGTGGTACCAGCAGCATATTGCACAGGATGAGGTTGCAGAGCAAGATGGCAACGCAGACTGAGAGCAGCTGGGCAGGGAAAAGGACCGCAGGGGACCTCATGACTAGGGAGGGAACTGGGATGGCAAAGCTGGGATGGGAGGGCCAGAGGAAAGGAGCAGGATTCAATCAGGAATGAAGGTGGTAGGGAAAATAGCAGAGATGTATAGCAGTCAGTCTATGCACGGTCCTGCTAAGAGGCAAGGGAACATCATGGCTCCCACAGCACACACAGAGATCCCAGGATTGAGCATCCTCCTCCTGCTGTCTTCTACTGTAGGAGGGAGATTCAGAAAAGGGCACGGAGGGCAAGGCGCTGCTTCTCTCTGACCGGCAGGCTTCCTCATCCTTCAGAAATGTCTCCTGTGGATATCCCAGATTTGTAGACTAGCAACAAATCAAACCTTCCTGTGACAACAGCCAGAGCTTGAACAGGGACAATCAGAGCTCAGTAAGATGTGAGAAAAAACCTGCAGAGATGACTTAGCTTTTCATGGTAAAAGCCAACTAAAGTTTACCATCCACAGCAGTCACATTGTGGATGTTATAACTCTTGCACCAACCATCACGAACTGTCATCATTATCCCACTATCTCATCAGGCATGGCAAAGCTGTCTTGAATTACTAGCTAAAACAAACTAGGCTAAAATCAAGCTTAATTGCTATGTATTGCTCTGTATTTACAAAGCTGTTGTACTAAAGGTGTTGCAATAGAAACAGCAGGTATGAAATAAACCTCATTTATTTTTAAGGCAAAGTCTTAATGAATTTAGTATAGCTTTAGGAAGACAATACTTTTGTATGCTTCCCTCCAACAGCAAGGAACTGGACTTGATGAACTTGGGGACGTCATTCAGTCTGATAATCTATGTTACACATCAGCTGAAGCACAGCAGAGAAAATTACATAAAAAGAGAGAAGGTACTGCAGTTGAGAAAAAAAAAAACCACACAAAAAATCCAACCCCAAAAAATAACCACCCCAAAAACCCCACCCTCCCCAATCCCCCCCAATTCTAGCTGTATTAAAAAAAAAAATAAAAATCTTTCTAGAACTCATGATACAGATCTGTATGAACAGTAAGAAGAGTGGCAAAGAAAAGAAAAGGTGACTTGCCTGGCAGCACATAAACAACAGACCCAGAAAGAGAGCCTTGTCTGTAACATACCCACCCACCTCTCACTCCACCTGAGGACCTAGAACACCCTAACCCCAAAATAAAACTCCGGCTGACCTGCACTGCACTGAGACTAAGCTGTCTTTGCTTCTGTAACTTAAATTTGTCTTTCTGCTTCATAGGCAAACCCTACCATGAAGACGAAGACAATACGCAAACTATGGGTGGAGGAAGTATGGAGCCAAATTAGCACAAATTCTTTCAATATGAAACAAAAAACATATGTGAGACCATACTGCCTGAACTGGAAGCACAGTGATTTTCATTTATATGCCAAAACATTAGAAAGTGAATTTTTACCATATTTTAGAATTTCCTGTTACATAACAAGAAACTTAAGCCGTGTGGGAAGCTCTGGGATGCCACCCCAACCAGCAGGCACCTCAGTCCTTATCCCTCAGCTTTATGCAAAGAAAGAGGAAGACAAATACCACAGAATGATAGGTTATCCTTTCTTACTTGACTTAAAAGCAAGATGATCCTGAATTACTGAAAATCACCAGGCCTGATCTTACAAATCGGGGTCTGATGTAGCACCCTTCGTCTCCAGCAACCAGAAAGAATGAATAGCAGAGGAGTGGTTGATGCAATGATCTAGAAAAGAAATACTGATGTATTGAGAGCATCAAGACAAATCCAGTCTAGTTCAGACACTGCTGAAAGCCCTTGCCAGTCAAAGTCTCATCAGTCACCAGAATACAATCAAACCCATGTTTAATGTGTTAATTTTTAAAATTAAACAGGGTGTCTGGCATTAAAAAAAAAACAATAACAAGTTGCTCGTTTGAAGTAAAAAAAAAAAAAAAACAAACCACCACCAGAGGAAAAAATCACTCTGAAAGGAAACTGCATTCAAAATTTCTATGTCATTTTGCTTTTAGCAAAATACTACTCTGCATTCACATGGCTTGCAAATATAAGCACAAAACACTGTCTGCTAACCAGCTACCTAGCTATCAAGAATTACTCACTGAAATTAACTGTCAGTAACAAAAGCAGTCAAGAATCTCTGCACTCTTCCAAGTCATAGAAAAAGAGGTAAAAATGCAATAAAAAGATATATCATTTGAATTATTCAGACTTTATTTACAAGAATACTGCACTGTGAGTGATGCTGCACAGCCAGTATAAATAACACAACTGTAATCATGTTTGTTCTTTGTCATTGCACTCATTCCCAGCTGGGTGACCGTGTGCTGGACACAGCAGGAGGAGGAGAAAGACAGCCACAGCCATGGCTTACACACTTCCTTGGGTAACTTTCGCAAGTGCACAAATTGGAGACCATTGAGAGCTGAGCAAGTGTCAAAGGGCACAGTTTGACAAAATTCACTTCTGTGATCAACAAAGCCAGGCTCCAGCACTTTGCCACATTAGAGTATCACGACTGCTGTGCACAGGTGTCTCAGCAAATACTACAGAGCAGAAAACTAGAAGACAAATACATTTCATAAATACACATATCATGTTAACTCATTTGATTTTTTATTATTACTGTTAATTCTATATTATTTTCAGTTCTCCAGTGTCTATTTTTCAGTCAAGTCCACTGTAGTCAAAAGAACAGTTTCCTTATCCATTCTGGTGATTGCATAAATAGTATTGATATCTTTGCCCATCCTCACAACCTGCACAAAGTTTGAGACATCTCAGCTACAGCATAGTCAATTCTTTGCCTTGAGATTCTTTCCTTCTGTGTTTAACAAGGTGCCCTCTTATCTAAACAGCAGCAGCTGGGCTAAAGCTGCATCACTAAATCCTCAGGGGCCAGCCTCTCTAAAGACGTATGATGATTTACTGCAGGTTGGATTTGTTTTCTGTTTTTCTAAGCCCACCTCTTCAACATATGGGAAAGTCTGGTTGCACTGGCTGTAAAATATCAGGAGTTTGGGGTGCTGTTTTTATGTGCAGTAACACTTCCCTACTTCAACCTAGAGGGGTTTAATGCAATTTTTTTACTATTCTTGAAGCTGTCCAACGGTTCCTTCAGACAGCAATAATAAAGTAAAATCTAGGCAAATCTCTACACTCAGTACAAGCTTTCAAGGATAATGGCAGATTTCTGTGGGGTGGGATGTGAGAATGAAATTACTTCTACAGGAGTTAAAAAATTAGTTTTTAAAAATACTATTATCCTGTACCCTCTGAATACCACTCAGTGCAACCAGTTCTTCCCCTTTCCCCTGGCTCACTGTACCTGCTGCCGACAGCCAGGTTAATGCTCCACAGATATACAGCGTAAGCACAGCCCCACCACCCACACCAAACCAGCTTTAACTCAGGCACGGCAGCACCATGGAACGGCGAAAGCAAAACCTACCACAAAGACAAGGAAACCCTGCACCCTCCCGGCCAGCACCACTCCGCTGTGTCTGAAATGCAAAACATCTCAGCTCAGCAAAGAATGAGCAAAGAGGTCAAGTCCAGACAACTCAGCACGAATAAGCCAAACCAGTTGGCCAAGTGAAGACGACATGCATTTCCAAGCTGGATATGCTCTTGGAATAGGGTTGTAACTCACGCTCACTGTCAGAAGACCTCCTGAATACCCACGTGGAGAAAGCTACACATTGAAAAATCCTCCAAAGTTGTGTTTCATTTCACCTTTCCATTTAAATGATTTTGAAAGAGTCTCTGAAGTAGGAATTACCTGAGAGTGATACTCTTCATATGTATTTGGACATTCACAGTAAGTATTAATTCCACTAAATTACCACCAACTTACATGCCACATGCTTTTTGACATGACAAGCAGGAGGGAGCAAAAGCCAGCTATCCCAGAGAGTCAGCTGGGCTCTAGTGAGACCAGAATGGGAATGAGATGACACATAACCAATTTAAACAACAATTTACTCCTTTCTGTCTCTTTTTTACAGGTTCTAACAACTTTTTTTCCTCTTCCTTCTAATGCCCTCCCTCTGCTCCAGACACTGACAACAAGTGCTCCTGATATCCTGAACTGCTCAATGACATGGAAATCGGAGCAACTGTTCCTAACTTACATACAGTTTTGAAGCTTTTTGATCTAGAGAAAAACTTGCATGCCTCAAGTTATTTCTTCCAACTGTTACTCTGATTAAATCTATTACCTCATTTATTTATATATTTTCTTTATCAACAGTTCTTGAGGTTCCTAAGGAAGAATATTCTTTGTTTCTTTCCCTTATTTCTGCTTGCACTGGGTCACTCTTTAGTACTCCTCTAAGTCAGTGACACTCTTGGCACATTTCATCTTGAGTGCACTCATACAACACGTGCAGGACAAGCAGGGGATCAGGCCCAGTCAGCATGGGTTTACGGAAGGCAGGTCCTGCTTGACCAACCTGATCTCCTTCTATGACCAGGTGACCCACCTAGTGAATGAGGGCAAGGCTGTGGATGTTGTCCACCTGGACTTAGTAAGGCCTTTGACACTGTCTCATGGCATACTCCTTGAGAAACTGGCGGCTCATAGCTTAGACAAGTGTACTCTTCGCTGGGTAAAAAGCTGGACGGATGGACGAGCCCAGAGGGTTGCGCTGAATGGAGTTAAATCCAGTTGGTGGCCAGTCACAAGTGGTGTTCCCCAGGGCTCAGTATTGGGGCCACTTCTGTTTAATATCTTTATCAATGATCTGGATGAGGGGGTTGAGTGAACCCTCAGCAGGTTTGCAGATGACACCAAGTTGGGAGGGGGGGTTGATCTGCTGGAGGGTAGGGAGGCTCTACAGAGGGCTCTGGACAGGCTGGATCAACGGGCCGAGGCCAATTGTATGAAGTTCAACAAGGCCAAGTGCCAGGTCCTGCACTTGGGTCACAGCAACCCCACACAGCGCTACAGGCTTGGGGAGGAGTGGCTGGAAAGCTGTCTGGCAGAAAAGGACCTGGGGGTGCTGGTCGACAGCCGGCGGAATATGAGCCAGCAGTGTGCCCAGGTGGCACACCAACGGCATCCTGGCTTGTATCAGAAACAGTGGGGCCAGCAGGAGCAGGGAGGTGGTTGTTCCCCTGTACTCGGCACTGGTGAGGCTGCCCCTCGAGTCCTGTGTTCAGTTTTGGGCCCCTCACTACAGGAAAGACACTGAGGTGCTGGAGCGTGTCCAGAGAAGGGCAACCAAGCTGGCAAGGGGCCTGGAGCACAAGTCTTGTGAGGAGCAGCTGAGGGGACTGGGGCTGTTTAGTGTGGAGAAGAGGAGGCTGAGGGGAGACCTTATCGCTCTCTACAACTGCCTGAAAGGAGGTTGTACTGAGGTGGGTGCTGGTCTCTTCTGTCAGGTGGCTGGAGATAGGATGAGAGGAAATGGCCTCAAGTTGTAGCAGGGGAGGTTTAGGTTGGATATTAGGAAAAATTTCATTACTGAAAGTGTTGTCAGGTATTGGAACAGGCTGCCCAGGGAAGTGGTTGAGTCACCATCCCTAGAGGTATTCAAAAAGCGCATAGACAAGGCACTTCAGGACATGGTTTAGTGGGCATGATTGATGGTTGGACTCAATGATCTTGAAGGTCTTTTCCAAACTAAATGATTCTATGATTCTATGGTTGTTTCCATTTGAAAGACACTTGAACAGTTTCATACGCAAGCTCAGTGCTGAAACAGTTGGTTTGCAAATACTGTAGGAGACACCTATGATGTGGTTACTCACTGTCTTTTATTTGGATTTTTAAATATGGCAACACTTCCATCAAACACTTTGCAAGGCTGATTTTACAAAGACTTGTTTAGTGTAAAAACCTGAACTGCAAAATGTTCATATATAAATTGCACCCCAGCACCAACAACTGCAGTAAACCGCTTTACAGGATTTCACACTCAGAGGTCTCTGCATTAGTGATTCCTCTCTTCCCTGCATGTCAGCCAAGAGAGAATCCATGCCATGCAATTTGTATCTGCTTGCTGTTGTCCTGGTTTCAGCTGGGATAGAGTTAACTGTCTTCCTAGTAGCTGGTACAGTGCTGTGTTTTGAGTTCAGTATGCAAAGAATGTTGGTAACACTGATGTTTTCAGTTGTTGCTCCATAGTGTTTAGACTAAAGTCAAGATTTTTCAGCTTCTCATGCCCAGCCAGGGCACAAGAAGTTGGCACAGGACACAACCAGGGCACCTGACCCAAACTGGCCAACGGTGTATTCCATACCATGGGACATCCCATCTAGTATAGGAACTGGGAAGGGGGGGCAGGGAATCGCCGCTCAGTGACTGGCGGGGTGTCAGTCGGCGGGTGGTGAGCAATTGCCCTGCGCATCATTTGTACATTTCAATCCTTTTATTACTACTGTTGCCATTTTATTAGTGTTATCATTATTAGTTTCTTCTTTTCTGTTCTATTAAACGGTTCTTATCTCAACCCACGAGTTTTACTTCTTTTTCCCCGATTTTCTCCCCTGTCCCACTGGATGGGGGGGAGTGAGTGAGCGGCTACGTGGTGCTTAGTTGCTGGCTGGGGTTAAACCACGACACTATACATCCAGCTTTTTTAATAGATTTTCATATGGCAGAAAATCAAGTGTTTGCTAAGAGCCAAGAGTATAGTATCTATTCAATTCCCTTTATGTGCTAAATGAGTCATTAATTACATCGAAGACAGTTACTACATTTGTTCAGCACAAGCCAGTTGTTAACAAACAGCCCAATCCTCTCCAGTAGCTTTGCTCCCTCAAATGCATGTATCAACACTCTCATACATCAGAGCAACCAGCAGTGGTGCCAACACAGTCGCATGGTGTTGAGAGAACAGTTTACTCCCATTTTATGCTACTAAAAGCTTTGAAAAAAGGTTTAAGGGGCAACACATGCTTTGGAGGGAGAAAGATAATTGCCTTTTCCATTTCAGTGTATCTTTTAATTTTTGTTAATGGTTAAAAGGGTTATTAAAACAGAGGCCGAGTTCTTAGCTCTTTTTCATTTCCATTCTGTGCTCACCAAGTTTTTACATGTCATCAGAATTGGTGCTTGGTCCCTTCTGTTTAGGCGGCTCAGGCCCTGTCTCCCCGCAGACCCAGCACAACCCTGTGCAGGGCATGCCACAGAGTACCTGCTGCTTGCTGCATCCTCCTCTGCCCATTACATACTTAAAAGCTGACCTGCTCTGTAAGAAAACATCTGCAAGCTTTTCACAGCAAATATACCAAACTGACTCTTACAGCTTAATGCACACATCATGTCTTTTCTGCTTTGCCTAGGTTATGTAATCAGCCCTCGGCTCTCCACACCAATATCCTAAAAACCTGACCCAGCAGAGTTTTTGATGTGGAAAGACTTATAATTTAACCACTGAAGATTTCAAACAGCTTTCCAACGCTTATGAAGCCCTCACAGTACCTGAAACGTGGTTAAACTCCTGGAACAGTGTACCTTCAATGAATAAATTACAACAAGACTTCTTTATGGAGTATAGCAGTTTGTAGGGAAAAGCATCAAATTCTCAGAGATTCAGAAGTTCTCCCAAAGCAACATGTGCAAACCTTGGTAGAAAGAACGCAAATCTGGGATCCTCATTCTAAGGCCACATCTCCAACCACAGGAGCACGCTCTACACTGGAGGCATTTGCTTATCCTAACATGTTTTCTCTTCTTATACAGTACAGCATTTTTCCAAAAGTTTTCCTCCCCCCCTCCAGTCACATGGTTTCTCTACCTTTCATAAAAAGACCAGAAAAATCTGCACCAACAAAAGTGCACAGGACTTAAAATGAATAAGCCAGCACACTCTCATGATTAAATTCATTCATTTGCTTAGTCTCAAGCAGACCCTGGAGTTCTCTTTCTTATCCCAGTCAAATTCCTGAAATACTTTGAAGAAACAGGGTCTGTGAACTCAAGACAGCTAGAGCTGGTATAAAGTCTTTGTCATAAAATATACTAGGTGTCCCTAAGGAAAGAAGCAAATGCTTTATGTGTTCCAAGATGTTCAATATCCTGGTCAGCCGCAGAGAGTGAGCAGACAGAAAGCCTGTAGTTCAGTGGCGAAGAATGTGTTTCTCAGCCGCAGGAAGCCCAGCCAGGGCACATCAGTCCTTATTTAAATCATCTCCCTCAGAATTATTTCTAACCAAAGGATAAAAAAAAAAAAAAAAAAGTCAATGGATCCACACACAAAAATAATGTTTAAATCAACCATGGTCCAAACAAAGGAACCAACTGACACAGGAAAAGTAAGACCTGGCCAAAACCACAACTCAGAATCTGTACTGAACTTTATTGAGGGTTCACACGGATCTGAGTAACATCTCCCACCAATGCTGTCCTGAGTCACAAGCCTTTTTCCCAACTATCTTTACAATGAACACTTATGCAAAGTCCAGCACAGATTCTTTCAATAGAATGGGTAGCATTTGCTACACCAGGTGCTACCTGCAAATACCATGTGCTGTGGAGTTTCTTTACAGTGAATTATAAGAACCCATGACATAGTTACTGCTCAGTAAAATGCAAAGTGTGATTGCAAAGTATTTCACTGTATCTTTGCAGGACTGGTGCGTTAACAACTAAAAGACTGTGGCTTCACTTCTATAGAAAATGGGACTAGCCTCTGAGACTACTCCTGCTCTTAAAACCCAGGAATCTATTAAACGTGTCAGATTCTGCTCTGCTAAACTGGTGTAAATCAGAGTAACTGATGGCGAACTTATTCCAGATTTACCACCATGTTCCAAAAGGTGCAGAAAAAGGCAGGATCTGTTTTCATCACCATTTAGCTAGCTGTAATGATATTTGCCTGGGCTCCTATGATTTAAAGCAGGTTTGAGCCCTCAGAAACATTCTTCAGCTCCCTCCTAAACTAAAAGCCATAATGACAGTGTTTAAATGATGTTGTTAAAGCCCGAGAACACATTTCTGAGTAAAATGAAGATTGTCAGATCTCACTACTGTCATAACTAGAAGAAACAGGACAAAGTGCCAAATACCAGCATATAGACCATAAACCACAACAGCTTTCAGCATCTAAATAGACAAATGATGACCACTGTTCCCTATTTTTAACTCTTTTTTTAAATGGCAATTTCTCTGTCACTTATCAACATCTCTTCCATCCAAGCATACCAACCAGGCACTTCTCTGAGCAGTTACTGTGGAGCTGAGGAAATGAGCTCGGCCAAAGCTCCAGCTGAAGAACAAAGGTGGTGGGTGAAAATGAATAATTACTCTATTTTATCCTTTCTGTCTCGTGAAAGGAAGGGGGTTTTAGAACAACTATGTTTTTTTAGAGCACAAAAGGTGTATCACTGTGAAACTCTGCACTGTTGTGCATCTCTCACTGTTTATTTGTACAATATTTACTGTAGTTGAATCACATCAGAAAGGATTTGTGATTCTGGAATAATTATACATAGCAGCTAACAAAGTATCATTTAATAGTAAGAAAAAATGCAGTGAAATAATATAATGACATTTTAGTTCATTTCTATCTACGTTTATTGAAAAAAGTCCTATTAAAGACGTATTTTCTTCCTGTTGATTTAGCATCTTTTCCTCCCCCCGGAACCTCACTTAAGATGTCTGTTCAATTTTCTTCATTTTTGCAATGCCACAGAACCTTTTAATCTCAGCCAGATCTGCATTTTGCAGATCTGTGTATCTGCAGTGTATAGACATAGTGTGGTATCCCATGGCAACAGCTTAAAAATTATTAACTGCTATGCAAAGTTAGTGATTCCATATTCTAATTGCTCTAAGAAGAAAGAAGCTGTGAGTTGAGATGTGAAGATGGTTCATTTTATGACCTCCATCCTCCCAGCGTTCCATAAAATTACACTACCACTTCTGGATCTCATAAACCTGCTTCTCTTTAACGTGCCTCCGGTTATATTGGACCTACAGCAGTGCCCTACAATGAAGGCTCAATTACAACACCTCCAATAACCCGTGTGCTAGCACCCACCACAAGACCTGTTTAGCCAATCCAAACCAATTCACACAGCTCAGACCTCAAAGGTCAGAAACCAGCAATACATTTCAAAATTTTATGAAGAAAATTAGAGCAAATTCTTGTTTTCATGTTAAAATGAAAGTAAATTGTGATCCTTTCTTGGATTATTGGAACCAGTGTTTTTATATGGAGCTGCTGCTGTTTGGCTCACAGTGCTAGACGTTGTGTGCTGGATTTTTTCATGGAAGAGACATTTCATAAAGCAAAGAAGTAATGATTGAATCAATTATTTACTCTGCACTTATCCTAAAAACAAATAATAACGCCAATTCACTTCAAATGCTATGCCTTACTTTAAAAAACTATGCATTCCTTCCTATGCATTAAAAAGCTATGCATTCCTTAAAAAGAAAAAAAAACAACTGGCAGGAGACATCTATTGAAGATGTATTTGGCATAGACAGAAAAACACACTGTCTGCTTACATGGGGGCACTATTAGATTTAAGAGTACTGTATTAGGACAGCCCATCCTCTACAGCCAGAAGCATCACCGTGTCACCAAAGCGCAGCAGAACTGCCTGGCCACACACAGGTCTAGCACCCTTCCTCCTGCCCACGTCTACAGCCTCCGCCACGTGAAGGGGATGTCTGGACACAAAATTAAGGTGCTCAGCCATCAGGGTTGTGGTCACTGCCCAAGCTTGGCCATTCCCATTCTCCTTCAGGGATAAGGCAAATAGTTCAACAGGAACACCCCGTAGGCTGGGTCTGTTGTATTGGCTACCTAAAAACTCAACTGGCAAAGCAGAGCAAACATACACATTACTCAAAAAGGAAGCCTATGAGTAAAGCATTAGTAAGCAGAAAAAACCATTTCTGGAAGAAAAAGGAGAGAAAGTAATTAGGGCCAGATCTTCAAAGACATACATAGGTGCTTATCATTGTCTTGTTAAAGATGACACAGATGATGCAGCTACAAGTAGATGAGGACCAAGGTGGAAGACAGCAAAAGTAGCAGCAATCATGACAAAATATGGTGTCACCTGCACTACAGAATAATGTGTAAAAGCATTCGGCTTTGGGTTAGCAGGAAGACTAGTATTAGCTCCCTCCCAGGCACAAGGGGTCATCAGTGGTAACGTTTTTTCAAAGAACTATAAGAACAAGGTACTCGATGCCAATTAATATTTCAGTGCAATTTTGGTACCTGTATCAGTGGGTATGGGAAAGAGAGCTATATAGCTCAATATGTACTCTGGTCACTACCTGCACTACCTTAACTTCAGAAACCCCCCATAGTTCTCTAATGACAACATATAAAGTACAACATAAGAGTCAAACAAATTAAATCTTAAATAGAATAGTTATAAGGAAAAGCAAATATTGACTAATGAATTGGAATCATTTTATCAAGGCATGTATTTGTAGCATAAGATTGAAAAGCACTGAGCGATGAGAAAAATCCCTCTAAAATAAATGCACAAAGCTCTCTGACTTGACATAACACAGTAGACCAATAATGCCGATGACTACTCCTAGAAATAAACATTCAAAACAAATTTCTTCCAGAGGGAGATGACTGCCAATTCCTTACCAACCATACTGGGCTTTTTAATGTTGTTTGCATTCTTCAAACTGCCAAAATCAGCAGCACATGTCAATAGCAAAAAAGAACAAACAACCCAAACTTCAGATGCATTTCATAAATCTTCCCGACATTGTGTCCTACAACTTATTTTTTATTAAAGAGACAATGAAGTAAGTGTTTCCAAGTATCACATTGGTCCAATTGAGATCCCTCATACATGGATTTACCACTAATGCAACTGAATACAGCAATTCTGCTGAGTTATGCAGGTACCACATCAAGCTTAGTCCAGGAGACCAGAATATGGAGGAAGAAGGACCAAAGCAACACACAGATATGACTGAACAAGGTTGTAATATATCCAGTCTTAATAGTTTCAGTTATCTTAAATGTAATCGCAGGGGTTTAATAATAAATTCTGCTGAGCTCCAACAAATTGGAAAAACAGCTTCTTCCTGTCCAGAGCAATATTACTGCCAATCTGACTAAAAGGCGAGCTCAATTTGAGCAAAGAAACACCCTTACCACTAATAAAGACAAGATTTAGGAAGGAAAGGATTAAGATATTATAACTGGTGATGACTGAGGACTGCCAAAACAATGCTGATGAAGGAGGGTAAGTGTTATCCAGTGAGGCATCAGCAGAAGTATTTTCCACAGAGACAGAAATATTAATGCCATCAGAAAACACAGGAGTAAGATCGTACCTGAAATACTGTATAATTCAAGAAAGGCCTCCTAGAGTAACCCTTTTTGCTGGAAAGGGCTCAGTGATTGCTTCCACTGCTCCAATACTTGCAATTACATTTGTGTTTGAAATCCAATGTTACTGTGTCTGAGTCCATCTACACTGCTTATTTATTTTTAGGTGGGTTTTTTTTTTCTTGATATCTTTTTCTTTGCTTTTACTAGGTGGATAACTAGATAAATAAATAAATAGGTAAATAAATTGGTCCATTACCAGAGGCTGCAACTGCAGAGGGCCATCTATTTTCATGCACCTGAAGACACCCACGCTGCTCTGGAGAGCCTGGAAGGGCGCGTGTGTTCTCTCACTCAGCAAAACCCACCCCCACCTACACACCGTTCAAGGTAACTCAGATTTAAAGCTGGGCTACCTGCTACCGACATACCCTGTCTTTCTTTGAAACAAAGAAAACTAAGACCTTTCTGGAGAGAACTTCACGGCCACAACACTGTGGGAGCAGGCGGGACACAGAAGGGTCCCCTGGACACGGCACAGTATTCCCAGTCTCCGAGCCCTGCAGAGTGCCAGCCTGTGTCCCAATCCTGGGCAGGGGGTGCTCCAAACCCACGCAGCACCATGCAGGACCAGGCACTGACCTCTGCTGTCTACATCCCCAACGAATGTAATGATGCAAATAATATTGGTGTTACCTAACTGCATCTTCTACACTGGATGCACTTGAGAATGAATAAAAGTTAAGCTCGTAGCAAAGTTGCAAAATGACGATGCCTGCATGACTGAAATGGTCTCCCAATAGGTATTTATATATAGCCTGCAGGCATCAGTGGCCAGCAGTTGTTGCTATTGTCATTATTATGTATAAATAATATTTCATAACAGTGTATTACACAATGCATACTATTATATATGATAAAACTGTAACAATCTCCTACAGGATATATTTCATGCATAAACCTGTTATAAGCTACATAAATATCATATCATGTAAATAGCATACTACATGTACTATATTAACATATCACAATGTATATTACTATATAGTTATAGCACACAGTATCTAATCATACACATTACCTTGTAGTAATTAGATAAATACTATGATATTATAATTGATATTAATTACTAGTAACGAGAATAAGCATCACAGATAATCGAACAGAGGTGCTTTACAATTCCTTTAAGAGCTGCACCATTTAATGGTGTAGCATGCAATGGAACTAAATCCTTGGGGGGCATTTGGGCTTTTTTGTCTGAACAAAGAATAAGTATCCCAAGAGCAGTCCCCTGGTTCACTTCACATCTTTATTCACCACAGTTCTCTTTAGCTTAATGGCCTTAACTACTTACTCTCCATTTTGCCCTTCAAATCCTCCATTTATTTAGCAGCTTTGTCCTTACAAATCCCTCCGACAACCCCATAGTCTACTACTCCCCGTACGCTTTAGAGCTCTATTTTCACTCACAATTAACTTTAACAACTTATCACTCATCCACATAGGTTTTAAAGTTTTATGTTTAGTTTTATGTAAAGATATATTCACTCCCCCCGAGCCAACTCCAGCACCTCTTTAAAGTTTAGCCAATTTTCCTTCATAGGCCATTTTCTAATAAACAGTGCCAGTCTACTTCACTTAATATGTTCCTCATTTTGTCTGATTGGAAGCTTTTGAAGTTTAATTCACCTGGTTTTATATCAAACTTCCTACCATAGCTGAACCTTGAAACAGCAATCTTTCTCTACCTTGAACAGGTTACACAATGTCCTTCCAATGGAGGAAATCCAAACATTGCCCTTCATATCTTTTCCCATTGCTTCCAAGATCATAGTCCTAGCAAATCCTTATGTACTAAATAAAGGTAATAAGCGTAACATACTAAGAAGTTATCGGAAAACACAATGTAAACTGTGTAATGATGACAACCTCATCAAGCCACCATTCTGTATTTTTATCATCTACCAGCTCTAGGCAAATCATGTCCCATAAAAAAACCATCATTGCATCATAATCTCTAAATGCCCCAGAAATCTCCATTTCAACAAAGAAATTCCCAGACAGCAACACACCACCCAGCACTTAATTCCTATTTTTTATTTCTACCACTATCTTTTCTACAAGGTTTAGGCAAAACATGCTTAGCACCACTCCTCTCCTGGACTACAGCCCCTGGAGTGCCCTTTCCGCCCCCACACTGTGCTGCAGGGAGAAGTTGATGGGAAAGAGGAGAGCAGAGCACCCCTCAGGGCCAGACCAGCAGAAGGCATGAGGACCACAGCCCTGTGAGCACAGCAGATCTCAGCTGAGGATGTCAGATGTTTATGCAGCGGAGTTACTGGGCTGCACACAAGTAGGTGGCTTTTTGGCACACCCAGTGAGAAATACTGAAGCTTGATACCTTCAGCAAGGAGAGAAGCTTGTCTCAGGAAAGAATATGAAGGGAATTTCAAAGATGTCTTTATTTTTCCTTCCTCTGGGCAGGAGCAGGAGACAAAACCTACTTTGCAAGATGAGCAGCAGGAACAGGGTGCTCTCTGCATCATCTGCTACAGATGAAAAGAACCATGGTGTTATAACCATTCACTTCTGCGCTTCACTTCTGTGAGGTGCACGAGCTCACATACTCTACTGGCAGCAGGAGAGATCATTCTGCTTATGCAAAACACTGTTTTTCTTCTGGGCCTAACGATCCCCAAAGGAGACAGGCTGGCATGGTGGAGAAAGCAGTGAGGAAATGGGGTATCAGCCTTATGTGAGTGAGTACTAGCCTTGCCTTGGATAATGCACATAAATACACATATAACAAGATCCTCCAGCATGGGCAAAGCTTAATGCGCACGTTTGACCTGAAATCCAGCAGATCAACAAAATACCTCATTCTCTTTACCACTGATACACAACTCCTCTGGTGGGTTGAGATCTTCGTTCTCCACTGTCACCATGGCTGCAAGCTCTCTCCCCTGTGGGGGCTGCTTCCCATCTGCTCTGAAAGGGTGATGCTGCTGCCTGGAAGAACCAGTGGACAGCTCTCCAACCGCAGGGCCCACGCTGGCAGACAGGCTGGTATTTACTCGTCCTGCTTATTGTACCTAAGGGATCCACTTGCCGCCAAAACAGTTTCGTAACAGGACTGAATACACAAACCAGCTCAGTATCTAAGCAGCCAGCAGAGTTTAGTAAATAAATTGTCTAGACTTACCAACCAAGTGCAGAGTTCTCCAACTTGTAAAATTAAGTAACTGGTAAGATTGGGGCTTAGGAATAAAAAACATCAAACCCTGCAGTGCCTGCTTTTAAGACCAGCATCTTCTGGATCTAGCTGTAATAAGGGGAAAAGATTTTGGACCTGCCTCTGCTCCCATATCAGGACGCTAGATCCAGCTATCTTGTCCATAGTCCACTAGTGCAGGTGTGACCAGAGCTCCTCAACTCCCTGCCCGCGCCTGCAACCGGTAATACAAGACTTGAAAGAGGGGATGGCAGCTGGAAGCGTGAATCACTGGAAGGGGCTGCAGGGAGACAGGTCTGCTGCACGAGCCAGCTCACTTGTTCCCTGACCACACACCGTAAATTGAGTTTGCACTTCAGAAGTGCTGCTGCCTCACAAACCGACCAGCTGAGCAGTTTAATCCAGGTGAAGATTTGCATCATCTTTTCTGCACACTTGCCCAAAAGACTTGAGGGCCACCTAATGTGACTCAAAAATAGTTAGAAAATATTAAATAATCACTTCACTCACTCCAACTGAGTGTTATTCTTAATTGCTTCAGGCAAGCTAGCTCAGACTGAGAGCCAAAACACCGACCATCTATAAAAACAGAAGAGTGGGAGAGGAGTATCTTATATCTCCCAGCAACACCTACCCCATGCATTCTAAGGATGGGCAATGAAGCTGTCACATCCAGGCCTCCTTAGCTGGTGGACAGGACATGTCCTGCGGTATTGTTACAACAGTATCATTCACCAGGACACACAAGGAGGCAATATTCACTTCCTGGAAAGATATTCTACTATGAAACTTTTTCTATTTTTTTGTTTTAACTATTTTAGCTCCAATATCAGTCTCTATAAAATAATCAACATAAATATGATTTCAGATTCTACATCTATTTATTCAAATTATCTGTCCTTGTTTTCACGCAGTGCATAGATTTTATTGTTACAGAACTAGCAAGTTAATCTGTGCCCAATAACTGGTAATAGGTAACTCACGTAAGTAAGGAGATGGTACAACTATTGAATTTGTCAGGCAGAGGTAATAAAGATAAAATAACTTTGAGCACCAAACTCTACCTCTATGATTCTATAAAGTTATAACTCTCTCTAAACCCCTAAATGTTAAAATGATAATATTTTCCAATTTATCATCGTTACCAGCATACTTGACAGGAACAGCAGTGACATCCTTTTTCATATTATAGCTCTGTCCACACAACACTTCACCAATTACCTACACTGACACGTTTGTATAATACTACTGCACCGACTCCAGCCATACAAGTTATCACACAGAATATATATATTGCACCGAAAAACAAACACTGCCCACACTTTACATTCAGTGATCACAAAAGCTTTCATTCGAAGCTAAGGTCAAGGGAACACAACGGTCCTTTCAACATTAATACGTGGTGTGTAAGGGCTGTTGGTAAACCCCAAGGCCAGCAAAGAACCACGAAGATGATAAAGGGACTGGTGCATGTCATACATGGAGAGCCTGACCAAGCTGGGACTCTCCAGCCTGAGGCAGGAGGTCTTATCAGTGTGTATAAATACCTGATGGGGGGAGCAAAGAGGGAGCCAGGCTCTCCTCAGTGGTGCCCAGTTACAGGATGAGAAGCAACAGGCACAAATTGAAACCAGGATTTCCACTTAAAGATAAGAAAAACCTTGTTTTTACTGCAAGATGGTCAACACTGGAAAGCCTGCTTGGAGCAGCTGTGGAGTCTCCATCCTCAGCACTAATTCAGGATCTGACCAGGCACACTTGGGAGCCACATGCTCTGGATGACCCAGCCCAGACAAGGGGGCTGGACTAGGGGACCTCTGGGGGACCCCTAATCCAGCCCCCCACCAACCTCAGCTATACTGAGAGTCTATGCAATGATGAAATAGCAAAGCTTGGCTTTACAGGAGCTTGACTGCTCTGACCCCACCACCTTCCATGGATCTCATTTCATACTCCACCATGTACCATGATCTTCCCTCCCACTTAAAATATTTCTCGTGGGAAGATCAGGTCATCGTGAGTCAATGTCAATATAATCTGGCTGATGAACCCAGCCCACAGAAGAAAACAGGGATGTGAGCTATCCCAGCTTCAAACCTGGAGAAGAGCAGCGGCAATGCTATTAGAAGCTCATACTTCTGTTAAAAAGTTTTGACATTCCAGGGTTTTTTTTACCAAAGCTTGAGGAACAATTAAAACAGCTTGTCCTGTACAAAGTAAAAGTTCATCACTTGCCTTTTTACAGGGAATTAAATCCCATGACAGTGTTAAAAGGATCTCAGTTATAAAATTAATGCTATCAGATCTATAATCTGTAATGCAATAAACAAAATGGCTGATTTATAAAGAGTTATAATGATAGCTCGCTTAGAATGACCACATTCCATGTCAGCCTGAAACCCTGGCCAAGGATTATTCTTTTATAGCACGATGGAGAAACAGAGAGGGAACACACAGCTCATTAAGAGCATTCAGAAATGATCAGGCGTGTGTCAAAATCACTAATAATTCAGTGGTCTCACAGTGCACCTGCTTTCTCAGCACTGCACACATTCACGTGTTTAGGCTGCTGAACTGCACTTCACCAGCTCTTCTCAGGGACCTGGAGAAGGAAGATCCTACTGAATATTGGCAAACAGCATTCAGTAACAACCAGCATCGTCTTGGATGCATGTCAAGCGAGGAAAAAAAGGTGCGGAGTGGGGGGAGAAACAGGCTACAAACGAACAGATAAGAAAAGGAGTAAAGGTGAGTCGTAAAGTGGAGTCATTACAAGTTAATGAAAACTTTAGAACAACTGAAGATATAATGGAGATTTTAAAAAAAAAAATCCCAAACGTGTAATTTACAGTATCTGGCCTTGATATTTTTACAACAGTCATCTTACCAAGACTGGGATTCTTCACCTAACTAGTCATCAGATCCCATTTTCCATCAGTGGACAGAAAACCTTTTCAGGGAGCAACTTGCCTCAGCTACAAGGAGTTTTCTATACTAAATCCAATGATCATGTACTGACATTGTCATTTCTCCCACCTACAAATGTAAGTCTAAGGGGACTAGACAAGATGTAGACATTTGAAGTTTGGGAAAATAAATCCCATTTTTAGCATCTGCTTTATTATACTGACAATATTTAAGATGTGAACTCCATTGAGACACTCTTTAAGGGGAACCAGTATTATGCCCTAAATCAGCAGACTTACCTGCATACCTTGAAACCAATGCTATTTAATGTTCCCGCTTGGAGTGGTAAATATTTGTGTATCCTTTTCTTCCGAAGAACATTTAAAGGCTTCAAGAGGAGTCAGTGAAATACTGTATTTACTCCCCAGCAACCTCTGGGACAGCAGGCATTTATATCAGCAGCGCTGAGCACCAGGAGAGGAGAACATTGGGTCACCATCTCTTCTGCCTTCAAACAAGAGTGCTCTCTAATTGCCAGTAATACAAACTGAAAAGAAATTTTCTGGTTTTCCACTGTGGAAAACCTTCCCCTAGACAATATAAAAGCCCAAAATGGATTTTGGAATGGAAAAAACAATCTTAGCCCTAAAATTATAGCTTGCTAAGGAAGCAAATAAAAGCCTTATTGAAAGTTTATGCAGGATAAACCCTACACGTGCTTAAAATACATGAAGAGAGAAAAGGACCTCAGCCCACTATTTGTGCGATAACCAAGGAGGACCAAGGGAGTCATTCAAGTCTGGCAGGCAACGTTTCTCTAAAATAGCCTTTAAAACACGCCTGTGACACATACTTTGCATGCACAAGAGCCTGCTGCAGCTTGTGCTGAGCTGTTGCAATCTGCTGGGCAAGCCCTGGCAGGGCTCATGTCCGAAGCAGACAGTCCACAGAGCCGCCAGGCTTCTGCAACGTGTTAGACAGCAGAGACGAACGTTACAGCGCGCGACAGGGTTACAGAGGTGTGATGTCCATTAGAAGCCACTTAGCTTTATGACACAATACGATTTGGCACCGGTGTGTGAGGATATGCTGTAAAAACGAGCATGAATTACATTATGATGCGAAGAGGGACTCATTAAATTAGGAATAGGATCTCTCATAGAAGCCAATAAGCATCAGACAGAGCTGTGGAAAGAGTTCATTACATTAGAATATAAAAAGGTGGGCTGTGACATTTCGATGTGTTAAAAAAGCCAAAAGGCATCGCATGAAAAGGGCCTATCATCATGTTACAATGTGCAGTAAAAGCCAATATAAATTGCATTATGATTTTAATGGGGTAGTCATTGAGTTACAATGCATAATTGAAGCCAGTAGGTCTTACATAAGGCTATGAAGCAGGATTTGTTATCTTCATAACAACATGTACAAACCACGAGACTCTGCATGATGATATGAAATGGGGCTTCTTGAGACTAAATGAGAAGAGGATTTTTCACGCTTATGTTGTGTTATACAATAGAAGCCAAGAGAAAAATGAATTATGATGTGTGGAAAGGGACACTTCCTAACCATACGCAATAGCTATGAAATAAAAATTCCTCCTAAATTGGACAGGATGGATGTAAAATTAGCAGCGCTACAAAATCAGGCCTAATAGTACATTAAGGAGGGGGATTCACTCAGGCTCCTTGCTCATCTGAAGCCAGCATGCAAGACAGTGTGCGGTAGTGTTCAAGCCATAATGATGTTTATTTTGAGGAAAAGTTACGATAGGAGCTTCTGAAGATAATTTTTGTAAAAACTAAACGTATTTTCCAGAACAAATGGAAAAGAAACACTACATTACCCAGCAGAGAAATTCCTCGTGCAGGTATAAATGCTGGTACCCCCATTATTTTAGCAACAATACTCCAAATGCACCTGATAATGCTAACTTGACTGTACTCCCTGTACTTACAGCTACGCCACCCTCAGGAACCTGGAGGAGGCAGCAGACAGATGCCAGATGTGCTCCTTGACTTGCCATAATGTATCTCCATTGCCATCTGTAATAGATGCAGCCTGTATTCCCCAGCTTTACTGTCTTCAGATCCCACAGCCCTCGCAAGCACATGCATTGCTGAAGACTCAGACTACACCTCACCTGTACACCTAGTTTTACTGACCCTTACGGCAAGGGGTGAGAGGAGCAGATTGAGTAGAAACTCACAACATTTTGTTGGCAAATAGGAATTCTAGTGTTGAAGACAGCAACACAGCAATGGGAAGTGTGCTGGGATGGTCCTACTATGCCCATCCCATCACAATATAAGCTGGTACAGACCTAGAATGTCCCGTTTTCCCCTCCACTCTGCCCAAAGTTGGCCTCAAGCCTGTCAGCATGACCAGTGGCCATCATCTGCACTCACAGCAAAGGCTGAACTCAGTTCCGAGTTGTTCCCCCCACCACCACCCTCCCAAATCTTCTTTCCTGTGTATATGCTTGTAGTCTTAAATGTGGACCAGGTGTGAACCTGTGTACTGGTATGGATCAAACCTACACCTAAAAGGTAGCACACAACCTCTATGAGAGCCCTAGAGGAGGATGCAAACTGCCAAGCAAATTCCTAAGCGATGCTGATTACTAACTGGCACGAGAAGCAAAGTTGTCACACAGAAAAATGAAAGACTAACACCAGATTTTGGAAAGGAGGAACAGGTCTCTCCCCAGCACGGTGCAGGGGAGCCTGACAATGCAGCAGCTGGTTTCTCTGCTCATCTCCATAAAGGTCCTTTATTTGTTCCCAGGCTTGCAAGACCTGATTACCAGGGCTCCACCACGCACAGGAGGACAGCTTTGGTATCTACTGCAGCGGGTAAAGCATGTAGTAACCTAGCAATTATTTAAATCAATTAGCAAGCTACGTTTCCATTTAGACATCTAGCAATGTCAGGAGCTTTCCAAGAGTCTGTTTCTTCTCATGGTCTTTTTCCCCCAGCATGTTTTTAATTATGGCCAATGCTAATTTTAACAAGTTGTCTGCCTTCAGTTCTGCGTGACTATAATGTTCTCCAGCTGATTTTAAAAAATCAGAAGGTTTTAACTTTTCAAGCAGCCTTTTCAACAAAAACAGCCGACTGTTAAATGGCTTGGCAGCCGGCCGGGCTCTGCAAACTGCACCACGCTGCATTCCAGGCAGCCCTGATCCCTCTGCATCCCAGGATGGATCCATGCACCCGCTGAAGAAAACCCTCTCATGCATGTTAACCTCTCCTCTGCTGGGCTACACCAACACAGATACACATTAGCTTCATATAACTGAATTCTTCAGCTGCTTTTTCTTACTCAGATTCATTAAGCTTTGCAATATTTTCAAGCTATAGGAAGCATTAATAGATTTTAAAGCCAGAAAGGAAAACATATGATCATCTAGCTAACTACCTGCACAACACAGCATACAGAATTTCATGTACGATTCCTTTATCAGGCCAAATCTTTTTGGTTCAGTTAAGATATGTTTTTAGAAAAAGGTTCAGCCTTGATTTGAATCATCTGAGTTTTTGAGAAATTACTTAGCAATTTTTCAGCAAGTTATCAGTAGTTCTAAACAAACACAGATAAATTAAATTGGAAATCCCTATCTCTTCCAAGAATAACGGACAGTGCTTACCTTGGGATTAATTTTGTTTAGAAAAGGAGACAGATTTGTGAAGCTCATGTAAAGAGCCTTCTATATGCAGTTGTGCTTGTAGGTGAGGTTAGGGGCTGACAAGACAGATTAGCCGCAACCTCCCATCACACCTGTGCCATAGAGGTGTTAAATACAAAGAATTTCAGTGCTGAGTACACCCTTGAAATATTACCCAAATTCTTGGCTGCCACCCTGAGATCTTCATCTGAACATCACATTACAATTCAAGAGCACTTGGGAATCAAACTGTGCAACTTTGACTCTCTGTTACTACCTGGCCAGACATTCCCACCTCTAAAATATGTACAGCACATGCAATCTTCTACTAGTTTTGCATGGTAGCTCTCCAATTGATGCAAGTTGTCACTGCTTGCTTCTCTCTCTCTTTTTTTTAAAAATTGTAACACTTGCATATCTCCTAAAGAAACTTGAAAGGAAAAATTGTAAATGTTAACTTAGTTAACACAAAACTCAAGGTATACAAAGTTCATTTTTCATTACAAAAAAATGTGTTCTCCTGTTCTCTTTGAATCTATATGCCTGCTCTAAAATCATACTTTGTCTTTGCTTATTTAAGACTTGTGGTATCCACCTGAGCTTTTTCATTTTTTTTCCACACCATAAAGTAAAATTTAATTTTTCAGAAGCAAATTAAATTTTCAGACTTTCCAACCCTGCAGGAATTTTATAGCTCATTTCAACAGTTCTGAAAAAACTCTGATTTTTAAAAATACCCATGTGTTTTTGCAATGAAGCTGATGGAAAGTCAACCATTACTGCACACAAATAAGTAAAAATGTACATACAAAACCACTAACACAACAGAACATAGGAAGTTGTGATGAAATGGAGCTGTGGGCTGAAAAGAACAGTTAGACTTATCTGTGCACATAGTAATTACCTAAGCTTTCAGCAAATTCAATGTTAAGTATCATCTTAAAAAAAAGAAGATGTTCCTCCCAAAAAGACATCTTTTTGGTCCCCAAGGTTTAGACCATCTATCTTAACCCTGCACTGGTAATAAAGAAAAACAGCAAGAAGATTTTAACTATTATATTACAATAAATAGTGCCTCTTTCTCCAACCCACAGCATAATATCTCATGAATCTCTTTTATTTTGCATTTAAATATTAGTCAGTATCTTATTTCTCTCCAGGGACACTACAATTTTGTATCAAAGTTAGTGTTCTCATTATTTCTTGCAAACAGAAGGCTAATTCACACTGTAATGAAATCGTACAGCTCAGGTATGTTCATAAAGCATGCCACACACAATCTGTCAATGTACTAACATTCTAAGAAAGTCCATATGTCATAAGGAACACTAGATGTGAAAAAAAAACACATTATAGCTATTTGAGAGCAGATCTAAATGATAAACAGAGCAAACCAGCTGGACAAAGCCCTTCTGAACCGCTTACTGAGCTGAAGAGCACAAGAGATTGATCCAAAGAGACAGCAAATCCCAAAATTATTTTGAAATAAAATTTCCCCTTGTTTCCCACTGAGCTAGCAAACTGCTCAGATTTATGAAAAAGAAATACACAACATAAGAGACTTTATTATTGTTTTCTTCTTTTCTAGCACACAATCAAATTTGTTCCAGTAATGCTTTGGGTGCAGTTATGAACCCATCCTTACTTGGCCATGGCATCTTTACAAAACAAGGCCTTCTTTTGAAAACAGGAGTCTAGGCACCACCTTAATGGTAGTTCTGCAGGGCTACACCACCTTTACAAAAGAAAGGGAGAAAAGGAGCCTGAATCAAAGCTCACTCAAATGGAAATCCCATTGAATTTAACAGACCCTATATACATAGTCAACACACGTGCCTGCATATAAATGCAGTATAGCCACCTAACGTATCATTTCCGTGCCATCATTGTCTCAGACGTTGTAAGGGGAAGCATCTAACATTACACATTAATGAGTGATTTATATACTTGTCATTATTCATGGCTATAAAACATTATAATGCTCTAAATAAGTAAAAACATTTTTGCAGCTGCTGCAAATGTTTCATTCCTAGATGTAAGCTTGGCCAAGAACACAGGGATCTCTGCATAAGTGCCAAATTCACAGTGAAGTAATTAGCACATTGAAAAAAAAAAATATATATATACCTAATGCAGTACGCTTTAGCCAATGTTTTAACATGACCAACGCTGATAACTAACTGCAAATACAAGTGTTTCCCAGGCTGCTCCCTTCCAAACAGGTAACTTTATCCCTTATCCCAAAGGTGTGGAAGAGCAAGGATGAAGTGTTACAGAATTAGAACGACATTCCGCATTACAGATGTGTAAAACAGCTGGGCAAATGATGTCATTAAAAATACTTTGCCACCTCTGCTACTTGCTCTTGTTATTAAAAGCAGACATTAACTTTCTTTACCTAATCACACCGTGTAAACCTGTTGTGTCAAATCCTCAAGTATGTTCTGTTCCTAATTAGCAAAGACAACCTGCAGCTGCTTCCCATAAACTTCTCTAACTGGCTTTGAACTTGCCGTGCTGCAACGCAGATGTGTTTTCCTTCTGAAATGCACATTTTTATCTGGATAACAAAGTCTTCTTCTGAAGAATCCATATGTGCTCTATTCCAAACCCAAGGACCATGGAGCATGCATGGACCACAATGGAAAATGAAATGGAAATAAAGCCCTAACACTTTTTCTTCATCTTTACATCACAAACATGGACAAAACCTCAAGTCAAGTCTACAGACTAGCTCAACTCCTCATACTGAAGTCAACCAAACCTCTACTGAGCTTCTTGGAACACCAAAGATGGTTCCAAATTCCCCTCAAAGACAAGAATATCTTAGCGGCTTACAATGGTGCCTGTCATGGTTTAACCCTGGCTGGCAACTAAGCCCCACACAGCTGCTCCCTCACTCCCCCTCAGTGGGACTGGGGAGAGAATCAGAGGAGTAAAAGCGCGGAAACTTGTGGGTTGAGATAAAGACAGTTTAATAGGTAAAGCAAAAGCCATGCACACCAGCAAAGCAAAACAAGGAATTCATTCACCATGTCCCATGGGCAGGCAGGTGTTCAGCCATCTCCAGGAAAGCCGGGCTTTGTCATGTGTAGCGGTTACTTGGGAAGACAAACGCCATCACTCCGAACATACCCCCTTCCTTCTTCTTCTCCCAGCTTTATATGCTGAGCATGACGTCATATGGCATGGAATAGCCCTTGGGTCAGTCAGGGTCAGCTGTCCCAGCTGTGTCCCCTCCCAACTTCTTGTGCCCCCCCAGCCTGCTCACTGGTAGGGTGGGGTGAGAAGCAGAAAAGGCCTTGACTCTGTGCAAGCGCTGCTCAGCAGTAACGAAAACATCCCTGTGTTATCAACACTGCTTTCAGCACAAATCCAAAACACAGCCTCATACCAGCTACTATGAAGAAAATTAACTCTATCCCAGCCAAAACCAGCACAGTGCCAAAATACAGCTTCTATTAATAAAGAGGAAATGGAGTACATGCTTTAGAAAATAGGGGCCTTAAATATTAGTATTATTCTAGGTTCAGATAGTGTCACCTTTCCAATGCAGCAAATTTAAATACTCCTGTGAGCCCACCAAGCCCAGTTTTCATGTCTACTGTACTAATTGCAGGCAGAGTTTTCAGATGTACTCAACATGGTTCAGCCATACTCTCGCTGAAATCCCTAGTAATACACCTGTTGAGTTTAAGAAGAGCAAAGTCAGGTCTGTGTCAAGAATCAAGACCCATTGCACAGACACATGCATTTTTTCCTTTCTTTAATTTTGTTATGATAGTAGCCCAATATACCCATATTACTGATTTTGATTATTTGTTTACAGGTACCCAGTGTACCCTCAGTAATGGCAGATGTGATCATCCTAATAGGCAAGAGTTCTCTGTTGCGGTCTCTATCCATATACTGAATATTTTCTTTCCAGTAACAGCATAGTTCCCCTGGATTGTTGTTCAAGAGGAAAAAAATTGACTACATATTAGTAAACATGGATAAAAGTAGACTATTTGATAATCCCAGTAAATTTCAATAGGTTTTAAATAACTCCAGCTGCCAGCACTACAGCTGTTTTACTCAACTCTGCAGCAGGACACCAAGCCAAACAACCACTCAGTGTCTCTATAATGAGCGGCAGTAGCCCCAAAACACGCACTCTTAAAAAAAATTAAATAATCTTATTAGCCTGCACTGGGACTACCAAAGAATAACCCAAAACAGATTGTAAAAAGGAGGAGTAAATAGTTATATTCCCTCTGCTTTAAAATTACAGAGATATTTTCAAAGATTTCCACTGGATTCAAGAGCTCAGGGCTTCTTACAATGCCTTGTAACAGCATAGGGTCACGTCTTCTGCTAGCATACCTCCACTTAAGCTAGAGGATAATTTAGTTCCCACTAAGTTCTAACAAGATGTAATTTTTTTCCCCCAAATAGGGGAGCACTGCAAGAGACACTTCATAATGAATGCCGAGCTCTCACCTAGCCTATTAATAAACATGAACTTCTGAAGGTTATCAGGCCAGAGAAACCAACCAGTCCTCCCATGCTTTTTATAAGGATGCAGTATTGTAGACATCAGAAAAGTCTAGTTATGCATTTAACTCACATGGACCTCAGAGAAGTAATTAGATATGCAGCGCATACACTAAATGACTGCAGCATCAGAACCTTTTTTAAGCCCTCACTAGTTTAACAATGCAGAGGCATTGAAGATGACAACTCTACTGGTCTGAATTTGACCTCAGCCCAGTTTTTTGCTTGCTGGGATTCTTTGGACTTCACGAACATTACTCTGCACTTATGCTGAGGTAACTGACATCAAGCATCATGAACTAAGTGCATATTAACTATTATAAACACTTTTCTTTTTTTTTGACATAACAGATACCTAGAATTACAGCACATACTCAGAATTATCTTCTCCATTTCCCCTTTTTCCAGTGCCTGTACATGTATCTCCCAACAGATTCATTAAGAAATGCAGGTGCATTCCTTTTTTCTTTTCACTAAAAAATCAAAACAAAAGGTAAATAAGCTATACCATTATTCTTAGACTATTATTTCTTTTGGAAAAGTTTCACATGCAGCTCATGCTTCTAAAAAGCTGTTGCAAACAAATGTTCTTTTTCCTATCATGGTCAAGCTGAAAACAGAAATACAACTGAAGTAGTGTGAATAGTCCTTTTGTAAGAAGACTTCTTGCAGAGATTTTTCTTATCCTTCAGTGCGTCTAGCAAAAGGTGTAAAATGCTCCCTAATAGATCGTTTCTAGAGTGAAGTCAAAAGTCTTTCAGCGTAAGAGCTGAACACTTTTATTATTCCTGGTAGAGTCACAATAAAAATAGAAAAAAGATGAGAAAGTCCCTTACTAGAAAAGTCTTCATAGCTAGAAAACTCAAAGCTCTCAGAGAAAAGAAAAGCAGGAATAATTCCTACTCCGTCATATATACTTGGCTGTTAAACCAAACCTTACATTTTCCAAATTTACTTCTACTATTGACAGGAACTGCCTAGGTTTTTGCATGCACTAAATATAACATTTTGCAGTCAAGCTAAAGAAGGCAGAGATGTAAAAAATGTTAAATTTTCCTTGCACTTCCTAGCAAAATCTTTTTAAAAGAGATATTTACCTAATATAGGCAATATTTTATTCAAATCAAAACTGAATCACTTTTTCAAGATTTTAAGAATGATTTTTTAGAAAATAAGCTGTGAGTAGAAGGGACAAGCAAGACAGGAGAAGCTGAATTCCTGGTCCTTTTGCAAAGTAGCAGAAATTGAAAACCAAAATGCAAAGTCATAGCTATTGAGGTACCTTCTCAGTGGCTGCAGCTGTACTACAGGTGTACTCCCCTCTCCATCAGTCGGTCACATCCTCACACAACTCTGTACACCTCCTTGCTTGCTGACCATACAGATGGTACAGTATTTTGCAGCAATAAGGGAAGTAGTTAGGCATGTTCTGCAGCATGGAAGGAACTTCAGGTCTCTCTGTTGAGAAAGCTCCACATACCTTATGAGACCAGTCACAAAGATTAAACAAGTAACTATAACTTATTCTTCAGATTTGATCCTAACAAATAGCTGATACATAATCAGAAGGTTTGCTGATTCAACTTGCCAAATTAATTTTATCTTGAAGATAGCTCCTCTATGGAAGGAGACCTTCTGCCATAAACACTGAGGGTGACAAGTTGTCTTGATGGATGTTTTCTTGTCACGTATCCTAACAGAAAATTCTGTTGGTTTTTGTTGCAACTGAATTATATCTTTTGCTGAGTAATCAGAATGTGCTAGCTAAGGTGGTATTATTTACTGTCTGAATATTACTTACTTGTCGTGGTTTAACCCCAGCCAGCAACTAAGCACCACGCAGCCGCTTGCTCACTCACTCCCCCCCATCCAGTGGGATAGGGGAGAAAATCGGGGAAAAAAGAAGTAAAACTCCTGGGTTGAGATAAGAATGGTTTAACAGAACAGAAAAGAAGAAACTAATAATGATAATGATAACACTAATAAAATGACAACAGTAGTAATAAAAGGATTGAAATGTACAAATGATGCGCAGGGCAATTGCTCACCACCCACCGACCGACACCCCGCCAGTCACCGAGCAGCGATTCCCTGCCCCCCCTTCCCAGTTCCTATACTAGATGGGATGTCCCATGGTATGGAATACACCGTTGGCCAGTTTGGGTCAGGTGCCCTGGTTGTGTCAGGTGCCAACTTCTTGTGCCCTGGCTGGGTATGAGAAGCTGAAAAATCATTGACTTTAGTCTAAACACTACGGAGCAACAACTGAAAACATCAGTGTTACCAACATTCTTTGCATACTGAACTCAAAACACAGCACTGTACCAGCTACTAGGAAGAGAGTTAACTCTGTCCCAGCTGAAACCAGGACATTACTCAACTTACAAAATTTATTATAAATAAAACTCTCTAGAAAGAAAACTTTTTTTTTAACCACCTTTTTTTCTTATGATGTATCTCAAGCATTGAAACTCCTTAAAAGTGACAGGTCATGTGCTACCAGGTGCTTCCAGTACAAGGCAAAAAACCTGTGTCTATCTAGAGTTCCTGGATGAGGTTGGTTGTTTTCTTTACATTGCAGACTTACCAGGAAAAGTGGGTTCACGATAATTATTTGCTGCTTTGGTTTTACAGCCCTTTCCACTCTTCATCCCAGCTATACTTCATAACTTGAGTTATTTAGCTCCTATCTTTGTAAGGTGTGAGAAGATACAGAAATGCCACAGTTTGGTAATTTATAAGCACACCTCTTCTTCATCCTGGGGACATGGGATCTGTCCTGAAGACAACACACAGATCCCCTGCCAGCAGGCAGCCATGATTCACTTTGTCAGGAGCAGTCCAGGGTGAATAGGTTTGTTTAGATTAATGCTATCATTGCTGGTTATTAAGAAAACTTTCGGTCATAAACTAATCTGACAGGAAGAAACCATTAACATTCTTGCTTTTATGCCCACCCCAGGATCTGTAAAACTGACACACGCGATTTGGCTAAGACTGTCTCAAAAGACTATTTAAGTCTATAAATGCACATTTCAGCACAGTTTTCACTAATTTTCTTCTCAATAATACATCACAAATATCAGTGGCTTATAACAACATGCCTCCTCTTCAGACGCAATGACATCAGAACAACCAGTCTTTGCAAGTGAACTTCAGTGGGCAAGCATTGCTGAGGAGTACGGTGAAGTGTCCCACTTGACATGAGTGTCCCACCTGAATGCAGACAGCAATAACAGAGCTAAGGACATGCTATCAACCAGAACGCCAAGTCTCACAGCTGAGCTGTGAAAACCAGAAAGGCATCTCCCAACATGGAAAGACAGCAAATCAGAAAGAGATGGGTATCCTAGAAAGCAAAGAAAGGCCAAAGAGGCAATGGGATTGTCATGGGAGAAGCAGGTTGGTGGTAGAGTTAAGGCTGAAGAAGAAAGGACAGGAGCTGCTTGCCTTTACATGACATTTGGAGAGGATGATAGGTAGAGACTCTTCTAGAACAACTTCAAGATTGGCTTTTTGGTGTGTTCTCCCCCTCCACCCCCCCTTAGTTATTTTCAAGAATAAGACTTTTTAACTTGCAGTTTGAGGTTGGCTGGACAGCAGGACAGCCTTTGGTTATAGGGAAATAAGTTATTACAGTTGGTAGGTCAGAGCTGCTAATAAGCAACCAAATATAGGAACCCCCTCAATGACAGCGCAGCTCAGAGGGCTGTACTCATACACTGAATAGTGAGTGAAAGTCTGCTGGTCTGGTTTGGATAACCTCTGAAACATTCAGATGCTTTTCCAAATCCCCTTGGCTTGGAAACCAGGCTGGCAAACTCTCCCTAGCAGTCTGATTTTTTTTTTTTTCCTTTGGCAAGTTTTCCAATGCTTCCTGGTTTTGGCTGGGATGGCAATACCACAAGAATGGTCTTCCTCGTGTATTCCAGAAGTTTCGCTTCCAGTCCCACCTCAAGCTAGGGTGTGCCAAAGCATGTGGAAAAGACAAAATATGAAACGCTGCTTGATCACACAGTAGTCTGGATTTTCTCACTGTATATACTGGCTAGAGGGCTTGGTCACTGTAGAGAACAACTAGCATGCCTCTCAACAAACTATTCTGTAACCATTAATTCAAATAACTAAGTGATACAGCTCTACATTTTTAATGTTCCCATTATTAAGGTTTCTGAGACCCATTACAAACATCAGAATTGGATCTTTTTATTTACTGGGTTGGCTGGGTTTTTACCCTCGAGGTCCTTGTTTTCCCCTTTTCTGCCCTTCAGTAAAAGGTCCACTATAACACTCAAGATATAGGCATGTTCTGCATGAGTTCAATAATACTTACATGCAGAACCTACAGAATTTAATATAGTCATTAACAAACCTGTGATGGTGCTGAATTCGCTTTAATAAGCATACACGTGCTGCTTGATTTAGGGTCAACTCTAGACACGCAAGTTTCAAATCTCGTACCAAACACCGCAAACATTGTTCCATTTACAAATGGAGCAAACCAAATAACTGTTACATACAGGGACTCCCAGCCCATCCTGCTCTGCTGAAGATCTGGAAGAAGAGATGTGAAGTTGTAGCTGAGCATGTCAGGTGGTGGGATAACTGCTCTGCCAGAGCTGTGATGGTATAAGTAACTATGACCTTAGTAAGATCCTTATGTACTGCAGCCATCATACAAATGGCAAGAATTGCTCTACAGCTAAAAGATGTGTCACATGTATCTGGAGAAACTAAATTTTGTACTTTTCCATCATTTTATTTACATCAGAGTAATTACACTGTCAGTTATGGCAATATATGTCCTCTCACAATGGCTCCACTACAGAGGTAGAGGCTAAAAGCTCCACTACTTCAAATAATCACTAACATTAATGAAGAGCCTGAGTGCCTCACGTGTTACTTTCTATGAAAGGAAATCAGTGCAGAGCACCCAGAAGCATCGATGGCAGCACTTTACCATACACAGGACCACACCAAATGTGTGGCACAGCCAGTCCCTGGGTTTCCAACACTGGACAGTGCAAACCTACTGGTGCAACACCACACAAAGGCAGAGCGACTTTACTGAAAGGAGGGTGTACACAAAAATTCCCAATATATTTCTCCACTCAAATTAACCTGTGTTCCCCATAGTACTTTTGCTTTTTCAAAATCTTGATTCAAAAGCTTCTCACCATGGAACATAAATGTGTCAGAGGACTTCTGTTTATACAATAAAGTACTGGGTTTGTCCCTTTCTTGCATATTTTTATTTTTTAAGGCAGCAGAGATCAACATCTGCTATTCACTGATGCTGGCAATCTAAAATGTTCTCATCACATTTACATTTATTCTTTGAGTGCTAGAGCAGACATTCTTCCCGCTTAAAAAAAAAAAAAAAAGCCCAAACCACAACCATGTGGTTCTCTTACTGCCCTCAGTTGTGTACAACAACTTGTTAAAAAATAACTGTCATCATTAGGGACTGCTATTACAGAAGTGATAAGAAGTTCTTCAAATTCCTTCTCCATATTTTTCAGATCTGGGGAATCTGGCAAGTCCCAGAAACTGATCTCAACACTTCACAGATTTCCTAACTGACCCCAACAGTTGCCTTTTATCTTTCTGAATTGGATCTTAAGTTTCTGCAAAGGCATAATTCATGAAGTGATAATAAAAATGATACAAACTGATGAATTAGTAAAGCAGCACAAGGAAATGAGCAGTACTTATTTTAGGGCATAGTCCCATTGATCTTGGGGTAGCTAGAGACTGAACATTTGACATCACATTTACAAACATTTTATTTCTTTTTGCTGTCTAGCTTTGAATATAAAGGTAAAAGGGTAAGCAGAAATAAAGTGCACACTGTTACCAATGCACGGGACAGCAATTTAACAAGCACTTCAACATGCGCCTTTAACTTTGAACATGTGTTTTAAAGCCACTGACTTCTTTGGGACTGAAGTACATGCTTAAGAGCTTTGCAGAGCAGGGAATAGTTACAGGATTACATGTCCATTTAGAGTTGATGTATGTGCTGTAGTGCTTTCCAGCACAGACAGTAGATAAAGAGTCAGATAGTTCAAACAAAGTGCTTAAGTTTTGTGTTCAGAAATATTTTCCATAGTACCTGGCATTACAGAGAGGATGTAGGTCTTAATCTGTTCTCATTTTTCCTCAGCCATCTGCTGCTTCCTGGATTTACAACTTTTAAAACAGACCGACAAATTAAGGAAATTCCTGTCTAATTAACATTATGGCTTTCAGCCTTATCTGAGGCTTTTCACTGCTGTTACCACAGGAAAGACATTCCCACTACCTAAATAAGCTCAGTTTTCCCAGACATTGCTGCATCCTCTGAACACCCATTTTAGACCTCTAAGAGCAGAAAAAAAAATTTTAAAAGACTCTTTAAAAGTCAGGCTGAGCTTCTGTAGAATCACTGGTCATGTCAAGGCAAAGTAGGTATGGTTTGTTGGTTTAGGTTTATTTGTGGCGTTTTTTTACTAGAAAGCAATGCAGGATAACATAAGAGACATAGGTGGACACTCAGTTGGCTCTAAAAGCAGGAGCAGACCTGTTCTTCTCAGGCATTCAGTGAGTAAAAGACGATCTGTGACCAAAGCTGGGTGCAGAGGGCAGAAGAGAAGACCACATACCCATTACCTGCTGGTGTCAGCCTCGGGAATAGCCATCTCTCTTTGTAGGAACAGTTCAGAGAATTTACTATCGCAATTACCTCACTGCATGAGGCTGCTGTATGAAGCAAATAGCCTAGGAAAAGAAGAAAGCCTCACTCCTTTACAGAAAGTCATTGCTGGGATGTCCCAGGCACATTACTTGACTTTATGCTGTAACCATGCACAGGGATGAGTCTCCCTCAACCACTGCCATTGTAAATGGAGCTAAGTCATGCGAACACACCAACCTGAGGAAACCATTTGATGAGGAACCATGGGATCTCATGGTGTTGACCATGAACTTGTGTTTTGCAGATACTGAGGGATTACGAATGCAACAGTGTGAAGGCTATACTACCTATGCATCCTCTGGCACACTGTGAATACACCAGCTCTGCTAGTCCACAGTATGGGACTTGCAGTCTCTATGGGGAGACAGTCTCTAATTAAAAGGGAACATGTGTTTGCATACCAAGAAGCCTCCAATTCAAGCATGGCTAGCACAGAACTAGAGCAATTCTAACTTGCTTCAGAAGCTGGACTAACTAGTCCCAAGATCAAGCAATCATAAAAATAGCTCTGAGTAACATTTGTTTCACCTCCCTGGTCTTGGTTCAAAGACAGCTTGGCCAGAGCAGAAAACCTGGGCCACGGGCTTTTTCCTAAGAAACATCTGTCTGAGATCCAGGGAATGGAAGATAATTTTTTTGGCATTTTCTAGGAAATTCTGAATTTCTGACAAATGAGAAAAAATTAGTTGGCATGATAAGAAGGACACCTATGTTTCAAAATGAAAGCATTGACTTCAGTACTGTCATTGGAAACAGTAGCACTGGGCAATGGTGAAAAGTATTGATAGGACTAGGTTATCTGTCTGGTAACTATATAAAGTCATAGTGTAAGTCATCACAGCCGCATCTCCAGAACAGGTTACTGTTTTCATTAATGTACTCCAAAGCCAGCAGGTCCTGATGGGGTGGGCAGCAATGCAGCTGGCTCTGCTAGGTTGTTTCCTGATGCTCGGTATGCTCAACTTGCAGTCATGGACATTGATGTATATTTTTCTATTGAAAAAAACCAACACTAGGACAAGGTACTATGACACCTCCCCTTGACTTGAAAAAGCCTGTTTTACTTCAAATGATAATATAAATGGGGAAAAAAATATATTTTCTGCCCAACCAAAATATGTATATCATGCTATTAAGATGAACAACACAGCTTCTCTTTCAACGCTTCTTATCTAGCCAGTGCTACTCTTCATTCCCTTCTTCATCATTAAATAATATCCTCTGACACAGAATAGGGGCAGACAGAACAAAGTCCTCACATTATAGCTGTCCTTCTACTGCAGTCACAGACAAGTTTAGAAGAAAACATTTCCACAGAGCCTCAGCTGACTTTCTCAAACAACAGGGAATAAATTGTTTCTTCACAGTATTTTATTGGCAGGAATATTTAAGGGGACTAAAAAACAGGAACAGAGCAGGGAGTTCATGAAAAGGGAATTTTGGATTTGCAACAGTGTTTGTGTCACAAATTTGATTGAGAATTACATTCTCAATAAACAAAAACACAATCAGTTATGCATTTTGAATAACTAAAAGACAGCAACTCTAAAGAACTGATAGACTAAAATTACACCAGTCAGTGAGAGAAATTAAAGTTATATTTATCTGAAACAACTAACCTTTCCTGATGGATACAGCAGAGAAATAAGGTGGTTTTCACTGCGAGAAAAATACCGCACTGAAAAGCCTAATAGCAAAGTTTTCAAAGGCACCTTCATGACCTGGGAATCAATCCTCTGTGATTTTTCAAGTAAAATTAGACTTTCCCCGTCTATGTCAACTGAAAAATAAGACTTCAATTTTTAAGTCATTTCAAAGTTATTTTTTAATGTGCCCTAAAGCCTCTTTAAAAAGTCACAAGAAAACAACTACTCAAATGCATCAAATTTTTTTTCAAAGTACAAAAATGATGACTAAACGCAAAGCAACGTGATCTGTGCTCATCTGCATCTTCACTCCCAGCTGAGAAGAAAGTGTAGCCCGTTAACATGAGCAGCACTGCAAGTCTAGGTCACGGTGCCTGTGCTGCTGCTTCCCTGGCCCAGCAAGCTCTGCTGGGTTACACCAGGATAGCATCCAGCTACGTGCTAGATAACCCAGCCAGAATGAGCTGACCTGGCACTGCTCAGCATTTATTTCATTCATAGTCCAAGATCCAATATTAAGTGATTGCCCATGTTTTTAATGAAACTTGATGAAACAGGGCAAGAAATTTCACATCTCAATTATCCTAAAAAAAAAAAAAAAGATAAGAGATGTTTTTTAATCAACTGTATATAAAGATTAAAAAATACAGATTTCCTCTGGACACATCTCTGCTCAGATTTCTGCCCATTTCTGCCAGTTTTGGTAACCCCATGTAAAACAGAAAAACTAGAAAGAAAAACAGAAAGTGCTGGAGGGTCTGATATATATTATAGGTACTTTAATCAATGAATGGAGAAGTAGAATATGACAGATTTGCATAAGTAACAAAGGGAAAATGTAATTTAAAGGAGGAGAGCCAAAGCTGTACTATTTAAAACTGCCCTAAGCCTCGGAAGGTAGATTTAATACAGCAGATATTGGGAGAGGATTCCTAGCACAGACACAAATTATGAGTGTTGACAGGCAAGGTCAGCAAAGGGCAAATGTTGTACAGGAAACTACTGAAGTCTTCAAAAACAAACTACCCACTGCGGTTTGCTCTTATTAGTGCAGGCATAGTAACAATTTTTCATGGATACTGAGAAAGCTAGTTTACAAAAACAGTCCTGAATTTTGAAAGCATACTCAGGAAGTGTTATTTTCATTGATGCTGTGCTCCAGGTAGTTTTGGTCATCCATGTAAGGAAACAGAACACTGGAGAGCTGTCACTCAATCTACTAACAAACAGCAGATACCAGTGTGTGCACACTCTTGGAGTCATTCATATGCTGAAGTTCACAGGCAAAAAAAAAATCAGTACAGGCTCTCTAGGTACAAGTAACTTTTAGATTATTTTGGTAATATTGGTCACAAAGGGAAGAAAGCATTAGTTTTCCCACAAATGCTTCCCCCCCCCCCCCAAGAGTGACCACTTTGCCCAGCAACGTGATCCAGCAGATATTAAACTGTGGTAAAGCTAAACATCCCAAGTTGAGACCTCAGTACTCAACAGTAATGACCGCTAAATTTACGATACAAATATACAAGGAACATTATGGGGGGAGGGGGGGGAGTGGAATTTAGAAGAAGAAAGAGAGATAAGCATGGTTACCTGGTTATATTCATTCCACATCCACACTAGCAATAAAGTCAAAAGCAGGACGCCAGTGCCCAGTAAAGTGGTAAAACACAACCCTGGGTACACACTGAGTATCCGCCATCCCCACTGTAATCCCACCTGTCAGCAGTATCTCACAGCACCTCACACACAGCACATTCTTGCTCTGGTTGCTTTTGCCAATTAGCAAAAATAAACTAGCTAGACAATGATGTACCTCCATCTCTTGCCTGCGTACACTGAAACGTGGTAAAATATCACAGTGCTGAACAGTACAGGCTGGATGCTTTCCAAAGCAAAGAACCAGAAGCCACTAACTAGATCTTTGTCAGTGGAAGGGAGGCACAAAGGGATTTCAAATCCCAATGCCTGCCAATATCAAACACATCATGCAGTAGGTCTTTTATTATTTGTTATACAGATACACAAGGATAAGATGGAGATGCCCCCAGGGTTGAGGAAGACTCAGCATCCCAAAATGCAGCCTGTTGTAGGACCCAGCTGAAACAGAAGCAATCGAGTGCTGAAATTCAATGCCAAGGGGAGAAGTCAGCTACTGCACAATTCAGTGACTGGGGGCAGGGCCATGCCACTGGATATGTAGCTCTCATCTGTTGAGCTTTGTGACTACTATTAGACAAGGCAGAACCTCCCCACTACTCATCTCCAATTACTGATTAATTTTAAACACGTAAAATTGCCCTTTCTACTGTCATCTCTCCTGCTAGAATGGGAACCCACAACCAATACACAAATGGCTGCTTAGCTTTTCTCTTTTTATGCTTTTCCTTGGTATGTGAAGAACCACAAGTTCCCCTTCCCTCAGCTGCTCTGTATTTACAAATGCTACAGGGTAAAAGCAAGATGAACTAGTGGGTGCACCTGGTGCAATGGCCTGGCAGGGGGTCTCTTGCCTTCATAAAATTCTTTGTTGCTCTGAAGTGCTAGAGGTACTGCTGACCTTCGGCTTATTGCACTTCATTAGAGAACCTTATTAATCTGCTACTTAGGCTCACACATGCCCCCCATATAGCCACCTGCTCTCCCAATCTTGTACTCAAAATAGGAAGACTGAGGAAAGTACATTGCTACTTATACAATTTTACTTACATGGCAATTTTTCCCAAATGATTTATCCAAACTAATTTACAGCAGACAAACTAACAAGCGTGTTTAGAGATTAAAAAAAAAAAAAACAACAACCTCCTGAGCCAACAGCCCTGCAGACTCAAATTCTCCTCCTACCTGCTTATACATAGGGGTGAGATGCAAGGTGGCCTGTCCCCATCTCACAATTCCCACAAGCAGAAACAATACCAGGTCCTGCAACACAGGCACCAAGTGCACATTTGAATAAGACTGCCAAAGAGGTTCCTGAAAAGGAGAAAAACAGTTCAGCTTTTTTCTGAGCTTTTGCGTTAATGATTTCCAGTGAAGGGTATTTTCTGACACTACTGAACTGCAGAGTCATGAGTAGCCACCTTGAAATTTATTTACTATGGGAAAAGAACGGTTGAGTAGAAACCTCCAGAAAACCAATCAACTTTTAACTGCAAATTATGTGTCTGGATAGTCATTGGTAAGAAAATAATGCAGTTATTACTCCACTTTGTTTCAAGATTATGTGTTCAAGGACTCTGGCAAGTGCTACTTCTGTACTGAAATACAAGGTGTATCTGCTTTTTACCCTATATCTTTTTTTTAAAGCTCCCAAAGGCCTTCTAATTATGCAACCTTTCACTAAGTAGAGAGAAATCATATGAAACATTAAATCCAGAAGATGTATTAGTAATGGCTGTAACTTCTTCATACTAAGCAGATGTTATTTTTAAAGTTTCCCTTCCTTTAGTCTTCTGTAGCCTCCACCACACACTCAGCTGGCTTTGACTAATAACAAAACAAGTACATTTTAACATTTGCAAAATACACATCAAGTATATTCTAGATTCTAAGCAATTAAGAACAGACACACAGCTCTGAGCTATTACCTCTGCATCATGTTTATGCTTTTTATTTTCGTCAGCAGTCACTGCATTTGTCAAGGTTTCTCAGCAGTAACATGGTATTTCATAAACTTCTGGCAGGGTCCTTAAAGGATCTGGGTCTTTTACATGAGATAATGTAAGCTTTCTTTCTGCTTGCTTGGAGCAGGTCGCTTTGGGAAGCACCCAAACTCGCTTCAAAATATTTCTTCCCTGTGCCAGAAGCTGCTTTTGAAGTCCTCTGCCCAACCCACAGGCACTCGGGTGCCAGGATGCTCCGGAGCGGTACCCAGCAGCCCATAACAGGAAGCGTGTCAGCACTATCTGCTCAAAAGGAGGGTGGAGAAGAGACAAGGGAGTGGCACAGACACTCATCGAGTGGAAAATCATCTCACATGTCCTAGGTCTAGGATCAGATCATTGATGGCTCAAATGACATCCATTCAACTCTCGAGATCAAACAAGGCTTTATTCTTTCATATTTTTGGCCCCTGCATGTGAAAGCATGTTGTAATATCATGCTTTTTAAAGTGTAATATGCAGGAAATCATATTTGAAGGGTCTGGCATGTATGGTATTTTTACGAAGTTCACTTTTCCCTTTTGCTTTTCATCTGTTTTCTACATTTTTTTCAGCATGCTTTTCCTTCTGATTTACTGTTTTATTATTCTATTTTTAAAATAAGAAATATTTCAACTTAAGGGGTTTTAATGTAATGCATATGAAAATTAGAAATGGACAAACCTCAAGCTCTTTAGAGGTCTGATCTGGCTAGGAGAAGCATCCAGAAGTTCAGAGGCTTATCCAAAGCTAATCTGAAAATTTCCAAACCTCTTCGGTCTAGACAGAGGCATAGGAACCCATTGGCTCAGGACTCCCACCACCAACTGGGCTTGCCTCTCACTGAGCTGCTCCCTCACTGAATATCCAGGACCAACTTTAATAAGTCCTTGCTGAAGAGCACACAAGATATACAAGCATACTCTTTTCTCTAGGCAAAAACTGGGCTCTCAGGACACAATTTCACAAAAAAACCAAACAGATATTCGAGTCCCATTGGAAACAGCAATACTTAAAACATATGCCCAAGGGCTTTGCTTAGCATAAATGCTTTGCCAAATTGAAGCTCCACGGTATGATTAAAATTCAACACTCCCCCTCATCTGCCCTCATTGTGCTTTGAAGGAAACATTTAATTCCCTAACACACGTTTACATATGTAGTATCTATTTCATCAAACACAGAAGAATGAACGTCCTAGCAGTGTATGCCACATACATCAGTTGGGCAGAGAGGTACTGATAGGTAACTTCTCCTTGACAACTTAATAAAAACCTTAGCCTATCATAGAATCATCTAGGTTGGAAAAGACCTTTAAGATCATAGAGTCCTACAAACCGTGATGTCACCTAGAACTCATGCTATCCAATGTTTTGAGGGACCAGACCCTTGTTTCTACAAAAAACACCGCATCTTGTCCTGAAATCAGATCTACCCGATATGATCACACTGGCAAGGTTCCTTCTGCAAATTTTGGTGGTTCCTGGTATTTTCGAAGGAAATGCAAAGCATGAAATACCAACACTTTTCTCAATATGACAGGTCTGCTTTTCCATGTTTGGCCTGCAGGACTAAATTCATGCCAGTGCAAATTACAGTTTCATAGAAGTTGATCAAGATGAGGTTGATTTAAGATCCTTGTGATTCTCAGCATGTCAAAAGGAAAGCAGACTGAAGAAAACTCAATTGAGTTGATGTGACAGCAAAGCAGACAGGACAAAGGACACAGACTGATATTGCAGAACAATAGACTTTAATGGAAAAATTTATTATTATGCAGATCAGCAAAACAGAATTTAAGGGCAATTGCAGGGAGAGAGCCAAGAAGATTATTTCTGTAGATGACTATGATGCTCCTCATCAATAAAAGGGACAATACCTAAGAATGCAGGAAGGCACGAACTTGAAAATCTTTTCAGGGGTCCTGGGATCTTGTGGCAAACCAAGGACTGGAGAGGACACCTTGACAGTAATAGAGGACTGACACAGTAGAATCATAGAATCATTTAGGTTGGAAAAGACCTTTAAGATCATGAAGTCCAACCATTAACCTAGCACTGCCAAGTCCACCACTAAACCATGTCCCTAAGTGCCACATCTACACATCTTTTAAATACCTCCAGGGATGGTGACTCAACCACTTCCCTGGGCAGCCTGTTCCAATGCCTGGCAATCCTTTCAATGAATAAATTTTTCCTAATATCCAATCTAAACCTCCCCTGGTGCAACTTGAGGCCATTTCCTCTCATGCTATCACTTGTTAAAGTGAGGAGGTACCACACAGAAACTGAGAGGTAACAGAGCCCATGCTCAGGTTGAAACTGCTGTTTGTAGTAGAAAGTTTATAGTGAGACCTTCACCTGGTGAGGAGGCCAGCCAGGAGGATAAGGATGAGGAAGGACTTCATCTGCAACAGGCACATGCTCAGCAGATGACACAGCTCACAGTTTGAATTCCAGAACGGTTGTGAGTTTTTACTTAAATATTCTGTACCAGGCAACGCAGCCACTTCAAAACCCACTGAGTTTATACCAGTTGATACATTAATACACCTCAGTGAGCAAAACAGCTGATGATCTTTTAAAATAAGGAATCATTATGTCTCAAATAGCATACAATTAAACTACAGAATTTAATCCAGCAGGCAGTCCCATGGCTGAACTCTGAAATGGGAGCGGATTTTTTACGAGCATTAGCAACATTTCTGGTTATACATTAAGGCAGTAAGACATTTTACCACCTGAATTCAGAAGATTGTCTCCAAGGCTTTATTAAGAATTTCTAGTTAGACTAGGGAAAAGGAAAGGCTGAAATGAACATGTGTTTTTCTTGAGGCTTTCATGTTCTTCTAAATGTTCATTTATTAGCAATGCCCACCAGTAAGTTGCCAGGCCTGTTAGTCCAGCAAGACAAAAAGCTGTAAGCCTTTCTCCAATGTAATTCAGAGAAATGACGTATATTTGATCATATGATAGCCAAACATCTCAAATCCACTTAAACAGATGATAAAATAAGTAAGACTACTCCCAAATTCATTTACATCCACTCAAATTCAGAGCAAATGGACTGGTACAATAGATAAATAAAACTTCTTTTTTTCAGAAGAATTTATAAATTATAAGAGCAGAAGGCTGAATCTCTATCATTATGCTCATGCTGTCACCCATAAAGCACATTTCCTCCCTGCTCATGGCCAAATTCTCTTTATCAAAGGGGTTTACTCAAGCTTTCCTAGGAAAAGAATTCAACCTCTACAAGGTTTTTGATTGTATTTATGGAGTTTTACCCTAAGAATTTGACATTCAGTGCTAAAAAAGGAGATCCTTTGGCAGATTCGGATGTTTTGTCCACCCGAAGGTAAACAGACACCAGAAATGGCAAAAGTGACTCTAATTTCATATTGATGCTGGTTTGCTCTGATTATTTTCAAAAAAACCCACCAGAGTCCACCAGTCTTCATCTTTTTTTTCCTTCTCTCTTATAAGCGTTTTTTTTCTGGTCATGACCTCTTACAAAACCTAGTTAGTACATTAGTTTTCCAAGACGGCTTCAGTACCAACATCAAATAGTGTTGTGAATTCTACAATACTGCTAGTTTATTCCCTCTCCTGGGAGCTATGAACTACCTATACAGGTCTAATTGTACACTGCAGTATAATGAGGTGAGGTTTAGAAACTGCAATATTTTCCAGTCTCTCCATCTGCAGGTGGTGCCTGATGCCATGCACAGAATAACGAGCATGGCTGCAGAGTTCCCAGGATCGTGTCATGATTCATTCATACTCAGACATTCTGGAAGAGAAGCATCTGAGACTGGCCAGAAGCCGAGAGGAATGACTATTCAGTGAGGGCTTTTTTTTCTTTTTTCTTTTTTTTTTTTTTTTTGCAAAAGTATTTTAAACTTTTTCATTTTTCCAAATATCAATTCAGCTTCCCTCCTCCTTTTGCTAAAGCTTTTCCTCTGAAGTGGATAACAACACTTATGTCTGACCCTGAAATTCCAAAAAAAATGAATTATACACCCAGTGACATGAGCTTCCCAGAACAATAACTGGAAGAGCATTTGGCCTTCTTAAAAAGAGGCGATTTGGATGTCTACGTACGTCTCAGAGCGCTTTGGGCAGCAGCCCCACCAGAACTGCCTGCCATGCACCAAAGCGCCTGCTTAATCATACGCTATCTTTCTTTTTTCACAGCTCACTATTCAGAAATCTCAGCTGCATCAAGTAAAGGGTTTATGCCATGAATGGAGACAACCATCAGCGCTTCCCTTGCAGGCCGGCTGGCTGCAAGGCTGGTGGGTTGGAACCAACCCAGCGCCAGCATGAGCCACAGCCCTGTCCCACCGGCTCTGGGGCAGAGCCTTGCCATGCCGACCAGGTAGAGACGAGTCTCAACCAAGGCAGCTGCCTGGAGCCAGCTCTGCCAGCACATCCCCAGCCCCACAGGGGAAGGCAGGAACCACCCAGTTCCCAGATATTCAGGCTGGAAAACCACATGGTCCCTGTCTAGGAGAATCAAGAAAAAGCAGCTTCCCCTGTCCTCAGACAAGTCCTCTCCTAGTTTTAGTAGTGAAATCGAGAGTCCAAATGCTATGAAAAATGCGGAAAAAACATCCTCCAGTATTTCCTAGGCAAACTGCACAGATCTCTGTTTCCACGGTATTCAACACTTACCTTTTACCGCAGACAAAATACAGACATATCCAGAGGATGAGTAAATGCTGAGGTGTTCAGGAGAGCTCACTATGGGACCTCAGTGCAAAGCATTAAAAGCTGATGTAGGAAAGGCAAGGCAAAACAAAATGAGTGAACCCACAGGACTCGAGAGCAAATTAATGATGAGAACATGCTACATCATTTTGAATTTAAAAGTGTTACAGTAAAAACATTAAAAGGAGATGGTATTCAGTCTTCTGCTACAACAGATTCTACCAAGGCGTGCACAAAACGCTTGCAGTTTCCCTTCACCTGCTCCAGACCTGGTTTCCATTCAGTCAGTGGCAAAATTTTTTCTTACCTCAATAACATAGGATGTTTTAAAGTATGTATCAGAATCAGATTCCCACAAGGGGTGAAAACTTGGCCCTGTTATATACAGATGAGATCCCTGTCAGGGACTGCAGGCTCTACAGTTGCGGATGACACACCATGCAATGCCCTATCACAATACAAACACTCATAACTATATTAAGTTCAGCAGGAATTTTGCTGCTGTTTTAGAAGACTTCAAGTAACCTGTTGCTGCAGCCTTGCACAGAGATGAAGCTGTGCCAGCTCACATCTGCCGAGGATCCAACCCAGGATGAGAGTTCCAGGTTGGACATTTTTAAGTGGCTTCACAGTGCAATCCATGTATTTTAGGTCAGATCTGAACTGCAAAATAGGGATCATGCTTCTCTGACAAAGGCCCCAGAAAAGCGCTCAAGTCTGAAAACAGTTTGCTTCACTTTGGCCAGCTGGATTTGCAGAACACTGAATTTACAGAGGCAAGGACAGGTACCAAAGTAAATTAACCGTGAGCACATAAAATACAACCCACATGTGTAGCCTGAGAAGGTAAAATAGCTGAGGGGTTTTGTTTTAAACTACTGAAGAGAAAACATACCAAAAAACACTAATGGTATAAATTCTGCTTTACTCTTACTTGTTACTCACTGTTCATTTGTACAACTGAAAGAGAAGGGTAGTGCAAGTGAAAGGGAAAGGCCTATCTCTAGTCCTGAAAAGGTCAATGAAAGGAAATTCTCTGACTTCATTGTAATTGACACAGCTTTGATGGACAGTGTGTCAGTGTTTAACCTTACCAGTTCATCCATTATAGTCTAAGCAGAAAGCGTCACCCCACTTTCTTTGCACTGTTATCTCAACTTCCTTTGGCTAAGGCAGGTCTCTAACCTTCTCTTCCCATATGCCACTGATAAAACACTCCTCTTGTCCCCAAAGTAGATACAAATAATTTGCTTCTCTCTTCTGCCTTTTTTATTTCACCTACATCCCCTTCTGAGATCACATTATTAAAAGTAAGTGTAATTAAAATCAATTTCCACAGTGGCATTGAAATGAGGCCAAGAATATGGGAAGGCGTGGAACAAATCCCAGTGAAGGCTGGCAATGCCTCTGGAGAGGAGACTACAGGGTCTGCTACCATCAGCAGTTGACTGCGTTTTGTATTATCACACTACCAAGCAGAAAGAATGATCATCCACAATAGAGCAGCATGATTTGAAACTTAATAGGTATAAAACCAACTATTATTTTCATCATTACTATATAATTTATTATTTCAACATACCTACCAGCACAGAGCAAGGTAAGACTTTTCAAGCATTAGGGAGCAGTGAATTATGTTAGGCCACCCAACCAATGATTTCAGAGGATTGCTTATTTAGGAGGGATAATGAAAACAGAAAGCAAAAATCAGGCATGTGGTAAACTAAAGGAGAATGTTCTCTGCCTTCTTCTGAAGCTCATTACAATACACAGTTACTTAATTTTGTCTGGAGCGTTCATCTCCTGACAAATGAAGCAATACATACATATCTTGCTTCCAGATTAGGAAATCCAAGTCTTGCTCTCTGTGTCTGCAGTGTTGCACATACAGCTTTAGGGGTTCTTTTTGCTGCTGGGCAGGATGGGGTTTGTGCAGTTTGGGGGCTTTTTGGGTGGGACAGGACTTCTATCTAGCCCCACTTTGCAAGATGTTTCCAGATGTCTCCTGCTCTAAGCATACCAGTGGTTCTGCTGCAGTCACTGGGATCATCTGTGCTTAAGTAAAACAACAGGACTACTGAAGTACTACTTAAACTAGGCCGTGTGTTTAAGTTTCTGACTTAATAGGGTCTCCTTGACCTTCTCCTTGGTACCGCTTCGCTATCACACTTTTTCCTCACTACTTATACCCAGAGCCTCTACTAATTTCAAGAATAATTACAAGAAATCACGTAGCTAAGCTTACTGGCAGAAGTTGCGCTACTGAAGTGAATGGTAGTGGTTTTGAGTGACCTGAACAGGATTTGACACTTGTAATTATTTTTCTCAGACTGGAGATTTACCTTAGAAACTGAATTTTAAAATTGCCAGGACAAAGGGACCCTCACACACAAAAGGAATAAAAACCTCCACTTTTCCACAATTTTGTGACCTAGTCCACTGAGTGATGATTACTACAGGTTCCCAAGCATGACTCAACTGCAAATCCTCCCAACACCAGCACAGAACTGACTTCTTTTGAAAACTTCCACATAATCTACAAAACATATTGCTACTCAGTCCTGCATCCGCAGCTCTACTACATCCGTTTGCTATTGACCTTGAATTTATTTATTTGGGTTGACAACAAAAATAGTTCAGTATGTCTAATGTTAATGGAGCTTTCAGTATCTCGAAGGCCATGCCAGCCCACAGATCCACCCTCTAACTTTTGCAGTGGAAATCCTCTGATGTATGAGTATCTCAATCTCAGGTCCTTCTCCGATAAAAATATTGAAGTGACATGTGCAGTAGAAGAACTAATTTGGAGTGGAATAGTGCTCTAACCTTAAGCTATGTACAAGGCAGTGTGTTGCTTCAACCCAGCATCAGCTCAAAAAGCAGGATGATCACAGATCACATTTTTCTCACTTGCTTTCACTTCACTGCAGGCATACAGTACGCTTCTCCAGTTCTCTGTACCTGTAAGGCTACTGACCTCACAATGCCTGTCGCTGAACTGCAAGTGTGAAACTTGGGTCTCCTCTAAGTCTTCCCTCATCTCACGTGGGAAATAATTGGTTTGAGAACTACAATTCCCAGTCACAGGTAAAATTAAAAATCAAGTCCCAGAACAGCATTGGTACTTTTTCCGATTCCCAGCTCACAGTTTCTTAAAGGTTATGACAAGTTAAGTCCCACTACAGCACTGCTTACATTTGTACATCCCCAGAAAGCCCACTCCGCAGCTACCTCTCAAGCTAGATTCCTAGTGAAACAGTGCTAACTGGCATCAAACATAAAAAAATGCTCATTTTACACAGGGCTGGTAGGAGTTTACGTGGATTTGGCAGTAGGACAAACATTTCAAAGAATTCAGATTCACTCAAATGTGTGGCACATCTTAAAGCTCATTATTGTCCAAGAAAGGCCACCCAACCCTGGGAGGACAGCAATGAAAAATAGGAGAATCCAGCTAAAGGTATGGAATCTTCTCAAAGCAATATTCAATTCAATATTCAACTTCGGTTAAGTGTCATGCATCTATTAACCTAGTATTTTTTCACTTAATATTCCGTGAAAAATAAACCCACTTTCCAAGCTCCAAGAGCCCATCATTTAACATCACATGGATCTGCAGTATGTTGTTATTCCACTAGATGCCTCTGTGTGTTACACAGAATTACCAATAGATGTTCTTGACAAAGCTGATTACTGTGAGGCTGCTGTACGGAAACCCACCTATGGGGCTTTAGTAAACAGTTGTTTTGTTTAATACCATAAGCAAAAGTGCAAATCCACATTTCAAACATGCATTCCCACCAGTGCCAGTGAGAGCTCTCCTGCAGCTGATATACACCTAATCCTCAAGGAATAGGTCAAGAAGGGGAGGTAAACTCAGATACCCAGTACCTTAATGGTCTTTCAACTCATTTTAGAAAAGTCCTGTAGCTAGGGCAGGCTTCCTTCATTTCTCCACTGAATCCCTAGCTTTACACTGAATTACAGCTTTTCAACCTGCAGATACTTCTGTGAGGGTAAGCCTTAGCAGTTTTGTTTTAAACTGACACTTTATATGTAAGAGAAGAATCATTATATGGATATTATATTGATTACTACTGGGCCTCCTTGATCTTATCCCAAAGGGCACCATGCATTGTTTAAATATAATTTGATTTTAATAAAGAAAAACTTATCCCTCAATCTGTACCTTGCTTTTAACACAAGATTCAACTACCTGAAGTGGATCCAGGCACCAAGAGAACATGATCCAGGAGACTATTTCAAATTAAGGGTATATCAATTCAAAAAGCATCGTCATTAAGCACATCAGTGAAGCTGTGCTGTTTCTGCTGTCTTCCACGGGACTAATCCAACACTGTTCCTGGAAAACTGGACCAGACTCCTGCAATTGTGAACTTGCTGCATAGCTTGACTTCTAACAGCAGTTAGATCAAAAGCATAGAAATATTGCCCATACAAACTTGCCTCAAAATCAACAAATCCCAGAAAAGAGCCGAACATCAGGCTATGAGGTGTTTTGAAGAATTGAGAGGCCCAATTAAGTATCATGGGCTTAGAGTTAAGGGACAGGTATTCAAACAATTTCAAGCCTCTGTATATTGAGGCCTTTTGAGAATACACTGGCAAATACATTGCAGTAGGAGCCGTAGACTCCGAGAGAGTGCTGAACACTGACAAAATGGTGTCACCTTTTTTTGCAGATTTCTAGGGCTATACCTTTTTGATCAGAATTGCAATATCCATGCACAGTTTTAGGGCTTGTGCCTTTTCCTTGCCCTATGAAGTGTTAAACAGTAGTTCTTCCATATCCGCTGCAAAAATATTAAAACTGACAGAAAAGCCATTTGCCTAGAAAAAAACAATGCGGTTAGATGAATTAACAACACTAGGAAAATACACAACCTTAACAGGTACAAAATACCCTCTGTCCCTTGTTTTTAAGAGCTAAACTAGTATCTGTATTGATTTGTCCCAGATGGAAAAAAACCCACAGTAATCTACATCTGGTACAAGTATTTTCAACCAAATATTAATGAGGAAGAGTTTTTCCTCTGACTAGTGTGCACAATGAAAGTGTATAAGCAAGGAAATACGGTGCATCCAAGAGAACATATATTCAGCTTGTGATGAATTGTCTGTGACACTAATCCCTCAATACAGCAATCAGACTATTGACTAATTATTGTAATATAATAGAAAATGAAACAAGGAGAACCTATCTGGTAAAGTAAAATCATAGGCTTTTCACATAATCTTGCAATTTGCTACCTTCTCATATTCTCCCCACTTACTTGCCAAGACAAATCAGTTAACATCAACGGAACCAGAGGAGTGCAGCAGAGAACTGGTGTGTTCTTCCTAAACATGAAATTCATTTAATCTTTTGGGGGTTTTTATATATACTAAGTCTTGAGAACTATGAAGCAGATTCTTCCCAAACTGGAACTCATTACTGCATGTCTGAAATCTAATCCAGCTTCCCAGAAAGGTACAGGCTGTGCAATTGTTCTCCATAAAGAAAAAAGACAGAAACATAGCACAATTTCATGTGTAAAAAAGTCTGCATTAAAGGGATGCAAAATATGAGTTTTGGGGAATTATTTTCAAAACATTTTAACCTATTCTCTTCTGTTGTATCCTGGTATTTTAAATTCAAATCCTCTTTGATTTAGTATGCATCTCAGACACTTCATAGCAGATCCTCAGTCCTTTGCCTTTTCTGCCCAAGCTCTTTGAACATACTATGTTATTCTGCTCTGCATCAGTCAATTCCTCATCATCTCCAGCCTTACATCACAGTTACCCACTTTGCTATTTCTCACAATCCCTTCAAATTATTTCAGGAAATTTTAAAAAATGCAAATTACTACATTTGGAGGAGTCCTTAAGATACTCTCCGCAGCAGGTGAAACATCTGTAATTATCATAAAAACTCACTTGGATATTCACAGTAATACAAGGGAAAACCAAGTCTCCTGCCTGCAAAATCTACATCCCCAGTTTGATGCATCCTCCTGCACTGCTGCTATCAACTGGACAGCTGATGCTGAATTTGGTAACAGTCTGATCTCTACACTTTCGCTACCAGCAGGCTTACTTAATGTTTCCTAGCAAATAATTATGTTTGACCAGAGAGTTCAGCAATCAAAATGACTCCTGCAACCTGTGACTTCCATATATTTTATTTCCTGGATGAGCCCACTTAGTTTCTAAGAAAAACAGAGGCAGACTATTATTTCTGTAAATATGTTATTTCATTTGAGAGTTTCTAATTTCCTTAACTATAGTAATTAACTATTTCACAGTATTTCAAATATTTTGTTGAGAATAAATGATGCATGCCATGCCTCAAACATGGCAAATACAACCTCTGAAGAGATCAGGTAATGTGTGAAAGAAAGCGTTGCGGATGTGTTTCCACCCCTGATTTGCAATACAGTCTTGGGCACAGTTAAACAACTCAGAGCATGGACCCCAAAAGTTCATTTGAACTCTGCTTGAAATCAGGGACAGTTTCTGATGTTCATCTAGTCTGCAAACTGGGCCATCCAGTGAGCTACATGTGAAATAAAACTTAATGGATGCCTGCAGGAAAATTAATGCATCAAAATTAATAGAAAATACAAGCTTCTATAAATAATGGTCTACATTTACAATGAGCCTTCCAGTAGCTTTCCATCTGAAGTAGCAAATAACAAAGGTCTCTATTAATATGGAAGCCAAGACAATAATTGAAGGAAAATTTTCATGTTTGTGTTTGTTTTCTTTGAACTGAAAGAACATCAGTTAAACCCTGAGAGATGTTCCCTACAGACCTCCAAACAAATACAATGGTAACAAGGATAAACATATTTTCTGTGAAAACTGGGCAACTTGCATCATCCATGTGCAAAGAAATCTGGGTTTGGTTTTGTTAGCATCCTCTTCTGAAATGTGATATAGAGAGGCAGCAATGACAAAAGGTGTTGAGTGACACAAAATGTCATCACAATGTCAGACTACACCACGTCATTTAATAATCACACTGGTCCTCGATCAGAGAAACCCGATCAAGGTTATGAGATTCACAGTATAGCAAAGTATACGCTTTCAAGTGTGTTGATTGAAAAATACTGTTTTTCTTCTATTACCTCAGAACTACAACAATGTTTCTCATACTGAAAAAAGCCACCCCTCATTGCTTGGTACTGTATGGTATTAGAAGAAGGAATTCAAACCTGACTTCAATGTTAGGAACCGTTCATAGTTAGCCCTTACAGCTGGAAGAATCCCAAAGGACTTCACAGGCATACTCTTAACAGTTAATTTTTCTAGATACAGGCTCAAGTCTAAAGTCATGTCTGGATCTGAATACTGCACACCCCATAACTCGAAGCACTTGGAACCCAGGCTTGGGCTTCAGCCAGTTCCTATTGATAGGCCACCACTACTCTGAGCTTAGCACATACGAGTCCACGTGCTGAGTATACATTACACTGGATACTCTATACTACATAACCCACCCTGCTGTGACACCACATGTTTAAACAACTATTGCATTACCCCTCAGAGGTAGGCACACCTCAGTGACAAATTTTTGACATGATTTCCTCCTGTGATTGCCTTCCATAAATACCTCAAAGCGTGTGAAGTATTTTCTCCAAGTCCCAGACTGCCAGGTTTGAAACAAAACCACCACCAGCCCCACCAAACCCCTCAATCACCCACCATGCAGAGGGTCAGCTGCCCTTGTTTCTAGAAAGCAAAGGGGGTTTCTACCTAGGAACCTCCATTTTAGAGATATCCACCTCATTTTCCTTCTGCTATGAATGAGGATGCACTCTCAGCTCTCTTTGGTCCCATGTCATGAGCTCCACTCTCCACACAAGACAAAGCTCTGTCAGTGCAGACCTTTCCTTGGAGGAAAGGCCTCAAATCCACATTTTACCAACTTCAGTATTTTCAGTACCTACCAGGCTAGAGATGCAATTAACTCAGGTATCTGAACTCTTAACTGATCCATAAAACACAGCCAACTGGATACATACACAGCCTAAGTGAGAGCAGAATTTATTGCATCCACAAACTGCGAAGCCACATGGAGGAGCTCAGCAAAAGAAAAAGCAGATTAGAAGGTGTTTTTCTCTGCAGAAAATTTTAAGAAAAAAATCGCTATTCTCTCCAACATCAAGGAGAAGAAGAATACTAGAAGAATGGTTTTATTTAAAATCTCTGCCATTTAGTTAGATTTACTAAAATTTGTTTTTTTCATTTTAAAGTGAGTGTTAGTAGCTGGCTACATACTTCCTGGGGAGAAGCTTACCAACTCTTTTACTCTTCATCAAGCATCAGACGTTTTCTGCTATATTTGCACAGGGAAGTTTAAACCCATGCCTATGGGGACTGAAAGCACCTTCCCAGTTGTTTAATGGCCAGAACCAATGGAAAACAGACTTCCTGACCCACAAAAGATTAAGATGACAAAACAGTTTCTACCCTGAACATTCATACATAAAAATTAGTTTAAAAGAGACAAAATACTTTGCTAAATAATAATCAGGAGAAAATTCATTTCAGATCATGAGAATAATTTCGCAGAAATTATTTCAAATTCATTGAAATTATACTTACTCTAGAATTTTCAAAACTACAATTCTTCAAGATGTCTGCTAAAATAATTTTGAAATTTTCAAAATGCTCAATTGTGGAAGTATCCGTAGCAGTACTGAAGTATTTATAGAACCAATTTTAAATTAAATAAAGTATTTTTGTCAAAAGTTTCAATTTCATAACCTGGATTTTTTTAATTTTTTCATTAAACCCAAAATATTTTCTGAAAACTTTCCAGCTCAAACAGTAAGATATCTAAAAGGTTATATAATAAGAAAACTGACACAGGGCAAAAGCTGAAACCCCACATCTAGCCCATTTGGGTAGCAATTTTCCTAAGACAAGAGGAAATAACTAGCCTCAGCATAACGTAACAAGCTCCCATAACCAGTAAAGCTCCAAGAAGCAGCCTAGTTCCTGACTCCTACAGATGAGCTTTGGCTTGATAGCCACACCAGTGGAAGATGCTATGGTCCTCAGCACCCATCCTGCATCTCTTGACTGTACAACCAGTAAAAATAACAAAAAGCAAACTGACTCACTATTTACAGGTGAGGAAAGGGGGGGCACTAGAGCCTTTCTTAGCTGGGGCAATTTTTATTTCCCTCTGCCTCTCCCCTGCAAAGCTTCATCTGCTGCAGAGGACAGAAGGGAGGTTTGCCCAGAGACCTCTGCACATGAATATTTAGGAAACCAGGATGAAGTTCAACCCAAAGCAAATCCCTGTGTTCCCTGGTGACTGAGAATTCAAATGCATACCTTCCAGTTCTGACATCTCTCCCTGGGTTTTAAGGCTAATATAACAAAGTTTATGTTGCTGTGTTTTTTTAGGTTGCCATAGAAACCTTACAAAAAAGCCACCCTGACCTCTTTACAAAAAGGACTTGATCCAGAGCCCCTAGAAATCCACAGGAAGGCTGCCATGGTCTGCCCCTGGCTTTGGACCAGACTGTTATTTTCTAAGAATGTGCTGCAGGAACGAAACTCCATTCAGAAAGGGCTAGTAAGCCCACACGGAAGCACACGCCGGCTCAACAGAAGGGGAACGAGCCCTGGCACTCCCCTCAATCAGGGCTATCACAGCCCCAATGCTGTAGCAAAGCAGACATTTTGCATTTAATTCCAATTTTATTTTAAAAACTACAAAGCATACCAGAGCACTGGTGAAGCACATCCATTTATATTTAACTAAAGCATACTGGCTCTCTCCTGTATTTTTTTGGGTGGAAAGGGAAACTCAGTGGGTCATAGCAGGGTAATCTCTTTTTAATGTAGTGCTCTGTGCAAAATCCACACGAAGCCAGCCAAGGGAAGACAGATATTAATGATATTATCTTGCCCACATACAAAAAAAAACAACATCTACAGTGTTATTAATCTGCCTTGATGGCTTTCTCAACACTGAAATATTGCAAATTACCAGGTCTGTTAAAAGGCACAGAAAGAATATTGCTAGAAATAAAATGCATTTTCCAATCCTGGTGTAAGTGTGTTTATCTTAGATATTTATATGGTCTCTACTACCTTGGTATCTGGACTTTGTACATTTTTAACATGATTTTTCTATGTGGTATGAAAATATTTATCCCCATTTTGCAGATGGGGAGCTAAAAGAAAGAGCAACTCACCCAGCAATGGCAACCAAAAGTACTTAATTAACATCAGGCTTCAAAACATAAAAAAATTGTCTTTACAGTCACAAGTTTCAGAAAAACAATAACTGTACTTTCTGTATTTGTCCTTTGCTTGCTGAACCCAAAGGTGCTTCTCAGCTTTTGTTCTCAAGCATCTTTGAGGGATAAAAATTTATTTTGAGCAAAACGGGGGCACACAGGAATGAGATTTCTCTATACAGGGCCTTCAAAGAACGGGATAAAAACTCATGAAAGTCAGCAACACTTGCTCTGCCTTGACCTGGGCCTATCTTTACACCATAGCCCTGGAAAACCAGGCTGATAACTGCTTCAGCAGTGAAAGAGGAGTCGCATTGCGCTTAGCAACAGCTACCACTTGACGGAGGACAGCAAGGCTCACACCCCACCACTAGCAACGGCCATGGTCCTATCATGCTGAGGGTGGTGGGGACAGTAAGCCTGACTCTCCCCTTTCTGCAATGAAAATCCCATTTAAACACCAGTGCCTGTCCCAGCCCCTCATTCTCAGGGCAGAAAAACTCCATTCTGTCCACAGCTGAGCCTCAAGTCAGACCTGAGGCAAGCCATCCTGATGAGAGAAACGACTCAATCTCTATACTTACTTCGGTTTGATAAAACAACTACACAAAACCCCTGCCCACTCAGGGTATCCCTTCCAGAGCAAACAGACTGTGAAAATGAAAAATACTTCAAAAACAGGATTACGGATGCAGCTACAGTGCTAACGCCAGGATGCTGGCCAGAAACCATGCAATCGCTAGCTGGCACAACTCAGCCACCCAGCTGTACACTGCAGTCTGGGCATCAATAAGAAGTCAAGACAGTTAGCCATCGTACACAAGCTTTTTAGCACACTAAGTGTGGATCTGCTTGTCGCATGAGACATGTGGAAAGCTCTTAAACGGGCAGATGGTCAACATATGCTCTAGTGTACGGGATCTCAACCTTCGCAAGTATAGCAGCATCCTGGATAAACCTACCAGGAAGCCAGAGATACCCAAGAACGTTGCCTCTTGGAACAAGAAAACCAGAAATCTGCCTCCTATGAAATCTTACAAAATTATCTGAAATAACTGAACAAACAAATCTTCAACCTTATGGCAACAGCAACAAGTTCCCTGGTGTCACTAGAAATCACCTCACTGCTCAGAAAATGGTATTTTCATAACCAGAATGAAGAACCATTCAACATGGCAACATGTTGTCAAGTCACAAAACAGCAAAAAGTCAATTAAAAAAAAAAAGTCTTAGAGTAATTTGGCAGGTATGGTTTTGAGTCCAAGTTGCTCTCACCAGCAATTTATCCAGAAATACCTGGAAGACACGAACCCATTGGACTTCTGGTCATCACCCAGAAAAAAAATTAATAATGCTCAAAATTTTCTTTTTTCTTTTTCTTTTTCTTTTTTTTTTCCCCCTAAGGATAAATTCTATTTTTCCCCCTTGCTCCCTGACTGTATGAAAATTCTGAGTGTATGTCAGTACCCAGAAGACTCTCCAACACTCTGCACTATACTACAGACATGGACCGCAAGTATCTCAAGAACTCCTCCTGAACTTGAAGTGTCCACCAAGGTGGACTTGCAGAGGACGTTCTCACTCTGGGTGGAACAAGCAAGCCCTGGAGCTGCATATTTCCTCATGTTAGCTAGTGGGAGTGCAGTAAGGTTTTTTCTTTGCCTCTTGGCTGACAAAACATGTATTTACACATGTAAATAGATGTTTGCATTTGCCCATGTGGTTTATTGTTTCTTTGCACAACACTGTTTTCCACTGTCATGAAAACACCTACAAAAACATCAGAGCTGTTACACAAAAACTGCTTGAGCTTCCGTGCACTCGCACAACAGGTCTGGTAACCTAAGTTATTCAACCCATGCATCAGTTACGCTACTGCCAGCCCCAAGCATTAGGAGTATGTTTAGGATTTTTTTTTTTCTTGCTTTTTGCTTTCTAGACACTACTGCTACTCTCATGTCATGTTTTCGCCAGAAAATGAAAGAACAAGATACCTTCTGTCTTAATGGAAGTTAAGATCTTGATCAAATTTATTTCTTTATCACCAGTGACGTTAAGAAGTAGATTTGCAGGCGAGAGAGCTGACATCACTGAAGCAAGCACCTTAATGCCATAAGCTGCAGTAAGCCAGTCTAACCATATCTAAGAGAGAGAAAACATACCTAGGGGTTTGTTCTTGAGAAAAAGCACCTGAATTGGCCAGTGCTTCCTGCAGAGGCTCAGGAACAGACGAGACCCTGGGTCAACACCCTCCTCATGCGCACTCTCATGAGCTGCCTCCACCTCACTGCCTCTTCATCCCCAGCCCAAGGGACTTGCCTGAGACTGGAGCCTTCGAGCCAGTGCATCCCCGGGGGGTATGTGTCCTCACTGTGGTGCTTTGTGACCCATGGCTGGTCACAAAAGGCAGCCACTTGCTAAACCACTGCGTCTTGAAATGATTGGGGTTTTGGAGCTGCCAGTACAAAATTATTTAGGGGATGTATGTAGACACAGAGAAGGGAGGGAAAAATGAGACTAGAGTGTTTTGTAGATCTTTCCACCCCCCAAATCCAGCACATCAGTATCAAATCCCATAGAAACACTTCCTGCTCTGAGCATTAGGACAGGCATTTCCCCTTCCCATTGCACACTGGCTCAGTGCTCGGCCTTACACATTAACTCAGCCACAGGGGAAAAAAGCACCAGAGTCTTAGACTGCATGTCCTAATGATGACAATTTTATATCCACAATCTGGTTCTTTCATGCCATAAATTTTGTGATATCATCTTTATGCCCTTTAAAACAGTTGAATCTTTCTAGGGGTGGCTGGCAGGAGCTATTAAATTATCTACTACAACCTTTGCCAAGACAAAGAATACTGCCCAGCAGTTCAAGCTCCCAGCTTTGTACGTTCCCAGGAACCATGCTTTGATTTTGCTTTCAGATACCACAGTCCCTAATCAAAGACCAGCTTTAGTTCTGTTCTACAAATGAAGCTATTAGATTAAATTTATAAATTAAATACTAAGGCTGCCATGCAGTCATCAAACTCATATGAGGCCAAATTCACATCACCTGAACCATGCAGGAATATTTTTGTTGACATTAGGGTGGTTTTGATTGAACACATAGAAAGACAATACTTCAGATGGCTATGAACCTCAGTTGCAAGGCTTGAGCAGCTTAAATTTCAGACTGGATCACAGACACCAACTCAAGCTTTTCATCTATCGCTCATCATTTCTCAAAGCATGTTATAGAGATAAAGCTTTCACTAAGAACATCTACAGCATTTACCAAGAGGAGGAACTTCACTTTTACTGAGTGATAGCCAGCATTTTCTAAGCATATGGTATCCAAATGCCCATTTGGAAACAGCACTCACTCTCCTGGGGCAGGCACATACATACACCTCATAAAAACAGATTTACAAGTCAAAATCAGCTATGGTTTGGAATGCAGGTCCTTTTCCGTGGATACTGCAGAGTACGAGGTGCTCCCCAGATGTGCCTATTGTAATAAAATGCACACTTGCAGGAACAACCACCAGCTAATTCATTATGGCTTCCCACTTATGTGATCATATTATAGAGCATAAATTCATTACGGCTCATTCAAAGGTAATGCAATGGGGGCACTGTTTGCTGTAAACTCTATTCCACCTAATTAGAACTACCATGGCAATCCTGAGGCATGCACACACGGTTCACAGGGACAACAGTCAAATGAAAATAGTTGTTACACACCACACAATGTCACTGAAATACAAAGCAAGTGTGAACTCTCATTGCAACCCTTTTGTAAACTCTCTATTAAATTAACTAATGGGACAGAAATGTCTTTCATTTGGGCACACTCGGAGCTGGCAGAACTATTCTGTGGGAAGTACTAGCTATTCTTCCTTCCCTAAGCATCACATTTGCAAATTACTATTGTTTTTTCTTCAGAAAATGAAACTAACTTTTTTTACAAAGACTTTTCTTCAACTGCCACTGTTCACTTTATATTTTGGTCAGACTTGTTTCAGTCTGTGGGTCACTCCAAGTTTTAACTTCAGCTAGAAAATGTTCACAAGTCGTGACTGCTCCAGTCACTGGTTTGACCTCTAACACTCCACTTCTTGCACTGGAAAATAATGAATTGCAACTAACCCTTTTGTAAACACAGATACTTACATGAAGAGCAGCCATCCCTAAAATACTAGTACAAACAAAACATGCTTGCGTAAATTACCGCAATCAGTAAATTAGGAAGAGACAAGAGTTGTCAAAACAGAAAGTGAGTTGTAGTAGATTTGCTAAGTTTTTCTGCTGTTTAACTAACTCTGCCCTTAGCGTAAAGGGGGATATTTTTGGAAAGTCTTATAAAACCCATTCAGCTGTTTCTGAGGTAGACGAATGTGGAAAGAAACACCTCACAGCTGTCAACTTTATTTTTCAGATCCTTTTTTTTTTTTTTTTGGTGCTTGGATAATTCAAAAATGGCTTTGATTTAAAACTCCAGACTTGGCAAGGGCAAATGGTAGCCTTGACTGAAAAACGAGAGCTGTGCTTTAAGTTCTGAAATAACCACCTTATGGATGTTTAAAACTGACTACTGAGCCTGACACAATACCAATGAGAAGTGCTCTGAACTTTGGCAGGTGCAGAGGCAGGCATTTGAAACATTACATTAGCATTTGTATATTTGAACTCGGAGTGATTCGAAGCAACATGAGCAATGAAATACAATAATGGCCCATTTAAAAAAAAAAAAACCTACTGAAATCTGCTATCCCTGCTAAGTCCCACAACAAAATATCATGTAAAACAGCATGTCCTTGAAATGGCACACATTATTTTGTTAATCTTTTTATCTCTACTGAAATACAGCCTTAACAGTGTACGTGCCAACAAAGTTAACTAATACACTAGCCAAACTGGGAATAAATTTTCACTGGCATGATGAAGCAGTACCTGAAAACCAATGGCTGTGCCGGCTGGTCATTATCAGTTTCCATGGTTTTTTCCAGCTTAAATGGGTTTGCATGTTGCTACTGCAGTGGCATTGTGTGTTGAACATCATCTTCAAGTTAGCATCACAGATGGTTTTCTACTTCTCTAAATGACAATTCACTCAGAAAGTACAACCTTTGGTCAAGTACAACCGCTTACTGCTTAACTCCATAGTTCAGATGATGAACTCTGACCTCTCAGGATCTTTTTCCTGAGGCAAACCCAGTTTAATTCATAAACTTAACATTTGGTGGGGGAAGGGGGGGGTAAATTAAAGCAGAGCTTCAGTAAAACAGAGGGCTTTCGGTAACCTCCATTCAGTAGCCAAGAATTAGCAAGGAAAACACCATTTCCCATTTTTTAATTGATGCTCATGCCAAAATGCCTCAGGTATGTACAATCCCAAACAAGTGTCTTTGGGGAATTTCAGCCTCAGGAAACATACTCTCCTGGGCAAAATGTGGTTTCCTGGAGTCAGTAGTTCTATTGCAGAATACTGGATGTTAACTTTGTTAATAAGAAAACATTTTTCAAATGAAAAATGACTTGTTAAACCACTTTTATGTCACTTTTTCAGTAACACATTAAAGTAAACAAACCTAAGATGTTAAATAAAATAAAAAACCCGCTACACCTGCAGAGTTTTACCAGCTCACATTACAAAGTCCTCTCTGAAGTGGTTGGTGAGCTATTTCCATTACAAACAGCAAGTGTTCTTGAAAGTAATTCAAAGAGTCAAATTAGGCAGATTACATCAGAGTATATTTCCCTGCAGCATAAGGACTTTTGAAACACCTGCCTGACATATTTCAACCATTGCAGAGAAACACAGCACTGACTGGTTTCAGGAACTGCTAGAGCCTTGAAAGAAAGGCTATTTTATATTTAATTCCACAAAACAATTTTTAATTAACAAAACCATTTTGTTTTCTATTTGTAGTTTTGTTTTTAAACACAAAGCAACAATAACATGCAGTGACGAGACGCCGAAAGCTGCACTAGCTAAAGTTACAGTAAGTTTTGTACACTTCACATTAAATGCCTCCTATTAGTGCCAGCATTTTGCTGAAGACTTTGTTGTCTGGAACACATTTTAACTAATTAGATATATTACCCACAAAACTCAAGTGACAAGTTCAAGAAAGTAGTAATGGCAGAGTTGGACAACCCAGCATCAGAGACAAAGAGGTACAATTTCACCTTACCATTGGGAAAGAAGAGTTAAGAGGGTGTATAAATGGATTCACTGTTACAGCTGAACTGCCCCAGATGCATCACATCATAGGGTACTTAGCATCTGAAAAGTTCAGAGACTGCTGCAATTGCCTTTTCACTTAACTTCAGTTCTTGGAAAAATGCTGGAACAAATCATTACACAAACATTTTCAGCAAGAGACAGAGATGACTGATAGCCAACATGAGTCTCTCAAGAGCAAATCACGTCAAAGCAGTCTATTTCCTCCAACAGCAGACAGACAGGTTACATAGATTGGGGAAAAGCAGCAGATGTAGTTCATGCCCTAAATTACCAAAAGCAGTAGACAGGGTGACAAGGACAGGAGCAGGAGTATCATGATGTAATAATGTTTTGATGCTGCCTTTCAGGACATTTCTTCGTCTCAATGTACTTGCAAAGCTGGCTGGAAAAAAGAAAAATCAAACTGACCAAGTTGGTATCGCAGTTCCCTGCACTGAGCCAGGCCCTGCTTGGTTCTGTCCTAGCTATGGTTTATTTAGTATTTTCCTGAACAACTCAAATGATGGAGTAGGTAGTATGCTTCTTAAACACACAGCTAATGCTGAACTAGACAGAGCTGCAAAGGGAATGGAGAGGAATACTATGCACAGTGGAGAGAAAAAAACTGTAGAAGTGGTTTGGGGCGAGGAGGAGGGAAGATTCAACTCTATGTGGAAAAATGCAAGAATTAATCCGAGTCAAGAATAATTGGTTGCATAAATCAAACACTGGGAATACCTTGTGTCTGATACCAAACATATAGACAAATAGTGGAATTATAATTGAAGAATCTAAACATCAGCAGCAACATCATGGTGCAGAAAAAAATGTACATATAAACAAAATGGTAGCATGAGGGACATGTATTCAGCAGATGAATCTCAGCTCACTACATCCTGTTTTAAAAACTCCTCCTCAAAAATATAAAGACTGCATAAGAGAATAAATGAACAGACATGTCAAAACCTGAATGTCTGAAGAAACACGAGAAAAACTGAAGTTGTTTAGAACAAAAAAAGACTAAGAGACACTGTATTAGTCTTCAAGTACTTCTGGAATAAAACAAATTATCTGCTTTGTTTTCACCCTAGATATTCAAGTAGCATGCAGACTGTGGAAATACAGCAGAATCACATCAGTAAAAGCAGAAATATTTGTCTGATATATATTAAAGTCAGTTTCATTAAGACAAATTGCTGACTCCTAAAAGAGGGTTCCATTTATATTGCAGTTTTTCACAAAATGACAAGATAAAGCTACTGAGAATCATAAAGAAGATGTAGACATTAGAAAAAGCTTTCCAATTGCAAAGACAGTTGTGCACTGGATTGGATTGCATTGCAATGCAAAAGATTTCCATCAGGAGGAAAGGCAAACCTTTAAACAGATGGAAAACACCCACTTGCTCAGAAAGCCTGTCCTACTCCACCCAGCCTCATCACTGGACGTATCAGCAACATCCATTGCACTCTGCAGAACAGGAGATGGCTAGAGCACGGAACCCCGTCCTTTTTTTGAGGAGTGCAAGATGAATTGTTGAGGTTGAAAACACTCCATTGATCTGAGTAAGCTGCCACTTGGATTTAGATGAAATAATGGGGCAGCAGTTTCAACAAGGAGCACCTAAAAGTAAGCATGAAAGAACGGCCTTTTGCGTGATTTCATGTTAAATGTCTGCCTTAGGTTAAGGACATGACATCTCAAGTTGAGCCGAAACGTATTTCTTAGCAGAGATTTCTTACTCTTACAAGATTGTTCTTTTTTAGTCTTTGCATTTTTATAGTGCTATCGTCCCACATTATTTTTGTTTCTAAAATAAAAAAAAATCCTTTTCTAAATCTAACTAAAGTTCAACATCACTTTTGCAGTTTAAGCTTCTTTCTTTATAATGGACAAAATCTCCTTATGCTAACAATGTAAGCCAATGTAATACATATCTCTATGATTGTTTTTAAAAATCTGAGATTAAAAAAAAAATTAAAGTCAATTCCTCATGTTAGCAGCCCCAGAAGTCTGTCAAGATGACTGGGTCTTCAATCTATCAATTTCAGGTAGTATTTCTGCTTTTTTAGAAGCTAAGTTTCAACCACCACTGCAATACCATGGTCTCTGGGGAACACAGCTCCCATTTTGCACCCATCTGACACGATGAAAGTAATTAGTTAAGCCTGATGCATTCTATTAGCAGTGCTGCTGAATCTAAGGAACAGCAGAAGCAAAGTTTGTAGGGAGAGGTAAGCATCTTTTATTAGACAACCTTATATGGCATTATTGAGTCAGGACTACACACCCAGATTTGTACTGAAATTGTTGAGCTAAAAATTAGTTTAACACTTTTAAAAGTGAGTTTTTCACCTCTTATTTCTACCAAGAGCAGGCACACAGCATTGCAAATTTTGTATATAAGCATTTTTGGTGACCACCTTTTAGCTGAAGATCAGAGGCTGACTTTCCACCTCACAATTACAGCCTTTCACTCTAAGTGAAGAAATACCTGCTACTATGTAAGAAATTAATCCGCCTGTTCTCCTTTCACCAGAGAAAATGCACAATTACAAAGCAACAGAAGCAGCAGGTAAAATTTCTAGTAATATGCCCAGAGAGCAGAGCTACCTTAGGCTGCCTGCTGAGATGCATGGCAGCATCATTCAGAGCACACTCATGCAAAGCAGAAACACTGCTGGGATGCAACGTGCTGCTGCCATTTTAGAGCTGCTGAATTTTATGGAGCTTTAGTGGGAGGAGGAGGAATAGGCCAGTTCCATCAGTTCCTACCTCTATCTCCTGCATTTCAAGAGCCAAATAAAAGACTGCTGTCAGCAAAGATGAAAGTTTTTCTTATCATGTAATGGATCCAAGATATGCCTAAATGTTTGCTTTAATTCTTTCACAGGGATGAGCTGGGGATCGTTAGTTTCAGAAGGAACCTTGAAGTTGAGCTGCAACGCCTTACGTAGGACATGTATAATGAGGAAGTCATGGTAAAAATGTCATTTTTTTATGTTGCACAAGCTCTAAAACTGTAAAACCAGCACCTTGTAAGTCAAGCCCTAGTTTTATGGGGTTAAGAAAAATAGTTTATAAACCCAATAAAGCAGTTCTTGGGAGAAAAGTAAATTGATGCATCAGAGAAAGACCTTGTAACACACACTGAACTGGGATCCAGGAAATTGGGACAAGGTATCAGAAGCAGCTTTACAGAGAGGAAGGATACTGCATTTTTAAACCTTATTATACATCTTGTGCCCCTGGCACAACCAATACATTTTTCCTCCATACAGACTAGAGTATTAGACGGTCCCAGGAGCAGTAAGTCCAAGACTGAGAAAAATTAAATTAGTGTAGTCAAGAGTTATTGCCACAATGATCTCTGTTCTCACTTTTTCTCCCACAACAAATTGTTAAGTATTGCAAAGCATTTTGTGGTATTCTTCAAGCAATGTATTTTACATCCAAAGCATTATTTCTCACTTGCAAAAGAAATTCAGGATCAAAGGTACATTCTGACACTTGTGGTTTCCTTTGAAGAGCTGCTGCTCAGTGAGGAGGTAAGTGGGCTTCTGTCCAGCTACTGAATGATGGCACAGTAGGCTAGGTTTTAGACAAATTTTCATCACCTGCATGACTAAAGTACGTGACTTCTAGGTGCAGTCCATTCCTCAGGCATCTAATAAATTGCACTTGCAATGATTTGTACCCAAGAAATTACTAGCCTAAAAATACATGACTATGAAAAAGCTGAAAAATCAGGCCCAAACAAAATAAGTTTCAGAAGCTTTCAGTCAAGAAAAAAGCCCTCAAGGAAAAAAAAAAAAAAAAAAAAAGAGATCCTGAAAGCTACTATTCACTTGTTTTGCTCTTTTTTGAGAATTTAAGAATGAAGTTATGATATTGAAAACACAGCTTTACATACAAGAAACTTAAAGAATGAAATAGTATTTCCCATTTATGGAAAAAAGATTGATTCAAGACCACAACACATACTCAGTAGATGATCCCAGAAAACTTTAAACAAGTTTCCATTGTCAGACACATGCGTGCAATTCACATTCACCTTGATGGGACACCTCCATTTCTTAACACGGACCAGAGCTAGAATGCTAGATTTCAGAACAAAGCTGCCATTCCCCAGGTTAGATAGTTCTCTATATATTTAATGGGAAGCTTGTTTCATATAAGCACCGTCCGCTGTATACTAGCATACCTTGAAGCCTAATGAACCTACCCCAATCAGCACATTCAGAAAGATTAAGATCTCTGAAGGTTCCACACCACACTGAGCATCATTCAGCTGTGAGATAAGCATAAGAATTGTAATTTTGGCCATAGATACAGCATGTGTGGCCAAATATTGTATAATAGCTATGAAAAAAGACAGTTTTGCTGTTCTCATACTTGACTCAAGTCTCCTACCCCTTTCCAGCTTAGTGGAGTGACAGCTTCTACCTCTGGGCTCAATGTGACTAAAGTCACCATTAGTACCCTTATGCATTGTAGTAACTATCTATGTTTTTATATAAAAAGGGTCTCAAGGGCCTTAAATTGCTGTACAAGCTCTGTAAGGCACAGAAATTATTTACACATAACTAACAGTGCACAGCGTTTCTCTATACCACCCAGATGAATAGTCCAGAGTCTGAAGTAGGAAGCACATTCTGAAGGCTGAATACTTGAATTAAGGATAGCTTCCATGAAATATAACTTTGGCAGGACTCCACCACACTTGGCACTATACAAACACATAATGATAGAAACTATGTTCTGAAGGTCTTAAGAGTCTCTAATGTATATGGAAAAGTAGTGAGGCACAAAGAGCTGAAGCAATTTAATCAAGGTTGTAGAAAACACAGTTAATTTTACAGGTCCCAACACTGAGTTCAATACTTTAATTAAAAGGGCAGTCAATCCTTTCAAAAACAAAGTGATACACCAATTCACGGATTAACAGCTATTTAGCTTTACTGAAAGGGAAAAAAATCCCCTACCTAGAGAGAACCTCCCTACAGACATCACAATCTTGACAGACATTTTGTACCAAACCAATCACTGGTATAATCCCATGTATGTAATCTCAAGAGAGTCTGGAGTAGCATCAGAAATAAAGACATGCCTGTATATGAGCTGTGTACCATGTGGTGGACACCACAAATATGGCCAGCCAGCTGGTATATACTGCAGAACTCCTCAGGTCCTTGGTGAACACATCATTAACATCCCAAAACATTTAGCAGGTGTTATTAAACATGGTGAGCCACTTCAGAGATAATACATTGTCATGCGTTTGGTCTACATCACAACATCAGCCAACACCTGGCAAACATTGCCAATCCCATGGGAATTCTGGCAATGTCTTTACGCAGTCGGATTCAAGAAGCAAAGCGTGACTGCCTCAGAAAACTGTGTTTTCTGAGACCAACTGGTGCAAGTTTTTGCAAAACTGAGAAGAGAAACTGAAGGCATCAGGAAAGAAAGATCCTGACCTCAAAAAGTCAGCAGAATTTCTACAAAAGCAGCCCAGATCTCACCACTGCAGCCTTTCAAAACCATTGTTGGTATCTTTACACCAGAAGAAACCCTGAAGTCCACAACAGCACTAGATCATCGCAGCAGGGAAGAGTTTCTTCAAAACCTTTATAAACATAATGTTTTCTCATCAGAGAGAACTGGGCTGTATCATCTGTTACATAAACAGAATAATCTTATTTATTGATTCATTTTTTTCTTTTTTTGTTTTAGATCCCAATACTTTTTTTCTTCATATACTTTAATCCAGGTTTTTTAACCCCCTTCTGGGAGCAAATCCAAAACAATTTAACAAATTAGAAACTGAATGAAGTGACAGAAATACTGAGTAATTATGTCACAATGACAACAGTTGAATGTTGAGATTACTTCTCCACACACTGAAGGAGAGTCCTCTGGGGAATCAGCATATGATGCCCAACATGGACTCATCTTCAACTTCTGCAGTGCCTTCTTTCTTGCATTATTTTGGTATGGTGTTCATGAAAAAGATCACAGCAGCACTTAAGCACAGTATAAAACTCAAAACATGACATTACTTTAAATTTTAATAAAGGAACACTTTTTGTTTAGTCTTAAATCATTGCCTTGATAGAATACTGTAAACTCCCCTATTAATAAACTCCAGATAGCCAGTTTCCCAAAAGGTTGTTGCGTGATCAACAGAGATACTCCTAGAAAGATTCAACTGCAGAAGCAGTACGTTAATTGGAAGCCCATCAAGAGTATAGATATCATTTACAGTATGGCAGTATTCCACACTTAGATGACCATAGAACTAAGAGTGAAAGATCGTTCTTTTGCTGAAGGTACAAGTATGTAAAAAAAGCCCACTGAGCAGCTGGGAGAGGAAAGCAAGGACTACAACACATGCAGACCACTGGTACACAAAATTAATATGAAGATGACTTTCCCGTCACACTCATTCCAAGAAATATTCTTGAAGAAAGCCTAATTTCTTAAGGGTCTCATTCAGTACAACAGGTTTTTAGTTAAATGTTTGAGCTGCAAGAAGTAAAGGTGTAGAATTGCTTCAGTATTTTGCCAAATTGAGAACAAAAGTTGTGACAGGTTCCAATGGTGGTAACAGATACAAGCTGGATGTGTAACCCCACATACACAACAAAGTACCTTTCCGGATCACCTGCCACACAGACATACTGCTCCTCCATGAACTTGGTCCTGAGCAATCCCAACAGTTTCATGCAGGTTGTAGGCTGGCTGGAGTTATTTCAGCTACTCCGAAAGGGCACCCATCTCTGGAGCAAAACAAAGCTGCTGTTTAATAGCACGTCAACACCCCTTCAGGAGAGGAAGTGAAGGAAAATACCACATCCATTGAAATTTAATTTGAAAGAATGCACACGTGGTTTAGGAACAGAGTGAGACGGAGACAACATTTCAAGAGAAATGCTATGCAAACAACTTCCCCTTTGGTATATACCACCACTCCCATCTTTGAGGGACCGAGTTCAGAGACATAATGGGGCCAAGCTTGTTAGCTGCTGGATAGAGCCCTTCCACAGGAGAGCATTCAAGACAGGAGTCTAATCCAAGTTAGCTCAAAAGCCTTTGAAGTGGGAATGCAGTTTATAGTCCTCTGGTAATTCCTTCCTTGATAGGCTGGAGCAAAGTCTTTTTTTTTTTCCTTCTTTTAATGGAAAATGGCCACCATTAGAAGAGGGAGGACTGCACCACTTCTGTCTGAGGGCAGTCGTTATTAGCCTCAGGAGGGAGTTAAGGTAGTTTATAGAGATGCAAGTTCTTTTGATCAAACTACATTTATTTAGAGTTCATTTTAGTTAGAGCTAAGTACACAAGAAGCTGTGAAAGGAAGAAAATCTTGCCTTGGGCCTGCAGCACAGAGACAGAGAATGATTTCATTGTTATCACAGCTCTTGCCAATAATACAGAAAAATTTATCAAGCTGGCACCATTATTTTTTTTTTTTTTTCCAAAAGAATTTCCTGGGCAGTGCAACTAAAAACCCCTGGCAATAATAATGTTAACACAACAAATGATATAATTTACACACCTGTCTGATTCCCCAACAACTCTCCTCTTAAAAAAAAAATCCATCTCAATTAACTTCACAAATACTTCAACCAGAAACTTTTTTTAAATAATAAAAAAATCTATCCAGTAATGAAAGTCATACACACCACAAAAACAGAGGTTACCTTGAGCGTACCACTAAAATAACTGTGTCCACACATAACTAGATCATCCAACCTGTCAGGGGCCCAAAGATGCAAGTTACACTGTCAGTTTCTGAACAGTTTCCAAAACAACACCCAGGAACCCAAGCATCTCTTTACTCAGCAGGATAAAACCATACACATATACACCTGCCTTCTCTAAACTATTTTTTGTTTTCCCCTGTTGTCAGTGAAACAAACCAACTGTGGTTTTGTTCAAATTTATTCAGTAAGTTGAACAACTATCCACTCGATGCTTTCCTACAAACACCCTCTATACCAGCTAGGTCTCTTCAGTCCACATCACAAACAGGGCGGTGGGGAGGGTCCCACTGCAGCCATGACCAGCTAACATAGCATCAAACAAGGCTTTTCACTTCTGTGTCTCACTATCTTCATCCTTTGCATCCCTCCCTAAACTGCAAGAACTTCAAAGACTCTTCTTCCGTAGTCCAGGCTAATGGAAATGGTCCCAGAAGTCTGCTGTGGTTCCTAGGAGCCACGATACAAAATACTCCTGGGATTTTTGCCATTTCCGGAATCTAAGCCAGCAAAACCCTGGATTTAAAATATGAAGGAATCCAACCAAGCCTCAGCTACAAACTTTGCCCTGGTGGAAAACACAATTCTCTGAAATATTTTGGATAAGTGAACAATGACAAACAAACAGTAAATAAGCATCTATGGTTAAAGCCAGGAAATGCGAAGATGTCCTAGAGCTTCCATCACCAGTAGCTAATCTAAATCTAAATACCTGCATATGGGACAGCAGTTTTTCAGGACTCTGGCATCACATGGCAATTACTGAAGCATGGGTCTGCTTTTGATAGAGGCAGCATTTCCCAATAGCATCCTTCTTTCAGAATAGGTATCAACGTAATTACCCTCAGATCCCGTGTACCAGCTCGGACCTGTCCCTGGAATTGCTTCCTTCCTTTGCTTCAGATTCAGTTCTGCCAGCAAGGGAAGATGATGCAGGAACAGAAAGCAGAGTTTCAGTTGCAGGACTACACTGGATCTCAGTTACAGTCAGGAGTAATCACCAAGGATGGAGGTAAAAGGGAAAAAAATACAGTTTGGATGGAAAAAGAGCAAATACAAACATGTAACAGGGCCTCAGAGGCTCCAGAGAGGTTTCTAGCTCGTGGTGGTGGCCACACCAACACACGTGGCACACAGTGTGCTCACAGCTCCGTGGAGACTGCTTGCTAAGTACACAGATGAAGGTGAGCAGAAAACAAGATCAAAGCAGTAGTGACTTGTCCACCATCCATCTGCAGGCCTGATGCCTTAATGGAAATAGAATATAGCCCTGTGTTCCCATCTGGTATGCTCCCTCATCTTGTTCCCACTCATGTCAGCTCATAGACAAATACTAACATGTTTGTAGTTTCCCCAACTATCTTTTCTACTGGCTTACATCATCCTTCGTTATTCACAGCCATTCAGGGAACAACACGCGAACCAGTCATGCTAAACTGGCTATGTTATCACTAGGCTAGCTCAGACCAAGGAGAGACAATTTAGAGTCATGCAAAGATAAAGCGATGTTTCCACTCATCTGAGATGGCCTCTAACATGCAGCAGTAGGTGCCCACTTCTACTCTGCCTTTGGCTGAAGGCTCACAGACTAATTCAAGGCCTGTCCAAGCAGCTCTCCAACCCTCTCCCCCCCCATCAAGTCTTGCATTTTGAACTTTAGGCAGCAACTATGTTGCTTTACATGTGTGTGTAGTGCCTGCTCTGGTAGTGATCCTATGTATAATGAAAGCATTCAGTAAAGTCAGAGCTGGACCACAAGGCACTGGCTATAGTGCTAAAAGCCCTAAACCCCAAAATCTCTTGGAGGGTGATTCCCAGCAGATATAGTTCCTGAGCAGGTGGTAGGACTGAAACACACAACTACAGGGAATGGCTCAATGCAGGGGCAGCACAAGCAAAAGAAATAATTCCAGCCAGCATGATAAGCAGAAACAACATCTAAGCTGTTTTCCAAGAGCAAGAGTTCATCCCTCTTTGTTTAAGGAGTTTGCAGCCAGCAGGACAAAACTGCACTATTGTACATGCAGTAATGGTGGCCGATATCTCACCTCTCCTCTCCACTTTATATGCATCTAGAAATAATAATTCTTTTCAGAAGCATTCGAGTGTCTGTTACAGTTTCTCTTTCCTTCCCATTTTATTAAGTTCAAGCTTTGGGATAGTCCTTTAACTTCTTTCTCTGGAGGAGCAAGAGACTTAGGGAGTAGCAAGTCTCAAATTTTGGCTACTAGAAATCATCAGAGATCCAACTGGATCCAACCATTTCTAGATGGTCTCGGTATCTGGAGACACACAGGGTAGTGCAGAAGACAACCTCACTTCAAACAGCTAAAGATCAAGCCTGCTACTGGAATAGATTTGGGTGGTATTGGAGCGTATTCCAACAATTCAAATCAAAATGCTTTGTAAACTTTAATTCAGCCTGGCAGCAAACTGTGGAGGAGGTGAGCATTAGCCATACTTCATATCTAAGAACTGAAGTAAAAGTTCTATTAGGACACCAATCTTAAAACTAATCCATAGTCCAGTCCCTTATGAAAGATAGGCCTGTTGAAATCAGGCCTTAGGCAATTCACTCAGGGATAAACAATAAATCAATGTAATTAGATTGTTTCTAACCTAAGTAAATTATTTACAGTTTTCATGTTGAGTTAAAAGTTCTCTAGCTATCCAAATATATCCATGTAGGCATTATTTTATAAACTTTCCTTTTCTGAAGGAAATGTAAATATACATATACAAAAACATCAAGGCTATAGATCCAAGCACTCAAAACTTAGGAAATGCCAGAATTAAGTTTGCATGGGCAAAAGAAAATATTTTTCTCTTAATTTCATTCCCAGAAATGGTGAAACCATTTTTTGTTGAAGCTTTCCAAACAATTCATCTGAGGCAGACATTCAGCATGGAAAGTTTCAGCCCAAACAGTTAAAATTTGGCAAAGTTATATGCCACTGAAAACAGGGTCTTATAATGGGAAATGTGAGGCAAGCTTAATTACAGGCAGCACTACCAGCAGCACTTATAATATATTTAGGACTAAAATTTCATACTGGCTTTGCAAGGTCTGTTTTTCTAGGAATACTGTACAGAAGTATTTGAACCTTCTTACATATGTTTAAATTTCAGACTGTGTTTGTAAGTCTGGGGTCTTTCACAAACTTGGCCAAAACTACAACACAGCTATCTGCATTAGCCATCAGACATAAAAGTCATTACTTTAAAAAAAAAAAACAAAACAAAAAAACAACCAAACAAACAACAAACCCCCCTCACTTATATGATATGAAGTAGAAGCAGTCACAGGTTTTCAAATGGTCTCAATACTCACAGAAGTTTCAAATTTCCACAAGTTTTAACAGGGACTTTTTTTAGTTTGCGTATTTCAGTCCACTCTAGAGCTGGTCAAACGGTGATGCTTTTCTTGTGAGAAGTTCGTTTCAAGATAAAAGCAAATTCTTAATACAGAATTTTCAGCAGATCTGATGAAATGAGCAGATCTGCTCAATAATTAGTGCCTGGAATTTCAAAAGGAAATGAACTAAGTTCAAAGTAGACAGTTAGATATGCGGGTGTCTAAGGAGCTGGCTGGCATCATCACAGTGCTCAATTCTCACTGGCCCAGCTTTCTCCATGGACTTCTGCAGCATGTATTTTGCATTCATTTCCTATTCTTGATGGCATTCACAAATTTCAATGTTATCTTGCAACACTGGATTAATTCTTTATCAGGTAATAAATCACAACGTTTGACATACGTATGATTATAAATTAGCACGTACCTATATCAAAGAATTCTGAAGGTCCAAACACACAGTCAGGATTACAAAGAAACATTAAGGACAGCACCAGACCATACCATACTTTTTTTTATTTTGGGGTTAGTTTATAGGGGGGCAGCAGCATTACTATATACAACTAGCTTCCTTTCTAATGCTAAACTGCTCACCACAGTTACTGATTTAGAGTTTTACAGTTTTCTTTGTGAAAACTGTTGTAAAACTACTGCCAAAGTAGAAACCCAGTAGGGGCTTCAACTTGAAGATGATGGTGGTAGGCTTCCCACCCCATTTCTACTGACTACCAATTCAAAGAATGATTTACAGGAACTCAGAAATTGAATATGGTAGTGAGGGGACTGAAGGAAGATTTTGCAAGAGCACAGAATGAATTTCTGTGCTCTCAATATTAAATTCTGGTTTATTAAATTCTTGTTTATTCAATTCCTAAAAAGAGTGAAAATATACCTTATGTAATGTCAAGTTCTGTTTTGTTCTACAAGCAATTAAAATGTGTTTGTTTATCAAGAGGAAGAATGAGCTTTTGGCCAAAGCCTTGCCTGAGATGCAGGAGATCTGCTCCAGTTCTCTTACTGACTACAAGCTTTCTGTTTAAATTTGGCCAATTCATTTATCTCTTCCAGGCCTTGGCTTCCTATTTTTATAGTGTAAATACCACCACCTCCATTCTCCTCCTCTTTTCTAGTTAGATGGTAGGCTCTTCCAGGCAAGCACTGTTTCATCCTGTACATTGTATACTGCCACCTGCACAACAGCAACACATCCTGGGGGGATTTCAAGGCACTACTACAATAGAAATAAATCCCAGCTTTCCCTGCTGTCAGTTGATTAAATGCATTTTTTCCAGCAAATTTTACACCCCCATTCATTTTAATTAAACATTCATATTTTATTTGGTGCTGCTTCAATTTGCCTCTTTTGAGGTCCCGTCCCCCCTCTGCAAACTACTTCTAATATTCTACTCAGCCAAATGTATAGTGACTTCTTTATTTACTTCAATAATACATAGCCATAAAGGAAGCTTGTGAGGCAAAGCATCTATGGTAGGAAAAATAAAGGTGACTTGTAAAGTACTTCTCCAACTTTCCTAAAGACTTCATATTTGTAACTTATAAATCACAGAGGTTTGTTCCATGGTGACCTTGCCAATTATGCTACATTGCAATGAACATCTTTAAGAGCTCACGGTGACACAATGGCTTCTTGATTGAGTGTATGTGCACAAAATTTCCTACATCAATCTTGCAGCACCAATGGAGGTGATGTAAGAAAGCTAGGAAACAACCATCAACTGTAAAAAAGCTAAGGTGGCCCTCAGCAGCTAAGCACAGCTGTTTGTTGGGGTTTTTTTCAAAACTGATGCTGAGGTTTTAAGCTTTGTATGCAACATCATCCTTATGAAAACAAAGTGCAGAAGAACTTTATTTATAGCAGCAAATTTCACATTGTGTCTGCCTCAACCAGAGAGCACCACTGTGATTAGAAGCATCTCCTGAAGATTACAATTCAACTATAAAAATTTGTTTCAGACTTGTACTTGACATTGAGGGGCTCAGCTTCAGCAGCTGAAAGAAGGCACACTGCTCTTCATAATAAAGAAAATCCTCCCTTTTGTATGAAAAATTAGAGAATACATGTGTATTTCTTTGGCCTATTTGCATCACCACAGGCCAACATTACAGAAATGCAACCAATTCCTCATAGAAAAGCTGGGCTTTCAGAGCCAGCCAGATACACTGGTGTACTGACAACAGCTACATCCAATTTATCTCTAAGCTCAGTGTATTTCATTTCATCTCTTACACAAATACGTTAAACAAGTTCTTAGTAGTCTTCCAGTTTGCATATTTATATATAAAGATCAACATATATGGATCTTTCCTTGGTTAATGCATGTATCCATTACAATCTCTCCTAAAAATCTGTGCTTGTTTTTGCTGCAGAACACCATCACTTTTTTTGCTCTAGGCATTGCTCTGAAAATTCAAACGGTGATTGTTTCTCTCTAACTATATCCCAGGGAAGGTTTCTAAAGGAATGAGACTTGATCCAGCTTTGACATGACTACATCTGAGGAAGCTGCAAACTAAGCAGGAGAGCTTCCACAGCTTGGTAACAGAACACCATTTCACTTGTGAAATCATCCTATTTTAGAGTACTTTCACCAACTGTCTTAGAAGTGAACTAGCAGTAGTTATATATGACTTCATACAAACCCAGCCTGACAAGAATGCCTTTACCCTCAAAACTGGAGTCATGATGCAGCTTTGCCTCCATATTGCCCATGCTCCCTGGGACCTCAGGTTCAAATGGGGTCTCAAATATTAAAGAATTGGGGATTTTTTTGTCCAGGGATATAGACTATTCTGTGGCACTGTGGGCAGTTCAGGAAAGGGTTAAGCTATCTTATCCCCATAGACCTAGTCCTCCTTTTCAGTGTTAGTACTCTGGCACCCCCAGTTCTGCCCCCATCAAGAGCTGGAAGGCTCAGGAGGAATGAAGGATGGGGAAAAGGTGTTCAAGCAGGTTTAGGCATGCAGAAACTACAGCATCGAATTTTGTCAAAGTGTTCAGAAGGGTGTAATAGTATTCAACTCGAAGCATTTTTACAGCACTTATCCTAGATCTCAGGTGTATAAAAATACACAGATTTCTTCAGACTTCTCCTGTATCAAATACATAGTGGGGGAACAATGTCTTCACTCAAGCCAATAAATCAGATCTTTCCGTGCAGTGTTTTAATGAAAATGACAAGATTTTCCTACAGCCACATTTTAACCTAAGATGCGACATCACTGAAAAGGAAAGGGTTTGTAGAACAACAGAATGACAGGCTGTAAACTTTACTGTAATCCTGAACTACCAAAAACACACTAGCATAGCATGTAGCATAAACCAGACTAATATCTGGAAGATCAAGTCACAGAAAAACAGTCAAAGCTGCATTTTTCCGTAAGAAACATCTAGGATGCCTGCCGGTGTTGTGATGCATTAGGGGTACTGCAGCATTGGTCTTTCTAGGGAGAAGTCTTGCCTCTGCTGCCCATTCATATTACAGCAGTGCAGCCTTCACCCTCCCATTGCTGATCCAGAGGCTTGTGCTGCAGCGTGGTTTCAGGGGAACTCTGTAAATGGTGAGCAATTTGGGAAGGCTAACCTAAAACTCACATCTGCCAGCAATTACGCTCACTCACTGAAGCATAAAAGAATTCTGCTTATTTGTATTAAACTATAAATGCAACATGGCATTGTCTTCCAAATACAAAGATAAGTCTGTCATTACCTAGCTGAACACTGGACATGATAAAAAAAAAAATATAAGAATTATGTTCTTATTACCAAACTTTAATCTGGTTGCATATAAATCAGCATTGTTTGCTATCTCTTAAAGATTTTTTAGTGCAGTAAAAAAGAACCACTCTCAAAAACTAATATGCCTTCTCATAACCATATTCTTACACAGGTAACACCTGGGAATTCTCCCAAGCCTAACAGGCAGAGTCTCTAGGTTCAAAGCCATCAACTGCTGAAGGACAAAGAGAGAGAGCACTAATGATGCAAGAAAATAAATATATCCCACCAGGTACATCCAACCTGCTGCCATCAGCTTTAATGGGACAGCATTTCATGGAAGACCCTTTAACACTTCGTAACTCTGAAGAAAGCTGCAGTAGCTGCCACAGTCTATATCATAAGCTGCAGAAACATGTGTTATTAACATGCAATGTGTATTATTAATGTGCTATTACTCATGAAGAACACACCGATCAGCTGTCTAGTATTTACCCAATATGCTTTGTGGCCTTCATGGTCAGGTCCTGTACCCCCTGAATTACTCTCCTCCATTTCTAGCTCCTGGAGACTGGTATGACCTCAAGAAAGCTGTTATTCAAGACATTAGCAGTTACACCAACTGAACTGTCACATGTATTTGGTCTTTGCTCTCTGGGGGTATTGTCCAAAGCTCAGAAGTTAAAAGAGGCTTCCAGAGGCAGGATCATCCCCGAGACTGTCAAGGATGGGTAATACTGCTGTGTGAATGAAACCTGACCTCCACGTCAGCCAGAGCAGCAGCGCTGGCCAAAAATACCAGCTGGTATGCCACAGCCACAGAGCTGGTGGTTACAGAAAGAGCTTTTAAATGGTTTTGAGAGACATGGAAAATGCCACAATTAGGGGACTGTAGATTCCTTATGCAAATTTTTTTCATACATCCTCCCATACCAGGAGGCATTTGATTTTAGGCTTGTTTTCTTAGGGAAACAAAGCTTAAGCAACCACAAAGTCTGTTTGCTCCACCCAGCAACCTGTGTCACTCATTACTGCATCTCTATTGAATTTATTTGAAACTGGATGTCCTGCAAAAGTCATGAAAACACACGGCCAGATAGAAAAGAGAGATTATTTCATGACTGAGATGAACTTGCACTGCAGCCTTTATTACATACTGCTCACAGTTCACTCTTACATACCAGAGATCCCAGCTATTGCAAACAAACCCTTAAGAACCTGGTTTCACCAACTCTGCTACACATGGAACAACTTGCATTAACAAGGGCAGGAGAGGCAGCCTCATCTTTTGCACTCTCCTTCCCCTTATCTAAAAGCAGCTTACAGCAGCATCCATACAGCATGGCCAGCCGTGTCATAGCAGCCAACTGGTGGAAATAGTAGAACATAATACTGCAAGTAATGACAGAAGTCAACACTGAAAGAATACAACCTTCAATTTAGGATTACATTTTTGCACCCAAACAAGGTAGCATGTACGATCCCATTATTAAAGACTCCTAGCTGGAAGTCCGTTTTCCCCAGCGAAGATCATTAGCAAAAAAAAATTTGTCATACAACCACCCTTCAGTTCACTGGGAAGCATCCCACACTGGTAACAGAGGGAGTGTGATTGAACTATGCCTTACTACTTCCCTCTCCTTGCAGCAGACAAGGAAGCATTGAACCACAAACATGATCTGTAGCAACACTTGGAGCTGGTATGTGACAATACAGTGAATTAGAAGCACATGTGCTAAGGGAGAAGTGTAGTTGGCATGCTCAAGACATGAGTAAAGCAAGACATTGACTGGGAGATTAAATTACAAAGGTGTCAAATTTGTAGAAGGGATGAAGGCAACAAAATAGAAATAGTTGGCAAGATGGGAAAAAGAAACATTACATCAGAAAAGATTTTTTAAAATAGCAGGTTTTGTTGACATCCCAGAAGCCACTCGGACTAAAGAAAGAAGGAAAAATTGAACAGGCAGGAGTTGAAAGTGGCTAAAACACCTTAAGTCCAGTCAGGGCATTGTTTTATATGTAAAGCATGTCAGCAACGCAAGAAGCAAAAGAAAAACCAAGCCAGGCCTTGTATCTGCTTATTCCTTAAGCAGAAGCCCAGAGAGCATTATGGGCTTCCTTCTTGAAAACTAGCCAAATGCAGCCAGCAATAAAGACTTGTGTGAACATACAAACATCAGGAAACAGAGTAAACACAAAGGATTACTGTGAGGCCAACGCCGCATTGACATCAGGACAAGGAAGTAGCACCTGGTATAAAGACAGGAAAGCACTTCTGTCTGAGAAGAAACAGAAATAAAAGGGAAGGTGTGTGCCATTTCTATAAAACAGGATCTGTATTAGGTCTATCTAGGGAGATGTTATTACCCATAAATTGGGTAATGATACTAAATTTGCATACAGTAATACTAATATGCTACCAATAAGTGTAAGAAAACACAGCCTTACAACCTTCACTGCATAATATAGACAACGGTAATTTCTGGTGTTATACACACTTAAGCAGATGTAAACAGAAAGAATTTACAGTCTAAAACCTAGTCTAGAAAATTGTTTGCACATAAAAATTTACATCCCCAAATTTATTAGGACTATACACAGCATATAAAATTATTTTAAATTTTTTTGGTAAGAGGGACAAGGGTTTTATGCTTACAAAGACCTGACTTGCAAGCTTTGTGCTCCAGGAAGAAAGCAAAAAAGAACCAATCCCTGAATGTGTTCAATTATGTCATGTGTCTCTTTCACTCGCTCTGTCCTATCTCTCTCCCTCAATTACTTGCCTTCAGCTATTTCGTCCCTAAAAACATACCATGTGTCCTGGTTTTGGCTGGGATAGAGTTAATTTTCTTACTAGTACCTGGTATAGTGTTATGTTTTGGATTCAGTATGAGAAGAATGTTGATAACACACTGATGTTTTCAGTTGTTGCTAAGTAGTGTTTATACTAAGTCAAGGATTTTTCAGCTTCTCATGCCCAGCCAGCAAGAAGGCTGGAGGGGCATAAGGAGTTGGGAGGGGACACAGCCAGGACAGCTGACCCAAACTGGCCAAAGGGGTATTCCATACCATGTGGCATCATGCCTGGTATATAAACTGGGGGGAGTGGGGCTGGGGAGGGGATTGCTGCTCGGGAAATAACTGGGCATCAGTCAGCAAGCGGTGAGCAACTGCATTGTGCATCACTTATTTTGTATATTCCAATCCTTTTATTATTATTATTGTCATTTTGTTATTGTTATTATTAATTTCTTTCTTTCTGTCCCATTAAACTGTTCTTATCTCAACCCACAAGTTTTACTTTTTTTTCTGATTCTCTCCTCCATTCCACTGGGTGGAGGGGAAGTGAGCAAGCACCTGCGTGGTGCTTAGTTGCTGGCTGGGGTTAAACCACAACACCACCTTAAATATTTTCAATGAAAAATCCAAGGCATCAGCAACTCTGAACTTTCAGAAATGTTTGAAAATAGAAAAGTATTTTCATTAGTTTGAAGTTTACTCAATTAGATTGTGCTTCTCCTCCAGCAGGAGCCATATTCATAGGGACAGAGTTCGTAACTTCACTTCCTCATTTAATGCCCTACAAAAAATGTTTATTGCCTCTCAGTTTTCTACAATGAACATTATCTTTTTACTTACACTGTGAACTACAGAAGATCTTTGCATTTCCTTCTGCCAGACAACACTATTTTTACATATCCATAGACTTGTAATACATAACAGCATTATAAATCAATCATTTTTCTACTACTGTATGTCAAAGCTCATGCTGTTTATCAATGTCATGCTATAACACTCTATCATAAAATTACTTCATTCTTAAATTACTTCCCCAAGCACTTTTTTGGTCTTCAGCTAAAAGTATCACCACTGAAGACTGCTCCTTCATGAACACTGGTTTCTCACTTTCATCAGACTGGAGAGGCAAATCATTTTACCATTATGGAGTGACACCAGCTCCCAACCTGACAGTTCCTCACTACCCTGAACTATTGTTTTAAAAGCACAGGGAGATATATAAACTTGCTTTCAGAAATTCAGACCTAGACAAGAAGCCGCTCTGAAGAACTATGGTAATGGTGACATCCCAAGAAGGAGAAGAGTAAAACATGAGCAAATAAGATTAACCAGACTCTTTATTAATGATTTCCTTGTCTAATCAAATAAAAAGAATTAGAGCTCATTAGCACCTGAACACTTTTGTCTCCAAAATCAAGAAATAAATAAAAATCAGGATGAGGGGGCATTAGAAAAACACAAGCAGCAAGCAAATGAATAGGGGAGAAAACTCAAAATCTTGTTTCTTTGTCATAGTATTTCACTGCAAAAACAAATGTAGACAACCAGTCTCACACACACACTTTTGGTGGTTTTTAACTAAATGTTGATCTGATCAGCTTTCTATCTGGGACTTTGAAATCCTGGCAACAGCCATGGAAACCACCCTGCTGTCACCTCCTTCAGCACCCTATCTCACAAGGATGACTAAATGAAGAGCCAATTCTGAGACCTGGAAGTGATATTCCCTACCTGAGATGGGTCTTAGGAAGCATCTGTGTTTCCCGTAAGTAAACCCCCACAGGCTAACTCATGAAGAACCAAGGATGTGGAAACAAACGAATGAAACAAACCAAAACAAAAGCCCAAAACCAATGAGTCAAAGCCCAGAACACGTAGAAACACCTCCTCACCTGCTAAAAGACCACTTCCACATTAGAACAAAATTCAGCCCATATGCCACTGCATGTCTGGCTTGAGTCAGTAACCTGACCATAACCAAAGAACGGTCTTCACATGATCTTTTCTAAACATTTAATCAACATTTCCTCCTGCCTAAGTAAGGCATTTTTCCTGTACACTCAAATGCTCTTCTCAGGACTTCACCTGGTACTGCAGCATATGAAGGAGAGGGATCATTTGAGTCATCTGTTCCAGGCAACCACACAGTCATTTAGTGCAAGAAAGTACCCAGAAAAGCCATCGTACCACACAGCACTTCATGCTGTCATAAACGTCCTATCAGAAGCCACAAAAAATATTCTTGTGGCACAGGACTTGAGCAGACTATCAGCAAGCCAGCTTTTTGGAGGACTCTATTCCCTGTTTGACAATTGATAATACAAACAGAAATATCAAAGTCTGCCAGTCCACAATGTTCCCAGTGTTGTTAAAACATGCGTAAGCCAATGATGAGTATGCACACAGCAGATACACACAAAGCCATTCACTGCTAATTATAAATGATATCTTACCTTTCCCATGCTTGAATATGTCACTCGGAGGTAATTTCAGCAACTCTGCTGGGACTTGTTTACACTGTCAAAAAAAAAGAAAGGGGAAGAGATGTCAGGAAGGAAAAGAGTAGATCAAAAGACAAAGTTGCTTGTTCACGAGTAAAAACGGGAATGATTCCTCAGTTAGTATCTGTATCCGCCAAAGTAATGATCCCTGTAAGTCTCCCATAAATTAAAACTTAACCCTGTAGAACTGAGCAGAGCACTGTGGTACCACAAAGTACAGCATCAGGGACAAGCCACTCCTCCACACAACTGTGCCACCTGGGGCGACTGCCACTTACACTGAGGAAAGAGGTTTGCATGGGGCAGAGACTGGACTTGATGGTTACAGACAGGATTCAGGTGCAAGATAATTTTGTATTGCAATGTGCATTCAAACCAAATCTGAGGTTGGACATGCTACAACTTTTCAAAGTCAACACAGGACCCTAATTTAAGTCTTACAATATACCATCTTTCACAAACAACTCCAATCCCATCAAAAAACTGAAAGAAGGTTTTTTTAATTGTAAAACAGCCTCAACTCCAGGTTACTCAGTGTTCTGCTCAGAGCATCCTTTAAACGGCTTCAGTCTCTAAAGATGGCACAGGAGACACCGCCGCAATCCGCTGGTAATCTGACACTGAATCGAACCTCTTAGCCAAGTTCTTGGTTTGCATCCTCTGGATAGTTTCAGGACATACAGGGAAGAAACTGGCTTTCCTTTTCTATCACTCTGGGACTGCAGTAGGGTGCCCACCCTGGGAATAGCAGAGGAAAAATCTGACAAAGACTCTGAGGACTTCAGTACTATTTACAGTGCATATGCTGAACTTGATATTGATACTGCTTAATCTAGTGAGTTTACCATATACTCTTACACATGTGGAGCAATCCTTAAGGTTCGTTATTCTGCTGCTCCAAAAAGCACCTGAGCTCATAACATAAGCATTTTTACAGATCTCAGAAGAAACCTTTTTAAGCTCATCACTTTGTACAAGCCAACCTTGAAAGATTAAACCACAGATGAAGCTTAAAAAAAGAAACAACAAAAAAACCCACAAACCAACAAGCAAAAAACTTGTCACAAAATAAGCCACATAAAATCAAAGTTTAATTCTGAAAAACATCTAGTCTAATTAATCTAGTTTAAAAATCAATTCACACCAATTCCCCTTAATGCCTGGTCCCAGCCAGCATTATCAGAAGTGTCATTTTTATGCCTTCCTTATTAGAAATTATTCCACAGACCGTAAACAATGTCTTCAAGTGTGTATGAATGTTATATAAAGACAGGCATAAATTAATGGGAATTATTAATTTCTGATTACATTGTGGCAACGAGATAATTTTGTATTTTTCATAGCTCTGCAGAGGTGGAGCATATAGTTGTGGCAGCTGCATGCCTTCCTTTGACCCACCCCACAGGTCATAAACCACATACAATTAAATCCAGTTCTGTCACTCTGTTTCTTTTCAACAGAAATATTGAGCATTAATGTCCTTGAGTATTTCCTGAACTCCAGAAAAATCCTGGCCGCAACCAAGCCAACGTACAGTGTCTTCCCTCCCCTGCAATTTTGCCTTGTGAACACTATTACAGCCAAACAGCAACATCCTCGGCTGGTGATTACCATCAATCTCCTGAAATGATACCTGCTTACACCGATGGCCTGACCTAATTAGCAGAGAAGCCACAGACTAAGAACTGAGTTGGAACAGTTTAAGAAACGTATAGTCTCAAGCAAGGCCCCCCTCGCTCCTGGGGGGGGGGGGGGGGGGGGGAGCGCGCGGGGATGGCACCTCACTTCACACAGCATCACAGCACCAGACACAGAAAAAAACCCACCCTCGGAAACTGCCAGGTGCCGCTGAGCTCCTGCCTCGCAATCAGAGGCAGCGAAGCCTGTACTGTACTCATGTCCGCAGAGCCGCCGCTCCCGGAGCCCGCCGCCGCCCTCACACCACCGCGGCTGCTGCAGCAGTTGCCTCCATCGCCGTCACGTGGTGCAGGGGCGGGGCGATGCCGCGCGGCTCTCCAGAACGTTCTGTGCAGCCCTGCCTCGCTGGAAAGTACCATCCGCTCCAAGGGGGGCGGAGGCGGGGGGGGGGGGGGGGAAGAGGTGGCAAAGAGCCGGCACTGCAGAAATGCCCTCTCTATCATTGACGCTGAAATACCAAGGCGGAGCCGGAGGGATTAAGCAGAACAGACATTTAACCCAGCTGCTTCACAAGAACCAGCGACCCTTCCTTTCCCGCCTGTTCCCGCACAATGATTCGTTCCAGCCGCTCACCCTCTGTGGAGGGGAAGTGCGGGGGCTGCTGGCAGGGCGCGCCCTACCTGAGGTGGTTTTATCTGGCTGTTCTTCAGTTCAATAATAAAGCAAAGCTGGCTGGGAGCAAGCACTTGAGTTGAGGGGAAGATTCCCCTCAGGACAGAGCTGGCTCCCCTCAGAACTGGGAGGGAGCGTGCCTCCCAGCAGACTCCATGTTCTTGACAGTAAAGTAACACTAAAATAACAAAAATAATACAATGCCCCTTCACACAAATCATGCAGTTATGCATCAGAGTGATAAAAACAGCCTGAAGTGCTCCCTTCTGGGACCATCCCGATGACTTCCCAGTTAGCGGGCGCTGATGGGTGACAGGAATGGGCTGCGGGTGCCCTGTGCAGCAGGGGGTACCAGAGTGGGTCCCTCCTGGGGATGTCTCCTGGCTGCTCCCACCCGCTTAAGTTCAAAAACACCAGGCATTTTTAAAATAGCTTGTGTCCTACCCTTTGACATTTAAACTTTCCTCCTTGTTTCCCCTCTAGTGTGACAGTCTGTTAGCAGCAAGCCCAGACTCACAGAAACTCCTGCTGGAACAAGGTAAAGATTATGATTTGGCATGAGGTGCTGTCTGATGATACGAGACTGCTAGTTGTCCCCAGAACTCACAGTTGCATAATTATCTTCCACCTTTTGCCAATATTTTGCCTTTGTGCTTCTGTTCTCCTTGAGCCACTGTCCCTCTACAGCTGAGAGACCTTTTGTTTTCCTTCAGACCCTCCTTCCCGGCTTTGCTGCTGAGAGGAAAATACAGCAGAACAACCTGTTGTTCAAAGAGGGGCAAAGATATTTTATCATCCATAAGACGGGTTTCTTTTCCTTTTGTCCCCCTCTCCTATCTCACAACTCCTTTTAGTTCCCCAGAGAAAGGGCAAAGCAATGCCTGCTCTCCCCAGCACCCATCTATTTTGCTAGAAGGAGGAAGCAGGAAAGGTATCCAACACAAACAGAGATTTCCCCCAGGCAGGCAAGAACAGAGTGTGACAACTGACATGTTTCATCTTAATGCAAATCCAGCTCTAGCAGATTTATGATTAAACTGTAAAAATTGGCAATACTGGAAGGAATTAGTATCATAGAAGATCTTATAGTCACAGGAGTTTTGGACTAGTTACTTTGAGAGATAAGGACAAGGAGCCTCACTGAAAGACAAATTCATACTGGTTGCACAATGCTTTTGCTGCTGTGAACTGAGAGTAATTTCCAGTGGGCAGTACCTGAAACATGAAGTACATCTGGTTTACCCTGGTGTGACATGAGACTGAACTTTGAATTTTTATGAACACAGAGAAACAGCTGCAGAAGTTAAAACTCGCAATAATCCCCCTCAGTAAAGCATTTGGCCCAAAAAGGAGTATATAAACTCACAGGCTTTGTGCATCATTTCTCATATATGCTATTCAGGTCTGTTGCTTCTCAACACACATAGTGCAATAGGACATTCAGCCACATATGTAACATTAGATTTAACAAAAGGATAAAACTTGCAAGTACTTCAGACATTTACATCAATCCCACCTGACATAGCAGGTGGCCCTTCAAAACACCTGCAGTTTATTTGTTATCAAAATAACCTAGGAGGTCCAAAATGACAAATCAGGGTAGCATCGTAGCATAGAATCACATCAGAAAGAAAAATAGACTTCACCCATGAAAAAGCATTTCACTGCCAGTCTTAACCTTCATGGTCACAGTTGTACTTTTTCTGCTGTCAGTGACCTCTGCAAAACAGGTTCCAGGCTCTCAGAGGCCAGGAGGAGACAGCCTCCGCAGCAACAGCTAATAGGATAACCTTCACTGAAGCTTTGAACAAGCTGAGAGGATGATACAAACTGTCAAAAGTACCCTCCTTAGTGTTATGACATTAACTACTGCCAGTAAAGCAGTTGCTCCTTGGCTCAACAAAAAAGTACATTTTCTAAATGGGACACGGGGCCTAGAAGAGCAGAAAATGTGTCTGATTTCATTTTGAAAGGAGACAGTGCAGAGAACTTGATTTGTAGCCTGCATCATGCTTTAAGATCCTACATGATGAAAGCTGTTATTATACTTTCAGGGCCCAATGCTGGCAATCCTTAATTACACTGAGCAACAACACTTCATTACTTGAATAAAACCATGGGGTTCAGCAGGTCTGTTTGTGTGAAGTGCTATTCAGACTGAGAGTTGCAGTTTGGCTTCAGTGCTAATTGCTTCTCCTATTTCTTCATATAACATGAGAGCTTCTAAATGCTTTTCCAAAGAAGCCAGAGAGAACATTGCGTGTCTGTTCCTTTTTCATCTAAGAGAAATGCATCGCTGCCCTTTACAGTCATTATCAAGATCTGTATTTAAGCCCTGAGAGCACCACAGTCATTTTTACTGTTCAACGTATTTTGGGCTACTTTCAGTTTTGTCTAACTTAATATCTTGCAGTAGTTGGTCTGTTCTGGCCTCTCCTTCCATGATACATACTGTGCAGTAGACCTGGCCACTGAGTCTTTTATGGAATAGTTGGTTCAAAGAATTGGATTTTTAGGTGTTGGAAAAAATCAAAAGAGTAGCTCCAGAGGGCAAATTTACTAGGTCAAAGCTCTGAGAAGTGTTACATAGATCTCCTGACACAAAAACAGTTTTAGGCAGTTGGGAACAGCCTTAATTTGGGCAATTGAGTTTGACATGGGTGTGACTGAACATGATTGAAATCCACTTTAGAGCCCCTAGAACAAGAAGACAAGTCAAACCTACCACTTGAAAATTATTTCTTTCATATCTTTTATTGGCAATACTATGAACTTCTACTTAATGGTGTAGCAGCTGCAAAATGTCCAGGTCACAGCTACAGTTTGGGGAAACAAGCAGAAGTTTAATTTGTTACCCAAACAACCTGAGACACTGAGATGTTGTTCCCTTTGTCAGCATACTCCTGCCATCAGACATTCTCTTAAAGCATGCAGTAAGGACTGTCACTTCTGGAGCTGGTTACTAGTGCAAGGGTAGCTGTGCTATATGAGAGTTCAGGATGTGAAATGAGACAAATTGCTTTCAATTAGCACAGCAAGTTTCAGCAGGACTGTAAAGGGACGTTTTTCAAGGCACCCAAAAGGAGTTGGGTATCACACTCCTATTGAAAGACCACAAGTATTTAAGTAATGAACTTCTCCTTTGCACTTTGGAGGAGCAGCAAGGACTGCTAAACAAATAGTGTTTAAATGAACGCCAGCTTGCTTTCAAAGTCATTGATGAGAGCTCTCAATCCTGGCCAGTCATCTGAAAATATTCACAGCCACAGAAAAAAGACTTTAAAGTCTCCTCTTTAAAATTGGAGAGAAAAAGCCATGCTGCTAGCTTTACTCAAAGGGCATTCCTGATGGACAGTTATCCAGATGTGTTCCAGCTCTGTGTGAAGTTGTCTCCTGCAAGACCCTCTCAAATGTTTCTGCAGTCATGAGACCAGGCTGCAGGAAGTTAATCCTTGTCATCACCTTTGTGACTCACCTTGCAGTTTCAATTGGACAAATTATTCCTCACATCTCCTCTTCAGAAAAATAAACCGCTGTGTTGAGTTGTTAGTGCAGAATGGCTGCCACGTTCCAGCCTGGGCAGATGGATTACAGCAGTGAGTCATCAAATTGAATGTACAGGCATGATAGCTAAGATTTATAAAGAAGCCTAAGCCTTATTTATTTTACTGGACTTAAATATCTAAACCATTTACATTCTGCTAAAACCCCTCAGCAGTGTACCTATTACCTATGATACTGGTAGCTGTATGTTATATGCTGCAGGAACTTCAGTTTTACAAGATAGCAATTGTTGAGCAATAAGGCTAACTGCCACATGATCTGCAGTGCCAATGTGGTTAGGAACACGGGAAGAATCATTGCAGATAAAAAATTTTGAACTGTTCTCAAAACAAACAATGACAATGTTCAGACCAATGTGAATAAGTAAAAGTTTCATTCTTTTCATTTTTGTGTCCTTAAAAACTGCTTCCTTGAGGACTCTGACCCATAAAGCAATCTGCGACAGAGCTGACAACTTTTGTTGATGGTGGTCTTGTTTGTTGACAAACCAGAAACTCCAGGAAAAAAAGTCATTACTTTGAGCCATATCCACACAAGCTGTCTTGCTGTTTTCAACTGAGATATTTGTATAAATAAGTAAATTTGTATGAATATTTATACAAGTATCTCTGAGTATGTAACCTAAGCAGTAGTAGAGCTGAGATGCAAATTGTCTTAACGACAAAGACAAGATTATGTCCTATTGTATTTTTAATACCTTCTGTCTTCCCTCTTCAGCACTCATCAATTATTTATTCAGTTATGGTCACTAAACAGCCTAACGAGCAAGGACCTGAACACATTATGTCAAAAGATACTGACGTAATAACCAAAGAATATATGCAGATGAGAAAAGAGAGCAGCTGGCAAAATAAATAAGGAAATGATCTCTCCCAGTGTAAAATAACTTATTTTGGCATCAGAATTTAAAATCACAACATGTCAGAGACCAAGAGAAACCTTCATAATACAGGTCCTGCTTTCAGTTAATTACTTCCTTGTTGAACAGTCTCAGTTAGGTGGCTTCATATTGCTGAATATGTTTAGATCTTTTTTCTGAAAATGTTATTCATCTTATTCAGCCCCTCCTGTATCTATTTTAGAACATATTTCACCAGTGATTTGAGATCTGCAAAGCTATTTAAAATATTTCCTGTGGTGTACTGATAAATAAACAATAAACCCAAACCTACTGTCCTCAAAGTCAGAGATCCTGGACGCTCTGACCATGAATTTTCTTCAGATGCTCGTTACAGATGGCTTTCTCTCCAACACATCACATCAAGAGCATCACCTGCTGCTTATAGTGCTCCTTTGTTAAACAAAGGGACCTCTGAGAGGCACTCTGAGGTAGAGACTTTAGCCCTTTACATTAGCCATCAAGGATTCAGAAGTTACTACTCCATCAGACATACCAAACAGCCCCTGGAAGTGCCTTGCTCACTAGTCATCTCATTGCCAGAGACGCCATTTTCCATATAAAACATGAAAATTATAAAATTGATATAAAATGAATTATCATTGTGAAATCTGAACAGAATATACCCCTCTCTGCTGCAGCCCTGATGACTAGGTAAGGTAACAGGAGTACAACAGGAGTTAGGAATATTTTTTTGGTTTTAACCCAGTGAGCAGGATCCCAAACCTACACAGACTACCTATTCAATTGGTAAGAAGGTATTGTTATTACAGCCATATTTGAGATTATAACACACTTTAATGTTAAAACTCAATAAGATTTCAGTTTATCTAACCCCAAAGACTCTCTGTGGGAGATGCCAAGTCTTCTTTTTTTTTTTTTTTTTCCTCAGGGAAACTAAGAATTTAATTATATTTCATCAGAGTAACATCTATACTTACACTCTGAAGTTGCACGGTTTCATTACATCATAAAATCTCCTAAATCCTTGTAGCACACAAACACCTCCATCGCCTTTCTATTTATTTAGTTACAAATTATCTTCACTTACACCAAAAACCTATCATGAATTGGATGAAGACTATCTCACAGAACTGTTTTGCTATTTTCTATGCCCACTTTTCAAGCAGCAGTGGTATCCTCTTCACCTCTTCTAGAACTCTGAGTGAAATGATGTTTGAATTACTTTCTCTAGCCCCAATTTAGTGCTTTTACTAGCAGAACATCCAACTGATTTGGTGTAGAAAGAACACTGTCAGATTCATCACTAACTTCAATGCATGCAGCCTCAGACCTTGGGGTGGAGCTTTTCTGAGAATGATAATGCTCAGTGTAAAGTGGCATTAGATCTATCACTGCATATGTGCAAGGTGGGCAGGCAGATTTATTAAAAAATAAATGATAGCTCATTTGACGGAGCAGGCTCATGTTCTCCTGCAGGCCCTCACACCTGTGATCAGAAAAGCAGTCTTCAACATCTTTCAAATAATACTCTACCCAAGCAGATGGACATATGGTAGATATAAAGAAAGTAAAAAGAATTGGTCTGTTTTATTATTGTGATGCTGAAAGATATTTTTCCTTGCTTATTGCTGTATGAATAATTAACTGGTTTAATTAACTTTTCATTCTAGGTAAGGAAATACGATGGAAGGATGGTAAGAGTACTGTAAGCCATCAAGCCTGAGAGCCTCCTGCTGACACTGAACTTTCACAGAAGGATGCTAAGGAAACTACTCACTGAAGGAAATTGAACCCATTCTGTAATTCTCTGTCAATGGTGCCATTCAGTTCATTAACCTCCAGAAAGCAAATTACCCTCTGTACTGGTGAATGGCACAGAGCATCTGCAGAAGCAGCAATTGATAGGAAGCATGGTAGCCTTATCAGCAGATTAGCTGCTGACTGCATTAAAATTAACCTCCTCCCAGACTTTCTCTGTGCCTATGTCAGGAACTAACAAGGTAAAATCCCATGCTGCTTGTTTAATACAAAAGAGTTTTAGTTTTCCATGTTACAGTTATACCTGCCCAAACATATACTTTGAGATTTAAAAAAAAAAAATGGAGGGATGGGTGTGGAAAATTAACACTGAGATAGGATCAGAAGCAAATTCAGAACAACCAAAAAGCCAAGGTAGATGTTAAGTTGGACAAGATTCTGGGCTAAGTTTATGTGACTTGTTTCCTTTTCCAGTTGACCACATTTCTCTAAGGCTGTCTTTCCAGATTTGCATCTGGAAGGGGTATCTTGAAGACAATACAAACAAAAGCAGAAAGAACGTGGAAAAATGACTGATACCAAAATTTGGATGAAATTTTCAAACAGTGGACCGAGACAGAAAGGAGAACAAAGGATTAGGTCTGTTGTAAGAGAACACTAAGAAAAAGGTGGGACACAAGGGCATGAAGGAGGTGTATGAGGCAGCAGGAAGGATTGGCTGTAGTTGAGTGGGACTTGAAAGAAGCAGGCATAACAGGCTAGATCCTCAGCCTGTTTAAATTGGCATTGCTTCTTTGACTCAACAGAGCAGTACAATTTACACCAGCTGAAGAGCTGGCCTGATAGCTGCAAGTTTGAGGATAGACCATATTCATCACAAGGCTGTAAACCTTCCCCACCCTAGGAAAACAAGAAGCGTAATCTGGTTCCTGAGCTTGCTGTAGCCAAGTGGAAAAGGTGCCAAACACCTGAATATCCCATATGTGAGGCTCTTTATTTGGGGGAAGAAAAAAAAAAAGACAATAAAAACAATTTTACTGCCAAATAAAAGTGTCCCTGATGCTTTCCTATAGAGAAACAATGACATCCAGTGGTGAGATACATTAATCACAGGGACTTTACATCAACCCTGTCTCAAGAAATCAGAGCTCATACCTGTTCCACAGAAGGGATCAGTTGCTGTACCCATTACCCATGTGCGGTGCTATTCCAGCCCTTGGAGACTTTAAAACTGTTCTTGCTGCTTTCTTTTCTGATAAGCCAAATGCCTCTGCATTTTTCTGTCAGCTGCAGTTCTGAAGCCCTGCTCTAGGTCCTCAAAGTCTAATATGGGCTTGATAGTTGCTAAGAGAAACATATCCAGGTGATAGCAATATTATCTTCATGAGCAACTGAAGGCTTCTCAGCAGGGTGGGCAAAATAGAGTTTGCAGTGCCAGCAGAGCAGATTACTGCCTGGCACTGTCCTCCTCATGCCAGCGGTGACTACCTGTGCCCTGCCTCACCTAGGTCACAGACTGACAGGCAGCTCCAGGCTGGCTGGAAGATAGAGGGAAAAGGTGATTAGGAATACAGCGTCTCATAAATCTCTACTTCTTACCCATAGGATAATCTGATACTTGCACAAAAGTCTCCTCCTCTTCTCCTCCACCCCCACCCCTGAAGAGGTCAACACAGATCTGGACCGTGATTAATAGTCCCAGGCTGCAGGCATCAGAAAACTGCCTGTTCACACTGTTTTGTTTTGTCCACCACCCCAGTGGAGACAGATAACCTTTGGTTTGTTGGTTTTATTCTAATTCAGCTTGCCTCCCACTGCTACTTCAGGGACTAACCCCTCAACCCCAGGCTATTCAGTTTGATTTCTATTTACAGCTCCTTTTTGGATTTGTACTATATATTGTCATCTTTGGTTTACACTTTTAAAGTTACATTCAGTTGATTCCTTCCTATGATTTAAGTGCATCATGAGCTTTCTGAAGAGAACAGAAGGGCCACTTAGATAAATTGACAGGTAATGCACTCAGCAGCAAGGTACTTTATCCAGAAATGTTCTTGGAGTAAACTGTCATACCACCACTAGTCTGAAGAGTCTGGATGAAGAGCCACTTTCCAGAACTGGGACAATTTCTTTCCTAAGTTTGTCCAGAATCCAGTCTTTCTTGAGCTGCTGGAGCATATCCAGAGAAGGGCAACCAAGCTGGTGAGGGGCCTGGAGCACAAGTCTTATGAGGAGCGGCTGGGGGAACTGGGGCTGTTTAGCCTGGAGAAAAGGAGGCTGAGGGGAGACCTTATCGCTCTCTACAACTGCCTGAAAGGAGGTTGTACTGAGGTGGGTGCTGGTCTCTTCTGTCAGGTGGCTGGAGATAGGATGAGAGGAAATGGCCTCAAGTTGTAGCAGGGGAGGTTTAGGTTGGATATTAGGAAAAATTTCATTACTGAAAGTGTTGTCAGGTATTGGAACAGGCTGCCCAGGGAAGTGGTTGAGTCACCATCCCTAGAGGTATTCAAAAAGCGCATAGACAAGGCACTTCAGGACATGGTTTAGTGGGCATGATTGATGGTTGGACTCGATGATCTTAAAGGTCTTTTCCAAACTAAATGATTCTGATTCTATGATTCTAAGCTTTATTTCTTTTCTACTATCTAGGCATCTCACAGATTGATGTATTTACCACCACAAGGTACCCTTAAGAGGAGGTGGTGCTGCTATACCTGTTGTATTACTGCGAGGCACAGTGGAAGACAACCAGAAATTTTTGCGTATAAGCTCTTGGGATGAAAACACCTGCCTGGTAGACTTTTCAAAAGAAGCTGGATATTGGATTCCTAACAGGATTTTGTCATGTAGGTACTTTTAAAAATCCCATCAGACACCCAATGTCATCATTAAGTGCCTAAACAGTTCAAAGACTGCTCCAACTGTTTCTATCAAAGCTACAGAAAAACCTGTGCTAGATATGATACTGAGGAAAAGCCTGAGTGCACCATCAGGATTGATGCCCTGTTGAGTGAAGTGCTTTAATAGCACACAGTTCAGACTGATTGTCCACTCTAATTTATTTATAACCTTAACAGACAAGACATACAGAGGAGACAGGGAGGCATATAGAGGAGAGAAAACTTTGCTTAGAGGCACACAGCAAAGTCTCAAAATCAATGCCATTTCTGCTAAATTGTGCTGTTTGTACCAATTGCTTGTCTTCAGCCTTTGGAGATCAGGACTTCTAAATAGTCTAGTTGAATCATCCATGCTAAAGTATTTTCCCCGTTTCATTTTTGCTAACTGACCCTTTGCTTTCATATTAGGGAGCAATGTTAATTTGAGGAGTGGATTAGTTTTCACGGTATCTTTCTTAAACACCTCACTCACATACTCTCCAACCCTTTCTGCTTCCAAGCTAAACAATTCTCACTTTTGCACTCTATCCTCAGATGTAAACCCCACCCAGCCTTCTAACCATCTCATGACATGCTTTTGGTGGACTTCCAAACCAAAGAGGTTTCCAAACTGAACCTCCAAAATGTTTGAGGTTTCCCCATCTCTGTATAGTACTTTCCAAGAGCACACTCCCATTGATTCTGGAGGCAGCCTTGAATCAAAACTAACCATAATGCAGTCAGGAACAAGTCTGGCTACTTTTTAATGAGGAAATATGCTCTTGGGAAGTATCATGCAGTGATGGGCAAACCTCAGACACATTGGAGGTTCTGCTTATAAACCTCTTTGATGTAGAAGTCTCACCCAATGGCAAAAAATTGGTGATCATGCATGCACAGAAGCATGCCAGCCATGACATGAGAGTGCTATTATCATGGTGGGTAGTCAGCACAGTCCTCACTACACACCCATGCTGCTGACTGGTGCAGTCCTAAGTTTTAGCAAGAAAAGAACACTTCATTACCAATAATAAAAGAAAGAACAACCCAGAAGTATGCAATTCAAGTTAACAATCACCCCTCCCCACCCCATAAACTCCCATTACAGTCGTATCTAGTAGAGCCAGTTCTAATGTTGCTTTCAAATCTGCAGCTGCAGAGAGCCCCAGCCAAGCCAGGTTCAGATGATAATGTAGCTTTAACTGCTCATTGTTCCACAGTGACAGAGAAATCAAGCTCTGCTAGGATGCACCACCCTTTTTTTTTATTAATCTAAACTAAAAGACTTGAACTCTGGAAGAACAAATTTTGCTTTTGGTGCATGTCACAGTTCTCCCACTGAGACAAGTCCATCTGCAACACGAAGTCATTATAGTCTCAGCTTCAAGGCTGGCTTTTTATTTCAAGCTGCAGAGTCTCATGCCTTCTACATCAAAGACCTGTCATGTTAGGTAGGTGGTAACCAATGCTAGAGAAACAAAGAATTCTGAAGCCAAGGTAGAGCAAGAAACTAAACAAAACAAGGCACCAGCCACTCTGTGGGTGTGTGCCTGCCCATCTGTCTGCCTCTTCTCAAAGTCTTGCATGTGAGGACAGAGGTGATTTTCCTTCACGCAGAGAACTTTTTCACTGTGCTGATGAGAGTTATGGAGCGGAGACCCTCTTTGTGCTACAAACAATACTAAACTTCAGGACTTACTCAAAGTAAGTAATTTATTTGTTTGTTACACTAGACAACTCCACAGGACACCAGGCTCTGCTGATTGTTTCCCCCCATGCTCCTCATCCCTTTTCATTCCTGTCCCCAAACACATACAAGTAATAGACCCAACTACCTGAGAGGTTCAGTGCATCATCAAAGCACTGTTAAAGGGCTTTTAAGTAAAACCAAAACTACCTATTGTTTCTTACAAAGTCCAAGAAAACAAGGCATTGCTGTTTCATAGCTACGGAGTCTGCACCCTGCAGTACTACAGCAAGTGCATTAGAAGAGTGTCCTGACAGGTCCAAATAGCATTCTGTACCTGCAGCCTCCAGAAAGGAGGGGAGAGAGTTAGTCCTAAACCTGTTAGAATGATTCCAAGCAAGTGTGAGCAACTGCTATTATTGTGATGTCCAACTGAGTAATATCTTATTTCTAATTTTAACATTCAAGAGGAACTTTTTGTTTGGCCTGGCTTGGCCAGAGGGCCATTGGCAGTTGCCTATGGCTCAAATGCTAATATGTCAGGAATTCAGATTGGCATCCTGCGTCTCGGCGCACTGATGAGGATGTGTTGTTTCTCAGTGAACTCTCACTTCCCGTCTGCTTCGCTGTCGGCCTGTATGAAAGCCACTGAACAGGAGACTTGCAGGTCATGTGGCTCAGTTCCCGTGCACCGTAGGCTCTTGAAAATTTCAGTTGTATATCTCTATGGCTCCTACTGAGGTGAAACAGAGGTCACAATCATCAGAAAACTTCTCAAGTATTAGCATTTTTAATTTTTATCTGATACCCTATGTAATACAGAAAATTGCGTAAATAGCCTGGAGAAAATGACGTGAACCAAAGTGAACCTTTCACTGTAAGGCCTGAAAAGATTCCATTAACTTTTTAATATCAATAATATGTAACTTTAGATTGTCTTTTCACCTCTGATATTTAGCCAGAGTGGGTGTAGGGCCAAAACAGAAGAAACACTGTGCTCACATTTTTAACTGTACGTTACAGTTTTACCTCGGTTAAGTAAATATGATAACCTTAACTCAGTATCAGCAGTTGCCCTGAAGGTACAGCTCTTAGTTGCCTAAGACTGGAAGGACTGATGAGGAGAGGAGGTTAAACCCTCTGTTTCAAACTTTTCAGTAAATAGGAAGCTTTCCAGAGGCAACTACCCCTTATCTGACCCAATTAAAAAGTTCACAACACTTCTGCTAGAGAACTCAGATAAGCCTCGCTAAACTTGACCCAACCTTTTGATCCACTGAAGTTCGGACAAGATAACCTCAAAGTGCATTAGTGACGTGCAACTGAATCAGTCCTGAAATTAGAGATGCAAAAGACTGACCTAATTTTTCCTTTCCTAGCCCTTTTTTTGCATTCCTGCCCAAAGTAACTCAAGTTGTTTAGTCTGGTATTTCCTAGTACTTCCATGTATTTATTTAAATAAAATGAAAGGATGGGGTAGCCATTATGAGTCTTAAGAGGTTCCACAGTCCTCTCTTGCTAGTCAGCCTAAAATTTTCTTTCCTCTCACCCTTTGGATCTCGTCTCGTGTTTCATTATGTGGTTCCTCTTCCCACTTAGGGCTTTCATATATTTGAACTCCTTCACCCTTCCTTGTGCCATCACTTTGTCAAACTCTCAATACTTGCTTTCTTTTTAATTATTCCCCCCAAGTTTTTTTGTCTCCCTCACCTAATTATTTTCATAGCTACTTAATTCCCACCAACTCACTCGTATCTTCCATCCAATTGGGACACACACAACTGAACACAATATCCCAAACCCCATGATGCCAGTGCCATCTCAGCAAAAAGCATAATTATCTATTTAATATCTGATTTGCTGTCTCCCTATAACTCACAGGTCATGTCCAATAATACTGCTTCCCAAATCTCTCTGTCTGATTAAGTACTTGCAGTTTCCTTTAGACATATTAGCTACATTTTTCTAAACTGAATCATGTTTGTTTTCTTCTTATTATAGTACTAATCTCTGGAGGCTTCTTTTGTACAAATGGATGGAAAGAGTTTTTTCCCCTTATTATTGCACAAGAGGGTTTTATGTCTTTGGATGTGTCATAATAAAATGGTTTTGGTAGCAGCAAACCTAATTCCTGTTGTTATTAAACCATAACACACTTCAGGACAACTTAGTCATTGTGGAATAACACTGTCTTGTGAGCGCCACATAGACCTTGCAGGAAGTGCTGAAGTAAGAGGAAGTGGGCTAGAGATAGACAAAGAGGAAGGATTTACAGGCTAAGTAAGAAATTAAATTCAGCTACTCTTAATGAATTAGTTTTTAAAAAAAACCCAAACACTAATCACTGACAGCTAAATTTTTCTGTTACTCTAATTTTGCAGTGACCCCCCTACATAGAGTTGAAGGACAGCAAAAAGCATGGTAGGAAAAACTTGATTCTTAATTCTATGTATATTTTTTATAAAAAAAACATAATCCAGACTTTGGCTCAGCAGGGGAGCAGTATATGTCCTACAGAAACTCTTGGGGTACTTGGTCTATAAAGAGGCTGCTCTCCTCTTGACTTACGTGTAGTCAGTATATTTAATATGTAAAGATGGGCTTTGAAGAATTTACAGCCAGTCATGGACCATTTTGGAAAGGTATTTTCTTCACATTCAAAGCTGGCCTTTCTTCCCAGCCACTCACTCCTCCTGCCTTTTCAAATAACTGCTTCCCAAATAAGAACTTGTTGTAGTGGGAATGGTGCACTTCTCTTTTGGAGAGTAGGGCAGCTCTCCTGCACACAGCCAGCCATGGCTTGTCCCAGGCCCTACAACTGCCTGGGAACTAAAATTTTGTCTACCTGAAGACAAATGTATATATCTATATACATATATAGATATGTTTCTGTAGTGGCTGGTCTACTATACATCTCCATCTAGACTTGCCAAACAACCTTCTTTGACCTAGACAGTCTGAATCTCACGTCTGGTTAGAGTGTAAACTGGTCAGAAGGAAGACCAAATTGGCAGCCTGACAGGACGGAAGGGAGAGCTCCCCACAACCTCTTTAGAGGTTATGCTGCTCAAGTTTGTTGCAAATCCAGCACCATCTGACAAAGCTGAAAGATAAGATACAGCAGAATGAAAATTCACATGTGAAAAAGCATTTTGGTAGTGAGTTAGCCCAGATGTATTACATCTCTTGCATTCAAGAGCCCTGGTCAGATCACACATCTCAACTGAAGAGGCTGGCAATGTACCATTTGATACCTATGAATTTACATGATCTTGTAGCAGCTGCATGTATTTATGCACCAGCTGGATGTATTTATGCACAGAACCTAGTTCTAAGAGGCATATTTTGGGAGGTACCTTTCAGAAAAATACCCTTTAAGGTTACATCATTTTAAAAGAATAACAACCTGTGTCATAGGAGATGGTAGTCACCTCGGCTTTCCCATTCAGCTGAGAGAACATCGCACTTCAGAGTCATTCTGCTTCCTTGCACTGCACTTTGGGAATACTCCACCATTCATACTGCTCTGGGCAAACAGTAGCTTGGGAGCTAGTTGGAGAGGAGGGGAGATGGCACACTGAGTGAGGGGAGCTCAGTGGTACCCTGACACCAGCACTGCCTGCTACCGCTGTCAGCCTGGCAAAATCTAGGCTAGTCCCCACAACCTGGACAGCGGAGAGGTGTGGAAGTGACAGTGAGGAGGAGCAGGGAAGAGAAGCAAGTAGAAGTAATAGTGGGAGGAACTAACTGGTCCCAGAGAAGTGAAGTGGATCGGGAGCAAACACTCAAGTCAACAAATGGAAGAAGGAAACAAAGAAGACACAGACAAAAATCCTCACTTAACAGTTTATAGCAACAAGTCCTAGGACAACTCTCTGAGTTTGCATCCCTTGGAAACGAAGCCTTCAATAATGCAATCCTGGAAAAGCATCCCCACTCCAAGTCTTGAACAGTATGGATCCAGGAAATATTAAATCCATCTGCTGTGGAGAAAATGTTCTATCAACAACAAAAAAACCATTTGATTTATTCTCTAGACACTGGGCCCAGACTTAGTCACTAAGCTGTGCTATCTAATGTGGTTAGACAACTTCTAGGGAACTAACCTCTTGTTGCCATTACTCACAGTATTTGCTTTTCCCCTATTGCCTTACTCATCTGATTCCTCCCTTCTTATTATGACTCTGGTTGAGTTGATAGGTCATAATTCATACTACAAGCTGAGGCTTTCATGCCTTTGTCAGTAACTTGAGCCAGGGAAGTGAGTTATTCTTGCCTGTGCCTCATTTCTCTGTCTCCTTTGTTCTCCGTCTGGGAGTGTACCTAGACCTAGAACATATAAGCTTTGTAGTACTACCCATCAGGAGAGACACCGAGTACCTCTCCCTCCAGTTTTAGTTACAGCGTGTGTCTGTGAGTGTCTTTGGATGAGTTTTTTGCTTGATACCAGGTACTTAACAGAAGCCTACAGTGATAGAGCACCATTAGTCCCAGAGTGCTTTCCAAACCATAGATTCATCCACCTAAGTTATCCTAACTAACATTAAAACAGAGGCATCATTGGAGAAGAGCAGGCACGCAGTAGGCACTTTCCCTGCAAAACTACTCAAGTCATGACAGGGAACCTAATTGCTTTCTCTCAATGATCACGTGTGCCAGTAGTAGTATAGAACAGTTCTTCTCCATCTTTCTGGGCAAGGGCTCACAGAGCAGCTACGTTTAATGAGAGCAAATGGCTCATGACACCCCCTCACACTGTGCAGCATGACCCACCCAGACACAGGGATGGGGCTCCACTCCAGGCTGCAGCTGCACTGAGGTTCCTCAGATTGTAAAATGCTCCTCTGTTAAATAGCAATAACTTCAGCTAATTCTACTGTGATAACAAAATCAAGAATGAGGGGAGACAGGATCCTACACTGCCAAAAATTGTTGCCTTCTTAATATGTGTTCTCACATCTATACCAAAATGCTGTTTACCAAATTGCATGATGTCCATATCACTTACTGGTAGACAAAAGGCAAAGGATTCACATGGGGCAAAAATACCCCTCTACTCCTATTCCATCCCTTCCCTTCCCTTCCCATCCCAAGAACCTTGCATTCTTCCTCTTCAAAAAAGAACTTCCCTAGATAGAGAAGGCAGGCCCTACCTCAGCTGAGCTTTTTCTTATTAGAATTTAGGATATTCTCTGCATCTTCCACCATCAAGGGTTCAGCATGTTCATTACCTGCAGCAGTATAAGTCAAATCTGGCTGGTTCTGGCCTAGGTGACATCAAAAGAAAAACGCAAGGATTTAGTTAGGTAACAGTAAGGTGTAATCACGTGGCCACTTGAGACACGTTGAATTTCTTCCCAGGAAAGGTGAAAAAGTTGAGCTCACTTGCCAATTTTTCAAGAACCAAAGTCTTAAACAAAAAAAAGCCAAAACACCCTCTCCCTCCAGCAGAGAGAAACATATGAGAGAACTTGAATTAGCCCCAGCAATATGGACAAATGCAGAGCTGGCCCATTAAAATACACTTTACCTGCTTCAAAAAATGCCCTCACGGTCTTTTGAATTGGAGCAGCAATTCCTAATGTGCTGTTTGACAGCTGCCATGGCCTTGCCAAGGGTGGTTCCTGCTCGGTGGTGAGTGAAGTGATTATTGTATCTGCAGTCAGCTAGACACTGCAGCGTGGAAACCTGGGAGATGAAAGGCACCATATAAATATACAATATTATTACTGCTATTACTATTATTTCACTGGCCTTTTGCCTCACTTTCTGGTTGAGCAAGAGAATATGAGTATTCCTGAATGTCCCCAACCCTGCATTTAGTCAAGCCTTGTCTTTAGCACTGTAGACCTTCAGATTTAATTTTTTCCCATCATCTCAGTTCACAGAGCCACAGACCATGTTTCTTTACTTGGTATTAACTTCAAAGTATTTTTCCTTTTAAAATACAAGTCAATGTTATTTGTTAAATGACTGTTTTGAACTTGGATCCAATATTTTTAGTAAAAAAAAAAAGGAAAAAAGTTTTGTTTTGTTTTTTAACTGGAAGGAATCCAAACTATCCATGGCTTTTATAACCCAACTTCCTTATGAGTCAGGACATTTATTGCCAGAAAAATATTATTTTAACTTTATTAGCGCAATATAGCAGTGACATCTAGTGGCTTTCATCAGCGTCATGATGAGCAAGGGAGAGGTGCAACTGGCAGGACTTGTGGGAACACATCCAGTTAGGGATTTTATTATGCCATTGTTGAGAGTCAGGGGAAGTTGGATGAGCTTTTCTATAGAATTTACCAAAATTAGAAAATTCTAATAGTATCATGAAAATAAACTGAGAGGAAATTCTAATAGTATAACACCCATGGGTGATTTCTTCAGGACACGTTTATAACAAGTAAGGTAAAATTCCTGAGTTCCTTTATCCCAGCAGAAATATCTCATTGTTCACACTAGGGATGTCCTTCACCATGAAGTAAAGAAACAATATTCTCAAATTTCTAAATTGATGTTCAGTCTAAGGCAATTTACAGACCATGCAGCCTCAATACCATGGGCACAGCCCAGCTCCTTTTGAAAGAAGCAGGAGTTGTGACACAGTTTTCCATAAAGCAAGATCGTGTCTTCGCCATTAATTTTTTTCAAAGCTGAAGCTCCTTCTCAGGCCTTCAGCCGGGACACATTTGCATGCAGACGAAATTTTACACTCCGGAACACTGAAAAGGGTCAAGATTGGCCTTTTAGTAACAGGACTGAGGCAGGACAATCACCAAACTGGCAGAGGCATGGATGGTTCACAGGGCTCCTGAAGTAAAACTGACACCAGAGTTTGGTAAATGTAACACTTCTGGTGATGGCATGGAAGTTTATCATCAGCTTTGTAGCTGAAAATATTTTTTGTTAACTGTGGAATAGCATTAATATTACAACCAACTTGTGGGTTCCCTTTCTTTGTCTCTGAGCTTGCCTGCAAAATTTAGTTGCGCACAAAAATTGCCAGATGTTCTTTGAAGACAAAGCTGATTCTCCTTGTATAACAATGCTCAACTGGCTCTGGAGCTTCAGGCTGTTAAACATTACTGTCACTTCAAATTCTTTGGACCTTCAGGCTATTAAAAATTACTGTGATTTCAAATTCTACCATAGATCTTCTATTTCTCTCTGTCCCTTTGGATCAAAAAGTTCTTCGTTACTTGGTCAAACTTTCAACATAGAAGGCCATTTAACAAAAAAAGGCTGTAACTGAGAAAAAGCGATTAACGATCGTTTTATTTAGTAGTGGACACTCTAGCTACACACAGAAAAGGAGATGAAATATTGGAAAACTTATTTTGTATAAGCATTTTATATAAACCTATTAGCCTGTGTTGGCTGGCTGCAGCTTAGATAAACCACAGGATTGCTCTGTAACAGAGAGAGATCTTGCACGAGCTTTGCTGAGAAAGCCCACGTTACGCCACAGTTGGGTTATGGCTGTGCAGGTGTGTGCCTGGGCGTGTGTGCGTGTATACGTGCGTGCATGTGTTTTATTATGAAAGGATTTACTTTTCCATGTGCAGCAGTGACAGCACCCCAGAGGAAGTCGTAGCTGGGAAGTATCTAATATAATATTTGCACTGTGTCTGCAGTTTGTGTCAGCGTGCCAACGTTGTTGCTCTGCTCTCCCTCCTCGGGATTATTAGGGGGTTTGTAACATTAAATATAATGACTGTCTTTGAAGTTTAGACTTAAGAACTGAAACGGTTTTTCCATGTTGGCAGTTAATCTGCAGCCTTCTTCCACGGATGGCAGGCCAAGGAAACAAACGGTCAGCTCCACATCTGCCTGAAGCACCTCCACAGACTCGACGCACCGCTTCCACCCCGGACGAAGCTTCCACCCCAGCCTGCACTTGGCCCCAGCTCCATCGCGCTCCTGCAGTCAGGAGGAGGTCAGACCTGGGGGTGTCCTCCAGTGCTCCTCGGGCACCCCCCCCCCCCCCTTAGGGCAGTGCAGCCCCTGCCCCAGGGCCACGGCCGGTGTCGTCCCGGGGATCTGGGATGCTGCTGCCCACAGCGCAGCATTCCCCGAGCGCTGGAAAGTGGTGAGTCAGAGCAGCGGCTGGAGGGAGACTTCAAATACTCCAACAGGTCTGGCAGAAATATTTATACACCTGCATTTTCAAATATGCTCTACTTTCTCACTTTATAAATACATGGGATCCAGTTGAACACTTGGCCTAGCGGAGCCAAGCATGCCCCTTTTTATTTGATGAACCAGCTGTTTTTCTGGCCTGTTCATATAAACATATTTGTGTGTGTTGATTTTGCAGTTCATTGGGAAAAAGAAACAGATGACAGGTCATATGTGCATTTTTGTTATGTATATAACTACCACATAGAAAATTCCCTTCAGTCCATTTACTTGTTTACTTTGCATGAAGGGAAGCAGCACATAAAACACTCACTCAGAGAAGACACGCAAGGTGGACTGCTAATGCTTTTTTAACCAAACAGATGCAAAATCAGTTCATACAGGTGAGGTGTTTCAGGACATGGTTTAGTGGGCATGGTGGTGTTGGGTGGACAGTTGGACTCGATGATCTCAAAGATCTTTTCCAACCTAAACAATTCTATGATTCTGTGTTGCAGTGGGTCTGTTTACAGATCACCATGGGCTGCAATATCATGTGATACGAGTCCACACATGGGACAACCAATGTAGCCTGGACAGCGAGCTCCTGCTCACATATTCATTCCTTTGGTTTTGGCTTCCACACCCGTGTTTCCATGCGTGAACTGGCACTGGCACTCAGGATTCAGACCAGGCTTTTCAGGGGATCAGAAATAGCCCCTCGTGCCACTAAAATGCCACACCAGTTGGCTACTTTGTATGTTGCTTCCATCATCTCCTTCCACACAGGTAGATGAGTCAAAAACCTACCTGCTCATCTCCAGCATTGCACGTAGGTGAACAACAGACGCAGACTTGTGCTCCTCCCTGCATGGAGGCTTGTCAGGAGCTAATGCAATACGACAATCTCAACCAGCTCATAAAATTATAACGGGATGTCAAGGAATTTATTGCCAAGTCTGAAAAAGAAAAACATTTCAATATCCTATTATGGCCTCTCTCCAGCCCTATAACCTGCTGAGAACTAGGCTTTAAAATGCTGTACCAGCCAATCCCTCTGAACTTTGACTCCTATTTGGAGGCATTGTTTTTTATTCAGCTATAAATAAGCTGAATTATGGGCCTTTTCAAGGGGGACGTGCATCTGGAACATTACATGGAAAACCTCAGGTTAATGCTCTGACAGTTTGTCTAGGCAGTAAAAGGTAATTGCATGTAACACCACAAAAGTTGTGCAATCCCCAACATAAGGAACTTCGCTTCACGCAAATCACTGGAATTAGACAAGGGATAGGATATGCTCCTTGGAGGTGCCAGATTTCATCTTGCCAGTTTTATTCTTTATACTTACCTTAAGAATACATTTATAATTTAATACTTTGCTCTATTTCTGGTTGTCTTTGGGGCCAAACTGGAGAAACTAAAGCACTATAAAATGGTTCATCCTGGTACACATTCACATTTCACCAGCTGCTTAAAATAGTCACAGTATATTTTCACAGCTATCTGCCCCTTCCATTTCATCAGCAACACCACTGAACTCCTTATCTGGGGCAACAAATGAAATTTTAAAAGATCTTATTTTTGTGTGTGTGTGTGTTTTATTATACGATTTCACAGCCAAGCCAAAAGGGAGAAGGCAAGTTAACAAAGAAAGCCCATTTCCCAAAAGAAAGGCTTGTATTCTTGATCATATCAGATGTAACAATGGCAATGGATGTGCATAAGCACTGGAGCAGTACTAGCCAAAAAGATATCAGTAAGCTATGAAGTTTTACTTCATTTTGAAGAAAAATCTAATACTTTCTGCTTCCTTTGGAATTTTACACAACTGCTCATTTCCCTGTAAAAGTTTGGAAGCAGCTTTATTTGAAAGCTCCCAAGGAGGTGTGCTGCAGGGACAGGATACTTGTGTAACATACCGGCGTTCACACGCACTTCACCAGTGGGTGAGTGCCTTCGCTGAGGAGAAGGAAGAAGTGCCTGGTCTGCCTACATGCTAGCCATTCCATTCAAGTGCAATAAGCAAATACGGACCCCTTCACTCCCTTTGTCAGCCAGACTACCCCAGTTGGACTGGCCCCAAAAATAAGTGAGGAGAACAACCTACTTAATCGGCAGCTGAGCCAGGTGGCTGAATATATGGGAGAGAAATCGTTTCCAAGTTGCGTGCCAAGCTCATGTTCTCTACAGTGGGGCCCCATTTTGTGCTGGGGAAGAGTTAGGACTTCGAATCGCAGTGTCATGGGATGCTTTGGGCAGCGAATTGACTGCTGTTGGCTGGAGGTGCTGAGAGACAGTGCTGCTCTTGCTGTAGCTCTGAAAATAGATCTGCACCTGCTATTAGCATCAGCTTTGCCATCAAAATCCTGTCCAAGGGTGTAAATAACTTACAAATAAGACAAATATTGAAAATAGACTCCACTCTTCCTCCCTATCAAGGAAACAACCCAGACAAGTAGTCCAAATTTTTCCGACCACTCAAAAGTCAAGACAGAGCATTACAAGTGTTAGAAAGAAGGAAACATAAAACAAACCCACACACAATTAACAACTGTGCAATGAAAGCGTGCAACAAACTAACCTAGGTTCAAAATGTGGTCAAAGATCCAGGTATAAATTGACTTGAATGTACCTGAAGAACTACCAGAGCAATAAAGTGAACTTGCATGTGCCAGCTTCTCTGCTCCTTTTCTTACTCTCTGTTTGCCTTGCATGTGGGTTCCAGGCTTGCCAAGGCACTAACTGTCTCCTTCCGTCTTCTGTTTTGTACCTGCTGCCCAGGATCACAGTTGCAGTTGAATGTGGTGGTTATTCTGTGAATGAAAGTATAAGAAGGTAATAGAAGATATCATAAGTAAAAATTTCAAAAACAACTGATCATTTTAAACATTTTTTTCTGGGGTATGACTTGAGCTGCTTGAAATTCAATACCCGGGTTGCAAAGTAGTTCAACAATGCCTCTAAATTAATCTTCAACCACTGTGATTTCCAAAATCATATGACATTTTTCAAAATCTTTGCCTATGAGTTTAAAATGAGGATAAAAAAAACCCCGTCTACTCCAGGAAGCAGGGAAACTTTATCCCCAGGCAAAGTTGGAGGGTATACATTTGGAAGGGGTTCTTTTTGAAGGTTCTCCCAAACTATTTACAAGCAATAGGTTCTGGGATGCTGCTAAGAAGGAACTAGGTAATGAACAGGTATACACATAAGTAAGAAAACCCAGTTATACAGGGAATATAAATCCAAAGAGAGCAATATAAACTTCAGCTGTACGTGTCTGCTAATTTCACCCAACTGTGGGCTTGAGGTCACTTTAAAGGTGACTTGAGGTGATGCTTTAAATCAGTAGCTTTCATATTGTATGCACAAGTAATGTTTCAGCTCAAACCAGTCCCCACCCAGTGCCCAAATTTTCCCATTTGACAAGCCACTTTGCTTACTCCAAGCTCAGCCAAAGCAGAGCAGGCACCAGTCTGCATGTGACTGGGACAAGCAAAGGGTCTCAGCTGAGAAGAGTTCTCATGCTGTCAGCCCATACAACAACACAGACTTCCTAATCAACATAACCCTGCTCCTGCTGGGGATTTTATTACTGGAAATCAGGCTGGGTTTGTGCTGAATTCTCCTCAAAGATGGAGAATTAAAGCCACTGGTTTGGCACAGGTGACCTTGAACTATCTCAGAATAAGCTAAAATAAAACTTGTCTTAGGGTTGTGTCCCCATTTACCTTGAACTCTGATGGCCCTGTTGTTCACATGAATGCTGATGCTCTTCTCACACCGCACCGCAGCATTGGCTGAGCAAAAAGGACACATATCCAGTCCATGAAGTTCCTGCACAAAAAAATATTGATTTTCCTTAAAGAGGAATATCATCTGGACAACGGTTCTATCACTGCAGTAACTGAGAAGGAGCATGGCCCAGCATATTTGGATTGTGTCACATGGGACGAGTTAAAAGCTCAGCAATGGGCTCAGGAATTGCCAAAATGTCACAGAGGTAGTGGAAGAAGTAAAAGTCTCGCCAGCTCTCACATGAATGTGTGTTGGCTCTAGCATTCATGCTGGAAGTCTTTATGTGGCAACTTGAATTTCCTCATTTCACTCCTCTTGTTTCAGTTATCCGGTCATGGAGTGAAAAAGCAAAACAAAACAAAAGCACCCAACGTACATGATTAATCACTCACTCTGCATAACTCACAGTAAATAGCCAAAGGCTAGTCACGGCAAATAATTCACCAACACTCTGCAAGCTGAAATACGTCTGTATGGAGTGTTCAGCCAGCTCTGACTAGCAGACTCTTAGAAATGTGTGTTTGCAGGAAACTCATCAACAGAAAAAAAATATGGTATTCGTTACCGACATCTTTGCCAGTTCTATTATTTGCCTAATACGGCAAAACATGGTAAGGATGAAGCAGAAGGTGCAAACAAACCATGATATGCTCACCAGAAAACCAGCTGGGTACGAGGGTCCCACACCACCTGGAAGGACACTTGATTTTATTGCCATGCAGGATTCAGACCTCTCAACAGCCACAAGTGGGGCACAATTTCCAAAAGCTTTGCTTCACTTCAGCCCTGGACACAGCTCAGATTTTCAAAAGCATGTGATACCAGACGTAGAAAGCCCTTTTGAAAACCCAGCCGTCCAACTTGGTCCCTAAATGAGGGCTGAACTCTGTTGGAACTAACCATTCAAAGCTAATAACCTGGCTCAGGCTTGCTATTGTCTCACAGTGGTCATCAGATGCAGGAGAAAAATGAAACCTTGAGGTCGAAAGATCTTATCCAAGATCATCATCAGTAGAAATGCATTGCTCTGCAAACTTGTTTTCTAAATGGGCTTCCCTCCCACTATACCCCAAGTGGCACATGGCCTGAAACACAGATGGATCAGCACCAGCACATATACAGCTGTAAATAGATCATATATAATGGTGTTTCATTTTGTATTCCCAGCTTGCCAACAGATATTAGGCCATGTGTCTGGTCGTGAGAGAGAGAACTTAAGACCTGGAATAACAGCTACAAAATTTTGCTTTGTATATGGCTGTGGAATAAGGGCCCCTAAGCAAGATCAAGGTCCTGTTGTGGGCGAGTGAAATGATTCACATAAAGCCATGAATAAGTCTGCTCTGAAGCATTTTTTTCAAGAAATTAGGCTGCTCTAAGGTTAATTAGCCAAATACAGTATCTGTGTTCGCTTTCCCTCTTGCATCTATGCAAAATAACTATGCACTCCAAAAGAACCACAGGGAAAAAACCCAACCAACCAATCTGCCCAGGCAGGTCTTTGTTGTACTTGTTTGATGGTATTGCTTGTCATTACAACAAAATGTCACTGAGCAATTTAGGGCATTTTGTCCACAACTTTATATCCCACAATTGTGTTAAACAGGGCCCCGACATATCTAAAATGACATTTCTAGTGCAAATGCCTGCAGGCTTAATATTTTCCCCCAGGATTATGCAAAGTAAAAAGACCTCAGATATGTAAATATTCAGAAGGAGCAGTACAGAACAGACACATACAGTACAAGTGAGAAACCAGTTCATATATGCAGATTCAAAACTGCAAATATCCATGTTTAGGGACTCCATGCAGCCTAGCAGATACACCCAGAGGAACACTCAGGAGGGCATCTTGTCTGTTTTCTTGCCCAGTAACAGGAGCAAGAACATTTTTCTTACAGAAGAAAACAGCACGTGTATTTCCTCTGCTCCCTCTGTTCTGGAAGGCCCACGTCCTACTCACTGATCTCCCAAAGGAACTTCAAAGCACAAGGTGCTACGAGGAGGGCATGTGAGCAAGCACATGCTTGCACGTGACAGCATTATCACGCTTGTCACGGTGTGCAAATTAGCTTAAGCATCTGCTAATCCCATGCCTGCCGCAATCTGTCTCTGCAGCAAACCAGGCCCTGTAAGCGTGGCTTTGAAGGAAAAGTTAATTCATTCTTCAGCATCACTATTTTGCCTTGCTGGTCATGCAGGGCTAATTTTGGTATTGCTTCCATTGCTGCTCTCGCCCTGAATATATGATTTTTCTCCCTCCGTTCCAATTCTCTTTCCAACCCCTGTCAAGGCAACCAGTGCAGGCATTTATGGCCTTTCCGTTTGCTGAAATGTGATCTTTAGCAAAGCAAAGTTTGACCTCTCTTGCCTTTCAGGCCAGTACAGCTTTCTCTTAAGGCATCACTGGCAGTGGGCACACAGTAGCTTTTTCACAGAGCAGTAACGATGCTGCTAGTGAAAAGACAGTATTTTTTCAAGAGAAACAATGCACACTCGCACACACTCCAAACCTGTGCCTTTGTCACATTTCCAGAGTGACTGCGAGGCGCAACCCGAAATCAGAGCCGGAAAGAAGTGAGGAACAGTGCATCTCCAGCAAGAGATCCAAACTGCAGCGCAGGATCTCCTCTTGTTTTTGACAAATATATACACAGATACCTCAGTACCGGGATCCAGCCTGGCACTCTGCTTAACCACATGCTTACCTAAAAAAAAAAATCTCCCATGGGAACACAACCACTTCAACACCAATCTTTTTCCAAATCCTGCTTATAGTTAAACTCCCTAGCATAGCATTACCATCATCTAAGGTCCTTTCCCAGCCTCTTAGTTCAGCAGCCGCTCGTTGAGCTGCTCCATATTTCCACCAAGCCTTTCCAATGCTTGAGAAGAAGCACCAGGGCTGCTGCTGTGGCAGACCACTAAGGAACACACTGCCCATTTCTCTCAGTTTATCTTTTCTCTCCCAGAGCCAGGCAGTTTGTCTGTCCTCAGCATCGCTAGAAAATGCAAAAGGTCGTGTTGCCTATGGGATTAGGAAGCACATCTTCATTGTAGCGTCTTCTCCCTCACCATGCCTGCCCAGGCTCTCCCCTCCAATTTTCGCTTGCATTTGGGCCTTTTGTATGTGAATTTGCAAATTTTTGCCAGTTTTTGACACCAGCAGCCTGAAGAGACAAAACCAGATGGAGACAACGTGGGAGTACACGTAGAATACATCAGCTTTGCTTTAAATGTATGGCTGAACCACCCAGTAACTCCGGCCTAAGATGATGATGTCCAAAGGAAAGCCTTGCTGCAGGCAGCGTCGGCACAGAGGTTAACGCGACGTGGTGATCTAGCCACATACTTTATCCAAGATTTAAACTGGTCTTTTCTTCTGTGCCGCAGCTCTGTAGCAATGAAGAGGGATAGTACCTCCTTTCTCCCATCCTTTTTTGGCCTTACCTGTTTGCAAAAATCTGGTCATTCAGGTACACACACTTCTTTTTTTGAACTATGTTTCTACAGCATATACAGACTCAGCATTTGCTCCATTTTCAAGATACCACATAACAATTTTTTCTAAGATAAAAGATTTGGAGTCCACAGCTTTGCTGAGATAGATCAGAGAAATCAAGCTAAACCCAGGCTGGAATGAACTCACCAGCTGAAGCTATGTAAACCAACACGTTAAGACAGCAGGAAGTCTTGGGAGGGTGGTAAAATTAAATTTTTCCCAAGCAAAACATTTTTATTAATTTGATAACCACCAGCATTTTATTTTGACATTAACTAAGATTCCAGTCTAGATAATGGGAAATGGCCACTTTCTGTTAACAGCTGAGGGATTTACTCTTTTTTTTTTTTACAACAACATTCAAATAGCTTAGATGCATTTGCTCCGTTTCTGATGGAGAATTTCACCTATAAGCAGCATACACTGGTATGTGTTTTAAAAAATATTTCCATATGCTGAAGGAATTCAAATGGTTGCCAAAGTGGCTGTTACAGCAGCAGGCTAGGGCTGTTTTTAAAGGCAAAAACTGCTGCAGAAACGAGGTATCCACAGAGGTGCACTAAAGCAACACTAACTGCAGTGACCTTGAGATGACCTAGACCTCCTCATATTACAAAAATGGAAAGGGAGTTAGAAAATCTGAGGCCAATTAGGCGCTTTTTTTCCTGGAGACATGATGAAATTTCCTGAAACAAAAACTTGAGCAAATTCTATAAAATACTTCTAGCTTTGGTGGAAAAATAAATTATTGCCTTTTTATCTCCTCATTCCTGAGGCACAGAACTGGCCCACTTCTGTTTGTGCAGATGGATTGGAGGGAAAACACCCAAAGAAGGGCCAAGTGGTGAGATTCTTGGCACGAGCAATTAAGTGTGAAGTTATTCTCAGGGCTGCCTATTTGTTATTGCAGCAGGAATCATTAAGATTATATGGAAAGATATTGTCTGGGAAAAAGTGTGAAGTAAGGATTATATGTCCTGAAACGCGATTAGCGAGCAAAGCATCGTCTGTCCTCCACAGGGTCTCTCTGGACCGGCAACACGGAGGTGGCTGCGCTCAGGTGGCTCCCGGGATGCTTGGCTTTTGGTCTGAACTTCGCTTCTGAAGCACATCCATACACCAGGCACAGAGGCGGCAACCACCGTTGAAGAGAAGGTCGTCTCTTCACTGCCCTCCAGTGCTTCATACTCATCTGTATCCATCCCAACGAATGTTCACGGCAGCATGCAGTTTCTAGTGGGTTCAAGATGCTGTGGAGCATCACTCATGTCATGTGCGGGCAGAACCTGATCCCGGAGGAGAGTTTGGTGTTCAGCAGCTTCCCGTCACCACAGCCAAGCCGAGGCGGGTGTGATGGCTCACCCTCCTGTTGAACATGCCCCACTTCGGCTCTCCTGGCCAGAGGCACGACTTTGCCTGGCCTGCACGGGCTGCTGCCCGTGGCGTCTGGACACCGCGGGCACCAGCCTTATGGTGGGAAGAGACCTAACCCCTGGCAGAGCTGAGCCCTTACCTCGCAGCTGAAGACAGCTTGTCTGTGCAGGGGGTACCTCCTCCCTGAGGACACAGCTGAGGCTCCCACGGGACGTACACTGGAGGGCATGGCCCCTCTCCTGCCCTGTGCCTGGGTGGGCTCCCCAGCCAACAGGTACCAGGTCCTAGAGCCAAAATGGTAGGTCGGAGGAAGGCTGAAGAGTGCCTTCCCCCTCCACTGCTGTCCCTCCACCAACTTCTGCTGACTTCCATTTCCAAGTAAGATGTGAGCAGATGGGGAGCACCAGGAGTGCCGGTTCAGCTCCACGCACAAGCCCAGAGCATGAGCTTTAATGCAGAGCTCAGGGACAGCATTTTCAACTCTTCACTGTCGCGTCTGTCCCCAGAGCCATCGTTCTAGGAGGCAATAGCTTTCTCCACCCTTCCCTTGCTAAGCCCAACAGCTCACTTCTTTCTGAAGAGAAAATAGACCCCAACAGCATGGTGTAAGCAAGTCTTACAACTCACTGTCAACATAGCTGCAGCTGAGGCCCGGTGTTTGAAATGAGGTCACCCGTGACGGACAGGCTCCACGAAGGCTGTGAGTCTCATGGTCACAAAGCTGGTCTTCGCAGCCCAGATAGGCACAACCACCACAGCACAGGGACGGTCAGTGATGGGCTTTGAACCTCAGGGCCCCGCTGTTGTACATCCATCCCTGCCTTGGATGCCCTGGGACCACCAGATGGGTTCCCACAGATCAGATTTAGCTCACAATGCAAAGAGCTGCCCCCCTGCCCGTCACTGTGGCTGTCCATTGCTGCCTTCATCCAGAAGGTGCTGAGCAAGATCCATGTTGGCTTCTCTAAGAAAGTGGTGGAACCGGGACAGACAAGGCATCTCTGCAAAGCAAACTTTCCCTGCCACCACTGCTTGTGGCAGACCACGGGGCTGCTCCTCACCCTGCCGCTCTGCTGCTCTTCCCATCCCCACGCCCCCTCCGCACCCCTCTTTTGTCTGCAGGCCAGGACCAAATGGAGAGGGGCTGCAAGAGGGATGGGGTACTGTGCCAAGGAGGAGCAGGATGGGATCAGGGAGTACGAAGGGTCCTCGGCAGATCACAGCCTGACCGTGCACCAAGACCTACCTGCCCATCTACGCCTGCGTCTCTCTAAAACCGAGGGTCCACATGCAAACCCAGTAAGCCATTTTGTCTCCCGCCCAAGGGGAAGCAGAGGTTTGGGGCACCACCACCCTGGCCACTGCCCCGCGCCTCTCTTCCTCACTCAGCGCGATCCTGTTCAAGAGGGAAATGTTTGCATTTCAATCCAAATGCTGGTGGTTTGGACTTTTCCTTTCACAGCTTGAGTCTCGTGGCATCTGCTGTAAAGTGCGACAAGGGTTTGCGAGCTAGCCAGGAGCATGTGCCGAGATAAACGGATGCCTACAAGCGCTGGGGAGGAGCCGGCAGGATGTCTTTGCCTATCGCTTGCCAAACCAGCCCAGGGGATTTGGAGTCGACGATGCGTGTGTTGAGTACTCCAAGATCCTTTTCTCAATCAATTCCCCCCACACCACCTCCGAGGAGCCGCCGCAATGCAGACAAGCACACTGCAGGGTGAAGAGTGCAGCCACATGCAAAACTCATCAGAGACGTCGTGTTTAGACAGGAAAGACCTGCAAGATCATCGCGTTCATCTGCTGGCAAGAAGCTTCGTTGCGCTGATACCAGAAATCCCACAGACAAGAAGAACCTGCATTCCTCTGACATGGCTGGATTACCCGCTCATGAGGGCTGCTCCAGGTTTACAGCCACGATCAGACAGTAAGAAAGATGATATGGGGAGAGAGGGTGGTCGAACTCCAAACCTTTCCAGATGCAGCCGTAACTAAATACCGTTCCCACAGCACTGATGGTGCTCAGGCAAGGCAGTGGAGCAGCGTTAAGTCATTATGAAAGAGAAGACAAAAAAATTTCTAATGCCTAATTGGATACATCCAATTATGTTGTGCAGTGATGCATAAACCACGTTGAAAATTCTGTGGAATCTCTCCTCGGTTCAGCGGTAATTTTGACTTGTTATATTACTATTTAGAATATTAAAAAAAAAAAAAAGATCTAAATGCTATAATGGAAGGAAAGTCTTCTAACAGTGAAAATTAACTATTTCAGCCAGTGCTAACAGCTTTTAGTGGGCACATACCACATATTTACTGATCGTGGGAACACCCAGGGAAACCGAGTGAGCTGATACAACTAAATCAAGAGAGGGCTAGGTTCAAATAAGGCCTTCATCCTGCTACAGTACCTGGACTCAGCCCCAACTACATCTTCAACGAGGATGTTAGCTATAGATTTGGGTAATTACTGCTGATCTTTGTCATCTTATGTCCTGAATTCCCATTATATTAGAAAATAAAAAGCATTTCTGTAGAAGGCATACAGCACTACCATGAAGACACTGCCTCCCATAGCGGTATTTTTTCCTGGTATGTAAGTGATTAACAACTGACTCGCATCCTGTTTCAGTACCACAGAGCATAGCACAAATGCTTCTAAAGTATCCAGGGAAAAGCTGGAGCTTGGAAAAGCCAATGAATGCTCCAGCCCCCCCCCCCCCCCCCCCCCCCCCCACTCCAGAGCAAGGGCACAGCGAGGCTGCAGGAACACGGCGTCCAACACTGCACGGGGCAGCCATAAAACCTGCCATTGATGCAGAGCACAGCCGTGTCCTCGGCAGGCTGGGCCTGGATCACAAGAAAAACCCATCAAGCCATGACAGAGCAACCAAAATGCAGTTTTAGCATCCCCAAGGGTGGGTTTTAAACTGCAGTGATGATCGCAGCCTGTTTCAATGGTGCTCTAAGCAACGTGGCTTGTGTCTGGCACACGATGCTTTTTCTCTCCACCTCTGCTGGTACGTTTGAGGGAGGGCTGCTGTAGATTGGGTCTGGCCTGGGGTTTTTAGGAAAAGCACTGTTGGAGGGGGGTGGAGAAGAGGACCTTTCCTGAATTTATTTTTTGCGTTATTCCTATGCTCTTTTTTTAAGGAGAGGTTGGTCCTGAGTGCTGTAGGTCCTGAGGCTCTCAGTGCAGTGCAGAGGAAGGTCCATGTCTTGCACAGATGTGCTCTGCCCATCCACGTTGCCAGTGATGCCATGTTGTTTAATTCAGGCTTTTGGCTGTCAGAAATCCATAGCCCAGACCGTTACACACCTTGAAAATAAGGACTAAGGCCTTGATCTTGATCCAATGGGATATTGTGGTTGGTGCTGTAAAAATACAGATGCCAAGGGCATGAATCTGGACTCACTCTCTTGGAAAAGCACTGAGAAGTCAGTCCTGTAACTTGCTTTTGACATTAAGCAGGTGGCTCCCGTGGGAAACTCAGCCTCTCTAGGCTGAAAGGTGCAGCCTAAGGAGTTGCATGAAGGCACTGGCTCCACCAGTCCAGCGATTTCCTTCCAGCTGAAAGATTCAAATTCCAAAAATCTCTCTACAGCTTTTCTTTGGTTTTTGTTTGCTTAGGTTTTTTTTTAATAAAAGACACAAGGATTTCACCAACCATACTAGAGAAACATATTTCCTGTAAGTTAACTTCCTTAGCAACAGATTAATTTCAGTAAAGCTATTAAAAAACAATGAGATGCTCAGAGCATCCCAAAACCTTGAGTCCCAGGAGGCTCCATCAAATCTAGGACTGACCACCACCTGGGAAAAACCCAGGGCACTTGGCTGAGCGCTGTGCATCCCACAGCTCAATACCTGCTCTCCAGAGATGCTCTAGAGAAGCTCACATTTCTAACAAGAAACCCAAGGATTCAAGGTGAAAGAGCAACTTAATTGAACGTAGAGGAGGTAAATCTGATGGCAGTAGGAGAGAAAACCTGGAAAAACACACCACAGCCGAGCACAACGCTCCTCTTTTTTGTTCGCAACTCTTTGTTCTAGCAAGAATTCAGGGTTCTCCCTAGATCAGGTGAGGATGTGACCGAGTAATTCCTTGTGGGTCGTCAGAGGCTGCGTCGTACGTGGCACCGGGTGAGCCGTGGCTGTGCAGCCAGAGCCGGGACCTGCCAGCAGTGGGGAGAAACAGAGCCCTCCCCTGCTCCACACGCCCCAAAGCACTGCTGGTTTTGGATGCAGAAGCCTGGTGCCTCGGTTTACCTTTGGCCTCTTCTATTCAAGGCAGAGATTTGGCTGTGGAGAACACACCTTTCCTTTTGGTGGAGGCTCTGCTGGAGGGGTGCGCCAGCTCAGGAGAAGCCTTTACTACTGAGGTGGCTCTGCGGGCACCCCGTGGCGTTCTCCAGCTGAAAGGGCAGGCACCACCCCTTCGTCCATTGCCTGCCTGGCCGAGAGGCTCATCCAGCAAAGCCAAAGCCCCTGGTCCCCAGCTCACCCGCTCCTCCAATGTGGAAATGCCAGCCTGTCTCGGCAAAAGACTTCCAGAAATAAAAAGCAATCTTTTCCTCTGAGCACAATATGTTCAGAAATCAAAAGCAAAATCTTCAAAGGGGTCCTTCAAGGGAAAAAAAAAAAGGAGGAAAAGAAAATATGACATTTTCAACTGTGGAAAAAAAAACCCAGTCAAGAGATACAGATGCATCTCACTTTATTTGCACTGGCCTGTGCCAAGGAAAAGATGAAATTGCGATTCTTCAAATCATTCAGACAAGGAAAGCTGTTTCTACTTCAGCCCAAGAGCCTGTCTCCAGATAAAAAAAGGGGCCACCCACCCAGGGGCTGCCTCACCGCCCTGGCTAGCAGAGGCTGGGGCAGTTCCTGGCTCGGGGCAGCCCAGCCGCCCCGACTGCGCGGCCAGACACGAGGGACGCCGCTCCTGCACTGACGCATCTCGCAGGAGCGTGCCGGAGCCGAGCGACGGCCGCCTGCGCAGCGGATCCATAAAGACGCTGCAGGAACCTTTCGCAGTTTGTTCTCCGCGTCCAGAGGGAAAACATCTCCCGGGAGCAGGCGCTCGCCCCCCAGCCACCTTCTCCTCCCGTTGGCACATGCGGCCACTGCTGTTCATGGAGCCTTTCCAGCAAGTACTAAGAATAAACGTCCGAAAATATACACCCCTCGTGCTTCTCCAGAAGGGGAAGTTGCTGTTTCCGATCCTCCCGGAGGCTTTTGACTCGTGTAAGCAGCGGCTCCGTGTTGCAGCTGAGCGGCTCGTGGAAGGGGAGAGCAGCGGCCGCCTCCTGTGGGCAGGGGCGCGGGCAGGGCCGGCAGCACCCACCCCTCCGACCAGGTGAGGCGGTGGGTGCCAAGCGCAGGGACCCACCACCTCCGAGCTGCAGCCGCTAGAGATGCACAGCCGTGCCGCCATCCCCAGCAGACCCTGGCAGGGCTTGGCCCTGCAATTTTGCGGCGCCAGAGGGTGCTGGGGATGAGGTCATGGTGGAGGCACAGGCGGGGTGGATATTGGGGGTGAAGGAGCTCTGAAGGATGGAGGGAAAACCCCCACCCGTGGCGATGCAAAAGGGACATCCCTTGGAAAAGAGGCAGCAAAGCTCCTGCTACGGAGATGGGGAAAGAGACCAGGACGAGGCGGTCCCTGACGCAATTAATGGCCCCGTGCAGCCAGCAGGAAGCACCCACGTGTGGAAACCAGCTCAAACCACAGGGACACCACAGACTTCACTGGACCAGAGTGCTGCAAACAGCCAGTCACAGGTCCTGGTCCCCTATAGCGTCCTGAGCCCTCAGAGCGTGTCACGAGCGCCCATGTACTCAGCACCAGCTTTCCTGTTGCCACCCCCTGGTGTGTTTAAGACCTAATTACTAGCCAACACACTGCCTCAGTCGTGAAGAGGTTGAGCGTAAAACAACGTTTTGCCCCCAGCAGCTCTGGTTTGTGGGCCTGGGTTGGAGTGGACACGTACTGCCACCTCCTTCCCCAGCGCAATGCTGGTTACCCTTGCTCCGAGCACCTCCGCGACTGTTTCCACCTGATCCCCAGAACAATTTCTAAAACTTTCCTCGGATGGCCTGTACAAGGGACAGAACTGAGATTCCTTCTAGGAGCTGGGCCACGTTGAGCTGCGGCTTTTGGAGGACGCCCACCGCATCCCCTCGCTCCTCCCCACAGCCCGCTGTGCCGTTTGCTGGGGTTTCAGCGCAGCATCCCCCCGCTGCTGCTTGTCCTCGGCAGAGGGGCCAACAGCTCGGCTCAGCACCTGCCCTCTTCCGTATCTACCTGGGTTGCTGTTATCTTTTAACCTATCACCTGTCATTTTCTCATCTCTGTAATTAAGACCAGAGCCCCCAATGGCACATGGCCTCTGCAACGTGCAGAGCCACGGCAGAGCCAGAGCACCCCTACGTGATGCCCCGCACCCCAACCCTCCTCCCCACAGCCCCCAGCTGCTTCGAGGGAGGCGCAGACTCACAGGAGGGCACCGGTGCTCAGCACCCTTCCCAGGTGCCAGCAGCAACACCCAGGGCCAGCAGGGCAGCGGGGAAGGGACGGGTCTGCGCTGCCCCCGCACCAGCCTGCAGGCAGCCCCAGGCAGGGTGGGAAGGGCTTTCTGCAGCGGACGCTGGGCCAGACTGAGAGAGCCCGCTGCCTGCGGCACAGCCCTGACCGTGGCGCGCAGCCGGCTCACAGAGTTGAGCCTCCATCGCTGCAAACGGTGCTACAAAACCCCAAAAACCCTCAGACTGGCATCAAACTCGGCAGTTGCCTTGCTCGGCAGCAAGGAGGACCAGGAGCACGTCACCCCTGAACTCAGCTCCTCCTTTTGCCTTCCTGGGAAGCCAGGGACAGTGACAGCGAACATCTCCATCCCCCCAAATTCTCCCAAGCTCTGCCCATGTGGCTGCCTTGCCCCATACCACCCCCATGGCTCTGAAAGTCGCAGCCCCTCGACCCAGGGAGTGGACTTAAACCAGCAAACCCATGAAAGCGTGAGCTCAAAACTAGGAACAAGCGAGAAAACAGCCACCAAAGCCCTGCCTGGGGAGACTGTGGTTACAGACACATTTGAAGCATGTTGCACCCGCACACAGCAGGGCTCCAGGGCAGGTTCACCTCTGTGTACCGAAGGAAGTTTGCTCTACCCTGACCCAAATCGTTTTGCTCTCACCAGGGCACTTACAGCCCCAGAGGCTCATCCCTGCTCCCCTGAAGGGCAGAGGAATAAGATCTGCTGATGCTTTTGGCACAGGAAGGCTTTGTAGTGCTCCCTGCACGCGTGTCTGCACACCTTGCTGTAAAGCTTCGGGAAGAAAGGCCAACAAGTCATTTCAGGTGCTTGCTTAATTCAGCCCATAAGACGACAGACCCTTCGAAATGGTTATTCAGAGCTGGGCAAGTGCTTCCAGAGTCACCTCGCTGCCGACAATTGCATAAAAGCCCCAGCAAACGGCACTGAGGCAAGATGGAGCAAGACATCTTGAGAGGGGAGGTGGATGCCGGGCCGAGCTCGCAGCCCTGGCCGGAGCCAAAGAGCAGCTCAGCCGTCCCTCTGTCTGGCTGAGCGGGCACCAGAGCTCCGGGCAGTAAGCAGGACAAGGGGGGCAGAGCTTGGCAGACAGTTAACCTTGGAGGAAACAATAGCTGTAACAGTATTTTTAAGAAAGTATTTAGTTAGCAAAACTTTGTTATGACTTATGACAATCCTTACGCTATTCAGGACGAGGTGATACCTCGTACCTTACGTGTTGTAAGCGGGCAGCTTATGGAGCCATCCATACATACGTAGCCAGAAAGATCTATTCCAGAAAGACATGTCGTTTACTCTCCAGCTTACACCAGGAACTGGAAAGGCTTCGGGACAGGCCTGTTACCTTCATACCACATTACAAGCCTGATTAAAAGCTCCCAGTTCCAGCCTAGCAAAGAGATTTGGTGTCTGCCCTGCGTGAGCTGCAGGACTGTGCTGGGCAGCCTCTCCAGCCGAGCCAGGCAAGAGCGAACACCGAAACCCCCGTTCCCTGGAACCGCTGCCCTCCCTGGCAGGTCCTGCTCTGCCGCAGGAGGTCTGGCACAGTCAGCCTCCACAGAAACATGACTGGGCTCACACAGGACGGGAAGGCAAGGTGCTCCTCTGCATCCCAAGTGCTCCCTGTGCACCCCAGTCCCTGCCAGCTATCCTGTCTTTGCAAGTTTTCCCAAGGGCCCCCACCACCCTCCTTCCCACAGTCCCTGCAGTTCTGCTCACACTCCCTGCTCCCGTCTTGGCCATCTCACAGTTGCTCAGAGAAACCAAAAAAAAAAAAAAGTTTCAGGAAATGGTGAGAAGCAGAGGTAAATGAAGAGTATGCATCTGGGAAGAAAAAACATGCTGCAGCAGAGGAGAGATTCAGCAAAGTCAAGCAAAAATGTGGACCTGAAGTGCTCAGCTCCGCACCAAGGAGAAAGCTCAGGACTGGACAGTTTGTAGTATCCAGCCCAAACATCTGCTCAGCCCATAAGCACCCATCCCACTACCCTCCAACTGCCTCCTTCCATCACGCTTTCCACCGATTAATTTGACTGCAGTGCAGTGCATGTGTACCCAGTGAAACTCATCAACGCAGCTCCAACCTCGCCAGCCAGCCTGGGCTGAGCTGAACCCAGTTTAAGAAGAGCCTTTCTCCAGGCAGCAGGTTTGTCGTGAAGCTGTTGCCTCACAGTGCTGACATGGTGGAAAAGCCAAAAGCGACTTCCCAGCACACACAGACATGCAATAGCAACCCGTCCTAGCAGTGATGGATGGGCAGCCGCCTTCTTTGGGTGACAGATGAGGCTGGAGAACCACGCTCCGGTGGGATAACCAGAGCCAGGGGAGCCACCGACATCAAACCTTGCCTGAAAGTCACAGCTCGAGTATAACAGCACAGCCCACTGCAGAATACCTTCAGAGATGAATTTTAAAAGAATCTCACAAAAAATAATGTCATTCTCTGTTGAGCACTTGTCCTCTCCAATCCTCTTGACACACACGGCCCACAGCTGTGCTGAAGCAAGCAAACCCACGGTGCCCGGAAGATAAACTAACACACAGCACAAATCAGGACAGCGACACAGCTCCCGATGAGAACCTCCCTCCCCCCCAGCACAAGGCACTGAGGGACCTCCCCCCGCCCCATCACCTCATTTCACAGCACAAACCCTTTCCCGTTGCCCGGTTCCCAAAAGCGATCAGCAATGAGGACTGACAGCAGCCTGGGGTCCCCCAGCTCCCCACTCCCCAGAGCATCAGGTAATGACACAGCGCGAAGCCACGGGCTGCTGTACGGCGGGGTAAGGCAACAAGCGGGGTAAACCCCAAAACCCACTCGACGGTTAATGGCCAAATCTACCTCATACCTTGCAACCTGAGAACACCCCATGGCCTCTCCTTAACGGGGGCCAGATGCTCCCCACATCTGCCCGCCTTGCCCGCAGCTCTCAGGGCGTTTGGCAGCAGCAGGGTTCCACGGTGCCCGGGGCAGCGTACCGCTCCCAGCCTTTGGGGAGAGGGAAGAGGGAAAAGGGGCCCCAGACCACACCAGGATGGGTGGGAGCACCCGGCCGAGAGGTGCCTCCGCAACTTCATAGTGAGGTTCTCTGGTGGGAATTAAGAGATGATTGTTAAATAGGCTAACAACTGCAAGGGAAAAAACCCAACAAACCAACCAAAACCAAAGGCCACCCAGGTGAGATGGAATTTTAAAGTTTGACCTCAAAGTTTATACTCCAGATTTTAGCAGACGTATCACAGAGCTTCTATGGCTTATTTGGATAACAAGATTCAGCAGGACATTCACAACCCCTTTAACTGGTTCGGCAGGGCTTCACTTTTTACAGTGCACTTCTAGCAGAAAATAGATGAGGTTTTACTTTCTCTCCTCTCACTGAAGTGCAGCTACAATCTCAGCAGCAGCAATGTTGCTTTGAAAATTATTATCCAGTGTCACAGCAGGCCAAGGAGACTAAAAAGTAATCTACATTTAGAGAGATATTCTGAAGACTGAATTTGCCAATACTTAGCCAGAACTTTGCTCAGATTCTTACCACAGAGTTTGTAGCACCTTTGAAAACATTTCAGGCTAGTGCTTCCAACAAATACCTTACCAAAAACCAACACTTTCAAGAGATCAATGGTGAGCCCTGTGGTGGGCATACAAAGTTGGCTGAAGCACAATGATTTAACAAGACATTTTCACCCCCACTGCCCTCATACCTGGACCTTGACAAGCCAGCAAGATCCTGACCAGTCCCCCCACGCTAATGGCATGAGGCTGCGCCAGAGGATCCACACCGTCAATCACTTCTGGTCTGATGGCTCAGAAATGAACTGGAGCAACTCAGTAACCATGCAGCAGCAGCTTCTCAAACGGTTTAAAAGCGAACTCAATTCACAAATAAAACTATTGACAGAAGACCAGGGGACAGAAACCAAAGACAAGAACTTTGAATCACTTATTCTCACTAGTCAGTGCACGTGAGCCAAAAAAAAAACCCAAGAAAAAGTTCTTCTTGAGACAGAGCTAGCACTGGAAGACCGTTTATCTGCACAGGGCTCAGGGCATGAACACAGATTGCTTTAGCAACCACGGAAATGGGTAATATTTTAAAAATTCTATTCTATCTATTATTCTATCTAATATATTCTATCTATATTCTATTCTATAAAGTCAGAAAAAATTCTTGTGATGTCTCTGCTGACGCGTGACATGGAAGGGCTATGGCAAAGCGGAGGAATTAAGTGCCTCCGAGACGGATGAACTACCTCAGCTCTGTTATTCACTGCATCCTCCCAGAGTACGCACTGTAACAAACGGCAGGGTAAAAATCCATCTCAGAACTGCACGGACCTGTGCCAAAGCATGCAGCTGGGCCACTGCAGAGCCCTTTTGGACTCAAAATGCTTTGGCCCAGTAGCCGTGTGCCTTACATTGGGTGCTGCCGAACGAGCCGGGAAAGGCACCCGCTGGGTCAGCGCTGCCGGCACCGGCGCCCAACACAAACTCTTACCAACACGAGCTCCGAGTCAGCGTAACTGCGCGCTGAGCTTGCATTAACTAATGCGTAATACCGACGTTTGGTTAGATGACATTACTTATCCATTTATTTGACAAATTAAGTTCAAACTTTTTTTTATTAAGCACATTCCACAGTACAAAGCTTTAGATCATGAACCATATCTGTACAATTTAACAGTTTCAAGAAGCTGTTCATACACCAACTTTCCAAACAGATAATTGGCAAACATAATTACAAGTTAGAATTAGACTATCCCAGTGCTTTGAAACATTAATATAGCAGTAAAGTACAGTTGCTCAATTATGGTTAGCAAAACAAAGTCCAGAGTGCAGCCAGGATCACTACCATTAATCCCAGGAGTCAAGTTCCTTGGGTGCCAATCACAAAAGTCCACTGCTATGTTACACAAAGCACAAAGAAGTTTAGACTGCATGTTCAAATACCATTATCTCCCAAGGAAAAACATGAATTTAAATCTTACACATGCATTTTAAAAAAGGACTCCGTTCTTCGGAAACAAATACCTTTTTCTTCAGGGCTGCAACAGATTTTTCTTTTTAAACAGTTTAATATTAAAGCTATTAGATGGGAAGGGTAAAATAAGACACTTTCACGAACTACTGTCAAGCTTACCAAAAAGTGATCTTACGGACGCTTAGGAGCATGTTTTTAATCTTCTGTACTTCATCACATTCGGTCATCTTGATGAAATAAATATTGTTGTAGTAACACGTAAATGGGAGTTTAACTTAAACACTGATCCCAACACCTCTCTCAATATGAAGGGTGAAGAGGAGAAAACCTTTAGTCGCACTTCTGTAACGGTTCGGTAACGCCTTGACGTACGCTTTCTCTGAATTCGCCTGACACAGAAACAATGCGTCTAACCACGGCTGTCCCGCCGGTAACGTGGGAGCGATCCCTCAGCAACTGGACGTCCCCTAACCTTTCTGATTGTACAAGGGAAAAATGCAAACCCAAGAAAGTGCTGCCAGAGGACAAAAAATACACGACGTACAAAGGATCAAAGGAATGACAATACATTTCTGTGCCAGCACGCATCTTCCCCAGGAAAACAGGCGGATTTCACGCTGAGCTTGACTGAAGCACTGAAGAAAAGCCACTGACAGGCGTAGTCACACGAGTAATGCAAATAAAATATTCACGTTTGCATTTATCCATGTCTTACTCTGACATCAGAAAAATGCAGTAGCATTTATATGACCACATAAATTAGAGGGGAGACTATGACAACATAAGAGGAAACTACCAAGACTTCCTAAAAAAAACATGCTAACGAAGAGGAACCATGACCAGGGCATTGCAACATGGTCACAGCTGATAGCTATGGAAAAGAAAACTAGCACGGTAATTAGCATGGTAATCAGCATGGTAACCACAGCATTGACTTGAAGGGACCTCCACTCCACCGTAAGGAAGTGTTACAAATCAAACATAAATAAATTTAGCTTTGGCCCATGGCATCTTCTCCATTGAGCAGCCAAACTAATGCTAAAGAAGGACATCAGTAGGCGTTTGTGAGGACCTACTGGTGTTAAAAGAAAGACATCTGTAAATACTGCGGCACAAAAATATAAGATACAGAACATAAATTAAACATTTTTTAATTTTTAAAAAGTTTAGAAATTACATTTTAAAATATGTAGTTCCCATTAAAAAAAATCCTAATGAATACTGAAAACCTCCTTTTGCAGAGAAAATGTCTAGGTAACTCATATTAACCCCTACAGTGCCAGTAGTTAGAACATCCTGCTGCCAAGTGCTACCACATTGTGTGTAGTGTCAGGAGATCCTGACTCCTAGCACCTGGAGGTTACACTGTTATGTACATCATATCTACATGCTTATACAGTATTTGAAATGAGGCAAGCACACATGGAAAGGTTTTACTATACCAAACATTAGGAAGCGTAGGACGGCTGTAGTACAGAGCACAGTTTAAAGGAAAAGACAGTGCTATACAACTAGTTTAGATAACCTAGCCTGAATTACAGGTAATCTTTAATTTAAAAGAAATTATTGGTGCAGAAACAAGTAAACTGTAATCCAAAAATATTACTGAGCAATTCAGAAATATTTCTAAGAGTCCAACGTACACTCCTATCAAACAAAACAGGCTCTGAATCTGTCATGAGAGTAAAGTCTAAAGGACAATGGTGACTTTGAAAGCAAAGCTCTGTACATTCTGGGCATGTGTTTGGCACCCAAATTTCATTGGAGAATGTTTTTTGTTTAAAGTCAGACAAAAGTGCAAAGCAATATAAATTAGGCCAAGTCCTTTCTTGACTTCCGATTTATTTCTGAAAAACAAGCCATCAGAGTTCAGTTTCTACGGACAATTTACATGTGAAGCTTTGGATTTCTCATTGCAGGGAAGGATAGGCTTCTGAAATTCATCTACTCGAAGTCAGTGAATTTGTAGTAAACTCAAAGACGACCACTGAGAGCAGGAAAGATTAAGAAATTTAGATATAGAATTGTGCTGCTTTGCATCTACACAGCATCTAGAACCAATTCTGACTTTAGCTGTCAATCAACATCTTCAGGCATGTAGTAGCCAAAAATCCAGTAGTTCAAGACTGTGAAACCCTGAAAAAGACAAAAGACAAGCTGAATTGACAGAAGATACAAATCAAAAAGCAACCTTTGGAGACATCCGGAGGAGGTTAGGCCCATGCCATCTTTTGCACTCCAGGCTGAAAGTAAAACGGCAAAATACCTGCAAGGACTGCAACCCTTACGCAACCCATTAAGGGGGTGCTTGCCATTAAATACTTCCCTCTGTGCTAGAAGTCCTTCCATCGAGGACAGATGCACCTCCACAGGATGCTGCCTTTGTTGCAGAATATGCTCTGAATGTAGTTAAGTAAGAGCAAGATTCTCAACAGCTATAGTCCTTGGGGGTCACCTACAGGTTGGCAGTTTTCTTAGATGTAGTAAGAATCAAAAACCCTCCTGGGGACCAGCAGGTGAGCCACCAGCTCACCAGCTAGTCTCGCTAAATGCTGAACGCTATTTACTGAAACAGTGACCTACATACAACTACGAGAAAATTTTCCTTTCTTCTCCACAATGCAGAGGAGCAGGTTTTGCACAGGTGCAAGTTCAGTTGCTTTAATACATGATTTTTTAAGAAAACCCGACAAAAAACTCAAGTAGTTCTGTATTTCGGTTACCTTTTCCAGCCACGTGACTCCATCATTAGCTTGGAGCCAGTGCAAGTCCTTAATGTAATTAAATCCGAACTTTGATATCACCTGCCACTTCCCAAAACCATTTTTAGGGACTATGGAGAACTGCCCTCTTCTGATATGGAATTCCCATGAAAGGTTAAAACACCTTTAGGCACTTCCCCTTGACTTCCCTTCCCCCAGCCCAATGCCTACTGCTTAATGTAAGAATACTAGACTATCATATGGTAACAATTTTTATCATGTTACAATAAACAACAGGAATTCAACAGAAAGCAATAAAACTCTCGCAGCCAACTGCCAGGACTGTCAAAAATGATCCGCTTTGAAGAGGCATAACACTGCAAGCCTTGTAAAAAAGTGTACGGGGCTGTTTCAAAATTCAGAAAACTATAATGTTTGAAAGCATATAAAACTGTTTCATTAAATGTCATAATGAAATATTAGCTGTTTGACCATAATTTTATGTAGCTTTATGGTTTTTGGATTCTGAAGTCAGACAAACCCGTCAAAAGTGACATCACAGCATCTCTCCTATATAGGAAATAATTATTAAGGGACTGTCATTACCAACACCAACAACTTCCAGTATATGGAGATCAGCACGGTTTCAGTTGTCTGACAGGACAAGTCAGACATAAGCTGTGCAAAACTGTCAAGTGTGCAGAATCTGAATGGAAGAACACACTGCCAAAGGCAGTTGATATTTCACTGACAAATCTCAATGACAGTGGGTCTTGTGGGCCACATGTGGCAAGAGAGGAAAGTAAGACACCAGCATATTGCTCATCAACCAAATTGATAGAAGTTTTATTCAACTCCTAATTTCTTTTACGCTTAAGACACACTGGGTATAGCTTTTCCATGAATCAAAACTAATAAAAGAAGCGTGCCAAATATACTGCTGTAACTTAGTTAAAAAAAAAATTGTCAATCTCCAATTATCTTCTAAGTTAATAGGAAAGCACTGGTGTAGTAACTGGAAGACAGATGGAGATTGTTCCTAAACTATTGTCGTCTTCTCATGCAGCCCATTCTATCTGCCTGAAAAGGCAAGGGGGAAGGGAAAAAAAAAAGGAAAGAAAAAAAAAAAGAATTATTCTGAAAGGAGGAAAAAGTTTTCAATAGAGAGGGAAAACCATTCAACTGCAACAAGCCTTGGAGTTTCCACAGCAGAAGTTCACCTAGGTATGGACCCAGGTGGCACAGAAGCCAATGGCAGCATCTCTGTCTCAAAAGGAGCAGGACAAAGTCTCTAGGGACATTGCCATCAGTGACAGCATCAAGCTTTCCACAACAAGGATGCAAATATGTCAACCTGGATCAAACAAAATCATTCTGAAGTGGAAGTCACAGGTAAGCAGTGCTGGAGGACCTGGCTCTTTGGGTAGTTTCAGGATTTATCTCCCAAGAAAGTTGTGGCTTTTAACCACTTCCCCACTCTGGACAAACATTAAGGTTAGCAGTTTAGCCTTTTCAGATTTCTGTTGTCCTCCTTCTGCAGGCAGGATAAGGAATTCCATGAGTTGTACTAAACTACCCTTACAGCAGTGTTCTTAAAAATGCGGTTTTAAGGGAAAATTCCATTAACTGCTGATTCTGCACACTAACTCATCATCATAGCATAAGACTTCTTCCTTAATCATGGGCCTAATTTTATTGAAGTAGTAACAGGTTCAGAAAGACAGGAAACTCAGTCTGGCAATGGCCAGACTTTTGCCTTGACTCTCTGTGAAACCTAATGAACCAACAGATCCAAGTGTCATATCCAGAGAGAACATTATCTTGTTGTGGGTTTTTTAAAATGAGTTGGAGTTTGGTAAGCAGGAAAGGCAGCCAACACTTTCCTGAGGAATGCTCACAGGTGAAAGAAAACTGATTTTTAAGAACCAGCATCTCAAAAAAGCAAAGCGTGTCTTCACAAAGGAAGGTATTTCCTAGCCAGAAGCAGAGATCCTACAGGAGGAGTGGAAAAACCCAAGGAATTCATTGCCACAGTAGGGATAAACATATACAGATAGGAAACGAAAATCCATGCTTACATGAAGCCAGGGAAAGCTTTTCCCACAATGTTTAAGCAAACTATTAATTATCTACTTCAAATAAAATAAATCCTTCCTGTTGGGGCAATGTTAGTCCTAACTCCTCTTGCTGTGGTGTCTCCACTTCCTTGGAAGCATCCAGTCTCAGCACTGGCAGAGATGCAGCACTGGAGAAAGGGGTGACTGGTCTGCTTTGGTAAGGCAATTTCTATCTTTCCAAGTCCCAGCATTCACAGCTATTTATAGTTTGAAGTGCAATTGTTGGCAGCAGTATAGATGACATAAGGAAAAGAATCCACTGTCCTAACAAACAGATCTACAGCAGAGCTTTTACCCACCGTGCTTCGAAAACTAAATGAAGCTGACTTGCAGAAAAATGGAAACACAAGAGGAAAAGTTCATCTGCATCGTTTCTGACAGCTCTGAGTTGTCAGGCTGCCTAACACAATGTAATTTTTAGTTCTGAAAGCTTTTCCTACTATTTGTGCTTATCACAGAACTGCTCATTTCTGATGAGCATTTGTCCAAAGATCATACACATGTTCAGTTTACTAGAGGTATATTACAATGCTCATTACAAAGCTTCACATAGTGAGCAGATGCATCAAGAACTCTGAAAGGCTCTGACTTCACAGGATATCTGGAATACCTGTGCAATAGACCACATCTCCTCAGTTTCCAAGAATGTTCTGAATACGTAATAACTTTCCATAAAATACCTGAAGTACCCAATTATTAACAGGAGGGATTATAGAAGGGGGTAAGATAACATGACAAGTTTTATAAGCTGAAGCATGACCATACAAAGACTAGACAGTGAAAGAAGTGGCATAAATAGGTTTTATTTTCTTAAGGAAAACATCAGCTTGTTGTTTTGACTAAGTCAACCTGCAGGCAGGGTGATAATTTCAGATATTTATTATACATCCAATAATAAGAGGGAGGCTTACCTTCTGAGGGTAGTAAAGTGCAGACTGTTATCTGGAGATGTAAGTGTATGTTCTAGATGGAGAGCGGGTCTCATTCTGGGCACTGGGTGGCACATTTAAGAAATCCCAAATCAGAATTGTATCGTCATGGGAACTACTAATGATCTGAAATTCATCAAACTGGAGTCTAAAGACACGTCCTGAATGTTCCTGTGAGTAATACGAAATCAGTTAGCAAGGCAAGAAGAGGGTAACATTTCATTACTTTTGTACTCGCATGTGTATCCAGACACAGATCGGTGTATTCAAACTCGAGTGTGCTGGTCAAGAAACCCTTAGTTATAATTACACTCAGGTTTAACAAAAGCTGGTTTTGTATGAAAGCTTTTTTCAGCAAAACACACAGCTTCCAAATCCAGTGCTTGTAAACCCCAAGCCTCCCCTGGAGGTGCCAGCCATAGAGACCGAGATTATTAAAGACAAAAGCAGCCTATCAATCAAGCAGCAGCAATTTAGAAGATTGGCTGGCACTGACAATCTGCCAGGGCTCCTTCTCTTACATAACATTTGCATTCAACACTGCTGCTAACTCTGTTTTTGTATAGCCCTAATACACCACATCACAGCTTCATCTAGGGCACGCTGCTGAAAGGACCATTATGGCTTGCTTACTAGTCAAGATGACCGTGTTCAAATGCTGCTGTAAGAAAGGGAGGTGGAGGAGCACACGCTCCATCCGCTCTTCCAAGAAATCTCAAAATGGCACTAAGAGGCCCAGAAGAGGGTCTCCTCTTTGTCCAGCTTATCCATTTTTAATAAATTTAAAAGGAGTACACTACTTTTATTTGAGGACTAACTGAAGCTGTCAGATTGATCTCCAAGCTATAACCTGGGCTACAGTATTCCCACAGAAGGCGAAGAATCAACTTCTTCAATAAAACTAAATACACTGCATTCATGTGGAATAAAAGAATAGTTAAATATCATCTCTGTGCAAAGACTACTGAAAAGAAAGAAAAATGAGAAGCATTTCTGGCCATGTAAGCACTTCTTTAGTGTTGGAAAGGCCAAGTACATGCTGAATAAGCCAGTTACTATCACATACAGACAATAACTTTGGCTTGCTACTAGCTTGTCAAATTGACTCCTGAAGTAAAATTTCATGCACATTTCAATGAACAGAGCTATGAACCCATTTCCCTAATTTATTTTCAATTAAATCTACTGTCATAAACAAAAACACTCATTACAAAGGAAAAATATAACTTAAGCAACAGCCTTAAATCTGATAGTCCTCTGAAGTGATTAGAATTCCTGTCATAATCCGTTCAACTCAACCTCCCTTCCCTCTTCATATCTCTTCCTTCCAAATTGAAGGGTTAGGAGAAAGGTTTGGGAAAGGCTCACAAGATTCCTCCCCCCTTTTTAATAAGAGGCAATTTAAAGCCAGTCCTACAATGACATTCGGGAAACACAACAACTAGAATGATTTGATACTGTGTCACGCTGATTTTTTTTTTTTTTTTTTTTTTTAAGAGTATCTGAGAATCTCAAACTAGAAAAACTTGATCTTTCTTTTAAGCTCAGATCCAAATCATTCAGGATATAACAATATATAAAATTTTCTTTATTCTTAGAATAAGCAGCAGCCTAGGCTTTATAAAACTTCCTGAGTTTCTCACCTATCCCACTATAATGTAATAAAATGCCTCTCACTTACAAATAAAAGATTTCAGATAAACCCGAGTAAATTAATTTTACATACCACTAATGTACGCAAGCATAATGTACTTGCTGGGGCACGAGGGTCAAGAGCAGCTTGCAAGTCCCAAACTTTAATTTTGCTATAAAGTAAAATAAGAAGGTCGTTATGAAAGCACTGTTTCAAGTATAAGCATAGAAGAAACATCTAAAGCAATGGAAAGCACGCCAGAATTTCCCTACAGCTAGTTCATTAGGATCAAGCAAAATGTTAGAATCTATCTTCACCAAAATACTAATGCTAGATCTCATAAAACACAGATAGTTTTGTATTTCTTTTTAGCAGCAAATACACTGATGTCTTTGTGATGGGCCAAGTGGGTTGGTTACGTGAAAGACAAATTGACTGTGTATGCACAAGCCATTTTGGAACTGCAGAAGATCTCAAAAGCTCACAGCACTACTGATGAGGTGCAAAGTTCCAGTGGGAATTAAGCTGGAGCTGCCAACCCCAGTGACACACTAAACCCAAATAAAGGGCTAGAGACAAACACAGTTCAAGAATTGTTTTCAGTAACTCTACTGTTCACTTGAAATATAAATCAGGCAGAGAAAGAAATGGACAATTTGGACATGGCTGTAAGCTGTCTTGAATCCACTACACAATGAAAATACCGAGCAAAGTCAGAAGCACTAACAGTGGGGCTCCTGCCCTCAAGCCAACAGAAATGGTCACTAAAGACTTCTGAGAGCCCTGCAAGATACATTTTACGCTCACAATAAACATTTTCAGTGCTGCTGTCTTACAAAAATAGAAAGCCTAAACCGCTCCAAGCACACAGGACCTGGCAAGGAGCAACTCCTGAGAGAAGAAACAAAGGAATGTCGCTTCAGCCAAACAAATGTTTACTTTCTACGGGAAGTCAAACTTGAGTGATAACACAATTGAGGAGTGTGCTAAAGAGCACTGGAAAAGCAGTTTCTCGGCTACTTAAAACTGCAGCCTGCTGCACTGAAATGCTCAAGCAGAAGCCACTCAGTTAAATATTGATCCATTAGCCAAATCAAAAGAGCCCTTACACAAGGCTCAGTGGCTTTCAGAAGATGCTTTGCTAAGAAAGGCAAGTTTTCTTGAAATTGCTTTCAAAAACGTACCCATCATAGGCTCCACTAACAATCCTCTTATTGTCGAACCTGATGCATCGAACCAGTTCTTCATGGCCTTCTAATACTCTTAAACAGGCACCGCATTCAATGTCCCATAGTCTTAAAAGAACAGAGAAAGTCTGAGTATTTCAGGTTCAGCACTGTCCTTTAGCCTCACATGCAGCAATTTAAGCATGCTACTGAACAGTTTTCTGTGGGAGGTATCACATAATTTGCTTAAAAAGACATCAGAACCATGAGATGTTCCTTCCATGCTTTTCAGAGATAAGTTTGCATCGTAGCTGCAGTATATCAAAATTTAGTCATTCAAAATTACATACAAGTAAAGGTTGGATATGTGTTAAGTAATCTTGGGAAATATTAATATACTTTTTTTCTATTCTGCATAAACAAACGATTGGAGGTTCAGAAAGTAAGAAAGCCAGTGACCAACGTCTTCCTCATCTCTCCAAGCAGAAGACAAGGTGATAAACTACAGCAGTAGATAAGAAGTTTTGTTTACCTTTGACATAAACCTCAGGTGTCCCACTTTTTCACAGGGATGCAATACATTTACTCTCACACTGAGTTAAGCTTCATTCATACATCATCTGCTCCAATAGTAAGACATACGAAGGATGTTTTGTGCATGCAGCAGCACAGGACAGCATCAAAGGTCAGGGGAAATCCTACTTTCACGTGTGCAAATGTGCACTGTTACATACCAATAGCAGCTTGCAGGCACCCACCTAATGGTATTGTCTGAAGATCCACTGACAACTAGTCGATCCCTGTACTGGAGGCATGCAATGCCACGCTTGTGCCCATTTAATGTACGAACAAACTCGCATGTACTTGTACTCCAGACCTGTGAAACACAAGATAAATGCTCCTCTGAGAATTACGCCTAAACAAGGCTTTTCAATTTCAGTAGAAGCTGTTATGAATTCATAAACAGAAGAGGTCTGAGGCTGACCACTGCTGGATAGTGGAATGAAAACTCACATAGTATTTTTACGGGCAAAGAGTGGGTACCTGGCATCAATGGAAGACCGGCGCTATGGGGACCTAGCAGTGACAGGAGCCACAGGCACTGCTGTTGCACATCGAGTCAATGAGAAAAGTTGGGGGGGTGGGGGTTGTATATAAAATATTTTCAGGTGGTAGAGACTGCCCCAACTGATATCAACAACTTGATTACACTTGAATCTTGATAGATTAGTAATAATTTTTAAAAGTGGAAGTTATTACACACCCCCACATTTTTTTACCAAAGAAATTGCTAGCAATCTACTAGTAAGAGAAGGCCAAAACCATGGCCTATAAAAGTTCGGTGGCTGCTTCTTTCTTAACATTAAATGATTCAATCAACTTTGCCCATTTTTAATGAACTGTAATTGAAGTTGTAATGTAGAGTATCCAGTGGCTCATTTTCCAACACAGAGTGCAGCAGAATCTCTGGCAGATATTTGGACATTAAACTGCCAAGAGCTTTTTGGCACAGTCTAAGGTAGCTCTGGTTCTAGAAAGGGAAGGGTGGAAACGCCTTTGTTACATTAATACACTCAGGGTAACTCAAATCTTCTGGTATGTAATAGTCTTCAAATACAGCCTCTTAATTCTTCAAACATGGCAAAGTCTGGTTGCACTGCTGGGAAGGCGTGGTGAGGAAAGGCAACTGCTGATAAATTTCACATCTGGAACAGGACCGCCAATTGAAATAAAAAATAGCGCTTGGAAAAAGGCACAAAATGTGCCACATTTAACAAACAAACTGATCTTGAGACTAGAGTTCAAACAGCAAATGGGCTTTACTTTCTTGCAATTGTACAACAGAAGCCACAAAAATGTTACGAGCCTAGTTATGTGCATAAAGACATTAACAGCTAGCGAGAGGAAGCAGCTAGCTGAATGGTAAAGAAAAAGGCACAGAACTGCGTATGAGCACCTTGGCTATTCAGAGTTGAATAACGCTTAGAAGCTTTTCTGGTTTGGTAGGCACACGGACCTAGATTAGAGCTCTGCCAACTTACTTTAATGGTCCTGTCACCTGACGCTGACACAATATACTTGTCATCGAAGTCTACCACGTTAACGGCAGCACGATGGCCAACTAAGACACGGCGCAGGGTGATGTCAGTAGGTGACGCCATATCCCAAACAGCAATTGATCTGTCCTTTGAGCATGTCACCATTAAGCCGTTACTGAACCTCAAATGAAGCACTGCCTCATTGTGATGAATCAACGTGTTCAGAACTTCACCTGTATTTACATCCCAAACTCTGCAAAAGAAAAGAATTTTATTCCTAATGAAGGATGATGGCTATGCATGGTATAAAGCATAAACATGCACAAGTCTGCCACTACCTCTAATGGAGAGCTCTCTGCTTGTTTAACATCTCTTAGGGTGTGGGGAAGGTGGGAAGGCAGGAAGGCAGGTGCTGGGGAAGTACCCTCGTTCACATCTCAGACTCACAAGCAACAATTAACAGCAGCAAACAATTATGCCTCAGCTAGGACCACTGCTAAAAGAAATAGCTGCTTAACAACTCTACAAATCCTCCAGGATGACTAAAACTGGTATGATGTACAAATTGATGGAACAGACCAAAACAAATACTATCCAATACGAGGGATTTTTTTCAGTTTTACACCATTCATTCAGATTTTGCGCACACCAGTAGCAATTGGGACGTAGCACCCTCCAGGGCTACCTCCTCGCTTACATGAAGTGAAAAATCACTACTAATAGTACCTGAATGGTGTTAAAATCAGTTCTTAACTTTTGACAAGTTTTGCAGAGACTGACATTGGTATACCGATGCAAGAAACCAGAAGGAGGCAAGGCCCTTCCACTGAAGTACCCGGGTGTCTTTATATCTAACATCTACTGACCGTTGAATTCATACAAGGATTTAAATTCAGTATCATCAAAATTGCAGTCAAGACAAGTGCTCCATATATACCAAATACCCTTTAATTAATAGTCCTAATTAAGAGATGTCAGAAGACAGTGCAAGAAGAAATTATTGTATAGTTGGCCATCAGCCATTCTACAACTTCAGGATAGGCCTTGAATCACTTGGGTCACATTTCTCCAAAATTCTTAACAGTAAAAAAAAATGAAACAGATTTGGAAAAAACTTTATATAGTATGATGCTTTGCCAAGTATGACTATCTTGGTTTTGGGATAATAGTATCACATTCACATTAGGGATGTTCTCTGATATTTAGAGATTATTGTAAATATTCCCAGCCCTGATAGTCGAATTTTTTTGTGCAAAAACTTAACACTCACCTCACTGTAGAATCTGAAGATCCAGTTACAATGACTCTTTCATCATATTGCAGACAAAGAACCGAGCCAGTATGTCCTGTTAATACTTTCAAACATTCCAAGCTTGTTTTGTCCCAAATCTGTTAAAAACAAGAGGTATAAAGGGCTTATCAAGATCAAGAACATGGATCCCAGACTTGAACATTGCCGCAACTGTGAAGGAAGAAAGAAAACTACGAGATAGCAGGAAGAATCCACGGGCAGTTAGCTTGTTCAATCAGTGCGCCTGTCTTCCCTTTTAGCTTAAGGAAGTCTTGACGCAAGTTTTTGACAGAACAGTGAAATAACCAATGATTGTGAAAAGATAAAAGCCTGTTTTGTAAAAGGAAACGCCGTGGACATTTAGCATGAAAGCAACCTACTAGCATAAAAGCAAATTACTAGCAATGACAAAAACCACAGCTAAGGCCTGTGGCACATGCAGTCTTCATTCAAGTTATGTGAACTCTGATTTCACAAACATTTCTTTGTGGTCAATAGTTTTGATCTCTGGCTGTCAGTCCCTAAAGTTTCCAGAGCAAAGTGCAGGTGAGAACTTTGCCAAGCTACAGAAGACATCCCATCCTCATAAACCCTGCACAGATAAATACTGTCCCATGAAGAGAAAAGAGGAATCAAGGAAACACAAGCAGTTAGCTTTCCAAGGTAGAATTACCCACTTATCTCTAGGGAAAAGACTGAAAAAAGTGTTTACCTTAATAGAGTTATCTCGTAGGCCACTGATAATCTTTTCATCATCATACTGTAAACAGTAGACACCTTTGCTGTTTTCAGAGCGGCACTGAATCCTTTGCAAATTATGTCGCCCACATCGCCAGTTAGATTCTATAGTCTAACAAGAGGGGAAACAATCAGGAGTTAGGCATGAGGCTGCATGCTTGAGCACGACTACTCCAACACGTACACAGCAATCTTTCCACTTTTGCATATGTCATCCTTAAATTTGAAGTATATAAAACTTAAATGTATCTTTTCTCCACCCCAATACACAAAAAGCAATGAATTATAATCAGGACTTTCATAACTTTTCATGACAAAAGCTGTGTTTAGTGGTTTAAATTACAGTCAACTAACCTTAATAAGAATTTTCAAAGGAGCCATTAGAGTGATACATTTCATAACAATTCAGTTCCCCCCACATATTTACATGACACTCTGACATAATCAGCAAAGATTAAACCAGGAGCTCATATGCTGCCATGTTCAGCCTCACCTGAGTAACTAATATTACAGATCTGCTGAGTCCAACAGGGAGGTTATGGGTGTTCTTGGATCTTTCCTTCCACTACCCCATCATTTCACCTATTAACTGTTGTTACACATCTTATAAAGGGATTTTGAGATATGAAAGCCTCCTCTAAGTACCTTAAAGCCTGATAAAAATAAAACTGAACAGGGACTAAAAGATTTCAAATAATCCAAACTTACTTCCTCACACCCCACACCCCCCCTTAAAATCTGTGGAAGTGTAATTCTCAACATTTTCATTCTGAGAGTTATTTTTAAGGAAAGAGACCTGACACACCTCAAAAGCCACAAACTACTTCATAGCAGAACAAGGATATTTCCATGTTTTAATCAGCTTCATTACTTCTAAGACAACCAATGTTGGTTTCAAAGAAATGTGGGATTTTGGATAGGAAGTTCATAACGACAATCATAAGAGAATCCGTGCACAGATCTCCAGGCCTGCAGTACCCAGACAGGCTGGGATGCCTTCTGTCTTCCAGTATAGGCACCAGAACAGGCTATTTATTTAGCTATTTCCCTGGGATCCCCAACAAATACTGCACGGAAACCTGGGGAGAAGCTGATCGACTGTCAGTTTGTTTGGAAAAGCATATTTATAATCAAATCCTAACTTTCAAAGCAATAGCAGGCACCTCTGCAGCTCCTCCAAGACTGGAAAACAACTGAAATGCTTATTAAAGGCAAAAGTGCAGTGCGACTATGACATCCCAATTCTAAGAAAACACATCTGCTCCAAGGGAAAACTAACCTACCACTTTGTTTTCCATGCATTCACTACTTCAATTGTCTCCCATTATGCAATTTGGAGAGACTTATACATAGTCATAATACAAACCTGATGGGCCACAGGAATTTGTCTAAATCATAAGTATTAAGAGATGCTTCTAGAGGAGCATGCTGACAAGTTATTCATCCCCTCTCATTCTCTTCCAATTTGGTGGAGAAGCTAATGAAATTGCAATAGCAAGTCATCTGTCAGTTTGGGATCAGCTCTTCTGGCCAGCTAGCACACTGCTGATTGTCACACTGGGAACTGGGCTTAAAAAGTTCAAATCTGACACTGCACTGGTTCAGCCTTGGACTCCTGCCTTGAAGGCAGCAGACTGCTCATTATGCTACTTGCTCAGCATGGGATGGAGGTTTTGAGGAGGAAAGACAGGCAATTCTCAAGCTTTATCTGAAGATTTATCATCTGTGCTAGGAAGGCAGAACTGCAACTCATTAATTCCTTTGCTGCTACAGAGATGACCCTCAGAAACAGGAGAGGATTTTAGACATTAATAGCATGAACCAATATAATTACAGATCTGAAGGCCAGATATTTAAAAATGCAATACTAACACTGAAGACACAGGAGATAAAGCATCGCAGATTTGAGTTAGCCAATTTAGTTTAAAAGCCATATACGTTGAGACATTCAATTCTAAGAAGTCTTAAGAGAGAGTTTCCCTAAAGCAACGTTCTTGGGAAGGTCTGAAATAAGCAGCTGTACGTAACACGTGCCAGATTACCCCAGCTGCCGAGTGCTCAAACACCATTTGAGCACTTTCACACTTCAGCTTCCTGCGACGATTACCGATAGCTACAGAATACATTAAGAACACCACAAATCAGAAATTTTGCTTGTAACAGTTTCCTAAACAAAACAGCAGTCAGTAAAAGTGTGCTTACCAGACATTCAGGATGCTAGCTGGCTTAATTCTTACAAGTTCACTATAGGAAGCTACTTAATAAGCTCCCCATAAGAAAATGTTGGCTTCAAATAAAAGAAACTAAAGTATTATTTATATCTGTGTGAAGGCACGATAAAGCAGTAAGTCATATGCAGGTGCACATTTTAATTCTGTGAATAGATGTCATTTCATTTAGACATTATACGGTGTGGCTACTGTGGGAAAATACTTCATGTTTTTCGAGAACTTGTAAAATCCCCTTACACTGCGTAAATTTTCAATATGCTGGGAAAGTAGCCACAATACACAGAGAATATACAGCAGCATTTCAATTGGCAATAGAGTGAAAACAGATGTGGACGTATAGAGAAATAACATTATTTTAGATGACTAAATACAGCTGAGTGGGTGGGCAACCCGGAGGACCCTCTGAAAAGGAACACGCTTAATACAATACTGGCAACCACATTAAAGCTTCTCACTATAGAAAATTTCTGGTTGTTACTGAAGAGGGCAGTTCATAAAAGTCTTCATCTGCAACTCCATCCAGGAGATATCTTAATAAACTGTGTATACACCAAGTACGTAGGCATGCATGTACAAGGGGTGAGGAAGAAATTGCTATGTTTTATGGACTGTTACAAGCATCAGGGAGTCAATGATGAAGAGACTCACAGTTTATTTGCATATTTACGGTACCAAACCTAATACCAATATATGCAACACCCACTACTGTATTTTCTACAGATCCCCTCAAAGTTTCCAAGATAACTGCCTCTAAACTTGGGTTTCACAATTAAAAGCAAGATGTTGCACAACACTATCTCCTTAGTTCACACACACAGAAAAAAAAGTTTCTCACACTTTCCTAAAAGCTCACTAGAGCAATAGCAGCAAGTAGCTGACAAATGCTGTATAACCAACAAAATCTGGACATACAAGGGATAAAGACCAAGCATGAAGCCAAAGCATCTGCCACAGCAGGAGAGCCATTTGGCAGCTGAAGAAATGCATAAATGGATAAAAAAGGCATTTAGAGAGAAAAGTACACATAGAAAATAGTCCAAGATGTAGAGGTAGAGCCAAGCCTTGACCATGCCAGAATATGTTCACTGGTACAAAGATGCACTGTAAAAAGAGAAGCAATTCACCTGGATTAACAGTTGGAACATTAACTATACATTGGAAGTGTTAAGGATAATCTACTAGGAACAGGGTTTTTTTCCCATTTGATAATGTACACTATGTTCAGCTCCTTGGCTAAAAATCACATTTTTATCCTTGTGAATGTTATTGCAGAGTAAGTGGGTTTATCTTAATCCTATAAACCAAGGAGTTTCTGTTCCCTCTGAATACACAATTCTCCTGCAGGACAAATGGGGCAGAAAAAAGAAAAATGAACATACACGTTTGTTACGTACGCAGGGATTTCTCCTGAAGCGTTAGGCATTTATGCTAGGGGCAGTTAAAATCCAAACCCTTGTTCTTCACATGCTTTCTTCAAAGAGAAAAAAGAAAAGCCCTCCTGACTGTGGCAGAGGAAAGGCAAAAGCAAATGAACATGTCATCAGGGTGGAGAGGACTTAATATTTCATTATGAAGTTAAGAGGGTTTGATAAGCAAAGACAAAATGACAGCTTGGGCATAGCACCAGGCTCCCTTTATCTTCGAGGCCTTTCCTCTCTCAGGCTCTCTGAAGATGCTACAACCATCAGGGGGGGAAAAACCAGCATCAAGCTCTTGAAGAAGGATTCCCTAGATCCTGGCCTGAGTCTGGAATTCACTGTTGGGTCTCCAAGCTGCTGTTAGACAGTGAGGGCCAAAGAGCTTTTGTAGTCTCTATATCAGCCTGAAGAAGAAAGGCCATGTGATGCTTATTACCTAGAAGGCTTGAACTGGTCCTCAAGAGGAATCTGCAGAGCACTAGCTATCCTGTCATTACCACAACCGCATAAACCACAAGATTTCTGACCACACAGGGATGACTGCCTCACAGCAACAGAGGACAAAACATGCCAGCAGCAAAGCCTCCTTCCAAAGCAGCCCGCAGAGGGATGAAAACCCTGCAAGTAAAGAGCATCACCATCTTTCTCGTGAGTGTCATCATTTCTATAAACCCCTGTTGAGAAGCTAAGTGCCAGTGGTAGGCATGTAGCAGCAAAGACAACTAAAAACTCACAGACCACAGGGACTGGATCACCACTGAGGTGGGTATTGTACATGGACAGCAATAAAACCCCTGCACCAAAGTGGTATGGTAGAAAAAGTACTTGCACTGTATCCCACATCCCCTTCATAAAACACCTCCTTCTCAGACCAGCTGCATAATGGAAGCGATGAACAAGAAAATTATGTGGTCAGTAAGGTCTACAGAGCTACATCTCAACGGAGTAGCTGAAGAGTTTTGGCTGCAGGCATGGTATATCTAATTACACATTCACTAAGACTTCAGCATATTGTCACCTCAGCCAGTAAACATGTCTTTGGAAGCGAGCAGCAGGGTATACAGATAGCAGTAATTGAACATAAATTGGCACCGCTATTAGAAGAGAGAACACCAAGTGCTGCAAACCATCCACCACCGCATCTTGCCATTTATTATCCTACTTTTACCATTAAGCATATTGCCTTTCCCTATTAATTATCTTACCCCGTTCCATGAAAAAGCTGACCCAACACAATTCATGCTACACTACAGGACTCAGAAGAGTAAATAGATTTGGATTTTATGCTCAAAATGCTTTAAAATGTGGAAGGCGGCAGCTATACAACTGGGAGCTGCATGACACTGTGTCCCTCCTATGGGAACTATTTAGTGTCTAAGTTAAATTTTTTATACTACTTATCTGAAAATGCAGGCACTACTGCTCATCAAAAGAATCTGCACTTTCCACTACCACAGATTCCTTCATGTTTTACATTATTCACAATTAAAGCTAAGAGAAAGTCCAGAAGAAAACAAAAAATTACATGGAAGAAATTGTTGCCATGTTACATGGGAAGAGGTAGTAAACATAGTAAAAGAATGCAAGGAAGTAAACCTAAGCGAAGATTAATTCAAAACAGCGATCAACTGATTTATGGTATTTACCTCATTTCATGCAAACGGAAGAGTCAAGTAAGAAAAAAAACCACCTTTATGAAGAACAACTGAAGCAAGTCTAACAAATAGAGAAATAAGGATTCACTATACCCCACTAACATATAACATATGCTAATTTTATACATATATATGTATATATTTAAAGTTCAGCATGCATTTGTTTAATACAAGCAAAGGCTCACTTTCACAAGAAAAAAAGGGAAAAAACTTCCAATAATGGAAAAGTGGGCTTCTGGAGTGATTTATAAAAATCACAGGATACTCAGGCTATGTTTTGAAGAACAGTCTGAAATTAAAGTGAAGCCAAAAAGCTGGGAGTGTACTACTGAGAGCCACTTCACATCTGAACACTACATGGGCTTTATCACTTTTAGTATGAACTCCAAGACCAGAAGAAAAGCCTTAAACTGTGAAGTCCAAAAATATCCAAAAATCTAAACAACTCTAGAGAAAAAGGAATGGGAAGCTTTTTCTAGCAAGTGTTACAATTAAATCATGATTTCCTGGCAGAACTCGAGACCTAAAAATCAGAGTTCCTAATGTTTACAGCTGCTTAGATAAGATCCAAATGCAGGCAATATAAATTGATGAAGTGTTGTCTCTTTCTGCATGCTATTGATCCAATATGCACGAAGTTGCTCGAAGGTCCACCAAGTAAAACTATTCCCAAGTCTCGCTGCAGCTTTGCTGAACCCTTTTTAAAGCCACATTTAAAAAGAACAGATCAAACTTACAGTGCTGAACAAGACACATCTGGACAGTGCAATATGCTAATGTCTTAACAGATGACGAGAACGTGACTTGTATAAACTGCATTAAAGGCCACTGACATACAAGGAACATAGGAAATCACTTTGGGAGAAAGCTGACAGTATGATACTGACCATTTCATCAAGCATGAAGCAAAGACAGCATGTTCTTTAAGTGTCAAAATGGTGTTGTACACAAGAAAGAGCTTAAGCAAATCAGAAAAAAAAGGCAACAAACTGAAGTTTCAGACCTAAAGAACAGTAATTCAGTATCAGGACTATCTTACTGCCCAGGATGGAGGTAAGTGCCTGACTTGTTGAGGGAGAAAGAACACACGGCAGAGGCAGGACACGAGAGACTTTGATTACTCCCATGTAAATGATGTGTAGCTGCATCACGTCCCCGTGCTCTGCCCCATGCATCTGTTTCTGGATGCTGTCAAGAGACAGGATGGTGTGCTAGCCAATCTTTGATCTGGCCGGTACAGTTGTTCTGTTTCCCCAGGGAGGGAGTAAAGAACGCTCTCAACTTCCACTCAGGAGAACCTCTAACAGGAGGATGCAGATAAGCAAAGCAGTTGCTTTTCCCTGAAAGGTCTGTCTTCTCTATCAAGCACCTCCGCAAATGCAGCCACAAAGCACGAGATCCCCAAAGAGATACAAGGGCAGCATCTGATGAAAAAAACCTTTTTCATCTCTGCAGCTGCCATGATCACAGTAACACCCACTGATGGGTCTTGCTGGTTTTCTCTTAAAGGATCCCCATTGCCACCAACTTCCATCAACTAGGTCGAACGCACATAAGAGTAAAATTTCAAGCTTTCAAGTTACAGACGCAGGATCAAAATATACTAACTTTAAATGGACCCCTGCTCACACCAAAGCGATACAGGAGAAGTACTGCTGTAACTTCCAGACATGGAGAGGAAATCTTAAAAATACAAGCCAACAGCAATGAAAACAGAGGGAGGTCCTCTGAGGCACTTCAATGACACATGCATCTGGACTATACACAACACCTGACTAAGAACAATGCTGCTGAAAAACAAAACTATTGCATCTTTTAGATTCCATTGGAGACAATAGCTAAGTTTATGCACAACCCCATTAAAATACAAAGTTCTATTTAAACAGGTAGTTATCAGCCCCTATCGGAGCACAGGGCATTCAAAGTACTCAAATGGGAACAATAAATCCCTCTTTCAAATCTGCAGAAGAAAACCGGCAGTGTTAGTTTGCCCATTTGTGGAAAAAATTAGGTGTGACATGGTCAAAGTGAACAAAAAAAGCCAAGCCAGGGATCCATCCCACGCTAGAGGCATCTGAAAGGAGTCATCTGCCCTTTTCAGACATGAGAGCCAAAATCTGTGCCATGCACCACAAGAACTTTGTCCTTGCCGCTCAAAACTCTCTCCTTTCCTTGGCCAGTTTAATTTTTAAGAAATGCCTTTTGGAAAGTGCCTGTGGAGTAGAGATTTCAAAGGCTGGCTGAAAAAATTTCTAGGCATATAATGCTGACCAGATTCTCCACACACACTGACATAAAATTTCTCTGGCATCATAATTAGAACAGTACTAAACAAACGCATCTCCCCCAGACATTATACACTGCAACTTTCATAAACAAAGATCTCCCAATGCTGGCAGTGACTTAGGGCAAGAGCTGACTTCTTCCACTTTTCAAATTTTCCCAAGGCTTTAAAATTTCAGTTCCAGTCCTAAAATCTGAACTTTTTCAAAATTCAGAAGAACACATGGTGTTTATCTGATGGCCTGGCACCACATTTTCCTAAAGTCTTCAGCAAAATCACATTTTAATTCTCATCTTAATTAGGTGGACCTAAGTCTCCATGGAAACAAGATGAGGGCACTTGCCACGTGCCTAAAGATAAGGGGAACATTTATGAAATAAGCCTTCTCAACTCATCACAAGAAATAGATACTTGTGCTAATCCTGAGGGGAAAACAGAATAGTTGGCCAAGCTTCACAAATAATATGGAAAAAATCCAGGGACTTGGGGTTCTGGAATCAGCAGTACTAAACTTCCCATCCTGGCAGCGTGCCGATTAACACAGTCCCATTAAAAAGGCTGACCTTCCCCACGATGCTTTGAGACTGCACCTGGCCACAGGATACCCCACACCAACCAGATCATCTCCATAAACAAGGACTTGCAAACCCGGGTTCAGGTTTCTAGGATAAGCCCCAAATCAGGTTTTCCCTTTAAAAAAGCTCGTAAAGAAGCTTGGCAATTCAACATCTGACTTGGAGACATTTAAAATTACTGGACCACCTCTTGTGAAATGAAACCTAATTAAATATTTGGCTTCACAGTGGAGGTGGAGAGTAACTACCTCTTTCCAAGAATTTGGTTTCAGATCTCTAAATGTCCTCTTATGTTCAAATCCAATGATTTCAGAAGTGACATTATGTTCCTAAAATGTGTTTGGCATAAAATAAACAGATATTGGCACTAATAAATTTTCAGAGAGGCAAGGGAACCTCACTTTGCCAAATCATTGCCTGTATTACCTTGCAGCTAACAACACTTTGTGGTTGCATGGACTTTTGACCCAAAATGCAAATAGAGCCCAAGGGAAATAATTCAAATTTGCTATTTATCATTCCTCATTTTTCCTTCCAATTGTTAATTCAGGTTTTGGATTACTTTTCAAATTCTGTCAATCCAAAGGACAGAGTGCATTCTCCTTTAAGCTCATCTCTACCCACAACCCAATTTAGTACCAGCTGCAGTAAATTAATAACTCTTATCATTAGAAACAGTCTAGCAGAATTTCGTTAATCTTTGTGCTCCATACGTAAAATACTGAACAACATTTTTGTGTTACATCAAATATATTTGTGTATTAAAAACTCAAGTCCTTTGAACACAAGATACATGTCTTACAAAAATACTTACATAATTATATAAATGCTAATATCGTAGCCTTTGGCTCATCACTAGCTCCCTAAACTCGGACCCTCTGACAGAAACAGGAATATCTTAAAGGTCCAGGCAAATATTTGAAGAAAAAACATTTTGTTATTCAGAGATACAAAATTCTTCATCACAGCTAAGATTAAAGTCTTATTTAAGACCTTCTGCACATTGCTTTGAAAAGTGAATGAATGAGAAAAGTATGAAACTGAGGGAGAGCATGACTTCAGGCTTAAAAACAGAATAAGGGGAGGAACAAGTTAAGAAGTGCTCCTAATCTTATAGCTAATTTTGTTGTTACTGTTACTCACCATCTACATTTTTAAACAGTGTTAAAAGCTTCTTTTGACAGTCCCTTAGGGAAGCAATTTGTGAAAAGTGCTTTAAAGGGTGATTTATTAGAAAAATTGTAATAGACTTTTAGAAGTGGAAGAATTATTGGACCCTTGACTATTAGCAGAAACACTAAGCCCACTCCAGGTTGGAAGCCTGGAAAACAGCAATATTTCAGAAGGCTTAAAGGAAATATGTAAACAGGGAAAAAATTGACATGGCACAATACCCCCATACTTCTGCCTTCCCCCTCCTGTTCAGCAAGTTTGAAGAACCAGGAGTGGGAAACGCACTGCCTGTACAAACTGAGCAGTGATGATTCTGGAAGTAGCCATTAGTTTTCAAAGAGAGACTTCACCACTCTAGAAGATGGGACAAAGATGCATTTGTTTCCAGAATCTGGGCAGAGGCGTATGCTTACTTTTGCTAAAGTGAAGTTCAGAGGCAAGAGCCCGCAGCTAACAGGTCCTGGCTCCTTTCAGCTTTACTGCTCTACCAAAGTATCCACGGGCCGTGGACAGCATTGAGGTTATTTGCCAATACCTTAAATTCTACCCCAAATGATTGACAACCACTAACGACCAAAGGTTTTTCATAGGTTTATAGACACAAGCACAGAATGGAAAGTACAGACCTACAAGAGATTTTCCCTGAACGGCCCTAATTCTGCTTCTATATTCTTGCCTCTCTCCATCTGAGTTTGAGACACACAGGAGTTCCCTGCATGTCCCAGTAATATTTAACATCGTTCAGGATATAAGCGATAGATAGAAACCACAGAAATCATATGTAAAAGTAGCTGGATTGCCAGGGAGTCTGGAGTGGGCAGAAACCATGGCAACAGCTTACAGTTTACTCTTTGTACACCACAGAAAAGACAACTCTTTTCCCACGCTCATTACCCACATTACTATTTTTAAGTACTAGTGGCATAGCATGTTTTACATACAGCATGCTCTACCACTCCAGCTCCATCTCAAAGCTTGTCACGAGATAACCCCTTACTCGGCATATTCTACATTTATCACATCATCCACCTGAGCATTATATAATGAAAAATAAAAATTTGTGAGTTGAAACTCTGAAAGGAAGTTAGGTTCAAAAGAATATTATAAATCTGTGTTTCTTGACTCCCAGACACCAAAGTGTTTTCTATCCATTTTGAATACAAGCCCTCACCTTTCAGGCTGTGCAGTACAAATTTTTCCTCCTAGTTTGAGGCTTTAATATGTTTATTGTTAAATTAATGAAATTTATTTTTAAGGATTATGTTCATTACTACAATATATTTTTAGTGGCATACCCTTTCCCCACTCCCGGATACCTAGAGACTGAAAATTTTTTACATTTAATATTGATACTGATGATGAAAGAAGCATGAGGGTTTTTGGTTTTTCCTACTTATTTCATACTAGCAAGAACTGTCCAGTTCAGGAGCTTCATTTCTGTGCATTGTACTTAAAGAATCAAAGTACTAAATAGCAGATTGAGACAGTTCAAAAGGCCTCAAAGTCCTCAGAACATCCCTAAGGAATACTCCCATCTCTATTAATAAGAATTCCTATACACATGTTCCACTTATACCTAAACAAACGAAGAAGTAACTTTAAAAATGTGAGTTATAATCATGCAGAACTCTTTCAGTGCTATACACAAAGGTTTGCCACTGCTTTTTGCCCATTTTCTTTACTGAATTATGCCAGAATTTTGCAGAACACAAGAAAACGTCACATTAAGAGTTCTCCTTAATCCCATGGGCTTCTTGTCACTGCAACATCACTGTCATCCCTTACACAGATAAGACATCTCCCTTCAAATAATAAAATGTGTATCATTCAGCTCACAAATATTGAGTTTGATCTTATTTTACCTAGGCTACATTTCATGCTTAGTTCTTTATCTTTAAATGTTTATAAATTGTGTAGCAAGGGTTATAAAAAAAATATATGAAAATTGGATTCTGTTTTCCAGTAGATACATTTTACAGATAGATTAAGAGTTCTGAATAATTTTGTTTACTGAGCGCCAAGCAACACAAATTCACATTTGCCATAGCAGAATTTATTCCCTTAGTTCACATCTGTCTTAAACATCAAAACATGTGTTTCCCCACTAATGAATTTCAGACCAGTAATTACACATCTGTCACGTGGTTGAAATAAATCCATTACAGTCTGTGGTACGATTTAAGAGTTTTGTGGTGGGTACACAGCAAACTGAGCAAGACAGATTTTCTGCCAGTAGGCAGAATACTAAGATGATCCTAATTTATCAGAAACATTTTAAAATGAGTGAGCAAACCCAAATTATAAGCAAGATAAGCAAAATTGTATATCAAAGAAAAGAATAGTCATTTCTGCAGTTTCTTTACCACGGACGCCCCTGCAGGGGTTTATCATTGTAGGACTGATTATTGTTCTCATCAAACCACTGAAGGGGGGGCGGAGGGGGGAAATCCCATAATGTGAAGAAAGCTGTATTTGCAACAGTCACCACTTTAGAAGTAATAAGTTACTAAATGAGCAACATTTTAAATGATTGGTGTTTAAGGCATTAACCCTCAGATCACCTTCTAAGTGAGTGTAACCAATCTATTAGAACATTCAGCAATATGTGGAATTGTCATGGAGTAGCGCGTGTCCTAGAACACTGATTTTATTAAAATCCACAGTCCCAGAAGAGTTCCAAAAAATCTTTAAGTGCAGAAAGGGTGGTGTTAACACTTAAGGTTAATGCACATACTGTGGCAGTAAGCTGCCGAGGGTGTTTTTTTACACAGTGTGAAAAGCCAAGGCGCACAAAGTAGTAGTGATACAGATACATATGATACGCTCCATTGTTCCACCATGTACCACCTTTGTAACACTAACAATATGCAATATTATTTCTCCTCCAGATATTATATATCAGAAAACATACCTCTATATCCTGTATTATCTTTGGGTATAAGGACCTGTAAAATGAATTTGGGGGGCCATCTGTTGGTCTGTTTTTAAACAGGTACTGATCCCTAGAAAAAAAACAGAAACATACTTTTCAATGTACCACAAAGAATCCAGACTTTAAAGGAATTCAAAATCTGCACAGAACAAAACTTTGACATATTCTCACAGAATACTTGTAAGAATTTTTAGCATTGGTGTTACATCTCTTGTGACTTTACAATGACAGCTGTATTTAAAATGTCCAAGACTAAAAAGATAACAGGTGTTTCCTTGTGGTTTTCCAAATTAGGCTGCACTGCTTCATAAAGCTTTTAGTCAGCAGGGTGTAGTCCTCTTGCTTTTTACAATATGCCTTGCATTTTCTTAGGCACACCACTAGAGAGCACAGAAAAAACAGGTTTCTACAGCAGAACACCTCATCTCTTCAGATTCTCGTAAAGTATAGAAAAACTTCAATTCCACAAATATAAATGGTTTCTCTTTGAGAGAGGCTTCTGCAGCCCAATCAGCTATTTTACATTTTAAGCAAAAAAATATTATTGGAAATACTTTGCTTGAGAAAAAGCCCTGCAAAACATGTTGTTGCTAGTTTTTGTGAGCCGATTCCAATTGTTCTCCCTGCAAAAAAGAAATTGCAAACTGCAAACAGAGTTACCATAAGAAAGCGAGTGTTGAAAGACACTGGTGCACAAAAGGACAGGGGAAAAAGCCAAAGTAGAAACGGGAGCTGTCATCTTTCACTGTAGACACCACTACTAGTCCATAGCAGAGAAGGATCTCAGTGATACCAATTTACTATAAACTTATTTTTTGGCAGAGCTCATGATTAGGGAAATTTGTAAAGGACAAGACTGCAAAAGGTGAATTTAGTTATGGTCAAGGTACTTACCAACCCCTTCTTTCTGACAGTCCCTTCCATAGTGGATCTGTGCGTACCATTCTTTCAATCAATTTTTTCCATAGCATTCCCTCAGAGATGACTCTCTGCCATTCCTTACATACCAGCTCTGCTGCACAGAGCGATCTGGCATCAAGATAGGAAAGGATGTTTTCTGCTATGTGATCTAAGCCTTGCTCTATAAAGAAATAAAGGCAATCAAAACGTCAATCACTTCACAGTAAACTACTAAACAAGTTTTGCAATACATTTGGAGAAAGCCAATACAGCTTTAAGGCACTGGAGCAATGTGATAATTGAATTATCATACGCAGAAGCACCAGTTACAAATTAACCCAAACAGGTACACCAAAACATCTCTAACACTTTACTCCTTTTCTAGTACAGTCTGACTACTGGACTGTCCCAATTCCACAGAGTGAGAATGAGCGCAAACCAAAATTCAGCATAGTATGCAAGCAGCAGAAAGCATTTTGCTTCTCCTGAGCACAGAATCCTGGACATTTTAAGCATGTAATGCATTGGGCTACATGGTCCAAAAAGATCATCATCTTCAAGCAGATGCTTCACTAAGCAGCAGTAATGCGAAATTAAAGTATTGATTCTTTTACTACTCCCTTACATATAATGATAGTTCAACTCAGCAGAAGACAGGACTCCACAGGAACAAATGCAGACATATCGAGTACAAGCGTGAGCAAAGGTTCTGCAAAAAATTTCTAGCATCACATGCAAGGACATCCTTTGTATTTAAGCTTTTTCTATAACCTGCAGATGCCAAGCCTGAATTTTGTTCAGGACTCTGGTGGTAGAGCATATGCCAGAGACACCATGCCCTGCAGCCTGGTGTAAGAAGGGAAAATCAATGGAGTTTGACAGCAATTCATTAATTGCAAATGGTGCTTTAACATCCAAGGCAGTTATCCCGATTCATGGTTTACTGTCACTAGATTCCATACTTAGAGAAATTATTACTGAATTACTTATACCAGACTCTGGGGGTTTTGAGGCTTCTCTTCAGCTAGAGAAAAATTCAAGAGGGACAAGTTTTTTGAAACAACTTCAAGCTGAGTCAATCAGACTGTAACAGTCAATACAGCACTTACTTTTGGGCCAATGGATGCAATTGTTTCTAGTATGAGAATCAGCTAAGAAACATCAGGAACAGCAGGAGTCAAGTAACTCAATGACAGGGGACAGCTCAGCTTCTGCACCATAAATTTCAGTGCAAAGTACATTTAGTGTAGCTTCACAGAGACTTCCCAATGTATTTACAACAGCCATATGAACAGATACTATCTTAGCATCTTTCCTGCATCTGCTGCTCTCCCACCCTCAGGGCACACTACCTTCCATGCAATGGAGCGATGTGCGAGTTTGCATACTGATGATTTGACAACGCTAGCTTTTCTGGGTCAAAGAATGAGTTCAGCAAGGTACCACAAGAGAACTCCCAAGTAAAACAACGTTACTCCAAATGAGTACTTAGACATGGCAGTACTTAGACATCCTAGAAATAACAACTACCTGGGCAACTCTCATGCTCTAATTTCACCTGCAGCATTAAGGTATGTTGGTCAATAAGCAATAGTTGTTAGTGGACTGCGGAAACACTGACTTTCATCATAAAGACCCTAGCTACCAGAAGCAGCTTATTAAACCCTGTGATCCTTTTATATCATGGTAGGGTTAGATTTGCATACTAAATGCATTCAACATGCCAGTAGAAGTTCAAATATACCAGAATTGGGGTCCTGCCCATTGATCCAGGTCTATGTAAGGCAATGTGCTGCAATATATTATTTCATAAATATCAGTTAATACTTATCCAAAAGCACTAGGTACTTAAGCTGAAGCTGATAGAAGGAATAAGCACATCAATAAAGATGATGAATACAGTAAGCTGCCACCACAGATCTATCAAGACATAAAACAGGTGGAACGCTGCATGCATTTGCTTACAGTCTTTGCCTAGATCTTGTCTCCTGCTGAGGGTGTTAGATTTAAAAATGTGATTGTAGTTGAGTAAAGGTACATACATAGAAACCACTTAGATAATATACTTGCACTAAATTTAAAACAGCAATCAAACTTTTCTTGTTCATATTCCAACTACAGTGTCATTGGTCCCACAAAAATCACTGGTAAGTCTGTTACTTATTTCAAAGGACCTGCAATTTTCCTTTCCCAAAAACTCCACTAAATCAGAGATCTAGAATAACTTCATTTTTATGAGTAATGTATGCCAGTTGGCCCAGCATGAAAAAAATCTTTCAAACTAGGAGATGACAATTTTTTTAATTTTCCACTTTATCTCAGGACAACTTAGTTTAGGCTTCAAATAGTCCTGAAAAATCAAAGGAACTACTGTTAATTTTTTAAGGAATTAAAGAAGTATGTTCATGTAGTCCTCCACTGCACACTAAATTTGGCATGGCCTTCGTAAAAATGAACAGCAATAGGAAGGAGAAACCAATACATGTAGCTGAAGAGCATTTGTTCGTTTCTTCTATGTAATTTAGAGAACTATAAAAAGGCTTTAAAGAGTGGTGAAAGCTCCTACAATGTAAACTGTGTTTACACAAATTTTTCAATACAAGCCATAACAACAGATTCAAGTAACTGAAACATAACAAGGTCCAAATAACTGGTGGGTCTCAAGTCTAAACACTTCCAAACCAGCAAATTCTCTCCTAACAATACCATGTCTCAGAGCAGCTTTAAGCTGCACCATCTCCTACATAAGCAGTTTGAAGAAGATACCAAGGCATTTCAATACATTGTAAAAGTGGTCTTCCAGTCTGCCACATCCCAATCTTTCTAGTAAATAACAACTTTGAGATTCTAAACACTGTTTACTTAGGATATATTTATCTTACTGTGATGCTATGTGATTTGAAACAGTTCAAGGTTTTTCTGGAAAATGTAATCATTGCAAGGTCATTTTCAAGAGTTAGTTTAAAATCATGAATCCTTGGTTATCAAGGAGACAAACTAATTCATTGTGCAAAGTGGAGGACACCACTAGATAAAAATAAAGAAAACAAACAGGTCTGCTAAGTAAGCATTTCTCTGATTTTGAAGGTTACAGGTATGAACAGGGCACACACACCATGTTTTAACAGGAACAGATCTAACAGTTATTTTAGACTTCAGTACAAAATAGTTGTTTTCAACAACATAAGATCAGTTTATGCCGAGCAAGTGACTGTCTAGTACATCTATAGTGCTGTAATCGCACAACACTGTCCCCTATGTATTTTCCCAGCACAGAGCACATAACATTTTGAAGATGAAGAGGAAGAATTTTCTAAAAAAAGCATTGCAGTTGCCAAAGCAAACAGTGCAGAGGATATGGCAATTAACCACCGTAATTGTAAACTCTGTATTAGTAGAGAACTACACTGAGGTTCCTGTATAAAAGGTGTTTAAGACTCCCTTTTCACTGCATGATTTTTCTTCCAACAGCCATTATACAACATCTGAGCTTAGATCACCCTCCCCTCCCTCTCCACAGTACTAAGTTAGCGTGTTCACTATTCTCCCAGCATGGGTACTGTCGTGCAGGGCTAAAGGTGTATTAGTATTTACCTCATGTGGGGATATTCAGTCAAATCATTAGGTAATAAAAGAGACTACAGTGCTAAGAAATAACAGAATTGATAATTCAGTTCAATCATTATCAAGCTACTATGTTTCAAGGTTACTAATTAAATATAAAAATGAATGACTGCAAAGTTTGGAAGAAGTTAGAAGAAACTAGGAGTAAACACCAAAGTAGGTTACAGTTAAACCAGCAGACCCAGAAATTATTAAAAAGGGAGGAAAACACCCTGATGCCAACAGTATTTCTGCAAAATGGGCAGAATGACAAGTGCACCAACTATCAGCTTCCAGCTTTCCCAGAGGTACAAGGAAGCTGTCCTGTCCCTTCCATGTGAAAGGCATTTTTTAATCAGGGGTGGCATGGCAGAAGACCAGAGGCACACAAACTAACCTTTTCAAATGACCTTAATTCCAATCTGTTAGAAGAAAAACACACTCCAGCTATGCCTGGGTTCCAAAAAAGCCGGTAGCACAAGATACACTCATGACCAGCAAATCTTTCAATGGCTGCACTTTTAAGGTGTAAAATTCTTTACTCATGCACCTCAAAGATTGCAGGTGAATGAGCAAATGAATGATGCAAAGTTCATCTAATAAACTGTCTGTACAACCAAAGGAACAGCTTTCCTTAGGCACATTTTGGTCAAAAATCCACTCTTTATCTCTAGTAAAGATGGAATGATGGGATCCATACTGAACAGGTACCCATCTACTGGATGCTTTTCTCATTCCAAAGTCGAGAAGTATGATTTTGCCTAACTAGCATAATTTGGTAAAACAATCATCACATGCGTACTAACCTTCTTAGATGAGGGAAACTTAAAATGCTTTTAGTCAAAGAGCACTAAGCAAACTGTAACTCTGCACTTATTTCAACCACGTACTTAAAGAAAGGTTATGGGACAAAGTAGCCACGTAGGCACTTGAATATACTGCTAACAGCTTGCTTACAGTTTTGAGCAATTTTTGAAATGTAAAGATCATGAACATGTCAGATGTGAAAGGAACAATTCCCAAGAGAGAAAGTGACAGACAAATAGAAGATGTTCAAATGATATTCGTGCACAAAATAGTATTTTTAAACTTTATCTGTTACTGCCATCTCCTGGCAACAAACTAAATCATTATCCTCCCCCGAGAGATGAGAACTCCAAGGAGCTGTAAATAACCTACTGAATTAAAAGGCTACACTGCAAAGCATCCTTTGAATTCAACAAGTACACAGTTCTGTGTTTTGTTGTTGCTGGTGGTTTGGGGTTTTCCCCCCTATTCTAACATGCCTGTATCATCTTTCAGAACATACTGAACAGGTAAGCTTGAGGATGGACCTTGAAATGCCTTTCACAGTTTGGACTACTGCATCACTTGGTTTTCAATAGCAGGCAAGTAGTTTTGAATCAAGCACAAACACTTTAGGAGTTTCATATGCAGCATGCAGCATATTCTGTCATTAGAAATCCACGTTGTATTTTAAACACTTTGTGCGAGTAAGAACGTACATACCATTTAAGTAGTTTCAGAAGAATTTGATTTAGATCACAATTTTGAGACCATAAAAAAAAAAAAAAAAGATTTGGATCACAGTCGTGATGGTAGACAGCCGACACCAGGGCTTGCTTTCTATCCTAACAACTTTTAGCACAAGGCAAACATAGGATTGTTGAAGTCCATGGGTTTATGATTTCCTATTTAGAAATGAATACGATGTCTGAGTAATACAATGTGTGTATTCATCAACTTAGGTTCAACTGCTTTTCGTTTTCTTTTCCTTGTGAAATACTATTTTTCAAAAAGATAGTTCTCCAGATTAAACGCAGTTGCACAGAACTGATCAAGAACAATGATACACAACAACGCAGAAACATTTTGCAATTGTTCAGTCTTTCACACAACTGCCTTTAAAAGAGCGGTAACAATCCTCTGAGAAACAGTTGCGAAAATCTGGATCCAAAGCCACTTCTGATGCTTCAAGTCTAGAAATGCAACCTGAATGACCAAGGTACCACCAACAATTAATCCAAAAACTAAGCCTTTCTTGGAGAGACCAATGTTGCCATTTCTAGCTGTCGACAGGATGATTTGAAGCAGAGGTGAAGAGCTGGCAAACTGCTGCCGAGGCACCAGGAGTCATTAGTGCTGTTTCCTCAGACAGAGGTACAAACCTCACCGTGCCACAGGAGAGCTGGCCGCAGCATCCCAAACCAAAGCCTCTCCTCTCCTTCGGGGAACGGTGCGACAGAGACTATGCTCCAGAGTGCACGTGGGACTGGGTATTAGAATGTGTTTGGTGCCTTTCTGTGGCATGTGCAGAACTCACAAGTATCAGGCTAAGACCCAGGTCCTTCTAAAAATCCAGTTTTGAAAAAAATCATTTCACTCTAACATACATACCAAGCATTTAGATACAGGGCTAGAACACAGTTCCTAAGAAGAGTAACTCTCCAAATAAAGTACAAGGAAAATCTTTCTTCCTAAGATGACTTTTGTTTTCTACAGGTTAGGAATGTTCTCAAGAAGATTAGGCTTGACTGCTATCTGCAGAAGGATGTTTTATGGAACTATCACACCAAGCGTTTGGAGAGACAAAAAACCGAGTGACAAGTGCTCAGCTTGTTTTTATTCACTTCACTAATCCAAGGCCTTTTCAGACTCTTGCTTGTGGTGTAATTCTAGTACCAAATACTCATTAATGTTTAATTGAACTAAACCAAGGTTTTCAATAAAAGCTAACTGCAATCAGCCACCACATCTCCACAACAGTGATAACATACACAAGTACGCATATCAGTCTGGGACTGTACACTTTTAACACATACAGCCTGTTCATTATGAAGCCAGTATTTCAATGAGTTTTAGGGATCAACTGTGAATTACTAGGCAGAAGCCCTTTATTAAGATGCCAAATTTTCACAATTCTGTATAACACTGGCCACAGTTTAAAACAGATTTTTAAGAAGTCAGAAACTCAAGTGTTTTCTGATGTTAAAATACGACAAATCTCATCTTCTATGCATACACCAAGGCTTGAAAGCTGCATACTGAGCACGAACACACAAATGCTTTGCTTTGTCACCAAGACTATTCTTAAGATTTTTACTGCTTGCCAAAGTGCACAGATATAAATTGTTCACATTAAAAAAGACATCAAGTAAAATATTTACCCTAATTAACATGTAGGAACAGGTCCAAAGCACAGATACTTACACAGGCCCACTATAATTATTTCAGACAACATGCAGGACTAAGTTTAAGAGACACTAAGGCCTGAAATAGCTGCATATACCTATTTTACCTTAGAAGACAGTGAATATTTACTAAACCCTATCAATTTTCTTCAGCAAAATGCATCTAGCATTTATTGGTACACTTTTCAAAGAAAAACATTACTCCCAACCCTTACACCTCAACAAGAGCTTTTGCAGTTTTATAGAAAATGGTGAAAAATTACAGCTGTTGTTGATTATAGATACCAGATGAAGGTGTGGTTGAATTTCAATAATAAATTAAAACAATTAAAATCCACAGGGATTTCAAAGCTCAATGTGTAAATATCATTTTGTATGAAAATGAAACCCAAATGCGGGATGTCAACTCCATAAAACTGACTAACATTAGATATGAAACAGTCACTTAGATCATGCAACCGTGCAGGCTTTTATTATTTTAGAAACAAATTTCAAAAGAAGCCTGGCAGGGTTTTACTTGCCTGACACAGCGTATGGTTCTCTTAGAGTTTTAACACACAAAACAGATATGAAAGGGACTTTCTCTCCTAATCAAGGGTGACATGGTAGTGCTCAAGGGTCAAAGTTGTAAGTCGTTTAAGGAAAGGGCACAATTTGGATGAGACCACGTGAGCAATATTAACATCTTAAAAGATAATTAAGAGAATCAAAAGCACAGAGGTGACATAAGTTATTCCTGCAATTATGCTGTCCATTATACAGCACTGTCTTTTCAGAGTTGTTTTTGACATGCCAGAGGAAATACCATTGACAGATGTCAAAAAACAATGAGTATAGGCTTCTGAGACACTCTGATCAATGGAACTTGCTATAGCTGATACAGTATTAACCATACTCCATGATGGTGATTAGCAGTAAAGAGCCCAACCACAGCCCAACTTGTAAGAATAGACCCTGCAGACTTAAACATTCTGCCACCAGTTACAGAAAAGCACACCAGAATTACGACTTTTTTCCACTAAAGTGAAGGGAAGCCAGATACCACAAACTTTTTCATTTTTTCCTGCATTCTCATAGGTGTAAAATCAGCAGGGACAGTAGCAAAAGCAAAACCAATTGCCCTTTAAAACAAAGGAATTTTACTTCTTTAAGACAAGTGAAACTACCTTTTAAAAGGTAGTACTTTATTGTTATCTTTTGATGGGATGTTAGCCCAACACAGGATTGATTTCAATCAGCTCAGGTTAAGCTCTTGGGTAAATTTATACAGCTGTTCTTCACATACCACATTACCTTCAAGAAAGGCTGAGTGTGGGAACAGTTCCCAGTATTTACTTCTTTAAAAAACAACAGAAGTTGTAAACGTAAATATATATTTATGTATACAAATGTGGTGTAAGTAAGTGTCAGCTTATGCAGCTCCCAAAAATTTCTTAGGAATAAATACATAATATGAAAGAACTGTCTAACTCCATATCAGCCCTGAGGTAGAAAAGCAAACAAAATAAAACTATAATTGAAACTCACACTTGCACATAATCACCATGACTGTCTATTTCACTTTATTTTTTAGTTAATCCCAGACACTCCCTAGAGAAGTCAACATTTAATATTTTGAAAACAAGCTGGAAGAAACATCCATACTACCTGAAGGAGACAGCTCTCCACTCAAAATGAGGAGCACATTTTTATGTGTATCACCAGACAAGCTAAGTCTTCTATAAAGTAACTTCTGTGAAACTGAGATGTGGGGGGAAAGGATGCTCCCTCCCTTCCATAGCCCTCTTCTACATTTAAGCCTGTTTTTTAAGAAAATAGAGCACATATGAAATTCCGTATCACTCCTGTGTCCTATCCTATGTTCTTCATTCCCCTCCAACTACTGAGAAGTTCATTTCAACCATGCTTGACAGATGAGCCAAAATCCCCCCATCACCTCCAGAAGTTGAATTCCTCCAGGTTTTGTGAAAATACAGCACTACAGAGAACAGAAACCCCCTAACATCCAAGCAGCATTCTGTCCCAGATACCAGGAAAGCCCATGCACACAAGACCACCTAAGCACACCAACGGCTAAAAACCTTCAGTGCTTGTAATACTATCAACCTTTAAAGGAACTTTACTTCAGTGGTCCCTGTGCTCAAGAAATTACCAGTTTCCAATTCCTTTCACGATTTGCATCACCTCCTCATCCACCCTCAGTGTTCACTGTTGTGTCTTGGCATTCTTGGGATAAGATCCACAGACTCACTGCAGGTGTGAATCTGTGCTATTATCCTGCCAGTGGCAAAGAGGACATTTTGACCACTTATTTCATGCTTATTTCCCCACTCTAGATGTCCACACATTTACCTTTCGAAGAATCAAATTATTCATTCTCCCCAGCAGCAAAAAATCCACAGATACAATTCCTTCCAGAAATTCATGGGAAAATATATGCAAATTCCCAGGAGACTGAAAGCTAGAGATTCTACATACCTAGTTATTACTGCTCCATATTTTTTTTGAAGAAAGGCATATAGCAAGTGTAAGAACAGATTTCATATTCCAACTATTGATACAGGTTTGCACTGATCGGTGACAGAAGATGTTCTGAGCAACTGAAGGAAGGAATCATGACTGGACTATGCAATAAAAATCCACAAGTGCTTTTGCTGTTGAGTCAGTAACAAGACCAGGCAAAGCAGATTCACTCATCTAAGCAGGCAGCTTTTTATTTAAGATTTAGGAAACTTAGAACAAAACTAAAATGTAATGAAGACTTCACAAATGAAAACACCTCTATAGTCCTTTCTATACCTATGGGGTTCATACGAAAAAGGAATTTAGACCTGAGCTTGCAGAGATACAACTTTTGCAACAACTCCGTTCCAATTTTAACACAAACTATTCTTCAGGATATGCTACTCAAACTACTTTTACATGGAACAACACTGGCATCCAGTGGCCAATTCAATTAATCACAGAAGTGAATGACTTCACAGCTGCCCTCCTGCCCTTCTTTTGACTAGGAAGCATCACTTTATTTATAAGAGACCATCTAAATCTGGAGGATGTTCTGAAAAGTTTGCATATACCTGAAGTACTAAACAAAAAAAAAAGTATTTATAAATGTACCTCTTGTAAAATAGGTATTAGTTTACCTGGTAACGCAGTGATGAAGTCCCGTTGTAACATGGGCTTCAAGTAAGAGTTAATATGTCCATGCTGATAGTGACACATTCGTGAAATAAGGTGTTCCACAAATTCAACTTGATCTGATTCAGACCACTGGTCAAAATATTTAATACACAAGTCTTTTTCCTTTTCGTAGTTTCCTTCTGATGGTCTTTTTCTTGAGACAATCACAGATGAAGTTCCATTACTTATCTGTTTTTAGAAAAGGAATATCAGTATTTAAATATAAACAATAGGAACAGCTTTCTAAGAATACTCTCAAGGAAGAACATGAGAAGATGCAAAGAAATAATGAACAAAACTAAATTTTAAAACACATTCTTAAAGCTATGAGTTACGTCATATATATTTCATCTTTCATAGATAAAGCTCAATGAAAGGACTTTGCACATAATTACAAGTCACTTCTTACACTGAAAGACTTTAATTCCCTTACAACTCTTACCATTTAAACAGCAAGGAACTTAGCTCTTTTTAGAACAAACTTGCCAGATTAAACCAGTGGTTTCTGCTGCATATTGCAGTCTGCCTCCACAAATGATTTACACAGGTTCCAGCAGTTGAAATAATACACATTTAAGAGACATACCAAAGTTGGGTATTAATACTCTAATTAACACAAAAATTCAAGACCCTCATGTCAGTGTTGAGCTGCTTGTCCATAAATGAAAACTGAGAATTACACGATGTCAAGGGCTTGTTCTGCTTTTGAAAAACAGCTCATGTCAATGTTTGGGACATCCACATAAAAACATCATTAAAATCCTGGGAGCTTTAGCTACAAATAAGGATGGTACACAAAGAACACCACAGGACTTACTGCTAATTAGTAAACAGAACCGAAGATTAATGCCAGGCTCTTCTGAGCCCTTCAGGAGACCAAGAGGGCTGCTGGGGAACAACTGTCAGCTCTCTGAAATATTCCCAAACTTCTTCAAAGCAAATTGGTTGAAACTCCTTGCCATGTGAAAGTATTGAATTTTTCTTTCTAAATGACAGTCACATGCTCAGAAAGACTGAACTGTACTCCCAAGTATCCTTTGGCACAGAATTGTCCTTTCAAGGTCAGCACAAACTACAAAATCTGAGAAGATCTAGTAACTTCTCAAGCATTATTCATTGGCGTCACTCTTCACTTGAAGGCTGAGCTAATTTTAGGATGATACAGTCAACTACATGCAAGGATGCAAAGATGCAAGATTTGGCTTCTCAAAAGCAAGAATATATAAAATCATGCCAGCTCTTTGTACACAAATGTTAGTCCTACCTGCCACAGGGTATTTTTCTTTGGAGACTCATCTTCATTCTGATCCTCCATTACTGATGTGTTCTAGGAAAAAAAAGAATTATTACTTCAATTTTTTTATTCTATGGCAGTTCCTTGCTCTACAAGCATTATGAAGAAGTAAATCAATTTAACAGATAAAATTCATTTTCCCAGTGAACAGAATTATCAAAGATTTCTGGCCACAAAACCTGGGTATTATAAATAAATTCCCCTTTTAACTGACATGTTTATCAATTCCATTTACTGTAAAGATAACTCCCCAACCCCTCTTCAATTTCCTTTGACAGGTTTTCATGCAGCCTTTCAACGCTTTTCTCACTGGGAAATAAATTCACTTTCATCCTACTCAAGCCAAAGTAATTAAACCTGTCAAAGTAATCAACTAGCACTTTCTGCCAAAGTTAAATTGCATACATCTAAGTTGGGGGAAAAGAGGGGAAAAAAAAAAAAAAAAAAAAATCACTATACACTACTTATATGCAACAGAATATGATTTCTCGCTCCCCCCCCCCCCCCCCCAGCTCTAGCTTACCACCAGGAGGAGGGACTGTTCTCTGCAGAACACCTCTGTAATTCACTGTCACCATCTTTCTTCACCCTGACTTAATTACAGTGCTCTCCCCACATCATAACCGCTCCTCCCTACTGTTTTCTTCCCTTTTGTTCAAGAATGAGAGATGTAAGAATTTCTATAAACATTCAGTTGCAAATGTTTCTTTTGGAGCTTACCTCAGTGTTTCAAAGTCTTTCACTCATTTCTTCCCTTTTTGTTTTATAATTATCTGCTCCCTTTTGCTGTCCCTACCATAATTACCATCTATTTCTACCTACTCATTGGTACCCCACACCTAGGCAATTACTGCTCATTTAGCTTCCCACCAACCCTGGCCTCCTCACCATTCATGCCCAGGAGACACCAGCGACCTGGCAGAGGGCTACCATGCAAAACTGAATGTCTTAAAACATTGTCTCTATTTTAGCCTTCCTCCCCTCTATCAGCTGTCTCAGCACGAAGAGGAACAACACGCTCAAGTAAAACACATGATGGAATAAGTCACACAATTCCTTTACTCTTGTCATCACAGACTATGGATTAACCCCTTAACAACTACATCCACCCTCATTCAAAACACAATTCCACCTCAAAAGCATTCACTGCTTCATCTCCTTCTCTTTCTTGCATAAGGCATGTACCACACCCATTCTGGTTTCAGCTGGGACAGAGTTAATTGTCTTCCTAGTATCCAGTACAGCGTTCTGGGTTCAGTATGAGAAGAATGTTGATAACACGCTGATGTTTTCAGTTGCTGCTAAGTAGTGTTTGTACCAAGTCAAGGATTTTTCAGCTTCTCATGGCCAGCCAGCAAGAAGGCTGGAGGGGCACAAGAAGTTGGGAGGGGACACAGCCAGGGCAGCTGAGCCAAACTGGCCAAGGGGATATTCCATACCCTGTGACACCATGCCCAGTATATAAACTGGGGGAGTGGGCCTGGGAGGGGATCGCTGCTCAGGAACTAACTGGGCATCGGTGAGCGAGTGGTGAGCAATTGCATTGCGCATCACTTGTATACTCCAATCCTTTTATTATTATTCTTGTCATTTTATTATATTTATAATTTTTATTTTCTTCCTTTCTGTCCCATTAAACTGTTCTTATCTCAACGCAGTTTTACACACACACACACACACACACACACCCCGATTCTCTCCCCCATCCCACGGGGGGCGGGGGGGGGGGGGGGGGGGGGGGGGTGAGTGAGCAGCTGCATGATGCTTAGTTGCTGGCTGGGGTTAAACCACAACATGCACCAAAACCAGAAAACTTGAAATATTAACAGTATTGCCCCTATAGGCAAGCCTTCCTCCACTGCCTGACTATACTGCTTTGTCGAAAGTTTACCTTGAACCCTTTTCTGCCTTGCAGTTAGGTATGAAAAAAAACATGCATCATATGGATGAAAGATTACATTATAAAAACTATGTCCACTAGGTGATGGTCAAACTCAAGTCTATCTAGTTATGACACACATGACAATGACAAACACAAGCCCAGGAGATGGCTAGTGGGGAATCCAAAAATGGACAAAGGCAGTAAAGGTTTTGCATTACTCCACAGATACATATATTTTAGTGTTTCTGGACATACACAAAACAGTAACACTGGAAAAATAAACTACACTTTCCACATTTTCAAAATTATAGTCTCTTGAGAGGCATTCCAGTTATTCATAACTACACACTGTTCATAATCAGCACTTTCACTGACATGCGACCGATTCACAAACCATGCTCTCCCACCGCACAGTGCCACAAGAGGGAGCACATATCAGCCGTAGACTTACTGGTACCCAACTGGCCCACACCAGTTAAACTATTCTGGAAAGTAAACATGACTCCAGGGAATTATGCAGGGGGGGTGGGAGGGGTTGTTTGGTTTCTTTTATTTAAAATTTGAATGTGTAGAAATACACATTACAGTCATTATATGTTGTAATAATGTTTTCAATTAATATGTCCTTAAATGAGTAAGGAATATCTCATCTCTTTTGCAGTTGAAGGCTAAATATATGCATCGATCCTATGAGCTAAGAGCAAGGAACAGGAACTCTCACTGAGAAATCAAATACCTTGGGTCGGCATATTCAGCAGAAATCCCACGTTATATCAACTTAGCCCCAACCTAGCTTTCCTTCTGTAGGTCACAGCGAGACTTTGCCATTGCTTTCTTCTGTTCCTTTACTGGGAAACATCTCAGAGATCATTGCTAACTTTCCTTGGGATGTAGGCTAAGAAGCATCTTCTAAATGTTACATCTTTTCATCCTAGGACCATATAATAAAGCCATAGCAGAACAGCCCTGCAATGCAAAGTGCGCAAGAACACAAACTTTACCAAACCAATCCGACTTCCACACTACTAGGCTGTTGATCGGAGAGCAAGTTTTTGTCTTTGGTGTGCACCTACTCAATTCTACTGTGCCTCTGTAGCTGCCTAGGTAAAAAAAAAACTGGGTAGCAGGCTTTAGGGAGATGCTACATCCTTGGCATGTCCACTGATACAAGGGAGAAGCACGAGGATTGCGTTCCTCCTGCCCCTCTCCACTTGTCCCTCCTTCTGAAGAGCATCAGAGCACAGTCTGAGCTAAGAGGACAGTGTCTTAGGTCCACAAATGGGTGACCTGGCACAGGCAGTACTGCTGCTGAGAGATATTTCCACGTCCTCTCAAAATCTGGGCCATGAATGGAAGGGCAGACTACATGGATTGATTTTTAGGCTGGAAATTTAGCGCTGTATTTTATGTATTTAACTGGGAAGCAGGCAGGTGTGTTAATTTAACGGTATCTGTTGCTACAGAATTTACTGCGTTTTCTCTCTTTTCCCATCCTAAACTCACTTCATGTTTTCTCTACTATATTTTAGAGGGTTTTAATCCTTCATTCTTTCCCTTTCTGCTCCCAAATGCACAGCTTGTTTTCCCTATTATATCTTCTCTTCCTAATAAATTCACTCTACTTCAGTCTAAAACACATGATTTTGGGGGTCATTCTGCAGATCACATACATCCTAAACTCAGACTCTAATGTGTCTCTAAAGCACTTAAGCCTACTAACTGAAGACTAAAAGATAACTGGGTGGATCCTGTCCTGTTGTCTGGAAGAAGCAATTAGAAAACTCTAATCTGTCCTGTACATCCACAGCACTTGGCAAAAGAAGAATTTCAAAATTCCTAACAGCTGTTGTCACTAGTCCTTGCTCAGGAAGGCCTCCAGCTCTTGTGCAAGACGACAGATAGGCATCTACAAGTTCAACTCTTCCCTTCCTCATGCTGTTCCCTTCTCTCAACCTGTATCTTGTTGTTCGCCCCACCCACCCTCTACATAAAGCTACCATGCCGGCCACCTCCACAGGTTTCCCAAGTAGCTTTAAACTGACATTATCATGGACTTCACTCCATTTCCCTGCAGCTCTGCTGCTGAACAGCATCAAAAGCTGGTGCAAACAATGAACTCTCAATTCCAGTTACTCTGGCAAGGCCATGAGCCCCTGCAATACGACTGACTTGCAGACTGTGGAAGAACAGGCTTGATTTTTTTACCCCCACAACCACAAGAGCCTAGCAGATTCTCACGGTGGAAGCATAGCTTCTAAATATTGTCAATTAATCCTGTTTATAAGTTCATTTTTTCCAGAAATTCTTGTTAAGTTGCTCACAGCTCTTACAAAAGTAGAATGATTATTTCCAACCAGCTGTCATTCCTTAATTAGTCAGCCTGGAATAAGCACTCTCCATCCCCTACTGGGAATGGCAGCAACAGCGCAGTGATAACAATGGGTCTAAGCATAGCTGTTTTCCATTGCCTTATATTTGTTATAACCCAGTCGAATAAAGTTACACTGAGAAAAGCCTCTGTCTTTATTTTCACTAACACTAAAACCAGCAGTGGCAATAAAATTTACAAATTGCTCTACAAGCTGTAGAATTTTAAAAGCTTGTTTCCTGGAGATTTGCATCCCGTATTCCTCGCCTAGTTCTGCAGTAACTTCAAGCTTTCTTTAGTCTTTCTGCTTCACAATACCGCAAGTCTTCAGGTTTTCTATGAGATGCAGATGAACATGGCAAACAGGTTCAAAAGTTACTTGGAGAGAAAGAGGTACTGACAAGGATAATTAGATAAAGCTCATTTCCTTTGCAGATTATGAAAACTTCCAAAATAAAAACAACCGTGAATGATCCCCAAAGGCAAAAATTTTATAGGTATTATAAAACTTCATAAATCAGTTTCAATTAAGATCCTTAGATACCTGGTAGCAACTAAAACTGGCATCTCAAGCATAACAGTTCCACGTAAGTATGGTTCTATGACATTAGGTGCAAAAGCACTGAAGTCTTTCTGTAGATGAATGGCACTCAGCCTGCAAGGCTCATCTCACTCATGATATATATGAAAAAAAGCTGCATCTTTTCTTGCAGAAATCTATCAAACTGGTACAGGCTAACCAGATTTCTGTTAGCTATAGGCAGGTAATGCTTGGGTTTGCACCATGCTTCAGGACTTGGGAATGCCTTTAGTCACTTAATTAACTCTGAAGAGAAACAGCATGGTGCAGCTTTGTTCTTTAACCCAGTTTTAGTTCCAGTATCGAGACAGCAATTATAGAAGTGATAGCAGTCATCCTGGGAACTGGGACAAGACACACAAGCAGCAGCAGTAGTACCTAGCAAGGCAGACAACATCGCTAAGTTTCTTTCGTGAGAAGCTTTTCCCTACCAAAGAATGGATTCACGGGATACAAAGGATGGATGGACAAAACTAGACAATAGCTGTGTTACCTTGGAAAAAAAAGAAAACAAAAAAAAAGAATAGCAGTCTTCAATTATTATATTTTTTGCTATAATGAAGGGGAAAGTGACAGAAAACAAGAACTTGTATTTCCCACTACCCTTGAGACTACACCAGTAATTCTGATCTGAGTTAAAGACCAAGCTAAGACTTTAAAAATCTAATTTTTGACAAAATTCCCACTCACTAGAAAAGACACCAGGAAATTTCAGTTAAAATTACAAAATAAGCAAACCTAATCAAAACAGTTCAGCTAAACAGCCTCTGACCTCCTTCAACAAATCATGTCTACATCTGACTTTAGAGAAGTTGAAGAAACAATAAAAAAAAATAACTAATACATACTTGGATATCTTGAAGTCAAATACAGCAGATAAAGCTCAAGCTCTGAATACTCAAGTAGCCTTCTGAAACCAGCTCTACCAGCACAATGATTGCTGAAGGTATTAATTACACATTTACCCAGAGGAGGAGAGGAATCCACCATCCTATGTGACAACTGGACCACATCAGTAAGGAAGAAAGCTGGGTAACCATCTTTACCATCTAAAAGCGATGAGCATGTGTCCCTCATGGCTTCCTGCTTTTAATATAGCCAGAAAACCCCAAATGGTTTAAAGCATTTCAAAATGAATGCAAGCCTCTGGTTAGGATGTAATGGTCACCATTTTCTAATCCAGGAACCTGTTAAACACTGTTTATTAACAACATCTTGACACTTGATCAGGGATAGGAGGGGATCATCTTCTTATAACTACTGAGAGACTCATAATAAAAATATACTTTAGCACAAACACTAAACGAAGTTGGAGAACCACTAATTCAAACTGCACAAGATGTGAATCAACTCTTCTCACAGCAAGGACCAAATCCCTTACTTATCGCAGCCCTCAAAATCGGTATATACCAGCCTGCAAAGAAATGCAAAAATACTACAGTGCTTCCAAATGCCAGATCAGAAATAGGTGGTCACTGACAGAGTGTGCTTATCGTAACCTCTGCGAAGATTCATCACTTCAAAAAATTTCTTCAGAAGCATAGCCATACGCTATATATAGAGGACTGACATAAAAGATTCCTATATCAAAGGAGTAAGCATGAAAAGATATGGGCAGTTTTATGTAACAAGATAAAATACACTTTTTTAAAAAAAAAATTTAGTGAGATAATCAAGTCATGCAGAAAAACCCAACCAACCAACCAAACCTTGAGAAAAGCAGAAAATAGAGCCCACAGCCAAATGGTTTTCCAAATAAGGAGTTTCTGAAAATATTTGATGGTAGATAAGCTCAATCCACTGTCCACAGTCAGTATAAAGCACTTTGAAAACAAAGCTCTAAGGTACATCAAGGTAAACTTGATTTAGTTTTAGGTAGTCTTGTGAGGAACAGGAAGTTGCACTCCATGATCCTTATGGATCCCTTCCAACTTGAGATATCCTATGATTCTGACTTGAAAGTTAACACTGCTGACCATGGACATGTCTATATTTGACATCTGTATTAGCAACTGCTTGTTTCAGCTTAAATTAAACAATTTATGTCAGCACTAGGGATCTGCACAAATTAAGCTCAATACGCTTCATTTCTTACCTAGCTAGCTATCCTCCCAGTTGCCACGTTTTATTTTAGTGCAGTTATTGTTGGAAGTTCAAACAAAAATATACTTTAAATACTAAGAGAGTCTACCAAGATCCAACAGCTGAAGGCAAAATTAGAAAAAAAATCCTCATACTGAAAATAAGGCGCCATTTTTATTTGGTCTCTGACTAATCAGCAAAAGGTTTACAGGAAGATAGGGTAAATTCAATACCAGCAGACAGTTATCCAGTTTGTGTTTCAAGTTGTGAAAACCAAACACTGTAGCTTGACCACAAGTTGTCGGTGTGATGTTTTTAAAAGATACCTAATCCTTTTACATGCCCAGTTTGACACCTCTCAAGGGCCTATTTTTTAGGAAGTTTTGTCGAGAGCATTAAATCCCCCCAAACCAAGTCACCTGCTCCTGTCTCTCATCAGAGAAAGAAAATCTCAAGTCACTCTTCACCTAAATGTTCCAGAACAGTTATTTTTTGCAGGTTCAAACTAATATAAGCAGGTAGTAAACAGGTTATCTTGTTTAATCTCTAATGCTTTGATGACTGGCAATTAGTACCACTATTTTAACTTTGTTTCTAAAGTATCAGTCTTCACCTTAACCTCATTACAAAATTAATTTGCTGATCTTCTCTAAATACGTAACTGCATATCTCTTAACATTCAATATGTCTGGTTTAACATGAAGTTAATCTCCAAAGTCAGATCAGCAGAGGACTAAACTACATAACTTGTTCTTAAAATTAAATTATACACAAAAATGATCAGCAGTTCAGAATTACTATTCCTATCCAATTCCACGAAACACTAAGCAAAGGCTCTGACTCCACCACAGAGCTGTTGGTAATGGCACATCCTTTTAATAGGCAGTTGTATGCACAAACTGCATTCTAAAACTGCCCAGCAGAGCAGTTAATTTGTTAATTCACACCCCAACCTGCAAAGCACAACTGCCAATGAAGTACCGTAACTGCAACATCACCCTGCTAGCTTTTCAAACTTCAGAAACAGTGTAATACAGATTCTCATAAAGGTTAGTATAAAAAAAAATTCACTGATTAAACTAGGAGACAATTTAGGATGTAATAAGAAACAACAACAACAGAGTGCTACTTCCATCCAAATTAACAGCTATTTTCCAGCATCCTTCTATTTCCAGTCAGCAAATAGATGTCACTAGAAAAAAATACAATTATTACAATCCCAAGAGATATCCAGTGTTTTCTGCAGGAGGTACAGTTTCTAAAATAAAACAGGGAGACAGGGAGAATGCTTTTGATCTGTCAGCCAATTCAAGTTCTCCATGTTTGGTTTTTTTTTTTTTTAAATATGTAATAGCTTATTACTTCTTAGGGGCAGGCTTACCTCAACAGGTACTGCGGGATCATGTCTTAACATACTCCTTGCGTAACTGTTTCAAAGACACCCCGACTCTCATTTAATTTTCTGAGTGTCTGGAGTAAAGAGTAATTAATCAAAAACTGCCTGTATCCATCCTATATTAATATGTTGTATTTACAAGGACAATGAGTACTGAATTGTGTAATTGTAGCAATTTGATGACTCATCCCTGCACCATTCTGAGTACTGAACCATGAAGCCTTGCAAAACTTGCACATCATGCAAACTATTTTGCTGAATATAAATGTTAAGTCCCAAATATATACACATATTTTTAATCACTTTCTCTAAACCTGCACCTCAAAACAGAAAGTACCAGTTTTATACAGAATCAACTTACTAAAAAAAAAAAACCAAATGCAGTTTTAAATTCAGCTAGGCAAGGTTTGGGGGTTACATTAAGCCTTGCTGTAACATTTGCCACAGTGCCTACTTGCTCAGCTCAAGCTGGTAGTTGAAAAAAATTTGAAGAAATAATAACAAGAATAAAAATAATAAGAATAATAAGAACATCTTACATTGTGAAAAAGCATCCAGCAGTAAGGTGCTGCCAGCAAGCCTTAATGCAGTGCTCCACCTGAAGCTTACTGATCGTGTTTTACTTCAGATGAAAACTGGTTCTATTTTCTAACCAGTTGGACTTTGCAGCCCTTTCCCAGCCTAATAGGAGGTTTAATTATACCTTCAGCTTACAAGTGTTGCTTGTTTTTCAGCTGTCTCAGTTCATGCCTTTAACAATACGGTCGCTCAGCCTTTCTTGGCAGATATTCTATGTGTGCAGTACATTAGAAATCCACATTCTTGCCCAGAGCAGAAAAATCTCAATACTTAAATAGTATATTAAAGCAGTCATCAGGCTTATCATTGATATCACTGCAAATGGTTGCAATCACTTTCCTAAAACATTTCTGAATTAACTTTCGTAACTCTAGAGTACAAAAAGAAAAATCCTTTCCAACTACAAATAATATTTTCAATAGTAAAATGTTTACATCAGAAACATGGCTATGACAAACTGGCTGTAGAAAGGTACACAGACACTAGGAGCAAGGTACTGGTTTTCTTTTTTATTTATTTATATTTTTTTAATTAAGAGAAGTTACCTCAAGTTCTCAGCTACAATTACTGTTATTGTTTTTGCACTAACAATATTGCTAATGGTTCATCTAATTAATTTTCCAAATAAACCTATTTAGGTAGAACCTATTTGCACTTCTAATCTTAATCCATCACGAAATAAAACACGTTTTCCTCTGTATATTTAAGACTCAAGGGAAACTTTAAATCATGTTACCTCTATAGTGAACTTGCTGAAACTATTGAATTAAATGCAACACATTTTCAGATCCACCGCATTGTGGATGCTTGTCCCGTGCTACATATTTGTTCAGACCATTTGCATCTACAAGTATACCAAAAGCTACCCTACATAACTATATTTTGTCAGGCAGTTAAGGAGGATTAGATATGTCAAGCGGGGGTGGGGTTTAATAATGGAAACATTAAGTACCACTTAGAAACTGTCTCAATACCTAGTAAAGAGCCTCTTCAGCTTTTATTTCCCATATTAAAAAAACCATCACAAATGAAAACCTGAAAAGAAAATACTGGCTCAAGATTATAGTAACTTTTCTTCCTTCCAGAGCAGATGCAAAGAAACCTCTTCAGAGTAACTCATCTATTCATTTATAGGACTTGCAAAAGGAAAACAAACTACTTGGAAAGTTGCATTTCACTGCTGACTGCTCAAATTAGTACATCCATAAGAACGACTTTAACCAAGGAATTCAAGCACACAAACAGCAGCTGACTTCAAGGACTCCGTAAGCAGCCAAGACATTTTAGAGCTAACTGATGCATCCCTAGAACACACTGCTTCTACATTAGCACTCACATTTCAGTGCCCTGAACCAGCTTGCAGGCACCTCCTACAAGCCAAGTCGTTCAAACAGAGTATTGTTTCCAAAAGCGTTTGTGCTGTGTGGACACCCTGAGTCAGGTGCAAGGCCAAATTCAAATTACACTTCACACTGTACAACGCTGTGTACAAAAGCTGCAAGTTGTACATTTTTCTCTGCGTTATATTAATGGGTAAACAAGGCAGGAAACGCACCACTCTCTCCTATACAATTAATAAGCCCCTTAACGGTATTTCACGTTAAAGGTAGGATAAGTAACATCTCAGAAGCAAATTTCAGGGTAAGCTAGTAATTAGATCACTTCAGATTCATCAAAAATAAATTAGCCTATGTTAAGATTAACTACGTTTGCAACTTGGCTGCCTGGTGCAAAGTTAAAATACTTCAAGGGTTATTCCTAGATTCCCAGAGGGAATTTAGGTTCAAATCTTTGCTGCTGGTTCCATGTGAAACCAACTCTGTCCAAATTTAGTTACCTCAATGTGCTGGCCAGAAGACAGGCACAACCCTCAACATGAAGGTGTCTAAAAAGCTGTATGAAGCACAGGACAATAATGGGCATCGGAAATACACACACTGCAGCCAGTTAAAGATTCAGATCATTAAGCCATTTTTTCAAAATCTTATCAATTTTTTTCTCATATCCACTACTGCTTAACACATCCACTGGAGCTTATTACCTTTTTCTTCCCTGAAGATCTAGAAAAGATCTGTAGCCCTTTAACCCTTGAGCAAAACAATAAAAAGGAACAGAAGGAAGAGAAGCGGCAGACATGCACTTCCAGCCTCAGAAAAGTGGCTGAGCAGCAAACATAAATACCACATATCAAAGCACACGTAACTGAAGAACAATTTAAAAATAAGCCACTCCAAACAACTACAAGCCCACAGCCACAAATTCACTGGCATTAAATACTAATACACTAGGACTGAAGAACCAAAAGAAGCTACGAGCTTCAATTAAACATTCAATACTTTCTTCCAAGCATGCCTATGTATTTTTTCTTAATTCTTCTAAGACTAGATTCTGGCACTTCTTCCTCTACATCCCTTCTTGGTTTCCCTGGCCACCAGAACTACATCAGAATTTATTTTCATTCTTTGTTTTTTTGCTCCTCCCCAGGGATCAACAAGACTTTAACCAGATTTTGAAGAGGTTTCCATACAAACTTTTTCTGTAAAAGTTATAAAAAGGTTACTCAAAAACACTGAGGAGTCTGAAACAATAAAATTGCAGTAACCCTCAACTATTTATCTTTTGCAAAATAGAAGGTATTTGCACACAAAAGAAATGTAGAAAAAGTAGCCACCACAATGAAATATTCAATAAAACTAAAGCCTAAAACTGGTCAGCTACCCCAAGAAAAAATCCTGTGCTGTTGTAAGTCCAGTTTTTTCCTCCAAAGATGCATGGCAACACATTCCAGATTTGGCAACTTATGAAACTGTATCAACCCCTCGTAACTATTCAGGAAATCCTAATTGTGTCTGAAACAGTCTTTTGCTTATACACTATTTCAGTGTGGTTTTGTAATTGCTGATACACCAAGCAACCAAAAACCTGGAGAAAACCTTATCTCGAAAAAGGCTGCAGACTAACTTCAGCTAAGGAAAGATGCCTTCAGTAACACAAGATGTAAAAAGAAATATCCAAATCATTTTTTTCAAATATCCACTCAGCCTTGCCTGGGGTTAGCTAGACACTCTGGATTTGAGTGCTGATTTTATCTCAGTATTAAAAGGAATGTGCAATTGCATAATTTAGATTTCACATGATTTATATAATGGATGTCTAAATGCGCCTGACCTATGAGGCCAGCACCATTTCTCCCCCTACAACTTCAAAATACAGTTGATTTAAAAAGCACATCATTATAAGACTCTACAGAAAAGGATTTGAGAATGGGACGAACAGTTGCCCAATGTCTCAGGTTGCTCTTTTTGGAAGATAATTTTTAATCTGTATCACATCAGTGACTTACTTTACATTGCAGCACACCATCTTGTAGTGGCGTAAATGAAAGGTGGCAAGCTGTTGCATGGGGCAGCAGATCAAAAAGGCAGGGGACAGCTGAAACCAACATATTGTGCAACGAAGCCTTGAAACCAAAGCTGTAACCACTGCAGCGTGCCAGCAACCATCTCCTTACTTCCTGAAGACAGCTGGGTTTGATGTCACTTCAATAGGAAAACTGCTGTATGTTTCTCTTATTTCTGAACAAAAGGATAGCATTACACAAAGTTCCAGCTATGGCTTCCATGGCCTGATAGGGAATCTGTAAGGGCTTTTGCTTCCGACAAACTGCACTGAAGGATAGCTTTGAAGTTAGCAGGGCTCAAAAAGAATTTAATAGATACTGCAGGACAATATAAAAGTCTCTACAGTAGAGTGATGACAATCATTTAGCAGCAGGCATCCTGCATTTTCACTATTCAGGCACTGAACTCAAAGGCATTTGGCCTAATTCTTATCGTTTTTCCCAAAACACATACTTAAATATAAACCTGAGACTTTCAGATTACATTTGCTTTAACAACCTGAGCTTAAGTACACAGAACTGTACGTGGATTCCCGTAACATTACGGTAAATATTTTTTCGGTATTATATGCCTTGAATAAATTCTCTAGTTCAAGTATCTTCAAAAGCAGACAAAAGAACTATGATTTTCAAAGTTCAAGTGCGCATTCAAATTTTGCAATCATATATACAACTTCAAAGATATCTTCACTTGATCCTTGTTTAAGTGATTTTTCAAGTAGGGCATTTAATTATTAGCTACTGAATAACTCAGAGAACACTCTGAAGTCCACTTTCATTCATTAGTATTTTTTTTAAAATATCATTTATATCTTTTTTTTCCTATCAAATTTAAACTCTTAATAGCCCTAATCCATTTAGTGCAATGATGTTCAACATTTATCAGTTACAACACATAAGGAAAACCAGCTGAAGTGTCCATAGACATGCCAAAAGAAGTTTGCATTCATACACTTTATAGTAAATATTTAGCAGTTGTCTCTAAATTGCTCTAAATTATCTTGTCTCTAAATTGGATAGACATGGATTTGACAGATGGACCGCTCAGGGGATAAGGAACTGGCTGGATGGTTGCACTCAAACAGTCGTGGTCAATGGCTCGATGTCCAAGTGCAGACCAGTGACAAGTGGCATTCCTCAGTGGTTAGTATTGGGACCAGCACTGTTTAACACCTTTGTCGGTGACAAAGACGGTGGGATTGAGTGCACCCTCAGCAAGTTCGCTGACCACACCAAGTTGTGTGGCAACTGACACGCTGAAGGGAAGGGATGACATCCAGGGGACCTTGACAGGCTTGAGAGGTGGGCACATGTGAACCTCATGAAGTTCAACAAGGCCAAGTGCAAGGTCCTGCACATGGGTCAGGGCAACCCCAAGCACAAATACAGGCTGGGCGACGAGTGGATTGAGAGCAGCCCTGAGAAGGACTTGGGGGTGTTGGTTGACAAGAAGCTTGACAGGACCCATCAATGTGCATTCGCAGCCCAGAAAGCCAACTGTACCCCAGGCTGCATCAAAAGAAGCATAACCAGCAGGTCAAGGGAGGTGATTCTGCCCCTCTACTCTGCTCTTGTGAGACCCCCACCTGCAGTACTGCATTCAGCTCTGGGGGCTCCAGCATAAGAAGGACATGGACCTGTTGAAGCAAGTCCAGAGGAGGGCCCCGAAGATGATCAGAGGGCTGGAGCACCTCTCCTATGAAGACAGGCTGAGAGAGTTGGGGTTGTTCAGCCTGGAGAAGAGAAGGCGCCGGGGAGACCTTATAGCAACCTTCCAGTACCTAGAGAAGGACCTACAGGAAAGATGGGGAGGGACTCTTTATCAGTATAGTGGTAGGATGAGGGGTAACAGTTTTAAACTGAAAGAGGGTAGATTTAGATTAGATATTAGGAAAAAATTATTTACTGTAAGGTTGGTGAGGCACCGGAATAGGTTGCCTAGAGAAGCTGTGGATGCCCCATCCCTGGCAGTGTTCAAGGCCAGGTTGGATGGGGCTTTGAGCAACCTGGTCTAGTGGAAGGTGTTCCTGCCTGTGGCAGGGGGGTTGGAACTAGATGATCTTTAAAGTCCCTTCCAACCCAAACCATTCTATGAGTTCATTTATTCTAGAATAATTTAAAAAAGTAGAATAGATGCAAAAAAAAAAACCAGGTTAGAAGTGTAGTTTGGATCATCTCTAAAGCCTGGCTTAATAACTGCATCAAAAATTGTGTGTGAACTTGAGGAATGCAAAAAGCATGTAAATTAAAAAGCAAAGAGTTCAGCTTCCACAGCTGAGAGTTTCTAAAAACACCAGTGCAATGAACAGAATTCAATACTTACAAAGTGAAAAGGTTGGGATGAAGATGACCTATATTATTTCTCTAGGGCAACAAAGTCAACTCAAACTTCTGAAGTATCTGTAAAATCCACTTGTCCAAAGCACTGGGAGACCCTCCTGTGCCACAAAGTAATGCCTTTCTGTAGTGGGGCTTTGCAAACATGACTATTTTACCATAGAAATATTATGCAAAGTAGTAAAAGGTTTTGGTGATGGTTCCTTCTTTCTCTGCTGTACCAATTCTCCCATGTTTGACAGATGGGTATTGGCAAAATTTGCTCAATCCTGCTGTTGGATTTGATAGCTGTCCTATCCTTGACACCAATGCCTCCTTTGATTTATTTGAATTCTACCACCATTTCAAAGAATCACAAAAACCAAACCACGTATGTGAAGACTCTCATATGCCACAGCCTTGAAGACCTACAGAACAGCTCATGGGATGCAAATAAAGGAGACCAGGGAAACCCAGAAATGGCCTGCCTGCTAAGCACCCCAGGAACTTTTCACACTGAACTGTCCTTGTGATGATGACTCTTAAGAGTGGAATCATAAATATCAGCAATACCATTACTAACACTGGTATCAAGACTGCTGCTTAATTCCCCACAAGGAAGGGATCCAATCCTCCTGCTGGTGACATTTCTGATAAGAAGCCTGTGTGAAGACACTGCAAAAATCTAGTTCAACCTTAGTGGGAAATATTTCATTATATTTTTCTGTTTCCTTGAACATTCTTCCATGGGAAATAGACCAAACACCTGCATGGAAGAGGAATATATCAAATACACCTGGAATAGACAGCCTTGCATTTCCTTCTCCTCTCCTAAGAAAGATTTCACTCCCTGCCAGCATAAGCATGGCACTACTAGAAGGCAGGCAGAGAGCAAGACACATTACCTAGCAAATTTCTTTGCACCGTAACAGGATCAGACAGCAAAAAAATCCTCTCTTCCAAAGGAGGTTGAGAAAGCATAAACATGAAGGTGTGGCTAACAACATTCCTCCACTCAAAGATGTAGTCTTTTGCAGATGCATCGTAAGAGGTATCAGGAATAACAGCTCCTGCCCACTACTTGTGAAATATATTAAGCTTAGTGTGATTGTGTTAGCTTTTCTGAGGAGCATGAATTTATGAGCTATAAGCAACAGCTCTGGATTTACTGAGGCAAGGCTAGTATCTTGTGTTGATACATGAATCCATCATGAAGAAATGTACTTGCCTCCTTAGGGACATATCCTTCCCAGTCTCAGACACAATATATTGTGATCTCTAAATGGTACAAAAGAGAAACACTAGCAAAAGGCAGGCTAGCAAGTCACCCAAAGGAGTAAGGACCAGATCTCTAAGCTCACATTACTTTTTCTATGTTTGGAAGTCCCTTCTGCAGCAGACAGCAGCTTAGTGAAATATCTCAAGAGGGAGTCATATCACCATTTCCTCCTAATCTCTACCATAAAGATTATTAAGTAAATTACTAACTTTTGAATACCAGCAACTTCTGAAGAAAAAACAAAGGTGAGAGAACTGCCCACCAACTAACAGCCACAGGTGAAATAACTTGAAAAGCTGTTTAGAAAGAGAACCAGGCTCCTGAAAGGAATCACTCTTCTGTTCAAGCAAGCTTGCAGCTTGGGGATGAAGTGTATGATCCTCACTGCTCTCTAAAAACTGCTGAAAACAAAGTCCAAAAAAAGCACTCGTATATATTAAGCTGTTTATACTAGCAAAACCCTTTACCCACAAGCAGAAAGGTTAGCGGTTGGCAGCACTCAAACAACCCCACCCTGGAGAGGCCACTGCAGATGACCCCAAGCTGCAAAGCGGTTTCACAGCCTGCCTCTCGCCTCCAGCCCGCAGTTGCCATTTGCTGCACGCTTACCACAGACCAGACAGAATACAGCCAGACCCGTTCAGCAGAAGCCATAGTCAGCTACAAGTGACTGATGTACGTTGTGCCTGGGGAAAATCAGGAACCAAAACTGACAGATATTTACTCCATTTACTAGTCTTCTGACATCAGGGAACACACTTCTGCTCCTCAGCTAAGGAAACTAAAGAGGTAGAGCTCCAGTTCATAGCTCAATACTGGCTCACTGGCTGAAGTTTAAAGGAATCTAGTAAGTAACCACTCTCTTCTACTTAAAAATAAACACTATGAATTGACCCAATACAGAGAAGGTCTCTCTTCCTGCCCCTAAGAAAGAACAGGCTTAGTTAATAATTAAAGTCATAAAACTGAAAGCACTTAGATACACAAAGGATGACTGAAAAAAGTGCTTATCATAACACTTTCCTTCAGATAATAAATCATGCTTTGAAAAAACCCAATCCATGCATTTTACATTTACTTATCCTACTGGTGTCTAGACCTAGCAACAAGCTGCTATAACTATAAGAGACTGCAGCCAGAGCTGTACCTGGCTCTCATGAGACCACATCCAGAGCACCAGCCCCAGTTTTGGGCACTCCACTACAAGAAATTCACTGGGATACTGGAGTGTGGTCTAGTGGAGACCACCAGGATGGCCAAGCACTGGAGCACAAGCAAAAATACTTGCAAAATACTTGGAATATGTGCAACTAACACCAAATTGAGCTGTCACATCAGCCTTCAGCCTGCAACGCACACATAATAAGAAAAAAAAAATATGAGAAACTGCTGAAAACAAAATCCAAACTTACTAATTTTGAGAGGAGACTCCAGCTTCAGCCAGAAGTAACAACAATACTGGGAAGCACTGGTGCTGATTAAGAGAGGGAAAACTGGACATTTTTACATCAGATCTACAGACTGGGTAATACAGGCCATCTCACAGCACAAAATGGCAACAGGCCTACTGCATGGATATCTTTAATTGCTTCTACAATACTACACTTAGTTTTAAAGCCTTCTGTCTCAGGAAGAAGTGTGTTTAAAACAGAGAGACAAGCACAAATATTTCAGATATTGGAGAGAACATTCTGTTCCTTTAAAGAAAAGGAATCAAACATGCATTTCTTTTTAATGGACCTGTTGGACTGCTTCCAAAAAGAAATGGTAACAGTCCCACTGTTTTGAGGCAAAATACCAGAAAACATGTCGAAGAATTATTTGTAAATTACTCAAACCTAACAGAAGCAGCAAAGCAGTTGTCTGGCTATGACAACTCATTTTAACAGCTGCATAGAAGAGTAACATTTTCAAAAGGATGCAGACTACACTGCAACAGGCTATTCATCATTTTCCAATTTGTGATTTCATGCACCGTAAAAGGTTTTTGCAGAATGCATCTACTGCACTCATTGTCATTTTAAGAATACGGCGTGTCTGTGTCTGAATTTGTACTGTGAAAAAAAAAAGGATGATGAAGTTTTCATGTCAATAAATCAAAATTCTTCATTTTTAAATACAATTTTTTCCAACTACAGTTTCTGTTGTTGTACTTCCGGTATCTGAATAGAAACATCAACAACAGAAGCACAAAATCAGTAAGTAACAAATACAAGCTTAAGCAAGTTAATGCTAAGTTGTATCTCATCGATAAATAGGAAGATAAACCTCCTCCATTGTGCCTCAGCTCAGCTGTGATAGCACCGACATTCCTTATTGGTAACATAATCTCCTTTGCAAGGAATGCTATTGTAAGGAATAAATATTAAAACCCTAATGCTCCAGAACTCCACTTGCCACTAGCAAACAGTAAGTTCTTCTGAACAGTAATAAATTATGAATTGGCCAATTCAAAAGGCTTTTAAGACCACGCTTTTGTGAAGACAGCTTCCAGTTATGGAGAGTAAATCAATACACCCCTGTCTTAATCTATAAGGAGGAATGACACTGGCAAGAACCAAGTCAATGTCACCTTCCTACTGCTTGTCCATCACCAGGACACGTGGTGTAAGAATGAAAATGCAAATCAAGGAAAACCTACAGAGCTGGACATCCCATTGTGCAGAAGTTAAGGATAAAGGACAGTGAAGCACACTATCACAAGCCTATGGACCACTGAGCGAACAGGCTGGGAGGAGTCAGGGTAGCTTCAAGTTTAAGAAAGCCACTATATGAAAGACCTGGCCTCTGGAGGAACAAGTCAACTTCTCACACTGGAAGCTCTGGAAGTGAGAAGTTTATTATTCCTGTAGTGAATCAGTGCTCTGTTAGAGCTTCCAAGCTACATACCCAACACATGAACATAAAAGGAAGAGCAGGACACTACATACAATTAAGCTGAAAATTTTAAGGACGATATAGGGAAAGTGTACAGAAAACCCCAACATGCTGGGGGGGTCTAAATAAGCAAGAAAAAACCTAAGCAGAGTTTTAAAAGAAAGATACAGTGATGTCTTTAAAAAGAGCCAAGGAAAAGTATAACTGAATACAGGGAAGAAAGAGTTGGTTGAGCAGTATGTGGTTACTAGGTTAATTTCATTACCTCTATTTAATAACATATTCCCCAAGCATTATCTCATCACATCCTACATTATGCAATAATTCAAAGCCATGTTTGAGTACTTATCTTCAGTTGCTTAATGATTAGTCTTCAATTCACACTGCAGATGTTTACTTACAGAACTAAGAACACTGGACATTTCTCTTTGCATGACAGTGCTGTTGGAGCCATTTCCCAAATCAGCGTGAAAAAAATATATTCAAAACCACCGCAATGCTTCACGAGAATGAAGCTATGGAAGGTGATCTATCCATATGGTTGCATTACACAACTGCTTTCTCTAAAAACCTAAATAAGAGACCGGTATACTTTTAATCTTGCAGTCAAATCCATATCAAAGAGGATGAATACAGTAGCTACTTGCATCCAAGTGTGTTCACAATTGTAAGCTCCTTGGTACAAGAACATTATTAAAGGTAATTAAGTAGTTAAAAATAAGGCCTCAGAATCTATAGTAGTTATGAACTGGCATTTAATATATGCTTTTCAATACAACAATAAGTGATAATAAGTGTCAAGGACTTTATTTCCAAATAATATTAATTACACTGAAAATCAGGACAGATGAGAACAAACTTCAAGTACCACAAATGGGAATAAATATTTTTTTAATAAATTATCTCTCTCTCTCTCCCCTCCATTCACTAACAGCTCACAGAATGCAGAAAGTAATTATTTCTCCAGTAAACTACAGGAACTATGAAGGTGTTTTACTGGGTGAGAAAAAGCACAGAATACAAAACCAGACTAATTGTGGAGAATTGGAACACTACCTCCGATCCATTGGCATTAGAGGACATTTGCTTAAATGGTACAGCTTGATTTTAGGAGAGCCTAGTTGGGTTTTATGATTACTGAGAACATTACGGAAAGGCAAGAGTAAATCTAATCTCTGCTTTCTTCTTTTAGACTGATGGTAGATTACTCTTGAAGCCTAAATGTTTGAAAAAGCACTTAAGACTGAATAAGAGCTTCCTGAAGAAATTCTACAAGGCTCCAGATTTAAGACTAGGGGGTTTTCCCCTCTTTCTGGTCCATTCACTAATTACTCTACACACACAACACACAGATAACAGATACAATTCCCAGATAACTTCTGTGAATCACAGAAGGGCTTCTATATTTCCCTTGTTAAACTTCCTATTAATCATCATTACGCTAACTGAATGTGTGCTACAGAACAAAGATCTCCTGGTATATATGCCCTACCTGTTTTTACATGTGGGCCTATAGCTCAGGGAACAATGAAGGGCTAGTCATGATACCAAAAATAAAAAAAACGGGGAAAAGCAGCTGGTGCCACTTTCACTTCCAAGTTCCCCTGCGGGCACCACTGAGTCACACACTTGAAAGGAGAACCTTTTCTTGTTGTTTTTGGGGTGGGTTTTTTTGGTTTTTTTGGTTTTTGTTTTTGTTTTTTTTTAAAGCTCCCACAAATGCTTTTAAAAGATTCAAAACCTCTTACTCCTGGTTGCAGTTCTACAAAAAACAGACTTTAAAAAAAAAAAGTCTTTCTTTTGGAACAAAATTTAAAACAACAAAGTGCTCTCTACACCTTACCAAGTAGCATGCCCCACAGGTATCTGCTTAGGACAGTTATCCCTCTTACTCTCTAACCAACCCATCAGGAAGGTGCAGCCAGCAGAAAAGGACAAGCCCTGCAACACACAGAGGGGCCAAACACCTTGGTAAAATCCCTCCTCAGTAACTCCTGAAGTGCAACAGGCTGGATACACAAAATTTTTTCTTTCCACACACTGAGCTCCCAACAGCTTCAAAGCAATCCCACTAGCCTGAAAAATGTGGTTGTCCTCGCAGTAATGTACTTTATTACTAGAATTTGTTAACCCTGTCAGCTGTTACTATTATATAGTTTAAAAAGTTCTGGGATTGTTAAATTCCTACAGGCACATGGAGCAAAAAGCCTACACAAATTAACTGGTACTTCAGATGTGGTTTTCATGAAAGCTGACAGATCTGTAACAATTCCTGAAAACAATATAGGTTTGAGAAATTTTTCAAAGTGACACATCCTGACATAACAGCTGCGTTAGCTATGCTTTTTAATTAAAAATGACACCACATCTGTGATAATAGGTTTCCAAAAATCTTGTGTATAAAGCAGTACATTCATGAACAAACCGGTTTGTATTTTGTCCTGTAATCAGTATTATCAACAGATGTAATGCAATGTATTCTGCATCAATTAATCTACTGCCCAGCGTGCTCTGAACTTTCACCTGTTCAATTTACAGTTAACTACTATGTACCTACTGATAGATACTGTAACAGAAAGAAAAAAGTGTTCCTAATAAATAGGTTTACTATTATTTCAATTGAATATATAGATTTTTTGTTTGTAATATTGTTTTAATAAAAAGTTCAGTTGGGTAAAAAAACCAGTTCATTTGCCATGATGTTCTAACTGATGAGAAATTTCCAGAACTGATTTATAAGAAACCTGTGGCAGTCAAAGTTCTCAGATTCATCATTAAGAAGCCCTTGCAATTTCCAAACCAGGTATTTGCAGAAATGCAGGCCTTGCCTGCAGTAGGGAACCTGAGCTGGTTAAGGACCCCCCTTGCCTGACGAGTCTTTTTGAAATTCACTGTGTGGGGGCCCAGCAGCTAGCCCTCCCCAAGGCTTGCAGTCCATGAAACCAAGATCTACACCTACCATTTAAAAGTTATTAACAGCAAAACCGGTCCAATCCTGAAAGAGTTCTCGAACTGTTAACTACAGTTAGGCATAAGTCACAAATTCAAAAGTCAGGTAAAGAGGAGGCAAAAAAATTAAGCAAGAAAGTATACAACTGCAATCCTAGGTCCGCACCGAAGAACAGCCTCCTAACAGCAAAGAAGTAATTGTTTCGAGCTCACTGCTCACATCCCTCACCAGGGTTCATTAACAACCCTTGAAACGATTACTGACCCATCCACCAGACTCCATCCAACCTACTCTCAACATCACTATCCGTCCTAAAAACAACTATGACAGCTTGCTGAAAAATTCTGAGATGCTCTTTGGCCAAGGACAAGTTAGGCTGCAGCAGAAAAAAATTTTCACAATTCCCACTGAAAAAAAGTTTAATTTTACTTTTCCAGTGAGGGGGTGAATGCTGCGGATCAGCGAAAGAGAACAGGAAGATCTTAGACTAGAACTAGCTTGTAAATATTCCCAAAACAGACACCAAACTTCTGTGACTTTGCCCTGTCATGACTATAAGCATCTACTATAACCATTATGTGGCCATGCGGTAGTGCCAATTTCTATAAAATTGTATTATCCATCTATATGTTTACCTTGGTCACAGATTTCCCCCCCTGTTTGAATAGTATTTCAAAATTGGAAACACAAAGCATTCAAACAAAAATATGTTTGTATTTTAACAGAAATTTTGAAGACATTTTTAGTTCTGAAACTCAAATTTGCTGGAACTCAAGTGGCCACATTTTGCGGGCAAGATGAAAGATTTTGAAATAAATGGTTACCCTCTAAAGCAAGACATTCATGTTATCCAGTGTCTGAACTGAAATGGACTGACTGCAAACAAAACTCAATTTGTTTAAGTTTTCATTCACAAAAGCAATTTCTTTTAAGTAATTTTGTACACATGAAAGACTGAAGCATGGAATAACGCTATTGTCATAAAAGATACTACTATTAAATAACAGTTATGTACTGGTGAAAATGTTACATTCAGAAACACTTTAGGAAGTGCCACGCAGTTACTACACATGGTCTGCATTTTCTTTCCAAGTTAAATATCCTGGGAGTCGAAAATTGTTAACGGGTATCAAAATCTCCCTTTTTATCATTTTCAATCCCTCCCAAACCAGTGAAGAAACAGCAGCAATTCCCCATCTATAAATTACGCAGGCTCAGCTTCAACAGCTTACTAGAAGAAAAACAACAGAGAACTTGAGATTTAGAGGTCTTCTATGCAGAGTAAGCCCCCCCATCCCTTGTTCTTCCCTTTTTAAGTTAAGAAGCTAAGTTAAGAGAGTAACCCAAAGAGCTCCAGGACTCCATGCTAACTATTCTGCATTCAAACATGCGCAACGACTGTAATGTAAGGCTATAACCAGGATCACGCTTAGTAGAAAATAAAAAGCTTATCCTTTCTGAATTAAATCACACAAATATTACAGGGTAGTCAGTTCATTGCAATTTAAGAGAAATGGCAAAGCTCATTATGTTATTTTTTAAATTAAATGAGAAAGCAAAACGTAGCAGGCAACATGCACAACTATGCTACTTATATCACAACTTCAGTAAACAGGCAATAAAACACAGAAGCTCACCACCCCCCGCCAGAACCTACTGTACAGAAAGCCCTCTTAAGATTCACTCCTACAATGCAGTTAAGTAGAAGATTTCAGAAAAGGATGCACAAAAAACATTTAGCAGACTTAACAATTTGATTAAACAGAGTCCTGGGAGTTTAACAAATGTTCAACAGCATACGCATAACATTTACAACAAGAAAGAAGAAAGGCACCTGGAGACATCTGACACTGGGCATGCTCTGCAGGCATCTCAGTGCGCACATGCTCTCTACCAGGTTGGAGCAGCCTAGCCACAAAGACCTTGGCACAGAACACTGCAGGGTGACAAAAAGGAAGGAAGAGAAGAAGCAGTTAGATGCCACAACAAATCACTCAAGGCAGGCAACTCATTAGTATGTTAACGTGGATACTTATCTAAGTTATTTCTACATTAATCACAAGGTTAGCGGCCAAGGGTAAAATAACAACTGAAGATCCTTTTCAGAAAATAAGCCATACCTCTGTCCTATCAAGGATAACAAGCTGATTTTCCTCATTTGCAACCACTTGGCTTTAATGCCCAGCTGAATATTTTAACTTACTACCAGTAGTATCAGAGTTGTCACGGTTTGGGTCCATGAGTTCAGCAATGCTTCCACACATCGCTACCAACAAAAGAAGTTCTGCTGCAACGGGGGAAGATGCCTTACTCAGCAAACTGGCCTGGCCGTAATTGCTTGCGAGGTTTTTACCTTTGCAGTCACCCTTGGGGAACAGAAGTGCAGGAGCTTTTCATTAGGGTGGCAAGTCTTTAGAATACAACCTGGAAGAGCTTCGGTAATTAGGGTTTGGCACCCCACACTGTCTCAACTTTCTCAAACAATTTGTGCTTATTTATTCTGACAGCAAAGCCAACATTAACTTCTGAGGTTACAGTCTATGTACTGGGACACTGACAACCAAAAAAAACATTTAAGTAGTTTTTAGAGAGGAACACCACCTAGCTAAGTTCAAATTGCAAGACCAAGTTCTGCTTAGTCAAGATGCATGGTATCCTGATTAAATAGGTTATTGGGGTAAAAAGTTTGTATTATCAGTTGAGGGTATCGCAAAGCCAAATTATACCCTAACCACATTTATTACTCATACCGCCACCCAAGCCAGAAAGAACCAAGCTTAACTACCAGACTACATGTTGCTGACGCTAGAAGTTCAGAAAAGTTTGGAAATCCTTTTTGTTTCTTTTCTGAAGCTGAAGAAATTTGATGCAGACAGACTCCCCAAACCTTTTATAGCTCTGTGATATTATTTCACAGTTCCTTTTAAGGACAGAATAGCACATACACTACATAATCATCAGATAAAGTTAGGGAAAAGGATTCAATTCCTCACTATCAAGCAGTGCACAAACCCAGCTGTAAAATTTGGCAAGGACTTAGTTTTCAATGCTTTTCACACAGGCTTCCAATTTAGTTATAACAAACACCAAATCTTTAAAAGAAAAATCCCACCCAGATCAAAGTTGAAAGTGGAATAACCAGAGGTGAAGACTCAGGGAAAGTGGTTTGTGCCAGTAATGAGGGGAAGGAGGGAGCCCAGAGCAACTGAAGAGGTTAAAAACATATTATTTGTTTAAAAAATTCATATCTTATGAATAAAACAAAAGAAAGCTTAATATTTTCATCTCTGTGCTAAGGAGAGAAATTAAAGCAAAACCAGGAAAAGAATGACCCTATCAGCACCAAACCACACTAGAATTCTCTCTCCTCTTATCCAGCAGGAAGGTTGTAATTCCATATGGATGTTCTGTACTATGCATATATAGTGGGTGCATATATTTGGCACAATACCCGAATGGTGTTTCTGCAACACTGAACTGCTGAAATTCAGGGCATGACTGCAGGTATTTATTAAAGCCCAAATAAATTTATGCGTTTTTAAACGTACAGGCCCAGTAAAAATTTTAATTCTGCTCCCATCACTTAGTAGAAGTCATTGATCAAGAAACACAACAAACTTCTCTCCTAAGGTTTTCAGATAAGGTGTACAAAAAAATCACTGGTTTAGGTTATCAAACTGTGTTTTCTTTTAGGAACTACTCTAGCTAAATAAGCTGAACTTTAAGAACTTAAGAGAAACATGGGTAACTTGAAAACAATTTTTTAATTTAGTTCAAAATACATTAGACACAGAGGCCATTTCCATGCCAAGTTTAAGCCACACAAACCCCTTTCTACAGTATTACGAAACACTGAAAAAAACAGTTTATAAAAATCACTGGACACTTAGCTGTAGCAATCATATTGCACAGTACCACAAATTAAGTACTGCATTCTACTTCACACTAAAACAGGAATGTGCAAATATTTGTGTGCTTCACTGACATGCTATTTCTTGACCCTGCTTGCATAGGAACTGTCATAATAAGAGCATAATAGTGTAGTAAAGATTTAATTTTTGCATAACAAGAGCATGAACTTATGCCTTCACTTTCCACTTGCCTTTTGTCAGGACGCCAGGGAGATACAGCACTATTTAATACAGTTTGGGAAAGGGAAAATGACACTGGCCAGCAGGCATAATATTACATGCACATATCAGCCAGTGTCAATCCCACCAGCAGAAAACAGAACCATACAGGTTAAGATAAAGCCAATCAAAACTCAAATTTTAAGGAACAAATTAATTCGCAATGCAGAGTTTTAATCAACTCACATTAAGATAGCTGTTTGTTCATCTGAATGCACTACTTGCAGGGGAGAAGCAAGCAGATGAAAGAGGGGCTTTACAGCTTCATGGCAAGGAGTAAATGATGCTGAAAGAATAAAGACAAATAGAGAAACCCTCATTCTGATCTTTTAGATGCCGTATGTTTGGAAACATTAATACATTAATTTTATTTTTATATGATTTACTGTAATTCTATACACAAAGAACTGCTTTGGTGGTCCAGCCTCAGGAATTACACTTCAAGATTTAAGTTTCAATCTTAAATCTCAAATTTAAGAAACTTACACAAATTCTTGCATTTGCATTCAAAACTATAAATTCTCAGTAGTATCAATAAAAAGGAATATGCTTCAATGTCTTTAAAGGTCAGATGCTAAGAACTTCTTATATTAATAGTAAAGCACACAGCAGTGTTCCTCCAATAAATCAACTTTTGTAGGTGGTAACTCAGAGGATGGAGGCACAAAAAAAAACCCACCAAAAAAACCCCAACAACAACAAAAAACCCCAAACCTATTCGCCTTGGTATTTCTCAGGTGTACAGTGCTGCTATTTTGTTAAAGCACTGTAAAAAGTCAAGAAACCTTTCATTTCAGTGCATTTGAAATTCAGAGTTACATCCAAACAGAAATCCTCACACTTTCCTACCCTTTAACAAAAAAAAGAAAAAATTCTCCCTTTTATTCTACAAAGCCCACTAAATTGCTCAAGAAGTGAATACAGACTATAGCCTGTGATCTTGATGGAACTAATACACTTTTGATATCCACTGACAGAAATACTGCAATGTCATAATTAAGAATGACAGCATGTACATAACCAAGCCTTATTGCTGGAAGTTTTATAAAGTATTTACAAAACTCAGAATTTTTCACCGCATTCATTTTATTTACACAAGATAATTTACAGAATCAAAATTTATTGGTGTGTTTACAGTTTGGGAAATTATGTTATTTAACGCAAAAATATCCTTGCTTTTGAAAATTAGTTTCTAGACAGAGTCCAAAAAAGACTGGTGAGGGGAGGTATTTTGGAATTTCAAAGAAAAACACAGTAAATCAAATGAAGGAGCTAATTTACTCCATTTTATTAAAGAGCATTACTAATTATACAAACTCACTCCTCCTGCAACTTGTTTCTTCTGCAGTTTATTACAAAACGAAATTGAACATAAGAACCTAACAAATCACTCAAGTTTACAAATCCTGAAGTTTTTAAAAGAGTAAAAATTTAAAGTTTAAAAGACTTTACAAAGTCTGAAATGCTTTTCCCAACTTTCTTGTGACAAGCCAGCTCCTCAGTAAGGTTAGTTCATGTTCTGGATGCCTGAAGGACTATGAATAGGGCCTCCAACTGGCAAAAAAGGTACAACCAAAAAACTTAAACCTTCATTCTGAATTCTCTTCAGGTTTTTAGCTATAAGAAACTCACGTGCTATTCAACATCAGTAATTTTCTGTTCAGTTTACTTTGATAAGTAACAGAACTGATACTTCTTCACTTCCATTAACACTTAATATTGAAAAAATCACGGGGTAACTGCTGTTACTTAAAACCCTCTCTATGACTGGGAATGACAGGCACATTCCCCAGTAGCTCAGATTTAATGCTGCAAAAAGGGGTATTCTGAAAAGCAAACTTAGACTTAAGGACAGTATGACCGTTTATGAAAGCTATACGCTCTCAAGTCAAATTTAATATCAAGCTCAGATCTTAGTGTCTCAAAAATCAGCATTAACCACAATAAGACATAAAAAAATATAAAGCAGTAACACTGTTCAAAGGCCTTCAGTATTATTTTACACTCAGCAGGGAACAGTTGCCAACTACTCAAACTCCATCCCCTTTTGCTAGTTGGGATATCATCCAGATCTTACCTGGTGTCTTTACTTCAAGTGATTTATTCAAAATAGTGACAAGCAGAACAGTGTTGAACCAACGAGATAACAGAACAAGTAGTCTGGATATTTGCAAGAAGCGGAAAAGTAAAAATGTCAAAGTATACTCTTAAGTGTGAATACTTAATCAGAAATAAAGTGTGAGGGCATGCATGTAACACAAATACACGTGTTCCACAAGTGACAGCCTGGCTTGGCATGATAACACATTCACTATGCTGCGCATTTTGGTACAACATTTAATATCTTTGCTGAGATACTCATAAACAAAGAAACAATTTACGTCAGACCAATAGCAGTACTTGGTACTCTTCCTATTCTCATTTCAAAACCAAGTTGTCCCTTGAGAGATGCAGTGTATTCACATGCTCCATACAAGTTTGTTGGAATCAGTGCCATCACATCACTACCTTTTCCGTGTCCAAAATGCAATCTCACATCCAGTCTTGAGTGTCTGATTTGGAAGGCTGAGAACCATTCATACAATAGATTTCCAAAATCCATGGAGTTTTACCTATGCATTCAAGTGTTCTGCTTCAATTTAAGAATGGCTACATTCTCAGATCAAGAAAGCTGTCTTAGGTGTAACTTACTCTTGCATTTCTGTCCTTCAATGAACTACAAATGCAAAAGTGAATTTCTCAAAAATAAGTATTCACAGAGTAGCAAGGTCATTTTAACTTGTGAAATGTTTTTGATTATTCCTTTATTGTTATCAGATCATTCTAAAAAAAAAAAGTCAGTAACCAATAGCTGAGGCACACTTCCGTTAGAAAAATCTGTTTAGCTAGATGATTGCCATTCAAAATAAAAATCGCTCGATGTTACAACCTTCCAATAACCATTCAAGATCTGCACGTACGTTTCTTGCATTTGGGGAAAAACACTAAGTGAGGAATCAGGAAATTTAAAGCAAGACAAAGGGAAATAAATTATCAGATAAATTCTCCTCATTACCACACCGTTCTTCTAGATAGGACAATGAATTCACAGAAGGGTGATCGATAACGCAGTCCCACTCTGCTCCTGAAGATCAAAGGACGCGTTTGCTACAACCAAATGAATGCTACAAAAGGAATATGGGTTCAATGGAGAAAAGATTAAATGCTTTCTTTGAATATAACAACAATCTTACTCCATTATAATTTATTCATCAGGATGAGACTCATGAGATGCAGTAGCTCGTTTTCAGGAAGATACAAAAGACTAGGAAGAAAATCCTCGTATGTTTACATAAGCCACTCTGAATGTTAACTGAAATAACCTAAATTTTCCAAAATACACAGTATTTAGATTAACCCTTGCTTCCTTCATGTACGTACATCCCAATTCTCAGTTTCAAAACTCCAGAAGTGTGATATTCCTTTCTGCATTAACATATCCTATGCTACATAAAAAAAAAGCCATTTCAAAAGAAAAATGGTTTTCCTATGCTTTTATGCAGCAGGAACAGAGGTGTTACAGACATCTACAGACAGCTGCACACCTGCTCTTAGTAAATCATAACGGGAAGGGGGAAAAAAAAAAAAGAGAAACTTGGAAAACAGACCTAGCACTGACAACCGAAATAGTAGAAACTTTTAAGTTAAACACTTAGAAAAATGTGGCTGAAACTTGTCTAAGAAGTTAAAAGTTGTCTTAGACTCCTTTCTGTGCTAAGTTTTTAAGGATGAGGCCTAACACAATCTAAACATAATATTAACCCCATCTAAAAATCTAATATAGACAAGGCAGCATGCACTTTAACTTGACGAGTTTAAATGCATATGAAGTCTGGGCTCAGCACATAATAAAGTGCTAGCTTCACATTCAGGGTTTGTACACCAAATGCTGCAGAGGAATATTTACACAGCCTTTGATAGCTGACTCACATTTTACTTTTTGAAATGTAAGACTCAAAACTTGGGCAAGAACTAAGCCTCCAACCTGCATATACTTGCGCTCGAATTCAACTTAGCTTTACTGCTGCCTTTGATAGGGCTGTTCCATGTTTCAAAAAGTTAAGCAATATTAAATATCATAACATCGGGTATCTTAATCAGGAGTACACGTTTATGCTTCCTCTTCCCCCACCCCCCCAGCGTATTTTAAATTATTTCCTCTTTTCAGTTTTTATCATTAAAGATGTCAAGTTCACTTCTGCCTCCTCATTCTCTCATTTTAGAAAAAGGCACACCCTGAAAAGCAAATATTCCGCGGGAAGATGTTATTTTGCAGTGTTAATTCCAAGGTGAGTCTGATTGGTGTGTGGGACAAATTCAATTTTGTAGTAGATGAGACTGCAAGAAACGTGTCAGACTAAGGTTAATGAGTATTTCCCTTAGATTTTCCCACAGATTTTTTTTAAAGAGTTACGCATGCCCAAGACTTCTCCACCCTAACAAAAACAAATTCAAGTCCTCAAAAAAATCAAACCAGGAAACAACAGTACCTTGTGCACAAGTAATTCATTATATATGCATTCATCAATTAAATTCAAGTATAATTTTTGCACAAAATACCACGCCAGCAAAACAAACGCAGAGCTAAAACAATACGAGATCAACAGCACCTACAAGAGTTTTTTCTACAGTAGATTAAATATTGAGGCCTTAAAATTTGCTTTAATAGCTGTCTACAAAAGAGAACACTCAAGCGGCTTAGTGTTATTGCTATTAAGATCAAAAGGAATTGAGGCATACTGCTTCATCTAACTTTAGAAATAAGTTGCCAAGTTCATTAAAGCACTAACTTACAATAAAGCTGGGCATTAGGAGAGGTGCAGGTCTCCCATTCACACCAGGTATTCAACTTGCATAACTTTATTTTCCTACCAGCCAGGGACCCTGCTTTCTTTCCTAAGACACACAAATACCTTCCAAACCTGTCTTTAAGATAACATGCTGTAGCCTTTTACAGTCATCTCAAAATCTCAGATGAACGTGACTCAAAATACAACCACACTCCCTTACTCTGAAATAAACCCACTGTAACTTTAAAGCTCATCTTGAAAACCATGCCTTGCAACTGGCTCAGCTATGCTTTGAAAACAACTAGGAACGGAACTTTATGTTGAAATCTCTTCAAGGATTTTAAAAGGCTGACTCCAAGTGCTGCCCACAACAAGATTTCAAATGGCATTTCAGCAGGATAAAGCTACTGGAATTTGTACTACGAGCAACTAGACAACTTCTCTAAATTTCTGATGAACTCATCAGAGGACATGGCTAGAAATCAGAGCAGGTAGCTATTGCTTTCCTGAACCTGACTGAGAAGTTCAATGAAGTCATTGGTAAGGCTGCTTTCTCCTTTCAGAAGCAGGATTTGTAAGCTGTTCGCTTAGTGCCCCTGTACCTGTAGATACTGCTTTCCAGCTCCACAGAAGGCAAGTTTACCTTATGTTCCTAGGTCTGTTTTTCACAGTAGATTTGCAATTTCCTAATAAACTGCATGTGCATTTACTGAATATGCCCTTTCTTACTCTAAGCTCAGCACCTAACTTGTTGTGTTCTAACGCTTTAGGGACATTAAGCAGTTAAAGCAAGATACTGAATTTGCGGACAAACTCATCTAAGCAGAAGCAGCAAGATATAGTACAGGGTGACTTCTTACCTGAAACTTTGTTTCTGGGCTTCAGATCCACCAATCCAGAATGAAAGGGGATTCGAATGGGTTTTCCTTCTCAGACTTGTCTGTTAAAAGAGAGCAGCCAATCATCTTCAGCTTGGTGTATCTACTTCTTTCTTGAACGAAATCCCAATTACGTACTCCTAATGCTGTTAGAGAGACAAGGCAGCCTAGGCACCTTACCAGTCCAGTAATGACTACGTTAGTGGGGTCATCGGATTGGTGGATCTAAGACAAAGAAACGGTTTTAGGGACAAGAAATTGCTTTCCCCTGCCCTGAAACACCCAATGCTCAGCAGTGTTTTGGGGCTACAGCTCACTTTGCAAAGATTAAAGATGATGAGAAGAAACTACAATGCAAATAACGAAGCAAAATGCTAAAGCTTCAACTGCCAGCTTACACCTCATGAGCCTGCTCCATCGACTGCCAGAATGGTCACACAGGTTTTTAAAACAGTTCAGTACAGTTCTCCTGATTTGCCATATACATGCTGTAAAGCATTTTATTGTAATGATTATTTCCCTGTTTCCAGGCTCAGAATGATCTAACTTGCCTTACGTATCTGCAGCACAAAGATGGAGTCTTCAAGACATTTATGATCTGAATGACAGCACTGAATTCAGTAAGTTTTCAGTATTGCTGTGTGTCTGGAAAACAATCTAAAACTAGAGGAGAGTAAGCCAAGGCATGCTACTCCCAAGACAAGAAAAAGTCACCTCTTACTGAGCAAGATGATAAAAGGCCTTCATCCAGTACTTTCAGCAGTACACTGGAGAGTATAGGTGACTAATTTAAAGCAGCTGTAACAATAACACCTAAGAGAAGATGGAGTCAGCGGAAAGCCCATACTGTGTGTGTAACAGAAAGTGTATCCTAGAGACACCAGACTGTGTGCCTTCCAGTCAGACCTTCAAAAAGTTTGAGATGTGGCCTACAAAATTTCCCCTAACAGCAGCCAGAAGCAACAGCAACATTTTCTATAACATAATGCTGCAACGTCCGCAGAAGAATATGCCGCTGCTGTCTCTCACCCTTTCCTCTGCTCTCCAACCCCTCCAGAGAGCTGAACCAAGCATTCTGCAGCCTCCACAACGGTGCTCCACGCCTCAAAGCACCAGCAGCTCGGCAAAGAGTCAGAGAAACTGCCATTGTTCACAGCTGTGCCAAGACACTGTCTCGAAGACAGTCATGTCCCTGACTGCCCAGAGCTACCCGAAGAAAGGTGCATCTTCATCATGGGGCAATTTTCTGCTTTTCTACCACTGGTAAAGCAAAACATTATAGGGTGACATTGCAAGGACAAAGCAGCGCTGTAAGCCTGATACTGTGTCCAATCTATGATTTTTAATGCTGCCAAGTAAAGTGATAAGATGTCTAGGCATATGACTCAGAATTTTAAGGGTACAATATAGCTCAGTAAGAAGCCAGCTATCAAAATTATATAACATACTGATTTGCTAAGTCACAACAGAGTCAGCAGGGTGTTGGAAGGAGAGGCACTTCACCGTGAAGGCATTCCTTAAAAGTATTTGAAAGTGTTACAGCACAGCTCTGATTTTTGTCTCAAGAAGTAGTGATGTGATAGAGACAGCCTGAACAGCAAGTTTCCCTGGCTAGTCCTTCGTCAACCAAACAGAATTGCCTGAAAGATTCTCTATCAAATACAAGCTGTAATTGTAACTTAAATTTTGCAAACAGATTCTGAGTATAGATTTTCAAAAAGCTGTCTGTATTTTTGTCTGAAATCTAATTTAAATTGGCGTGACTGAAAAGGATATAAGATTTGAACAAGGTATCACCAAGCGAGGCAACCTGAACACAAGTTGTTACAACTTCTTTTGTAACAAAACTCCATGTTCAAGAACTCCTCAACAGTACGAAACTCAGAGGCCCACAACTCATAACACTGAATATATAGTTGTGTTTCTCCTCTAAATCAATGAACAAAACAAAACCTTGTAGCATTGCCACAGCTAAAAGTTGATCCGAAAAGCCTTTCTTTACTGTTCTACCCAGAAAGCACATCAGTCCCTATTCCTAGCAAGGAATCTTACGATCTACAAATCTACAAGGAATCCTACATCTTACAAATTTCTGTTTGTATTCATATAAAAAATGAGCCCAGGAAGCTGAACTACTCTTTGATCCTCAATAAAAATGTTCATTTCCTGGGGCAGAAGTACAGGGATGCAAGTCCTGAGGGGACCTGGATTAACAAAGCAATGAAGAAACAACATGCCTTCAAAAGCTCCCATTGTTAATTTAGCCTGCATGAGAAGCACATTAAGTTTCCAAAAAGAGTCAGTGCTTTTCTGTTGTTAAAACACAAATGGCGTTGCATTATTTTTGCATTATCTGGTCTCAGCCATGCACTGCTCGTACTGGGAAATGTGTGGAAGCAGTACAGGAAAACAGAGTAGGCTGTCAGATGTCACGCTGCTGAGCTCATAAACACACCAATAAACTGGGGAAGGAAGGGATTTTCCAGAAAAAGTGGATTTTCTGTGAATAATGAAGTACTACCGATACCATGAAAATCAAACTGAGAAATCAGATTATATAACAACATAAACAGTGGCATTAGTATAAAGACAACATCACCAGAGAAAAAAGCTGGAACGTTAAGTATTGTTACTAATCAGCATTAGTTTAAACAACTCAGTAAATATTCTCATTTCCCTTCAATTTATTTTCTCCCTTGCAACAAAAACAATTGTCAGAGTAGCCCTCTTATAACCATGGTCTCTTATTCTCTCCCACACATCATTCTTCCCTCATTGGCACGTTTGCTGCAACATCCATTTCATTTTAAACCCATCAGCAATCTCACTTTGCACGCTGCTGCACAAGCACTCAAAGCAGCGCAGGAAGATGAAACTGAAAATGCCAAAGCAACAGTGACCTCTAAACTCCACAGCAGTAAAACGTAATGCATCAAAAGACATACATCAAGTTGATTTAACAAGAGGCAAAGGTGTTTTAGAAAACACACATGAAATGAAAAGGTACATCCATTCTTCAAAGAACATTCCTAATTCTCTCTAAGGGTACAGCTTGTAACAAGGCAGTTTGTTTTGCTGAGATGCTGCCTTCAATGCTCATCGGTGACCCAAATTTTTAGCAATGTTCAACAACTCTGCCTAAGGGATACAGTCAGAACGGTCTGAAATGTAGAAATGGCATACACGTGCTTTACAACTTTTTAAAGGAGCAACCCAATAGCACTTCAGAGAGGGCAGCTGGCGTGCATACCAGCGTGCCTGCAGAGATGTGATCTCATTCCACAGTGACACCTGGACACTGGATTTATGAGCACAATTCAGGACCTCCCGGTCCCAAGCCAGAGCTCACAGGCAACACATCGCCCTGAAACGCAACGCACCCAGCGGTGCTCACACACACAGGAAGCTCTACACATGTTTCAGGCAGCAAGGGAACTTTCTCTGCTGGATCTCACTTGCTCAGCATTGTTGCAAAGGTTGGAGAATTTAGTAATGTTACAAAATTTAACTGCATTGTGAGGCAAAAAAAAAATCTCCGCATCTCGAATGAGATTTAAGAAGCCTTTGGCGAAACACCAGCGTTTAGTCTCCCCATTTAGTCTTTTTTCTGTTAAGAACTAAAAGCAATTTAGTTTCAGAATTTTCCCCACAAATGGAGCATCTGCAGTGTTCCTTTGCCTGTATAAACTGATGGCTGCTGCCATAATGATCACAAGCTTCAGTTAACTTTTTTCTTCATAACCCCTCTTCTGCATCTTTGTATTCTCCTTCTTCCCTTTGCCACCCCATTTCCCCAATCAGTCTATCATTTCGCCTAACCCTTCCCAAAAAGATACAGCTTTCCACACTTTTTTGTCCACTTCCCTCATTTCATCATCACTCTGCTGGCTCTAAATGCAGTTGCCTTGCTCTAATTCATTTTCTTAAGCTCTTCCTTCCCACTTTCTGCACCGCTGCCAAAGTCACAGCAATCTACTCTCTTTATATTTGCATCCTTCCTCTTACAGGCACTCTCTGAAATGTGACTGTCACTCTGATAGCCTGTGCAGCAGCCACAGATCTTGCATCCTCTGCCCCAAAGGCTCGTCTGCGCCTTCCTAACAGCCATGTAACCCTCTTCAGGTAACTGCTCTAGCCATTTCCTTTTTTCTCCCCACGTATGAAACTGTCCAGCATGCCATCGACTGCAGGCTTTAATGCCTGACATGCAGCTCTCAACTCCTCTAACTTAGCTACTGAAGATTAAAAAAAAGATAACTGCAAAGAGATTGTTATCCTACTGAAGAAAGCACTAGTTTACACACAGGTTTACAAACATCTTACTAACTCTCCATCTACTCCCAGCATTTGACTAAGAACCAGCCACATTTTAGCTATAACACTACTTTCTTTGTTTCAGATGCAAAGATGATTGTTGCCTGTATCTCTATCACTATGAAAGTAAACTCTTTGAAGGATCCCTCTAAGAACATGTGGAAAAAAATTCAGAAAAATGTAACTGCCTGCTTGGCTTGCAATGATTGAGACAGGGAAGAAAAAAGCCAGAACGTTACAGCCCTACTGAGATATATACAGCAGCTGCATTTTAGCTTCCAAACAGAATGCTAAGATTTATTTTGCACTGTAAAGCTTTAAATAGTTTGGGGGCACAGCCATCTCCAGTTGCACTAACCCAAGGAACTTCAGGTACCGCTGGCATGATTTACGCAAGAAGCTGCTGCTGGCAAGGCATGCCTACGTGAGATACTTTATTCTGAGTTTGTTACCTTTTGAAGACCTTCAGCTCACATCAAAGTTCTGCCAGGAGAAACTGAAAGACTTTTGGCAAGATATTCAATTATAGTTCTTCATTTATTATTTACAGAGGCACTTAAACACTGGACACTTTTATGAGAGACAGAGAGAGACGTTCTAGACAATGAAAGCAGTATATTAGGAAGAGTATTTTCCATATGTATAACCTTAAGATACAAATGATAATACAGTGTAAACAAGTGCTTGTCAGTTTTATTCCTCGGCACGGTCTTTCCATAACCCTTTCGTGCTACTACACGGAGCAGTGTTATACTGAATTTAAACTGCCAGCTCTGCAGCAGAGGGATCTGTGTTTGGAGAACGGCACACGCACCAAGGACACAGTGGAAAGACAGATGATAATAAGCTCAGTAAGGGTGAGAATTTACACACAGTTGGCTTCCTGCTTCAGTAACCATGTCCCATAGGTGTCTGCTGGGTACAATAGCTTGGGAGCAACAGATTTCTTTTTTTTTTTTATACTGTCCACATCTTATGCTGCATGCAGTTCCCCCCATAAATGCATACCTTTTAACCAGCATAAAAAAACCTACTTGCCATACTTTTAAAACCACTTTAATACAAACTAAGAAGCTAATTACCCCCTACTTTGAAAGTCTGCTGGTACAACAGAAGTATGGAGTTCAGTGAAGCTTCCTGAGAAAATGAAAACACAAGGCTTTTAGCAGGTATTGAAGGCAAATGCATTTAAACTGAACAATACAGATTTTATACGCAACTCAGAATCTATAAGGGAAAAAAACCTATTTCACAGAGCATTGTTGTTGGTACTTCACCTTAAGAAAGAAAAACGTTTGGTTCTTTAAGCGAGCAAAAAGGTTACAGTTATCTAATTTCACAGAGAAAATCAAAACCAGGGGAAGAAAGAGCTCTTTCAATCATTTTGGCTAGCCCTCCATCTGTTCTGGATTACTTCCTTACTACTCATTTTCTAATAGTTTGCTCACTCACGCAAAGCATTTATAACTGAGACAGCCTAAGTACAAAGGTATCTAAACTAAAAACAACCCCATCAGATACGCTGTTAGCCTAAATCTGGACCTCCCGCAGTCGACACAAGCTAAACTTTGAGGCCTCGTGCCCTCTTGAAATCACCTCTACAGGCAGTGGGTATCCTGCCCATAGACATAGATAGCATCTGCAAATGAAAGCCCTGAAACGAATGTCATCACTAAATCAGTTGCTCATCACCGTTAAAATGGCTAGATGACATGATTTGCAAAACTAGAGCAAAAGATGTAAAGCCTTAAACTGTCCTAAAAGATGCAGTTACTTCAGAACACTCGCTAAAACTTCATACAGCAAATGAAAATTGTCACTCTGAAACCTTCAAATATTTCTCTTAGATTCCAGCTTTAAAAATAGAACAGTATTATTTCCATGACTGATTTTTCTTTAAATAAATGCAAATGATCTATCCAGTGAAGGCACAGTTGAGGGCTAGAACATCGTGTTCTGAAACTTCATGCAATTAACATGTTGACACATTATCTCTTGTTTATCAGTCGCTCAGAATGATAGTGTATTTGCTCCTCAGTACTTTTGCATCATACATCTACTCCTGTATTTACTACAGATTCATCCTTGGCATTGGAGGGAAGTGATCAAGCACCCAAAGCGCATCAAAACCAATCTCCTGTATCAAAGAGAGGCATAGAACATCCTGCTTTTAGTAAACAATAACATTCTTAAAAAGAAAAGCATCCCACTAAGTCTGACACACTAGGACAGTCCCTGGTTTAGGGATGTTTGCCACAAGCATTAACAACCGATACAAGAGTTTGCACATAATACTGAAATCACTGACTGAAAACTCAGTCAATACAGCTTCTACTTCTGCTTTGTGTATTTAAACAAATCTTCCGGAGAATCTTATCTTCTACAATGCACAGGAAGGCAAAACCTCTGAGCCATGCCTTCATTTAGGAATGACTTTCAATGGTTTTAGTGAAACGTTTACACTCAAACACAAGTGTTTCTATGCAGGCCTCCACTACAGTTGAAATTAAATTCAACTACCAACTACATTTTAGAGAGTACCATTTTCTACAGGAAACTACAGAATTAATCATTCGCCTTATAGAATTTTTATATTTACTAATTTCTTGTGAAAGAGAGAAAAATTTGTTTCTTAAATCTGCTACTATGTAATAAAAATCTGAGTAGCCCCATTGATATTTGCATCGATTAGCACATTTCCCAGGTCCAACTGTAAACATAGGGTGCAACAATTAACAATAAAAGTTACCTTTGCTTCTGCCTGCTAACAACGTGGCCCCAAATAGAAGAAACTTCTAAAAAGGGAGACCATTTACAAAAAGACACACAAGAAAGTTGAGCAAAGCAAACGTACCTTCCAGCCTCAAATGCTACTTTGGCACCTCACAAAACCCTAGGCTGAGGAGTATTAGTAACCCTCTGTGCCAGGTAGGAAAAAAGCCACTAGAATTCACTTTACACCTCGGAAATCTAGCAGACATCTTTTCTGTAGGCGACTCATCCTGTAACAGATACCCACACAGCTGCCCCCAGCCTCTATCCTCGATGCTGCAGTCCACTAACACGGAAACGGTTCTGATGTCACCCAGTGCAAGATCACCGAATCGATAGGGATCAGGAAAGGAGGCTGGTTAAGAACAGCTTTTAAGCTACTGGCCTCAGCGATCAGAAACAAATAGAGAAAGAATCACAAAGGTTTTTTGGGTTTCTTTTTTTTTTTTTTTTTTTTTTTTAATTTCTGCTTCTTGAGAGCAGACAACACTGGAAGAAAGTTTGTAATTTCCAGATCAGGTAGTTTAGCAAGGACTCTACCAGTTAAAAAAAAAAAAAAATTAACGTCTCCACTGAACCCAGCTCACCTTCAGAGGGCCTTAAAAGCAAATTTTTGCACTTTACCACTCAATTCTGCACTGCTGCATGACATTTTGTACGTGAAAGCAAATTATGGTTATGACAAACAAATCAGAAGATATTTAGTGCTTATTATTCTCTCTCAGCGTCTAACTTAACTTTATTCATCCCTAAAGGCAGTAAAACTAAGGCCCCTAATATTTGGCTGCAGAAGGCTAAGATCTGCTTATTTTTAAAATAAACCAAACTCTATTGCTTCCATCTGGCCGCCTCTCCACTAACCCGAATTTAGCGGCGTAAGCGTTAATTAGGGGCTATAACAAATACACCCATTAGGTCTAGTTAGATAATACCGTGTTGGCCGGACCGGAGCTCCAGCACCGGTGCTGCTCTGGGAAGACGGGAGCTGCCCCCCCGCCCCCCCCCCCCCCGAAAAAACCACCGACCCGAGGGGCACGGCTACTAGAGGAGCCCCAAATCCTCACGCTGGAAGTTTAAATCCGTGTGTGTGTGTGTCCCCGGGGCCCGCCAGCCTCTCGCAAATGGCATCGGGGCGGGCCCCGGGGGCTCCGGCGGCGGGGGGAGGCCCCGGCCGGGAACCAGACGCTGCAGCTTGCTTTTTTTTTTTTTTTTTTTTTTTTTTTTGGGGGGGTGGGGGCGATCCCCGCACCGCCGTGGTGCTCCGGGGCATTTCGGTTTCGGTTTTTGCAGCGTGCCCGCATCACCCGCTGGGGCGGCTGACTCTGGCTGAACGCAGCGGGGAGCGATTTTCCGCGCCTCCCGGACCGGCCCTGCTTTCGGGGGGCTGGGGAGGGGTGTTTCTTATTTTTAGTTCTACCCTTTTAATAGCATTAAAGGGCTCGTCGCGCCCCGGCCTGCGCCGGGAGGCCGGCCGGCCGCGGTGGAGGAGGGGAGCGGAGCGGATCCCCCCCCCCCCCCACACACACACACACAGCGGGGCGGCGGGAGGAGCGGGCCGGGGCCGAGGGCGGCCTGGCCACAGTCACCTCAGCGGGGCGGCGGCGGCGGCGGGCCCCCCCCCGCAGGCCCGGGCGCGGCGGCGGGGCCTGCCGGCGGGCGGAGGGGAGAAGGAGGAGGGGGGGTGTGGGGGGTGGGCAGCGCGGGAGGCGGGGGTCACTCACCATCAGCTCGATGGTCTTGTCCTCGATCACCGAGTCGGGCTCCATAGCGGCGGGCAGCTCCGCCGCGGCGCCCCGCCCGCCCCCGCCGCCTCCCCGCGCCCGCCAGGCCCCGCCGCCGCCGCCGCTCAGTTCGCCCGCCCGCCCCCCCCCCCCACCACCGCCGCCGCCGCCGCCACCGCCGCCGCACGCACGCTGCGTCCTCCGCGACGTCACGACGCCCGGAAGAGGAGAGGCGTCACCCGCTCCGGCTCCCTCTCACTAACGGACCACAACTCCCGGCGGACCTCGCGGTCCCGAGCCGCTATTGGCTGCGGGAGGCTTCCCGGCGTGCCTCGCGGTGGCGGGAGGGAGGGGGAGGGGGGGGAGGCGGTGCTGGGAGACGCGGCGGTCCTCCTGCCCGCCCGCCGGCGGTAGGCCTCGCCGGGGCGGCCCCGGTCTGAATGGCGGCCGCCGCGGGGCCTCGACCGTGCCCGCCGCTCCCGGGAGAGCGGCAGCGGCGCTAGGGCCCTCAAAGCGGCGCCTCGGCCCCAAGGCGGGAGGAGCGGGGGGGGCTGAACGGCGAGAGGGAGCAGGAGGGCCCGAGCAGGACGGCGGCTGCTCTCGGCAGGCTCCGAGGACGAGGGCTCCCGAAACTCGTCCTGCCCCGGTCGGGTCCGGTGTCCTGGGACGGAACCGGGAGCTGGCCCGGTGCCTGTCAGAATCCCTCCGAACCGTGGGCAGGGAAACGGCTCTAAAATCCTCCTGGCTCTGCCAGGGAGGAAACCGGCCCCTGTCTTTGCTCCACACCTCAGGACTATGTTCTCCTGATTAAAATTCAGAATTGCCCGGGGAGGAAGGAGGGCCAAGCTGGAAAGGACGGAAAAACTCAGGCCTTGCACTGGCAGACGGGTCAACATGGCAGTAACGTTTGTCTTGGGGTTTATGAAGAGCAACATTTTCACGATGATACTTTGGTTGGTTTTGTAGCTAATTGCCGCAAGCTGTTACAGCACCTCTGACCGAGTTTCTTCTTGGCGGCAGAGCCGGGTATTACCCGCTTAGTCCAAAATGACGGTTAAAAACCCAAGAGAAGTTGCAGCACGTACCTTGGGAAATAAGAAACCTCCCTGCCTGAGCTCCCCCATGGCCCGCGGCGTAACGGGGAGGCGGCATCGCTGCCTGGGACTGGGCACCTTCACGGTGCCCCAAATCAGTCTGGAGGGACCCGGGTTCGGAGAATGGGGCTTCATTTGTTTAACAACGCCCCAACGGCATTTTATTTTTACCTCTGCCCTCATAAAACAGTGAACACCCAAGCTTGTTAGCATCGTGTTTTTTTAGAATTACCAAACTATTAAGTGGTGGTGTTTTTTTCCTTAAGTAGCAATAAGAAATGAAAATAGAACCCATGAAAAATACCAGCTTCTGCAGACTGTACTTAATGAGGAAAGCATTACGATATGCAGAATCACGTGCTGAGTATGAACGCTGTACTGTTTATTTAATAAACAGTCTTATTTAAGAAGTCCCTTCCTGCCCAGTCATGTGCCTCAGGACTTATCTTGCTGGCATCACTCGGTCAGGCAATCCTGTCTGCGCTTTTAAGCGGAGTACCTATTTCTGCTTGCGTTGCTACTCCAGCTGCTCAGCCCCGTACAAGATGAAGATCCACCCCATCGTGGATATACTGAAATGGGATTATTCACCAAATGCTGAGTGACAGCAGGCATAGCATTTGGAAGACAAATTGATGGTTCTCGCCAGAGGAAGCTTTCAGCCTAGGTTAGATGAAGACAGAAGGGGCCAAATACAAAAGCTTGAAAAGGAGATGTGTCGTACTTGCAAGGAGATGTGGAAACGTGGATAAGGTGGCGGCATTTCCATCTAGCTAATCACAACCCTTCGCAACGAGCAACTTTTTCAACCTTTAGGGTCTGTATCCTGCTGGCAGACTGCGGCTTGCCGCCGTCCTCCACTACCGCTGCGGAGACGCACCAAGCATCTGCAGGCTTCGGCTGCTGGGAGCCAGCTGGCGTGTCAGGTGGGATTACAGGATCGGCGACACGGAAAGCTCAGGTGCTTGGGGTGACCAAGGGCACGCAGGCTGCGATCTGATGACACAGCAGGGACCACATGCATTTGTAGGCATGGGGAATTGGAAGCAAAAGTGTCATAAGCAGCAATCTGGTGTAACAGCACAGCACTAGCGACCCTGTGCTTGCGATGAAAATGGACTCGGTAGCTTCATGCTAAGCATTTTTTTTTCGTTACCTGTTTAAATCTCTGCCAAATGGTTAAGAAACAGAGTATGAATAAAAAGTATGTACAGAGTACATAAAAGTATGGAAATGGTACAAAGTCCTTTCTTATTGACAACACACCTGCTTTACAGGACATTTATGTCAGCAGAAATGTATTTTATTAGTTAAAAAATGCTTAAAAGAATACTTATCATGAGGTCTAAACTCTTTTCATAGCATTTAAAAACGTAAACCAAGAGCAGCAGATCTCCCTCCCCGTCAAACAGCTGCTGCAGCTCAGCATCTGGGGGTGAAACTTTGATGCGCCCCAAAAGCTGCCCCATTGACATTGTTCTGGACAAAGCGAATACCAAACATGCCGTTGTCCCAGAGTCCCTCTAACTGGGAGTACAAAGCCCAAACTCGCACACCGGCGGTCACGTCAGCTTGGGCTCTGCAAGCGCCCGCTGACCCTTATCCAGACACGCTCCATTTCCACGTGAAAAAACATCCGAGGGCTTTTCCTGTCAAACCTGGGCACCCAGGCTGGCAGCTGAGCTGAATTCTTTCCACCTTCACATCATGACCTATAACGAAGGACTCGCAGGTCCAATTATACGCTGTCCTTCACGTTGTGTAACACCACTGACCTCGGCGAGCTCACAAAGGTGTCACCGAGAATAAGGTGGGACAAAAAATCCAGCTCACTTTTGCTCTCCCTGTAATCAGGCATTCGCTTTGGAGATCAAACAAGGCAGCAGATATTTGTTTGTGACACCAAAGTAAAAAATCAGCATGTCTCAGTCTAAATATACACAGGGAAGAGATTTGCTGACCGGGACAATGCTATTTTACACGGCACTTCCCAAAGTACAGCTGTACAGTCAGGCAAGCTTTCTGACTGTGGAAAAGATTGTCCAGGACATAGGAAAAGAGAAAAGAAACATAAAAGAGAAAAAAAGGCAAAAATTCCTCCATTTATTTAAAGAACGAGTAAATTCGTGGTCTCATTCTGGCAGTCTGAATGGTTAATGCATCACAACGACAGACGCTACAGAAGCAGGCGTGGGTCTCTGAAACTGTGGCATGAGCTGTAAGATGGAACTTGAGTTCCTGTAATCTGCTTTTAATTGTGTGGAAAAACGCAATTTCTATGACATGAAAGAAAGAGAAGAATGTTGAAAGTAATTAAGGAAAGCATTATTTAAAAAATCAAAATTTTTGGCTTTAATGCAGAACACAAGAAAAGCAAGAGTGGGGATATCGATCCTTATATCTGTAAATTAAAGTAAAATTGTTTCTGAGCATCTCGTGACTTAAGAGCTCATCAGGATCGAGTGACGTGTCCAAAGCAAGGTCCAATAAAATGGATGAAAAATCAAGTTTTTGATAAACTTATTCTAAGATACAAACCCATTGGATTCTGCTGAAGCCAAGCACTGTATTCCTATGACTACACGAACCGCACGACTGCAGTAAGTTGAGGAGCGCGTCTCTGGGTGTGTGCTCTGTGTTCGGGTTAACACAACGCTGTATCAATAACTCCTCTGTGTGTGTGTGCGCGCGCGTGTGTATCGCCATTTGCTGACAGACGCATCTGCACATCAGCAGAGCAGGGACAAAGCTGGTCATTAAGCGCTAATGACGACCTTGTTCAGGTGGAAGCACACCAGGGCGGTGGGGCAGTTTCAGCCTAAGAGGACTCGCTCTGCCAGTTTTCCTGCGAGGATGAGGATGAGGGGGAAGTGGAAGACGGAAAGTCCCAGTGCCAACGAACCGGAGATGCCTCCACGTTGTGCAACACGGCAAGAATTCATTGAGGCTGATGTCACTGTATCGAAGCAAAAGTAATCACATGTTTAAAAAAACCCTGGAAAGCTTGTATCGTGGGTCCCAAGACTGGCACCGTCCCGAAAGCTGCGGGCATCCGAGTCGCTGCGTCCGATCTGCGAGGGGGCGAGAGGCTGCCCCGATGAGCTGGGGATGCGCAGGGATGCAGCCCCAACCCAAACCACCGCCTCTGGGCTGGGACCTCTGCCGAAACTTGGCGATGAGTCCACGTTTTCTGTATGTTCATTGCGTGATGTACCGATTTCCTCTTCCAGCAGGTATTTTCCAGCGGGCCCTGTGCTTACCTGTGATCATCTGCACTCAGAGACGGGCGGAGAGGGCGAACTGCTGGCAGGACCAGGCGGGCGGCATGGGGAGAGCCTGGCAGGTAGCCACGCCGCCAGCCCCATGGAAGGATTTGCTCACTAATCCTCTCCAACCTCTCCTCCCCCACGGGCAGGTCCGTCTGCAGCTCATGCTGCCGCGAACCGGCACCGCAAAGCGCCTGGGGGAGGCTATTAGGACTGACACAGCATAGAAATATTTCCCAGTTAGAACACGATTTGATTTTTTTCTCCCCATACCTTTTTCTGTATAATAAAGTGAATTAGTTCTAAGCCTGCGTCCATTTGCTGAATTGTTTTTAGGCCTCAAACAGCCCAGTCAGATGGCAGTCATCCTGTCAGCATGTCCCTTATTTCAGGGATCCCCCTTGATGTTAAACACCCACAGGACGAGGATAAAAGTGACTGACCAGGGTGCCTCCCAGACAGGCTCCTCCGTACCCACAGGCAAGGGCGCTGCCCCCAGTCCCACCACGGATCCAGCAAGGCTGCAGGCAGGTGGGGGAAAAAAAAAAAAAAAAAAAGAAAAATAAGAGACAGGCAGTGGCAAAACAACACAATCTCTGGGATTTGCTATGGAGCTGGTGGGAGGTAGCTGCTCAAATCCTCCAGCAGCTCCGTGGGTATCCATTTCCCAAACTTCGGCTGCCTTCCCAAAATCTCCAGCCTAACATAGTCTACTCACTAAAACTCTCATCTTAGGATCTTACGATTGTTTATTTGGCTGTTTGGATAGGGATCAGCGGTTACTCAATGGACGGCAACGAGTCACAGTGCGAGAAAAGCAAGGGCAGATACATTTCAAATGCTCCTGCTGGAAGAATAATTATTGAACTTAGAGCAGATAGGAGTAAGATATAAATAAACATTCTTCTTAGGGCAGGGATGGCTGCTCTTGAGGTATGAAAAGTTTATTCTTCCTTCAAATAAATATTTTATAGCCAAAATGGCATGACACTAGTTTTGATGATTTTTTTTAAAGATCTGGAAAGAAAGAGAAGATTCAGAAGGATTCTTCCCCCTTGCCCAATAACTAACTCTGCCGCCGCACAGAGAGAAGCAGCCGGTCCTTATCCAACTTTGCTACGGCCCCTAAAATAACGAAGTTAGGAGCGAGAGGGGGTCAGAATACTGCTATTTGCAAATAAGGGGGGGGGGGGGGGAGGGAATCAATGCAAAGCCCCCACATCCTTGGGTGAAGGAGGAGGTGCCACCTGCCATAGGACCATGCGGGACACGGAGCAGCAAAACCCGCACGGCTGTCCCGGGGGGGCCGAGGGCAGCGTCTCGCACGGCCGTGGCTCACGGGGATGTGGGCACGGGGGCCTTGGCGCTGCCGCTTTGGGGCGGTGGGGCACCCACAGAGAGCGCAGAGCTTGCTCGGTACCCATGCTCCCAAGCATGGGATCCAGCACCCCGATTTTTCTTCCCTGTGGCTTTGCTCATTTGTCCAAGGTTTGGAGATAAGGAACGGAGAAAGGAGGAGGAAGAGGAGGCGTGGGCAGTGAGAGGGCTGCCAGCTGCAGCGCCTGGGTTTTGTGACTCACGGCTGCAGCTCCCCTTCTCCAGCGACACGCGTGCCGCTTTCGCACAGCGCTCGGGTTGCGCTGCTTCAGTTGGCACGTCCTATGTGATAAAGCAGGACGTGATTTTGCGGTCTAAAGATTAGAGAACCAGAAGATCCCATTCCAAAGCGTGGTTTAACATCTGACCCTCTGCACTCCACGGGAGCACCGCTGTCCTTCGTGCTCCTCCACAGACCCTCTCGCCTTCTGCTCACAGACTGCTGCTCAGCCAGGTCAGACGTTGCACCGCTCCTCAGGTCTCCCAAAAACCCCAGAAATCATTTCTCAGATGAAGGAAAACAGCACATAGTTGCTCTTTTCATACACAGGCAGGTGAAGCCAGTAATATAATACCCCCCAGCATGATGGGACTTGGTCGTGAAGATCGAATAGAATTGCTTGTCATACAAAAATTACAAAAAGGTCAGCTCATACAATTCAGAAGGATATTTGCAAACTGGGAATGGTTTAGAGAGTGTCAGCTTTGGATTATTAAGAAAAAAAACCCAAATTTTTAATAAACCATATTTGAACTGGCTGGCTCACCAGAGCTGCCCAGCCCCAGGACTACCGCGTTCTGTAGCCCCCCTTTAATTGAGGTTTTTGACACTGTTTCACTTTGTTCAAAAAAATGGTCCGCACCTACAGTGTGGGAACCGCGCCGTCCTGGCCGGCACCTCTGGGGCTGGAATCACCCCCAGCCCCTTGCATGAGCCCAGCACAGGGAAATGAGCGGCTCCGCATCCCCCAGCCCCACCGCACGCATCCTTCCCTGCCAGAACCCACCCTGGCCCCGGCAGGGGGACGCCCCCTGCCAGAGAGACACCCCTGGGCAATCCTCAGCCCCCACTCCGGCTTCTCCCAGCCTGGCTTCTCTCCTGACTTCTCTGCAGCATTCACAGACACCCTGGGGCGATCAAAATGCTGTTTTGAAGCTCTGGTGCCCCAGTATAAAAACCAAACCAAACCAAACCCAAACCCTATGCACCCTTCTAATTATTTATTTCATGTCTTGGATGTCTGCAATACATTTGTTTCCGTACTCACCGGGAAATATTCTCTGTAGACATGCTGTCAGGTTATTCCAGCATTGTCTTTATTTTCTCGACGTCTTCGGCGTGTTTTGGACACTTAAGAAATTAGAATGTATTTTCACCTTGTGCTAGATGGAGAGAACAAAGCCAGCACCAAAATCCCCGCTCTAACCTCAGAGCCAGCCTTGCTCTGCAGCCTTCCCAGGGCTCTCGCTTGTATTTTCAGGTGGGACAAAAAAAGTTGCTCCATCCCTTGCCTGGCACATCACCCTCCGTTTTGCTGTCACTGCACGATTTGAAAACAGAACCAAACCTTCTTTACCGATGCTCAGCCTGCGGGTGTCAATCCCGAGGTGGGCTGTGGCACGGTAAATGCGGTGCTGCCATCACTGCCAGCCAACCGCAAACCCTAAGCACTCATCTTGGCCTCAGGTTGTTTTGGCTCGGCTTGAACGTGACCGTATTCCCCACCGGTGCTATGAAGTCTCCTCGCTGGAACGGCGGAGCTGGCGGACCATCAGGCGAGCAGTGGCTCGCTGCGCTCCCAGCTTCGGTTTAGGTTTGTGCAATTACGTGGTTGTTGCCCTTGAGAATTGGATCATGTGTGGTGAATATGCTGCAGAGCTCAGTCCTCAGTATTTAATTAAATTTACAGACCCACCGGCAAGAGAGAAGAGTTGACAACAGACTGCTTGGAAGCCGACAACTTACCCAGAACAAGATTTTGACTGTAAGAGCAGGGCAGTAGCTCCTACGTGTGGAAGCGGGCGGTGCTGGCTCTCCGTCCTGCACGGGAGTAGGTGACATTTGGGCCGCTGGTGTCCTGCCAACTGAAGCCAATAATCCATTGGGAGATGACAATAAAGCTACAAACAGCCTTGCTTTGCAATGCAGCACCCTTCAGGCCCATTCACCTACCTAAGCAAAACGGCGAGGGACTGCGAGTAGCTCAGTTACCCCCGTTAATAAGAATGTGAGAAGAAAAGCAATTCGCACACACGGTCTTTATTCCCAGCACCGCGCAGCAAGGGATTAAACCACCCCTTGGTTTTTCAAGTGAAAGCCCCAGCCCTTTTTTTTGGTCTTAATCGGAATTTATTTCCAGGTTATTTTTTTTTACCACATATTACACCTGCGCGGACTTTGGGAAGGATTAGTGCCCTGGGGTTCCCCCCGGACCCTGCCGTCCCCGCTGACACCCAGCAGCCCGGGTTTCTGCCCCAGGCAGTGCGCCCCGGGCTGGAGGACCCTGCTCGGGAGCCCCCCAGGCTACAGCAATGCAGAGCCCTGAAGACCCCCACATCCCCCGTCTGGCCAGAAACCAAAGGAAATGCAGCTTTTCACAGACACAGACTTCGGAATAGCAAAAGTTCTTTCTGAGTTGCGGGTGGACTTTTACATATTTACGGCAGCTCTTTGATTTCCCTGGTGGCTTGTACCAGGTGGGTGACGTGGCACCTCTCAAACCACGGCACATCAGAGTGGCACACGCTGGGGTCTGTGCCCGTGGGGTGAGAGGATGTCGACCTCAGCAAGGAAAAGGCCAAAAGAATAATTTTTATTTAATGTGGATTATCCTCAGCTACGCTCACAGCAGAGGAGCTTGTCCCAGTACCATCTCCACTCACCTCCCACATGTATCACTCTTTCAAACCCAGCCCCTGCATTCCCCACAAATAAGTTCCGATATGCTTGAGAAAAGTAAGATGTTACATGAAAGCTAACGAGCCGTCAGAACCAGACCCGTGGCATCCCCCGACGTGCGGGAGCGGCTCTGAGCCGCAGCTGGGGCGCAGCTCCCGATGCTCCTCACACCAAAGCCACACGCAGCACGTTCCCCCTCGGCACCCTCCTTACACCCCCGGGGTGTTCCTCCTGGAGCTGCTCCAGCAAATGAGCGTGACCCAGGCATTAAACCAAGCCAGGCCAAAGCACAGCAAGGCTCATCTCAAAATAGAAATGCAAAGGTGGGTCTACAGAAAGACAGTCCCCTGTTGTCCCCAGCTTTGCAGAGCACGTCTTTGCCATCCCTAAATGCGCTCGGGAAAACCGCGTGGACCCTGGTCACACCCGGGATGCACAGAGGACACGGGAGGGAGGTATTTAAGATTCACTCGGCCGCAGATGCAACCAAAATCCGTCCCGGTGTAATAAAATAAGCAGGTTAAATGCAAAGGCAGAGCGGCGAGGAAGAGACAGGGCACCTTGACGTGTGACGAAACAGGAGAAATGACGGCAGAATCCCCAGCACGGAGGTACGCGAGGTGTCCCCACGGTCGTGATGGCCCGATGGCCGTGACATGGGTTTAAAGCATCCTCCCTTCCCTCCCCGCCCTCCAGAAATATGTTCTTGGCTCCCAAGTGGGCCACTTGAGCGAAGGCGGCCGACTTCAGCTCATGGCAACCGCTTGCTACACCTGACGCTCGTGTTTCGCGCGGAAAGTCCCCATGCTTGATCTTGTATGCAAAGCACGAACATTGTCCTTTTGGCTGGTTACCTGCCGCATTCCACAGGCAACGTGTCAATGGGAGCTTTCTTAGGCTGTCCTTGTCCTTGCGGACAGTGTAGAAATGGAGATTTTTCTTGAGTAAAACTAGGTCCGGGAGTGAGAGTGGTCCCTCTGCCCGTCCCCATCGTCAGCCCCTGCCAGGGGCTTCTGCAGACAACTCCAAAATAAATACTTCTGCGCATCGCTCCACCCCTCCCTGGAGACAGCATTTAGTTTGTGACATGTAGGATGACATTTGTGTAGGAAAATGATATTTTACTAATATAACCATGGATGTTTCCAGGCCTCTGAGCAGGTCCGGTTTCTCTGAGCATCACCCAGGTCTCAGCCCAGAGGAGCAACCTGGGAGCTGCGGGAGCCATGTGCTGCGCTGAAAGGCAGATACCCACAAATATCCAGCGATAAGGACTGTGGTGTCCCCTCCCTGCGCACGGACGGAGGCACCACATCAGCAGGAAAAAAGCAGAGGAATGCAGGAGGGAGGCACTTCCATCTCAGCCAGGCATCAGCTGCGAGAAGGCGGCTAGGGACCCCACGACCGTGCGGCTGGGGACCCCGCGACCAGCATCCCCCACCACTGGGGATACCTGCAACCAGTCAGAGCCGCCCGGTGTTCTTGAAGGATGGCATCCAGCTACAGCAGCACTCAGATAAGATCAGCCATCCCTCCTTCTTCTCTTATGCCACTTAATTCTTCTATACTTTCCATTTTCCTTGCTAGGAAAACAGTTTTTTCGCACGCTTTTAGCTTTCAGGCAAGTTGCCTGACTCCATCCCCTCCTGTCCTCAAATAATACAGTTCTGCAGTTTTGGGTAAATTTAGGCATGACTGTGCAGAACCGACCCGTTGGGGGTAATGCTGAGGTCTGTATCCTGCATGTCCTTCCCACACACCAGTCCACTGAGTCAGCGTCCTCCTGTGCAACCCCAAACCCATCCCAAACCCACCCGTGGCCGAGAAGTGTGCGAGACATGGGCCGTACCCTGCGCAGCCTTGGCCAGATCCTGCACCCGGCCCCTCGCAGCCAGAAATACTTGAGCAGGCTTGCAGCCTGGAGAGAGACTCACCTCGTGGCACAAGCTGATCCCGAGGGAAGGACCAAAGGAGCTGGTTTGTTTAGGCTAGAGAAGCAAAGACGGAGGAAGACGTGACGGAGCTTTCACGTGGCTGACACGGGGAGAAGTGCTCAAGCAAGAGGTAATTCCTTTTGCCAAATCAGATGGTTAAACACCCTTCAGTGCGCTTAACTGGAGAGCAGTTTGGCGCGGCTGTCCGACGTGTCCTAAGCATTCCCATGAGGTTTCGAGGAGCAGCCTGAGCAGCAACGCGGGACCATTCAGCAGTTTTTCTACTAAATTACAGCAACCTGGGCTGCAAGCAGCTCCCAAGAAACCAGCTAGAGAGGCTTCCCAGGGGCCGCACAGTGCCGTGCCTGGGGACAGGGCAAGCCTCCCGTGGTGCTGCGGGGGCCCAGCTCCTTCCCAGCACGGCTCAGGGCCCCACGCTCGGACGCTCAGAGCAGCCCCCCTGACTGCAAACCCAGGCAAATCCCCAAAAGGGGCAGATAACCCCAGAGGAGCAGCCAGGAGAAGGGTCGGCACCTGGGTGAACAACGCGGCGTGATGGCAACCACCACTGAGATGGAAACCATCGGCCCTGTTCAGGGTTTGATGCTTCATGGGCTGGGACACGTCTCCTCAGTCCTGTGCCTCGGGGTGGGTTTGGGAACGGGGACAGGGCGAGCGCGTCGGGGCGGACTGAGGGGTGCGGGGGAACCTCAGCACGGGTAACAGCAGGTACGGCGGAGCGAACCGCGGCGTCGCGAGCGTAACGGGATCGCCGTCGGTGATCAGCGATCCCGCAGCAAGCCGTTACCATCCCGGATTTCTCCGGACACCACCTCCCTGCTGTGCTGTACCCACTACTGTGACGCTGGGGCTTTACTGCCCAGCAGCATCCCCCGGCTCCGCACTTCGAGCAGCCGCCAGGAGCGCGGCACGGCAGGAGCCGGCACAGGCAGGGCTGGCCCCAGGGTGCTCGGCTCTGTGACACCCAGCAGCGTAGGCAGGGTCGGTCCTGCCCACATCCAGGACTGGAGCCAGCCGTGGGCGTCCTCCCCCGGGGACGTTTCAGGGTGTCCTGGAGCCGGCTGCGATTTTCTGGCAGCTGCGCAGCCCATGCGTGCCCAGGGTCACTGCAAACGTCCTTCCAGGAGCTAGTGCTTGGTACCGTCTTACCTTCACCGGGCTGTTGGAGCCTGGGTGAAGAGCAGAGCAGCTCTTGGGTAACCGGAGGCTACTGGAAGCCGCAACCAAGCCTAGTCAAAGGTCTCCACATTCATACCAAGTCCTGAAGTCAGAGCACAGGGGAAAGCAAGCAGCAAAAACAGCCACCCGGGACTCTCTGTGCCCATGGCAGGGAACACCAAGGCAAGGAAACTCAGCGGTGAGGATCCCGTTGCCAGAAAGCGAGGTTTTTTGTGGTATTGTGGAAACTTGGTGGCCAAAACAGGTGAAGCAGCTTCTCAGAAGACTCCTGCCCTGGCATAAAAAAGAAGAAACTGCGGATTAGAAGCTGGTTTTGCCTTAACAGCTGCGGAGGTGGCTGGGGTTGAAGGGAACAGTCCGACACATGACAGCTTGATGTGCAGCCAGCTGGACTTACGCACCGTTTCCTTCAGGAGCTCCTGCCTCCAGGTCCCGGCATTCCAAGAGTTGGCCACCGCCGCGGCTCCGCCAAGAGCAGACCTGCACACACGGCACCGTCACGGAGCTAGACAGGAGGAGACAGAGCGAAATGGGGGGGGACTGGCCCCCAAAACGGGGGCAGGGGGAGAAGAGCAAGGAGCCAGGAGCCACCCCGGCGTAGCAATGGCCACAGACAACCTGCAGAAAGCCGGACAGGCCGGTGGCTGTGGCCGCGCAGCCACGTCCTCACAGCCCCTTCCCCTCCCGAACGAGGCAGCGATCAGGCAGAGCTGGGGCTCTTCCCCCCCACACACTTCACCTTTTCACCAGCTCAGCCTCCGCAGCAGCTTAAGGTCACCTCCTCGTCCCGCTCGTCAGTGAGAAGTCAGGATTTGCCCTTTGATTTAGTTAAGCACCGAGAAAGATTCAAAAGTGTTGGAAGCGCAATTTTTCACCACCGACTAAAAATAGCTGAGTGAAATTCCAGAGCTGCCTTTCAGCGCCGCCGGCTGCGCTCGGCTTCCCAGGACAATGGCATTTGTAGCCTGCTAGCAACAACAGCGCAGGCCGGGCTCCAGCTCCCGAAATAACAAGTTATAAAGGGCAAATTCTGTCTTTAATTACAGCTATACAAAAAGTAGCATTTAAAAAGAGCATTATCGGAATATCTGAGCACACGGTGCCAACTTAAAACTGAACCGTGGAACGCAGCAAGAGCGGTATGGACTTACTATGCATAAAATAAAAATTCAGGGGTATTACTGAGGGCATTAAGGCACACGCAGTTAAGCGTTTAGAAGAGCTGAAGCCCTTTGGCACAAGAAAAAAATTGCATTCAGACAGCAAGCAGAAGCTGATCTTCCGCTCCCACCGCTCACGCGAGCCTCCTCGCAGCCGGCTGCAGCAGCGCGTGCCCGGCGGCACGCCGCTTCCAGGTTCAGGTGTGGGAGCAGCACAGGGACAGGACCCTCGGGCTGAGCTTTATACCTCTCTGAGGGGCACGGAAGCAGCTCCATGCGACATACTGGACATGACGCTTTATTTATTCGTTTGATTCCAGCTAATCAAGACAGGATCCCTTCTGGGGACAGCATTATTTAACAGCGCACAGTATAGGAGGCCCGTGGAAAGCCACCCTGCCTAGCTTTCAAACACAAACCTGCCGCCTCTGACCACTTGTGCCTGAAAGGGTGCAAACTTGGCCCCACCAAACTCCCAAATTCCACGTTGCAGCAATCCAGCATGCCAAAGGCAGTCAAGTCTCCCGGATAAACGCGCTGCAAGGTGATGCTCATGTTTATTCACCAGGAAGAACCCACCCGGTGCTCTGCAATATTTGATGTGAAGAAAGACGGCTGTAAATCAGCGCTTTCAAGTAGGAGACAATCCGAGTGCTCACACTGACCCCTGTCAGCAGCAAGCCTGCAACAGAAACTGCTTTCTGAAGGGTTAAATGGACCCAGCGACCTTATTTTGGCAACTACAAGGAAGAAATTACTTTCACCACATTTCTCTCCAGCAGCCTCATCTTTCTGTAACTGTGAAGTGCCCCTGGGAGGAGGTCGATGTGAGCACCTTTGCGGTCAGCCAGCGGGAGGGGACCAGACGAGCACAGAGGGGACCCCAGCACACGGCTCCCGCGGCTGCTCTGCAGACTAGATGCACTTGCGTTTTCTTACCGAAACGTGAAGGGGAAGAGACGTGAGAACCAAGAAGATTTGTACGTGAGGAAGTAGCAGCTTCCAAGCACGTCTGGCATGGAGTATTTGTGACGCTGAACTAGACAGCTCTCAGGCATCCCTCCACAGCAGCCAGGCTTCTCTGCTCCTCGTTTTCCCTTGGAATGCAAAACTGAAAAGCAGAAACCAGGTTTGCTGTTGCTGCCAGTTAAAGGGTTAACTGAGAAATATCTGGGTTTTTTTGAAAACACTATACATTCACATGCCTGGTTACACCACCTGGTGAGACTGCATGGGTAGTTTTCTGCAAGCAATAGCTTCTCCCATGACAGGTGCTGACTGATGGGATTATTTTCTTATACATATATTTTGTGCTGATCTCAGCTTGATGCTTTTATCTGCACCATGAACTGAATGGTGATCAGTTTGCTGTACCGAGGTTGCAGACAGCATAAGATGCATACAGCAAAGTGGTTCTGTGCATCATTTATTTCTGCTCCAGCAGAAACATCACATCTCCAAAACTTCTGCTATCCGGAGACCCGAGGACCATGAGCCATGCTCTCCCAACTGCTACAACTGCAGATCAAAAGACAGTGTGAGGCAGCAAGTACAAAAACTGAAGTCCGCCTAAGTTCCCTGGAAGAGCTGTTGCTGTAGGAGCCTGTATGTCACCGCAACAGGCGAACAGCTACACGGCCCAGATCCTGCTCTGTTCTGGTACTGTGGCATGAGAAGGCAGATGCTCAGCCTCAGCCAGAGAATCACTGCCAGGCAAGACCAGCTGGCAGATGATTAAAAGCATCCATTAGAATTTCTGATATTAATGATGTCATTTACATATCCCCTTCCCAGCTAGGGAAGGAGGCAGGTCCCCTCTGGGAAACTCATCCGTACATCTAGCTTGGACACAGGAGAAACCAGAGGCGGCAGGGCCATGCAGCAAGTACGCTTCTGATCTGGATTTATCCCACACGAAGAGGCAGGTAGAAAAGCCTTGTTAAAAAGAATGCCCAGGTGTTCTGTGACTGGAATATTAAGGGCAGGTTTCTGCACCTGCAGGATATTTTTCCATCTGCCTCAGTTGTTCAGAAGACGATCTTAGGTAACACTCACAGCACGACTTTCTTTCAACTTTGGCTGTTGTTTTTTTTCCCCCTTCTGAAGTTACATTTCTGCTAGGGCTTAAAAGAGCAACTCAGTATGATGAAGAAACACAATGTTCAAGCCCAGCTATAAAACAGCTACCTCAAAACTCGAGTACTGACCTGAAGGTGGCACCAAGCTGAGAGTAAAGCAGGTGTTTCCTGGACTAAAGAAAATAAATCAGGAGTCCGTACTATATTCTTAAATATGGTTTAATACTCTTCTCCATTTCTGTACATCACAACACCAAGATATCACTGCTTGGGATCTCTCTGCAGAGGCTATATAGTATGCGAAGGCTAGGATTTTTCACCCCCATTTAACGTGTTTGTATGTGTAAGTGTAATACATATCAGTATATATTGATATACACATCAATATATAATGCAATATATATCACTGAAGAGAACACATTGATTAAAGAAATACAAAAATTTGGCATCATTTCCAAACTTAAATAGTAAAAATAAAAACTACAAAAAGGAGCTGCATACCCTAATGTATCATGTGAAACAACAAGCAGTATATTCAAAAATGTAAATTTACATCCAATTTTTCTGGTCTTGTCATGTCACATTAGACCCATTTACAATGGCAAAATCCAGAACATACTGCTGTGAAGACCGCAAATGTGCTCAAACCTGGGTTTGCGCAAATCTGCGGCAGACCCAGTCACACTTTCCGTGAGAGATTCCAGCTTTGATGTGAAAACAACAGCAAAGCCATCTGCCAGGTTATAAACCAGGGTTACAAATTATATTGCTCACAATGACAGTAATTTTGGACCTCAAAGAACAGCGTGGCAGAAATTTTAAGACAAGCTCCCCCTCCATTCAAGTGAAACAGGACTATTGGAAAAATAGGCAGGTATGCAACTTGGAACAGAAGCTGCTTTTGACCGATGCACCAGGAGTGACAGAGCCAGCGAAGAACAGAACTACCAGGCACCGCGATGTCAGAGTGCCCGTCAGAGAACCCCCAAAAGAAGCAAGACATGTGCATTATCTTGTGCCAATGTTCACCTCTGCCTGCAAGACCATCTGAAAAACCCTTAACCATTTCTAGCAGGTTGAAATGCATTCTATATAGCAGGCATGACAAAAAGCTTTCTTGAGTCTTGATGCAAGCAGAAGTTTTAACCCATTAAGGGCACATTAGAGTTCAGCATCAGATTTACAGGACACTTGTGAGCCAATACAACAGACTGCCTTAGTGCTGGGAGATGGATGTCCCCAGTGGGTTGTGCTAACGTTCACCATATTAGTATCAAATGCTCCAAATGCACCAGTACTAAGGGTTTCAGTCAAGGACTCCTCTTACCAATTATTCCTGTAAAACACCTGCTTCCATTAAAGAACTGTGGGTTCAAATTCACATAATCATGGAAACTTTACGCAGTCCTAAAGCAGAAAGAAACTTACTGAGGAACAAAACAAAGCAAAGTGTACCTTACTTCACTTAAATCGTATGTTTATTTTTGTCAAAACTGAAAAAAAAAAAATCCTGAAGGCTGCACTGCTCAAATCCAAATTAAGCCCAAGACTTCAGCAGCATTTCCATTGCAATCAGTGAAGTGCATTTCCTAGTTTGTATGAGCAGTGCTTCTGCAAATAGATTAAAGCATGTTTGGCTGGTTAGCCTCCCCAAACCATCTGAATTTGCAAGCCACACATTATAAGCTAGCACTCTAGGTAAGTGCCTTCTCATTCTTTTGAAGAGAATGAATGGCTCCAATTTCCTTACATTTCTTCTTCTGCAGTCTACGCTGAGAATGCCATGTAAATGGGTCACGTTGCTGCAAAATGCAGCAATTGATTTCTCCAATCAAAGTAAAAAGAAACAAACCAGTAGGATCTTACTTCTATTACTTTTTGAAGGAATAGGTTTACAGCAGTTAATGTATCATGAAGGTTAAAAAAATCATTTTCATAAAATACAAGAGCAACCAATTTCACCATTGAGTAAAAGTAAAAACCGGGATTCATTTTAAATTAGTCCAAAGTGGCATATAGGAACTTAGTAGTTTGCTGCTGTACTGACACTATGACAAATCAAAGTGTAGGGTTTTGCTTTTTTAAATCCAATGCTTGTGGATCAAGTTCTGGAAATGTTCCAATTCTAAGGCAGGGATCTGTTGAGTTTTCCACCATGAGTTTGCTCCTTGGGTTGGATGCTGGAGGGGCGAGGCACGTTTTGCCGGACCCAGGTCGACTACCTAGTAGTCATCAAGGTCAAAAAATTCATCGTCTCCTCCTTGGTATTCCATTCCCTGGAAGTCCACTCGGTACCGCAAGATACCTGGTAAAAACAACATGCTTTAGCTTCTTCAAAATTCAAAGAGCTAGAAAGGCATTTTAAACAGTTTACTGAGCCCTGTCTACAAGTCAAGAGTTTCTCAATTAAATCTTCAGAAACTGACTTAGCACGTGTATTGCAAGTTAGGCTCAAACTGATGATCGACAGCAGACATGCAGCTAGAGTGAAAACACCACATCCATATCACAAGCCTGATGTAATTTATTGCCAAAAAGAAGAAATACCTACCTGCCCAGCATAGGCCAGCTTTCTTCTGGAAAAGCTGAGCCTATTCTAGGAGGACTGTATCTCCAAAAAACCACCAGTAAGAGATCATTTGTCCTAATATAACTGCTCAGAAAAAGGCCTATCAGTTAAATTCAGAAGGCAGCTGGCACTGAAGTAACTTTTACAATGGAGTAAAAGCAGTAGGTAGTGGCTGTCTTCCTGGACTCTTCCCACCCCAAACACCAACTGGGGTTTCTGGGAAGCCTTTGCCCTGGAAACATTTACTTAGGTGAATGGTATTCAAGGAGTATTTCCTTTCAAGTCTACAGGGACTGGAGCATGGTAGCAAAGAGTATCCCCTCCATGCAAAGAGGCTGGATCTGGGGGGACAGGAGTGACTCCTGGAATTACAAACCCTGAAAGCTTAGAAACCTTTTGCTTCTTACATAGCCAAACAATTCAAGCTTGCTTCCTTCTGATTAGTGTTTTCTGGCCCCTAGAAATTCCTCTTTACAATACACTCATCTCTGTTTTACATCCATCAACCTAAATACAGCAAGTGGCAACAGCTGGCTTATCAGCAAATAAGCAACAGCTTTGTCCTGGAATCCCTAATCTGCAGAGAATAAGGTGCACAGCAGGTGTTTTTGCTCTACTCTGCTAATGATTTTTGTCAGACTGAAGCACATAAGCTATCTGCACCTCCGCCAGACTTAGCTGAAACTGGTCAGTGAGCTCAAGGGAAGGACTGAAGGATTTCGGAAGCCTCATTTCTCCATGAGGTTGGGCTAAAACTAATTTTATTTTGAAAAGAAGCAGAAGACTGGGGAGCAAAGTACAGGGAAGTTCCGGGCGATGAATATAACAGATACCCAACTGCTTCAGAAACTAGGCTGGTATTTGTCATACCCAACTTCTACACCGCAGGGCATGCTCTGCCTCAAAACAAACAACTGTGCAGAGACAGAGTGAAGCCATTCACAGCCCTTCTGAAGGACAAAGGGATCTGAGGAACACAGACAGAAAGTGACAGCTGCCTAACATGCAGCATCATCTTGCTGAATATGGAATGAATTCACCTGGAGATCCCTGACAAACATGATAGTTTCTTGAACTGGTATTGTGACTAATAGGAGTAAGATTAATCCCACTTGTGTTGGCACCAGATTATCAAATCAACCATTAAAAAATACAGACACATTTCTCTCTTGCAGTTTACCTCCAATTCCTCCAAATCCTTTCACAAATTGGGATCCTTCCTGTGATTTGTCTGTAACAATTTCCAATGTTGCTCCGAATTTCTTGTAGTTGTTTGCAAACCACTCCAGAAGGGGCATACTTTCTATCAGTTCATGTTCCTGGCCAGTCTATGTAGACATTTGAGCAGGGGAAGAAAAAAAAAAAAAAAAATTTTACAGTCACTGCATGTTAGGCTTTGAGAAAATTCATACCAGAAGTTGTCTTTGGCTTAAACATCACCACTGTCTTTTCAGTCTTAACACATAGACAACAGCCTTCATGCTCCACAGGCTGGAGCAGCCCAACCACTTGCCAGGGTCCAGGTGGTAGTCATTCCTGACACATCTGTATCAGACAACTGCTGGCACAAGCAGAAGGCTCTGGTGCTAAGAAATTAAATATTGACAGGCCTTGTTTTGGGTCTCCATACTACAGAAGTTATTGCAGAAGTTGGAGAGAAAATGCCTTGTTTATTCTACTGCTCAACTGTCACCTCATGCTACACCCTTGGTTTTCACTGTTTCTTTAGATTTGCTTTATACCCTGCAAACAATCCATTGCCACTCATCTAACCAGGCACTGTTTACTCTAGGAAATACTGATCTATGCAAATACAGAGGCAAAAAGCATAGTTCTGTTAAGTAGAAGGTCAAGTGATTATTAGCACAGAAACACTACATTACTGCAGATAACACTGTAAACCTTCTGTGCACAGAAGGAATTAGCAGTTACCCCACCAGGAGGGAAAGCAGCTGGAAACAGCTACCCTGGTAGTTCTAATATGAGACAGATCACCACCCTTTTTGCACTTTTTTGCCCAGCTTACTCTGCAAAGTAATACAGATCCCCTCCCACTCCATCAGGGTTTTTTGACCTGCCCAGGCAAAAAACTCAGAGACAGTGAGTGACAGATCCACATTTCAAATGTATCTAGAAGCAAACCCTCCCTTGCACTTACATCCATGTAATAGTTTCTAGCCTCACAGTTGCTTTGTATTGATCAAATCAGTACACAATAAGCAGGGAGTAATAATAGTTTGGGACCTTAGCCTGCAGGTTGTATGGTGGCTACCAAACTCTTCTAGCAGGTGGTTTGATGGTGGTCAAAGACCTTTTGCCTGTCACTTCAAATCATTTACATGACCTTGGAATTGGCAGTAAGAAAGATTGGAGAAAAGCAAGTCTAGAATCCAGGCGTTACATTGCAGGTGAACAGGAGGAACCACAGTCTACTGTCTTAAAGTCTCATCTGAGTGCCAGAAAGATCATTGTGCTCACATGCTCGTGACAAACTAAGCTCAGATATTCAGAATGCTGCACCAGTACACCAAGAATAAATCTACAAGCCCCAAAGCTGAAATACCTCTTTATCTGTGAAGTGGGATTTGTCCTTCTCTTGCTCTGGTGTCAAATACAGGATCTTCTCCTCTGAGAAGGGAGGAAAAAAATTTCGGTTGGATAAGACTACCGGATGCAGATTAAAGACAGAAAGAGACTGACAACAACCAGCAATTACAACACAGAGGGTTTGGTCACTGACGCTGCCTTTCTTTCTAACCGAAGCTCCATGGGAAACCAAACAGGGCACACCAGTAGAGAATAATTGTAGTGCCAAATCCAAAAAAGGCAGAGATTGTGTTGTAGGCATATGGTTTGTCTGCAATCAGTAAGAATTGTGTTTCTGGCCACAAGGGTCAAGTCAGTCTCCCCTCTGTAATGCACTGGTATCACACTTAAACTTACACAACTGAAAGGCAGGTTTCGTGCTAGCTCTGTGACAACTTGCCACCCCAGCACTGGAATTCTTTCTCCACAGTGGAAGCTTGCTAGTTTCTGACTTTCCCCCCAGAGTAGCTGGGAAGCTGCAAGTTAGTGACCTGCCTACACAACACCCCCTTGACTAAGTCCTTAAAGATCTGCTTAGGGAGTTTCTCCAGTGTAATCTTTCCAAGTGAGATGGCTTAGGTGTTAAACTCTCATGGACCTTTCAGTCTCACAGAAGCGCTACCTACCCTCCGTGCCTTGGCAGTGCAGAACGTATCTCATTATATCCAGGTTTTCATAGACTATCAGTATCTCTACTGCTCCCATTTCCAAAGCTTTTAGTGTATCTTCAACACCAAAACAGTACTTTCCCGTGTCCTGACTGATTTCGTCGAAGTATCGTCCTGCAGCCAGGATACAACGAAAGAGATTGTCACGAACACTGATCATGCCACATGGATTTTTAACAAGCCTGATTTGAATGCAAGATGCAAGAAGAAACTGGAAAAGGAGACTGCAATGCTGCTGAAGAAAGCAAGGGATATGATAACAAGTCAAAGCATGTAATTTACAACATTCATTGGCAGAAAGTCAACTCCATCAAACACTGCCCTGTTGGGAATTTAACCCCATTGAAAGGCTTACCTTAGCTATGAAACAATCAATTAGACTAACCCACCAGCAGGCAGCATTTAACTTCACTCTTTTCAGTGTATAAGGTAGCTACTGTTACTATTGCCCTCTTGTGCTTTCAGATTAGCAACATGTGTCTGCTGACAGTCAAACAAAGGATCATTTCTACTGCCATCTTAAAACAAACTAAATCTTAACTCTCATCTTGCTGAAGATGCAAACAATCTGAGGAGGCATTTTTTCCACCCTCTCACCCAAATGTTACCAGAATGCCTGAAACTAAGGTGATCTCTGATGAAAAGTTAAGCAGAGAAGATCCGAGAAGTTTGGGGGGTGGGGAACCCACCACAAAAACCCCCACTCCTTAAAGTCTCATTGAAGTCCTGCAGCATTTGAGAAAGTGTCCAGGTAACAGAAAGAAGCACTACAAGTGATGTTCAGCTCAACTCAAAGCTCTGCAGGGCTGAGGCAGCACACAAAGGCATTACCAGGAAGTCTTAAGCAAGATCAGCACATTCAGTCAAGCATACCTGGCTGAGCATGTAGTCACGTACCTATTAGTTTCTTCTCTTGAATGAATTTCACATTGGAGAGGACCTCAGTTGACAACTCAATTGCTTGATTGAATCCATTTTCTCCTCCATATGAAATGTCAACTAGTTTGAGCACTTTGGATTGCAACCGCTAAACAAGAAAAAGAAGAGACATGAAAAAGAGTCTGTTACACAGCACTGCCATAAGACTACTTCATAATGCCACAGGAATAAGTACCTGGCAAGAGCCACGGCATTAATCTATTTTGCTTCACTTGCAAGCAGAAGTTCTGAGTCAGAGGTACCTCTGAATGCTTAATACTGAAGCACAATTTTCAGGCAACAGTACCACAGGGATTAGGTTTAGTGGAATTTAATTCCAATAAAGCTTCTACTTTAGATTTGGGAACACCGAGAACATGAACACCAGTTCCAAAATGGGGAGGACAGGTTTCTTATTAGCACTGTTACTAAGAAAAGGAGATCCTACCTCCTTGCAGGAGGTATTAGGAAAGGGAGACCTCTCTAGGATATATCAGTTTTTTAGGTTTGATCAAATCACTTAAGAGTCCAAAGTTACATTCCTCCTGAGATGCATCTTAAACCAGAGCTACTACTAATATCACCATGTTACTACTGACAGCTTAAACATTTGGGCTTTGCCCAGAAAAGGCCACTCACCTGATCAAACATGTCAGATTGACTTAATTCAGTTTTGAAGTCAGCTGATCCAGCTAAAACGAGACCAGCCACGTTCACCTTGTCGCCAGAAATGAACAGTTGCACAGCTGTCTCTGCTACCTTCCTTACATAGTTGTGTCGTTTCTCCATTCTCAGACGAGCAAAACGCAAGGCAGACTGACCTCCTCTACCTTTATGAAAGAACAGATGCGAGGTAGCAATTTAGAAGTCATTTCATTTCAGGAAGATTATTAGTATGTGGTCCCAACTGGGCCCTGAATAACTGAAGCCAAGGGCAGATGCAGCCTTCAGAATTAGTTTGCCACAAGCAGAGCCAGGGGCACTCATTGAAACAGCAAGTGAATAAAGAGAGTTCATTCACAGCAAGAGATTTTTCTCCGTGTATCCCACAGAGGGCAATATGTTGGGGTTTTTTGTTTGTTTGTTTTTTGTTTTTTTTTTCTTTTTATACAAACTTGCAACTCTCTATAGAAATTTTGAACATCTGTACACATTTTTCTGTCCTGTACCTTCATTAAAAGCAATTTCCTTTGTTACACTGCCTCATATACTTTTCTTGCCATTGCAATGCATTCCAGCAGTGTCTGCTGCAGAGACTTAACGGGGGAGATGTTTCTATTTCATTTTGTCCCATCCTAATCTACAGGGAGGGACAGGAACCCAGGAGTAGCTAACAGACAATTTGCTGAATTCATCAGTGGCTCCCTACAATACACCATTGTGTAACAGAACTAGAATTTTGCTTGCTCCATTAGATTTCTGTGCTTCTTGCAAGGAACAGCTTCTTGCTTTTTATTGTGGTTTGCATGCAACACCATCAGATGCAAACTTTAAAGATGCTACCAAGTAGTATCACTAATTGTGCTAGTAATATCTAGTTAAGACTGTCCCAAAACCAAGTAAAGGGTCACATGTGCCAAAAAAATAAGAAGAGCCACTTTAAGAAGATGAACTGCACATTACTGTGATTCATTAATTTTGACAGAAGGCTCAGACGAGAGGCTTTGCTGTCAGATTTCAGGGGAGCAAAGAATTGAGTAGAACTAAAACATCTACAGGCCAAGTTCCCTGCTTCTACCCTCACATCCCATCCCATGATATTCTGCTGCAAACAGTCTAGAGATGGGCTGGTGCATTACCATGCTTCTTTGGAAGATCCACAGTGAATTTGTGCAGGACTTCTCTTGTGTTTCCTTGAAGAGTTCCAAAAAGTGCACCACTACCATCTATTACAATAAAGCCAAACTTGCTGTCGTCGGAAAGTAGCGCTGTAAGAGCCTGGAACAGAAAATGATGCTGTCAGCAGTAAGCACCAGTTTATTAAGGACCCTGGTTCGGAAAGACTACCAGAAACAATATACCTCAATAAATTTTAGTTCCATAGGTGTCATTGCTATTTTTAAAAATACACTATAGGAAGAGCAGCAGATTCAAGAGTTGAGACTACCCCTGATTACTCTCTCACACAATGCTGCCAAGAGCACAAAGAAAACTAATGTTTAAGCTTGATAACTATTTTCACAGCATTACCAGTTCATCATATGACATCACAGGCAGGTGTAATAGTAAAACCCTAAAGATCAGCTCCAGAAAGTGTTAGTGAAACAGATCACACTTCTACAAGGCTGCATCACCTCTCTGGTTGGCAAAACTGGAAGAGTAATTTTCCCAGCATTCCAGCCAGGAAAGCAGAACTTGCTTAGTTCACCAGTCAGTCAGTTTTATACTACAAAGCCCCAATACAGACCAGCTTTCAACTTGCCAGCTACCACAAATACTGGTTTGCTCCACCTGCTGACTTCAAGTCCCAAAAGTAGAATGATGAACAGTGGCTATGACAAATTCAGCCTTACAAAGCAGAGTTAAGTAACAGCAGCCATAACTGTCCTGTGCATAACTGGCTATAGAGAAGACAGCAATAATATTTGCTGGATAATGAAGTTATCCTTCAATTTTCTTCCCTTTAGAAAGGGCAGCTAAATTCATCCTGTAAGGTCACTTAAGTTGACTAACAACTAAAGCAGTGCTTAGTATCAAGGCGTTTGAGTCATTTTTGTCCAATTTCCTGCCCAGTCCTGGTTCTGGTGGTGTGGGACACCCACAACTACCCAAACTCCACACTCCTTTTTCCAGAGAATCTGTCAGCTGCTGTTCCCTCAAGGGCAGCCTGAGCGGGTAGGCACATTCAGCACACACACACACTTCACTTATACATGCCCAATAAATGTAATAGCAAGAATCCTCTTTCTGGCTGGCAAAAACACATCAGCAGGACAGAGAACTTGTCAAATTCCAGACTGTTTTAAGTCACCAGTTTAATACCAAAAGAGTGATGGTGTTGGTTTACTGCACAGGACCTTTAGCTCCCTGCACGCCTGCCAGCTTGATTATTGGGCTGAGTGGAAAGAATAAAAACCATCAGTCATCTTTATCCAAAATCCACACAACCAAGTCTACAGCTTTCAAGCTTAAAAGAAACAGACACTAAGGTTTAATGGAATCTACTGGCCAAAATAAATATTCTGTATTAATTCCTCAGCAGTGGGATGAATGAGAGGAGGAAGTGGCATATTACGTTGCAATCTATTTAACTGGGACAGAGCCAAGCAAATCGTGTGACTGGAATGAGCGCTCCAGCCAAGGCATCAAAATAAGTCATTGTAAATCCTACCCTTCAGACACACATCAGGGTTCATATCCCTCTTGGGAAGTTACTTTGGTTTCACACAGGCAATAAAATATCTAGAGGAAATCTTATCAGATACTCTTGCCAGGCAGCAGATAACTACAGCTCTGATGTTCTTGGTTCCCTCTTATTTTAATAAAGTATCCAATGATCAGTGATTCCCTCAGTTTCCTCTTCATTCGTTTTATGTCAGCACTTCCACTGTTTGACCTACCAAGCACAAAAAAGGGACTATTGCTTTTATTCTGTTCCTTCAGCCTGGGCTGAGTTTCCTCTTTTCAGCTTCAGCCTAAAGGTGAAGATCACATCCTTTTTCTGCTCCTTGACACACCCTCACTTTCATAGGAAATCTGCTGATGTACTGAGCCAGATGCCCTAGCTGTTGAGTTCTAGTTGCATGTTGGGGGGAATCACTAGGTTAAAAGCACAGCTCTACAACCAAATGAGACAGACAAATAAATCAAGACTTCAGTGCTAACATCATCTCGTTGCTCAACATAGTATACGGAAGGCTTTTACAGCTAGATTTGATTCTGCAGTGCAGACAACACCAAGTAAAATAATCACATACTCAAGAGACACAGGAGAGCAAACAGCCCATGGAGAAAGGTGCCGCTAGTAATCACATCATCATCAGCAGCAATTACCACAAATTCCTCTCAAGTTATTGCCACTCTCTTGCTGAGCAATGCTACACACCAGCAAGAGTGTATTTACAGCTGCCTCCTGGGAACAGCCCAGTGGGCAGCAGCTACTTTTTTTGTATTGAATCAGTGCCCTGAGGCAGTAGCTGCAGCCAAGACCAAATTAATCCTTTTCCTGATAGGGCAGAAGGCAACCCACCACCATCTACCCGCTGCCAACAACTGCAGGGACAAACATCTTCCTTGGCTTTGCACCTCTGGCTCTCTCCTGAATTCTCTTATTTACCTCTTGCTTTCAATTGCCTATGGAAGTGTGGGCTCAGCAGAACTCAAGAGCTGTACCTGTGCGCAGTTTTGTTATTCCTGGTAGGTCAAAGATGTATTGGGATTTCATCCTTGATGGGGAGACAGAATAATAGGGATGTACCTCACCTGTGCAACAAGCATACCCTTCCTTCCTGCACTACTCTTACCCTTTGAAACCCCATCATGGATCAGACCTCCAAAAACCCAAGCAAACAAGCAGAACTACATCACTGAAGGGCCTGTCCAGCCCATGTCACACAGATTTGATGACAGGCAATTAAGTCTCAGTCCACACATTTATCGTGGTGAACGCCATAGACGTGAAAGGCAGCCAGTCATCTACTACAAATATTGAGACCTCTGCAAGGGCCAACAGAGCCAAAACAGACACAAACTGACTTAATGCAGTCGAGACGAGTGTAATCCACATTACTTAAATGAATGGTTTGAGGCATATTTGAACTAAGATAGGTAGATGTTGGATAAAAATAATCCCACTTTACCCCAGACAGATTAGGCATATGCCAGTTCTCCATCACAGGTCTCAGTTAACAGATCTGATATCAAGACTGGCAACACTAATATTATCTTGGCATTACTTTAAGGCCTGACTTGGAATAACATCTATGGGGCTCTAAGGTTAAGAAAAAAAACCTGCCTCCAGTTACAGAGAAAAGCTTATGTCTGTGGGTTACACAAACTCAGCAGTTACTAGCTGGGCCATAAAGTCAGCTGTAGTAGGAGCTGGACAATATCTCAACTCCTTTTAGGAAATATCACACATTTCTGAATACTAGCCAGTCACAAGCCATCCAGTGGCTTCACCAGCAGGATGTCTTAATTAAAGCCTGCTGTTCTACAGACTGGGGACCCAAGCACACCAAGGACTGTTCCAGTGAGTCTAGCAAAGCAGTCCGACTGACTACTGCAAGACCAGCAGGCAATAGGAGACTTCTTACCTCTGTGTGGAATTTGTTGTCACACAAATACAACGACGTATTGATTGGTTTGAAAGGTTCAAAGTCAATGTTGACTTTCTTCTCTTTTCCTTCTTCTGTCACAATTGTTCCACAGTAAACAACCAGACCATTTGGAGGTACTATAAAGGACACAATGCAATTTTAGATCACTAAGAAATATTGCAAGCTGTACCCATCAAAAGCTAACTACTAGGCCTTGAGATTTAAGGCAGAGTTGAAATTGAAGTTCCCAAGTTTTTTACTTTCCATTTCCCCCACCTCATTCCCTCCCAGCTCTCTACGATGGAAAACAAACTAATTTAGCGTACCTATACTGAACAGCTTGGAGCAGGAAGCTAAAGGTAACACTGATGGAAAGACTTGCAACAAAGCTGCAAGAACATGTACCTGTCTGTTAAACCCATGAGCTCGCAAGCTCATAGAATCCAGAAAAAGGCTGAACACCCCCTTCAAACTTTCCTAGTTCTTATACAGCGATTTATAGACTGACCATCTCAACGAAGGCCACTTGCCAGTGTAAAGACAGTAATGACAAACTTTTCCAGTCCTCATTTTAGATGACCTGGGTGTATTTCCTATGGTAGCTGCACAGTGGCATGCATAAGGCATACTAAGTTTCTGCCTGATGGAAAATCACTAGTTTAATGCAGATGAACTATTGTGGAATAGCTCTTAAGGCTGGCCAAGTTTAGAAGAGTCAGCACTGCTAAGAACAGAATCATGAGCCCACTTATTAAAGACAAGGACCATCTTATTATTCCAGTCCCAAGGTCTACCCCTGAAGTAGCCATCCATGGGCAACATACCTGGAATATCAGTGCAAAACAGCAGCACAGGCCAATAGATTTGATTAGCAGAAAACTGCATAATGCAGGAACTTAGGGCTGCTTCCAAGTAAGGGAAGTTTGCCAGCATCCATACAAGCTAGAAGTTACCTTTGTTATAGAGTTTCAGTCTTTGCTGTACAGATGTAATGGCTCCCAGTACTGAAAGGCGATTCACTCGAGACTTAATGTTGGAGGCGGTGCCAAACTCATCCGCTAACATTTTTGCCACTCGTGAAATCTGGTCTTTGGGGGGAATGATCAACGATATCATGCTGGTACCATTGCTGAGAAAGGAAAAAAGAGGGGTTGTGAGCAGCCACCAGCCAAAGCAACAAGTGTATTCATACCATATTCCATGCACACAGCTGTCTCTCCTCCCTCCCCTCCAAGGATGCTTCACTTCACTGTTATTGGTGTAGTTCCCCTTCTGCTGGACAATAATGGGAGAGAAAAGAAAACAAAACAGGCTCTTCAGAGGATTTGACTCCATAACCATGCGTTCAGGTTAGCCACTACCAAGCAAGTCCTCCAAAAGCTAGCCATTTAACCTGGGATACTACTCTGGAAAGAAGAACATATGTACAGGCTAAGGGCTGCAAGCTAAAGGCATGTAAGCAGTCTCCAGCAGAGATTATTCAAAACAATGCAGCCACATACTTTAAGGACATTATTAAGCCCATTCCATTTGTTCTCAGACAGCTGGAACACTGGCCAGCCCAAGTGCTGTTTTAACACTTTGTTCTCCTCAGATTAAGACAGAAAAGTCAACTGGAAGGATCCTTTTGTAGCAGTTAGTCTTTTCTACTTTCCCACTAGCACTTTGCTTTACAGAGAAGCTCACCAACTCTGCCAGCTGCTTTAAATAAAGCATGCTTAAGCACATGACTGCTAGTTCAGAAGCACCAACCCCAGGCACAGAGTCAGGAGATAAGAACCCACAAATCACAGAACTGGCTTAAATTAAATGAAAAAACTAAGTATGATATTCGTTTCTCCTATGGCTTTAGGGTGGGTCCTGCAGAGGTATTAATCCCCAAAGCAGCTTCATGGTTCAAATCCCTCCAAAGCCAAAACAAAAATCTGGGAAGTTCCTGTCTGCCTTCCAGCAGGTACCTCCCATTTGCCATTGAAGTATCCCAGATGTCTGAATTGCTGCTTCTGCATTGTCTCAAATTTAACCCAGACCTCATACTTCACATTAAAGTAATGGCATAAAAATCAAATACCTCATGGTGTCCTCTAGCCCTCTCAAGGGCAAACCAGCTAAGCTCTGAAAAAAAAAACCTCTACTCCAGATTCTGAGTCAGAGAACCAACAAAGTGCTTTTCAGCCTTAAAAAAAAAAAAAAAAAAAAAGGGTTTTTGCTCTCTCACATTTCTTATGGTAGGAGAAGCCTAACACAGTACCTGCCTGCTGCTGTTTCAGATTGTCATGCACTAGCGTCCTGCCTGAAGTGTTTGGGCTACAGAGACAGCAGGGAAGTGCTTTAAAAAGCAGCACTTCATTAGCCTCTTTACAAGTTGTACAGCCCTCTTCCAAAGATCTTCAATTCAGGCCAAGTTGAAATGGATGCTGGTAGGTCAAATAAGTCCCTGACCTTAAAGACAACTAATTGGTTTTAATATCCAAGATCCCCATACACACTAATCAAGAAAGTCACAGAGACACTTGCACGCATTATTCCCAGAAGGAACTGTGAGCCATGCTGACAGCTATCAGACTTCCAGGTCACACCAGCCAAGAATACTCCATATACCACTCAATTAAAGCCCTTAGCTACCCCAGTGAATGGCGCAAGCCTTAGGGAAGATATAATGGCCTATCATTCCCAGCAGGCTCCTTTGAGTAAGAGGCTGATCAGAATGAAAGCAACTCTTCCCGAATTTTCTGAAAGTAGCACTCTTGAGGCAAGCTCACGCAGTTCATTTCTTCCTCTGAAAGAAGAGATTCTCAGACTTCCCAGAGATTAGAAAGCTCTGCACATCACAACTAAGTTGCTGCACAAACTAAGGGCATCCCGACATGGCAGGTGGGAGATGGGACCGTTATGCCCCTTGGGCACTCCATGGCTCTCCTGCTAGGAAGAGATTTCATGCAATTTTTCCTGTATTGAGGACAGAGGGGAAAGAGCAGACAGCAAGCTAGGGGAGCAGGTGGGAATAGTAAAAAGGAAGACCAGGTGTGGCATCCCAAAACCAATTCTTCAGTAAAATAGCACTTCTAAAGCTACCTTCAGTTTTCAAATGCAAGACACCCCTCAAATCCCAGCCCCTGGCCTCACGTTATGTTCCACCGCCCCAGAAACACCAGCATTAGCAGAGCCGCTGGCCAGAGCGCAGCTCTGCGTACCGTGAGCTGGCTGCATTGTACCACACCCACACCTTGAAGGGGCCACCATAACTGGTGACTGTATTACACACAGCATCTTATCTATAAGGCAGTCACGTGTGTCAGTCAAATCACTGTTCCTTAGCAACACCCTGCCCAAAGCACCCTACCTGAGGTAATACAGTGGACTTCACAAGCCATCGTGATTTATTACTGCAAACAAATAAATGAAAAGGGTCTCTTAGATGATGTGTTCTCCCTTGTTTAAGTCTCAAACTAGTTTAACACAGCACACTACTGTGCTTAGTCCAACCCTTCAGCAAATTCCACCCTGGATTTATATCCAAAAGCACCTTCCATCACCAACATCAAGTGTATTTCTTGGGTTTGACATGTTTTCGCCACTATTTACACAGCCAAAGCTATTTCAGGCACTAACCGACTCCTGCGGAATCCAGCAAAATAGGAGACGCGCAGCTTGCCACGGGCAGCCAGAGCACCTCACGGCATCCCAGGCTGCTGGAGCCTGGAGCACACGAGTCAGCCGGCTTGTCACCCTGTGTCCCCGGGCACCCAGAACCCCAAGGGGGGGCAACCCCTGCCAGCATGCTGCTGCTGCCGCCGCCGCCTGCTGGGTACAGCTAATCCACCCAAGTAGTTCATTAGGCAGCCAGCTAATTGAAGGTAACAGCCAGCACCCCCTGCTCATCTCCCTCTTCCTTAAACAAGCACAGTCAGGGTCTCATCACTAAATTAGATCATGCCCCAGAGAGGTTGAGACCAGCAAGACACCAGCTGAAGCAGATCTGCACACAAGTGACCAGGATGGCTGCAGAACTCCCTCACACAGCACTAAGACCTTGTTATCCTACCATAGAAGAGCAGTTTTCCCCTCTCAAAGAAAGTTTGTACCTGTATGTGACCTTACCGCAGGATGGCAAGGTCTAAAAATACCTGTGGTTGCATCTGCTAAATTGACCACGATAAGACAAAATGTAGCTAAGAGTTTCCAAGAAAGCTGCTGTTCAAAAACTCTTAGAAAAAAATAGGTTATTCTGCAGAGTAATACAATTTCCAGGTTTCCTATTGGTCTTTGCAGCCACGGTGCCCCAACAGGACAACAGGTAGCTCTGCAAAATCGCACACCTCCTCCACAGCTGCTAGATGAACTGCGCACCAGATTCTTGAGTACATTTCCTCTGGGAAGGAGGTAGAGGAAATCATGCTGACTAGGACCTCCTGAAAGGGGCCTTTCCAAACAGCAGACCTCTAAAACCAACGGGCTCTGCTGCGCATGAAGCACATGGGACATTTGCTGCCTGGCAGGCTGCTGCCAACCACAAATCCCCTAGCGAGCACGCTGCCAGACAGAACTTCATTACAGAATTGTTACAGTGAACAATTAAGTAATCAATCTAGATTAAGGGCAGTGCTCGCACTGGCAGCTCGGGATCGAACGTGCACTGAGCTGGTTCTTCCCTGTATTATCCCCAGAGCTCCTGCAGGAAGGATGGAGCCGCAGCACTCCGGATTATATTCTGCTCAGCAGGATCCCGATTGCAAAATGCAGCATGGCTAAGAGGTTCCCCCCCCAGTTTTAGTGCACCCAAGACAAATTATACGAGATCAGCTGGAAGGTAATGCTTTCAGACTGAACTGAGCCAGGAAGTTTTAAGCAGCTAGACAGTTGCTGTCCCTATTCTGGGCTAAGGAGTGCCTGCACGGCAGCCAATTAGCTGCCATTGTAATGCAAGTACGTGCATCGAGACCCGAAATGCTTAGAGATGTTTGCTTTGTAAGAAACTGGCATCCCGGACCAGTGCCATCGCACAAGGGACTGGAGAGGAGAAAACAATTAAGAGCATTAAGGGCACCTGTCTGCACACTACAAAGAAACAAGGGGGCAATTAAGTGCCAACCTCTGGAAAGGTAGAAACACTTCACTGTCTGGGTACTATGGTTACTACTCGCACTACGCCAGCCCTGCCAGTAATTGGCAATTAGCTCAGATTTAGCTTGGCCTGGAAGGTACCAGCATTAGGTATCTCTAGGATAGAAGATGATGATCAGGACTCCAACTTTGCTCCTAAACCACTGCAGGTGGGCTCCGACCTTACTCCTACAACCTGCCAGAGCGCTGTTTTGGGGAAAGAGGGAAGCAGAAACAAACACATTTTGCTCTCTCAAGACAGCAAGTTCTTTAGAAAACTGAGGGTTGTGGATAGGACAGCCTGTTCTATTATTAAAACTTCAGTGTTACTACAGTTTGAATTTCAGACAACTGTACCACAAAACAGCTTTCCCAGTCACAGAGGGGCCTAAAAGCAAATGTTAACAAGTTATCACAGCAAGTGGCAGTATGTGTGGTGCTGAATCATCGCTAACCTAGCCCCAAAAACCTGAAGGGAAAAGTTTTGCCAATATTCCTGCAAGCAGGTACTACAGCATCCAAGCAGCTTGTTTTTCCTGCACTGCCTAAAAGGCATCGTCCGACAGCATCTCACTGTGCCCGATGACAGCTGTGGTACTGCAGACCAGGAAGAGAACCGTTGAGTTCCTTCCAGAAGCAAGAGCAGGGATTTCACAGAAGACACTTACACCAGCTGGAATTGCTGTGCGAGTCCCAAGCCACGTTTGGCACCAGGAGCGGTGCCCACTGTGTACGCATTTTACGGTTCAGCATGAGGAAGCCACCACAACAGAAGGCAAGTGCACAAAGCGAGCAGTGTATCACATTTGAAAAAAGCTGCCAAGTCTACCCCATGGACAGTTTTCATTACAGCTGGCAGTTGAGCCTCCTGTTCTGGGTGGCCATCTTCATCTACAGGGATTTGGTTTCTGCTCTTTCAAAGCCCATCAGAAGGATAGCCAAGCAGATCCTTAGACGTTCAGCTTTCAGCTGAAACTAGAAACTGATCTAGTAGTTTTCTAAAAGACTCCTACCATCGTACACCACATTATGTCAGTAAAATGGCTACCTGCATGGCCACACACCACACGAAAACCAAACCAGCAAGCATCGACTGTAGCCACCCTTGACTCGGCAGACAAGAGCAATCCCAACCAGAAGTCTGAGGAGGAACAGTCACTCAACCTGTCTCCTGGAATTTGGGATATGCGCTGGCAAGAGAGAGCATTAATTTAACAGACTTGCTATATAAATAGCAGTTACTGGCCTATCCTGTGGTATCAGAGGAGACTTGACAAACAGCAGCTCAGCTGTAGTTGTTCCACGATGAAACATTTTACACTAATAGCACACTGTGTAAGGTGGAGATACGGAGGCAAGGAAGGTCAGTCATTCTCTATGACTTAAAATGAGCTTATTTTTACAGGGCACTATCTTCATGAGCACCTTGCTTTCCCCAGGAACCAAGGGCAGCAGGAGGCCTATATGTGACCACCAGAGACTGGCAGGACCGTGGAGCAAACAGCTTTCAGATAATCTGATCTTAACCACATACCACAGCTAGGAAGCTTTCTATGAAGTAACTGTTGCCACATACTGCTTCAAGCGATGTTACCTTCCCCGGGTAACATCTGTCGGTCTCCATCCAAGAGGACTGCAGAATACTGAGCACACATCACAGGTGCCGAGGAGCCCAAGCTGCCTGGACAGCCAAGACTACTGAAGTTACGCTATGGCTAGACCAGTTCCATCCCTGACACATCCACAGCCAGCTGCAAGATGGGTGCCAGCAATATCTATGTCATCCAAGGCAGAATCAGAATCCAGGCACATACCACAGGTCCAAAAGAGAGCTACTTCTGAACAAATATCCACACAGCACTGCAGGCACATGATACTTCAGCAAAGGACTAAGTTGAGAGCACAGTCCACACAAGCAGTAAGTAAAGAATATGTCAGGGTTTTTTTGATTCTGTATCTGAGCAGCGATGTTGAATGAAGTACTATAAAAAGTAAGTGTCCTTTGGTATAGGCAAGTACAAAATTGCTGGTTTGGGTTCTCTTACAAAACACAGGCCATTAGACACTCCCTATTCATACAAGCCCTGCATGCAACAGCGTTGACCTTGCCGTAGGGAAGTGCTACGCATTTGCTCTTACAACTTATGAATTATGGCTGTGAAGTACATAAACAGGTCATAGCTGTGCCCCTTAAAGAATTAATGTCTTTTAATAAGAGAAAGCCTCCATCAAATAGGAAGTGGCTCAAGTCCACTTGAGATGCCAAATCTAGAGAGACAACAGCAGATGCAAAAGCTTTTCCCGGAAATCCTGTCAGCCTGCTACAAAAGAGCAGAGACTAGAGTCTAGGATCCCTTCAGCGCTTCAGAGGTAAGGTCATCTGGAAGCTTACCCAAAGACTGCGTAGCCTGTGAGAACATCGGTTGAACGCTTTGCAACTAACACAGCCAACACGCCTCAATCTAATTGCTGCTTGAGAAGCAACAGCTTTTTGTGATGTCTCCATCAGAAACAGATGAAATCCCACTCCCTGTTCAGATGATGGGCTCAAAGCACAGCTCGAGCAGGAGGCAAATGCTGCATGGATACCTAAACAGAGCACACAACACTGGTCAGCTGGCAATGGGACATACCATTAGCTCCTTTGAAGTTTAATATAAAGTTGAGCTGAAAGCCATGCTGTTGGCAGTACTTTTTACAGCATCATTTCAGCAAGAACCTCACAACCCCCACCTTGGAGGCATTCTGCATTTCGCCACAGCATACACCAGAACTCTGGATCACCTACTAAAAGGTGACATCAACACAAGTTGTGCCTCAAAGGTTTCCAGGTCATCCAAAGACAGGTATGAAGATATGGAAGAGACCAGTTCCCAAGAAAAAATAAGGCAGCAATGACCTCTCTGGGTCAAATGCCACCTCAGAAGCACAGAAAAAGCACAAGATGGGGGCAGGGTGGATATGAGGGGAGGATCGCAGAGCCAGGAGACAGAGTTACTCTTTCCTCAAGAGTACTTTTCAGATTACGCATTAACTGGAGAAAGCAAGCCCCCCTCCCCTGAGTTGAAGAAACACTCCAATAGCTAATTCCCCTGTCAGTCACTGAATGCCACCTCTACCCTGGACAAAGGAAAATCACTTAGCTGCACAGCATGAGACCATGTGGCTATTGCCACCGTGGCTCACACAATGCCAAGCTCTCAAACTGTAGTTCTGTCCCAGAGCCCTAGACAGGAATCTTGTATATCAGCTTCCTGTAATGCTGGCAGATGGGATAGAAAAATTACTGGTTACTTCATGTAACAAGAAACAGCTTGAACACGGGCATTAAGACTATCCTGAAAAGGTATTCTGCCCTCTTACCCTAACCCACCGACCTTCTCAAAGAGGAAAACCCGCCAGATGCCAAGCAAGCTTACCAAGTGCAAGCTAGGGAGCTAAGCACCAAGCCAGAACCCAGCCTGGAAAAAGAGAAGTCAGCCTGCTTTCCTCAGTGCCCCCCCTGCTTCAGCAGCAAGGGATAGCTTCCCACAGGGAGGCAGCAAATGGCTGCTTCAGCAAAGCAGCAGAGGCAAGACTGGCTAGTGTCTCACCAAGGGTCAGGCAAGGTAGTGCTTTCCCCCCCTCAGCAGTCACTGGCCTGCTGCCAGGATCTGCCTCCTGAGCTCAGCATGCATCGCTCCCCAGGGACAGAAAGGAGGTGAAAGAAGAATCAGGTCATAGACCTCTATTTCTCCACACAGCAGAGAATTTGGCCAGGTATCACGTGTCCGAAGGCTGCACAGGTAGCAGGTAACAGTCAGCCCTTGCCCATTGGTCCAGCACGCGCTACCTGCACAGAGGTCAACGTAAGCAGCTCCATCCTCCGAGGTTCCTCCCATCCCCAGCTGGAGCCAGGGAACCACCAGCACCCGGATCCCGAGTCAGTTCTGCAGCTCCAGGAGCAGGCTCTGACTTCATCCCATATTTCTGAAGAGCACTGAATCAGCACAAGTGGATACTGCACACCCCACAGGGAAGGTGAATCAATGCCACTCCGAAATCCTTGGATCAAAGGCAACGCATCACAAAACATAACTGCATAGGCATGTTTTGAATAGGCCTTATTGGCTGCATCTGACCTCATGCAGAAAGCCCGGATGCCCAATTACTGGTAAGTGGAACAGACATTTCTGCACTTCAGACATTTGTGACTCACTGGGAGGCTTGGTTTTGCCACAGCTCCCCTACTCTCCCTCCTCCCTCTCCAATTATTAATGCTCCAAGTTTAAAAGACTTGTTGCATTACGCTAATGGGCCAGTTGGGTACAAGATGTACACCGAGGGACTGAAGCAACAAATCCAGATTTGCTTGTTAAGATGTTAATGCCTCAGAGCTACATGGGAATAGGGACCTAACAGGGGGAAAAAGAAATCCAGTTGCCACAGAGCCAAAAAAGCCTGTCCGCTTTTGAGGTGCTCATTTCCATCTTTTACCACGTTGTTTGTCTTCAGCAGTCAGGGGCTCATTCATTAGCTCTATGTCAATGATGATCTGTGTATGAATCACACTGTTCACTAATGATTCACGCAGTTGTAAAAAAAGGGTATCAGGCTGCTGAACTACCAAGGGCTATAAAACACTCACTGGAGTTCTTGTCTGACACGTAACCGTCCTCCCAGATCAGGTCATTTTCTGCCACTTGCTAGCGCATACTCTCAAAACAGCACTTCTTAACTTTTGCTATAATTCAAAAGGAACAGGTAGAGCAGGCAAATGAGAAAGCCCAGGAAATGTTTTACAACAGTTAAGACAGGCAACCAGCAGGATGTCAACAATCCTTTGGACATTCTCCCCAGGTCCAGCTGCCTTCTCAGCTGCCTTCTCCCTGTGCCAGGTTTCTCAGACCATCCACCCTCCACGCCATCAAAACACAATTTCTTAAGAGACACTGCCTTAGTCCCGAGAAGTCTGATCAGCCCTGCTCACATGAAATCCATATTCAGGCTTCTAACGCCAGCACTACGGAGACCGGCAGCCTGAACAGTCAAAGCAGGAAAACAGCACATAAGCAGCTGCAGTACGTCCTACGCGATTACCTGCCACAGAGCCCTCAGGTATCATTTCTGCCCTGGACTACTTCTATTCCAGCCTCTCTGCAAATGTCTCCTCCTCCTCACGCTACCAGAAGCAAAAGGCAGTATTAATATTATAGCCTTTACCTCTGTAACAGAAACGTGACCTCCTTTAGAAACTACCCTTAAGACAAGCGGGCTGAGAAAGCACTACTTTGAGGAAGCAATTCAGCTTAGGTAAGAACTTAAATCATAACCTCTTCCCTAAATACGCCACGCTTTAATGACAGATCATAAAGCCAAAGCAGAAAACTTCTTGTCAATGAAGATAAATTCCACATGCCGTCCCACAGACGCTACTCCGCCAGTCCTTGCCCCACTCATCTGTCTCACATTCTCCAGAGAGTGAAAGACAGCTGTTTACCCCAAGGCTGGCCCAGCCCTGATTCCAGCAGAAGCAAAAGACTTTTAGCAAAGGTAGGTCCACTGGAGACATCACCTGGCTGTGGAGAGATCCTGAAGGCTACGCCATGACTGGCACTAGCATGACATATCAGCACTGCAATGTAATTAACACAGCAAAAGTTGGAAAGCCAAGTAGTACCTTGCCACAGCACTGCCCTTCACAGATCAACCAGCGCACCCAGGCCCAGTTCAAGGTCTCCATTTCCGCATCCTAAGGTGAAAGCTTCAGCTCTGCAGAAACAGATCCTGTATCAACAGTTAAACTGTTTCCCAGAGCCCAGACCCACGACACAGCCACAACAAACAGATCCCGATAAAAAAGGTAGGGAAGGAGATCTGCTGGCAGCCTGCGAGCAGGGGAGGGAGCCTCTGAACCAATACATCTCCGGCAGCACGGCCAGAAACTGGTCACAGTGATGAAAGACCACACCAAATCCCCCTCCTGATGTATGACATCACTTAAAGACAAGATAGTTATACTGGTACTTGCCTAGACATGGTGGTATTGTTGCAATCACCTAAGATACAGTACACCACTGTGTACTGTATCTTATATGCATATATGGTGCAGTAGAGAAATTCACACTGGAGTTAAGATTAAACTATTCTAGCACATTCAGCTATTCAACAGTTATTCCAGCACAGTTGCAACTTTAGTGCAACGAAGCTGTACAGCACCTGCTATCAGCAGAACAAGCCATCTACAGTCAAGTGCTTGCAGATGCTCCCAGGAGTGACTGAGCACTTGCACTGCCTAATTCCAAAGAGAAATACAGCTCACCGATGTGGCACAATATAATCCCAGCACCACCAGTTTCCCAGCGCTTTATTCAAAAGAAATCAGGAACAAGGCAAACCCATACAGGGCACCTACTTGCAACTGAGCCCAGTTATTCCCTAAATGTATCCCAGCAGCTAGCGCTGCTGCAGCATTCACAGCTGCAGTGTTAACTCACAAGAAAGCAGGCTTTTCTGTCACTTTTGGAAAGGCCCACCATGTTAAGAGGGGAACAGGTCAGACTATCTTGCTCTCCAGAAGCACCAGGTTGTCCATACAGGTCTCAGCCTTGCCAGCTTTCCTGGCCACAAATGCAGTAGCATCATCCCAGGACACAGCAGAACAAGGCGCAGAGATGCACAGCCTACCACCCACCCTCTCCCAGGCAGCCTCCTGTCCCTGTCACACAAAGCTGGGAAGCAGCAGCAGCTCGAGGCTAATTCCAAAATTGGGCCCTTCCATCAGGACCAGCAAGGCTCCAGACGGACTGCAGGAGAACCCAGCTGCAAATGATGCTTTCTGCAACACAAGCTGGGCAAATAATTTATGTCTAAGCAACAGGTCAGCTTTTCCACCCCCAAGCCAAACTAGTATATGTTTCATTTTGCAGGAATTCCCACACATTTTCAGGTCTCTGCCCTTCCTGGTGACTTTTCATTTGTCTCACATTTGGTTTCTCCCATACAGCAGATGGAAGTCTCAACTCTGCAGAATCCAGACCCCAGCAGGAAACAGCATCGCTTTGCTTTCCCATGGCTCTGGAGATAACAAGACTTCCCCTTTTCTGGCCATTTCTCCATCCTCCTACATTTCTTCCAGTTATAACCAGAATAAGTTGCTTGTTCAGACTTAGTTTCTGCATTTGCTCAGAAGCCTGCATATGCCCTGTTCCCTCCACCTTCCAAAATACTTAATTTGGAAAAACGTTTTCGACACAGTCTGTTTGTCAACCTTACTTGTGCTTGCAGACAGAGCCTTCAGAGACACCATTCTCTTTGCCTCCTCTTTCCCTCTTTCAGTGAAATAACTCATAACGGCTGCTGCTCTGAACAGAAGTCTAGCCCTGCCTTTAAGTTCAAGGCAGGAGAGATGTCTCAAGGGAGCAGGTTCCTAAAGGTTTTACCATTATAATGCAGCTCCACACCCTGCATCAGCACCTGCTGCACTCTCACTCGGGGTCATAAAGTCCATCTGGCCAGCAGAGATGTTAGTAAACCGTTTCTGAGCAAAGAGTTTGCAGGAAGGAAGCAAGCAAGCCCTCATTTCTAAGACTTTGAGAAGTTTTCCAAACATGATTCAGATGTGACATCTCAGGCCTAAGCCTGCAAGGAGACTGCTAGTTGTTGCTGATACTTGATTTTGCCAAGAATTTACAGCTTAGATTAGCAGAAAAAACTGACCATAGCCCTGCTAACTATTCAGAACTGCAAAGACCAAAGGAACAAAGAGTGATTGTCAGTTTAACACTGACACTGGAAAACTGCATCAAGCAAGAGCAGAAAAGCCCCGAGAGAGAGCGCATAAAGGAAAAACATTGTGGCTAATACCGCTTCTACTTGAGCTGCTGCAACATCCACATGCAAAGACAGGGCTGCAACTTCTGGGGGACACACAGTCTTTCACCAAGACTCTGTTTTATAAAAACTAACTGTGGGCTGAAAGAGATGCTTAATCAACGTCTGAGCACTCCAAGCTATCAGAGATGAATGACAAGGCTAGACTTCTCACAAGGGCTTAACTTGCTTATCACCAGCCTTTTACCCTCATCATCTTTTGGCTAGAAAGGTTAATTGCCTGTAGTGCAGAACTCGGGCCCCATGTGCTCTCACTCATACATACTCTGCAGATACCAGCTACTCCACCTTCCCTTCTCACCAAATCAGAAAAATCAACTCATTAACTTTGTACAGTATCAGACAGTTTGCAACTCAACTTCAGAAGAGCTAGGAGGAGATAACAGGCACTTCTGTTTTAGGAAACAAGATACAGAGATAAAAGCTCCTTCTGCTCCCTGCCAGCAGAGATAGGGTTTGGGGGTTTTAAAAATTAATTTTCTTTGTTTTCATTTGCCAGATTCTCGCTATCCAGAGATCAGCGAGAAAGCCAGCGTTCCTAAGCAGGGCTGGAAAAATAACACAGGACATTCTTGCTAGGATGTTACCTTAAAGTTTGAGAAGCAGTCTTACCCCTCGCTGGCCTCCAGCTGATCAGCTTCTGGTATAGCTGAAGCTCTCTTCTTCTCCCTTAGTTTTCTGACCAAATACTGCCACTTACCTCATCTATCCCAGACACAATAAAAGCATTGCCTTGCTCTTATGCTCACTTAACATTTTGGTAACATTCTTCAGATTTCACTGAGATTTCACCAAAATACCTGGGTAACAGCAGAGGTGCCCCAACTGCCACATGCGAATTGAACATCTAGCTCCAGCTTCCTCCATTTCCCGTCCCTTTGATCCACTGCAGGAACAACCAGCACATGAAACTGGGACACTGCTGCTGGGTCACTACTAGGAGCACATGAGTAAGGGAAGGTGGAGACGCCAAGGAGTCCCTGGCCCTCCACATCACCCTGTTTAAAGGCTTTGCCCCCTAATCCACCCCAGAACAGGTCTTCCTACTTCGCAGGAAGAGGAAGCGACTCTCCCAAAGGCCGGAAAAGCCTGTTTCACTGCCTCACACCTCTTGTGCCGGGGAGCCTAATGCTTCTGGAGGCAAAAGTTGCAGCATCTCTTCCCCTTACTGGGCCCGAGCAGACTAGGATAATTTTAGCTAGGACTCCCTGGAAGCACGACACACATTTACACATAACCAGCATAACCTTGCTTATAGCAAGGATTGCTAGCATCAGCAGCCTTCGTCAGGTGGCGGTTTAGCAGCTAGCACACATATCAAATTAAGGAACAGCAGTATCATGACATCTAGGAGATATGCTAGATCCAGAGGACTCAGCTAAACCTCCTACACCCATTTTATTGCGCTTGCAGCATCTTTGCCATGAAGTAGAGATGTGCCAGGTATCACTGATGGGGAAGCGGGAAGATACCCGGGCTGTGGCCCCAAGAAGCTGACACCCCTAACAGCCCCTAACTGCTCCAAGGTAGCCCTTCAGCCTCGCCTCTCCCAGGAGCCCTCCAATACCAGTTTAATCTTGTTCTCTGCAACATTCCTCTATTCCAAACAACACTAGCGCTGCCACTAAAGGTAGACGTGCTTATGCTACCACATTTTGAATCAGGGGGAGCAAAAATGCTAACTGTACATTTCCAAAACACAGCCCAGCCTCCCTCAGCACTGTTACAGGGACCGATAGCTGTTTTTTCACAAGCTGCAACGGATGCCCGTAGCTCCCCAAGCCCTTTCAACTTCACGGCAGAAGTCATTTACACGCTCCCGTGCTTGCTGGGACCTCCCCGCAAGTACAAGGCATGCTGTCAACACTGTGCGAAGACACAGCTGAATGATCAGCTTCAGCAGTCAAAGTTCACTCTGCTGCAGGGAGGGAAAACACTGGCTCCCCACTCCCTTCTCCCACACTCCTATCCCTTGCACAGCTACATCACAAGTCAGATCACAAAAATTTAGGGAGACTGTGGCTTGGGTTCTTCTCTCCCCTTTCCCCTCCTGCCTGGGTTAGTTTTCAGCTGAATGATTCCCCATGCCTACTCCACACGCCAGAACAAATGCCAGCACTAAGGAAAGAACAAAACAGCGTCTTGGCTTATGCGAGCTGTCCAAAGGCAACCTGCCTTTTGGGTGGCTGCAGTACGATGCCAGCGCTGCCCCAGCTAGACGAACACGGGTTCAGATGAGCCTACGGAAACCGGAGCCACAAGGCGGGCTAAGGAGTCACCCTTCATTTTTATTTTATTGCATTGCATACAGAGACATGCGCTTTCTTTGCTATTTTACAGCTCTGGTACCTATAGTTCTTACAATTACTCAAGCCCGAGTGGCTTCCCGACCCACATGAGAAGCCACTTCTGAGTTACCCACGGAAACAGGCGCCATGTCACCTTTGGCATGGGGCAGGCTATAAGAACATCCAGCCAATTTTACTTCTGGTGGGGAAAAAAAGAAACTGAAGCACAAGGACGATTAAATTTAACGCTACCCGAACTTTGGAAGAACGTGCTTTCAGGGAAATGGAGCTAAGCACTTACACCGGAAGGTGAAAGGGGGAGAAAGACCCAATAAGCGTCAGTAAGAGAAGGAATAAAGTACCTGCTGCCCCCCTGCCCTTACCTTCCCGCCCTCCCCGAGCCGGCTGGTCCCCCGGGAGGAGCCCGGGCCTGCTCGGGGGGCAGAGGAGCCGTCTACTCCGGCTGGAATCCGCCCTTCCCCGCTGCCAGCTGGCACGGGGCGGCCGGGGGAGGACGGCCTCGGAGCTCGGCAGCCAGCACGGGCCCCGCACGTCCCCTCTCCTCCCGCCGGGCGGCGGGTCCGGGACACCCACCTGTGACACCCCCGCAGGGAACTCGTCCGCTCGGGCCGGGGAGGGCGGCGGAACAGCTGACGAGCCGCCACCAGGCCGAGGCCAGCGGGGAGCCCAGCGGCAGGCGCTGCCCTTTTCCCGTGCGGGAAATACGGTGACGCTTCCTTTCTGCCACTAAGCCTTCCCCGGTGTCCCGGGGGGGGGGGGGGGGGCGCCGCCCCCCCCGCCTTCCCTCCCCGGCCCTATCTGCCGGACCCCAAGCAAATCTGCTTTTCTCTCCAAGCCCGAGGCCCCGAGCGGCCGCAGGCACCCGGCCGCTTCACCACGCGGCGAGACAAAAGGGCACCGGGGGCCCGGGAAGGGGCCGCCGGGCCGGGGCCGCGCCTCGCCCTCCCCGCGGCGGCAGGGCCCGGGCCCCCTCGCTCCGGTTCCCGCTCCGGCCAGGACCGCCGCCCCCCACCCCCCGCCCCGGTAACGCTCCCGGGGCGGGCGACCCCCGCCGGCCACCGGCCCGCCCCGCGGCCGCCCTCCCGCCGCGGGGCGCCCCCCCCCCCCCCGGGGCGGCGCAGGCCCCGCCGCTCACCCGCGGGCCGCCTCCAGGCTCTTGATGAGCTTCTTGATCTTCCAGATCTCCACGTTGCGGTCGGCAGCGCTGGGATCGTCCGCCATCTTCTCCCTCCTCCTCCTCCTCCTCCTGCTGCGGCGGCGGCTGCGGCGGCCTGCGGCGGGCCGGCGGCACAGACACAGCGGTTAGACCCCGGCCCCGGCCCCGGCCCCAGCCCCGGCCCGTCCCCGCCGCCCGCCGCGCCCTCACCTCAGGCCCGGTCCCCCCCGGCGGCGCGCGGCTGGCGGCGGCGCTGACGTCGGACACCGGCTGCTCGCGCTCCCCCTCTCCGCGCTGCATGTGTTGCAATCGGCTCACATGGGGCCTGTGACATCACTTCCGGGGGACCGGGGCGGGGGGCGGCCGCCCGCCCCGCCCCGCGCGGGAGCGGGGCGCCACGCCATAGGCCGCCAGCCCTCCCGACCCCGCCCCTCCTCCCCCGCCCGCGGCGCTATTGGCCGTTGCTCCGCGCGGGGCCCTATGGGGCGCGTAGTCCGCGGCCCGCCCCGGCCCGGCCGCGGCGCTCGGCGGAGCCGGGGCGGGGCCCAACGGCGGCTCTCGCGAGAGCTGCGCGGCCGGCTGCCGGGCGCGCTTAAAGGGACCGCGCCCGCCGGGCGGGAGGGGAGCGGAGCGGCGCGGCCGGGGGCTGGGTCCCGGCTGTGGACACCCCCGGGCCTGCCTCGGGGCCGCCCTGCCCGGGCCCTGCGCCTGGCTCCGGTGTCACCCACCACCCCCGGGCGGCTTCACCCTCTGGGCCCCCGCCCCCCCCGGGGCCGTGTGCCACCTGTTTTACACCCCCCGGCACCCTCCGGGACCCCTTCCCCAGCCCGGCAGCCCACCCGGCCGGGGAGCAGAGCATGTCCCCCTTCCCGGGGCCACCACTACGCGCCCCCCGCCCCCAGCAGCCGCTTTGGGGGGGGCTGCGGCCACCCCCTCGCAACGGGTAAAACAAGTAAATGGCTCCAGTGTCGGTTCATCACCGTGTTTCCAGCTGGTCCCGTTTCGGGCTGTCCCACAGGCAGAACCGGCGGGTGCTCCCTGGGCCGTGGCACTCCCAAACCGGCCGCCTGGCACCTTTGGGGCAAAAAAGGCAGGTTGTGGATTTGCAAACCTGGACGCCGAGGCTACGGATGGGTTTTTTCTCCCTCCCGCTGCGCCCTGTCCCTGCCCCACGGCGCGGCCGAAGCCCGCAGCCCGGTCATCGACGTGCGGAGGAAGCCAAGTTGGGCAGGAGGCACCGGGAAAGGGGATGGGGGACGTGGAAGTGTTTTATGGAGCCACAGGCTTATCTCTCATTTCTCCTTTCCCTGGAAATGTCACCTTTCCGCTGTCCTCATCGCTGCCGGGGATGGCCGAGGGCAGGGGCAAGGCGTGATGCCTGCAGAGCCTCGGTTGAGCTCGGCCGTGTGCTCAGGGTGCTGCTCTGAAGGTGACAACGAAGTGGTGAATGTCCACGGAAGGGCAGTGAGACTGGCCAGAGGTTTAGGAGAGGCTGGGGAAATGGTGCCCTGAGAGCCCAGGGTGGGGGTGGCAGTGGCCGGCTGGGGGAACTGTGCCCCCACAGCCCCGTCCTGCACAGTGTCTGTCTGAGCACATGTCCAAGAGCTGCATCTAAACGCATCCACAGCCTCGGTGTCCAGGTTTGCAAACCCACAACCTTCCTTTTTTTGCCCCAAAGGTGCCAGGCAGTGGGTTTGCGAGTGCCACGGCCCAGGGAGCACCTGCCAGTTCTGCGTCTCGACAGCCTGAAACAGGACCAGCTGGAAACACGGTGATGAAATGACACTGAAGCCATTGACTTGTTTCTTTTATTCGGTGGTAGCAGGAATGCTGCTCCCCTGCTGCCTGCCCCCCCCAGAGGTGATGCTCTCCCGGTGATGCTGAGCAGGCACCAAGAGCTGGATGCTGGGGGGTTTGTGGCCATGGTGTCTCTCCAGCCCCCATCTGCCTCCCTGGGACAGCCCAGCTCTGGTGTTTGCATCACCCTGCCCGGGGGGGCACCCTGGCCTCTGTGCTGTGCTATGCCATGCCCACTGCAGCCTCCTCTTCCTCCTGCGCTGCCGCCTCTTGGCTCCTGGGCCCAGCGTGGCCCCCTGCCCAGTAAAGCAGCACCGAAGCCCTGCTGGGAGCTGGGCACAGCTGGGCAGCACGGTCACCTGAGCAGAGACTGGTCTGGGACTCAGCCTGAAGCTGGTTTTTTCTAGTGACAGGGTCATGCCGGGGAGACGCTGTGAATTTCTGAACTACCTGGTTGGATTTAAAGTCCTGTTTCTCTTGGGCTGAGCAAGTAACAATTTCAACCCTTACAGGTATTTTTTTCCATGTGCATCTGGTCCCACACAGCCCTTTATAATCCTCCTCAGAACAGTAAGACAGTGGATTATGCCTGGCTTTAGGAGATGATCTGCTGAGATGGAAGTTTCTGGGCTTGATATGACAGGGACAGTGCAAACACATAGGCAAGTGGACAACAACTTACCCCACGCTTTCCTGGCAATCCTGCCCTTCCAATTCAATCCAGGCACTCTACTCCAAAAAGTGCCCACTGAGCATCCCAGTTACCGCCTCCCAGCCCGATGCACCCACTCTGCTGTGGCAGGTTCTGCTCCAGCCTTCCCGATGTGACAGACGCTGCTGTCAGTTCCCCCCGCAGCTCTCCCGCCGGCTGGCTGACACAGATGCCGAGCAGCGCCTGTCTCCGACAGCCGGCATAGCTCCGCCGGAACGAGGAGGGAGCCGAGAGCAGCGACGGGGGCAGAGCCACTGAATTAGGGACAACTTTTTCAATACACTGCTGCGCTATTTAGAGAGGAGTTTTAAAAAGGACCCGTGCCTTCACAGCGTGCTGCCAGACACTGTCTTGTGGAGAAGGGGGAGAGACTCCATTCCGCTTTCCCCCTGTGCACTACTGCAATCCCCAGGGAAGCTGAGCATCTCCCGCTTGTACAGGCAACACAGCAGGTCCCTGTCCTCACCAGGCATGCTCCCCAAACATGGCACGCTGCGGCTGTCCTGAGCTGGGGAAAAATGCTTTTAAGAAAGGGAAAGAAGCCACTGCAGGCAAGCGGAGATAACCTGCACCTGACTGAAATCTCAGCCTTCCCTCCCCTAGGCAGGAGCTGTGACACCAGAATCTACTATCCCAGTCCTCTTTGTTACTGAATGTTATTATTTTAAGGCAGCCTGACTTACCAAGCCCAAGGAGGCTGTGACTTGCACCGACCTGCTCCCACGCACAGATGACACCATGAGAGGATGCACGCAGGCACAGGAACACAGCACAAACATTCCTCGGTCACCTTTTTCCCCCAAAGAACATGTGCAAAACTTTTCTTAGTTACTGTCGTACACAGACCAGTAATTTATTCCAGAACTGCAGCACTGCTGGCGCTACAGGCTTCCTGAGTATCAGCCTACATGGAAAATGACAGCAGGCAATGAAGCCCAAACACCCTTTCTCCCAGTGCTGACAGATTACCTTTCCAGCAGCAGGACGGCAGCGGTTAACTCCTCAGGACAGGAGTCACTCCTCTTCACAAGAGGCAAGAGCCCAGTTGCTGCATCTCCTGCCTTCCTGGCAGTTTTTCACAGCAAGAAACTGTTCTCAGCACGACACACATCACCCTGTTTCACTTTTCCCTCCCCAATTCAATAATTTAGCTTCTAAAGGAGGAGCTAAGAACAGCACATTAAAAAATAAAGAACATCTATGAAAGATGTATTTAAAATGTGACAGGGAAAATAATTCATTGAATAAGTAAAGGCCAACCCCAATCAGTGATTCAGGACCCTGGAGGCTGTGCAATGATGATCCATCACCTTTGCCCTGACCGCCACTACAAGCCCGGAACAAAGGTAAGAGTGTGTGAACAGCAGCCCCCGCAGGCAAGCAGCCCTGTCCTGGGCTGCCCCCAGCTCTGCTGAAGGAACATTTGGCTGCAGTTTCAGGGAGGCAGCAGGAAAAGCTTCCACAGAGGATGGGTTTTAAACTATTTTACTTAAGGACATTTCCTTTCAGCATGTGAAATGCCCAACTCGCTTTGCCGGAGAATTCCTTCTCTTTTTCAGACTGTAGTTTTATACAGGGGATCACTTTCGAGAGAAGCAGCAGCAGGGGGAAATTTCAGGACAGAAGTCACCTGTAATCGAGTTTTGTAAATGAGATTATTCTCAGGAGGTGCACAGCCAGGTGCTCCCAGCCACTACCAAACCCCACATACAGAACAGGAGCAGGGTTACACTGCAACAGAATGAAGCACGTCGCTTCACACATAAGACACACACAGAGTTGCACGCCTAGGTGGCACAAACAGCTCTTGGGAGCAGCAGTTGCTGTGAACATGCGCGTCCTTAGCCACACATTCCTCAAAACTTCCAGGAAACCGTGCTGGTCCCATGATCTACCAGGACACCTCAGCCTGTCGTTACCCACCTGCGACAAATAAGGCCCTGCCAGTTAAAAAACAAACAAACAAAAACAGGACCCAGACCCACACGCAATCAATTTGTTTGTGTCACTCAACATCTGTGGACAACCTCTACGTTCACAAAACCAGCCAAACAAAAGCCCCACAGGCTGGCATGCTGCAGCATACTCTGCTATCCTCCCTCTAAGTTAGGATCCCTAGACCCCACTAACTCCCCTGGTGAAAGCCAAGCACTGAATTTCGGGTTGGAACTCCTCCCTCCACCTGAAGTCAGGCAGCTTAACACTCCAAATTGCTATTAAGACCCCCCTGCACACCTGCCTCCCTCCCCATGGCACACCAAATGTGCTGCAGGCTGGGCACCTAAGGCATTGCTGCCCATCTCCTCCTATGGCTGTACCAGGCCCCTTCCTCACCTTCTTCTACGCCCAGGTCCAAAAGGTTCAAGCTCCCTCTCACTTTACAGTTAGGTCACTCCCTAGTTTTTGCCCCCTCCCTCTGTCCACTTCAATGGGCTAGGCTGATTTACTCAAAAGTGAAGCTGCTCGCAGTCCTTCTTGCTCGGACTGCTAGGGAGAGGTCAAGTATCTGAAGCAGACAGTCTTGGTCCCTTCCAGTCCATAACTTAAAGTTCACAGAATCAGGACTTGCAGCCTCCCCTAATAGCTTCTCTTACTGAGGAAACTGCCTAGAGTGCCAGAAAAAAGAATCCTCTCCTTCCTCCTAAATGTCTGAGCCATCAGGACAACACAGCTGTAAACTTTACATTTTCTTTCCCGTTGATTACACAGACAGAGTAACAGAAGGGGAAAAAGGAGAAAAAAATATATTGTGGCAAGGAGATTGCACCTCCTTGGAAGAGCTGGTTGCTAGAAGCAACAGTGGGCAACTGCTGCTCCGAGTCTACAGTCTGTTTCATAAGGTTGAGCCCAAGCATGAAATGCCTGGAGGTGAAGTCCCACTGCTACTGCAGGTCACAGCAGGACTTCCAGGCACCTCGTGCAAGTGCAGCAGCGATACTCTCCGAAGGGATGAACCCTAATCTGACACCAGATACCTTCTTTTTGCACGTGAATGAAGCACAAATTCCAGAAAGCTGCTGCCGCTACATACAGCTGGCTGACTGTTCCCCCTTAGGAGCTCTCACAGGCAGTTAACATGCTCATGTTCTCCATCAAAGGCCAGGATACCAAGAACTCCATGTTGGATACTTTTCTGCTTTTATTTTAAAAAAATCCAGAATGGATCCAATAACAGTTTTATTATCAAGGAAATTGTTTTACCATAAGCAGAGAACAGACACAGGATGGAGCAGAAGGCTCAGACAAGCAAAGAATTTAACTTCCACATAGCCTCTTTCGTAAGAAATAATGTTACAGCTAAATTTGAAGTCACCCTTCTCCTTCAGAACAAGGGTACTAACCTAGCTGCAGATCCGAATGTTCTCTAGCAACGTAACCAGCCTTGCCACTGCTGCTCGCAGGCCTTATAACCTGCTCGCAACTACTCACATCTGCAAGGAGGCTCCATACAGATGTTATTCTCCTCCCAGTTCCAGCAGAACTTCCATCTCCACCCTTCAATTTAGTGACATGGTTTCCAAACTTTGATATCAGATTTAGTACACCATTGTGTCAAGTATCAGAGATAAATGATCAGCGAATCCCCAGGTGCCTCAGTTGAATACCACGGGGCCAAACACTTAGAACTTCATCTGGCATGAATTAACTTTCATCAAGTGACAATTTATCTAGCAGACACATCACTAAGTTTATACATTAAAGAATTTTATATATAGAATACTGCCAAAACACAGTAAGTCTGAATTCTGCCCATTGCTGCTCAGGAAGGTCCCTTCTCTCCCAAGCGCCAAGAAAATCGGCCTCCTCTTCATACTCTAGTCAAGGCAAGACAGAGACTTCTTATTGCTTCTCTTCCTTCTGATCCCCCGGACTTCCAGAACCCTCTCGTTCGGAGGCCATCTGTGAGAGAGTTGGCTTATTAGTTGTAGTAACCACAAAATGCTTCTCCTAGTCATCTTTTTCCTAGCTAGCTGCTTAGGTTAGTTCTAGACTGAAGAAACCTTTCCTTCAGTGAAAAGGGTAATTGTCCACTGGAGAATGGAAACAATCTTCATCTCTGCATGACTGCTACTATGAGGGAAGAAATTATCTTCCCATTATTTACACTTGCCCAGTGGATGCAACAAGCTTGCATTGCAGCATTGAATGTTTTCAGTTTGACATTAGAAAAGCAGCTTTCCACAGTAAGGACTGCTTAGCCCCACCAAGGTCACCTGGACAGAGTGTGCCACTTCCACCCTGGTGAAGTATGCATCTGCCAGGCCTTGAATGGGTGGGCCTTTCACTGGGAAGGAGATTGAGAAGAAAATCCTGATGACCTTACTACTGCAATTTTAGGCAGATTGAACAGGCAGCCTGTTTTACAATCATCCTTAAAATAAGTCCAGATGTTACTTTACTTTAGGCACTCCACACACCTAGGGGAAAGCCCTGTCCGTGCTCTTCTTGATGCTCCCTATTAGGAGCTTCCAGTACTTTTCCATACAACACCGTACAGAAATGTAACATTGCCTGGGAGGCAGGCTACCTACGGCAGGATGGCCAAGATTTCAGGCCTTCAACTCCTCCTGACTTTCCACAGCTGCTCCTTCAGCAAGTGTCACCTTACTGCAAGGGAGCTGCACTGAGACTCAGCATTAACTACACACACAGATCTTACTTAAATGTTTGGTGCCCCGACTCACCCCTCCCCATGTGACAGCTATAAAATGGAAGTGACCATGAACCTACCTTCTTGTATGCCATTTCAAAGAGCTTCAGGGAAGCCTGCTGCAGGCTGGTTGCTGCCTGCCTGATGTTCTCTCCTGTTTCAGTATCTTTACGAGCCAGAAGTTCCCTCATTTTAGCAATTTCTTCCTTCAATTTGTTGCACTGCAATTAAGTCACAAACAAACATGATGAAATCCTGCACTTTGTTCACTGAGAATCTCATTCCTGTCCTTTAATCCACCTCCTGGCCACAGCAAAAGTACCACTTTTTTTCAAGAAGGCATGAAGTTAAGTCTCAAACTGAGCCATAACGTCTGCAGGGACTAGGACTGTGCTCAGTTCCCAATGGGCACCTGTCCACTTCACTAAATGTGCCACAGTTGGCATTAATCGGTCCCCTTGTTTGCAGTCTCAGCAGAGGCGCCAAGGACAGAAAGCCCTGCAGAGACTGAACAGCCCGCCAAGGATGAGAGCTGGTCTCCCTGGCACACCTCACCAGTGAGTCAGTCACCCCAGGAGCCAGGGTAAAAGGAAGAGAAAGCTGGTTTTCATCTATATTTAAGGCACTGTCAGAAAGCCAACATGTAAGGCTGTTCACCACCCTGTTTAATCCCTTTGTTGCACGTGGGAGAAGGAGCAGAGAGGCAAACCAAAGCAATATGGTCTCATCCCAGCCCCTGTAGCCATCTGTCAAACCCTCCACACAGTCTGGCATTTCTCTGTCAGACTGGCACGCTGCTGGAGAGGCAGGCCTGGAGAAGTGAGGTTACTGGGGGACAGCTGTGCCGGCAGTGCTTGCTCAGCAGCGTTCGCAGTCAAAACGTGGGCAGAGTTCTCATTCAGACCCGCAGGAAGGGGAAGGTGATCGATGCCTTCTATGTCAGGCCACCATCTCCACCCAGACAGCAAAGGGCTTCTTCCAAGCACTACTACCCACTTTCCCTTGGTATTCCCCCCAAAAAATGTTACAGGGAATGGTCCCTGCAGGGAACAGGGATTGAAGCTCTGTGCTCTTGTGAGAGAAAACTCCAGTGATCATAAATTCAGAGTCAGCCAGTATCCATCCTAAAGAGAGGAGCTGGGCTCAAAAAACAACATTTAAACTCATCAGAGACTACCTACCAATAAACTATAATCTTGTTCTCTCAAACGCCTCAGAGTCCCTAGGAGCCCTCTTATTCTGCTTCTGAAAGTTGTTAATTTGAAGATTGTGCAATCTGTTTCAAACTTGGCTTTTGAAATTCATAATGCAGAAATTAAACTGTCAAGAGTTTAAACTGTTAAGAGTGGTGTGAAAAGCACTCTTTTGATACTAAATATCCACTTCACTCCAAAGACAGAAGAAAAATTGGAGTTAAGTGGATACAGTAATTTTCATTGCCTCCAAGTTCTTGGGTGCTGTGTATGTACTGCTGGGACCACACAGCAGCTTTGCCTTTGTCCCTCTGCTAACACACTGGTAGGCACTGTTCATAATCTCTAGCTTTTGAGCGAAATTCTCCTCTCACACAGGCCACAGTACAGTTCTTATCAAATCACTGCAACACCAAGTCAAGGACAAACTCCTGCCGGAACCTTTCGTTAACAGCTTCCCAGGCTCTCAGATCTTCAGTGACACTGAACTCTCACTTTGAAATAGGATATTTGCTATTATCCAAACCATGTTCTTCTAAGTATGTCCTTACATCCTCCTACCAGCCATGCTCACCCCACTCATTAAGTGCAAAAACCAGAAGTCGATGACTGTGCCATCTTTACACAGCATGGAAATATGCACAGAGTTGGTACCACTGGCCAAAGCCAGCTGTGAGTTAAGTGAGAATTTGAGCAAAGATTTAGTAAGGAATCTTACCTCCTTTACTGTTATGGGATCAGAAACTACCTACCTCATCTGCTGGCAGCTGATCCTTGAACTCCTCCATCTTAGACTCTGTATCATGGATGATGCCTTCGGCCATGTTTACAGCTTCCACACGTTCCTGGGTAAAAGAGCTCGTAAGGGCCTGCTGCATATGTCACTGGCGATACAAGTTGCGTACATATGATCTAGCAGGTGACATTTCTTTCCCCAAACTGCCAAACTCCATTCTAGTTCCCACACAGTGTCCTTCTTAATGGCAAAGGGGCAAGAAGAAATGCAAGCAAACCATTTCTAGATGCATTCTGGCACCAGAAAGCCCAAACAGGCAGTCTATGCAAGTCAGTTCTCACACTTTCACACTCAAACTCAATTCCCTGGAAGCAGAAGCAACTAATGCACCATGACTGTTGGCACACTGAAAAAGCCAGCAACTGCAGAGACAGCACAGCTCTCTCTGCTCTGCTCCTCAGGAAAGCAACAGACCTTTTGGAAAATATTCTTGAGCTTCTTCAGCAACAAGGGCACTAGACACTACTAAAATGCTGAGTTGTTTTACTCATGTCTCCTTATTACAAATGCTTGTAACATTTCAACAGTGGAAAAAACCCCACTGTGCTAGGTAATAAAGACCAGTTCCTAATGTTACTCTTGCAAAGACAACCAACAGGGCACAGGGTAGGCTCTAAGTACAGAGAAGCAACAGTCTTGCTGAGACAAAATTCAGTCCCAGTGTCAATATCAACTATTCCACCAGCAACAGTCTCTGGGACACCCAGCCCTCTCCGTCTGAAAGAAGAGTCTACCTGAACAAGGGTGAGATGATGTTCTCAGGAGACTAACCACTTACAGGGGAAAGCAGATGAAAAATAATTTTGTTTCTACACTATGTCTTCAACTCTTTGTGGGATATCAAAATTTACAGCAGGATGCTGAGTCCAGCACAGTGATAACTCTGTTTATGCATTCATGATACTTCCATGGCAGTAAAACCATGATCAGAAAGGTGTAACAAGAGATTTTTGACAATTGCAGTTACGCAAGTCAAGTAAAGAGAAGCGTTAAGGAAATAACCTAATCACCTTCACCTGATAGGTCACTGGACAGAGATGAGTCTCACTTCAGGACTACAACAGGGAAGAACTTATTCAGCAGTTTAAGACACAAAGTTGAAGTAAGGCTACAGGAAAGTTTTCAGTGCAGCCTCTTCAAATGCTAGGCCACCACCTACGCTTCATGGCAAACATGCAGTTATTTAAACAGTGGGACTTTCAGACCAAGGTCTTTAAAGGTTCTCCATCTAACCTACAAATGCTAATGAGACAATGCTTTGTGGCTTTAGACGTTCTGAGGCAAGGCAATGCTCTTCATGTGAATTTATTCCATGCATTCTCCCCTTCAGTCCTTTTCTAATCCCTTCACTATGGAGGGTGAGATTTACAGCACTGCCTGAACACCTGAGACAGGTGTCTACTGACTAGGAGAACACAAAGTGGATCAATTCAGTGTGCCCCTTTCAACAGTCGCTAAACACGTGCTGGTGCCGTATCCCAGAGTAGGCCTCCATTGTGCCTGCTTAAAAATCAATGCTCTATATTTAGTAGTGTAATTTATTAGTACTACCCTCATTAAACCAATTAGTTCCAGCCATTAATCCTATTTATATCACAGGTTCAGTCACTCAACCATGGCAAGTGTCCACCTTCTCTTGACAAAGTCAGTGAGGCTTTCAAACACCTCCTGATGTCTTCACCTGCTCCAAGGGCAAATACTGCACTCAGATGAATTTAGCATTCAAGATGCCACAGTGAGATTTTAAGCACTATGGAAAGCAACTTCCCACTTACGAAGGAAGAGGCTGAGGTGCAACTTTACTTGGCAGGTTCTGTAAGTTAAGCTTTAAAATAAACTCACAGAAAGTAGCTTAAATATCCCCATACTGCCTCCATTTAAATGGAACATCACTGCAAGAACCCAGATATAGTAGGCTAGCTTCAAATACACAGCCAAGATAACAGGCAGGTGGACAGTATAGGGCATTGATGACAAAAAGCATTACTAGAGTTGCAAAGCTGTTTGTCACAACAGGCAGGTGAGTTTGCTTACTGCTGCCTCCATGTCCCAGGAATTCTTCAGGGAGGAATGAAAATGCTAGTCACACAGGGCAAGTTACCCAACCCAAACCCAAAATCCAAATGGCTCTGCATACACCTTCTTGCAACTCTGGACTGTAAACTGAATATAAGGAAGCAAGCAGATATTCGGGTAACTGCAAACAGTTCAAGACTAATCAGACCAGAGCCTACATTTCCTTCAAAGGTGGGCACACTTAATAGCACAGGACGGCAATAACCAGCAGGTACACTATTGGCTGCAAGATACCATGATCACATTACCTTTCTTCGCCTGTCTTCCTCTGCATATTTCTCTGCATTCTTCACCATGTTCTCAATTTCATCTTTGCTAAGGCCGCCAGAAGACTGGATAACAACTGCATTAGAGAATAAACATTAATAATGAATGTTCTCTCATCTTTGAGGAGAGAAGAGTATTATTTCCCAAACCCTCTCAACAGCAGCAGCCTTGCTCAGGGACTCTGCACCTGTGAGGACCCCGTGGGCAGTACAAAGGCAGCCCATCTTTGAAGAGGCAGTGATGCTGCTGGCAAAATAAAAGCCTGATATCTTAGATCTATGAGCTCCCCAGCTCTGCCAGACACTTCCTGACCACTGATCTGCAAGTCACTTTGACCGTTCTTCAGTTACTCCTCCTGGAAAAGGAGGACACAAAGCCCCCAAACCAAAGGGGCATTCCAGCAGGTTAAAAACACAAACTGAAAAACACAACAACAACAACAAAAAAATCAACCAAAAACCCCTACCAAAACAGAAGGAATCATTTTATCAGGGCAGAGATTCCTTTCACTGTTGGAAAGCAGCCCAGGCTGGTAGCAGGATAAGACAACATGACATGATTCTACAGGTGGGGTCCTAAAGGTCCCCTATTTTTCTCCATTTGTGCCAAAAAACGTAGCCTAGATGTAAGCTAAGTTCTGTAGTAAAGCAGAACTTCATTGGGAAAGAGAGGACCAAGATCCTGGATATTGCAAAGTTAAAAAAAAAAGATATACTAGAATCCTCATTAGAAGTAAGTTTTCTACACAGTATTTGTCCACAGTACAATACAAAACTCTAAACAGACACACGTGTCCTTTGTATGCAGGCATGGTATGAGTAGTTCAGCTTTATAATTAGGACCATATCTGGATACACATAGCCAGCTGAAAAATTCTGGTTGCCTATTATCAGGAGACATTTACTCAGAGCTAGAAGGCTGCCACACATGGAAAATCTACAAGGAAATCAAAGTAACAAGCAGTGTTTTTGGAAATAAATTGTATGCTAAAAGCCAAGGAGTATGGTGAAAACCAGCATATACCTGCAAGTTGCCAATACGGAGTTAACAATATTTTTCTTAAGTGGAGCATGCATTTGATTGCTCAAGTGGTCGCCTCCAAGAAACAACTGAAGGGCAGTATAGAGGCTTCCCAGTTAGAGGCACAAAAGAGATCTATTTTCTATCAGGGGAATCTACAAATGCTTCAAATTAATTTTCTGAGCCCACAACAGAGCTTTTGAAAATGTCAGCCATGTCATTAATTACCCAAGAACACTGGGCCTGACATTTCATTGCACTACGGAGCAAAATATACTGACAGCTTGAAGTCCCCAAGCCTCCTGCCATTTAGAGATGCTTCCAGCCTGAATGGATGAAAATATACAAGGTGGTTAGGCAAAATACCTGCTGCTTCAAAATACTTGAATTTCAAGACCTTTGTAATGGAGTAATTAGAAACAAAACAGGGCCTCAGGACAGGGCTAATCTGTTCAGCTGTATGTGACATGCCTCGGATTCAACAGAGATCTTCCTGATTTGATTTCTCCCTTAAAAGCTGGCACCTTCATGCAGGCAGCCTCAAACAGACAGCAATCTCTTCCTGTGTTAGCAGAGGGCATTTCCAAAGGAATACCATGCCCAGGTGTGCAGCTCAAAACAACTTACACAGGGTGCTGGATTCCCACAGCCCAATTTCTGTCCCTTCAGGGTAAAGTAGGGCAGAACATCAACTGCTCCTCAGGGACACAAGACACCCCTCTAAAGCATCAGGAGCAAAGCTCCACAAACACCTGTGAGCCTTCAGTTAGCCAACCTGTATGCCCACCACCTCTCTGTGGACTGAGGCACAGCTGATACTTACAGGAAACCACAGGAAGCAGTGCACTGCTGAAACATTGCTATAGTGATTACAGCAGAGGGCAAGACCAAGAAAGGACCATCACACAGTGCAAAATGACTTAGAAGGTGGTAAAACCCTGCCAGTGAGGACTTCCTTGACCTTGGTATATGCAGATGCTTCATCTCTGCCTAAAGTCCAGGCACAGAGCATCTATCAGTGGCAATCTCTGTCAGCAGGCTAACAGATTGGGCAACAGTGTTACGTGTTTACAGCAGCTTTACTTTAAAATTAAACTACAAGTCAGTTGTCACTTCTCCCTTTCCCTACTTCATTTTGCAGTAACCCTTTGCCCTCCTTTCCAGAGGAGGCACTTAGGCTAAGATTATGTCAACTGCATCTATGCTACCCTGGCAACAGATTGTTTGCGTCACCCTTACTCTTAATCAAGTAACATGCTGCACAGACCCCACCCCTGCCCATCATGGCAGCACTCCATTACCTCTGGAGTCACCTAGTGTTACCCTCAGTGCTCAGTGTGCTATGGCACCATTGCTGCTCCACACCTTTTCTCCTTGTCCCTAGGCAGCGTCCCAAAGCACTTACTTTGCTGTTCACGTCCGGTGCCTTTATCCTTCGCTGACACATGAACAATACCGTTAGCATCAATATCAAAAGTGACCTCAATCTGGGGCACTCCACGTGGTGCTGGAGGAATCCCAACCTGAGAACGAGAAGTACTTAGCCATTACCTCCCACACAGAAATGAGCTCAGGGTACAAGGCTCCAGTGTTGGGCACATTATCTTGGTGATCTGTCAGTTGAACCAACTATTAACTAACCCTCAGAGCAGAGTACTCTACATACCTGTTGGCAGCATGTGGTGAATTAGTAGTATCTTGACAGATTTAACACAATAGAGATTTCTACCCAGGACAAGTGCTCAGAAAACATGAGAGGCAGTCCCAAGGTTTCAAGGTGACACAGGTTCTGCTTTATTGCTAAACAAGCCCCTTTTCCATGGACACAGCAGGATGCTCTGTTTCCTCAGTTCTGGACATAACTAGACTTCACTGACTACCTCTGAGGCTACCATTTTAAAAGAGCGACAGGCAGTACAGCTTCCTTCAAAAATACAAAAAAAAAGGCAAAGCCCTTCCTTTCTGCAGAGCTCCTCCTAGCAACAGCAAGTTTGGACAAACAGTTGTAACAGTGCCAAACTTTGCCAACACTGACCAAACCAATTCTGCATAGAGAGCTGGTCAGGCAGCCACATACTGTGCACATGAATCCCTGGAGCACATCTGTTCTCCAGTAAGCAGGGCAGTTCCACAGGCATTCACAGAAAAGCAGTACTAGGCTAGAAATGGGTTATCGTAGGACTGCAGGTATCATGGAGCCTGCTCCAAGTCTTGTCTTTGCAACACCAGAGGAAAGGCCATGATTCAGGTTATCTGCTGCACAGGCCTAGTACTACAGAGCTCTTTTAGCTCTTTGTGCCCAGAAGTAGAGAGCCCTTTTAGGTGACCAGGCCCTAAAGCTGCAGTAGCCCCTGAGCCACATAAGGCTTCTTAGAAACTTCTGAGTTCCATCTCAAATGCTAGTTGCTCCCCTGCCACTGAAAAGCTGTCCCAGAATCAGGCTGTGCCTTTAGAGACTGCTTTTTTACTACAAATAGGGTCAATGTCTTCTGTAAGATGATCCCACCACAGCACTGCCTTCAGGGGTCAACTGAAATAGAGAAGGCTTTGAACTTCTCAAAGAAAGTCAGGTCTAAGGTCATCAACACTGAGTAGCCAACATACCAATGTGAACTGGCCGAGCAGTTTATTGTCACTAGCCATCTCTCTCTCTCCCTGGCATACTTTTATCTCCACTTGAGTTTGCCCATCAGCAGCTGTAGAAAACACCTGTGGAAAAGGAACAAGAAATTACTGGATAGCTACTAAATTACAACACATGAACTGATGCAGTTACAAGCTGACTAAACAACAAGGAAAGGAATAACGAGAAGCTACTTCAAAGAGATAAAGAATCATTAAATGCTCGTTGTTCCCCTGTTCCTCTGACAAACACCAAGGCACCAAGACTAGCAATAGCCAAGCTCCCTGGCATCGTGTCCTAAATGCACTCAAGCACATGAAAACTGGCAATGTTGTGCCAGCAGCAGACTCCAGTGGCAGCCAGCCACATTACCGGAACATTTCCTCCTGAAGCAGCAGGGCTTCTGCCCCAACCCCACGCCCCAGACAGAACAAGTGTTATCAGTAAGAGCACACACTAGCAGACCCAGACAAGGCAAAGTGAAAGAAAGGATCACACCCAAGCCTACTAGGGCCTTACAACACAGGAAAAAAATAATACCTTCTGAGGCATGCAGACCAAGGTGGTCTCAAATGTGTGTGTTGCTCAGTTACAGAAAGTGTCCACACAATTCTTCTTCAGAATGATGTGTTGACAGTTAACATCATGGCATACACACTGCAATCCTGACCAGGCCGCAGACATCCCGGGGTATCTTGGTACACATTAACTCAACTTACCTCCCCTCTTGGGCACACTAATAATCAACAGAGATACTCAGTGGCTGACATTAAACCCGATTCTATGCTGCTGCTTCTTGCCAGATGAGAGGAGACAAGACTATCTACTGGCATGCTTTGGGTAGCCTTCACTGGGTGTTTGAGACCACCACCAAAGACCCACCCGTCTAGAGTCAATTTGTACCTGGCTCTTCTTCGTTGGTATAGTAGTATTCCTGTTGATGAGCTTTGTGAAGACACCTCCCAGTGTCTCTATCCCCAAGGAGAGGGGAGTTACATCCAGCAGCAGCACATCAGTAACGTCACCAGCTAACACGCCACCTTGAATAGCTGCACCAATAGCAACGGCTTCGTCAGGATTAACTGCTTTGCTAGGAGCACGGCCAAACAAATCCTGTACAGTCTGCTGCACCTGAATGAAGAGAAAGCACAGCTCATATGCAGAGTGAGCCATTACCGCTCAGTGCTGTGGCCACAAGAAGGTGCCAGCCTTGGCTAAAGGTCTGTATCCTTATGCTCCTGCTACCATGTAACCCTGTGGCATGATAGAAATACTAAGCTTCAGGCTTGTGATTGCTCCCTAATTCCCCATCTTCCACACGCCCTATTAAATGCACTCCTTTCAGTCTAGACACTTCCCTGGAGGCCTTCTTGCAATCACGTTTGCCAGCTGCAAGTCAACCTATATCAGTCCTTTCATGTAGCCCAGCCATGTTCAGAAGGGATCACTCCATGCTTATCAAGCAGGAGTCAAGGACTGGTCCCTGGGAACTTGTACAAGCCAACACTGGGCAGAACACAGCTGTCAAGGATGGTACAGCTGTGGGAGCAGAGCACAGGGAAGGTAAAAAAAAAAATCCAGAGCAGAAGGACAGTTCATCTTGTTTGTGTGTAATAAAGGAAACAAAAAAAGGAAATTGTGTGAAGTACAGTATTTTCAAACTCTTTATTTAATGGGCTGTTTCAGCAGAGAAATAGATTTGCTATGTCAGCAGAGAGCCTGAGCTGTGTTACTAGCTTTTCACTGCTCTGCCCTTTCAGAAGGATGTGCTCATGATTGCAACAGATTTACTGCTAAAGTATCCACACAGGAATGCAGCAAGGTGTCAGCACCAGAGCACAGACTCAGTAGTCCACTCCTCTACCTTACAAGAGGGTGTTAGGACTTGGTTCCCGCTTGCAGCTTGTTAGGCACACATTGGCACAGGTGAGCGTGATGTGCCTGGAAAACTGTGCTGTAAGCAAATGTCCAACTCCTCTGCACTGAAGCCAAGAGACATTTGCCGGGAGCGTTCATTACAGAGGAAGACACTTTATGTATGAGCATATAATTAAGTGCAAGTCTTCCCCCTCTGGAGGCACATTTTACAGTACAAAAGAAACATTATTTCTAACCACCCACTGTACGTTTCCTGGAGCACTGGCCACGTGAGTGCTCCAAAGAAGGCACGTCCCCTCCTAGCAGGGTGAAGCAAACACAACGTACATGAGAGAAGGCTCTGTGTTGTGTGCAACATGCCAGCGCTGATCTCGGAGCCAGAGCTGTAGCTACAGGCACTCAGGAAAGCATTATGTAAACTCAAAGCCACAGATGCTGGGGGTTATAAATAGGGGGTAAAAAAGTAAAAATGACAATAAAAAATTAAAATCAATATTTAAGTACTGTCTTCAACTCGCAAAGGACATATGTTTCAGGAAGGGATTCACTACTTCTAGAAGTGTTTTTCATCACTTTATACCTAGCTAACCACACAGTTTCTCCTTTATCCAGCTGGAACAGCAGGGACTTTGGGAAGGTATAGCACAGTTACTCCACTTGAGCTTTGGCCAGAGCAGCAGCTTCTGTTTATCTTGTTGCTCTGGTTCCCCTGCCTGGGTGACCTTCTGCACTCACTAATACCACCTCCAGCCACCAGGCTCATTTAACACAGGGAAGTAAAAAACCCCACCACCAAACCCCAAATCAATCCCAAGCAGGACTGTGTACACACCTATTATCCTAGAAAGGACGTACAAATCACAAATCTTAACAGCAAACAAATAGTCCAAGCCTGACTGATCCCTGTGGAATGAGATTTTGATGATATGTGTAGAAAAGGACAAGCTGTACCCTTGAAGAGAACAGTGTACATACATGTTCAGCTCTGACTTCAGGGGAGCTAAGCAGAAGTCTGCACTGCTATGAACAAGAACAGTAAATCACCAGCTGACAGCACCTTATCTGCAAGACTGTGCATGTCAGCAGAGCAAGCTTCTAAGTTACCTGTTGGTGTTTACCACCACAGAATACAAGAACCAGGTATTAGGTAACAAGTGTTTGGAACAGCCAGTTAAATATGCTCAACAACACCCAGCCTCAAACAGGCAGCCAAATACATGCTACCAGCAGGCAACAGAGCCATTCTGCTTGTGCAGTTTCTTCACAGCTAGCTGTAAGTGCTCTACATGGGGAAGATACCCACTGCAAGGCAAAGATTACTTGACAGGTTGTCGTCATTGAAATGTACCTTTTTCACGTGCTGAAGTCCACAACAAGAGAAAACACCCTGTGTATCTGAACAATGCTGATTATGTTTGGCCCACATCAGAAGGCCAACTTGAATTTTCAAATCCTGATACCTCCCACTTGTCTTTGTAAAGTGCAACTCAGCTACAGCCCCCAGACCCAAGCTGAGTTAATTAAACGGGATGGGAGAGTCCCTTGCCACTGCTTTCCTGTGACTACTTAACATGTCTGCTCTGCTCCTGGGGGCCTTCAGCTGCTGGAGCTCTGAAGTTATTAGATTCCCGACTTTTCTGTTACATATCACCCTTAACAGAAAGCACTGGGTAGCTGTGCCAGCTTTGCCTATAACAGTGACTTATCTCATACCTTTGGCATTCTGGTCATGCCACCGACGAGGATGACTTCACCAATGTCACTCTTGCTGACTTCAGCATCCTGCATGGCTTTCTGGCATGGCGCTACCGTCCTTTTGATCAGATCAGCTACAATGCCCTCAAATTGTGAGCGACTCAGCTTCATGTTCAAGTGCTTTGGTCCAGAGGCATCCATAGTAAGGTATGGCAAGTTAATATCAGTCTGCAGCACAGAATCAGACACGAAGTGAAAAACAGCAATGGAAAATAAGGTAGCTACATACAGGTTTTAGATCAAGTTACAGGTTCTATTCTGCCTGTACTGAAGCGTCTATGTGCCCGCTCACCCTGCAGCCCAGTCTTTAAGTGGCAAAAGGCATACCTATATGTTTGACATTTCAGACAACAGATAGAAAAATTACTTTGTTACACATCTCACGGTTACAACTGTTAAGTTCCAATTTTAATATTGTGTTATTCTGAGGTCTTTTATTGTTAAGAAAAACAATTTAGTTTCTATCACAGCCAGGAGATAAGAGCTGAAACATTAGAAGTGACAACCTTAATCCTCTTCCTTTGGCACAACACAGAAGAAAGCCCATCTTCAGAGTTCCGAAAGATTTTGCCAAATGATTAGCATTTCATGTAAGGTAAGCTACTTGAAGGAAGTGACTCATGACTGTTTTCTAAATGCAAAGTGTTTGACAGCCAGTCCATTGCCATTTCACACAAAGTTCATCAGTGCCAGGGACCATAATCCCCCCTTTTCATGGCTATTTGTGAATCATCTTACAAATTCACATGCTGGATTTTTAAAGCAAACCTTATACTGAAACCATCTTGTTCAAGTGCTGAGTCATGCTGACATCAAAAGATACTACAAAGCAAAGCATTAAAAACATTAATGCTTTAAGCTCTAGAGATTAAGTTTACACAACAAGAATTAACCCCATGTTACTGACTAGAAGTGCACATTCACTTTATAAATAGTATGGTCAAAAATATTAGGGGAAAATAGGGCCAAAAGCAAGTTGTTTTCCCTTCACTGCTAAAGAGTTAAGGAATTCAGTTTTTCCTGGTATGAACAGACTGTATTTGCCAACTCTTGAGCTAGTAAAACAGAGCCTGCTATGTCTCTGGCAGAACTATGCATCCATTGTGACTGGCCTAAACTCCTTGCTATGAGCTCCCCACTGGCCAACAAAAAGACCACCATCAAAAAAAAATATGTTTATTCAGAACCTAGAAACTGGCAGTGTCCCCATTTCAATTACTATATAATTGACCTTAATTTCACTTAGGCAAGACTATTACACCCCCAACTTGCTGCTTCTCCAGCTCCTTATTCAGTAGTGAATAAAGGACATGCTTGAATGCATTAATATACAAAGCAGTGGAAAAAAGGGGTTATATGTCACCCATTGTCTAGACAACACTGCTACAGGGAAATACATAAAGGTTCCTTATGGAAATTATTTCTTGTTATTAGAGAAATTAGCTGTTTCAGTGGAATGAGTAGCACCAAGATTTTGAAACTGCCTGCACAAAGTTGCAAGGGCTTCCAGTAACCCAGCAGTACTCGCTGCAGCTAAATTCCCTGACACCCATCATACTTCTCAAATACATAGGAAGTTGGGAACAAGGTCACATTCCCTGCAAGATGAGAAAACATAGTGCCAGAAGAAAGGCAAAACCCAGCACCCGCTAACATTCTTGGCTTCCAACAACTAATTGTGCTCCTAAACAGTCTACCCTGCTAAAGGACTTTCTGTTAAAGTGATGCCATTTGTTTGCCCAGAAGATTGTTCTGCCACCACAAGAAAAAAGCAATTTCATAGAGCTTTGTAAACAAAAATAATGAAAAACTCTGTGTATCAAAATGTTTCACCAGACTGCTTTGAACCCAGCCACCTACCTGCACAGATGACGAAAGCTCACACTTCGCTTTCTCTGATGCTTCTCTCACCCTTTGAAGGGCCATGTTGTCTTTCGTCAGGTCAACACCCATCTAAGCAACAAACGATATGGGTTAACAGACTCTCAGCTTTTGCACAGGAGTCATGGAGAAGTTTTCTTCATTGCAGTTCACCTTCCTATCATTCTTGACTGTGAAGATGTTTATAGAAGTACAGCCCAATATGTGCACTTCTGCTGATCTCTCTCACTTATGGCAAATATATTTACCATTTCAAAAACATCTGCTAGCCCACTCTGCTCTGATAGTGATTATACAGTAGGTAACCAATTAAAGCTTGGAAAAGCTGCTGCATCACAGAATATGAAGGCAAAACTGGATTGGCTAAGGAGTTGGAATTACATTGCAGTTTCCTGCAGCCAACCCTGTACGGTATGCATCCGTGCTGCCACATTCAATTGGACCACAGATTTTTATTATTAAAAGTAAGCAGAATATAGGATAATGTATAGGATAGTCCTACTACACTAGATGAAAAAAAGGCAGAAGTCCTGCCATTCTATGTCTTTCAGGGGAGGAATATTCCACCTCAAGAAAACAAGTGTAAGAACTGGAAGCCAGGCTAACAGGTGTCTAATACTATTAAATTTCAACTGTGCCATAGATTACAAACCAAGTCCTAATAATTTAAAAATAATTCCTGTTCTTCTATAGAAGTTAATCAAGGTTGAAAAACAACATAACACAACATTAAATTCTGATGAGATACCTTACCTCTCTCTTGAACTCTTTAACAATATACTGTAGCAAAGCCTGGTCAAAATCTTCTCCACCTAAGAAAGTGTCGCCATTGGTGGACTTCACCTCAAAGACTCCCTTCTGGATTTCCAAAATGGAAATATCAAAAGTGCCACCACCCAAATCGTAGACTGCAATACTACAAGAACAGATGCAGAAAAACATTACTTTCTAGACAAAGTTGCGTGGCTCAAAAATCACTCTCCTTAGGAGATGAAGCATGCAGAATTCATGTTGCTTGTCCACAAAAGTTAAAAGCCTCTCTAAAGACAGCAGTAAACAAATTATATAGCATATGCATTCCTTGAGCACTCGAGTCCATATGGAAGTCTTCTCTGAAAGATGTGCTGCATGATGCTTAACCTTGTCCATTATTTGAGAGAGGGCAGTCCCTCCATCTTCAAAAAAAGACAGACTAGCATCCAATGACAAGGGCAGGGACACCAGTACCATTATGAAATATGTTTTTCAAAATGTGATGCTTTCGCAGCACTATAATCCACATCAGAAATACAAAATCTGTAACAAAACCCCTGCATTTATATAACCACCCTTAACAGTGACTGAATGCAGTCAGGGAAAATGATGCAAGTTGTGGATAGCAGGCACCAAACCTCAGCACATCTCTCGTTGCTACACTTTAGCGCCAATGGTGACAACCTCTCACCCAGTCGTCCTTAGCCACACCTATCACTGCTACCAGTAGGTAACATAATTATCAAAGCTGAGTGTCAATTAAATTAAGTTGTAGCTGCAAGTTATGAACTCGCTTCCTTTAACAAGTATGGCTGGCATAGAACAGAGGTGCCATTACATAGCACTGACTCAAGGCTGTGAGTCTCCTTTGGCAAAATCCCAACCAATGATTTTAAAAAACAGAAAGCACAAGAGGCATTTACAAAGCAAATTACAGCATGCTTATTTAAGAGAGGATAGGTGTTATGAACATGCACTTACACTTTGTCTTCAGACTTGTCCAGACCATAGGCAAGTGCAGCTGCTGTTGGTTCATTAATCACCCTCAAAACATTCAAGCCAGCAATCTGCCCAGCATCTTTCGTAGCCTGAGGAAAAAAGAGGAAGAGTGCTAAGTACTGAGAGAAACAACGCAATTTATAAGCCCCAAAATCTTACAGTTTGGTGAATACCTGTCTCTGAGAATCATTGAAGTAAGCAGGGACTGTGATCACAGCATTCTTTGCTGAATGTCCCAGGTAATTTTCTGGAGGAAAAAGGAGACAAAACAGAAAGTTATATTTACAAGATGAGTAACAATATTATTACCATGTAGTTTGAAATAATTTTCCTGAACTAAGAATGGAAGACAGGCTTGCTGCTCAAGAACCTGCTGCTTTCTGGGAAAATGTAGAGGGAGCTGTGCAGAAATCAAGTCCTTCCACATAACATGGAATAGTTTGTGGGTTTCTGACGGAACAGCAAAGCACCTCTGCAATTCAATCAGTAACTGGATGCCACTAGTGAGTCTGAGAATTCACCTGACAGCTTGTCTTTTTAGTGTGTGAGTGTGAAGTTGTTTTCCATTTCTTTGGAGTGTTCAACACGTGATGCACTTAAATTGTCCTCTTCATAGAGTCTGCTGTAGGTAATCTTTATATGGTACAAATAATGTATGTATACTAACTTTACAAGTGTTTGAGATAGCAAGTCATGAAAAATATGTATTACGCCCTAACTTAAGGCCACAAACTTCTCTCAAAAAAGAGAGAAGGATGTCATCAAACACAGATTCAGACCTGCTGAAAAATAAGAATGTGCATGATGCAGTGAGAATCCAGACAGGATTTACGCCTATGCATTAGCCCCACACAGACTTTACATACTGCATTATTCTGTGTTGCTTGCAAAGCCAGACCATTCCATAGTTCAATTCATGTAGCATCCAGGCCAAAAGCCAACAAACCTACAGGAAGCAGACCCATGCTTAAGGCAGAGGAACACCATCCTCAGGGTAAGCCAGATTCATCACATCTAGATGCTCACATACCACATACTCATATTTTACTCTTGGGTGGAGCTTTAGCAAGCATCCAGGACCTAATACTGAAAAAAAAATCTTTGGATGAAGCTTCAGTAACAAACTTTAGTCCTGCCCTCCAAACACCTACCACTGTATGCATGTTTACCAATCGAGACTGCAGAAGGCAGCTAATGACTATTACTGCTGTGTATTTTACTCAATTTCCCCAGAAACTACATTAGGAATTGAAAACGAGAAAAAAAAATCTCCAGGCCAACAGATATTCTCTGGTAGTGAAGATTCAAACTCACCATTGGCTAAGAAGCTATTAATTCAGCCCAATAATCGGGTCCCTTGAACACTCCCTTTCCTGCTACGTATCTTGTAGTTGGATAAGAACAAAGCCACTCAGAACCCTGGCTGCCACAGCCTGTGCTCAGCTGCAGCCTGGGAGGCACAAGGACTGCAGTTTACAAGGAAAAGGAGCTCCCCCTTCTGAGTAAGTGTGCATTCAATTCAACTAAAATTGAGTATCGACTCAGTCGGTATTCAATTTGGTAAGAATATGTTTTAAGTAAAGCACAAACATCTTGCCAAAAATCCCAGACTGAGGTAGGCAGGGATCTTCCTTGAGGCTTTGTAACAGCCCATCACTGTACCCTTCCACGATCTGCCCCATATAAGGGCCTGCTATATAAGGATTCCCATACCAAAAAAGTATCTGTATGGCTGCAGCCACTTCCCTTTACCATGGCCCAGTACCAAGGTCACACTTGTGTGCACAGATGGCAAAGACCAAACTGTACCAACCTGCAGTTTCCTTCATCTTCATCAATACGAAGGCACCAATCTGACTTGGAGAATAGAGTTTCCCATGAGCCTCTACCCAGGCATCACCGTTGGAGGCACGGACAATTTTAAATGGAACATTCTTACTAAAAAACAAAAGAATTCAACACTCAATTTCTGTATCAGCATACAGCACAAAACCCCTACAGTTAGTATCAGCAGATGAACATGTACAAGTTCTAGACAAAGAATACTGAACTTGCCAAGAGTAGCCTCAGATCCAGGGAGTCCCAAAAGTACCAATATACTACTACTGTTTTTAAATCAGCTACATCATTTAATCACAAGCCTTAGGTATGATCATACCGCTTTGATTGTAAACGCCTCAAGAATGACAGAAGTCTCCTTTGGTAGATGCTGACCATTTTGCACAGCATCAGCAAGGCTGTGGGGGAAGAGAGACTAAATGGTGGACCTTTGACTTCTCTGAAAACCCTAAAAAGATCAGTAACTAACATAGCAAAGTGCAGCTTGGCCCTCACAACATAAGCAACGAGCCTTTGAGACATGAGTGCATAACTATTTCACCCAAAAGCAGGTTATATTTTGAAACAGGTTGTGTTATACATGATTGTATTTTAAGCATTTCTGCTGGAAATGGCATTGCTCTCCACCCTCACTTACATATCCTTCTTCACTTCAGAGTCATCAAAGCGCCGCCCAATGAGACGCTTGGTAGCATAGAAGGTGTTGTGTGGGTTAGTTACCGCCTGCCGCTTTGCTGGCATTCCAACCAAGCGTTCGCCGTCGGCCGTAAATGCAACAACTGAAGGTGTTGTCCTGGCACCTTCGGAGTTTTCCAGCACCTATATAAAAAAATGTAACAGGATGCCATCAAAAAACATTGCCTCTGAAAATGCTAATCTGGACATTCAACTTCTAATACCGTTACTGCAAGCTGGTGTTCATTTTTTACTTACTTTTGCTTGCTTTCCTTCCATAACTGCCACACAGGAGTTTGTTGTACCCAAATCAATTCCAATAACAGCACCTTTAATTGCTTCTGAGCTGTAAAGAATATTATAGGAAAAATAAAATTACTACTAAAGGAAAATAACTAACTAGATAGCAAAAAAGCTTTCTATCCTGAAGACAGGACAATGTGATTTCTTCCACCAGATGTTGAAGAAAATACATGTTGTATTCTGACCTAAGCTGTTCTCTGCCCCATAGAGGAATTTAACCTTGTGCCTCTGTATTCAATCAGAACACTTATAGCTAAATCCCTGCTTGTTTATTTAAGCATATAAAACACTACTCTTCACCAGAATAATCTGTATAACATATACTCTCCACATCCCTTAAGATTTTGACATAAAACAAAGCCATAACTAATTTCGCCCCTACACACATGAAGTTTCCCAGACTTGTTTTGGGTTACTTCTGATGTTAGAACATGCTGAAAACATCCACCTGGAATCAAAACGCTAATAATAAATTGTATTGGTTTATTTATCACCTCTTAGCATGAAGATAAGAATACACAAAGACAACAAATTACTAAACCCATACACAGGTTTCTCTGAGCCAGAGCCAAAGATAACCATCTTTTTGATCCTGAGGAGCAACAAACTAATTTAATTCTGAAAATGGGAGTGGTCATTACACAAGACAAATTTGAATCTCCTCCTTCTTTCTAGGAAGTGTGTACTACCCCTTTCAAAGCTGGAGAGAACTCCTGAATCATAGTTTTGCCTTATAAACAAGGCCATGTCCTGGGATGAAGAAAGCACACTGAAGGCAGTGCAGGACCACGTTTATTACCAGGAGGATATCACCTTCTCACTCCCCAAGATGTCAAGTCGCTCTGACTCCGGTTCAGGTAACATAAAGCAGCGATCTTGAAAATGTGCAACTGCTCGTTTTTTCTCTGTACTAACCAGAACTGGGCAGTTTTCCCAACACAAACACATTTCCCATTCTGTGTCCTGAATCAGCATCAGCCACAAAACATCTGACTAAGTTACACAACTAACTGCTACTCTTTTCCCATTACCTTGCAACAAGAAAAACAAATGAATAAAATGCACAAGCTGTTTGAAATAAATTTTATCTGTAGTGAAATGGAGCCACTCATTACCCTCATTTCATGCCAGTCTAAACCAAGTTGTTCTACCAACGTTTGGGGTATTCTTGTTTGGTTGGTTTTCTCTTAATCAAACAAATCTCAACAATCCACATTTTGTGGATGCTGCTGGTGGTGGGAAAAGGGAGGAAGAACAATTCTTAAAGTTCCCCTTGGAAAAAACAAGAGATAAAGAAACAGCCTTAGAAAAACTGATATGCATAGGTTCTAGTTTTATCTTACTGGTGTTGCTCCATTACTCCATCTCTTGACTCCAAGAATCAGTTCTGCTATCAGAAGAGTAAATATAAATATCAAACAGCCAAACATGAAAAAACAAGGAAACACTTACGCATATTTTCTGCTGGATGCTGCTCTGAGAACGTTTTGACTGAGGCCATTCCAGAATGTCTATAAAATAAAGACGTTCTAATGAAAAACTTAGTTTTAAAAATTAAATAATCTTCAAGTCAAGACTTTCAAAGGTAGACAACTTCTGAAGTGACAGAGTCCTACCACACCATTTTATTTTTAAAACTTAAGTGCAAATTAAGAAATAATTTGAGAAATATTCAGGTTGAAATAACCCAATTACTACGCTTACTCACGTGGCATAACCCTGCTTTGTATTACCAGAACTGAGCTATTTCACTCATACAAAATAACCTACAAATATGCTACCAAGCAAAAGACATTTCAGTAAATTAACTCTGAACCTTTAGCTTTCAATGAACGGCAGCAGATAAACATTAACCCCACTTCTCAAAGCTTTATGTGAGGTCAGCAACAAATGACCTACGACATCCCTTGAAGAATCTACAATCGAGATTTCGCAGCAACTCTTAAGTTTTCTTGCAGCGGCCACAACTTTCCACGTGCAAATCAATATTTTGGAGTACTCTGAAAGCACTATCCCTTTTTCTGTTTTGAGAATGAGTTTTTTAATCTTAACGCAAAAGCGACCACACCAAGACATAAATACTTTGCTAATTCTTCAAGGCACTTGGCCTAGCCACACTCTGTGAGCAGGTAAGGGCACAAGGGCCCGGTCAGAGCAGGCCAGCACCATGTCTGAAAAAAAAGACCTGCTCTGTCTCAGCCCGGGACAGAGCAGCGAGTACGTCCAGCGCAAGCAGTTGCAGGATTTGGTGTCGGTGCCCGTCCACAAATGGCCCTCACCTGCCTTTCCCAGCCTGACCTCCGCTGTCAGCTTTCACACAGGGTGTGTGTGTGTGTGTGTGAGGAATCGAGCCCCCATTACGATAAAACTCCTCGAAAACAGACTCAGCCGTGTGGAACACGCTATCTCCTCCTCACCCACCGCCTGCTGCTGCGTCCCGGTTAACACCCCGCTGCAATAAAATCCACCCAGAATTCGAGACAACCCAGCGGGCCGGACCGCGGCCCGGGGCCGGGCCCGGGCCCGCCTCTGCCGGGCCTCTCACACCGACAGCCCCCGCCGTGCCCCCCTCCCAGCCGCTCCGGCCTCCCCCGTCCCCCTCAGCGCCGCCGACCCGTCCCCCCCGAGCCTCCGCCGGCCTCCCCGGGCCTCCCCCGTTCCCCCCGTCCCCTCAGCGCCGCCGACCCGCGCGCGCGCGCACCTGGGCGGGCCCGGGGGGCGCGGGGGTGCCGCGCGGCAGGAGCAGAGGGAGGCGCGCGGCGGCGCGGCTGGCGCTGAGCATGGCGAGGCGGTGGCGGACCAGGCCGGGCCGGCGCAGGGGGGACGAGGGGACGTGCGGTGCCGCGGCTCTTCTGGAAACCTCCACCCACGTGGGGCGCGGAGGGGGGGGGTGGGTGGAAGACCGCGTCGCAGGACCCCCGGCGCGGGCTGTTCCGAGGATCGCCTGATCCTTTCGCGCACTCTCGGGGCTCCGCTCGGCCACCAACACCCGGGTCGCGGCTGCGCGCTGCCCTCCTGAGTGCGTGAGGGAGGTCGCTACCCCGGCCGGCGCGGACTGGTGCGACACGAGGGCGCCGGAGGGGTCCGCTGCCCACCGGCACGGCCGGGACAGCCCGGGTCCTGCGGGCGGCCCGCGCACTCAAGGTCGGACAGGATAAAGCGCACGGCGATTGCAGCAGCGTTGCGTCAGGGCGGTCGGCGCGCATGCGCCGCTAGTTCTACCCCTCCCCCTCCTCGGCGCATGCGCGGGGAGAGCGCGGGCGGTGCCATCTCACTGTGGCCGCGCCGAGGGCTGCGCGCATGCGCGGTAGTGCGCGCTGCGGGGAGGCTGAGGGAAGGGCCGGGGGAGGCCGCGGTCGCTCCCGGGGCTGTGAGCGGGCCGGGCCTGCCCCTTCGGCTTAAACGTGCCCCGGGGCCCGGGAACCTGCGACAGGGCCTACCCTGAGGTCTTTTCCTGCTAGGCGGGAGTGAGCTCCGTTTCCCCGGGCCTGCCGGTGAAGGGCCCGGGCCTGCGCACAGCTCCCAGGAATGCTGGGAGGCGCAACCGGGAGCAAGGCTGTATGGGTTTGGCACATAGCAGGCCTCTCGCACCGCGCTGCGTCCTCGTTTCTTCTCCAGTCGTGCCGGTTTTATGCCCTTTTCTCAAAGGCACGTTTAGCTAAACACGTCTGAAGACCAAAAGCGTGTGACCCAGCACTGGTGCTCCACCAACAGGTGCTCAGACTCGCTCTCTGCTTCACAAAAGGCTGCCTTCTAGTTTGCCAGGGACTCCTGGATTGCACGTGGAAGCTTGCCGTTTCACCCAGCACCAGCTCTCCAGAGGAGGCAGCCTAGGCCGTGGCTCCTTTGCCCTGCCCGCACTGTGGGTGTGGGATCTGCCCGCGGGTTAGGCAGTGGGGAAAGGCAGGGCAGGCAGGGTATGGCTGTGTCTGCTTGTTGCTGCCTGAGCAGGTCAATTCTGTAGGGTCAGGAACCACCGCTGAGGCCCAGCAAATACCAGCCAATATAACTGAGCCAGGATTAGCGTACACCCATGAGAACCCTTCAGTCAGATTGTTTCTGCATTGCTCACAAAAGCCTGACTTCACCCCTCGGGCATCTTTGCTTATGTGAACACGGAGTCCTGGGATGGGCCAGCTCTAATCCAGCAAGGTAGGAGGGAACGTACAAGTGTCACCTTCTCCCATCGCCAGAAAGGGGCAGCAGCCAGCCGTACTAGCGCTGTTTTCAGGCTGTTCTTCTGAATCATAAGCCTGGGAGAATGACAGCTTAATTCACATCACTGACAACTCCCAAGTATCGGCAAGGCTGCAATTAAAACACTAACGCACTTAGAAGCAGCTCTCCGGGAGCTCTGTCTGCGCTACTCCTCCCTGCTCTCCTTTCATCTCCAAGATAAGGAAGGCAGGCTGTCCCATCCCGCAGCAAACAAGCCCTTCGCCCTGGGCTGTGACAGGAGCTGCTCAGACAGCTACTGACAAAGCAACAGGCGAATCTGTTTCAGCAGTCTGCAGAGGTGGTAAAAACAAGAGAAAGAGGAAATGCTCCCGCTCTGAAGGTCACAAAATCCCCCCTCTGGCTGCTTGTAGGGAGACAGATATGACCTGCAGCAGCCTTGGGCACAGCACCTTGGGGTCTGGCTGACTTTAGGTGTCAGTGCCTATGTGTCCGCCTTCCAGGCACAGCAAATTCCAGGCAGCGAGGGCCCTCAGAATCCCCTGGGGAAAGGCCAGCAGGCAAGTTCAGTCTCCACTCCTGAAATGTGAGATGCTCATCTTTGCTCCCCAAGTCATGCTGTGCAGCCAGTAGCACTGGCAAAATGCACAGCCGTACCCCTTGGTGCTCAGGCAGTGGGTTGACATACTGAGCATCCCATTCAAGAGATCCAGAGCTTCCAGCTTGCTGCCTTCAAGTGACCCAGAGGATGCTCTGCATCAGGCAGGATCGGTCCTGGGCCTGCACTTCCCTGCCCTTGAGCCTTCCTAGGGAAAGAGGAAAAACTGCGAGGGGCTGACAGGGAGGGGATTGCAGGGCAAGGTGATAGGATTTTCTCGGACAATCTGCAGTGAGGACCAGGCACCAGCTGCCCGCAACACAGCGACACAGAAACAGAGCGAAGGAGCTGCCCTGCGGGGACCCAATTAATTTCCTTCCTGTTAACTATTGCCAGACGTGAGGCTGCCTTGAAGCACCGCAGAGGTTGGTCTCGCAGCAGGGCAGCCCTTTGGCAGCTGCAAACACAGGCCTCCATGTGGATGTCCCGTCCCTGCTCCCACAGAGATCAGCAGCAGAACATTTGCTTGACTCCCATAGGAGCAGAGCGGGGCCGTAACTCCTTTCCTACAAAGCCTCAAGCCACTTGGCTGCATTTGTCAGCTCTGTAGGCATCTGTCTCAGAAGGACGTCACTGTGAATGGCAAAAATGCAAGGACGTTACATGCAGTTTTCAGTGGAAGAAGTATGTTGGAGGCATCTGCCAGTGCCGAGGCGGGCCGGGGCTGCTAGCAGTGTGACAAGGCCTATGGGGAGCTCTGCATTAGCTTCTCCACCTTCATTATTTCCCATCAGCAGGAATTTGAGGGCAGCTCCTGCTCACTGGCTGCTAGGTACATTGGAGTTATCCTCAGCGGTGGCAGGACTTTAGGTGAACCAGTGTGAAAAGGCTCGTCGAGGCAGCTACCAAAACAGCTACACTTCAGGCACTTTCCTGCTTACCGAAATGGAGTCTAATAGAAAAAGCAGTGATGGATCAAACACTGCATGGCATCAGTCTGCACCCTATGTCAGCGTGAATCACAAACTGAGTCCCACTATGCTTGGTGCAGAGGAGGAAAGTCGTATTTGAATTCAGGGTTATCCCCAAATGCTTAGTGAAGGGATGGCTGGGGGAGAGGTGCATTTCTCTTTGGCTTGGGTATTTAACAGTTTGTATGCACCAGTATTGTAATGAACCACCAGCCAGATGCTTGGCTAGGTAATCATCTTGGGGGGATCACAGCAGGGACATGAGGGTTTGGGGTGGGTATTCAATGCAGAGCTGGAGAACCCCACAGCATCCTTCCAGGCTTCCCTGCTTTCACCCCCGTGATTCCAGTGGGGCTGGCAACAAGCATCAGCCTGTAGAACATCACAAAATAAATCAGAAAGCAACACAGAAGCAACAAACCAGCAACAAGACAGTTGTGAAGGCTGCCTGTGAGTCTGCCAGCAGCTCACCAGACCTTCTTCCTACAGTGCAAGTGGCAACGACCTGTCACTCAGCTGAAGATGCGGGTGACCGGAGGGACCAGCAAACTGCATCTCACCCCTACATGATTGCAGCTGCCTTAATAAGGATCTGAGGTGCCTCCAGGAACCATAATAATGAGGGCAATTAGTGCATTACAAGTGAAAACTTCCAAATGCTGTACTCTGCAGATTTTTTTTACCCTGATCTGAAGTGGCTGAGGTACAAAGAGAGAGTGGTTTTGGGAAGGATGCTGCGGCTCTGAAGGCTGGTCTCAGCCCTGCTGAGAGGACAGGCTGGCTTGAAGGTCACCCATAGCCAAGCAGTGTCACAAAGGGAAGGCTGACGGGGCTCAGCCAGCCGACCTTGCAGGCAGGGGAAGCCCCTGGGCACCCCTTCGTTAAGGGTTCAGGTTGCACATGCATTGGCACAAATCTCCCCTCTGCCCTTTGCTGAGCAGGGCTGGATTCATCCTCTTCCCCTGGCTCATGGTGGGGTTTTCCAGCACATGCCAGTCTTCTGCTCTGGCCCAGTGTCTCAGAATAGGCTCATTACCTCTCCCACATACCCTCCAGCATCCCAGCACAAGACCCAAACCTGTTTCCCTATTTCTGCTTCCCTAATTTCTCCCTCATTAAGTGGCTTTGGAAGGATCCCTCCCCTGTGACATGCATGCCTCTGCTGGCATGAATCTCTCCCTCGCTGTTACCCTCCTGTCCTCCCCAGCCTCTCTGCTCTTTTTGCCCTCTCTGGTATTTGCAGAGTCACCAAATTTCCAGCTGTGAGAACTTAGAGTGCTCTGTACTCCCTCCTCCAGGCCATCACGAGGGTGTGTTACCACACTATTTCCCCTTAGCAGTTCCTCACAGTGCCCATTGCCTGCTGTCCTTTTACCCGTGCTAATTTAACCTGCTCTCTGGATTTGTACCCACCAGCCAAGAACCATCACTTTCCATTCCCAGTGCAGCCTGGAGGATGCCAAACTCCCCAGCCAGCACATAAGTCCCGAGGCAGCGCCTTTGTCTTTTGAGAAAGAACACAGCTTTTTATTCTGAAAACAATATAAATCACTCCATTGATACATACTTGCCATTTCCTTTGTTATTTCCTAGATACATGTCCTTTCTTTTGTAAGCTACAATGCCGTGAACCTCGTGCAGCTCCTCTGTGCAAACACGCTTTGCTTTGTGCTGACTGTCTGAACACAGAGCCAGGAGGGAAAGACTCTTCCCTGCCTGGCAGGGCCCGTGCCAGGAAGCTCCTGTTGGATCAGCTGCTGCCAACACACCCGGCCCAGGTAGAGCCTGCAATTTATTTAATATGTACAGTTCCAACAATTTCATTTTGAAATCATCATCATGAGACAGGCATGAAACAAAAGGGTAACATTTGGAAGAGAAAAATGCCTGATTTGTGCTTAGAAGAAATGCTCCTTCTCTGCTACCTTGGCAATAAGACAACGAGGGAGGAAAACATAAAATCATTCACATTGCTGGCTCCTTCCTTTCCAGTAGCACCAACATATATTTTGAAGCACTTCAATGCAGGTTTTTACTGCAGAAAATAAACAATGAATTATGTACCCCCCAAGCAGGAGAACACATCTTGACTGCCTTCAGCCTCACCTTCTGCTGAGCCTTCCTGCTTAGCCAAGCCTCATCATCATGCTAGGGTACAGACATGTTTGGCACAAGACAACCCCTTTGTTGCTGAAGGACACATCCAAGACCTCCACATCTTGATCTCTGGGAGCTCCCACTTACCTGGGGCAAGGGGTGCTTGGCTGGCAGGTTGCAGGGACCTGGGTTGCCGGAGGGCTCTCCGCCCTTCACCTTTCACCAGGCTGGCTTTCCCCAGCTCACTTCCCTGCACAGACAACTGCAGCACAGGGTGTACTCAAGCAGCCAGGCCAGGCACAGAGGTGGCTTAAATTGATTTAAGTAGTGCTGCAGCCAATTACAAACCCAAAGTCTTCGCACATGTTTTTCTCCTGCAAGAGAAGCCAAAAACCCTGGGTGTAATTAGCAACACGCTGCATGGCTGAGGGGCCAGGTCAGATGAGAATGCTCTAACTGCCGCTCACAGGTCACATCCCTTCCTTCAAAAGGAGATGGTTCTGGTGAGGATGCAGGGAAGGTGCTGCCTGGCCAGGTCAGATACACCCATATGTGGCTGCCCTTCTGCATAGCAGGAGGCACAGAGGGAGCCTGATCCCCCTGTTGCACCCCTGTGTCCTGCCTGTGACCCATCAGCCAGATCCAGGAGCAGCCTGAGGTTGGTGGGGCAAGTGGGCATCACACCTGGGCCCCCAACAGTGCTGTCCCTGCAGTGCCATCCCTGCGGGGGTCCTAGCACTGCTGCAGCAACTGCTCCAGGAGCCTGGGAACAGTACAGACACCCCTGTCCAGTCTGTGGGAGCCCTGCCCAAGCCGGGGCAGTGAAGGAAGGGATGTCCGTGTCCTCCATGCCCTGGGCATGCAGAGGAAGCCCTGGACTGGGATTTCTCCTGCTCTCAGCAGTAACCAGCGAGCTCCAGGGCCCTCAGACAGCTCCCCAACAGCACTACCTATCAAACTGTACTGGCATCTGCTCTCTGGGCACGTTTTTTTAAGCAAATGAGGAAATGAGACATACAAACCAAGATTCACTCAAACTCACATGAGAGATCAGGGGTAAATTCTGCCCTGGGGTGTCGTTTTTCAGTCCATCAGCTCTGCCTGTTTTCAAGCCTCTTGAATGCTCTCCTGACACAAAATGAGGAAAACCAGCTGTACCCTTGGCTCACGTGCTTTCTGCTTCAGTCCCTTCTGGGGGATATGAGCTCCACACCTATCTGCATGCCACGTTTTGGTCTTTGAGACCAAAACTCTTCACTCCTTGAAGCTGGGAACCTGTGTCCTTGGGTAAGAAAGATCAGAAAAGGACAGGGTGGGGAGAAATACGAGCAATGAGCTCAACACCAAGCATGTTATTTCCATGGAGGCATCTCAGATGCTTCCTATCCCTGTGGTTTTGGCAGGAGGGCATCGTTTAGTACATTGATTCAAATGACCTCCACCATTAATCTTTGCAAGGCTTTCCCCCCTCTCCCTTCCCCCCCAAGAGAGCAGGCAATTTTAGCCACAGCATCATTCTGGGGGGAGGGAGAGGGATGTGGACAGCTTTGAAGATACCCGACTCAAAGACCTAGTTATTCTCCCTATTTTTCCCTCACCAACTTCAGCAGCAAGAACACATAAATTGTGTGTCATAGCTGCCTTTTCATCTGTCCCAGGAGTTATAGACTGCACACATAAGACAATTCATGTTCCTCTGCATAATGAGGTGAGTTTTATAAATCATAAATCTTCACTTAATATGCAGGTGGTGTTTGCTGCCAGGTTTAGGAAAACTGATGCAGTTGCCAAGTTCATGAATGTCATAAATCATTCATGCTAAGGTAGTCTGCAATTGCTCAGTCCTTTGAGACAGACCAATTTCAAGGTGGTTGTTTAACACACAAACGCGATCTTCATTGATTGTTTATACAAATATATATTTTCATTAAGTTTTTCCCTCTCCATTTTTTTCTCTAGGTGCCAAGAGTGATGCCCTGAAGAGTCCCTGCTAGTGGCTTCTTTCCAGTTTCAAAATTTCATCAGAAATCCATTACCAAATACATAAAAATCCATGGATTTGTAATAGAAAGAGCCTCCTAAAGCTCAGAAAACACGACCTGGATGTCTCAATAAATCCCGGTGCGTGTGATTAAAAAAAAAAACAGAGCGAGAGAACGTGCCTCAATTCTTCACAGGGTCATTTTGGACATACAGTATTTTCTGCAAAATTGCCATTAATTAAAGGTGCGCTGATCCCAGCAGGGTTTTCGTCTCTGCTCGAATGGTAGCTGCTCTGTGTACAAGAGCAGGTAATGGCCCCCCACCCCCATGGGGAATACCCTGTGTGCTTCTGGATTTAGCTTAGCCTACACATACTGGAGCTTGCTGGGTGCTCTGTAGCCCCCTGGGATGTACAAGATGCAGTGGGAAGTCTCATGGAAAAGCAGCTTTCCTGTGAGATCTGCAGTTTTTAGTGGGATGGAAAATCAGAGCTGTGTAAATGCTGCAAGTACCTGGGAAGAAGATGCCCCTGCCCAGTGTCAGTCTCGAGGGGCTGAGCATGAACAAATCTGCTCAGGAGTGCAGGGAGGTTCAATTCACCAATCTCAACCCTGATGGGAGGTGGTCCTCCCGGCCTCATGTCTCCCAACCCTAAATGTACCCAGGAGCTCTCAGCTCATGGTCTTTGTGCCTCATCTTCCTCTCCCACCACCTGGGCTTTGCATTTTGCTTTCTGGTTTCATATGACTACATTATTTCTAGGCTGATCTTACGAGGTGAAAGCTGTGTCCCATCTTGAAGTGTTTAGGGTCATCTGGGGAGGGCTGTCACCTTCCCCCGCAGAAGCAGGACCATGGATTATCAAAGCCTTTGACTTCCCACCTGATTTACATCTTGGAGAGATCAAAAAAAAATAAGGCACAGTACTACTGGACAGAGTAGTAAATCAAAAAATGTTTAGGCTCAGAGTCACCCGGCAGTTGAGAGGGTCTAATATTGAACACCACATTAATTTTGAATGGATCTAAGAAAACTGCGTAGGTGGAAAAAGGCAGAAAATTTTGACTGCTGTTCCTATACTCCATCATCCTTTGCCGGCGTAATTAACTCATCACAAATAATTCAGGCAACAAGTTCTCTCTCTTCTTTTTCCCTGTGATCAGCCAACAAGTGCTGAAGTTTCTCAAGTTTATTCCTTGTTCCAAACTACTCACTGAATAATTTTTGCTAATAACTCCCCAGCTGCAGATTGTTCCTCAGCATCTCGTTGTAAGCGTGTGCCAACCAGAATTTGAGAACTGAGCTGGACTGATTATTTTGGTCAGATGTGGAGGTCTCCTCCCTTGATTTAATGAGCATGAAACCTAGAAAAGGCTTTTAGGGAAAAGATGACTTAAAATTTGACCTGCCACAAATCCGGCATTGGATTTGGCTCCCAGCCTGCCCTGAGATTTCTGTGATTTCACTGTTATTCTTCACAATCCTCCACTGATCTCATGGTTCTCAGTACAGGATCAGATTGGTAAAGCATCCCAGTTTTATTAATGCTCCTGCCTACAAATCAGTTCTCCAGGATGTTAATGATAACTCAGCCCCGGGCATAGGTGCTGCCAAAAGGAGCACCCCTCTCCATTTCAGCAGCTCCGAGGTTTCCACCTCTTCGCTGTGACATGCCCTTCAGAGAAGCATCCTTCTAACGAGAACGGCAGCTGATGCTTCCCACCAATTCAGAGCCGAGATAAAACATAGGTGAATCTCAAGAGCTACAGGACCTTCATGGCCATAACTCCCTCCCCTGGGAGTACTTATGTTCTTGAGACTGATTAAGCTGGGGTTGAGCCATACCTTGCGCTCCTCGAGGTGCTTTCCATCAGTGAGCCTGTGCTGGCTTTGTGCTCTCTGCATGAGCAAGTGAGCACAGGGATGGGGTAGTGCCAGTGTGCTCGTAATCAGAGAAATTCAACCCTGGTGACTGTATCCTAAAAAAGAAAATAAAACGTTGATCTTCCTGGGAGCTCTGAGTTCGCGGGCAAAAGCCGTTGCGACCCTGTCCGGTGGAAGGCAATGTCTCCTGGGAGCAGTAATCAGGGATCCGGGATGTCAGAGAGTGAACGCTGAGAGCCGACCAGGAATTATTAGCGGTGAACCCTTGGAAGCAAAAATTTGAGCTCACAAAATCCAGCAATGGCAAAGTACTGAATTATCTGAGTTATTCCCACCCCATTTGCAAAGGAAAGGAGCTTTGGACTGGTTTCTCCAAGGATGTAGAGGGGGGATTCAAACCTTCCTTTAATTGTTCCTCCAGGTCATAAACTAGAGACATGAAAGACATTTCTGTGCAAAACGCCGCTGCTGGCTGCGCCTCCCCACTCGGGGCGAGTCCCCAGGGACAGGATGAGGGCAACAAAAAATTGCAGCTAGAATTATAAAAGAGAGGAAAGAGTGGAAAGAGGAGAAGAAAGAAAGTCAAATGAAAATAGGGAAGAGAAGAGCTGCAGGGCTGTAGCAGCAGTCCTGCTCCCTTGGGTCCCTGCTGCCAAGGCGGCATCTGGGCAGGCATGGCAAACTGGCTGTGGCTGCTGCGCCAATACCACGTGATATGATTAATAGGAAACTCTATTTTTCCTTAACATTTTTTGTTAAATAGGGGAAACTTTTCCCTAGCCTGGGGAGTCGCACACATTCAGTGGGGCAAACGGCGGCTCCGAGGAGCACCACCGCACCCCAGGACCAGGGTGCCGGCCGGAGGGATGGAGGTGCTGGGTCCCAGGGATGGGGCCATCCCTGCGAGGCAGGCTGCGACGGGGAGCCAGCAGCCAACACGCAGCGGTGCTTTTTCCCTTCCCTCTCATTCCTCTTGTATGCGTCCTACTTCCTCAAAGCTCCTGACCACCCCAGCTAGCTTTTTTCCCCTCTCCTTTCTCCTAAAAGTGTGACATTATCATCATCTGTAAAACTGCCAAACAAGCGACTTGCCTTTGCATTTCCCTGCAGGGCTGCTCTTCAATTAAAAGCTTTTCTTGATGTTTTAGCTTTCACCTCTCTTAATTGAGGTTCCTTTTTCCAGCCTCCTCCCCCTTTTTAATGAGAGGCTAAAATGCCAGCTAACGGAGCTTTGCAACGGGCAGTGCCGGCAGCCATGCGGTGTGAAACCCAGGAGCACATTTGGAGGGCAAAGGCTGCCAAAGCTGGACTGCTCATGGCCCGGCCAAGTGCCATGGAGCCTGGGAGCAAAAGCCAGTGGAAAACTATAGGATCCAGGCCACATATAAAATGATCCTGCCCTTCGTACATGCTCCCAGGCTCCATCAGTCAGCACTTCAGCAGCTAATGACGCAGCAACGCTTCTCCTTTCCCTGTTAGAAGTGCAGGGCAGGGACCCAAGTGATGCAATGGAGGCAAGTCGGGCACAGCCGTATTTGCTGCTTGGCCGGTCCCGGCCTCATGCCTGGCAGCCAAATCTCTCCTCCTGGAGCACCATTGCAGCCTACCACCCCCAAATATTTTAAAAGCCTGAGCTGGGTTAAACATAGTGAGAAAAAAAATACTGTACATCCTCTTTAAATTGCCTGCTAATTTATGAACAGGTAAGCTTCTCCTCTGTCAAGCTTTTCTTTACAAAAAAAAAAGAGGGTTAGAAACAGTTCATAAAAAATACTGAGTACTTCACAAATTTTGCAAGTCCTTCTTGTGCAGGGACAGGGATAATTTTCTGTGACTTACTCATTTTTTAAAAATACAGTATGCGTGCAAGCAAAGCAACCACACACCTTTATTTATTTTACGTCCAACCTTGACTAAGTTCAGGAGGCTCTGGTTATGTACACTCAGACATTTTTGAAAGCTGCTCATTTGTGAAAACCAATCTTCTTATAAAATAATGAATTGAAAGATTTCATGGGAATTAACTGCATGCTTCTGGGAGCTGGTACATGGAGAATAACAGAGATATCACAGAGGTTTGCAGATCGGCTCCCTCCCCACGCCTCTCTCGGCCCAACCGGGCTGGTTCTTGCGGGTGGCCCAGGGTTGCTGGAGATGCAACAACCGCACACTTCAGACTGGGGTGAACAGGAGCTTTTGGGGCTCGTTGCAAAGGTTTTCCTTGCACCAGGGCTGATCCCTGCTGCCGATGTGTCCCCTCAGTGCCTTGTCGAGTTACAGAAGGTCTCCCAGCTCCTCCGCAGAGCTGCTGCACTCACTGAGCTCCTCAAGTCCAGGTGGTGCCAGATGTCCTTGAAATACTGCTAAAAGAAGGGACAAATGTCTGCGAAATCGCTCATCTCTTGCTGTCCCGAGCATTTTATTTCTTCCTTCGTACAGTGAACCTCATAGCTTGTAAACGCTTAAACTGTCCCCACCAGCTCTCAAGCAGTTTTAAACCTGAAATGCTGCATTGAAATACTTCCATGACTTCAGGTATAGAATTTATTTCTGGCCTTGGAACAGTTTAAGTATTTCTGATGTTATATGCTTGGTTGTCTTTAAAAATCATTCATTTGCAGCATACAACTGCCTTACAAAGTCATGCCATGGGATTTGGGAGGGGAAAGCAGCAGCTGGAGCAGAGGGGCCACTTGGAGCCTGGGAAGCCCTTTTCAAAGCCTCGCAGATGGACAAGGAGGTGCCTTCATGAGGGGAAAGGGGTGCGAGCTCTTGGATGAAAGCGAATGAAGCGAGGACAGCAGGACTGGGGAGAGTGCAGGAGCAAAAGCCAGGAGCCAGATTTCCCAGCCTGGAGGGTGGGATGCTGCCTGCAAGGAGTCAGCACGCAGTGCTTGGTGCACAGGACCATGTACGTGCCAATGCAAATCCATGGGCAAGCCGGACAGAGGAGACTTGCAGGCAGCACCTGGCTCATTTGCAGGCACAGGGATGTAAATATACAGCTAAAGCTTTGGGATAAATTCTGGAGGAGGTGCACGTGTATTTTTGTAGACAATAATTTTGATTAACAGACAGAAAATCAGTTTTATAGGGGATTTTAGGAGGACGTTTGCCAGCATGAATAAACAACGAGCGCTCTCACCTGGCTCTGAGGACAGGCTGGGAATGGGGCTGCAAGCCTCAATGGTCTCGGTGTGTGCCCGGGACTGCGTGTCCGCCACCCCCTGCTCTGTGGTGGCTCAAAGCTTGGCCAGCACCAGAGCCGCTGAAAAAAATGGTGGTTTACCCTTTACAGATCATTTAATGCTCTAATGAGATTCCTTAAAAATACAAACGAGCCACCTGATACGGCAGGATGAAAGCCTATCTCCATGGCAGTGATTTTCCTGAAGACGCTTTTCATCTTTGGCTGCTGGAAGCTTTGACGTAAAAATTTATCGCACGCCCTCCCCTAATAAAATGCGATCGTTTTACTGTATTTTTTATATAAATGTACATTTAGTTTTGAATTATACCAAGAGGCAGGCGCTAGCTTTGGTCGAGTCTGCGACATGCAGCATAAATCACGGCTCCCTAGCAACTTCCCAGGACCACAGTCTTCTGCCTGAGGGTACAAGTAACTTCTATTGACTTCAATGAAAGTTTCTGGTATCCTGCAGTGAGAGAATAGGCCCCCAGAGACTCATTTGCTGTTGATTAAAAGCAAGAGACTAATAGCACGGGGCACTGTTGTGCAGCCGAGCGCTGTACCGCTTCCCGCCTGCACCGCTGCCGGTGCATCGACTCGAAGCCTGGCCCTGCTGCTCCTGGGAGCCCCAAAGCTCTCTGAAATGTATCTTGGTTTTGATCCCCAAACTGCTTGTTTCACCTGTTACACCCCCAAACAGCACCCAGTGTCACCCCAGTGCTCCCAGCCACCCCACGCTGGGCTGGTCCCCACGTGTCTGCCGCAGGCTGCCCATCCTCACCCAGCCCCTGCCTCCCCGGGGACATCTCACCCCCCCAGCTGACTTCTGAAAAGGTCCTGGGGTTCCCCTACAGCCGCAGCCTTGGTCCGCTCAGCAGGCATGGAGGGATGGGGGCAAGGTTTACGGGGTCACCAGCTCCCATTGCTCATAGCAAGGAGCACCAGCCTGGCTCTTCATTTCTTGGCCAGCGTGTCCTCTCCAAGGCTGGGGGGTGCAGCAGAGCCCCCCGAGCACATGGCTGGTGCATCAGCCGAGGGAGCGGCCGCCTTTGATCTGATTGAGCGTAACAAGCAGCGCGGGACCTCGGGAGATGGACCATTAGCACGATTAGCCACGTTCTCCAGGGAAAGGGCTACGCCAGGGAGATGGGAAGATGACTGGTGATGGAGGAGTAGCAGATGGTGTCTCTCAAGGAGAACACCGGGACAGTAATTACAAGAGACAAGAGGAGAGCTGCTGGCTCGCTCACAAGAATTTGTCCAAGCAATCATGGGAAGCACGAGCCTCTCTGGAGACCGGGGAAGGGAGTGGGGGGGGGGGGGATGAAGGCTTTTGCCTGCAGGCTCCCAGTGCTGCAGCCAGAGCCCACCCACCTCTCCAAGGGGGCACAGACTCTCCCTCTGCTTTGCACTGTGCCTGTGACTCCCTCTTCACCAGGATAACCATGGGTTTATAGGCTTTAAGCTTGGCTTTGCTTTCTCCTGCTCTACATTGTCCAAAGGGCATCCCAACCACCGTGCTGCTTGTCCCAGCCACTTCCCCACAGGTCTGAGATAAAGACGTGACTTTGGTTCTTGCTTCTTATATGGGACAAGCTGTGCCAGGAAGGATGGGCTGGCTGTGACCTGGGAGCATCACTTCCAAGGGCTGCTCAGGGAAGAAAAAAATAGAGAGCAAAGCTCACAGCTTGCAAGTGTTTTCCATCCTCTTTTGCCTAGCTGTGATTTTATGCCTTGTTGCCCCTCTACCCCATGCCCTCATTTTTCTACTCTACCATGACTCTATTCCCCTTGGAGTAGCTCCTTGCCAGCCAAAGCACGGCGGAGGTTAGAGAAGAGTTTAATTAGTGCTCCTCTCCCTCGCTGCCTGCTCCCCTGCACCCGCGCTGGTGTCCCTGCGGCTGGGCTGGATGAGCAGGGGATGTGGAAATGGAGAGGTGAGGAGGGCTGTGCCATCCCAGGGTGCTTTTGCTGTGAGGGATCCCTTGCCCATATGTAGCCCTTGATATCTGAGCTCCGCAATGCAGCCTGAGCAGTAGCTGAGACCTGCAGGTGACAAGGAAATCAGGGCTAATTAGAACCACTAATTAGATCTCTGCTGAAACACTGCCTCTGCTCTGTGCCTGTGGGCTGTGCTCTGAGATGGGTCCCTCATGCTCCAAGGGGTCCCTCTGCCTGTGCCAGCCCATTGGCAGCACACATGCTGCACACACACGAGCAAAAAAAAAAAAAAAAAGAAAAAAAAAATCGCTTTTGACAAGACCAAAGTATTTCACATCACGCTCCCGCTGACTTGGGCAGAGCCGCAGCCCTGGCTCCGCCGAGGGCACTGAGCCAGGAACATCCAAGAGAGATCTATTGCACTTCCCATTTATTCAGCTCAGCCTCCAGGGGTGAAGCTGCCCCTGCAGTTGGGATGTCTCTGCACGCCTTAGGGTGAGCCCAGGGATCCACTTCTCCAGCACCAGCCAAAGTGGGGCCAGCGGCTGTCAGGGGGACCCCGCTACCGGAGCACCCTCACCTTGGGGTTTTGCAAGGAGCAGAGCTGGGATTTTATTCCTGCAAGCTTTGCCAAGGGACTCTGCAGCACATCTGCCCAGCTCCGGCATCAAAACCCTTCCCGGAGAGCCCCGTCCTCCTCCATGGTGGAGGAACAACAGTGCACAGCACAGAGGGACCTCCCAGGGGACAGCCAGCTCCTGGCCCTCACCAGCCAGTATCACTAGCTCGAGCTTTTGTGCTCAAGCTTTCCCATCCCCTTCCCGGCAGCAGCAAACCCTTAGGTCAACTCAGCTGCTCCTGGAAGGGCACTCGGCGCACGTATCCATCACGGCCAGGGAGGGAGGGGACTACCTCCCCCTCCTTAGAGCGGGGGTTTAGAATGAAAATGAAAAGCCCCCCCCGGGTTGCAAAGCACAGAGCCGTGGCCAGGAGCATTGGCACTTTTGAGTTTACCTGGCATTTCTTGGAAGGGAGGGCTGTGCCACATATCTGCTGAGGACACCCAGAGCAGAGCCACACAGACATTTTGGTTTGGTTGCCGCCACCATCAGCGTTTGTCTTGCAGGATGCAGCATTGACCAAGGCAAACATACCCTTGGGTCAATACCATTTGCTATTTATATCAGCAGACCTTATTAGGAGTGCCAGATTAGGCTATAAGGCCCTGATTTACTGGAGCACTTAAGCCTGTGCCTAACTTTAAGTACACAAGTAGATCCATTGACTTCAGCAGTTTAAGGTTCGACATTTGTAAGTAACTTGCTGAACAAGGACCTACATTATTCATCCAAAACCCCAAGTAATGCATTCTTAGAAAATAACTGTAGCAAACTCTACAAATCCATGCTGAAAGGACATGCTAAAGCCCTGGCTAGATAGAGAGATTAGCTGGGATTGCTTCGTAAACAGTGCACATACATATATATATTATTTTTTTAAATCAGGCGGTGCAGGATTCAGAATTGCAGAGGTCCGAGCTCTGCCTCCCTGCTGGAGCTCAGGAGAGGGGACATGGCAGTGCAACAAGGCATTGTAGCACAGACCAGCCCTCCCCATAATACAGCCATATAGGCGATGATGCAATTAGGCACACTAATTTAAGTGCAAATGGAGGTGCTTACACCACAGACACTCAGGCAACATCAGACATAACTGCAGCCAGTAGTTCAGCTCCTGTTATTGCAATATCAAGATGATAGAAAGCCATGCAGAGTTAAGACATAGGCATAAAATGCTACAAGAGGAGGAAGCTGGCATCTCCCTGCTTCAGGGACCCCCCCGCAGAGCAGCAGAGCCCCCCACAGGGTGCAAACCCACCGTACCGGTGGGAGGTGAGCGGAGCCAGCCCTCTGATAGCACCAGCCACAGCAACGGACAGAAGAAAGGGGAAACCTGGGGACCGTGCCGGCAAAACAGGGCTGATGAGACACCTAGCAAAAACCACCCCACAGGTCGAGCAAGGAGCAAAGCTTAAATGCAAATCCCAAGCTGAGCGGGAAGGTCCCCAATGAGGCTGCTCCCACCTCCTTAGCACCCATCTTCTTAGCACCCACCTGCCCCAGCAGCAGGAGCCCCGGTCACAGCGGTGCCACATCAGGACCCTGATGCTCAGAGCCTCTCATGCACTTTTAAGACGTGCATTAATCCCCTTCTCTTTTCCCAGCTGGAATTGTTTCCTCCAGGATGGGTTTTGGGTGGCTGAGAGGGAAAGCAGTGACGATGTGGCCGGGATGCGTCCCGCTGGCTGCACCGCTCCATTTGCAGGGGACCAGAGCAGGGGACCTCCGTTTGCAAGGGGACCTGGAGAGGTAGCAACCAGATTGGCACTTGCCGGCACAATATTTTCTGTTACTGCAGCTGCAATTATCCCCTGCAAGTCGTCAGGAGCAACCTGTGTGGCATTATCGGGGAAAGCACCGCGCATGCTTTGCTGCCGGCGTCCAGAAGACGGCTGGCAAAATGAGCTAAAATGACATGGGTTTGAGCCATTTCATAAAATGTAATAGAGAATTATATCCCCGTTGTGCAATTCCACCAGATAGTCGAAAAAAACCCCAGAAATCTGTTGAAAGGATCTCATTCTGCATTCAGCCTGATGAGCAACAGGAGAAATCCTTGCTGTATCCAAGCACGTTTGTTGGTGCCCCGCGAGATGCACTGTTACACTATATAGCTTTTCCATACATTGAGCCACGTCCACACACATAGGTGACCACCTGTAGGTGCACGGATAGGGGTGTCTGTGCACGCAGACAGGCGTGTGTGCGTGTCCCTGGGCTGCTCCCTGTGCCAAAACAGGGGAGCAGGAGGAAGAGGGTCCACATCCAGGACAGCTTCATCTTCCTCGCCGTGCCGCTGCCGGTGAGATTCAAGCAGCGGGAAGTGGGGAGAGCCAAATGTTATGGATCCCTCAACCACTGTTATTTGTCCCCGTGTGCATTGCTGGTATTTTGCATTAAAATATATGTTGTTAAATTTATGCCTTAATATATATATATGTGTAATATGGCTGAGTTACGGTTGCTGTGGGAACTATAACTTTCTTTTTTCCAAGAGGCTGTTATATGTCTTATTATGTTGTATCATCTGGAGGTTGGCTGGAAACAAGATTGCTGCTGTTAATCCTTCAGCATGGAGGGCTGATTAAACCCAGCCGTCCCCTCCTCAGGTCTGTAGCTGCTCGTAGGGTCTGTATCTGCATGTGGGCAGTCCTTGTACCGCAGGCTCTAATTAGACCGTTCATTTGGGGCAGAGGATCCAGGCTCCGGGAAACGTCACGGTGTAAAGCGTCAGTGTGAGCTGGCTTTTCCTTGCTTACCTGCTGCTCTGCTGGGGCGTGGGTGGTTGGCTGGGGACAAGTCCAGCCACCCTTGGGTTGAGGACCAGCCACGCCGCTGCTCCCACCTCTCCTGTCCTCATTGCAGAAGATAAACAGGGTCAAGCTCCTGCTTCCCCCATAGCAGCCAGGGCTTGGGCAGGATTTGGGCTGAGTCCCATCCCTGTCAGCCGGAGCCTCTCCATCGCTCTCCACTTGGGAGTTGGGAACCAGGAGAATGGCAAATCCAAAACCCTGTGGGATGCAGCCCCAGGAAACTGCCTGCTCCTGCCCGACCTCCATCCCTACCAGTTGGCATCAGCGGGACGTGCCCAAGCCCCACGCCACAGGGTTCGCTCCCAGGGGAGAAGCCTGTCCGCAGCCCCTTCCATACCTGGTCCCACCCCGGCTCCACGGAGGACGTGCCCTCCCGCCTCGCTGGGTGAGCGTTTGGGGAGCATCTTCATCCCCGCACGTAGAGACGAGGCAGCACCCGGGGGCACCGAGACACTGCTGGGACCTCCATCGCACCAAACCCCGGTGAAAGCAGGATTCGCTCCCAAAAGTCCGGCACTGGGTCCTCCTAACGCTGTGGCAGGATTTGTTTGTTTGTGTTTTGGCTGCCGCGAGTCACCAAGGTGGCTGATTAAAGGTTTTAATGGGCCATGGAGCAGGTTGATTTGCTGGGAGGCTGCTGTAAGAAGATAGGAAGGGTGCTTAGCGCCTCGGTCACTGGAGGTATAAACAAAGGATGGATTTTGCTAGCACATGTCCACTCTCCTTGTAATGAAACGCAAATTGCTCGCCCAGAAACTGCTCCGGGATATAGATGTTTGTGAGAGGCTAAATGGGCTTCTTACCATTTAAATATTTATTCCTTTTCCTGCGCTTATTTTTTTTAATTTGCAGAAGCCACTGGTGTTTAAAAGCTTCAATGCACAACATTCAAAGGGAAGGGAAGTAACTTCTAGCTGGTAAATGCTGCCCCACCGGACCCCTCTCTGGCTGGTATAGCAGCTACATCTCCTATGGTGTCCTAAAGAGCAACCATTTAGGCGCTGAGGGACCCGTGGGGATGAAACTCCCGGCACTGAGAGGCAGTGCCGACTCCAAACGCCAGTAGAGACCCCAGCAGCAGCCCCTGATCGGCACGGGGAGAGGGGACCCGGCAGTGCCAGCGCTGGAGGGATCCTTCGGCCCGCTTATGTGCCCCTGAGCCTGGGCAGGGCTGAGAGTTGCCAGCCCCCAAACCCACCTTTAGTCTGGGTTGGGGGATCTGGGAAGCCTGGTAGCGTGAGAGGCTTTTCCTTTAGAGCATCGATCCCAGGCAGGCTCAGCTCCGGTGCCTGAGATCCTGGACCCAAGGGCTGGCCCAGGGTGTTTCCAGCCCAGAGCCACCCCATCATATCTCCCCACGGAAGGCAACGTCCCCCACACCAGGCTGTTCTCCAGAGCATTGTGGCCTCCCATCACTCTTCTGCTGGGGATGATTTATGCCAGATACAAATAATCCTCCAAATGAGGTTGCAGGAAGGAGTTATTTACAAAGGAGGGATGAATCCCACTGCAGGGTGATGTTCCCCGCATGACTAACGGCTTTGGTAGCACTATTATGAGCCTGTCCCCACTGCAAGGAGGTTGAGAGGCAGGGGATGGAATGGGATGGGGACAGGGCGGTTTTGGTCCTTGACCCCGAGCCCCGAGGAACAGGCTGGTGAAAGCATAGGGAGAAAATGGGCAGGAGGAGAAGCTTCCCTTGGGCTTTGTCCGTCTCAGTTCAGATCCCTCCCAGGTGACTTCTCAGCTTTCATGCTGTCACTTAGCCTTTGAGAGCAAAGATTTCCTGATTAAATTAGAAGGAAAACTGGTATATTTGCTGCTTCGAGCCAGGGCCTCGTTAAAGCCCAAATTCCCACTCATGGGTGGGGTGAGGGTTTCTCCCCATCTCGTTACAGGGTGATAGGACAAAATTAACCCAGCATAAACCCAAACACAAAACGCTGGGTGAAGTCGTTGGAAGATGAAGCCACGTCCTCCCTGGCTGCCCCGGTTCCAGGCAAACAGCTTGGCCCTACCCGTGCAAGCCCTGCCTTGCTCCTGCCTGCGCATCCCCGCCTGCCCAGCCACAAAACACGGGGCAGGCAGCGCGTGGCATTGATGGAAAAGTACTGCAGTGAGATGACAGAGATTTTCCTTCCACAATACTGATATTTTAAAGTTATTTATGTACTAAATGTACCAGGATTGCTATTGTCTCCGCAGCTCCATTTATTGTAAGGCATGCAGCATGAATTTAACATCGAGGGCTTTGTGCTGGGGAGGGCTGCCTGCGTGGCACGAGCACTGCGGGAAGGAGCGGTTGGAGCCGGCTTTGGCATCCACGCCGCCCTTCCCACCTCCCCAGCACTGCCTGACCTTGGGCCAGGTGCTTATTGGTGCTTTTTATCAGGGCAAATACAGAAATCAAGGCTTGCTGCATAATTTGCTTCTCAGTTGTAGTAAGAGGCAAGCAGAGGTTGAGAGGAGGGGAAGCGGCAGGGATGGGACGGTGATGTTAGGGCTGCATCTGGGCGATGCTCCCACTCCCGTCCTGGCCCCGGGCTGACAGCGGGGTTGGGAGAACATCAAGGAAGGCACCTGAAAGTCATGCTGCCTGCTCTCCCTGTGCCTCAGTTTCCCCATCTGCAGAATGGGGTGGCTGAGCTCCCTCAGGTGGCTGCAGTGAGCACGGGTGCAGTGTTTGGCAGCCCCGTGGCAAAGGCACCTCGCAAGCCCTGTCCTGGGAGTCACGATGCCTCAGCGTGCATGGAGCCAGGTCCCTGTTCCCAGCTCTCATCCCAGCTCTGCCTTCTTTGTCACTAAACGTTGATCCAGCTCAAACAGCTGCATTTCCAGGAGCCCTGGCTGTTTGTGCTCGGCATGACATCGCTCTGCTTTGCGGTTTACCTTCTGCTCTTCAGATGAGTTTATTCCTGCCCTTGAATCGCTATTTGGCTTGCAAGTCACTCCCAGCCCGTTGTGCCTCCACGCGGCCCCATCTCTGCTCTGCGCAGCGTCGCTCTGCCCTGGTTCTGCCTTGCATTGCTCATCATCTCCTCTGGGTTTTTTTTCCCGGTGACTGGCTGGCATTGGGATTTGCACCACCTGGTTTGATGCCACTCGCCTCTGCCAATCGCCCGTGTTTTCTTCTGCCCGTTCCACAAAATTAGTCCTTTTCTTCTTCTTTCCTCCCCATCCCCCTTATGTTATTTGTTGCAATTTGGGTTTCTGACATTCTGTTGGGTTTTATTTTTCTTGGCATCGCATCTTTGGGGATTTCACTCACATCATTTCAGCCTGAATTTGCATTGACATCATTATGTTGTTTCTTTTCATCCTGCCTGATTTTTCTTTGGAGCCAGTGCTGTTTCAATGTTGCCTGACACGGTTTGGGCATGGTGCTCTCTGGCCTTATTCTACAGAGTTTGCTTTCCGTGGCGTGCGATTGCTCACGAGTGCACGCTTGGCCTCGGGCAAGCACAGGCAGAGCCTGTTTTAGTGTTTCTGGGCTGAGCTGGGGAAACGTTCCCGAGTCTGTAATATGAGTGGCTGCAGGGGCCGTGTCCCAGCCAGGAGCAGGAGAGCTGCTGGTAGCCTTGCACCAGCCCGTGCTGAGTCAGCACCTTCTCTCTGCCCCCATTTCCCTACTGCCAACGCCAAGATAACAGTGCCTGTCTGCTCCGGCATCCGAGGCGGTAAGGGATGATGACTATTCTTGAAGTTCACCACCATGAGACAGGAACGATCGCTATCATCGCAAGGAGAGATCCAAATTCCCACACGATACTTCTTTGGCTTAAAGCCAAATTGGTCAGGGTGCCCCATGCAGGCAGGGGTCACTGGTGCTCCCCACTGCCCTGCACGCTGGGGCATCCACCCCTTCCATGGCCACGGGGCATTTCATGTGCTCTGATCATCTGGTGTGACCTGGCTGCTCGCCTCCAGGTACGTACCAGGACCGGTGAGACAAGGATGGGCAGGCAGGGATGCCACCCGAAGGCTCCAGGGTGTATGTCCTTCTGGTCCTCACCTGCTGCACACACTTAGGAAGCCCGATGAGCTCCCTGGCATCAGGTCGTTCCTCGCTGATGTTAATATCCAGCCCTGGAAAAACACCGTAGTTACACAGAGCACAAATTGTCTGGGCAGGGACACGCAGGGATGTGACAGACCAGAGCGGGAGGGAGATACCAGCAGCAGAGCACAGATCTGCTACCTGCATAAGTAGGGAAAAGCTCATAGGTTCCCCAAATCCGTGCCTGATGCATCATCTGCCCAGTTTCCAATTCTTATCATAGACCATTCCCTCACTAGAGACCTGCCAGGCAGGGGACTCGGGGCAGCTGGGCAGAGAGACCAACCATCGTACCAGCCATCCCATAAAGCCTGGGAACATCCCAAGGTCAGCGGAGAGGGATCCTCGGCGGCAAGAGGGCAAACTCGTGGTGCCACGACCCAAGGTTCAGCCCTGCAAGAGGCTCTGAAAACCAACAGCGAGACCCCCTGCCACATCACCCCAGCGCACGTGAAGTGACGGGTTGTCACGGGGGTGTGAACAGGGGGGTTGCGTGGCCACCGCTGTCCGCAGGGACGGACTGGAGCGACGTATCCCCGGGCCGGGCTTTGCTCCAGGGACAGACGCCCACCGGCTGGGAGCAGGCTGAGCCTCGGCATTGTGCTGGTTGGGGTGTTGTGTCCAACTTGGTGCTGTGCCTGGAGGTGGAGGCTCTCAAGAAGGATTGCTCCACCACCACGCTGGGTAATCCCAACTGTCAAGCGCGTCTTCCCAGCCTGAGCCTCTTGCAAGCCTGCCAAACAGAGCCAGAGCCTCCTCCTACCCCAGATCCCAGCACTTCTGAGTGCTGGAGTTCTGGCTGGAGATGCCAGATTTTACCCTCAGTCAAAAAAAAAAAAAAAAAAAGAGGAGATGGAGGATGCATGGAGGGAGCCAACAGGAAAACCAACATGATCAGACATCCTGAATCACAGAAAAAACTACAGCATGGCATGTCTGAGCAGAACAGCGTGTCGTTGCTAGCAGCCCGTGTACTTCAGCTAAGAAGGAGAGGGATCTCGGCACAGCGGCTAACGGGGGAACTGCGAGTCCCGACTTTGTCAAGTACATCTGAGCTCCACATTTAGACTCTCTGGGAAATGCTGGTTGAAAGGAAGCTGGCACGAAATTTCCATTTGCAGTCGCAGGAGTTTGGGGAAATCAATCTCTTTAGAGTCCTTTGGAAACCTCGGTCTGATGGCTTTCAGTATTTACTGTACTCCTGCTCACCAGCTCCCCAAATCGCAGGGTACATTCTCCCAGGCAGCCAGTTGGTTTAGATGCTGTAAGCCTCTAAAACAGTCTGTGCAGGTACTGATGAAAAACAATCCTTAATATGATTGTGATTTGAGTTGGAAAACTCTGAAAAGCTCTTGAATTTGTGAAAAAACAGAAATAACTCTTGTGACTACAGAGCATTAGTGTCCTTCATGCTCTGGGCTGGCGATGAAGGTGGGACGAGGAAAGCCCACGTCTCGGCCAGCTGTGCCCACCGTCTCCTGCTGTAGGGATCAGCAACAGGAACACCCGCCTGGGATCATCTCCTGGTGCTTCTGTGGTTTTGGATGACTCCACTGGGGAAGGTGGAAGGCAGAGATAATGCTTGTCCTGCTGTGTAGCTAATGACATTGCCATCTCAGAGGCTTTAAAGTGGCCAGAGTGAGCATTAGGAGTCTCTGGGATCCATCATTTTTTCTCTTAAGCATAACATCAGGCAACATCTATTTTTCTCCTTTTAAAGATGCCTCTGATGTCCCTGCCTGCTTCAGGGAGAGCCCTTAATCAAACCCTAAAAATTCAACAAGACACTGGAAAGGAAACTTTTCTCACTTCATTATGGCCTCTCCAAAGTGACCAACCCCTTTGCCCGCTCCCTTGCCCTACCAGCTCAGGGAGCGAGGGCAGGATGGGAGGCTGCTCTGCTCTCCAGGCCACCAAGATCCATCACGATTGCTGTGATCTGCTTCACCTACACCCCAAATGCCGCAGCTTATCGCAGCTCAGAGCCACCACCAACCCCAAGAGCCAGATGCCAAAACAGCTGCCTCCAGTGGGCAAGAGGCACAGGAGACATCAGGGACCTGCAGATCCATGGCTGATGGCAAAAATATATTCCAGCTACAGCATGTCGGTGTCGGGAGCATATGTAGATGGAAACGTCTAAAGGTGACTTGCAAGGAAAGCCTGGAGACTGAGCAGAGTGCAGCAACAGGGTGTCCAGCACCCACCCGCACTGGCCAGGCTGCAGAGGAGGTGGCGTGGGGATGTCCTGGTCTCAGTCTCCCAGCTCGTTTGCCACAGGTCTTTCAGTGAAGACCACATCTTCACGTGTTTCAGAGACACCTGATGATATTGGAGGGCTTGAGCATCCTTATTCTTCCAGTCCAGAGAGATCCTGAGAACAGCCAGAAGATACTTCAGTGGCTCATGAGGGATGTCCCACTGAAGTCCTGCTGTTCACGTGCAGCCTCCACCCTCCCAGCACTGCAGCGGGTCCCGTCCCAGCAGACGGCCCCAGAGGATCCCCTGCTCTGCCCTGCACCACAGCAGAGACTCAGACCAACCCGGGGGCCTCCCAACTTTGGGATCAGTCTGAAATCAGCCACGAAACAGCTGCGGGACACTCAGCGAGAACTACAACATAGCACCTGGTCAGCGAGGTTGTGGGTTAACCCCTTCGTTAGGAGGTTGCTGCTGTGTTTCGTTGCTCTCTCGAGCGCCTGCCTCCCCTGCACCGAGCAGCTGAAGGCAGCACCCCGGAGCAAGGGGTTTGGGTCAGCCAGGCTCAGCCCCTGCAGCCTATCTCAGCCTTTGGCAGGATATCCCGGACCGACCGTAAGAAATAAAGTTATTTTGGCAAGAACATGCAGGTGTGAAAGCGAGAGAAATATTTGCTGCTGTGAATTCATTAATCAACTTTGGAGAGCCGATGAGTGTGCTGGGGGGCCTGCCCGGCGGGGAGAAGACTGTGCAGGGATTGCTCCCTAAACAAATGGGGCTGACCGGTGAGCTCTGGGGATTGTCCTGGGCACACGAGGGGCCAGTGAGGGCATAACCCAACACAGATGATGCTGTGAGGAGCAGTAAGTCCTCCTCCATGGGGCAAAGTCCCCAGCAAAACACCCGGCCAGGACTCAGGGCAGCAAATCCACTGGCACTACTTGGACTGATCTGCACTGCTGGAAAGTAAAGGTGACAAATCTCTCCCGGTGCTTAGTGGGCTGAACTTTGGCTCTGCTTGAAGTCAGCAGGCAGGGTCTTGCCTCAGATGTCCATCACCATGCGGTCTGACGCCTGGCTGCAGCCTGGGTGTGCTGCCTGCCCTGAGATGCACGAGCATTGCTGCAGAGCATGGAGAAAGTGCAGAGATTTCTTTTAGAAAAAAAAAGAGAGAGACAGAGAGAGATGGATGGTTTTGCGAAGGAGGTCTGGACTGGATTCAGCTGTTTGTTTAGCCAGGCCAACACGGCATCAACTGCTGCCTGAGCAAACAGTCTGCTTAATATCTCCCGAGGGGAAAGGGCTGAAATGTCCTTAAGGCTCACCCCAGCGTTTCACCAAAACGTGTATTCCTGGTCATTACAAATCTGCTGGTTGTGCTGCTGGGCAGGCTGTAGCAGGTCATCAGCATTGTTCCGAGCAACTGGCAGCTCCATGCAACAGCAAGCTCTTCAAACTCATCCCCCTGTGCTGGATGCCTCCCCAGGGCCATCGCCACCTGAACCGCAGGAATGATACCCCAGTTCTGCAACCACCCGGAGCCCCAGACAGGTGGTGGCACGGGGATGGAGAGGGCCTATGGACCACTGACTGCTTTGTATCTCTGCAGAATCATTTACACCGACATGGCTCATGTGGGGCGTAACTTGCCCCCACTTTGTCTTGGTGTAAATATCTGCCTATGGGAGAGAGCAGGCAAGAAGTGCAGCCCCAGTAAACCCACCTCTGCCAGTGGTCAAGGGAGACCAATGTTTTTGGTGGCAGCGCCTGACTCCAAGCACTCAATAATGAGCATCCAGCTCCCCCCAAAAATGAGGGTCTCAAATATCAGAAGGTTTAAACCTAAATAAATGCTAGGTCTCGCTCACCAGCTCTGAGCCCCAGGGATTTCCCCCTTAATTTTAGGGGCTAGCAATGTTTTGCAGATTTTTTTTGTTTTCCTCCAGTGCCAACTGAGACTTTCACATTGAGATCCACAAAGGTACATCGCTGCTTTCCAGACCATAATTTACAGGAGATGCACATGGGAAGCACCAAGCCCACAGTGCCTTTAGGGTTTGACTCATTTGCCTGAAGGTCCCACAGATGTGGAGGTGTCCCCTGTGCTCACTGGGTGCCCTGGGTCCCCCCAACAGCCAGCTACACACCCCAGGGTGCATGTCCAACACCGCTCCTCAGCTGCGTCCACAAATACACCCTGAGCTATACCGAAATACCAGGATGATGAAATCCACAGCAAAACCATTGTTGATGCTGCTGTTGATTTCAATGGGCCTCTCCGACACATTTGAAAGCTAGAAAACAAGGAACAGCCAGAATCTAACACAGTTTCTGGTAAATAAGCTGGGATGTAGGTTCAGTCGTACAAAATGCAGAACCGTATAAATGTCTGACGGTTATCGCAGTCACCAAGAACCCCCAAAGACACTAACTGGGAAACTTGCTGCCTCTCTTTCAAAGCTGGCTTATTGATAAAAAAGGAAAAAGGAAGAAGCTTTAAAAAAACCTCAACAGTAAAACCCCAGCCTCATTCAGCCTGGCTCTTTCACCAGCACTATAAAAGAAGAAGCAAAGGAAGGTGATATAAAACCAGAGCACTGCTGGAGCCCTGCCCGTCCCCAAAACTGCCTCACCCATCACTTTCCTTTCCCACAGCTCCTGCTGCCGCTTGCCTCCCAGCTGGCAGTAACCCTGATTTTAAAACTGAAACCCCAAACAAGGGTGCAGGTTAAAAACCATAACGGCAAAGAAGGTAGAAACACAAGGGATGGGTTCAAGCAGTTACTGGTTGCAGAGATCTCACCCGGCTTGGATGCACCTTTGCTGCGGACTGCACGCACCACCCCGGCATGTCTGTAGGGATTTCCAAGGCACATGTGGCAGTTCGGGAAGGGCAGCAGAGACGCAGCCTCTCAAGGGCTTGCGCTGTGTGCTTGCTGCAGCATGGGGACAGGACACCAGGCTGTGCAGCCCCAGCAAAGATAGAGCAAATCTTCTTGTAGCAAGGATCAGCGAGCCCCGCTGCACAGTCAGAGCCCTTGGGTGCAGAGAACCAGGGAAAAAAATAACAGGCTTATCAAAGACTAATTAGGGACAATCCTAGCTCCTCTATAGTCAATGAAGTTTTGCTATTAACTATTATAAGGGCTAGATTTTACCCAAGGAGATTTCCTGTTAAAAACCAGCTTAATTAAAGCAGGTAGGAAGTCCTTGTAGGTCTCCCTAGTCCCACACCAGAGACCCAGGCAGTCAGGTTACAAACACGCTGCCTTCCAGACCTGAAATGGGGATCAAGGGGAGATAAAAGGGACAGAGAGAGCCCAGAGGCTCAGCTTACACATCGGAGCAGGGAGATGGTTCCCTCATGCAGAGCCAACAGCACCATCCCCCCCCCACCTATTCCTTTCTCCCCTACCCAAGCATCCCCCCACCCATAAAAGCCCTTCCAGCTCCTATCCTCACCCTCCTCCAGTCCTTAACCACCTGGCCTCCCTCGGCAGCCCTTCATTTCTTTAATTGATTTTTCTTCCTGCGGATATTTTAAGCACCTGCTGTACCCAGATTGTTTGCTGTCTGATGGAAGCAGGCAGCTTTGCTCTTATCTGTCAGGGTAGATGCAAGCTGAAGCCAGCAGGGTATAGGCCAGCTCTCTTGAAGCTGGGTAATAGCTTTATGTAACTGGAATAAAAGAGCCAAATTGGAATAAAAGAGCCAAATTCAAGAAAGCTCCTTTTATCCTTGCCTTTCCAGAGACTGGAGGGTTTGGACGTGCCAAGAGCTCCGCTTGCGCTGTGGTTCCTCGGCTGGCGGCAGCCCTGGGTTTTGGGCTCGTGAGGTGCACAGTCCACCCCAGGTGCTGAGCAGGTTGAGCGCTCCTCTCCCTCCAGGCCAGAGAAAACCATGCTTTGCCTCTAGCCTGGCTAGTCATGAACTCCCAAGGCTTCTTTTGGCACGGGGGGTTGCTGCAAAGCTCCAGTTGGGATGCTTGAATTCAGGATTTGGAGGACATATTTTGCATTAATCAAATAAATGCATCGTGTGAGGCATTTTCCATTTAAATGTCTGAAACAGATGCTAACTAAATGATCAGTATGACACGAGCAACATGGTCTGGGTCTAGAGGATAGGGGAAGCAGCAGAGAGACTCCCAGGCTGCGAGCTGTGTGCTCGGTCCATGTGCCAAGTGACCTGCCGAGGACAGAGTCTCAATTAAGTGCTGATTAATCCACAGATGTAGAAAAAGTAATTCTTCAAACTTACTCTCCAGACTGAAGAGCAGGAAGGGAGCTCTTATTTGCAAGACCTCAAAATCCACTGTACAACATGTAGTCGTCTCTTACAAAGAGCCAGAAATAATTCATCCAGCTCTAACTTTTCACATAAACCATGAGTTTTTTCAGTGCTGTGATGCTGCTTGCTTTCCCCTGTTTGCTTTCATAGAGGAGCCTTTCCTGCAAACTTTCCTAGTGCAATAAAGTTAAGCTGCTCGGACTTACGCTCCTTAATGTGATGAATAAGGGTGGCTCAAACTGGTAGCTGAGCCGCTTATTGCACGAGTGGCAGCCAGATACTGCAGGGAGAGGTGCGGGAGCCAGGCTTAGGGTGATAAAATAGTTCATTTGGGATAAGCATCCAGCAGGACAGGAGTTCAGCTAATCCTCCCCTGTGCTCGCTGCTTCTGCAAGGAAGAGTAGGAACATGGTGAGAGCAGGATTTCTTGCAGCAGTGTTGGGTCTTTCCAGGAAATACTCAGAAAGTACAGTTTCCTAAGCTGATCTGGGAGTTCGGACAGACTTGAAAATACAAAATAATTGCTGGAAAGGAATCTGAAAATGATAGCTCCTTTTTCTGCATAGCGTTACACTTCACTTCTCCTGATGGAGAGTTCAAGAGCCAGCTCTTTTTCCTCTTTTCATTAACTCCTATGACTACATACATTTGAGAAAAGCTTCCATTAGTCACAGTTGCTTTCCTACTCATCCTTCATGCCTTTCAGCTACACGACCAAGCTAACTGGTACCCGTATAAAATAGATTTCATGATGACAAGTATTTCCCTAAGTCCAGCTATGATCTGAACATCGTTATGTCTGCATAGCATTACCTCTTTCCGAGAAAGATTAGTGCAAATGCAGAAAATAATGATTTGGGACAGATACCTAATATCAAACAAATCCTCGCTCCAACTCCTACCATCTCCAGTTGCCAGTGAAGAGCACCAGGCCATGAACAAGCACCGTCAGCAAGATGATCCCTTCCAATTATCTGGAACTTAAAAGATCTGGCAGAGGGTATCTGCACACTTGGGAACTCAAGTCTTCCTGAAAATAGCATCAGCCATCTCTGCCACCCCTTCTGATCTCAAAACTGCCCTCACCGTGGGCAGGCGGCTGCTCTTGGCACCAGGACCTGAGCAACTTTCCCATCAAAGCTTACATTTCAAAGGTAGCAATTTCCATACGTGCTTCCCAGTGAAGACCATGTTTTAGTGCAGAGCCTGTATGACGAGCAATGAATCCACCTTCTGCGACCACAAGGACTACCTTTGCCTTTCCCTGGGCATGAAAAACTCACGGTGAAAGTGAATACTAAGAAAGGGCAGCTTAGCAGCTGGAAACGAGGGAGGAAAAGCACCGGGAACATCTGATGAGCCAGCTCTTGGCAAAAACTGCCTGAGAAGCTCTGCTCCAATGAGTTATCATTTGCCCTTGGTCTGAAAAGCGAACAACATATTTTTCCCTTCCCAGCTCGCCGCCCACGTGCAGAAATGCCGGCGCGGAGGCAACCGGACAGAAAAGCGGCGTCTCCGAGGCGCGTGCCAGCGGTGTAGTGCCCGCGAGCTGCTCCAGATGCACGCTCTGCAGTGAAGCGAGTTGCCCAAAGTTGGCACTGTTTGCAAACAGGAGGATCTGTTGGCTCTCCGTGTCGCGCAGGCTGTTCCCCTCCGCGCTTGTTTAGCTGGCACCTCAGCCGTGTTACTGGCGTTACACCCTCGTGGGCTCGGTGCCACCCTGGCAGATGGGCATCGTTGCAGAGCTACAAGAGAAACAGCGTGCACATCAATTGTCGGTGTATTAGAGGGAGGATTTATGTTCAGGAATGTTAAAAGAGCAGCTCGCGCAGTTCCCCGACCCTTTTGGCGAAGGGGCCGAGCAGCTGAACTCCCGGGCGGGATGAACGCTGCGAAGTCACCGTCAGCTCCCCGTGCCACCGCGGGGCAGGCGGGGGGCATGGCGGGGACTGGGAGCCGACTGGGAGCGCAGGTATTGCCACGCAGCTCTACGCCCCTGGCTCTCTGCTAGAGAAATCACTGCGTGAAGCCCTGTAGCTCTTTCCCAAGAGCTCAGTCCTCCTCTGGAAGCAGCCACAGGCACTCCGAAGGCTTCCACATCGAGGGAATTTGAGCATCCTTCTCCACTCCAGCAGAGCTTTTTATAGATGGCTACAGCCCATCCCGATGCTGTGCAGAACACGCTCGGCGTTGCCCTCTTCAATTATTGCAGCTGTAGCAGCTGGATCTGAGGAGTGACCTCAAAATAACAATAGGGACACGCTGTGAAATTCCTATATGAAACAACAATAAAAAAAAATCTTTATTGCTGTTACTAAAAGAACTAACAGCAGCACTTTGTTCAAGCTGAGTTTTAAGGCCAGGATTTTAAAGCGTGCCCGGGGGGGGGATACATGCCAGCAGTGCATGGCATTGCAGCTCCACAAGGCTCCTCCAAAAATATCGGCCCCAAAATCTTAGGAACTGCCCAGTGTTTTGTCTCATTCTGCATTTTCTATGTCACTTTTGATTTGTGCAATGAAAAAAAAATTGGTTTCAGGTTCCTTTGTGCCAATGTATTACTCCTGCAGATGTAGGATTGTTGTATTCCAGTGAAAAGGGGTAAATAGATACCGAGGCTCCACAAGGAAACAAAATTGGCCACCTAACATTTGAAGTGCTACTTGCCACTGCTCTCCACTCACATTTTGTGTCCATTTAACTGTGTTGTGAGGTACCTGGCCATATCTACGCAGCAAGTAAAGATGAGATGACAAGGCATGCTAGGTCCCTGTGCTTGCTGAACTACGCTAGCAGAATACCACCAGCAGGGAAGAAGAGTGCAGAGGCTTTGCTGAGCATTAGCACATCAGATGGAAACTCTTCCAAGTACCCTGGAGATGTGCTGTCCTTGCCAGAGCACTGCAAAGTCCATGTGGCCACATCTTTGCTGCAGTTGCTTCCTTGCAAGCTAATTTCTGTCAGCGCAAGCAGAGCCATAGCCCACTCTGCTCTCAGAGCAACGCTCCGCTGCAGAGATGCCCCCTGGACCACCAGCTTTACGTGCCAGTGCTCCTGCCTAAGGATTTCTGAAAACACCAGAGCTTATCTGTCATTCTGTGCATTTTTGCTGGAGAAAGATGCCTTCCCTTTGCCAGGGATCCATGGCCAAATGGGTGGGGAGCCCCAAAGTATTTGTAACTGGTTTTTGTTTCCTAGACCACATGCCCCACTTTCAGTCGCATCCCTTCTTCTTCAAGTGCTTTTTCATGGTTTTGAATGAAAAGCTGTGCAGCACCTCAAGCAGTGGCCATAACTATCTCCATTTATAAGCAAATAAAACTAGGCTTGAGTATCAATGTCTCTTCTTCGCTCAGCGGTGTGCATATGCATGTATGGATGCAATACTGTTTTTCAGTGGTTTTCCAGGCTGATTTTGAGGTCTTGTGGTATACCAGGGACTGGTGGCAGATCTTCAGCTGCTCAGAGGGGAGCTCAGCAGGAGAAGGAAAGGGGCAGGGCAGAGGCAGGTGGATTTCCCTCTCTGGGTCACACTGTTTGGAACCACAGATTCCACCCCACTTCTCTGGTCCTCTCCTGGGCAAACAGGACAAGCACACCAAAGGGCTGGAGTGAGTCTTCAGAGGAAAAACAAAAGTTGGGAGAATGGGTAAGGAAAGCAAGCCCTGCACGGCGATGCTCCTGGCAATCTTAGATCCAGCCTTGTATGAGAAAAACAACACCCATTTCCCACTTGTATCAAAGCTCTGTGCAACGCATGAGATGACATAGGATAATAAAAATGTCCTCTGGTTTTCATTTTTGCTATGAGGATGGGGAAGATGAGAAGGTAGTGCCCCACAGAGGGCACAGAGAAAAGCTGTCTCTGAATGACTGCACAATTCAGAGTCCAGCTTTGCTTCTGTACTTAAGCTTTGCTTATGTCTTCATCTTCTAATTTTCATGCACCGTTACACCAGGGGATGGAGGGACAGATGCAATCCAGAAGTCAGGACACCTCTCAAAGGTTACGTGTGACTCTTCTGGAAAAAAAATATCTTTTTCTTCGTGTTGCGATAGCTTAGAATTCAACTCATACTGTGGAGCTGGCATTGTGGTCATCGATCAGCCAGGAATGCCCTGCAAAGGTAGCAAGGCACATGAGAACAAGGAGCTGGAAAGAGTCTTGGCTTTGAGGTGGATGTAACCAAGGACCTTCTGAAATCATGGTGCTTCTCTGATAGCTGAATCAAAACATCCCTGGAGTGGTCCTATCATGCCCACAGAAAATCAACATGCTACACACTCTCAACACTGAAGACCCAATATGCCATGACCATAAAATAGTATAACTAGGGGATCTTCACATCTGCTAGGAAATCATCAGCACCAATTCTGTTAATAGAATGATTGCTGACTGTTTTTAAAAACAGACCCAGTATTATCTTGCTTTTTAAAACAAAAGTGCCCAAATTATCCCTTTAGTAACACTCATGTAGGCAGGAGCTGATGAGCTCACCCTGGTATTTGCTTCTGGACGCTGCACTGAACTGATCCCTGTGCCGTTTTGGTTTGATTCCTCCAACCCACCGCCAAAGGAGGCCTGCTCTGTGCAGTGTTAGTGCTCGGGCATTTGGCTGAAGGGGCTTGCAGGCTTTCTACAGCTTTATGTGTCCTCATGGAAAGCTTGAGAAGATGAACGGATCATTTCTCTTGCAAGTGCTTATTAAAAATGTGAAATGCATGATGATTGCCTGCCAACCATCCAATTACTATTTCTGCTTGTGACACAGAGGGATGGTGAGAGCATCTCCCAGCCAGGCACAGCACAAATCAAAGAAGCACAATTTCTCTTATTTCTGTGGGGTCAGAGCTTCTGGCCGAGGACTAGCAGTGCTGGACAGGCTCGTTCTCCAACGCAAGTAACTGGCACAAGGGATTGTCAGCCCTCAGAAGCTGAATAAATGGGCAAATTTAGACTGGAAAAGGAAGGGGAAGCCTGTTAGATCTTGAATATAGATATCGTAGTATCTTGGTAGATACTATGTGAGTTTCAGCTGCTTTTCCTTAATGAAGAAGCTGTACCTGAGTCATGGAGGAGCCCTGCCATACCCTCCGCTTGTGCATGGAGGGTAGCTGGGTTTTCGTAATTTGGATTCTCCATTTCTTTGGCCAGGCCTCACTCACCGTGGTGTTAGAGCTCAGGAGGTCGCTGCTGTGCTGGGTGAGGGCACTGATTTACCAGGTGAGTGTCCAGTCTTGGGCAATGGTCCACCCTGGCTCCTGAGAAGTGCAGGTCTCCACTGGTGCACATGGCAGCTGTGCAAGGCTTTCCTTGGAGGGGGAAGAGGAGATTAACTTGGGCCCTGGAGCATGGTGCTTGATTGCTTCTGTAATGTCATTAGTCTGCAAAATCGCAGATGTTACAAGTTGCTCGGGGGGGTGCAAGCTTGCAGGAAGAGAAGTGACAAAGAGGTGTCCGAACCTACACACAGGATCAGCAGTGGAAACAGGATTAGAGCAGAAATCTCACCGATTTTTTTTTCATGCTGTTAGCCTACAAATGCTAATAGTGACGGGGGACGAGGAAAACAACTGAAAGCGTATTGCAGGATGCAGATGGTGCTCATTGCCATGTGCATACCAGCCACTACTCGTGGGACTCGCTGCCCCCCAAGAGCCCCAACACACATCCCACTGAAGGCCTGTTGACATTTTGAGATGGGAGGGGTTAGGTACATTTCCTACCACTGCCACTACCAGCAGACAAAGTTATTTCCAATCAGCAGAAGATCCACAATCAGGTCAAGCTCAGATCATCTGTCAGATGGGGCTGACTGAGGAGCAGGAGCTGTAGAGCACAGGTATCATGAAGACAGAAGTGTCCCCCCCGCCACCCGCCGCAAACACTACTGAGCAAACCCAAGACTTTGCTGGGCTCTAAGGAAGCAGAAAAAAAAAAGCTACGGCGTGCCTAGCCTTGACTTTCACCCATGACGGGTAGAGGCAGAGCCAGCACAGATGCCGTGGTCCCCTCAGGTCCGTCCATGGGACACAGAGCTGTTTGAATGGGGCGCACAGCCTTTACAGCAGGGTTGCGAAAGGGTTTGGAGGAGCTGTGGCTTGGGGCTGGTGTTTCTTGACTGCTTTCCCAAGGCAATGGCAATGCAGCAGGGCTGTCCTTCCCTCTGTCCTTTCCTACCCGTTGTAGCTGCATCATGTCAACCCAACAAGAAAGACCCCCCCCCCCCCCAGGGCTCTGCGCTCAGGCTCTGCTCATCCTAAAGGGAGGCTGCAGCCCAAGGCACTGGTTTTAAACACTGCGTGGAGACCATCACAGTGTCACCGCTGCTGGGAAGGGCCCCGGTTCCATACAACATCCTCTCCAATGGAGATGGCCAGGAAGAGCTGGGGGGATGCAGGTCTGACTTCTCAGTTGAACGTTGCCCAGGATGGCCCATCCACCTCTCTCTGTATTTGACGATGCATGCCCAGAAGTTTCAGGCACTTTTCCCAGGTGTGCTAAAGGTTCTTGGCAAAGAGCTGGCTCCCACCACTGGCTCGCTGCAGTTTTTACATCTGCAGATTTCTGTTTTTACAGCCTCGCAGACATCACACCGTGCTGCACTTGTATCAATTCTGGAGGTAGTCATTAGTTGCAGTTGCTTGGGGAAGGCTGCTGAGCTCAGCACTATTAGATTTATTGTACGGTCAATCTCATAAAACAAGCTCTAAACTCAGATACCTTAACTCGGGTCCTCCATTTGTCAGATGGTTAAATCTGTGGAGGGATGGTGGTCCTCTGCCATGTAACAGCATCGTCAATCCTGCTGGGGAGCCAGGGATGGATGGATGGAGCGACCCCTCCACCTGCAGTGCTAAATGGCCTTCTTCCCTCAAAATCCTCCTCCTCAACAGTCCTGGAAACTCTTTTTTTGGCTGGCAAGTAGGCACTAAGGTCCTCATGCAGGAATAATCTCACAGGAGTAGAGCCTGCAAGATCATGAAGGAGTTGCCAAGCAGTGAAAACAGCTGGGTATACCTGAGACCTCAGATGCATTGGTGCATACATGGGGAAGATGCATGCAGCCCTGTGAATAAAGGCTTTGCCGTTAAATATTCTCGCTTCTATTTGCACTATTTGGGCCCGAACCCCTTTGCTTCTCTGCCATGTTCCTGTTCGGAGCTTTTTGCTCTTGCCTGGTAATGGCAAATATCTCACTGTACCTCCCCGAGAAGTGCAGCCCTCTGCCCCAGCCAGTTTGGTGTTGCCAAGCATCTTCAGTAATTAGCCACACCAGCTTCAGGAATTTTCAGGCCTTGTCCCGTTTTGAATGTATTTTATCCTAAAATATACTTATTTTAGCTTTAATAATTTTTGCAAAAATTATTTAAGAAACTTTTGCTATAATTGCAACTTTCTCTAGGGTCAGATGACTCTTGCAGCTTGTCCGAGCTGTAAAGCAGTCAGATGTCTGTTGTCTATCCTGTTGTTTTGGGTTTATTTTAGTTACGTTACGACTGACTTCTTTTAGCCTAAGTTTTGCTTAGCTTTGTGCAATCGCATGATTTTCCCCTCCATTAAAGAACTCACTCATATTGTACAGCGAGAACCTCAAACAAACCTTAATAATTGTGGCACAGCTAACCGCAGAGACCAATGGAAGTGGGGAGAGTGTCACCCATAAACAGGCATGAGCTATATATTCCTATATATAGAAATATATAAAAATAACCCCGAATGAAGCCAAAACCAAAGGGGGATGGCTCCCACTGTGCTCCTCCAGGCAAAGCCTGTGGGAACCTGACCGCTCACCATGACACCGCATTGGAAGGGTGAGAATTAACACTGGGGAAAGGGCTGGAGACACGGGACTGGGGTTTCATTACCCTTTTCTTTTGCTCTGTACTTCCAAAGCAGAAGAGATGGTACTGCCACTAAAGCAGCTCAGCGAGGGACAGTTTGTGGTAGGCTTCGCTGGTGCCGGAGTTTAATCATTTTTATTTCTCTAAGCCTGAAATTAAGAGGAAAAATGACCCAAACCCATTAGTTTGGGACTGCCACCCAACCAGATGGGTCTGTTTTAGTTTATAGTTAAACTCACCCTCTCAGATGGGAGTGAGAGCACACTTTTTAACTGGGGAGGGAGCAGGAGATCCTTTCCAAGCTGTCTGCCGGTGAGGAGGAGTTTTGTTCCTGCTGAAAGGGAGCAGCATGACAAAGCCATGAGCAACTGAAGAAAGGCAGAGGCATTCCCGGCACGCTCCGTTATTCTGACAGCTGGAAATGGCCTCATTTTAAACATGGTTAGCTTTTTTTTTTTTTTGTCCTAAGAAGCATAAATCTCTGTGACAATGATGCCATCCGTCCCTCTGAGTACGTAGGCAGTGATGTGTCTCTCTGTCTATCTCTCCCCATGGTGATTTTGGACAGAAGGTGAGAGTGCGATCACAAATGTATGTGGTGACAGCAGACCTGAACAGGCAAGAAATATTCCCAGACCAGAAGGTTTTCCCAGGACAGAGTAAGATAACCATCGCTGGTGCATGAGGCCCACTGGAAAGGCAGCACTGCTGTCTCCCAGGAGGCTGCCTTGTCCTTGGGGATGGGGCACAGCCACCGAGGAGGTGCTGTCAGAGCCCCGGCTTTGTGTGCATGCTGCGTGCAAAGCCCCTGCCACCTGGGATGGGGGGATGTCTCAAAATAAAAGGGAAAAAGGAGAGACAAGGGAAAAGGGAAAAGGAAAGAGGGAAAAGGGAAAAAGGAAAAGAAAAAGGGGATAAAATAAAATAAAAAATAAAATAAATGCCCAGCAAAGCAAGATTAGTTGATTAGCATCTCTCTCCCCCAAGTACCTGACTAAAGCCATAGCTGGAGGGATTGCTGCCTGCAGGATGCGGCACGCTGAGCAGCCTCTGCCCAGGCACAGGAGCAGTCCGGTGCTCAGCGCCCTTGAGAGTGGCTTTCCGTGGACTGTGAGTTTGCAAACAGACACTCAGACCTGTACTGCTGCCCAGTGCAGACCAGTTAAGGAAGAGCTTTGGGAAATGAGTCCAAAGTGAGGGGCTTTGCGCACTGGACATGTCAGCCGGGCGAAGCTGCTGTGCTCTGGGGAGCGGCGCTCGAAAAATTGTGCCCAATAAACCCAAAACTCCTGAATGAGAGCAAGAAAACTAGATTTACTTCCTGGCTACAAAGGCTCAGCCACCAACTTGTCTTCCCAAAGCTTGCTTGGAAACCCAAGGGGACAGGAGTGCCTTTGGCGACAGACTGCCTGAAATGTGTGGAGAGGTTTTTTTATTTAATTATAAACATCACTCTAATTCTAAACTAAACATCCAGAGTCTCCTTCCACCTGACGAATGGCAGATGCTGCGTCTTATTCCACTGGCTTGGCTTTTCATTTAAATATTTCTTACAGGGGACATACCTGAGTTAAAAATACTAAATAATTTAGATGCACATGTGTCTTCCTGCTCCTGGACAAGCTGCACCCAGGATGCCCCAAATCAGTGGTGGTGATTTGAGCAGCGGAACTGGAAAATTCATCACACCTCCTCATCCCGGTGCTCCTGGCAGAGGACACTGCTGGTGTCTCCCACCGCGTGAAATGATAACGCGGAGCATCCCTAAGGCAATTACAGCCCAGAGATAACACATAATTTGCAATGTTGCCTTAAATTGACAGCTTTGTGTGAAACAAGATAACAGCTTGTACTAATGAACGTGTGATTTATAAACTGATGGGTCTAACAGTGTTTTTAAAGTGACATAAGAGCCTGTGTAAAGGCAGATTAGGGGTATGCGTTACCTGATCTCACATCACATCTGGCCCCGCCACAGCAGAAACTGCTTGGCTGTGGGTTATTGTCGTTGGTAGGAGAGACGGTTTTGCATTGAATTGACTGTATCTGATAAATTTAAGTCAATCTCTGAATTTCTAATTAGGGGATTAGTTGGAGAAAGGATTTCCTTACAGAACACTTAATCATTGTTTTGCTAATTATCAAGGATCAGGAGTAAGGACCTGCAGTTGCATATTAGTAGCAGCACTAGATGCTAGTGCAGCTGGTTGAACAAGGATGTTATCACTCTCTTAAAAGAATTTACATGGAAAAGCACCAATATTTTCATTTTTCATGAAATGCAATGTTCCATTTCCCCAGGTTTAGTTTTCAAAATCTGAAACATTTTTATAATTTCTGTAATGTAATGTAACAACAGAACAATTTCCTTTAAAACAAAACCTGGATCTCTTCCAAGTCATTTAACTTCCAGAAGTTTGAGTTCTTCAGTTAAAAAAAAATAAAAATTCAGCCTGAGTACTTCTAACGAGAGTATCACAATTATACTTAGCCTGCCACGTGGGATTTCTCTTTACCATGGCTTGATTCATGGGGGAAATTAACTTGTTTAAAAGTAACAGTTTTTAATAGAAATGTTCTGCTGACTGTTCTCCTTGCACGTTAGCTGGAAACTGTTTTGGCACAATGTCAGGTCCTGGAGGCTGGGACAAGCGCCTTGCTCCGCACCCGCCTTGTGCCCGCCGAGTGGCTCCTGCCCACAGCCTGCTATAGCAACACAACTCATACCAAGAAAGCTACTGTAATTGTTTTTTTAAAAAAAAACTATTTAAAGTCTTGAAAAATCCCAAAGTCAGCACTTGAAGAAACATGAAATGCAATGAATTAATGAGAAACAGAGAATGAATCATTAAAATTGCATCACCGCAACGTGTTCCTGATTGCATCTCCCTTAATGTTCTCACAGTCCGAACAATTGATTAAGAAAAACACCGCAGTACACTAAAAATTGGAAACAGTTAAGAAGAAACAGGATTAGCAAAGTCTTACAGGAAAGGTCAATTATTTCTCCCAATTTATTGCTAACCTGACATCTGTAAACAAATCACCAGAGGAACTCCCCGAAGACTACACTCTGTCCGACAAGTCTTCCTAATTAATGAAGATGCGCTATGCAAACACAAACAGAAGCAGAGAAAGATAATATCTAAACCAAGCCTTAAGAAGATACAGTGGAAACGGTTACCCAGGAGGTTGCAGGAGATCAATAAATGAGAAGAAGGTTCAGGAGAGTCAGAATTTGCTGTGGGGTAAAGGAGAATAATCATTGCGGTTATCAGAGCTAAGATGGCAAAATGAATTAAATGAGTTCAGAGAGGACCTAGTGAGACTGGCTTAAAAATGAAAGAGAGCTGCAATCATCCGTCGTGCTTCGCGGCAGCTGAGGGCTCAGCTAGGGTTTTCGGGTGCCCTGCCTGCATGGCTTTAGATGCTCTTGGACTTAGCGAGCATCTTGCTGACCTTCAGCATCTCTGAAGGCCAAGTCATCGTGCTTGGAGAGCGCTCCAGGGAGGTGCCTGATCCTGCCGTTGTTCCAGCCGAATTCCCAGACCCAAAGGTCGGGTTTTTCTCCTCTCTGGCTGCTGGCTGGTGGCTGTGCCTCGAGAGCTGTGCACCATGGCAGCATCCTCTCCACCGGCCAAATCTGCCGGCGTCCGGGCAAGGTGCCTGCCCCAGAGCCCTCTATGAGCAAAGCTGGATCGTGGCAGCTAATATTAAAGATTCCTCTTCATCAGCATCCCAACGATTAAATATGTATAGAGGCATCTGAGATCTAATTTATTTCTTTTGTGTTGTAAATTCCTTTTCTCATTGGCTTTTTTTGAGCTGCTTATAATTAAGACCTTCAGACAGAGCCCAGCATGGCTGGAAACCAGCCATGCTGTTGTTATATCTGACCCGTTTAAAGTGCACCCTCCTCCCCCTCTCCTAGTCAACCAAGACATTCTTCTTTATTAATTCCAGTAATGATTTGATTTCCTTCTTTCTTAATGAACAGAGTGACACTGCATTGAGTCACCGATGTGCAACTTGCTGTTTTTTCCCTCCCTTTGGAAAGTTTTCAAAATATTTATAAATTTTAAAAGGAGCAGAGAAAGAAAGAAAATAAAGTTGCATTGTGTTTATTTGGCTAGCTCTCCCCCTTCTCTTTCTCATCTGCGGGAACTGTAATTCATCCTATTGTCCGGGCTGCCACGGGGCTGCCTTCAGCAGGCGCATGGATGCCCAGCATCCCCTCTCCCTTCTGCTCATCCCTCCTTGCCGAGCAGTGCTGCCGGGGGACCAGGCAGGGATGCAGCCAAGCGTGAGGTGCTACACTGGGATAAGGAGCCCGCCTGAGGGTAAGGGCCACCGCACCAAGGATCAGAGACCTGCGTGCCCACTGACTCACACCTTGGGGGTCTTCTTTAAAGGGAGTTACTGTGACTGTGTTGCTTTGGGAAGTGCTTTGAGGTCTTTGGGCAGGTATGAATCCAACCCAATGCACGTATGTCCCAGAGGAGGTGCTGGAAATCCCTGCACCAAAGAATCCCCCATAGAGATGGCACGGGCAGCTTTCCTCCCTAGGGTCCACTGCTTCCCTCCCAGCCCCTTGCTAACCCAAAATGCCAGGGAGGAGCAGTCTTTTCCTCATGCCTGACATAGTCGAATGTGAAAAACCAAGAAAGCTTTAGGAGCTATAGAAGTGTCCGGAAAGTGTCAGCATCCAGACACTGGTGGGTCCTGCGGGACTTCTGCTGGTGCATCATGGTTAGGAGCTGCTGGTTCACCCTGTGTCCCTGGGACAATGCTGCAACCAGGATGCCAGCCCAGCCAGGAGGAACCAGCATGAAGGATTTCAAGAGCTGTCACCTACATGGTGGGAAAACGTGGGTGCTGAGCCGACTGTGAGAGGAGACGGCACCAAACATGCTTAGCAAGGGATGCACCAGGCTTGTGCAGAAGGTCACTACCCAGCTGGATGCTGCAATTGCAGCTGAGAGGTGATAAACTTTCCAGTCTTGTCAGTCCAGAAAGTCTACAGAATAGCAAGGATGGCAGGTGATGACTGCCAGACACAGTCCCAGTAGAGATGAGACTCTGCAAGAAGCACTTGGAGGAGAACGAATGTCCTGCGGGTTCAAAGCAGACTTAGCAGGGGACTGCTCCAAGGCAGAGAAGTCTAAGGAGAGCGATGGCTTTGGCAAGCTGAATCATGGTCTGGGGACCATGGATGGATCGGGTGGACCTTCAGGTCTGATCCAGCTCTTCCCATGTGACATGAGAGACTCTCTGAGTACCTGGACCAGACCTGAACCCTCAACCCTCAGATGCAAACCCCAAAGCTCAGGTCTTCAGTGGGGCTAGGTGCACGCAGGGAGTGTGGCAGTGTGACCCAAACAGTAAATGGAGACTCCCAGCATGCTGTCAGTCCGGGACTTCTCAGAAAGGGGTTTTCCATCTCTGTTCCTACCTAAGACAAGCAGTGAGAAGCTATTCCCGTTCCCCTGTGCCCAGGGCTGGGAGTGAAAGGGACAGACCAACACACCAGCTAGCTCCTGACAACCCCAGGGCACTCTGAACTCCAACATTCTCCACCTCCCGGCTCTGCCCAGGCTGAGTCGGGGCTCTCAGCTCCCACCCGGCACGGTGCCTCCAGCTCCTGCAAAATCTGCCGGCAGAAGCATCGCTCCCTCCTACAGCCACGGTGCGCTCTGCAGCGAGGAGTGACTCTCCCTCCAGATGGCTGTAAAGGTTAACAAGGAATTTATTCAGAGCTACATACAAATCAGATTGTCTTTTTTTTTCCGAGAGGGAACAAAAACAACCACACAATTTCAAGCCCACACAGGCAGCGCAGCCTTCCAAGGTGGCTCAGTTGCTATAGACGACCACAGGCAGCCGAGCTGTCACGCTGAGCCCCGCGGCATTGCGGGGACCCGCCGTGAGTCAGGGGACGGGGGTGAGCTGCGCTTCCACCCCCCCGCGCCGCCCCCGGCTTGACACCCCGCTCCAGCCCAGCTGCTTGCCTCCCTCCTGGGATACACCGGGGAGAGGGATGAGCTCGGTGCCCGGGTTGCCTTCCTATGGTGTTAGGAGGAGCTGTGCTTCTCGAGGGCGGTGTTTGGCCCCATCTGGATGTGGCCGGTGGAGATAGGTGGCCCAATGTGGCACCTGATTAAGTGGATAGGGTGGGTTCCCCCGTAGGATGCTGAAAAATGGAGGAATTGGAGATTTGGGGCAGCATCTGAAATCTGATGGTGTTTTTGCCATCCAGCTTGGAGCTGCTCTGTCCCCGTTGCTCTGCTCTATCTGCCCCCAGGCACCTTTCCTCCCCATCACATGGGAAACCACATAGCTCGTAGCCAGGCCGTACCCCACAGAAACTCATCATCCTACCTGCAAAACCTTGCCCATGGCCAGCCAAGGGGCTGTTCCTCGGGGTGGTCTTACCATCCCACTAGCTGATGGCTCACACATCAGCTCTTAGGGACCAGAACCATCAAACCCCTTCAGTTTAGTCTGCAAATCACCCAGCACATCTCTGGGCTCCAAGTGGAAACGGGTAGATGAAGAAATGCCTGATTTTTTTGTTGCCCTTTAAGGCTGACAAAAACAGAGCACGGGGTCTGTGATGCTTCAGAGGTCCATAGCAGATGGGGACTGCTGTGAATGTGGAAAGAAGGGAGATGTTCGTGTCTGAAAGCTCCAGGAGAAACTCCACACAAGCTACAAGAACCATCTGTATCAATAACCCGAGGACACAACCAGCAGTGACGACGCTGGGAACCCCCAAAGAGTGGTTTGAACTGAGACCTGGCTGCGGAAACCTCATCAGCGAAGATGAGCAGCCTGCTCCAGCACCAGATCTCGCGGGAGAAGGGTATACAGCAGCTCTTGGGGGAAGCACAGCCTGGTAGCAACGGGATTAACGTGGGCTTTCCCAGCAGTGACAGACCGTCCGCATTTCAGGCAGTGGTCTCCCAGGTCCCCCAGGGCTGGGACGTGAATTTCAGACACAGATGGAGTCGTTTTACCAACCTGATAAACATCCCCCAAAACTTTAATAAAATAAATTTTAGAAGTTTCAGATACAATTGGAGTCAGGTATGGAAAGGTCACTGAGGATATTACTAACCATGCAAAAAAGTGTTGCATTTGAACGAGACCAACACAGTTATAAAGGATCACAGGATATGCTGGTGGCTGTCAATTTTGTACTGCTTCACTCCCAGCAGACACAACACTAAGGGTTGGCCAGATGTACAAAACTTCCTAATTTTTTGTCCAGGGTTGCGCTGCTGGTCCTGGTGAAGTGGGCTCTCAGAGCAGTGATGTGCCCCTCGTCATATTACATAGGCAGAAACGCATAGAGCACAGAGGCTGGATTTGGAGGGGGAGGAAGGGGAAGAACATTTCTTCCTCCTCTCCTAGAGAAAAGGTCATTTATCACCAGGTTCCCAGTGATTCCTCTGGGCTTGTTAGTGGGGATAAAGGGGAATGGAGAGGTTTGATTTTGGTTTGCAGAAGGAAAACACACACTCTCAACTCTGTGGGGGCTCAAAGCATCATCTGACATTTTTAAGAAAAGTACTTCTGGACAGATTGAGTCCTGCCATTCTTGCCACACAGCCTTATTGATCAAATAAAGCTGATGCCTAGGCTACTGGGATGGAAGATGCTTCTCCAGCCCTCCCTTTTGGATGCCACTATAGGAACCGAATGGGTTCATCCCACCCTGGACACAACTGCTCTGCAATGTAAGCCTTGTGAGTTCAAGGCAGACCCTCAAAATAGCCAATATGTTCACCTGGAAATTTTTTAAGCCATTTAACAGAACCTGGATCACATGTTTTCACTGGCCTGTGAAATCCCACAGTTGAATGGGGAAGAGCAAGAGAGAGCTAAAGGACAAGCTATAGTTAGCTATTATCAATAACAGGAACAAGCAGACCACGTGCCACATTAGGAATATGCTTATAAAATGTGTTCCTCGGCTGTACATTCGCAACATGTGTGTCTTCCTTTTTAGCATTGATGTGCAGCATAATCCAAAATCTGGCACTGTGGGTTTTCCCCCCCAAGCCTGTCCTGTTACCCAAATTGCTTTGGCTTAAAACATTAGTTCCCTTGGGCGTCTGTTATTCGCAGACCTTGCAGTGCCAACTGAACAGCTTCCAGGAGCTCTGATGTCTCTCTTTTTATTTTATTTTTTTTAATACTGTGAATCACTTTATTCCATCCACCTTCTGGAACAATTCCCTGGAGATTATCCATTCTGCTGAGCATCTGCTCCTGTAGGAAAACCACGGCCATTCCCCCACTGGAAGTTTTCACTCGTTATGGTCATTAAAGGCCCTTCAATCCCATTTCCCATAAATCTTGGGGGCAATGTATCAAAACAAGTTGTCCCTGCAGGTATCTGTTGCTTGGATTGCCTGGAGCCTGTCCCCACTGCTCCCAGATGCTTGATGTCCACTGGGACCATGGGCAGCTGCAGGGGCTCTTCCCTCCCATCCCCTTCCATGAGTCAAGTTTTCCTGTGGGTCCACGGGTTTCCCCAAAATTTCTCCTGGACCCTATGTGGAGGCTTACTGGAACAGGAGAGGAAAGGAGTGGAGCGCAAAATGACAGCTTTTGTTGATGCTCCCAAATTATTTAGGATATTAAGGACAAGGGCTGACTGTGAGAAATTGCAGAAGGACCTTGTGATGAGTGACTGGCCAAGAAAATGACAGGAGAAATTCAGTGTGGATAAATAGTGGTGCACGTGGGAGAAACCATTCCCAACTTCAGAAATAAAATGATGAGCTCTGAGCTGACTATTAACTTTCAGGAACAAGATCTTGGGGTTATAATAGATAGTTCTCTGAAAACATCAGCTCATTGCTCAGCAGAGATCGGCGGAAAAAAAAAAAAAGGCATCTTGAATGTTAGAGATTACTCAGAGAACAGAGCAAAACAGAAAAAATGACGCCATCGCTGTATAAATCCCCTGTGCACCTACACGTTGAATGCTGCACAGGTGAAAAAGGGATGTCACAGAGCTGGGAAGGATTAGAAGAAAGTGGGAAGGATGATTAAACACGCTGAATGGGTTTTGGGCAGGGAATGAGGATGCAGGTGGAGAGCTCCAAGGCTGGATGGAGCTCCACCATGGTCTTCCACCCGTGATGACAAGCCTTTCCCACCAGCTGGGAGACAGCAGGTGGGCACGGCTCAGCTCCTGACTCAGCGGCTCCTCATCAGAGGGTGATTCAAGCCCACACAGGTGCTTCCTCTGGGTTTTGGGTTGGTATTTCTGCCGCCCCCTCCTCTTGTGGCGGAGGAGCTGATGGCCACCACGCACGGCACCGTGCTCCATGGGCGCCGCGCGTCCCCCACGCTGGGCAGGCTGGGCAGGCAGCGTGGGCACTGGGGAAGAGGAATTGGAGCGGCTTGGCAAAAGAGCAAGGAACGGATGCCAAAAAAAATAAAATAAAAATAAAGGAGGAAGATCTAGCTTCACCTTCTGTTCTTGTAATTCTTCTGAGCTAGCAAATCTGGTGGGAGGAGGAAAAGGAAAAAAGGCAGAAAATCCAGCCCACTGATGGAGGCAGGATTATTGAGCTGGAAAGAGAAAAAAAAAGCAAGAGAGTTTAGAGCTAAACCCATCCACCACCATTTGGAATGCTCAAGTCCAAACTCCTTTTCCCACCCCTAACTCTTGGGTACGCCAGACACTGGGGGAAGTTTTCATATTTACTGGGGGCAAGGGGGTGAGACCCAACACCAAACACCTTCTGGCATTCGGGATCAGGGCAACGGATGGCTGAAAAGAGAGGGAGAGATGCAGAAAGACGGAATGACGAGAGCAAGGAAACACTTGTGCAAAGGAAACGCTTGTGCAAAGTAGCACTAAGGAGGGCAAGGGCACGTAAGATGCACCCTGGGGACTTGTTACCAGCCAGGGTGGCACAGGCGACGAGCATCGCCTGCATCCACGCCGCTGGGGCCACCGTGTCTGCCCGGCTCGTGTGCGCACAGCGCCTTGCACCGCTCCTGCCGGCGAAGCAGCTGCTTGTGGGAGCACGTTAACACGGAGCGAAAGAGCCGCCATCGTGGCAGATGGAGCACCAGGCGGGAGCGAGGAGCGGATTTGGGCCGGTGAGATGTTAATAAAACTGTTGCTTCTGCTAACAGTTATCTGCGACTGGCCAGCTCCGTTGTGTGATGTTGTCTCTGTCCTTCTACCTGGAGGGCTGGCATGCTTTCCGCAGACAGGCCCTGACATCTAAATACAGCCACTCCCAACTATTTCTGCATTATCGGTGAAGACAGGTTGCCTTTGCAAAGGGAGAAAAAGAATTGAGCGTGAACATTTATATAAGCAAACAGCTCAAAACCAGCATTTTTGCAGGATTCAGTTTATCTGCTGCTGGCAGGCTGGCATGTTACCATCGGGAAGGATTGCAGGGGAGTGGGAACCGGAGGCCCCCACAGAGTCAGGCTCCTCTTCTGCTGGGTGTGACACCATGAAGGAGACTGTCCTCACCTTGACAGCTTGTACATAAATAGAGAAAGCAGGTCTTGGAGAAAAAAAATGAGACGCAGGAGTAGAGACATGCCCCAAAATATACACCCATCAGTGGCATGGACAGTCCTAGCCTGGCACGCTGCTGTTTCCTGACCTTTGAATGATGTATCCCCTCGCGTCCTCCTTTCTACGCTCAGGCACTCCACAGGGTCCTCCTGACAAGGACAGAACAATGCTGGTAGGGAACAGTGGATGATATTTGCAGCTCTTGAGGGTTGGGTATAATGTATATCTTCATTTGGTATGCATGGTTTAGCTAGGGATATTTATTGCTGGGGTGACTGTCTGATCCCAGCACGGAGCTCGTACATTCATGGGGCAGCAGACGACGCCTGTAGCAGGAGGACGAGGGCTGCTCGCTCTGCCCTTCACAGGGGCATCTTCATCCATTCCCATTATTTCTTCCTCGGGTCTCCTTCGGCATCCCCGGTGCTGCCAAGGAGGAATCGTGGCTCACAAGAAATTACAAGGAAGTCACTTCGTCCCTGTATAAATTATTAATTTTAATCACATAAAGAAATAATTGACTCTGCCGCACGCTAGCCTTTGCCCATCAGACAGAATATCCTTGCGGACACAATGACTAGATTCACCCTCCTTGGAGATATTTGCAGTATTTTGCTGTGTTCTGGAGCAGGGAAGGGATTCCCATCCACTACTGGATATTTCGAACTTCCTGCCAAAGAAAGTTTCTCGTGCTTGGAGTGAATTATTTCCCCTTGGTCTCCTCCTGCCAAAGTCCTGCCCTGAAATCAAGGAGCCGGCCTTTAGGAGAAGATGCTACTCACTGCGTGGAAGTCTGTGAGAAAGTCTTTGAATTTTGCTTTGCAGTTTCAGATTGGTCCACGTAAGCTTTAGAGAGCAAACTACCAAGAAAAACCTTGCATCGGCCCAGCTGATGGTCCCGCTCCCGCCTGCTCCGTGGGGGCTGCCTGTGCACCCCGAATTGCTCGGGGGTGCCGTGCAATAACACGCTCCCAGCATGAAGCTGTGGATGAGCTGTTCTCCAGCTGAAGTTCATGGAAGCGGGATGCAAACCCGGCGCATTGATGAAAGCAGACAGAGTGCCTTGCAGCGGTAGGGCTCGCTCAGTTCAGTTCGGTCAGATACCCCGAACATAAAATCAGGCACCTAAAATCACCCAGAGCCTGTAAAAAGAGCCTGCGCTGTCCACATCGCCAGAGCAAGCGTGGATATCAGTTCACCATCTTCTTAGCTTGCTTCCAGCGAGAGAGCAATACGTATTTACTGGTTTAATCAAATCTGCGAGGTCAGCATGAGACGAGAGGCAGCTCTCTCTGTTTCATCTCTGGAGTGCAGGAGGGAGGAGGAGTAAGCCTGCTCAGCGTGACCAGACGAAAAGGAAAACCCAGATGTCCTCTTCTGAGCTGTCCTGCCTTGCAGCCCTGGTTCCCATCACTGCTTCTCCTGCCCACACAGCAGAGAGGGACCCAGGACCATCTTCTTTCCCTCTCCTTTTGCAAAGCTCCTTTAAATATTGGGGTTGCAAAGGGTCCTTTTGCAGAACCATTTCACTTTGCTCTTACGTTTCTCCATACATCAATTTTTTTTTGTTTCTCTGTGGTTTCACAAGGATGTATATGGGATTATGAATAAGGCATCGTGAGCTGAACCGAATGTGTTATTTAATGAACTGTATGAAATATTAAACCATGCCTGATATGAAGCATGGTGAATTCTGTAAGAAATAATATATTACACTTGGGGAGGACTGAAGATAATCAAATATAACGAATGAATTTAGAATCAGGACACACAGAGCTTGGAGAAGTTAAGTTTTGTTCATTGTGAGCCTGAATTATATGTGACGACTGTTCAAGGCAGGTTCTTCCACTGCATGTTTTCTCCTGTTGTGAATGACATTATTGTATTTTTCCATTTAACATAAATCTATTTTTCGGAAGGCTGCTTCCACCCGAATGGCATCGGCAGATCCCATTAATCATGGTGCTCTCAATCACTCAGAATTATTTAGAGCCTCTTTTGTGTGTCTCTGGCTCTTCCCCCATTTCTGATTAATCTTAAACTAAACCAACTAAATAAATAAAACTGCAAGGATCCAAAGAGCATCCCTGTGAAGATCTTATTTAAGTGAGACACATGTTGGCAGCTTAGGAGGCTGTGTGCGGGTTGGGAAATTTCTGCTCCCGGAGGTTTCAGGAGGAGGAAAGAGGTTTTTTGGTCCAAAGCAGGAGGCTCTGCTTGGAAAGGAGCTGAAGTCTTGACCTCAGCGGGGCTCAGACGTTTCCATTTGGGGATTTTTTCCCTTGGGCACAGCCCATCCCATTTGGTCCTGAGCCTCTTCTACACCCACAAGAGACATCTGATGGGCCATGGTGGCCATCTGCCACAGGGTGGTTTGTGCCATCCACGTTCCATGGCCAACTGCAAGGATGGGGCATGGAGATGGGTCTACTTTTAGGCTCTACTTGGGGTTTCCATGCCAGGGCTGGATGCCAAACTGAGCCAACCTACTCAAGAAATGGGAGAGAATACCACTGCTCTGGCATTTCCATACCTCTCCGTTTCCCAGGTGACGATTGCTATAGCAATGCCACCCCCTGCCACCTGCAAGGAGCCAGCTACGCCCCAGCAAAGCCAGCCCTCCAGGTGCTTCTCCGGCAAAAAACCCGGTGAATATCCAGCCAGACGCTTGCATATGCAAAGCTAGAGCAGAGAAAAGCAAAGCTACAGCTAGAGCAGTGATGGTGAAAAGGTGATGGATTTTAAAGCCCGTAGTTTTAAAACACCTATGGGCTGTGCACCAAGCACACTGGAAGCAGAGATAAACTCCTACCTGATACCTCCTGGCAGAGACATACCTGGAGTTGAAGAGAATTGGAAATAGTTGTTTAATTCCCAGTGTCGTGGCCAGGGTATGCTGCAGCAAGCAAAATGAATATAGCATCTGCATGTTAGAGAGAGCGTTTCCTTGACAGAAATCCCAGGATCCTTGTTGAAGCATGCCAATGGCGCATATCCATACGTTAACCTGATTCCCACATCTTTACATTAGTTAGTGATATTTTTTTATTGCCATTATTCAGATCCATATTTGGGGCTTAGAAGTATCATATACGTGAGTCACAGACATCACAGACAGCAAGGCCTGCCTTCTGTTTGGGTTACACGGCACCCTCAGTGCACCGCCATACGTGAGGATGCTGTGTGCTCCTCCAGAGCTGTCTGAGGAGCCAGCTCAGCCTCGGCAAACACCAGAGGTTAAATTATGTACTTGCCAGTTTGGGGTATTAGGGCTAAAACAAAGATTCGGTGTCAGGCAAACCCACAGAGATTTCTTCAAATGTGCATTGTGAGGCCGATCTCTGATGAAGGGTGTCTGCTCTGCCTCCTCTCTGAGGGTGCAATGTCCCTTTGCTGTTCGGCTGGCTTTGGCTTCTGCTAATAAACTAATTGATTTAGCTTGGCTATCTGGAGTTCTGAGTAATTTCAATATTGAACCTCAGCTGTAATTAATTCAGTCAATACAGTCAACACAAACCACGGGCAACGCAGGGATGCCGGCGCCACGCTGGGCAGCTCGAGTGCCCTGCGCCCAGGCTGAGCGCAGAGAAGGGGACACTGTGCACAGCTCTGAGATGGGGCAAACACCCCAGAAAAACTTGGCCAGGACACCAGGGATGCCTGTCTACTCAAAAAACATCCACAGGACCCCAAAGGACCCAGCACAAATCCAGCAGCCAGCTTCATCTGAGATACCTGTGCAGCCCAGGTCGAACAACGAACACGTGCTTTGTTTGGAGTAGCAATTTTACAGTTTGGAGGCAAAATAATTTTAAATGCAAGAGCTCAATAGCCCTGAAATCGGGGCAAAAGGCAAGTGCTCTCGTGGGGACCCCACCTAGCCATACCCCAGTTGCAGTGCTTTCCCCCACTGGCTGGGGGGAATTGTCCCAGGCTGCCTGCAGCTGGAGCATGAGGCCACCCCGGGCATCCAGGAAGGCAGGACAGGAGCCGAACGAGCGCCTGTCATGTCTGGAATATAACTCCTGAGCCACGAGACAAGTTTTCTAGAGCCTTGTGAAAGCCTGGGTGACGGGGGCCTGTGGAGCAACAGCATCGCGCCTTGTTCGGAGCAACCCAGCAAGGAAGGCAGAGAGGAGGAAGGACTTTTTTTGCCGGGAGACATAAAGGCTGCTAATAAATAATAGAGGGCAGTGTTATTACTTTTTTATCTTACGAAGTCAGACCAGCTTATGAAACCCAGACTGGAGCAGAATGCTAATCGGCAAGACTTGGCAAGATGAAGTTATTGGTCCTGACCCACACAAGAGTTAACTCAAGCCGAAAGGAGAGGAGCCTCGCTTCCCTGGTGTCTTCTGTGTGCAGAGCCTGTCTTTCTACAAATGTCTCTGCTCCTACCCCGCAGCACGCCTGGCTGCTGGGCAGAGCCTCCTCCCAGTTCTTTCCCCAATTATTGCTCCTCTGAGAAATACCAAAGACACAAGGCAAGCCTTGAGATGCTGGGGACTGCTGCCTGGGGCTGAGCAGGGCACATGTGCTGAATGAGACGTGGTCCTTGTCCCACAGCGTGAAACCCCCGTGGGAACGGTCAGCAGCCGGGGACTGGGAACCCATCTGTCTGGTATTTAGCCATCATGCTTTATCTCTTTGCCCTCCCTACCAAACAGGTTGGATGGTTTTTGAAGGCCAAGGGTGGTGCCCATCAACGCTGGAAGTGGTGATGCCTGCCCTGCCTGGGCTAACGCATGCTGCATGGAGCCCTGCACTTTCTGCATGCCTGTGCTGGGGTGCAAGCTCCAGGAGATTCCCAAAGTCTCTGGCAAGTGCAATACATTCCAGCAATTAACACTTCTTTAGCTTTCTTAGATGTAGAGGAGCAAACAGGTCAACAAAGGAAGCGCAACAGAGCAGCCACGAGGAAAGGTAGTGCAGTTCAGCAGCAAGGGGCAAGCAAGGTTGGGAAGCAGAAAGAAAACAAACAACGAGCTGTTTGGGATGAGAATGTTTCAAAGTTTGATTTTCGAAAGGTAAAATATCAGCGTGCTTGCAAAAGCCTCCCAATTACTTTGTCGATCACGTGCAAAGCGTGCAAGCCTTTGGTTACAGCCAAAGTTACTGTGCCTGGCACTGTAATGTCAAGGGGTCAGGGGTGTTTTGCTCAGAGTCTGGGTAGCAGAACAACAGCAAAGTGCAGCAAATGGGTTTTGACTTCAACGCTGCTGTTATTTTCAAGCTCTCAGACTCCTGTGCAGGATGCGGCCCTCCAGCTCACAAGCTGTTCATCACATGGGCTGATTTCAGATAATTCCTCAGCCTTATTTTTGATAAACTGCTGCTTAAGTGTGCTATTTACAGATGGTAGAAGGCACTATATTAGGAATCGGTGGAGAGCAAAATATTCTGTTTATTCGCACAGGAGGAATATCTGATCCTCGGCTGCGTCACCTTCACCACTGTGCCGGTACAGCCGCAGGGATGGTCCTTTCGTGGCAGGACCAGCCTTGCCCTACATGCTCAGAGACATGGCACCAGCTATTTTCATGGCAGAATCTCCCTGACGGTGCAAACAGGAGCTGCGGGTGATGCTGGCAGGAGTGAGATCACTTATGGGCTTGTAATGTCACCGCAGCTAGCCCAGGGGACTGGTACCCACACCACAGTGCTGGCCTCGTGGTCCTGCCTATGGCAGTCCTATCTTTTGTGACGTCCTTTCCTGGCCCTGCGTGTGCCCCAGGGATGCCCGGGGCTCCCGACGCTGATGCTCTCCGCTCTCTCCCTCGAGACACAGACTAATACCACCTGCAGGGAGACTTGTCTGTCTGGCCAGAGAAATTACAGGATGAGTCTCGAAGCACTGTCATCCTCTGAATGATTTTGCCTCCTTCCTTTGTAAGCATGGCACACACAAGCCGGCAGGACTATTTTTCTAATTATTAGACTTTACTGGAAATCGATAAGCAAATAAGATGATTTTTTTTGTCCTAATACCTTCATAGCTCTTCTTGAAGGGCCCAGGTACTGCAAAACCCACTCTGAGACTCTTACAGTGTTGTGATGGATAGCCCATGTCTAACTCTGCTCAGGATGTTTGCTGGCAGGTGGGGTTGGACTGTGGTGAGTACGAGATGGGGTTAACCATAATGTGAAGATGAAGCCCAAGGTAATTATCCACTAAGTTCTGCAGGAATTTGGGATACTGGATTCCCTACAAGCCCTGCTGCCTGCTCAGAAGGACTCGCGTGCATCTCTTGCTCTGAGAGCCGCCTGAATTGCCTCTTAATTTAAGCCCTGTCAACACAAGAGCTAAATGAAGAGCCATTTTCTATTTGAAGGAGTGCTGTAAGAGAGAGGTAGGCCCTTCTCAGCGTGCAGAGCCAAGCAGCTCATTAGCGGGGTCAGTGTGCTCTGCAGGCTTTGCAGCTCTGCCGGCAAGCTCGTGCATCCAGGGGCTACGGCCCTGCACTGCCAGTGTGTCCCGGCACCTCTCGGCACACAGTGGTGCCGGGCCAGGGAGAGGAGATGAAGGGCAATTCCCACTCCTCTGGCAGGACTGTTTTTCTAAGTATTAGATCTCCTGGAGATCAATAAGTACATAGGATAATTTTTCATCTTACTGTTCTCCAAAAATTCACAACACATCTTTGAAAAAAATAAAAATAAAAATATATATATATGTTAATGCTGCAAGGGGGTCTGTTTCAAAAGTCTAGCTTATCTCTTTGCTGAAGCAGTAGAAGAAAACAGTGAAATAGAAGTAATTAGGGAAGGAGGCAAGCCACGAGCAGCGCTCGGCATAGTGAAACCCACACAAACGCGCTTGCCCCGCTGTTTTTGTCCCCTGGGGCTTGCTCCCGCTCACCCCGGCTACCTAGGGAATGCCAAGTCCTTGGATTAGGAACACAGTTTACAAAGAGACCTTGTGAAAGTAAAAAAAAAAAAAAAGGCTGGGCTGGTTTAAACAAACCTGTAGTGAATAAATTAGTGGGGGAGCAGAAACAAGTAGATGGAATTACAGAGGAGCGTTACATAAAAGCAGCTGACATCTGACTCTTGCAATTAATTCAAATTGGGCTGAGCCTGGGCTTTGGGGAAGAATAACTGGTGGGCAGCAGTGAAAGTGAAGAATAAGCAGTCGTGTACCAAGCTGGAGGGTGGTGTGTAGCCCTGGTCCCTATTAAGGCTGGATTTAATGAACAGTCTTGTTCAGGACCTGTAAGAATATATCAGTGAGACTCCCCAGTTTTAGGGGTAGCTGGGGGGGCTAGAGAAATAGAGGGGACACAGACAGAGCAGAAACACAGAGAGGGAAGCATGCTTGCACCTCTCTGCTGGCTCCTTGGCTTACACCCAGCCTTTTCTCCCTTTCCCCTAAATCTGGAACAGGGACTGCCTGAGGGTGACCTCAGGGCTTGGCTGGCAGGGACATAGGGACCCGGGGCTGGAAGGGACCTCCTGGGTCATCAAGCCCATGACCTGCTCTTGCAGCCCTGGCATCTCACAGGCATCATCTGTATTAGTGGCTCAGCTCATCCTGGTGGAAAGCGGTCCAGCGAGCCACGGCTTTCCTGGCCAGGGACATGCTCCCGGCTGCCGGCGATGCACATGGGGCACCAAGACCCAAGAACAAGGAGGTGACCCTCAGCTGCCTCTGCTATAACCTGGAAAAGGGGGACGGTGGGGTGATTGCCTGTGAGAGGCCGTTACTTGGCTCTCCTCAGAGCCAAGTGCAGTGAGAAAACCTACCGCAGGCAAAATACCAGCGAACCCTCCTCAGCCTCTGAGGGCTGACACCCATGATGGCATTGCTTCTCGTTATCTCTGAGGCTTGGGAAAGAGGCTCAAGGGCAGAGCAGTGTCCTCACGCTAGCAAAAGCATCCCCTTGGATCTCAGGCACGCAGGGGCTCCCGTCTCCGACAGCCCCTCAGGGTTTGCCATCATGCTGCTGGGCTTCCCCCCGGTGACTGCCTCTTCTTCTAAAAGCGCTTGATCGGCGTGCATGAGACAGCTCCCACCCATGTCAAACCTAATGCTGCTAATCCTATTAGTTTCTGTTCAACCTGCCTCAAGTGTCCTGTTTAATCCCGATCTCCAGTCCTTCAACCTTTAGATGGCTTCTGCTCCACATAGCACACCCGTGCCTAAGACCTGCCCGTTCCTGTGAGCTGGAGACAGAAACAGGCACAAGATAATTCTGACGACCGAGAAGCTTTTTGCGGGGATGGCTAAATTTGGGGTGAACCCAAAGCTTATGAGCAAGAGTCCCGTGGACTCAGCCAGCCTTTGGGCTTGTGCTTCAGCCCAGCTCTGAATTAAGGACAGTGCTCCTGCGATCTAACGCGTTGAAGCAATCTTCTCCTGCAGTCTTTATATTTGATAATCTGAGATCTGTGGGAGTCTCTACTTCATAATCCATATATCTTGTGACCCTCTGGAAGCCTGACAACTATTTCATGCTCGGATGGCTCCTTGCTCATCTTTGTCCATGCAAGAAGAGCGTGTCCTGACTGGCACAGGAGTAGCTCGTATTTCCATCACGCTGAGACAGAGATTAAATGCCTTCAGCCAAGCACAAGGCAACTTCAATTGAGTTTGTTCTTTGGGGACTAGGAGGACTGGGAATGAGGCCAGAGACAGCCACAGAAGACCCCGGCCGGGCAGAGGCTGGAAAACGATGCTTAGAGGTAGGTTTGGCACCTCCAGCAAATCTCACCGGAGTCTGTTGGAAAACTGAGCTTGTCCGAAAGCCGGGACTGCTCCCTGCTCTGGTGGGCAGCCCCAGGTGACCCCGGAGTCCCCTGGACTGGCGGAGTGCCTCCTGAGTGCCCATGCAAGAGCATGGGGTCTCCGAGCCTCTCGCACCCCTCCCCAACCTGCGATGCCCCCCGGGGGGGAACAGGATGGGGAAACTGAGGCACCACTGGATCCAGTTACTCTCCTTGATCTGTTCTTGGTATGGCTGTGCAACGTAAACCGGTTGGGCTCAACCCCTGCTCCTGGCACTATAATTTGGCAGAACCCCAGTGGTCACACCGTCTGGCACTGCCCCGCTGGGTACAGCAGCTCTCCCCAGCCTCGGTGCGGGGGCTTGGAGTGGTGCCCGGGCAGGATGGTTTAGGAGCAAAGACAGGTTTTGCTCTGTGAGTACAAAGCTCCCGGCTGCAAATAAAATCCACTAATAGAAAAACGGTACAAAGGGAGCTGGGCTCTCGGGGCCAGGCTGGAAGTGGGAGCAGTAAATTGGAGGATAAAACGGTTGCCGTAGCTGCTGGTCAGCCCGTATTTCACCATTTCAAGTTGCAGTAAAGAGGAAACGTTTTTTTTCACGGTTTCACGCTATCATCGCTAAACCTTGCATATGTAAAGAGTGAGCGTCTTTTACGTCCTCATGGGCTTTTCAGTCAATTGAATGCTTTTAATATGTTCCCTTCCCTGCTTTCCTTGCTCGTGATGCTAATGTGCGTGCTTCCCCATGCTGGGGAGTCAGGCACACTGCCACCGAGATGGCTGCTTGGACCTCTGACACCCATCAAATGCAATGGAAATCAAGCATTTAAAGTGAAATTATGGCTCTGGGTCCCTTTTTACTTCTGATTTCCTAATGTTAACCTGGGTATTTCTCCTTCAGGGACTGTTGCCATCCCAAGGTGCCTGTATCAGATGCAAAGCCTAAGAGGAGAGATGGATGTTTCCCCAGGACACCAGCTGCGGGGTGGAGAGAAACCTCAGCACCTCATTTGGAAACAGCCGGGAACACTTTGGTTGTGCAGAGCACTCTGCAAACGTGACCTGTGCAGTCAGCAGCACAGGACCAGGAGATAAAAAAATAGATCATATTTCAGTATTTTCACAATTTTCAAGCCAGTCCCTTGAACGCCAGGGACAGACTCAGGGTTTCTGAACCCTGTCCTTCTCCACGCTGCTCTTTATAAACATTGATAAGCCTCCCAGCACTCCCCAGACAGACATATTATCCCTCTTGTAGCTACTGCAGATTAAGACCCAGTGATAAGTGCTTTTCCAGGGGCTGTAACAAGGATGGCTGGCATAGCTGCCATAAGAGGTCAGGATTTTCTACGCACCTCCCAACTCCACCTTCCTACAGCACTGCTCTACCAACGCAGCCCTGCTTCTGCGGCCAGACCTGGGGTCACCGCCAGCTTAGCTGGGACAGTTAAACAAGGGGATGTGCTGCAGGAGGATCACAGCAACACCCCGGCAGGAAAAATTCATTTTCCCAGCAGCAGCATAGAGCGGCAATAGCCCACGCTTTGACTCATGGGAATAGACATGAACACGTCCCAGATTCTACTTCCACAACCCCAAACCCCACGGCCACCTGCACTGGCTCTGGATGTACTTGCAAAGGGAAAGGAAATCAAAGGAGGGTAAATCCAGCAATATACTTGTACAGAAATTAAAGGAGAGACCTGGCCACCAGCCATGCCGTAATACAGAGGATCTTGTCGCTACCTGTTTTTTTATTTTCCATGTCAAACCCCTGGCTAGCAGCGGCAGGCCTGATGAGCTCTGAAATGTCAGCAGCAAGCCCCCATGAGTGTGCAGCCGCTTGCTGGCCTCCAGCCCTTGCTTTTCAGCTGCGAGGCTTTAATGAGTACATCAGCGACGCTCTTTATTAAAACAAATGGTTGAAGGCAGCATGCCGATGCCCAGCCCATGCTGTGCTTGCTGGTGAGCGAATGGTGACCCCAAGTCCCAGCACAGAGCGGCACCGCGGCGGTGGGTGCCATAATGGGGGCTCTCCGTCTGCAACCATCCTCGCAAAGATGCAGGACTGCTCTGCAGATCAGTCCCTCCTTTCCTCCTTTTCATCCCACCTGCCAGCCCTGCTCTTAAATTCTGTTGACTTCGGTATTTCATCTAACTTCCTCGCTCTTAAGAGAATAACATGGTAAAGTTTAGTCTGAGGTGCCTTCTGAGGGCTCCCACGCTCTTGAGTGTTTACAAGCAGCTGGAATCTCTTCTTGTAGAGATATCTGATGTTATTGCGGTAAAGAAGATGGAGATGAGACTCCATAGCAGTTACTGTTCCTCCTTTCTCCATCCAACTCCTCCATCCAGACCTTCCCAACCTCCTTCCCCAGACGTCAAAGTTTGTCCAAGGACTTTGGTGTTGACCATTGGCCTTGGAGGGGCTGTTTCCCCGGGAAAATAAAGCATCACGTTGGCTTCATACATATGTCTGGTAGAACTATGAAATATTATAAAAGATTTAGATTTATCAGTTTGGACAGATTGGCCTCTTTTGCTGTACCTATAAAAGCTCTGAATGATGCCATCCATCAACGGGTGGACAGCATCGGCTCTGACTGAGGACCAGGCAATTTTGCTTTGCTGGGGCCAAGTGCCAATTCTTTAAGTAATCCCAGGTTTCATTAAAGAGGCAGCCAGAGGAGGGCATCACTTTGAATTTTTTTTTTTTAAGTCAGCTGCAGGACACTTACAAATTACTGTAGAATTGATGGTGGGTGACTCGTTAAAATTAATTATGGCCATAATTAGGAATATTCAGGAAGAAAACCACAGGAAAAATGGTCCATGGAAGGATATTTTCTATAGTCATATTTTAAAATGAAGCAAAAATTTGCAGCTGCTTTATTAATTTAAATAATAAGATACGGCTTTTTCTTGCATAGCTTCAGAGAGTTTCTAATGGAGGAGGGCTGCTAGATGAGGCATTTCAGAGGAAATCAAATAGCCTCATAAATAAATTAGTTTTCTTTTTTCAGGGCATAACTCTATTCATTCTTACAATATTCACAGAGCATCGCATTACAGGGGAAAAGAGTCAGGACGAGCCTCCGGGCTGCCCCTGCATCCTAAGGACAAACTCCTCCAAGCTGCTGGCTAACACGAGCCCACCCTGCTTACGCTTGCAGCAGGGCAGCTCCGTGCAAAACTACGCTTTGCTTTAGTCCTTCAGTCTGCACCTGCAGCCAGCGAGCAGGACAGGGACACGAAGTCGTGCCCGCGGGTATGTGGCAGCTCCTCACCCTCCTGCAGCATCCCCCCAGCCCGTTACCGTGAGCAGAGATATCCAGCAGCGCCATGAGCCCGCTCCAGTGGAAACTGGTGGCAAATCAATGCCACCGTGGGGTCATGAGAGCCACAGGTAATGGCTCCTTCAATGGAGGGACAACGTGAAAAGTGGACCCCTGGTACCAGCATCCCCACCTGCAGGTTACCAGGGATTAGGAGAACCACATCGCTACTGCATCCTGCTCGCCCCAGTGATGGGGTGGCCACTGCAGGTGGCAAATGTCATGGACCTTGTGTAGGAACAGGCACAACGTGTCCCCCAGTGCTTGCTGGTGGACCCAGCCCTGGCAGGACCACTGCGGGCCAGCAGAGCCGCCAGTATCCAGCTCCTTTGGAAACCCTCTTTGCTGGCTGCAGCCCCACCAGCCAAACCCCCACCGTTGCCACGCATCCCACTGTACGTCCCGCTGCTCTGTGGGCTCATAGGTGGCTGCACCAGCCCACCTTGGATTTAATGGGTGTGCTAATTGAGAGAGGGAGCACTGCAGCGTCCAGCTCTGGGTAATGCCACAGCCACCAGCGGCTTCAGCACGAGTTACTCTGCTCTAACTTTGAAAGACTCTGGGGTGAGGAGGACACGGGCAGTCCATTTCAACAGAAGTGTTGTCCTTTATGTCCAGACACTAGCTGATGTTGAAGGCATCACACCCGCTCATGGCAGAGGACAGTGGGGTCAGCGCTTGTGGTACAGATGGGGCAAAATGGATGCGAACAGAGCCAGACACACAATAACAGGATCTACCTCAACCTTCCCATGGCAGCAGTGAATCTCACACCCACTAACAGCATCCCGGGCTGGGCAGGGGTCCGGATTCACCATTTGCTCAGTTATCTATCTTCTGCACCAAGCTACAGAGATTATCTCACTGCTTAAGCTGATTTATGGGTCCTTCATACCAGTGAGGTGCCACTAACACCTACCCTGTGAGCATCTACACAGCAAAGCCATCACTAGGCAAGTGGCATCTCTCGCAGCTATTTGCTGATCACCCCATCCCTGCTAAATTTGGATTGTGAAGACACAAGCAGGAAAATTAGACCTTTGAAGTGATTCAAAAGCACTAGAGCTGCAATAAATACAAAAGGCAGCTTAGACTCCTGAGGGATCATCCTTTAACCAACTACCATCTCGGTCCAAAGCACACAAAGCCCATACGACCCTTTCCAAAGGTTCAGGAGGTTCTGGACCCCAACACCAAGAAGCCAGGTAATGGCTGAGGACCTTTTCTTCCTGCCAGACTGGGAGGTTTATGCACGTAACAGAGAGAACCTCAGCGCTACTAGCATTTGGTTTTGGGGGACGTACCTTGTTGATGAGTCCAAGACACAAACCTGGGAACAATGCAAATCCCTGCAAGGCTGCTCCAAATTTCCACCATTGGGAGACCAATCTCTGGGCAAAAAAACCCAAAATTACATCAGCACCACAAATTAGAGTAGAGGAAAACAGGCGTGCACCCCAGCATTCATACCCTTTCCAGATACCAGTCCAGCATGTGTCAGTGCTCCTCCCCACCGGCCCCACAGAGACAGTGTGCAGGGCAGAGGCTTCTGCCTACCGCTGATTGCAAACCACTGGAAAATTTATACCAAGAAATTGCTCTCCAAAATTTCCTCGGGGACACTTGGCTTTTCAGCAGCGAGCTGAGCGCTGCAGTGTAGCACTTGGGAGCCAAGAGCTCTCGACTCAGTGATACTGCTGCCTGGGTGTGTGTGTGTCACGGACCTGTTAGCTCAGGGATAAGGGTCTTGGGGCTGCCCCATGCGAAGGAAAGCGCAGGCTGTGCTCCTCCACATCCCGGCATGGCAGTGGTTTCTGGACCCAACTCCCCCCATGCAGCTGCAGCTGCACTGAGCTGGGACAGGTCTCTGCCTGCGTGCTCCACCGCTACTCTGCAGAGCAGGGATGCACCCGCCGCTGCCTCGAGCACCCGAGGAGAATCACGGACGCAAAGATGGCACACTACAGCTCCCAGGGGATCCACGCCAAAAGGTTAAGGAATTCTAGCTTTATTTGGATTTTTCACTGGTGGATGTTCAACAGAAAGAGCCTGCTTTTCTATTCTGCACGTTCCTCCACTCAACAGGCCAATTTCCTCCTGACAAAGAAATTCATTAGGAAACTTTCAAGCTGATCCCAGCCATGGCAGCTAGTTGAAATTGCTCAAATCCTCTCCAGAAAACCTTCTTACAATACATCCATCTCCGTCTCCCTTTGCATCCCCCTGGTAACTGATTCGAACTCATAATGACCTATGAGCCGCCTGCCTGCTTAGTCCAGCTCTGGTGCTCCCCATACCTGTCACGGCAGAAATAAATTCTCACAAATTTATTTCCAAGCAGTATATCTGTACCGAGGTTGTTTCTCTCAGCCACCCTCTTTCATGCAATAATTGTAGGACAATTTGCAAAGCTGCAAAAACATTTTCCCTGTTGATTGCTCTTCCCATGCAAAGTGGGCAGGCATAGGAAAGGAGGGATTCGAGCAGAGACCATCCACTGCTGGGGGGGTCAGGTGATGTGCCGGACCCAGCAGCATGTGGAAAAGCAGTGGAAGATCCAGCATAGCCGTGAGGATGAGGGGACGTAACCGGCCACGCTCAAACCATCGTCCCCAAAGGACTGTGCGGTGGCTCATTAGCCAAAGAAGAAAGGGCTAATTTTAGATTGGGTGGCAATTAAAAAGCATTGTATTATCCTTCCTGTGCTAAAACAGGCTGTCAAAATCTTTGGGTAAAACAGCAGTTAAATGAGGGCCTGACGGAGAGTTACAATAAGAAAAGACAATGGCATCATTATATTGGGATTTATCTTCCCAAGACAGGATTGTCCTCATTATTCAGGAGCGGTGTACCCAAAAGCCACTAATAAGGCTCCCTCACAGGACGGAGATAAATCCCAAACCTTTCGAAGACTTTTGAATGCAAATGCTCTGCAGCATTCAAAGCACCCTTTGATTTCAGTGCGCGCATCGCTCGTGCCAGCGCTGCCAGTCCTGCCAGAGGTTAAACGGGCTTCGGGGACTTCACGGTCCAGGCCAGCTGGGACCGACTTTCTGGGACAAGGGGGCCAAGGCTCACACATCGGATAAATGTTTGGATCAGCTCGGGAGGGATCTGGGGACTCCCACCCTCATGGGACTCAGCCGCCCCACTTGCCGTGGCTGCGGTGGCCGTGGCAAGGATCGAACACCTGCAGGGAACCAGATCATCTCCATGTGAGGTGGAGGCTCTTGATTTGGGGCAGATCAAGGGCGTTTGGCAAACTGTCATCTGAAATGCAACAAGGAAGAAAATTGGAGGAATCCAAGCAAGGGGAGAGAAGTTTGTAGGATGATGCCAAACTGGCCGGTGTTCCCCCGTCCTCCCCTGTGAGTTGAGGGTGGTGGGAGGCCAGGGATGGCAGCTCAGCTCTTCAATGCTTTGTAGCATAATTAAATTGCATCGACCAAAAAACCTCCTGCCCATTCATCACACAGAAAAATCTATGCTTCAAAAATAAGTAGGACTCTTTCTTTTTTAATGTTATAAAATAATACAGTAAGTATTATATTCAGTCCATAGATGGGAGGTGCCGTGTTGTTTCAACCGCTATGCTTTTGCCTTTAGCTTGCTCAAAAAAAAAAAAAAAAAAAAATCCCTATAAAAGCCTTAGGTATTGATATAGATTTGTAAAGGCAAATCAGTTCAACTGTCAGCAGCAAGGTGGAAACCAGGAGTTTTTCCTTCCACATTTAAAAGGGCTCAGGGGATGCAAACAACGTGGGGCTGGCTCCTGCCTTGCCAGCGCTGAAGTTGCTGGTGTCCCCCACCCTAACACCAGCCTCCTTTTCTACATGTTAATAAGGACTAGGATATAACTCAGAAGCTCCTCCTAGCAGAAAGGATGCAGTGCCCACTTTCCAATTCCTTCAACAGCACCAAAGGTGCCAAATTCCAATGCTGAGGCACAACCCATTTCATCCACGCGGGTCTGCTGCCCGTCAGAGCTGCTGTTACAGGAAAGCTGGAGGAGGAGGGGAGCCCATAAGTGTCTTTTTTTTAAGAGGTAGAGAAACCATGTAAGACTTTTTAATGTGGGGAATGGAGAACTTGTAAGATGGGAATGTCCCGCTCTGCCAGCAGGAAGGCAAACACAGAGAACGTGCAGAGTGGGAAATGCCGGCAAATCTCTCTCATCTAGCTGAGGTCAGGATAATTTTTAATAAGAAAAAATACATTTACTGAGGGCTTCAGGATGACTACTCTGACGGATCCACAGGAGGCACGCAGGGCAAGGCGGGGGAGATGAATTAGAGGCTGATATTGATGAGATTGTTTCCGCTGCTGGAGCTTTTAACAGAGAGCAGTGCTGCCCATGCAGCCCAATGCTGATGAAGGCATTTCTTTTGCAGTAGCTGGACTGGGGCATTTTTCTGGGCTTTCAGAGTCCAGAATGCAGCAGATTTGATGATAAAATCCCCTAACCACTATCTCTGCTTCTTCCTCCCGTGACAAACCGCCATGGCAAACCATGGCTGTCACGCTGCAAGTGTTGGGCGCCAGGTCCCCATGTCAGCTCATGGAGATCTCACAGCTCCTCTGGGCTTAGCATCACCACACACTGAATTCATCCCGTAACAAAACCCCGTGGTTAATTTATCCAACGCTGCCTCAGGCTCTTCCCCAGAGCAGCGCAGGAGCACACAGCATCCAGACCCAGCCGCTGCATCCCACTGCCCAGTCCCCTGAGCCATGCAACGCAGTGCTCTTTCCTCCAAATTGTTTATCTTAACAAAACCATTTAATCATTGCCGGTTTCTATTTCACCATTCAGGAATGAAAACCTTTCAAATAAATATTTAATGACTCCTATTGAGTGCTGGGATGATAATGGGGCTGGCAGGCATATGGACCCACGCACCCACAGATAAAACCTGCAGCAAAATGAGGTCTGTTGTTTTATTGTTCCCAATGTTATAAAGATTGACTCTGCTATTAGAGCTTCCTGAAGGATTTCTCTGGGATAAAATCTCCGACTAGCAGAATTTAATCAGTTAGTGATGAAAAATAAATTTCAGGTGGCGGCAGCTTTTAAATAGGTGTAACTTTCCTTCTGAAAACATGTTATCTGCTCTGCTAATAAACCATCCTACAGACACAACCTGCCCAAGCCTGCACCATGCGCAGCGGGCACGGTATCCCCCGTTACCAGCCCAGAGAGGTTGCGAGTGCTCTGGTCCCTCACTCCACTCCCTATAGACAAACCAGAGCAGACCTCAGCGAAGCGGTCCAGCCCAGGGACAGCAGAGCAAATTAACAAGGAACTAATTAACCGTCGTCTGGCACTATGCGGGCTTTAGGTATAGCATGCTTGGACAAGAAAAAAACCCTTATTTAAGGGTAAAACCAGTGGGGCTGATTTTTATTGGGGGTGGGTTTGCTCCATCCTCAGCACTGGGATTGGGGGGGGCACAGCCCCTCGCCTCCCCCTGCCGCCAGAGAGGCGTTTTGTGCTTGGCGTGATTCAAAAAGCACAACCCCAGAAAACGATATCGAGAAGGGAAGGAGGAGAGCTTAAACCACATACAGGAGCAGATTGAGGCTGGCGGAGCAAGCGGCCCCGGCCACGCCAGATGCTCCCGCGGGCTGGGAAGCGTTTTAGCTGCTGGCCTCCGAACACAGCAGCTTTGAGCTAACGGCGCTGGCAGCCTCCTGCGAGGAGGAGAGGCTCCATCTGCACCCCAGCCAGAGTGAGGACCCTTGCGGCAGCAGATGAGCCGTGCGAGGGTGGGGGGCTCTGCCCGGGGGAGGTTGTCCCAGCTGGGGGCTGAGGTGCTCCCCTCCTCCCGTCTTTATCCGCTCCATCGCTGGCTTGGCCAAGTGAAGTTCAGCTATTACACAGTGTCAGGAGATGAATTACATGGAATTATAATTACATTACCCTTGCCTGCTCTGGGCAAAATGCAAAAGGTCATCTTCCCTCCCCTTGCTGCCTGATCTTTAATATGTTAGGCCACTCATAGACACGGCCATGACATTTACAACAGGTCCAGAGAGAGATGCTGCACAGGCACTTGCACGTTTTTCCTCTTCCGAGGGACCTGATTCGGCTGAGGACAGCCAGAGCTGCACTGAGCCCCTCTGCTTTCGGAGCCGGGCTTTGCTGGAGGGCTGCGTGCTCAGCACCCGCTGGCACAGTGAAGCCGGATAGGTAAGCCATTGCCTAAACCAGAGGGACTGCAGGGTTTTCTGGGGGCAGTCACCCCAGCACCCAGCAGCTTTCTCATCTCAGCTTGGAAACCGTCATGACTTTAGGAGCAGCGATGCCTGGGTGGGTGTGAAGTGCTGCTGGTGAGGCCGGTTTGCAGCACAGGAGAGCCCAGAACCGCGCAGAACATGGGGCTGCACGGGGCTATGCACCCCAGAGACCTCTGCGGAGGCTTTCACCACGCCTTCACCCTCCCAGGATATATCCCTGAGGACAACTGCACCGCCAAAAGACTTCAGGTACCTTTTGAAGGCACGTACGAGCTGACACTAAGGTTGCTGACTTGCGTCTTGATATGAGACGCAGCACTGACCACCTAAGGCAGGTTTTGCAGCCGGTGCCGAGCACACGCCGCTGCACAGCCTCGAGCCAGCGCTGGAGGTTACCTCAGGCATGCCTGCAGGACCTGAACTCAGGGTGATGTAGACCAAGACAAGACACTGACGCCATGGGTTTTGGGGGTGAAGGCCACCCCGCGGTGCAGCGCACCCGTGCTGCAGCGAGTGCAGGGCTGGGGTCCCTCGGGAGGGAGACGCAGCTCCCGGGCACGCAGCCCGCTCCCACTCTTGTAAGGTGAGAAGCCAATTTCCTGCTTTTCACAGCAATTTTCTTCAACTCCAATGGCTACAAGCTGCTCTGCTGATTGTAAATAAATACAAGGGGAGCTTGGCCCAAAATAGAAAGCAGAGAAACCTCCCTAGCTCAATAAACTATAATAAGCACTTGCAGGCAGAGAAACTGTAATTTGCAGGGCCAGCTCTCCCTGTGGGATGCAGGCTCGGCCGGGCTCCGGCTGGCTTCCCTTCATTGCGGTCCATGAAGGATGGGAAAAGGGGGGCCTGGCCCCAAAGTGGGTCTCTCCGGCTGTCCTGCTCCTCTCTCCACTGATGCTGCAGGCTGGAGGCTGGTTCCTGCCCGGGGCTGTGCTAGAGGGCAGGGCTGAGCCCTGCCGCATCCCCGGGGGTCTCCTCCGCCACACGTGTCCCTGCCCAAAGCCGAGGGCACATCTGATTTACAGCTCCCCACACCAGAGACACTCACTCATAGCGCAGCCTTTGCAGAGGGCTCAGTCATGGTTGTTTCTTTAGGCATCAAAACCCCCCCAAAACCAAATCTAGGTGAAACAAGTGCCTGCATGCTCATCCCTTCTCCTTCCCCCCATCCTGCCATGTCCTCGAAGCCCAGCGCTCCTCCTCCACCTCCTCCCCGTAACAGCAGCCCCCTCACTCCCTGCCCCACGGTAAGCAGGGTCCCTGCTCCGGCGGGATGCATCAGCGAGCGGGTCGCCGTCCCCCACGCTCTCCGGGACCTCCAGGCACCTCTGCCCCGGGGTGCCGGCGGTGCGGGGAGCAGCACGGAGGGACAGCAGGATGCTGCCGGCACAGTTTGTTTACCCCATCAGCAATGCCGCACCAAGAGGTTTAGTGACACGGCTCCCTGCGCGGCGAGCATCCCCGCGGCGGCTGTCACCCTGGGAAGGGCTCCAGCTTGCCGGGCACCGGGTCCAATCTCCCTCCGGTGCCTAAAGCAGCTCTCGGAGGTGTGCGGCTTTCCATGCATGGAGGCTTCCGTGGGAGGTTAAGAGTACAGGCAGGGATTTTCCAAAGCGGCAGACAGATTTGTGTGACACACCGTTTTAAAAACGAATGAGATGGTGGGGGTGGGATTCACCATCTCTTTATTTTCCAGCAAGTCCCAGTGTCCTTGTCAGCCAGGACCTACTTTAGCCACACGTGTTGAGCTACTGGTCCTTCCTGGATGAAATCCACGAACCTCTGAAAAAACAGCAGCAACCTAATGGCTGCTGAGTCTCTGGAAGGGTCTGCGGATCTGATTCCTGCTTTATCACCGCCCTGCCTGCAAAGAGCCACTTCCCCTTCAAAATGGATGGGGCTCTTTTATGGGGCCTCTTAAAAAGCCTGGAAATCATAAAGGCGCTCTGCCAGCCCTGTCCCGGCGAACCTTCGCTAACAGCCCTCCAGCTCCTGAACGCGTGAGCCGTCACGCAGGGCAGGCAGCTGGCTCCTGCCAGCCCCCGGCAGCACCGTGCTGAAGGTACGACGCTGGAGCAGGGCTCATGCGGATCAGCACAAACTGCCGGGGCACAGAGGAGCCCTCCCTCTCGTCGGAGATGCACTCGGGCAGAAAGCAGAGCTATGCAGGCAGGAGAGGGAGACCCCTCCGAGGGACGTCTTCCCCCCACCCTCGCTGGGGCTGCGCCGGGCAGGGATGCGGGGGGACGATGGGGGTAGCTGTCTTGGGGGCTAAACCAAAGCCCTTTGGTTTCTCAGCTTGAGCATCATGGGTCATGATTTCTCATTTAAAGAGTGATGCAGATTACATGGAAGAAGGTGTCCCTTGCTGACTGCGTGCCATGCCTGCATAGACATTTACTCTGTGGCTGCCCAAAGACCCAGAAAGCAAGGGCGCATGGCTCCCACAGATGAGGACAGCTGATCCCCTCCAAAGGTCTCTACCGAAAAATCCCTTTTTTTTGTGGCTCAGAGATGCTTCCCAGCTCCAGGGCACTGGGGGCTTGGAGTAGGCAATGCCACTCACCCAGCAGTAACAGGCAGGTCCCGGGGAGCACAGGCGAGAGCTGGCACCTCATGGCACACACCACCTTTGCAATGACCTCATTCTTCAAGAAGGAGATGGTCCCCAAGGGATGGACACCTGGCCCTAGCAGACAGGAGGGAGGCCCAGTTCAGGCAGCACTGAAGTTCATGCCAGACTCACGGGATGTCTCACAGGGCTGCCACCCGCAGTGTCCCCATCGCAGGCTCTGGAGTGACAAACACAAGTCGGTGAGCGACTCGCCTCTCACAGGCAGCCTCGGGGGTGAACTACAGAGCTGAAGGTCCACCGTGATGCTCCACGCACAGCTTCACAAGAGCACCTCGCCACCACAGTGCTCTGCGCCAGGCGTCACAAGAGCATCTCGCTGGCCTCTCCCTGCTTTCAGTGCTCATTGCATCCAGGGGAAATAACATTCTTTTATCTTCTGTGGCTCATTGCGGTCCTGCCACACTCCCAAGAGATTCCGTGGCCCCACCAGCTTGGGACCAGTGAGGCTAGCCCGGCATGGTATTTTTAGCTGTTTGACTGTAGCAAGTTCCTTCAGCTTGTGGTTTGCTATTGTTGCTCTCCTTTAATAACCTGTAATAGGTTTTTCTCCTCTAAGATAAGACCTTAGTAGCAGCAGTTTGCCATCATATCAACAGTATCAGGCATTCTCCTCTGCTGTAGGTACACTGAGATAAAGATTTCAGAGTCCTTTGAGCTACGAGGTAGACCTTTCCACAATAGTAAATGGTGATATTTCTATTCAGTAATGTATTTATATCTTCCCAGTGAGGTCAATAACAGAGTATCCCTTGAGCTGGGAAAAATGATGAGTGATGTGTAGTAATTACAGAGACCATAAGGCAACAGTGAATCTAATTTTGACATTAAAAATCATGACGAGCACCTCTATTGCCTATTTTATTTGCTGGTTTGGACAGTGAGGTCCACCGCTGTGCAAGGAACCGATGTCTGTACACAGGGCACGTTTTGGGGTTGTTGGAATCTAAAGCAATTAACTGCTTTTGCCTCTATCGGTTTCCTGGCATTGCGCCTGACCTTGCATACGATTCATCTTCCTCATTTGTGTTAGATGTTTGCAAGTCATCTTGCTTTGAGCAATGTAGGCTGCAGTGGGGATTGAAATGTCTGATATTACCATCCTTCCCCTCTTCCTTACCACTGAGCCAGCCGGAGTACTTTCAGAAAGCATGGTTTATAGCTGCACATTGCAAACAAGCAGTAAGAGTGTACTCTGAAGATGAATTGCACGAAACAACTCTCCAATGAGGTGCATTTTGCATTTCAAACACCATCGCTCCAAATGCCCAGCTGTCTTTGCCAGAGGATTTGATGGAAATTTTTTTTTTCATTCCCATTTCATACAAATACCCTTGTTCATATTTCAGCTTTAGAAATCCAATGCTTTTCCAGAGCGGTAAGACCTTACCACCCAGGCTTTCCAAATGCAGGGTGGAGAAAGCCAGCAAGAGCTCCGGCAGCTCTGCAGACAACAAGGCTTAAAAGCCAGGCTACTCAATTTCTGCCACTTGTTTGGAGAACTGGCTTAATATATTAAGATTTTGGTAAATAAAAGCATGAGGCTTTATTTCTAAAGTCATCACATATTTTCGGCTTTTTGTGGTATTTTTCGTACTTTTCCCTAGAAGTCATAGGAGATGACTTTTGGAATGATGCAGAATCACAGAAAACAGGGCTGGAATAGACCTCAAGCATTGGCCCTGCCTCAGGGTAGGGTTAGCTCTGTATTATTCCCGAGAGATGTTTCTCGCAAACTCTTCTCAAACACTTCTAATGATAGAAACTCCATAGCCTCCCCAGGCAAAACATCCCGGCGCTTAATTGTCCTTACTGTCACAAGATTAGAAATCTCCTTCTCTGCAATTGCAGCAGTATTTCCCATTTTGAACCTCTGCAGGTTGAACAGAGAATATTCCATCATTTAGATCATTAGGGAAAATACTGACTCCTATTAGATCAAGGATGGATTCCCGCAGAAAGTCACTCAATCCATCCTTTCATTTGACAGCAAATCATTGACTTCTCTTGTCTGGTTTCCAACCATGTTTTGCACATCTCCCACGGTAGTTTTATGGAGACCTGCTTACCAACATTGTTAAAAGGAATATCATGTGAAACACAGCAAAATCCTAGCAAAGCCAAGACATCTGGCATCTCTGACTTCTTCTCAATCCAAAATATTTAGTCTCATCACATAGGGAAATCAGATTGGCTTAACATGCGTGTGTTTTCTTTTGGAGCGGATTCTGGGGGTTTTTGGTACTTAGTAATGGTATTTTTCTGGGAACTGAATTTAAACCAGTTAGATTACAATGCTAATAACAATTCTCCATGCCTCCTTTTACCCCTCTGTAAATAACAATTTTACCTTTGCCTCTGCCAATGTCCTGGAGCACTGTAACGGCCCTGAGATGGCTTATGCTTATTCCTTGACTAACCATGGATAAAGTTCTGGCTTTGGTCAGTTTGAAAATGCTTCAACCAATCCTTATTATCTTTTACAGTCCCTGCTGATTGCACAGCATTTCGCACCCTGAGCTGCCCAGTTTTGTCCCTGCCTGCTCATGCCACCCAACTTGCCGTTAAGAACGTGACCTGGCTTTTAGTCCTTGGAGTCTTTCCTCCTCTCCCAAAGGTCAGTGATGAGCTAGAGCTGAACTGAGACAGCCCCTGCTACATCTCCTGTCCTTCTGTTTCCTAAGGTTTGCATGGTTTTCCTATTTGTCCACAAAAAGAATTGCTTCACCTTAAGACACACAGATAAGCAGCCTCACAACATGCGACCATATTTACTAATCACTCATAGTTTTTCAGTAGGTCTCACATCCCCTTATTCTCTAGCGCTTGCAACAAGCATGAACATCTTTAATACACATAGCAAAACCATCTCCCTTTTCCTCTGTTTCTTCTTCCAAGACACGTTGCTCCCTGTTCTGACACCATCCCATACACAAGAATTATTTGGCCTCAGCCATGGGCTACCCAACTGTGCTATTAAAGAACTCTCCTGGAGACCTCTTCGTCTGTATTTGTTTGGCTTCTCCTTCAAAGTCTCTACAGAAGTGGACTGACATCACTTCGCCAGTCCTATGGGTGAAAAGCTAAGCCACTGACTGAAAAAGTGACTGGCCAAATCCGGGCACAACCCCAGAATTCTCGTTTCTTTAGAGTCACTGTCCTCAGATGCTTAATGCCACCTCAGGAGTTTTGAACAAGGCCCCAACACATGGATTTTGGTTGTAACCTCTTTCTTCACTCCTTACTGGCAAGAAAACAGAAAAAGATGGAAAAGTGCGGTACACATTTGCAGCTCAGTTGCTGTGGTCTTTCTTCTGCCAAGCCAGTCAAACCAACAAATCACTGTCAAATATATCTTCTTCCAGTGGCTGGTCACATTGACACGTGCAGAAGGTATTAATTCCAAGCAGCTCATCATCCATTTTAGTCAGGAGAGATCAAATATAGTGTTTGCTACAGGGGGTTCGTGGCTGTGACAGGCTTTTGCTTGATGAGTTAAGAATAGGTGCTCACAGGATGGAGAGAGAAGGAAGAACAGCTGAAATCTGGGGGCCTTGTGCAGCTGTACATGAAATCCAGCACAAGCTATCACTGAAGCACACTGTACCAGGGGACATAGACAGCTGGGATGTAGCTCTAGGATCGTATATTACAGCTGGCGACATTACAAACAACTAAAGGACAATTGTCCTGACATTTTTTTATGGCACATATAGTTCTTTTTAATAAGCGTTTCTTTCATAATTGCATCTGTTCCCCAAAGGATTTACTGCGGATTAGGAATCCCATGCGAACACAGGGAAGCAAACTGTGATTAATTATGCTCAACTTGCTCAAGGTGTGCTGTGGGTAGACACACAGAGGCTAAAGATGAAAAAAAAAAAAGGGGGGGGGGGGAACAAAATAACTGGGCTGCTTTTTTCCAGCAATGAAGCTCTGAGCAGGGAGAAATCCTTCAAAACTGCAGTCTTCCCAGGCAGTTCAGATAACTAGTGTGGCTTCCTACCCTACAGCATCCAAACACGTCTGGTTTGAATAGACCAGCCAAATTCAGCAGGACCACTGCCTGCTTAAAACTGAGCGTTAGAGTCCCTTGCTAGAGCTGGGTTTAGACTGGGGGGACATGGAAAGGAGAGATGTGGGAAAGCAGAGGGACTGACTGCCAAGAGATAACCTGCAAAGGTGGCCCTGCCACATATCAGTGACTGTCACTGATAGTCGCTCGAAGCCAGGTGGTCCCCTGCCTCGGGGACAGTGACGTGTCCCTGCTTAGCAAGCCCCAAAAGGGAGCCAGAGAAAGAAGGAGGACGAGGCTCCCCTGAGCTCCGCTACACCCCATTCTCTGTTTTGCAGGACCCACGGCCACAGGAGGAAGAGGCCACATTTGGCCAAGTCCCCCCACCTCTCCCCAGCAGCCCCCGGAGAGAGCAGCTGGCAGAACAGGCACAGTTCGTTAGCGGCACAATCCCCGTGTGCACCTCTGCTAGCTAATCAATAAACCATTTTTCTACTCAACCGAGAGCCATTTGTCACCGACATGATGAAAAATACCCTGCTCATCAGGAGACGGTGCCCCCAATCACCAACAAACAGTTGGAGTGGACCAAGATTTCTGAGGTCTCTAGCCGCATCCGTGGTGGCCTCCTCCTCCTCCTCCCAGGCAGCACCCACTTCTCTCCCTCTCCTTCCCGCATTACCAGAAATAGATGCCACAGGAATATTTTATCAGCAAACAGGCAGGGATCCCCTCCTCTCAAGGCCCCTTACCTTCAAGATTAGCTGGGAGGTGGTCCCTCCACAGGTGACTTAGTCTTTTAGGAGCTGTGAACCACTGCGTGATTACCCCCATACTGAGAAGAAGCTACGAACCATCGCGCAATTGGTCGCTGAGGTCCATAAAATCTCAGAGATACTTCCAGCCCATCCCACAGGGTCCCCTTAGCTGGGCTGGGACACCCACCCATGTCCCCCAGCAGCCCAGCTGAGCTCAGGGTGTCTGTGTGCAGATGGCAATACCCTAATTACAACTTCACGGTCATTAGTTGAGGAGCGTGGGCAGAAGATCTCTGCTTTTTGGGGAGAGAGGTGCTAGCCCCTGGGCCTTCCTGCTCTAGCAAAAACGGCACAGCTCATTCTGAAGCTGCTCTGATCTCGTTTTCTGAGCACTGCTCTGTCTGCTTCCCAGTCATCTGCTGAGGCTGCTTTCTGCATTCCTGGGTGTCATCTTTTCCAAGAAGAGCACTCCACCTGGCACGGTGTGTGATAAAACAGCACATGGAAAGCAATGAAACAGTTAAGCAGGAGTCAGAGTTTGAAAACTATTTGAACCAAGCAAGAACATTATTTTAGGATGGGGAATTTCTCCCTCTAATAAATATATATGGGAAGGAAAAACTGCTGCCAGTAGAATTACTCATAATGTTATAAATGAAAATGGATTTGGGGATGCTGCATTTTTTTGCACAGCAAGAAAGACTTTTAAGACCATTAAGCCAGAGACATTTATTACTTTCTTTCCATACACATGGAGCAAAACAAGGATTCTTAGATCTGAATGCCCAAGAAGGCTACACAGTGGTTTGTTTGAACATTATGAGGGACACAGCTCTAAATTAAATGAAAAGCAAGAGAATGATGAAAACGTATAGAGACTCTCACTCCCTGGCTGTTGCATTTCACAAGAGATAGTTTGGCAGTGCTCAACTGGGGCACGCTTGCAGGAGAGGCTGAACTGCTTTGCACTCTCAGTGTACAGCTAGAAGCTGATGCCCATATTGTACCCAAGTAATAAAAAAGTATGATGAGCACAACCGCAATCGTTGCTAATAAATTACAACAACACTTAATGGTAACTAGGTGCTGGTTGCCCCACTGATTTTCAAGCATGGAGAACTAGTGCTCACCACTGCTAAGAACCCAGGGATATCACCAGGCACTCATTATGGTAGAAAAGCCAAAAATACAAGTGAGAAACCAGGCGGAACACATTTACACCCTGGGAAGGAGGCCCTGGCCTGGGCAGGGCCGCCCGGCATGCTGTGAGGCTGGAGGCAGCAGTATGTGCACTGTTGGAAGGATGGAGGACTGAATCGTGTTTTCAAGATCTGTCAGCTGGGCACTAAATTCCAGTAAAAAAAAAAAGAAATGAAAGAGCAAGGCAAACAGTTTAAATGAACCCAAGAGGCACATCTGAGTTACAGAGCAGGGAAGGGGACAGTCATTCTGGAGACCATGCGCTGAAAACATTAAGCAATAAAAATAAGGTAAAAACTCCCTGGTTTCCTTGTAGTATTGAGTATCAGTGAGCAGGGAGAAGCTGACTGCTGGGTACGTGCACTGGTGCCGCTGAGCTGAAATGTTCTGTACCATGCTCCCATACAGTAATATTCACAGGGGAAAAAGGGAAAAAGTGGGTATTTGCTGCTGGCAGTTGTACTTAACGAAAAGCGGGATCAGCCCATGAGAGGGACCAAGGCAGAGATGCTGTCCATCATTTGAAGCTGGAGGGATGGCTGGGGGCACCTCCGAGCAGAGGTGAGGAGCGGCTGATAAGCACGGTGGCTTCCCAAAGCTCTCACCCTGCCCAGGAGAGCCAGCTTTCCCGGAGGCTTTGGCGATGAAGGGCATTGGTGAGGCAGGAGGGAGCTGGGTGAACCTCCACGACGGGAGCAGCTCCGCGGCGGGCTCAGCCTGAGCTGCTGTGGCCACTACGGCCACCAGTGGAGGTGGTGGGAGTGAGGATTGGGGGCTGAAGGAGCTGGTGGGGCCGCTCTGGGCCACCCGCAAGCATCTGAGGAGGTTAACAAGTCTCTGTCCTGTGGCAGCCCCATGGACCATGCAATTATATGATCAAAGCTGAAAAAGAGGAGATATGGAAAAGCCTAAGAGGGATGCAGGGATCATGGCTTCACAAGTAGGACCAGTCCAAACTCCTCTGAAGCATTTCCTCAAATTAATGCTTTTTGAACGTGACCACATCATTTAGAAAAGCATCCAATCTTAATTTTAAAATCACCGGTGAAGGAGAATCCATCACAAGCCTTGGCAAATTGTTCCAATTGCTGATCACCCATCCTGTTACCCTGGATTTGTCTGGCTTCACCTTTCAACCATCAGATCTTTGCATGCTAAATTGAAAAGCCCTCTGTCAACAATTTGCATCCTTTAACCTTCCCCCAGAGAGCTGCAGTCACTGCAGCGTGAGGAGTTTGCTCTAACCTTGAAACTGCCTCTGAAATTACGACACAAAGAAACTCAGTAAGAGAAGTTAAGAGGGGCAAGCAGGAGATTTGGGATCTTAGTGAAAGAACAAATACTAAAAATTGACATGGAAAAAGGCTTTATGAAAGAAACCTTTCCTTGCACCAGACTGGGGGGCTCATGGACACAAAGCCTGGGGACGTAGCGTGGACATCAATAGCTCTTGGCCATGGTGCAGCGCAGTCTGGGTGCCTGACAGGGAAGATATCCTTCCTTTCCACCCCAAAACCCTGTGGAAGGCATCAGGAAACCAGGAGGTTTCTGAAATGTTGAAAACAAGACATGGTGCGAAATCTCTGATGGAGGTGGTTTGCTGTGATGGTGACACCACCCTCATTGGCCCTTCCTGCCCAGGCAGAGCTGTCGAGTGGTTTCCCTCACTCCATCTCCACTTGCTAAATCAAGGCAAAACGTACTCAAAGGCAAAAATTGGTTCTTGCCAAGCATTGCTTTCCCCATTACGAGTGCAGCCGGCTAGGTATTGGCGATACCCTGCGCATCCCTGCATGACCCTGCCTGTGACACCCTGATGGGGACCTGCAGCCTTGGGCTGCACACAGGAGAGGGCATTGCTGCCCCCCCCATGGCACAAAGTGTCCCTTTATGCTTGAAGCAGGTTTTATGGGGCTTCACCTCCCAGAGGCTGCGGACGACCCAAAGAGGTTGGATTTTGCATGCGCCTTGCCCCACTGTTGAAGCTTTATTTTGGCCACGTGGTTGGTGGCACAGCAGACTGCCAGGACTGGCCAGTGGCTGTAGGGACACACACCCAGCCACATCCCTGTACAGTGGCTCTGGGAGTGAGACCTGCAGTGCATGGTACAGCTGCTGCAGGGGGATCATTTACCATTTTCTCATGGTGCATGGCATCGCTCGCTGCACATCTCAGCCAAAACCGGCTCTGGGTCCCTTCTTTGGTCAACAAGCTGGGCTAGACCCAGTGCGGAGGGATGAGGTGGTCTTGGGGTTTCACTGGTGGCTCCCCTGGCTTCATGCCCAGGTGACCTGTTACACAGTGAGGTGACCCATTGAGGTCCCCATCTTTTCTTGCTTATCCCTCAGCTGGGCCAGGAATTTACTTGGAGGGAAGCTGCTGGGCTCTTTTCTGTCTAGGTTCAACCTTACCCTGAGTCATCTCCCCACAGGCGACCCATCCCCGCTGCAGAGACCTGCATGGCAGGGTGCTTTTCCAGTATGGTTCCTGCTGTTTACCACCGGCTCCTTGTTTCCATGACGATGACTAACACAGTGGCTGACATCATGGAAAGGCCCAGCATGGTGACAGCATGTGCCACCACGTTACAGGTGTTTCCCCTCTTGAGTTCATTTGGGAGCAAGCAGCACCCACGGCAGGGATGTGGCACGCACCGTCCTGCTTCCATGCTGGAGCTGATCATAAGAAGATCCCAAACTAGGTGAGTTTGGTACCTTTGCAGGCTTTGTGGAAAGATCCCAGATCCAGCCCTCTGCCATCCACGTAACACAAGTGCTGCACAAATATCAAGATTATATTGAAATAATTCATGCAGCACCTTTCAGAGTACCCAGAGCACAGAAAGGAGGCAGAGAGCATGGGAGGATGAAGCCAGACAAATCAACACATGCATCTATTGGGCCAAGAGGGATTAAATGTAACAGGGAAAGCAGAATGCCCCTTGTCCACCCCAAGATCAAGCTGTGGTTGGGGCAGCCCTTCCAGCACACACCTAGCATGCTTGCACCCAGGCAGCCCTGAGACCCCAAATACCTGCCATGAAACCCAGCTGGGGCTGAGAGCAGAGCTCAGGTGCAAGGTAAATAAGTCAGGCAATGCCCAGGAGGGGAGGGCTGCCCTTTTGGTACCCTTTTTTTGTGGGGAATGAGATCTGACAGTCTGCACTCAAGGACTGAGAGCTCGGCTCTTGACTGCAGTGATTTGGGCTGAAAGCAGTTAGATCTGGAGGCAGTCACAGGTGTCATGAGCATCCTCAGTACTCTGTGGCCTCCAGGGATGTCTGGAGGGCCCTATCAAGAGCGAAGGGGACAAATGAAAGGCTTGGCTGTGGATCACAACCATCATCTGCTCCCCACATGGGAAGGGTCAGAGCAGAGAGCAGAGCTGGGGTTAGCACTGCATGACAGGCCCGGGGGGATGCTTGGGGCACGATGCCTTCTTTTAGACTCTGATCACAAATTTCCAGGCCTTCCTTCTCCCTATTTTGCTGTCAGTGCTTGATGAAATTGCTCACCCAGGCACGATCCCTCTGTCCTTGCAATCTCCCACCCCACACTGCTCCCTGCGCAGAGCTCCCTGCACCTGGTACCCCGCTCCCCACAGACCCCTGTGTCCCCTTTGCCAGCAATTTTGGGATATGATCTCCATGTACATGCCAAGCAGCGATGTTTGGAAGATGGGAAAAGACTTGAGGCACTGATCTGGTGAAGCTGCAATCAGCTGCAAATCCTTGCCACGGGGGCTTGCAGATATGATCTTCTCCAGGACACCCCAAATGCCTTGGAAGCCTGCATAATGCTTTCTGCTAAGGCTTACATCTCAGGAGAGCTTAGGGACATCCCCAGGGGAGGTGATTTTGGGGTCCAGCGGCACACACTGTGCTTGAGGATGTACTTCAGCTGCTGCTGTTGCTTGCTGGTGGCTGGGGGGCAGGATGCTGCTCGGGGGCTCAGGGACCCTAAGGCAATGTGCCGGAGGGCCAGGTCCAAGGGAGGAGGAAAAGCACATAGTGGGCTGTCATCCAGCCGGGGATGAGGATGAAATCTAGACAGCGCGCTAGGAAGGAGGTTTTACGGTGTAAATCCTTTGGGGTTGCTGCTGGACGCACAGGCTGGCAAAGCCCGGCCGCAGGCTGAACTCTACAGTGAGCTGCCGGTTCAGCCGCCGCAATGGAAAGGGCCAATTTTGCTGCGAAAAACAGCCTAACAAGAGATGCCGAGTGACGATGAGTGGCACTGAGGGGGACAAGGCCACCCCAGCAGCCCGGTGGCAGGTCCTGCTAGAGCCCCAAGGCTCTGCCCGCATCCCGCAGCACCTCCCACGGGGCAGGCAGGAGGAGATGCTCTGCTCTGGGTATTTCTAGCTGCTTTATTGAAGCCTTCCTAAAGCTGACCGCAGGCAAGGGGATGCCTGTGCAGGACGGGACCCAGCAAACCCCACTCTCCGGGGCTGTGGGGCTCACTCCCCGGCTGGCACACCTCTGCAATTACCCTTTGGGGGACTTCTGTGATGCCATGGCTGCGGTTTATGCTACACTGAGTCATTGCCAACTTGGTTGTTAATTCATATTAGGGCCGATGTGAACACTGATGTGATATTTTCCAGGATGATTTCAGACTGTTTACCACTGCCGTGTTACCATGGCGATTAATGCAGTGCTGCTCGATGTGATAGCCCTATTAAACACCTACACGCGGGGCTGTTTCCAACAGGGATGAGGTCCCCAAGCCCTCGGGAGCCTTTGCCCAGCTCCCCCTGCCCACGCCACAGCTTCTCCCTGCCCCCTGTGCTCAGCCACCATCCCCTCCTGCCCATCCCCTGCCACCAGAGAGGACCACAGTGCCTGCTGGAGGGACTCGCTCTATTTTGCCATGCAGGGACTTGACATCCCCAGGGAGTTTCCCCAAAATCCCGGGAGCACACAGAGAGCAGTGGGAGGGCGAATGCAAGGTCAGAGCTGACCCTGCATGCTGGTCCTCACAGCTACAGGCTTGCACAGCGGTGTGAGGAGGCGAGATGCCCACAAGCCGTGGGCCTAGCAACGAGCACCACCTTCAACCCACAATTTAAAAATCCAGCTCATCACTGTTAAACACCTTTCTATAACCTCAGGGTGGCCACAACAAAGCGTAACCTGCCTGCATGCAGTCCTCGCTGTGGGACTGCTCCTGGGACGGGCAGCACTCCTGACATGGCCCCACGGCTCTGCCTCGCTTGTACGACATGAAGCACCTTGCCTTCAAGTCCTACACATGACTTCTTTTAGGATAACTTTCCTCCTGGCAGCCCTGATTCAGTATTTATGAGGTTAACACTGCCGTTGGTCCCTCCTCCCGACACTGGGTGTTTCCTGGGGGATGCAGAGGCAGGAGGATCGCCCCTGGTATAAGCCTGTGGGCATTTGTCAGCAAGAAATGACATGGTTTCTGTGCAATCCACAGGAGAAATAGCTGCGGAGTCCAGGGTAGCTCTTTGTCTCCCTTTCCCAGCCTGAACACACGGAGCCACCAGCCCCTGGGGCGAGTGGCTCCCGAGGGCTCGCAGGAGCAGCCCAGGGGAGTTGTCACTGTGGGGGTCACCTACCCACAGCATGGTTTTTCTTGCAAGAGGAGAAGAGCCAGGAGGAGAAAAACAACATTTTCTCCAGAAAAGCAGCCTCTCTGCAAGCATTCACTGAGTGAGCATGGAGGGCATCATGCCCCACTCCCCCCCTTCACCACACACTTCTCAACAACTCCTTGTTTCAAACAGAACACCCTGTAGCCCCAGCCATGACCTGCAGAGATGCCCAGCGCAGTGCAGGAGTTGCAGCAGATACTGTTTTGCCAACTTCTGGGACAGCTCTGCAAGAGGTGTATCTACAGGGCTGTTGTAGGATGCTGGACCATGACAGTAGTCCACTACGGGCTACAGTGCATTTTGGGAATACACCAAGAGAGCTGCTGCTTTTTATTCTGCAGCTTGGACTTGCTCCTACCTAGGCAAACCATGAACATCCCAATCTACACACCATGGGTCAGGGCAATCCCAAGCACAAATACCGGCTGGTTGATGAGTGGATTGAGAGCAGCCCTGCAGAGAAGGACTTGGGGGTGTTGGTTGACAAGAAGCTCAACATGACCCAGCAATGTGCATTTGCAGCCCAGAAAGCCAACTGTATCCTGGGCTACATCAAAAGAAGTGTGGCCAACAGGTCGAGGGAGGTGATTCTGCCCCTCTACTCCGCTCTGGTGAGACCCCATCTGCAGTACTGCGTTCAGCTCTGCAGCCCCCAGTGTAAGAAAGACATGGACCTGCTCCAGTGACTCCAGAGGAGGGCCCGAAAGATGATCAGAGGGCTGGAGCACCTCTCCTATGAAGACAGGCTGAGAGAGTTGGAGTTGTTCAGCCTGGAGAAGAGAAGGCTCCAGGGAGACCTTATAGCAGCCTGCCAGTATCTTTAGATACTGGCAGATCTTAGAAAGCCAGAGAGGGACTTTGTACAAGGGTATGTAGTGATAGGACAAGGAGTAATGGCTTTAAACTGAAAGAGGGTAGATTTAGGTTAGATATAAAGAAGTAGTTCTTTACTGTGAGGGTGGTGAGGCACTGGAAGAGGTTGCCCAGAGAGGCTGTGGATGCCCCATCCCTGGCAGTGTTCAAGGCCAGGTTGGATGGGGCTTTGAGTAATCTGGTCAAGTGGAAGGTGTCCCTGCCCATGGCAAGGGCCTTGGAACTAGATGATCTTTAAGGTCCCTTCCAACCCAAACCATTCTATGAAAGAGCAGATTTTAATGGCAGACCCAACTGCATGGCACCCTGCTGATGTGGGATGGCTGAGCCCTGCCATCTTGCAGGGACGGCAAAGGCTATCTCCTCTGCCTGCCCTGACAAGGTGAAACCTTCATCAGAGGATGAGCTCCTTCCTCCAGGCCGAGCCCTGGCATGGGACAGCGGGCATCCTGCCTGGCATGGCTGGCCAGGGACACAGCCAATCCTGGGGTGGACAACCTCTGGCAAACCCCTCAGCCTCGTGAATATTAATCTGCATCCCAAGGAGGCATCTATTTCATCTCCAACTATTATGTTTTTCTGACATATTTATGAGTCCTCTGTCTCATTAATCTGGCGAGTATTCATAAGACTTTCCTTTCATGCTAGAATAGCTAAGGGCAAGAGCCTCTATTTATCTATTCAGTGCCAAGGAACCTTTCTCAAGAGTCAACTGGATGAAAGGTTTTCACCTTTTAAAATCCTTAATAGAGTTTTCCCAGCAATATGTCTTACGTGTTTTAGGAAAAAGTCAACTTCCTCTTTATGGCACGCCTCAGGTTCATTTCTTTTATTACCTTGACAAGATAACATTCACCTCCTCTCTGAACGCCTGCCTTTCTTTCCCCAGCCCACATCACCCTCACACAGCATTCCAGCTGAATAGTGATCTGCCATGGTAACAGCCTTATAGGAGGATCTTTAAAATAAAAAAATCAAAACTAAACACGCTACAAAAGGTTGCCTAAGTGACTTCGTGCTCAAATCACCTTTGGTAGGATTAACCTGGACGCCCTGCCCTTAGCGGGCACCTTCCTGACCTCCAGCGGGCTGGGACCCACCGTACCCTGCCAAAGCCTAAGTGGTTTTCAGGGCTCATTTGGGGTGCAAACACTGCTCCCGGCATCCAGAGGAGCAGTACGGACAGCCTTCCTCCAAGACATGGACATGGACTGAGTCAGGCCTGGGATAGGGACCACTAGCAGGTCCCTGTCTGCAGGCACTGGGCGAACGCCTGGGTGTTTTATTGATGGAAACAGCCTGCCTGTCTATAATTCTTCATGCCAGGCTGGCCAAGTGTTCGTTTCCAGGGGTCTATAAATAAAAATAACTGCTGAGGTCTGGGCTGATTCCCCACATGAGGCTCCTTTCCATTAGAGCACTCTCTAGTAATTGCTTTTAATTTACTTTTTTTCAGGGGTCTTCTTAGCATTGTATCTAAATCAATATTGTAATTAAAACAAAAATATTTCAGAAAAGCCACAGAGCAGTAAAAACAGGGAAGCAATTACAGGAAACCTTCAAGCATTAGCAATGAAAAGGAAATAAAAGAATAAAAGCTTTCAACCCCCCGTTTGAAACATTTACGAAAACATTTTGGTGCAGCAAATGGCCTTTTAAAGCATTCCCTTCTGTTTGGGCCATGGAGTTTGTTTTTCACACTGTTTCGGTGTGCGCTGGACTGAAGCACGTCGGGATTATTTCTCCCAGGTTCCTGATGTTGCTTTCTCTCTCCAACTGCGTGTCCGTGCACATGCGTACCCATGCACAAAGATTTGGGCTCATACCTTCTTTCAGCAAAGATTCAAGCCTAACCACTTCCCTCACTCCTCGCATCGTTTACCTAATTACCTCCCACCTCAGACCAGACCCAACAGCCAACACCAGCCGTCCCGCCGTGGCTTTACTGCTACCATCTACTTGCAGTGTGCTCGCGCTCTGGCTTCGCAGCCAGCCTCAATTAGAGCCACAACATCATATTTCCCCTCCTGACACACTGTAACTGCCCAAATAAAGGAAAGTGCCTCTCGGTGAAGCCCTACCCAATTATCTGATCAAGCAAAGAGAGAGGGAGCAAATGCACAGGAAACAGATGGGGCCGGTGATGGCTTGAGAAGTCAATCTGTTTGTCTACTAATTATTTAATGTATGAGACAATTTCAATACTTAACCCCCTTGATCCTGGGAGTTGCTTTGCTGTTAAGTATGGGAGTCAGGCAATGCATTTCTCATTAGCATTTAGCACCGGGAGCTCCAGATTAGCCAGCGTTGGAAGTTTTGAATAAAAAATGAACAGGAGTCAGACAGCTTATTCATCATCCACGAGGAAGATGTCAAGTTTGGATATCCCAGCCATTATCATAATTGCCAACGATATCCATCCATAAATGCACATCCAGCGGCATCAGTCTCCTTTTGCCACTGCCCGAGCAGTTCGCTCTACTCACCTGCCCCTTCTCCTTGCAAAGGTCCCAGCTGTTTTGGGAAAGACCTGGTGCAGAGTCTTACCCTGATGCACAGGTATTACTGGCCATGGGGAGGACCCTGATGTCCCCAGCACCACGCATGGGCACTCACAGCCAACACACGCACAGACAGGCATGGATATCAAGGGGCTGTCAGCTCCGCACGTGATGTTAGCCAGTACTTCTGATGATCCCACTCGAAGTGGACAGAGGTCTTAGATTAAGTGATGGAGCATGGTCTGAGACCAAGTGATAAGCAGGGCACGCTATAAATTAAAGCTGCTCTCTATAAAGGACACGAGCGAGGTGCGATAGCTCTAGAGTGAAGCAGCCGTGATTGGAAACAGGCTGTCCCCGCAGCCCAGCAGCTCTGCCCTGTGGGCAGCCGCCTCCAGCCTGCCTCCAGCTTTTCAGTGCTATCGCCACCCCAGAGTAAACATTACGTGGGCTCTAATGGCATCCGAGAGGCAGGATCAGAACACGAGCCTTTGGAGATTCACAGGCACCTTCCTTCCTCAGCAGTGCTAGGAAGAAACACGAGGTTTAAATAAAACATGACAAAAGGCTGGGAGTGTGCACACTGGCAGACTTGCTTTGCAAGGTCCTAATACTGCACAGCCATTAATGACCCAGCCCCTTAATGTCCCAGCAGGCAGGAGCCTACGCTGCTCTTCACACCATCCAGCACTTTCCTCTGCTCCCTCTCCTTGTCCCGGGGCTCTCTCCCCATCCATGATCCCCTCTAACAGGTACCAGGTTGGCCACGGACTCTTCACCAGCAGCTCGCAGCCAGGAAGGAGCAGCATCGGTCTCGGAGCGGACACGAGCTCTAGCAGCATCTTTCCCCGCCAGGAGCTCAGCAGCAGTGTGGAAGGGGCTGCTTTTATGATGCCCCATAATTTTTGAGTGGCCCAGCGCTAACTCTTCCCCTTAGCTTTATAGCTGCAGGGTCATGTAAATCTCCGGTACGTTATTTATCATCCCGCCCACGTCTCGCTGCCTACGTGGGTAGCTTTGCAGGCGGGCACCTGCGCCAGCAACAGGCTGTGCTGAACGCTGTGTTACAGGCAGCACAGGGCCAGACTCTGACACCCCGCTTGCATCCAGGGGAGAGTCTGGAAACCGCCAGCACTGCAAATGCAGCTTGCTGGGAGTCTGGGGCAGGCACATAGACATCCTGGGCAATTTCTCCCCAATTTGCTTGCGCTTGCTGAGCAGACCTGCCAGCAATGTCATTAAAGCATCTTGGGGTCTCGGATCCCAGGTGAAATCCCAGATTCTGGAGTCAGGTGATGGCCAAATCGCACCTTGCATTGAAACAAAAAAAGTATCTCCTGTGTATACAGGCATCTGCTGCTTGAACCACCTGCCCAACTCGCATCTCCCCCTGTCCTGGTTTCAGCTGGGACAGAGTTAACTGTCTTCCTAGTAGCTGGTACAGTGCTGTGGTTTGAGTTCAGTATGAGAAGAATGTTGATAACACAGTGATGTTTTCAGTTGTTGCTCAGTAGTGTTTAGACTAACGTCAAGGATTTTTCAGCTTCTCATGCCCAGCCAGGGCACAAGAAGTTGGCACAGGACACAACCAGGGCACCTGACCCAAACTGGCCAACGGTGTATTCCATACCATGGGACATCCCATCTAGTATAGGAACTGGGTGTGGGGGCGGGGAATCGCCACTCGGGGACTGGCGGGGTGTCGGTCGGCGGGTGGTGAGCAATTGCCCTGCGCATCATTTGTACATTCCAATCCCTTACAAAGGGCCCAGGATAGATGCAGATGCAAGGAGAAGTTAGGTTTTCCTCATCACACAAACTGCCCCCAGGCAGGTCACCATGCTCCTGAAAGGCTCACCTCATGCTCCTGAGGCTGAAAACTACCCGGGGCACCGGTCCCAACCTGCCGCGTCCCCAGCCTCGTGCTGCTCTCACTGTGAGGCTGGGAACCGCTTTCCTGCCTACCCAATTCCTGCCCGCAGCTGTCGCAGAGGTCAGTCGCCATCCCGCCCGCAGAGCAGGAGCACACCGAGGTGCCCCTGGTGTCACTCGTCTGCTCCAGGACAATCCCTGGTGTTTGTGGCAGCACAAGCACGGCCCCCAGGCAGAGCAGGCACATCTTCAGCATCTTTGCTGCTTCCTGCAGGTTGCGTCTCCAGGGCAGCTCACGAGCTTTGTCCCTCTTTCGTTCGCAGTGCGAGATGGGGTCGGAGGAGGACTCGGCAGAACAGGGCACCTCTTCCCCTGCTGCTGGCACCAGCCAGGTGCCCCAGGCCGCGCCGCTGGGTGCCTCTGAGGACTCAAAGTGCCCAATCTGCCTGGACACCATCAACAACAAAGCCTACGTGAGCTGGTGCAAGCACCGCTTCTGTTTTCCTTGCATACAAAAGTGGGCCCACATAAAAGCCGTGTGCCCAATCTGCCGGCAGCCTGTTCAGTACATCTTCCGCAAGCTGGTAGGTGACAACTATGAGGTGCATAGCGTCAAGAGAAGGAGGTCTCAACGCCGCTCTGCGGCAAGGAGGCGGCATCGTTCTTCGGGCCGCCAGCACCGCAGCTCTGCCAGCAGAAACTGTGGTGGTTGTAGGTAGTCAGGGCCAGGCGGCCGGAAGATATCGCGCTGTACGTAAAGATAAAGCCCATCTCCTGATCGCCAATAGCGTTTAGTTTATGATGCAAGCGGACGGAAGTGATGTTGTAACCCCAAGTTATATAATGCTGTGTTACGCACCAATAAACGCCATTTGCCGTCCACCACATTGGTGTCTGCGAGCTGATGGACCGAGCGACCTGGGGTTGGTCGCCGTGTCGTTCCTGAACCAGGTCCCCACGCCTCCTTAAGGCGACAAGTGGTGCCGAAACCCGGGAATCGTCGCCTGGATGGGTGAACGGCAGCCAGAGCGGCAGGAGCAGCCCGGTGGGGAGGACGCTCCCAGACCAACAAGGAGGATGGAAGCCCTTGTGAAGGTTGTATCACAGTTACATAAGCAGTGGGGTATTGATTGTAAACCCAAAGATTTTACTCTCGCAGTTGCGAGGCTTTTGAAAATTGGGGTCATTGATGATCTGGTGGATATTCTCCACCCTGAAGTGTGGGATAAATGCACTAAAGCGTTAGCCGAGGAGACGATGTCCTCGGGTTGTGGAAAAAACCTTAAGTCGTGGGGGAGAGTTGTACAAGCCCTGCAGAAGGCTATACAAGAACAGGATACCTGGCGGGCAGCAAAGAACTGCTTGTTGTCCACCCCGAAATTGGGAGTCGGGGCAGCCACACAGACTTTGCACCCCCCAGATGATAACGATTCTGCTGAGCCTAAAGATCTACAAGAGGGTGACGCGTCCCCTCAACTCCCGAACCCCGACCCACTTACGGAGGGACAGAAACGAGCTAAATCCTTCTGGGGTGGGTTAGCTGAGGAGGCCAGGGGCGCCGCGGAAAAACCAGACTCTGGGGAAGTCTGGGCTAAAGCACCGCCCTACGCCCCCCAAAATGGCGCCGAGCACAAAGGAGGAGGGCGGGGCGAGGCTGCCTATGGCGGGAACAGGGAGGAAACGCGGGCATTGACGGGCGCACATGGATGGGACGAGGAGGAGAGCGAGAACGAGAAAGGTGGTGGGAGTGACCGGGAAGGGGAGGGGAGTGCGAGCGAAGGGCGGAAAGCCAAATATGCCCTCGTAGGGCAAACCCCTGGCGGAGCAGAGGGCGGGGCGAACCAAGAGGGAAGGACGAGCCAAGAGGGCGATGCAAACCCAGAGGGAAGGGTGAACCAAGGAGGAGGGGCGAGCCACGAGGGAGGGAGCGGCCCGCCCGCAAGGGTAGCGGGTGGGGCCGGAGCCCGACAAAAAGGCACGGGAAACCAAAAATATCTAGTCAGTCGAGTTGCGACTCCGGACCAGGCACTGGCCTGGACGGGTGGCTCGCAACCGATTCAAATTCAGAGGGAGATGAAACGGAAAGAAAGAGAGTTAAGAGCCAAAATATTCCTATCCAAACTAAAGATAAACCGCGAGGGGGAGAAATCCCTCTCCCGGACTGGAGGAAGATAAAGATGGCGTGTGCCGACTGGGCCCCATCAGCCGTGCTAGCGTTCCCGGTGACGGATGGGGGACAGAGGGTTCCCTCGCCCATAAACCCTAAGGATATACAAGCGATTGTCAAGGCAATCGTGGATAAAGGGCTTAATTCTGCCATGGTCTCCACCCTCATAGATGGTGTTTTCGGGGGAGATGACGTGCTCCCGTTCGATCTAAAACAAACTTGTAGACTAATCTTTGACGGGGCAGGGATGATTGTTTTTAAACAAGAATGGGAGGAGAACTGTGCGAGAAAAGTAGCCCAAGTAACTGGGGCGGATCACCCGCTACATGGCTCCAGCCTACAGCGGCTGATGGGTACGGACCCAACAATGATCACCCCCCAGGCACAGGCCCCGGGCCTGCGGGCCCATGAAGTTACAACAACTACTTATGCGGCCGGAGAAGCTATCCGCACAGCCTCTAGAGTTATTGCCAAGCCATCGCCATGGTCCACAATAAAACAAAGTGAAAGTGAGAGCTTTACGCAATTTGTGGACCGTCTCCAAGCAGCGGTCGACTCTTCGGCCCTGCCTGCGGAGGCAAAAGGCCCGGTCGTAGCAGAACGTTTACGTCAGCAGTGTAATTCAGCAACCAAAGAAATCCTACGATCGCTGCCAGTGGGGTCAAGTATCGCGGACATGATTAAGCAGGGTGGAGGCTAGTCCTGACGGGGCGAGGATATGCTGCTATCAGAAAAGATGGCAAAGTTAAGTGGTGTCCGCTTAAGTCCATTAAACTGGACCTCCAGAATAAAACTAACGAAAGCTGTGAGTTTTTATCCACAGGACCAGATTATTGGACGTCCTCATAACCCGTACACCCCAGTGGCAAGAGAGGATGACAAGCCGACAAGCATCCTGTCCGCGCCTGAGAATTCCACACTGGCAGAAACCAAACAACGATGATGTAGCCCCCATGGGAGGGAGCTGCGATGCCTTTGTGTGATCTTGATTTTCCTATCATAATGATCGTGGTAGCATTGATTCTCGGACCCGGTATATTGAATAGGCTCGTGTTGTTTGTTAAGAGCCGGCTAGAAAAGATTAACATCATGTTGGTAAAACGCCGACAACTGTTTTAAAAATGTTCTTGTTCAAAATTTCCTTTAGCTATCCCCAGTTATACGCTGTTACTCCCAGTTACCCCCCAGCTACCTTTTGTTTAGTGTGCCTTATGTTTTCTATTCAAGTTTGTGATGTATATACTTTTTAAGGTTGTTATGTTTTCTATCCAAGGTTATGATATATATATACTCTTCTAAAATTGTTATATTATAGACAATTTAAATACGCATAGGGAGGGGGGAAATGTAGGTAGTTAGGGCCAGGCAGCCGGAAGATATCGCGCTGTACGGAAAGATAAAGCCCCTCTCCTGATAGCCGATAGCGTTTAGTTTATGATGCAAGCAGACAGAAGTGATGTTGTAACCCCAAGTTATATAATGCTGTGTTACGCACCAATAAACGCCATTTGCCGTCCACCACGTTGGTGTCTGCGAGCTGATGGACCAAGCGGCCTGGGGTTGGTCACCGTGTCGTTCCTGAACCAGGTCGCCACGCCTCCTTAAGGCGACGGGTGGTGGCCACAACGGGGCCGCAGAGAGGGGCCAAAGCAGGTCCCCAAGGCCGCACCAGGATGGCCACAGATGGGATCAGCACACCCGGGGCTACAACTCCTCGAGAAGCGGGAGGCGGCAGCGGAGAACGGCTCGGGACGCTGCTCAGGATGATGGCGGAGCTCCAAGGCCAGAATGGGACGTCCTGCCCTCCTCAGGGAGGAGCCAGCGCCGCCCGCGGGCAGGCCGGGATTTCTCCAGGCAACAGCACACCACAAGGAGCCGGTCCCAGCGCAGTTCCCGCAGCACCGGGGGCCAAGCTGGGTGGGAGCGCTCAGGGGCCCACAGCAGCCGACGGCAGTGGCGGAGCAGGGATCCCAATGACGGTGAGGGCCGAGCTCCGAGGTCCGAACGGGACGTCCTGCCCTCCTCAAGGAGGAGCCGATCCCGGAGCAGGACCCGCAGCCGTGCCAGGCGCGGGGCCTGGTAGCACATCCTACCAGGAAGGGAAATGCAGCGCTCGCCCCCGACCAACACCTGCCGGGGCAGCGCAAAGAGCCCAGGCACACAGAAGGCCCTCGAGGTGGTGGTTGTGTGGCTGCCGAGGGGCACCTGGACGGTGGCAGCGGGACAGTCGCAACCTGGGTTGTCTCCGACTCTGGCAGTGGCAGCGAACAGGATCAAGGCAGCCTCACAGCTCCGGCTGTGGCAGGAACTGCTCCTGTCGTCTCCTCTCATGACAAATCATGGATTTGAGGAGGAGGGAAGGGACCTCTGGAGATCACCTAGTCCAAGCCCGCTGCTGGAGCGGGGTCAGCCAGAGCAGACTGCCCAGGGCTGCATCCAGTCAGGCTCTGATGATCGCGACGGACGGAGCCTCCGGAACCCCTCTGGGCAATCTGTTCCCTAGCTCGACCTCCCTTCAAATAAACAAGCTTTGTACTGCAGTTAGGGAGAGGTTCTTTTCTTTCAACTGGTGCCCGTTGTCTTGTCCTGTCTCTGGATACCACTGCGAAGGGACTGGAGAACCCAGTCCCACTGGGCTGCGTGCAGGGGTGTGGGTGCCTGGACCTGGGGGGTGCAGGGTGCGGTGGCAGAGGACAGGGAAGGGTGAGAGGGCAAGCTGAGGTTCTCTGTTGCTCCTGTTCATGCTTGGGACCTTGAGGCCTCTCGCCTTTGTGTTGGTGGAGGGGAACACGAGGGAGGCTCCTCCACAAAGCCCTTCTTCCCCGGAGCTCTGCGTGGGGCAGAGCCCTTAGAGAAACTGCTGCGTTAGCGCTTTCATCAAGCCAGGAAAGGAGATGGAAGCAGGACATGCTTCTGGGGAAAGCCCAAAGCACAGGAATAAAAAAATAACCTGGGCTTTCGGAATCATGAAAAAGAAAAGGAGCCTTGGGTGCAACATCCTGCGAGTAAGCCAGTATTTCCAAGGGACAGGGGATAACCGGTGCACCGTAGCCCTGCTGGTTAGGGCCAAAGGTGTGGGGCTTTGTGAAAAACACAAAACGCAGTCATTAACCTCCAGGTAGTTTTCCTCAAGTCTCTTAATCTCCAGGCAGATCCTGACCTTGGACTCTTTGCAGAGTCTCATTCATTGGACCTGTCTGAGCCATCTGCCCTGAGACAAGGTCAATGAGCGATTTCCAACAAGGGCCAGCGTCTCCGCAGGGCTTCTGAACGAAGCCTCTGGAGATGGATCTCTTCGGTGCTCGTCTCCGCAGAGAAGTGTGTTTGGTGACACAAATGCGAGCCAGGCTGGGTCATTCGTTTCCCACAAAGCCCCTCAGCTGTGGCCCTAGCCAGCAGGGCTGCGGTGCACAGGTTGTCCCCTACGCCTTGGAATTGCTGGTTTTCTGTGTCCAGTGCTGGGCTCCCCAGTAGAAGACAGAGGTGGACGTACTGGAGGAGAACGCTTGTTCTCCTCCAGTATACACCAGAAATGGCTGAAAAGTGCAACCTGGGACGTCCCTCGTTAATTTTGAACAAAGGCACCACTTCTACAACTCCACGTAATCACAGTCAAGACAGACATGGATGTATTGGGGAGAGTTCAAGAAGGACCACAAAGGAAGGGACTGGAGCATCTCCCCTATCAGGGAGGGCTGAGAGGGCAGATGATCAAGGCAGCTTACAGGCCCCCATGGCACACTGGCACTGGCAAGGCACGGAGAGGGGCAGCAGCCTGTCTCCCCAGCAGGGACCCCCGCAGCAGCCAACACCACCCTGCCCATGGGACACCCTTTCCCTGGCTCCCCTCTCCAGCCTGCGGGCACATCCCATTCCAAGTCGGCTGGTGCACCACAGAAAGCAAGCAACTCCCACAGTGGGGCTAGAAACGGGATTTATTTGGACTATCGGAGTGATGGGTCTGGCCTCTCTTCTCTTCTCTCCTCTCCTGTTTGCACCCATGTCCCTCTCAGAGCCACGTCAAGGCCTCCCCATCGTGGCTGATGTGGTAGGCACCCTCGGCCCCTCCGCCCTCTTGCCAATCTCCTTCCCTACGTGTGATGAAGGGGGAAGAGGTGGTGTGGGACCGGGGCTCTGCGTCACGTCTCGCTGTCTCTGGCTACGGGCCATGTCCTGAAAGCCAGAATCCAGCGCCTGCAGGACCTGCCTCCTGCTCCAGCGCAGCGTCTCGAGGGAGACTGGCGGGGAGCTGCCTGGGCCCCGGGAGGTGCTGGGTGCCGGTGCGGCTGCCTGGGCTGTGCTGGGCCGACTGCTGTCCCGCAGCACTGCCCGACCGCCCTCCTGCCCAGGCACTGCTCGCTCTGATGGCCCCTCTCTGCCAAGCTGTTCCCTGCAGCGCTGCAGCCTCTTGGTGTGGAATTGCAGCTGCAGGGTCTCGTGCTGCTTCTCTGACATGTATGTGGCCTCGCAGCTGTAGACGTACATGGGCACCGGGTGGGAAGGCGGTGTTGCTGAGGCCACCGGCCGGGCGAGGGATGCCTTGCGCTGCTGTGGCGAGCCCTGGTCGGGCTGGAAATGGCGCTGGGGGTTGAGGACAGGGACACGGGCACGGTGTGGCCGCGGGGAAGCGGTCCCAGTCCGCAAGCGTTGGGGCAGTGACCGATGCAGCGTTTCCATGGGCTGCTGCACTGCCTCAGGGAGCCTTTGCAGCTTTATCTCCAGGCATTTCCTTGCGGTATGCACCCAGAGTTTGCTACGCGCCTCCTGGCTCAGCTCCACCTTTGAGATGACAACGGGCGCTGCAGCGTTAGGCCGGCTCGTGTCCGCAAGTTTGGCCTCACCGCTGCCTCGGGTAGCAGCGAACCTGGCCTGAAGGCCGGCGTCTTCCTCTGGCAGGACTGAAGCTGGTCCTGCTGCTGCTGGTCCTGCCGCCTTGCTGTCTGGCTTGGGAAGGGCTGGCAGGGCCAAGGATAAGCCAAGAGGCCACAGGAACTCCTTGCTCTGCGGTAGCTGCCCATCTGGCTGAAGGAGGCTCTCACGCACGATGTTGTCTATGGCTGGTGGTTGGATGGAGGAGCAGACGCCACCACCGGCAGCGAGGGAAGAGTCCGGGTGCCGGTTGCTGACGGAGAGGTCGCGGGGAGAGGTCTGCTCAGCCAGTGACACGGGGCACGCGGGCAAAGGAGCGTGCACAGACTCCCTGGAGCCGTGCTGGCTGGGCAGCTCCTGCTGTCCTACCCTGGGGTGCCACGCTGCGCCGGCCTGGCCCAGGGCCCGGGGCCCCCACATGCTGTGCTCCTGGGGGAGCTGCGGGTCCAGAGGCGCGAGCAGCGGTGGGGGGCACGGCACCAGCAGGGCCAGGGACTGCTCGGTGGGGTTGGGGTCCCCCCACAGCCTTCGGACTTCCTTCTGGCTTATGTTGTCCGCGATGGCATCCGCCTTCCCCTGCAGCGAGGGGCACAGCTTGCACCGCCGCAAGGGCTGGCTCTGCCCTGGCCGGATGAGCTTTGGCAGGACGCAGCGGCCCTGCCGCTGCGCTGCTCGCTGCTGGGACAGCTGCACCGGCATGGGCAGGGCCCCCAGCTGCACTTCCAGTCCCTTCCTGGCCACATGCATCTTGAGGGCTGAGCAGGCTCCGCTGCCACGCGCGGGTCCGAGGGAGCGGGTGGACCCCAGCTCAATGGGGGCCCCTCCATCGGGGATCGGGTGGGTATCGCTCAGACTCTCGGGGGGGCCGAGGCTCTCAGAGGAGCCAGAGAAGCTGCAGCTGTGGCAGGGCAAGTGGCCCCACTCCCCCAGATCCTCCAGGGCCTGCCATGCTGCCTGCCAGGCGCCAGGGTCCTGCACGAATGAGGAGCCCAGCCCCAGTGACGCCCCGGGCCCGCTTCGTGCCAACAGCATCAGGCGCTGCAGCTCCTGGGCAGCCTTGCTGCACTGGGTGCAGCCGTGGTCTGCCTGCTGCTCTCCGCCTGCAAAAGAGGGAGGGGTGCCAGGGGTGCAGGGCTGGGGCCGCTGGGACCCCCGGGGACTGTCCGCCTCTGCTGGGGCCCTGACCTGCCCTGTCCTGCCCCGGGGACGTACCCCCCAGGTACCCCCGGGGCGCAGGGCACACCCGCAGGGGACTTACGTTTCTCTGGTGCTGTCGCTCGCTGCCACCATCTCCAGCATCGTTGGCTCCAGCCGTCACCCTGTGGGCACAGGAACGGAGCACGGTGACCTGCCTGGGGGGAGCCCCTGCCACCGCCAGCCCTGAGAGGTCCCCCTGGCCCTAAGCAGCCCCGTACCTGTTGGCGTCGTCTGGTCCTGAGGAGGATGGCCCCGACAGCCAGGAGCAGGATGCCGAGGCCGAGGAGACAGCTGCTGCCGCTCATCGTGCAGAGTCCGTCACGGACACACTGAGGCTTGCGGGGTGCCGGCGCCTCTTTTATAGGGACACGGCAGTGAGGTCACAGCCGTGCGGCTGGGGACACCTTTGTGAGGTCACAGCTGTGCGGCTGGGGAAACCTTTGTGATGTTGCAGCCCTGGATGACACCGGGACAATGCTCGACCCCAACGCAGGTACAAGCTCCGTCCTGCAGCCGCCCGGGGCACGCTGCTGCGCCCTGGCTGGGACTGCCATTGCGGAGAGGCCAGGAGCCGCTATCCTGCCTTCCCAATTCCTGCCTGCGCGTGTCTGAGAGGTCAGTCACCGTCCCGCCCTGAGAAGGGCAGAGGTTTGACCAGAAGTTTGAGAAACAAGAAAAAGTAGAGGAGCCTCTGGTGTGACAAAATTTGCTTTAACTGTTGGTCAGCCCTGAAGTGGTGAGGCAGCTGGACTAGATGACAGTTGTAGGTCCCGTCCAACTGATCTGATCTGATCTTTCTATTCTGTTCTGTTCTGTTCTATTCTGTTCTGTTCATGGACTGCCTGGTGGTTAAGAGACTTGAGGACAACTACATGAAGTTGCCAAGGGCGCAGAGAGGATCTGCCGGACAGGGACGCCGGCAGGGCCCGGGGCACCGGTCCCGACCTGCTGCGTCCCCAGCCTCGTGCTGCTCTCGCTGTGAGGCTGGGAACCGCTTTCCTGCCTACTCAATTCCCGCCCGCACGTGTCCCAGAGGTCAGTCACCGTCCTGCCCGCAGAGCAGAAGCACACCGAGGTGCCCCTGGTGTCACTCGTCTGCTCCAGGACAATCCCTGGTGTTTGTGGCAGCACAAGCATGGCCCCCAGGCAGAGCAGGCACCTCTTCAGCATCTTTGCTGCTTCCTGCAGGTTGCGTCTCCAGGGCAGCTCACGAGCTTTGTCCCTCTTTCGTTCGCAGTGCGAGATGGGGTCGGAGGAGGACTCGACAGAACAGGGCACCTCTTCCCCTGCTGCTGGCACCAGCCAGGCGCCCCAGGCCGCGCCACCGGATGCCTCTGAGGACGCAAACTGCCCAATCTGCCTGGACACCATCAACAACAAAGCCTACGTGAGCTGGTGCAAGCACCGCTTCTGTTTTCCTTGCATACAAAAGCGGGCCTGCATAAAAGCCGTGTGCCCAATCTGCCAGCAGCCTGTTCAGTACATCTTCCGCAAGCTGGTAGGTGACAACTATGAGGTGCATAGCGTCAAGAGGAGGAGATCTCGACGCCGCTCTGCGGCAAGGAGGCGGCATCGTTCTTCGGGCCGCCAGCACCGCAGCTCTGCCAGCAGAAACCATGGTGGTGGCCACAACGGGGCCACAGAGAGGGGCCAAAGCAGGTCCCCAAGGCGGCACCAGGATGGCCACAGATGGGATCAGAACACCCGGGGCTACAACTCCTCAAGAAGCAGGAGGCGGCAGCGGAGAACGGCTCGGGATGCTGCTCAGGATGATGGCGGAGCTCCAAGGCAGGCCCCAAAAATAACCTGGGCTTTCGGAATCATGAAAAAGAAAAGGAGCCTTGGGTGCAACATCCTGCGAGTAAGCCAGTATTTCCAAGGGACAGGGGATAACCGGTGCACCGTAGCCCTGCTGGTTAGGGCCAAAGGTGTGGGGCTTTGTGAAAAACACAAAACGCAGTCATTAACCTCCAGGTAGTTTTCCTCAAGTCTCTTAATCTCCAGGCAGATCCTGACCTTGGACTCTTTGCAGAGTCTCATTCATTGGACCTGTCTGAGCCATCTGCCCTGAGACAAGGTCAATGAGCTTTTTCTAACAAGGACCAGTGTCCTGCTTTCAGCTGGGATGGAGTTAACTGTCTTTCTAGTAGCTGGTACAGTGCTGTGGTTTGAGTTCAGTATGAGAAGAATGTTGATAACACTGATGTTTTCAGTTGTTGCTCAGTATTGTTTAGACTAACGTCAAGGATTTTTCAGCTTCTCATGCCCAGCCAGGGCACAAGAAGTTGGCACAGGACACAACCAGGGCACCTGACCCAAACTGGCCAACGGTGTATTCCATACCATGGGCCGTCCCATATAGTGTAGGAACTGGGTGTGGGGGCGGGGAATCGCTGCTGAGGGACTGGCGGGGTGTCGGTCGGCGGGTGGTGAGCAATTGCCCTGCGCATCATTTGTACATTCCAATCCTTTTATTACTACTGTTGTCATTTTATTAGTGTTATCATTATCACTATTAGTTTCTTCTTTTCTGTTCTATTAAACAGTTCTTATCTCAACCCAGGAGTTTTACTTCTTTTTTCCTGATTTTCTCCCTCATCCCACTGAATGGGGGGGAGTGAGTGAGCAGCTGCGTGGTGCTTACTTGCTGGCTGGGGTTAAACCACAACACCCCCACATCCAGGTGAGCGGTAACATGTTGAAAGCCAGCATCACCCTGCTGTGTAAATCAGAGCCAGGTACCAGCATCGCCTCCTCCTTAGGGCTGAGAGGGATCCCAGGTTTCCCTGGGTTTGGAGGGACAGATTAGGCTGCTATTTGGCAGCATATATGAAACCATCACTTCCCTTCTCTGTTTTATTAAATTCAGCATGTGGATTTTATGAGAAAAGATAATTACAGTAGAAAAGGTCACTGTTATCTTCGCTTTGTTGTCAGGGATCGCCCAAGCTGTTTATTGCATCGTGTCTCGGCTGATCAAAACCCAGGCATCTCGGGGACTGGCTCAGGGATGCTGCAACCACGTGAAAAGCATTTGGGCTGTCCTTGACCAGATTCTGCCTGGGACTCTGCTTACACTTTTCACAAGTATTTTATCCCTACAACTTCCAAAGACAACAAGGCAATGTTCTGTCAGCCTGGGCACGGGGCTGTGTTTTCTAACCAGAGGGGTTGGACCCTCATGACTGTTCTTAGCTGGTGCCCACCAGCAGGCCGGCATGGAGGGATGCTGTAGGAAAGTTTTTTGCTCATTTTGCTCTAACTTTAGCAGCTAAAGCAGAAAAAAAAAAAGCTCATTCCTCTGACTCCCAGATTTATGACTCCCAGACTCAGCAGGGTCCCCAGCAAGGCTTGCTGTAGAGGAAGGTTAGCAAGCGAGCACGGGGACAGCCAAGGCCTCTGAAAGAGGCACTGGGTGCCTTGTTCTGCCATGGCTTTTGTCAACAAGGGCACCTCAGCTCAATGGGTCTGAGGCAGCGAAGGTACCACTGGAGGCAGAAGGGAGAGAAGGGCTGCAGGTCTCCCCCAGTCCTGGCAGCACCTCTCATCCCTTGCCTGCCCACACGCTCCCAGTGCCCTGTAGACATTGTCCCCAGCCCCATAGATGTCCATGCCACAGGGGTAAGAAGGTGTTTCAAGCACCATGGAGATGCTGTGCTGCAGGAGGGTGTCCTACAGCCACCTCTCCAGGGTGATACCCTCACTCATTGGCATTTTTTGGGCCAGCTATGGACTCCTGGGGAGCATCGAGCAATCTCCACCCGCCAGCAAAGCACCTCCAGGCAGGCACATTTGGGGCAGCTTTCCTGCCTCTCCTGTGGGATCTCACCCTGAGGTAAGTGATGCAGCAAGGAGGGGCTTGTTCTTTTCTGCCCATGCTTTTCTCTTGCTGCTCAGTGGCTGGGGATTCACGCCAGGACCTATCTTTCCTCTCTCCCTCCCCGGCTCTGGCTGTTCCTCTCTTCTGCCACTCGGGAGAAGGCTGCAGCCAAATCCTGACAGCTGGCTGGTGTAGGGGAGGTTCTTTCCTCAGCCCTCTCTCCCCCGCACACTCCCTTTTCTCCTCTGCAGCACAGGCTTCAGGCAGGTGAAAATTGATTTGCAATGAACTGGTGCCCTGCCAACGCCTGACTCATCCATTCACTCTGCATACATCCCCCCCACTGCTCATAAACCATCGTGCCACTGAGCAGAGAGGGAGCTCTGCAAGAGAGCACAGACATTCAGGAGTTTTAAAAGGGTTTGAGAAAACACTAACACAAACCCAAGCCGCACAGCAGGGCTGATGAGGAGTCACAGCACGCAGAGACAATATCAAGGATTTACTCAGCAGAAGGCAGGCAGCAAAAGGTGAAAATTGGGAACAAAACCCACAGAGCAAGAGAAGATGGTGAGAGGATGGCTGGGGAGGGCAAGGTGCTCAACTGATCCACACCAAGAAGCATGGTATATGGGAAGCTACAACCACGGGGGCTCACGCAGAGCTCATGTTCCAGCTGTGTCTCCTTGTTAACCCAGGATCATGCCCTGCATGCTGTACATGGCCAACATACCAGCAGGCTGGGAACAGTGGGTCTGGAGGACTCTACGTTGGAGTCTAACTCACACGAGCCAGTCCCTTGCTCATGGAGGGGACACCGATTTGCCTCCCAGGGCAAGAAAGGGTCTAGAGCTGCCATTAGTCAGCACCAACGTTTGGAACCCGTTCCTCCCACCGTTGGCTGCAAAGGCGTATCGTCTCCCCATGCCAGCCGCCTTTCCCTGCTCTCGGCATGCAGGATTTGATGGCATCATTTTATTGCCACTGGTGGATGTGGGATTGCTGGAACTCACCAAGCCACATCTCTTGATTTTACCCCAGTGCTCCTGCCCAGCACATGCTCACCCACTGGCCATGACCCCTGTGGGGTGGTGAGGAGCAGCCATCCTGCAGAGCCACGCTCACCCGCCTGCCCTCAAGCTCAGCTGGGGACACCCCAAATCTGAGAAACTGGCATCAAAGCACACTCAGAACCAGCACGGAGGTGCAAGATCCACTGGGGATTTACACTAAAAGCACCCCTTGACTGCTGAGGGTGGGTGCTGATGCAGCTGGGGCCCAGAAGCCGGAGGGGATGAGCCTCAGGGACAGGATGGAGAATGATGCTCTAGAGGGAGGTGAGAGATGGGAACCAGATAACCCATCACAACACGCCTCCTCCAGCCTGCTCAGAGGATGGAGCAGCCCCCAGCCGCACTCCCCGGCTCTCCATCAATGCAGAGCAGCTATATTTCACATGAATCTTAGATAATTAATGTCAAGCAAAAAAATCTGACTCTGAATAGTTAATATACCCACACTGCTCTGCAAAAAATATACAGTCCCTCAACAGGCCTGTTCCAAATAATAATTCAAGTTCTTTAGAAAGCAGGTCAGCAGCACTGAGTAATAAGTTCATTATAATCTAATAAAGTTCATTAGTCCTTGAAAAGTCTAAAATGCAAAAGCAATATTACCGACAAAATCGCCCTCTGGCGGGATCATTTCTGGGTGGGAAAAAAAGGATTTGAGATAAAAGGAAATAAAAATAGGCAGCAAGAATTTGAAATAGGAGAAGACATTGCTGGGAGAATTGGAAACACCTAAAGTACATCCAAAGAGCTGCTTCTCGCCTGCAATAAAAGTGCTGGGCCTCACACATGAAAGAGAAAAGCAGCTATTAATAGCAGGGCAGTCGGGATGGCAGCTCGCTTGTACACGGCTGCACAGCCACCGCTCTGTGGAGAACAGTCAGAAAAAGAAAAATCCCTGTACAAGTGATAATAAAAGCCCTTAATTCAATGTCAGCAGGGTCCGGGTTTGAAGGAAAAAAAAAAAGGAGGCAACGCATGATTCAGCTCCCAGCCACTTGGGGACATCTGTATTCAGGTCCCCTGCGCGCACATATTGCTCCTGCAAAGTCAACAAGAGGAATGAAGGAAAGCAAACAAATACCAGGGAGCCTTCTGGCGCTGCCGGCACGGCCGGCCCTGCCGCCGGGCTCCGCACATGGGAGCTGGCAATAACCTTGTACACGTGCATCTGCTGGCACAGCACAGGTATGGAGAGTCATCATATGCATGCGCTTGCAGGATGGGACCTGCAGTTCTAAAAGCTTTGGGGAAGCATCTCTGCCGTGCAACAATAAAACAGGAAGGCAGCAAATAATGGTCCCAGCCGCAGGAGAGGTTGCGAGCATCCTGGGGTCGCACCTGAACGCAGCTACTGAGTAAGTGCTGCTTGCTGTCCTGCTTTTGCTGGATCCAAATGAAGTAGGGAACAGGGAATCAGCTGCAAATCTGATTTCTTACCCAGGTGGGAAGCTGCTCTGAGGCAGCTCCCTAGGAGAGTAGGGGTCCTGGGGACAGAGCCAACACGCTGGCACCCACCGCTGCCCACCCTGCTGGAAAGGGCAGGGGCAGCACGGACTGCCCGCAGCATGGGCAGGTAACCCACCGAGCCAGCTGCAGGAATAAATCCCTGCTAATGAGAGCCAGGGACAGCACAAATGAGGGCCAGCACACAAATAAGAAGGCCAGAATGTGTCCTTTACTGCAGGTTTTGTGGCTGATCCACTGGGATTTTGCACTCTGCAGAAAAATTACTAGTTTGTCCAAATTTTGGCATTTCAGCAGAGGTGCCAAATGAGAGGTGGCTTTGGCAGCCAAACTGGGGGGCGATACTGTTCCCCCAGGATGGAGAGAGGGTACTGAGGGCAGAGACCTGTCCCAGAGGGCAGCCGCTCCCTGCCCCCAGGGACCCCCAGGGCTTTCAGTGCCCTGGTTCCCAAATGTTCCTTGCCCCTTCCTGGGTGGACGGAGCTTGGGGTGGGGGGGAGATCCCAGCGCTGCTCCCACCCCACATGGAGTGGGAGTGGGGTTTCTGCCGGCAGCAAGGATGGGTCAGACCAGGCAGATGCTGCTACTCCCTCCCCTGCTCTGCCTGTTCTGGTCTTTGTCCTCAGGGAAACAGGATCAGACACTGAGAAGAAGAACAGCAGCAATTTCTCCAGCACATATTGACTAATTTTTTCTCTTTCCACCCCCAAAAAGACAGTTATTGCCATCCTTAACATCATCTAGACAGTGGCCAAACAAGGTTATAAAAGCTCACTTTGCTTAAAAGAAACAGGGATAAGGGGGTGATGTTAAAATAAATACTTCACTTGAGACTTCGTGTTTCAAGCCTTTAAACTGTTTTTCCTTCTTTTTCTATATCTCCAGTGAAAGGCCAACACATTTTAAAAAAATAATTGTTTGCGGTTATAGACAGTTTTTCACTGGATGCTTAACTTGACCCCCACACTCGTCCCTCACCCGCTGCCACAGCCATGGGACACAAGATGCTCTGCAGCCCCCGGGACAAGCCAAAGGACTGTGATAAAAAGCTGTGACTACAACAGTGAACCTCAGACCCGCAGCCCGGCTCTGCCATCAGAAAAATAAAAATAACAGCCATACAGCAGCAGCATCGTGACCCACAGCCACTTCCCAGGCAGGACGGAGGTGCTCTGGAGTGAAGAGCAATGAGGTTCCCAGGAGTGGTAAAGATACAGTCAAATTTTGGGCCAAAAGAGTTAGTTTGAGCCTTTATAAATAATAATAATAAAAAAATGTGAATACATGACACCTGGAATTATTGAAGAGCTTGCCTGAATACAAACAGAGCTTTGTGCAGCGTTACTACCCACTGGGGATGGTAAGGTGCTAAGAAAAGCTTCAGCTTTTACAGGTAGTGCTCAGCATCGAGAGGTGATTTATAGCCAGCACACAGGAGGGAAAACTCTTTCCATATACAGCCCTGTTTGCTGCGCAGCTATAATTATATATTACACTGAACCGCCCTTGCTACACACTGAAGGGCAGAGGAAATGAAAAGCCATATTGCATTTTTCTGACGTTGCCCATCTCTTACATCGTACCGATGCCACATCAGACCCACGTGCCACGGCTTCTGCACCACGCTGGGAAGCCCCCGCACCCACGCCAGGTAACGTCTCTTGGTTTGCTTTGCTGACGGGATAGCGCCACGCAGATTAGATAAAGCATGTCACCACGGGGAAGCAGATACGCCTGGCTTTTTGTGGGGGGAGAAGATGGTGAAGCAGGAGACAGTCCCGGCTCAGGTCCTTGCAGAAGCCTCTTGTGCAAGAGGGTGGGCAGGGAGGGAAGATATATAGAGAGCTCCCTCAGGCCAGCTCTGGAGCCTAGAGTTCCAGGACTTACTTATGAACATGCTGTGGTGGTTTTTGCAGGAAAAAAATTGCAAATTCCTGTGCAAACCCAGGTGTGGGTTTACTGGTGGCCCCTCCAAGGCCCCACCGAGCACCCATGAAGGGATGATCTACATCGCTTGATGTTTCCTGGGCCCACGTTAGCATTTCATCATCACAGCTGCAGAAATACCAACCCTCTTGGAGCTGTGGTGAGAAACTCCACAGTATTACCGCCAGACATCTTCAGCAAGCAATGCTTCAGAGGACACATCTTTGTCAGGGCTGCTTTGTGGTCGCTGGAGCCAGCACTGGTCATAGCTGGTGCTGAGGACGCAGCGGCAGGCTTGTTCCTCACCCTGGGGTAATTTGTCTCAATCAGCCAGAGACAAAAAATAAAGATCTGAAGGAAGAACACCACAATCTATTCAAACTACAGGAAAAAATATTGGGAAAGAGCTTCAGGTAATGAACTTAAAGATTGATTCCATTAACTAATGTTGTGATGGGCTGCAAATTAAAGCTTAGAGGGATGGGAAAGAGGCTGCAATTATCAGAATATCGTGAAGCTGAGAGAAAATATGAAGTGGCAGAGAAAACTTCATTATCATTAGAGGTAGTATTTCAGATTCTGATTTCAGTGACACTATGTAAATTCAAAATAATTCCAGAGGAACAAGCTGTATTTCCTCAGGGACACCCCAGCATCCCTGGCTGGCTCACAGGACTCTTCAGGATACAAGGGGAAAGGAGAATGCATTTCCTGGTTCTTTCCTAGAGTCTAGATACATCACTGGTAGCCAGAAAAATTCAGAGCTAAACAGTTTTCTGGTAGAAATTAGTGATGTGTCAAACCCAGGAAGTTCCATGGAGATTTTGATCAAATTCAGCTGGAAAACAGGCAGGGTTGGGACTGCCCTTGAGACAGATTCCCGAGGCTCCAACAGTCCATAGAGCTGGGGCAGAACTACATGCATCTCCAGGGAGAGAAATATGGTGGTTTTTTCGAGTCAGAACAAATCTAAAATCAAGGGGGAAAAAAAACCAAAACCCAAAACCTGAGGGCACACATGCCTTCAGACACATCTGCTTTCAGAGCAGCTCCCTTTAGAAAGCACATCTGACACAGCACCTACGCGTGACACAGCCCTTTGACAAGTGATGCAAACCCCAGCTTAAAATTGCTCATCAAATGTCGTCAGGGGGCAAACACAGCCTATTCTAGCCCAAATATAGCTCCAGACCGTACAAATCATCTAGAGTTAAAAAAAGAAGGATATCTAAAGGTCCATGAGCAGGATCTGAGGAGGAGGGGATGGGAGATGCAGGCTCAGTGTGAAATCGTCCCACCTTTGAAGTCAACAGGAGTTTAGTCTTTGACTTCAGCAGGGTGAGGATTTCACAGGTGTCTATAAACAGATCTGAAGCACCTCTTCAGGGGAGGGTGGACAGCACGGGCTGTATCCTGGTTTCACCCCAGGGAGCTGGGCAGTACATTTGAGCCCAGCAGGCAGGAGCTGGACCTATGTCTAAGCCAGCCAGAGCAGCTCGTACATTCACATCCCAGTACAGCACAAGGCACAGTCACTGCCCGCAACCGATTTGGGCTGCTTCTGGTGTTTTGCCATGACCAAGAGTCCTGTTTAAGGTGGAGGTTTTCCTTCTCCATTTAACATCAAGGATCCCACAGCCACGTTACGCCTCTCAGCCCAGGGATGACCCACAGCCCCCAAACCCGCGTGGAGGGCAGCACCCTGCCCCAGGAGGGGGAACCATCCCCCAGAGATGCTCAGCACTAGGTTTGCAGCACTGAAATTGCTAAGCTCTGAGATTAAGATGGACTACGGTCAGAGCAGACCTGGGGTACTAAACACTGTCAGATTTGACTGCAGATGGGCAGCACAACATCCCTGGGTCCATCAGTAGGTGCATGTGTTGCTGCGGGGAGGCAATGCCTTGTACAGGCTGCCCAGCCATGCTTGGAGATGGTATGTCCAAGGCCAGGATGAGATACGCTCCTACCACAGCCAGTCTGCAGATGAAATAGGTTTCATTAAACTGGGCTTTGAGGAAGTATATCATCCAATTTTGTAGCAGTCCTTCAAACGGGAGAGGTTTGGCCAAGTCCACATTAGGATCATTTGCTGGTCCAGTAATAACAGGTATGTATGCAGCAGCAGATTTCCAGGTGACATTATGATACTGGCAAAAATCTGCATGCATTTAGAGCAGCAAAAAGTGCTTCCAGCTTATGTCTCAGAGAGAACTGGCATAAGCCCTGCAACAAAAGTACCTCCAGCTGGTGTGAGGTGAGTCTATGCCAGGAGGGCTTGCAGGTCTAGTGCTACCTTGTCTAGCATGGGCCACACTTACACTGTGAGCGGGACAGATGTGGCACGTCACATCGGATTAGCGTGAAGCTAAAACACTCGTAACATACCCACACAAGCTGTGGCTTGCAACAAGACCCTGCGGAGGGCTCCCAGGAATGGGAACTACCCTAGAAGTGGTCCCACCGCTGCCTGCTTGAAGGTTAGCACAGCGGCAGGATGCAACAGCATTTAAATCATGTATCTCCAGGAGATATTGTTTCCCTGGAGCTGTTTTGTTTCCCAGAGCTGTGGATGCATCTCCCAGCCCCTTGGCTGATACAACCTTTTCCCAACACAGTTCCCAGGCACCGTGAATGCTTGCACTGGTATTTCTTCCCCTCCAAACCTTGCCAGTACCAAAGGAGTTAAAATAATGATATAATCTTTCCATGGCTCAGCAATTCTGGATGATGGAAGAACAGACATTTACTACTTGGATCAATAATTTGAGATGAAAGGAAAAAAATCTCACAACACCAAAATATGGGACTATATTCCAGTTTCTGCAGAGATCCCATGCAGACAGTAAGAAGCATGGGCCAGCAGCAACAGCACCAGCTTTGGGCTTCCAGCTGTGAGCTTCTAAGATCTGGTTCTGCTGATGACCATCTTGGGCAAGGATGGCATTTCTCAGGTAGCATTTCCAACCTTGAGTAACAGCACCTCATGCCTCTGAATAAAAGCCACCAAGGGGGATACTGTTCTTTCCAGGGGCTCTTGGTTTGCTTACTTAGTTTATTTGCTGTTTAAAGCTAATTTGAAGGTTGAAAGCAGCAGCTTTTCTAGCACAGTTGTTGCTAAGATTGACTTTGCCTGTTGGTCAGGAGTGACTCTGCTTGGAGGTAGTGGCTGTGGACCAGGCAGGTAGTGCAGGACTATCCCGGGCTATTATCAGAGCTCTGCTGAGGAATTTCAAGCAGATACCACTTGCCAAGTCTGAACACAAAGGACAGAAAGAGGAGGGAGAGAAGAGCTGGTCCCAGCACAGGGTAATTTGGATGGGGACCCTGGCCTAGCCTTGCTCCCAGGACAAGGGGCAAATCAAGGTCCTGGCTCACAGCAAGGTCAGGAGCATTTTGTTTGGGCAGCAAGTCTCTCCTCACACAGCACTGTATAAAATAGTCCCTTGCTTTATAACTCTTGGCACACAGGTAACACTTGGCCTCAAATCCCCTTTTAAATTCCTCACACTCTTTGATTTTCTGCTCTCCATGTTCAGGGCCAAAATTGACTTCATGCATTATAACCCTCTGGTTTATGCTACTAAGGAGCACCTTCCCCAACTCACTGCTCTACTGGGCTGGATTTATTTAAAATATTTCTTTTGATCTGGGTTTTTCAAAGAGTAATAAGAGCTTTTCACATACTAACACCAATTCAAGACCAACAGGGCAATATTTGAAGAAGATGGGTTGTTCTAGAGGTGGGTTCCTGCAACAAAAAAGCGGGGCTTTGCTGGCACTGGGTAACTGGGCACCCAGTTTTTGGCCCTCCAGTTGTCCACCCTCAGTGCAGGATCTCAACACTTCCCACTCATTGCACAACACAACACCCCTCCATGCTGGTTTCATGAATGGTTTCACATGGGTGCAGGAGATGAACCAGCTGGTCAGAGGCTGCAAAACCTGGGGCTCAAGGTAGGTGTTCTGGCTTGCCATAGGTTGCCCTGACCACTAGATACTTTAAACTAGGTTTGAAGGGGGTAAGGGATAAAACTAGGCACACCAGAGATGAGCCTGGGGGCAGCACGCCAATGTTGGGGGTGGATTCGATAGGCCAGCTCAAATGCATCTATGCCAACGCACGCAGCACGGGCAATAAACAGGAGGAGCTGGAAGCCATCGTGCAGCAGGATAGATGTGACTTAGTCGCCATCACGGTAACACCGTGGGACAACTTTCATGACTGGAGTGCTGCAATGGATGGCTATAAGCTCTTCAGAAGGGATAGGCAAAGTAGAAGAGGTAGTGGGGTGGCTTTCTGTTAGGGAGTGTTTTGACCATACAGAGCTACACCATTGTGATGACAAGACGGAGTGCTTATGGGTGAGGATAAGAGGGAAGGCCAATAAGGCAGATATTGTGCTGGGAGTCTGTTATAGACCGCCCGACTGGGTTGAAGAGATGGGTGAATCATTCTACAAGTGTCTGGCAGTAGTCTCAGAATTGTGTACTCTTGTTCTCAAGGGGGACTTCAACTTTCCAGACGTCTGCTGGAAACACAACACAGCAGTCTAGGAGGTTCACTGGAGTGTGTGGAAGAGAACTGCTTGACACAGCTGGTGGGTGAGCCTACCAGGGGAGGAGCCTCACTAGACCTACTGTTTACAAACAGGGAAGGACTGGTGGGATGTGTGATGGTTGGAGGCCGTCTCGGGCTTAGTGACCGTGAAATGACAGAATTCTCAATTTTTGGTGAGGCAAGGAAGGTGGTCAGAAAAACCACCGCTATGGACTTCCAGAGGGCAAACTTTGGCCTCTTCTAGGTACTGATTGAGAGAGTCCCTTGGGAGACAGTCCTGAAGGGCAAAGGGGTACAGGAGGGATGGATATTCTTTAACAAGGAAATCTTAATGGCTCAGGACCAGGCTATTCCCACGTGCCACAAGTCAAACCGCCGAGGAAGAGGAAGATGACCAGCCTGGCTGAACAGGGAGCTTTTGCTAGGAGTCAAGGAAAAAAAGAGAGTTTAAAATCTCTGGAAGAAAGGGCAGGCAACTCAGGAGGAGTACAGGGATCTTGTTAGGTCATGCAGAGAGGAAATTAGAAAGGCAAAAGCTCAGCTAGAACTCAATCTGGCCACTATTGTAAGGGACAACAAAAAATGTTTTTACAAATATGTTAACAGTAAAAAGAAACCCAAGGAGAATACCTATCCTTTAATGGAAACAGAAGGGAACATTGCCACCAGAGATGAGGAAAAGGCTGAGGCACTTAATGCCTTCTTTGCATCAGTCTTTAATAAAGAGACTGGTTATCTTCAGGGCACTCTGCCCCCTGAGCTGGAAGGCAAGGACGAAGAGCAGAATATACCCCCCATAATCCAGGAAGAAATAGTTAGTGACCTACTACACCATCTGGACACTCACAAATCTATGGGACCAGACAGGATCCATCTAAGAGTACTGAGGGAACTGACAGAGGTCCTTGCCAAGCCACTCTACATAATCTATCAGCGATCCCAGTCAACAGGAGAAGTCCCAGAGGACTGGAAGCTTGCCAACGTGACATCCATTTACAAGAAGGGTTGGAGGGAGGATCTGGGGAACTACAAGCCTGTCAGCTTGACCTCAGTACTGGGGAAGATTATGGAACAGTTCATCTTGAGAGCGCTCATGCAGGGCATGCAGGGGATCAGGCCCAGTCAGCATGGGTTTATGAAAGGCAAGTCCTGCTTGACCAACCTGATCTCCTTCTACGACCAGGTGACCCACCTAGTGAATGAGGGGAAGGCTGTGGATGTTGTCTACCTGGACTTAGTAAGGCCTTTGACATCGTCTCCTGGCATACTCCTCGAGAAACTGGCGGCTCATGGCTTAGACAAGTGTACTCTTCGCTGGGTAAAAAGCTGGACGGATGGACGAGCCCAGAGGGTTGCGCTGAATGGAGTTAAATCCAGTTGGTGGCCAGTCACAAGTGGTGTTCCCCAGGGCTCAGTATTGGGGCCACTTCTGTTTAATATCTTTATCAATGATCTGGATGAGGGGGTTGAGTGAACCCTCAGCAGGTTTGCAGATGACACCAAGTTGGGAGGGAGGGTTGATCTGCTGGAGGGTAGGGAGGCTCTACAGAGGGCTCTGGACAGGCTGGACCAACGGGCCGAGGCCAATTGTATGAAGTTCAACAAGGCCAAGTGCCAGGTCCTGCACTTGGGTCACAGCAACCCCACACAGCGCTACAGGCTTGGGGAGGAGTGGCTGGAAAGCTGTCTGGCAGAAAAGGACCTGGGGGTGCTGGTTGACAGCCGGCGGAATATGAGCCAGCAGTGTGCCCAGGTGGCCAAGGCGGCCAACGGCATCCTGGCCTGCATAAGAAACAGTGGGGCCAGCAGGAGCAGGGAGGTGGTTGTTCCCCTGTACTCGGCACTGGTGAGGCCGCCCCTCGAGTCCTGTGTTCAGTTTTGGGCCCCTCACTACAGGAAAGACACTGAGGTGCTGGAGCGTGTCCAGAGAAGGGCAACCAAGCTGGCAAGGGGCCTGGAGCACAAGTCTTGTGAGGAGCGGCTGAGGGGACTGGGGCTGTTTAGTGTGGAGAAGAGGAGGCTGAGGGGAGACCTTATCGCTCTCTACAACTGACTGAAAGGAGGTTGTACTGAGGTGGGTGCTGGTCTCTTCTGTCAGGTGGCTGGAGATAGGATGAGAGGAAATGGCCTCAAGTTGTAGCAGGGGAGGTTTAGGTTGGATATTAGGAAAAATTTCATTACTGAAAGTGTTGTCAGGTATTGGAACAGGCTGCCCAGGGAAGTGGTTGAGTCACCATCCCTGGAGGTATTAAAAAAGCAGATAGACAAGGCACTTCAGAACATGGTTTAGCAGGCATGGTTGATGGTTGGACTCGATGATCTTGAAGGTCTTTTCCAACCTAAATGATTCTATGATACCATGGTTTGCATCACACCTCCATCCCCAACCTTGGCTTATCGCCCTGTACATCCTAGTTTGCATTCAGCGTTTTACAGGGTTGAAAACAGTGAAGAAAAACAGCAAGCACTGAAAGTAGGAGAGAGAGTGGGAGTTTGATTTAAGTCAGGAACAGTGTCAGCATTCACGACTCCACTGTAATTGCAGCGGAACAACATCTCCTCTCTGAAGAGCAAATGCCAGCACTGCTCCAGCCCCAATCCAGGCACGTGCTGCCCAAAGGGCTTCTTTGTTTTGTGAGCCAGCCCACGGAGCCCACTGGGCTTTGCTGTGCTGCAAAGGCTTCCTGCGGCACGCACACAGGGTGCAAATTTTCCAGGGGTGTGGAGCATCCCAGGGCACAAGTGCTGGAAGCTTCCTCACCCACCACAATCTTTGCACACCAGCAAGCATCACATCAGTGGCTGACACCATCTCAGCAAACCAAGGAGCTAAAATCAGTCCGCTGGCCTGAGTGACATCCTACAAATAAATCACTTGTCTTTGCAAAAGTCACTGGAATATGAGGCTGAGCCAGGCTATATAGCACTGACCACCCTGTGGGCTTCTCTGCAGCATGCTCCAGCTGTTTCTAAGAAGCTTCCCACATAGCCCAAGAGACATTCACCTATACGTTGACCTGCAGAGCCTACATCTCAGCAGTGCTCCTGCATGGGATGGGTGCTGGCTGCAAGGCAGCCTCAGGGCAGCGGTGGAGGAACCACGCTGCTGGTTCAACAGCCCCTGCGCTGTGTGGGATGGAGCAAAGCACATCTGTTTCTCAGCCAGCATCCCTGCTCCAAATCACTTCCTGAACAAGCCAAACTCCAGGCTCCAGCCTGGTATTTTGGCAGGTGCTTACAGCTTCTGTGCAGAGTCACAGGCTCCCTCCCCTCCCCACCTCTGCAGCCTGGAGATCTCCCCTCACTTGCTGTGAAGGTTCACCCTGGGCCTGACTTGCTCACGGCCATCCAGGGAACACCAAGAGGACTAGCACAGCTCAGGTCCCCGGGAACCCTCGGGACTTTTCAAACACACTTAGATCCAACACATGGGGACAGCAGACACACCACCCAGATCTGCATCTGATGGAGTAAAGCCCCAGCAGGCTGAAAGCACCAAAGGACCACACTGTATTAGCTGTGACAACCAAATACCCTGGCCACCACGTCCATGTGCCTTTCAAAGGGGTGGCAGTGGGTTAGCCGTGGCTGTGGATTTGGCTTTGGAGGCATGGATAACTTCACCAGGACTTCCCCCCGCACGAGTGGGCACGGTGCAAGCATCCACACCACGGACAGGCACAGGCTCTGACAGTAAGGTTTTTTAACCACTCGGCCCTGGAGTTTGTTTCCCCAATAGAAAATGCTAATTAGAAAGCTATTGACTTTCCTTAATCCCTGCTAAACACAACAAAAGTGGACGTTGAGCTTCCGCTGCACCATACTAACACGATGCACACCGGAGGCAAACTCCGCAGCCCCTCCTGGGGAGGCTGGATGTGTGTGGGAAGGACAGACAGACCTGGCCTCTGCTTGTAGGGGGAAAGGGTGCTTGAGGCAGCAGGCTCCTGCCCCTCCTGCCTGCTGCACCAGTGCTGATCCATAGTCTCCTTCTGCAGGTACACGATTGCCCTTCACCGATGCAGAGAATGGGAGAATCACAGTGTTTCTCTGAGAAAGGTGTTAAAGATAACTTGGCTACTAGAAAGGGCAGGATGGAGTATTTGGATGGATGCAGAACAATCTGATTTGTTTTCTGCTTGCCCCAGCACCCCAGCCCACGTCTCCTCTGCAGGACACCGACCCCACTGCTTTGTGGAAGAGCTTCCTATGCCACATTCAACCCTTCACCCCCACTTCATCCCCTTGCAGAGTCAGGCCAAGAGATCTTGTCATCTCCTAAAGGATGGCTCAGCATAAGTGCTTTTGACAATACAATACAAAGCAGGAACAGGAGGCAGATTCGCATTCTACACCTGTGCCAACATAACAACCACCCTACAAAGCTGCACATCCCACCCTGCCTCAGCCTGGCAGCCGCTGCCTCGGCAAGCTCCAGACTTGGGCTACACTCGCTGGTGCACAAAGACAGATTTTGTCAGCAATCAGGAGCTCAGTTACCCCACTCCAATTAATGTAAGATTTTGCTGAGAGACCTTTTGCAGCACTGACAAATGGACCTAAGGTTAAGGAGATACAGGGCACCAGTGCTGGCCCTGCTTATACCCACACCACCTTACCCAGCTCTTTTGAACACAGAGGGGGGAAGGATGGACCAGATTAGCAGCTGTGAATATACAAAGTGAATGCAATGAACCTGCTCATGCTGAGCTTGGCACTTCAAGATGATATTAGAAGATAATCATTTCACTTGGCATTGTCCAGAGGCAAACAGAGCCAGGCTTCTGCAAAGTCTACGAAAATATGAGCACTAGAGGCAGGACTTTCTAAAACATCCACGTGATGTAGGGGCAAGCCCGTCACGATTTTTCAAGATACCCCTAAATGCTCTCCAGATCCCCAGCTCGTGATCCACAGATGCATGAGCAATCACCTGGCATGCAAAGCAATGGAAATCCAGCCTCCTGCTGCTTACTGCATCAGACCCCTGCTTGAGCAAGGGCTGTTCTTTCCACCCGAGCAGAGCCCTGCTCCATCCCCAACCTCAGCCTTCTTCACCACCACCCAGGCTACCCACAAACTTATTTTCTCTATAATATGTACCTTGCCCTACATTATTGAAATATATGCCTGTGAACCTCAGGATGTGGCGGAGGATGCCGAGGCAGTGACATGCAGCAGAGAGGCTGCCAACCCATCAATACAGAGCCCAGATCGTTATTTATGTGCACTCACTCCAGGGTGTCCTCAGACACCACCTGAATCCTAATGCCACAGCCCTCCTTAGAGTGGCTTCGCTACGTTACAAAGACAAACTCCCTCAGACAACAGCAGCGCGGGTTTGTTGCTAACTATGAGCTTTTTATGTTTGCAACGTGCCAAGGTAAGGAGCCAGTAACAGCCACACATGTCAGGGAAGTGGACCTAGTGAGCAAAAAAATCGGTGCCCGGTCTAGGGCAGACGTACCAACACATAGCTCAGATCTCCAGCCCTTCGCCTACAAGACGTGCTGCCGTGGTGAGGACAGAGAAATAGCTGCTGGCCTCACTTGGGCAGAAGCACCCAACAGCACGCTTGTATTTTCCTGGCCACTTTTCAGTCTCACTTTGCTTCACTTTCTGATTTAAAAAGTGATTTGCAGCTTCAAGCAGATATTTGAAGCAAGCTGAGTGCTGTTCTCAATGAAAAAAGAAGTCCCAAAGCCTTCTGTGGAAAAAAAGGACAGGTTTGCTTTTATTAGGCTGGAATTGCACTGTGGACTTGCTTCTATGTCATGTTTTATGTTTTCCAAGCGCTGCATAGGATTAGCTAGTTAATTAATACTTAGTATTATCCTCACAGATGGAGAAAGCTTCTAAGAACTTAAGGTAAAATATTTTAGCAATACAGATTTGTGCCAACCTAAATTTATACTCCTAAGCATAATGAGATTAGTAACAGGAAAAAAACAAAATGAGAGTAATAAAATACAGATCCCTTTTATGCAGATACTGGTCTTTTTGCCTTTAGAAGTCCCATTCTCACCCTACACAGTGAGAAGGTTTAAACTCCTTCTTTCATTTTTAATCAAAGTAGAGATTACCAGCCAGGGCGCAGGGACCTTGCAGGAGCTGCAGAACAGCAAGTGGCATTGCAAGGGATGGGTGCCCCGCTGCGATGCTCTGCAGAGGGGATTGGGCAAGGCACAGCCAGCCCAAATCACAGCAACAGGGGTCTGGCTGCAGACACCTCCCACTCCCCAGCTCCCCAACTGCCATAGCCCATCCTCATCACTGTGCGGGTCTGGACAGGGCTGAGCTGAGCCCATGGCAATGCTTAATACCAGCATCCAGCTACTGCATCTGCTGCAGATGGGCAAGATTTGTGGCAGCTTGTGCCACTGTCCCTGGACCAGTCACTGCCCCACGGCTACCAAAAGGGCTCAGCACAGCAGAAGCATCCCATGTGGGAGTGCAAGATAAAGCTGGCTCAGCCACAGCTCATTCCCACCTCCAGACCTGAAGATTTTAGAATATTTTCCTGCTCCAAGTCAGACAGAAAAAAGTCACTAAAAGGAATCCAGACAAGGTCACTAAACATTTTATTTTGAAATACTACTTTTCACGCCAACCTTTTCAGCTACTTTCAATAGAAGTTTCAGTTCAATTGTTTTGACAGAGATTTTCAAGGTTGCTTCAGGATGAAAAATTCAGATTTGCACTGAAAAATGTAAAAATAAGGTATAAATTCAAAGCTGGATCTAGCTCAGGTTGGGTTTGCTTTTGGCGGAGGGGCAGAACAGATGATCTCCGCAGCTCCTTCTAGCCTCAGCTTTTCCATGTTTCCACGCAAACTATTTTAAAACGCTTTCAAATATTTTGTCAGGAAGAGCCTTCTCAAAAAATAGCCTTTTTGTCAACAGTTGAATCTTAGCAGTAAAAGAGCATTTCACTTGAAAAATGCCATTGGACTCAGTGGGCTCCATAACTTCATATGCTCCCGGCTTAAATCAAACTCAGCTGTAACTTGCTCCCAGTGTGGCTGCTCTTCCCCTCAAATTACATGACCCTCTGCTCAAGTCATTTAGGAAGAGAAAATCCTGAGCAATTAGCACTGAATTTTATCTTCTGTTTCATGTAAAGCTTGCCTAGCACAGGCTAGAAAAGCAACTGCAATGGGGATGGCATCACGTTAAGCAGGCTTAGGGTCTGGCTGAGTCCCTGGAGATGCTTTTTGGGTGTACACAGGCTGCCCAGTCTGCTCTGGCATTCGGGGTATTTGCAGCATCCAGCACTCCTGTTTCCCAGCCTCCAGCCCCAAGCACCCCACACTGAAACAGCCTCCAAATCACGAGTCTCCCAGCCCCAAATCTCCTACACCTGCAGAGCAGCCTGAAGCTCCCAGCACCAAGCCAGCCCATCCCACTCAGCGCACACAGTATCACCATTTCCCAGCCACACAGGTACATGAGTCACCTCAGTCCTTTCAGGCTCTATTTCTGGCTCCCTACACACACAATAGGATCAACAGCTGATGTATCAACATCCCTTTTTATTTTTTCCTTCCCCAGAGCAACACCCCATCCATTCTGGGGGTGGGGGGAGGACATGCCCATGCTGTCAGTGCCACAGCTCTCTTGCTACCAGACTCACTCACGGGTTGCTGGGGCTGTTTGCTCCCCAGGCATTTCACTTATGGGGAGACGGGGCTGGTATGATTTCAGAGGTCAGAGCTAAAAGTTGGGGTGCGCGGGGGGACAGTTGCACGTCTCCCGTTGCTTGGGCACAGCTACTCCCAGGGTAGCATAACAGTGTCTCACCTGGAGTGAGGGCAGCTGAGCTTGCATTGCTCCAGCTACCTAACATTATTTTGGGAAACAGCAACTGGTGGCAGTCTGGTAAGAGGGAAAAACCCCCAAATTCTCTGGGGACTTCACTGGAGAATTAGAAATAACTAAGCAAGGGCAGCAAAAGGCCTCCTTACTGGAGCACCACTCGCCAGCCTGGGAAAAGAGCAACCCTGGAGCATGAAACCCATGAAAGGGCTCCTTTCCCTAAACTTCTGCTCCCATAACATGAGAGGACAAGGAGCATCCCCAGGGCATCTGCAGGTTCCAGTTTTTCCTCAGGGGAGAGAAAGCAGCTCCTGCATCAGCCAGGGGACAACGATGCTGCTCCCTGCTGAGGGCAGGCTGGCCAGGTAGACATGGCCTTCCCCAGGTGTTCCCAGCAAAGACTAGCTGCTCCTTTGATTCTGGGCAAGGAAAGATGATCCTTTGAGCAGAAGCTTCCTGCAGCCTTCCCAGCTGTGCAGGATTATCATCTCAGTTACACCTTAAAATAGACCAGAGCATTTGCCTCTTTCACTTTGTGTAGAGGCTGCGATAATTAGAACAAAGAGGAGACTGAACTTTGCAGCAACGGGAACTTCAGTGGGGAGAGATCACATTGGCAGGAAAATCAATCTGCTGCAAAAAGGGAAAAGAAAAAAAAAAAATCAAGCCATGAAGCCAGAGCTGCTTCAATAAGACTAACACCATGTTCAGCCAAATTAGGGTCCCCCAATTAGACAGCTCAGATTAAGCAAAGACTGGCAGAAGATCTGTCCAGGAAAAAAAAATCTGACCTAAATAAGACATTTTCAAAGATGAGATCAGTGTGGAGAGCAGCTGTGGTCCTGAGCAACACATCCATCCTCAGCTGGGTCGAGGTCTGAACCAAGAAGGTCCCATCCTGCTCTCACTGGCTACAGCAGCACTGGCCCCAGCAGAAGGAGGGCCAGGCTTGCAGGGATGCACAGCCACCAGGTGAGACATCCCAAAAGGAGTTAACACACCACGCACTGCAGGAATATTAATTCAGGCCTCTTGTTTGTAATCTTAAGGATTTAATTTTAGAAATTACAGCTCATCAGGAATTACTCACTGAACCTGGAAACAACAGATGAAAGGAAGAAGTACAAGCACTCCTGCCAGCCACTTCTTAAAAATAGCAGGACACAGGAGCCAGCCTGGAGAGGGAGCAGAGCCACCGCATGCTGGGACCAGGAGCAGCACTGCGGGACAATCTGGGAAGCTGGCAACCTGAAGAGCACTGATGCAAAGTGCTGAAGAGGTGACAGAGAAGGTCCCACCGGCGTGGGGTCACAGCCGTCAGCCCTGCTTGCCCCATGGCTGAGGGTCTCTGCCGCAGGGTGCAGCATCCCACACCAGCAACCGAGGCTCTGCCCAGCTCTCCTTCTCCAGCAGAGCAAACATTACACCTGCCCAAACCACACAAACCCGAAGCCAGGCTGAGACAGGCACAGCACCCCCAAATCCCATGCCATACGCTGAGCCCCTGCTACAGACACAGTCGGGAATCACTGTGGGGTACGTTGTGGTTTGGGGTCTGTGATGGGTCTTTTTCTGCTTCCAAACGCCACTTGTCCCCACTGCACGTGCAAGGCTTGGGCAGCACAGCCCAATCTCCCTCTGAGCCTCAAATCCTTCTGCCAGCGTGTGGGAGTCAGGAGCTTTGAGAAATCATCAGTGGCAAGCAGCTAGCTGGGAAACGAGAATGCAAGGGCGCCGTGATTTAGGAGAAAGCCAGGGAAGCACCTCTCAGCTTTCTGTCATACCACAGCGCTCCAGCAGCTGCAGCACAAACCTCTTCAGGGCCCGGACATGTCAGTGGTGCAAACAGGGCCAGATCCAGGGCTGGTGTAAGCCAGCATCACCCTTGCTGTTTGCAGCAGTCCTCTGCTAGGGCAGGGTCGGGGAGCACAGCAAAGCCCTCTGCACAGGGCAATGCAGCTTGCCCAGCACTTACAAGCTGGGAACAAGCTTCTGCAAGAGAGCAATTGCTGCCTGTCAAGCTGGGGGGTTTGCAGGGGGGTAGGGATGTATTTAAGGTGCCCCTGCTCACCTCACAGGGGTGCGTTGTACGTCCCCCTGCATCGCCCCAGGCTCCTGCTGGTCTCTGCCAGGGATGGAGACCAAGCCAGCGCTGCCACCTCCGTATCCCGATGGTGACCTTTGGGAAGAGAGACTGGATGGGCTCTTGGATCAGCAGCCCAGGAGGGGATCACAGCCAGGACAGGCAGCAAGGTCCCCAGGGACCCTGCCGTCACTCCCAGCCCCACTTCTGCGGCTGTAGCACACACCAATATGTAACACGCCTGCGGGGCCCAAAAATGGAAAGCTCCAAGTGCTATATTTAGCCTCTTGTTTATAGAAATACATCATTTGGTTTTGTAATGGATTTTGTAGACTATTAAACTCATTTCTGGTGTTTGGAGAGGACAAAAGTTATCCCAGACTCAGCAGCCCACCTCACCCCATGCTGGCACGCTGCTGCGGGGCCACCCAGCATCGCGCTCCCCCTTTCTTTGTGCCTTTGGCATCCTCAGGAAATTATGCAGCATTATTAAACAGCCTTGCTCTGACCCAGCCATCCAGTTCTGAGGCAACAGTGGCCACACACACAACACTCACTTTAACAAATAATTATGCTTTCCCTCAATATTACCTTCACCCTTGCTGGGAGCCCGGACCCCCCCCAGCTCAGCAGCCCCCCACCTCCGAGTGAGAACCACAACCGCCCCAAGCACTTCAGGCTGCAGCCCGCGCTCCCAATCTGAAATTCAATTAAAGCAAACATTATTTTGCTGTCACCCAGTCAGAAAACATTACAACACATTGCACATCAGATGCAGTTGGAGGCAAAACAATTCCCATTGAGAGGGAGGGTCTCCCTGGGCACTCGCTCTAAATGACACCCGTTTATGGTGCCTTTCAAGTTAGCATTTAGGTTAAACCCAGACAGTTATTTAAATAATCAGCTAAATGGCACTGCTTAGCCTCTGAGGCCTCCAGAAGTTCACCAGAAGGTAAAGCCTCATGAGTCAGATAAGCTGATAGGAAAAGGAGACCCAGCTGGTGGCTGGTACCAGCCCAGGACCACCCCGGTGCTCAGCCCCCTGCTCCTGGGAGCAGGACACAGCACAGCAGACCCCTGCAGAAGCTGGACCAGCACCCACCTCCTCCTCCCTCACCTCCAACCCGCAGCCCCATTTTACACTCTAATTTCTGCAAAAACGATAAGTTTAATTTGAAAGGGCATAATTCTTAATTTATGTGTTGTCATGAACAAAGACAGCAAAAGTAGGTCATTTCATTATCTGCTGCCTGAGTATTTTGCCAAGGAGCCAAGACATAAAGCTAAACAAAATCATCACCCAAGGTTTGGGACTGTTTGTGAAAAAAATATTACGGTTATTTTTCTACTTGCTTGATTTGCACATCTTGGATTGCAGAGCATATTTAGTTTGGCTTTATAGCATGCATTTATTGTGACTGTCATATTCGATAATGCTGCCTATAGTCAAAGAGCAATCTTTCATGGATACAGTGTCTCAATTTATAATTCAATATCACAGCTTTGAGAACTTGTACAATAAGTCAGCCAACAACAAAAAAAGCCTAAAGTGTCTCCATGCAAATAAACATGTCATGGCATGAATGAACACCTTCCAAGAAAAGGACTGCCACTTTCCCTCCTTGCTTCATACCGCTGCAGCCAGCTGAAGGACACGAGGGATGGAGCTGCCCAACCTGTGGGAGCTGTGCCCAGGTCCTGCCAGTCTCCCTCGTGATTTTGGGAGATGCTGCCAGGGCAGGGAGAACAGCTCAGGCTGGAGAGGGACTGCACCATCTGTTTTGTGACTCCACGAAGGAGCCCTCAATTGCAGGCTCGCCACACCACTCCCCCACAGGAGGACCTGGCCACCTCCAGAGCCCACCAAGGCATGGCTTTTCCTCAGGCACCCCGTCGCACGCAGCCCAGGGACGGACACAGCCATGCTTGGAAGAGCAGCAAAGACTCAACGAGAGCCACCTATGCACTAGGTCCTACTGCACCCAGGGTGCACCACCTGGGCCCCCCAGCCCTCTGCCCACAGGTAGGAACCCCACTGAAGCCCAAACACCCACCACAGAGGCTAAAGCCATACTGCTGTCCTACCTGCATCCAGTCCTGTCCTCTGCTGTCCTGGCTTCTTGACTGGTCTCCTGGGGGACTGCAGACGTACTCTGTGGGTGGCTTTGTCTCCAGCTCCACCTCCTGCATAGCTTCAGACTGGTGGGACAGCCTTGCTTTCAGCTGTTCCTGATGTTCTGTCACTGTACTTGGAACTATTAATGAACATTAGTGGTGATTATCATCAACTACTCTGCTCAGCCCCAGGGGATAGTGCCCATGGTGGTGAGACCACCACTACAGCAGCCCAGCTCCTACTACTCCCTAAGACTTGGCTCATGCTGGGAAGTGCGGAGGGAAGAGCAGAAGCTTATATAGAGCAGCTGGGTCCCAGGTGAGGCTGGTCAGGACAATTAAGACCAGTAACAAAAGCAGGGCCTGGCACGTCCTTGGTCAGAATAGTTTTTTTGTTGTAGATGGTGACTCTAGCTCTGGGTGCGCCCCTGGGTGGGAGGAGTGGTTGTCAGCCCTGGTCCTTAAGAGCTAGAGGGACTTTGGCTAGAGCTACTGCTGTCACAGTTCCTGCCCCCAGCACCTCTTGGGGTGCCTGAGGTAGGTACAGTAGCCTGGCCCCAACTGGTAGGGCTGTGTCCTTGCCAGGGCATGGTGTGGCTGTGTCTAGGGTCACCAGCACAGCCTTCCTCGGAGCCTTGCAGAGCATGATGGCGAGGGACAGAAGCAGAGGGCAGGTCCAAGTGTAGCCAGGATGGGGTGAGGATGTGCTGGAGCTGGAGTCTGGAAGCACACCCAGCTTTCCCTGCTGACATGTAGCTCTGGATGTGTGCTCTGAGCCCTTGCTGGCAGCACTGCAACTGCAAGGGCCATGCTCCTGTTTCCCACTGCGCATGAAACTGCATCCCTGCTCCAAGCAGAGCTGACAGCTAGCTCTGGAGCCGGGTGCCTTGGGGAGCATGGCTGTGCTCCCCTCCTGGGCTGTGGCTGACCACAAAACTTGACAACATATAACCTTTAAAAGCCTCAGAGGAACAGGAAAGGCAAAGAGCAGCTTCTGTGTCCATCTTCAAGCCAACTTTGTGATTAATTGGTGCTGCATTCGTGTACATTGAGCTGACAACCTTTCGTGTGCTTTCCCAGGGCTGTGTGTTTTTGGGAGTGAGGGTGCAGCAGGGATGGAGCAGGCCCCAGGGACCCCCTAACCATGGGGGGTGAATTGCAAGCCATGCCACTGCCCTGAGCACAGACCTGGCTCAGCTGCTTGGGAGTGAGACCTTCCCCATCCCTGTGCTCGAGTTTGACCTCTGCTTTAAAGCAGCCCTATGTGCATGGGGGGGGGGGGGCCAGCCTTCACCTTCGATTAGTTTTAGGAGGGGGGAAATGCATCCAGTCCTCGTATGTGGTGCTGGAGGAGTGACAGAGCCCTGGCCTAAACAGGGTCTCACTAGATGTTTAGCATCTATATGCGGTGCTAAGTAAGGATGGGAAGCTCCTCTCCCTGGTCTTGTGCCCACCATTGTGGCAGAGGAGAGCTCTTCACCCTCCTCCACCTGCACAGGTTTCTGTGGCCAACAGCAGATGCACACGCGGCAAACGGGGTTGTTGCATGGTGATGGCTCCCCAAGCTGCTAACAGGATCCCTGGCACTGAAGAGGTCAAAGAATCAGCCAACCCCACCGGAACTTCTGCATGTGCAATTAACTTGTGCCAGTGAGACAAGCAAAAAATTAAAATCTGCACCCAGGCAATTGATCTGGCAGATGCTCAGCCAAGGGGAAACACCTTGCAGATGGGGAGGGAGGGGGGGCTGCCACAAGACCTCCCCACCTGGCTCAGAAACCCTCAGCAGGTCCTTGCGAGCAAAGCTGTGCCATTGGCATGAGCATCCACTGTTAATTCCTCTTCCAGAGTGTGGCATGCTGCAGCAGACTGTGGCAGACTGTTTGTAATCAGTCAGCAAAGGGGGGGGGGGGGGGGGGGGAACTTAACATATCGAGTCATTTCAGCTCCCAAGCACAACTGAGGAAATTGCGACATTCTCAGACAACAAGAGGCTCAATTCTTCGAGGACTCTGTGAATTACTGCCATAGCTTGACAGGAGGCGGCTGCCCGGCCATCTCCTCCCATTGCCAAGGGCCAACTTCTGCTGTATGTTGTGGTTCTTCCTTCTCCAGGGCTTGCTGCTGCATCCGTTGTTGTTGCTGGAGAGGTCCCCATCGACTTTGAAGCCCCAAGCTGCTAGCACCTCATTGTTAATCCCCAGTTTCAGGAGTTCTTTGAGCAGGCACGGCACGACCCAGCTCACCCCAAGGAGCCCCAGAGATAATCTGTGTACCTTCCACTCAGTCCTCGTTAGACCTGCATTCCCCAAGTCTCCTGAGAGAGGGTTTGGAGGAGGTTTCATAGACCTCCCCTCAAGTCCAATGGTTAGCAGAGGACAGCCAGCCAGCCATTTTAATCCAGGGCAATGATCTAGCAGAGCAGAAGACCCAATTGCACAGAGCCCTAAAGGATAACCTGCAGTCATTCTGCCTCCTGTAAGACATGAATTTCATTTCCAGAGGGCTGGATCCTGAATGATGCTGAGCACTTGCATTTTTTTATAGCAGATGGACCAATCTATAGACATTAAATAGAATGAACAGTTTTCCTTTTACCTGCTGACATATAAAATGGGTTTGTGCGAGGATTAGGGAGCAGAGGTGGGAAACATCTTTATCTGCTAATGATCCTGTGAATTATACATGTTTAGTATTCATGCATCTGAAGAAGAGGCAAACATAGCCATTTTCTGTGGAATGACCTTTACCAGCAGCCAATACATTTACATTTAATTTAGAATTACAATTATTAGGTCAACTCGGGAGCAAGTGGAACTTACATTTATTGAGATGAGAGAAAAATTGGTCTTCCTGCCTTCAACCAGCAAAACACTAGTGTTCTCTTAAATAAATGCACTCAAACACGATCTCTAGCAGGGAGCCAAGCAGCAGCCCAGATGCATTTGAGCAGCGTCGCTTGTGTGTTTTGTCTGGATGAAGTCTGGGGACCACAAGTTTGATCCAGCGCCCACTGAAATTGATAGCAGGCTCAGCATGGGCTTTGGTGAGTATCGATCAAGGGACTTGCATCACCCACCGCTGTGCGTTGGATGAAGCAAGAGGCAAAACTGTATGGCCGAGGGGCAGCATCTCTGTTTGGACATGGGAGTTATAGCCTTGGCTCTGGACTGGCCTTCTGGAGTGAAGCATCTGCATCTCTCTGCCTAGGCAGTGATTTTGCTGGGGCCAGCACAATTCCTGTGCGGGGCCACAGCGTTTCTTGCACTGAGGGGTTGGGTTTGGGGTTTTTCACTGGTTGGCAGAGGTGACCCCATCTGGAGGGCGACCCAGCAGGACTGAGGCCACCATGCTCTCCCTGCCCTGGCTTTTGCTGTACCCTTGGAAAACTGCTTCCCTTGATACCAGTCTGGGTGCTTCCCAAGGTCAAACCCCTTGGGGATGGGACCCTCCTCCATTGGGAAATGTCGGATTGTTTGGTTTCTCAGCTCTTCTTCTACCAAAATGCAGTGACAATTCACCAACGCGTCACCCAGGGTGAGCAAGTGGGAGTGCATAGGGTGATGAGTTAGGTGCGTAAGCTGGGGGGGGGGGGGTGGATTCTCCTCTACCTTGTATGCAGCCCTGTTCAGCCCTGTAGATCAAACCCATGCCCTCTTCCAGCAGCCTCAGGGCTCAGACCCCCCAGCTGAGGTTGCACAGGGTCAGGCAGGGCACCCTGCTCCTCCTTGCCCACATCCCTGCCACCAGCCTGGATGGGGTCCTTGGCACGACCTGCTGTGGGCTATACGAGCCCTGTCAGTCAGCTGAGGAAGTAGCTACCAACGTGCTAAATCTGAGCCCCGGGTACAAAACCTTGACCAAAACCACACCGTGATGGGAGCAAGTGCCCAGCTGTGACCTGGATCCTGTGCAAGCAGCTTTTCCAGCCCTCTCTCATCCTCCCTCTTCTGCTAAACCCCTACAAATGCCTGGAGAGACAAGGTAGGACCTGTCCCACTGCAGTGCAAGAGCCTAAATACCCCAGGAGACTTCAGGCTGGATTAAATACTCTGTCCTGTACCTATCAGAGGGGACTGACATCACTAGTGCCCATCACAGAGCAAACACACGGGGACATGAGTCACAGCCTCCAAGAGGCAGAGCCACAGACCCAGCTGCAGCGGGTGATGCTCTTCGGGGGAAAAGGGTAACACAGACAAACCACCCCAGTTATTACAGGCAGCACAGAGATAATGAAGCAGGGAGCTATGGAAAGAGCATCACAGCCTGGCAGGGCGATGGGGGGATGCAGGCAGAGGCACCCTGCCTGGGGAAGGAAGCCTTCATCCCTTCTATCTCTTTGCCACCTTTGCGCACGTGGGCACAGCTTGTCCTGGGAAGTCCCTCCTGGACAGACCACTGGCTTTGGGACAAGGCTGTGGGGTGTCACCCCTGCTCTGCAGGAGGCAGCGGGGCTCTGGGCTCAGCACAGATGAAACCATTGGGGTTCTCCTACTGTCCCCCCGTCCCCTTTCTGCACATCCAGCCAGGCTAGTGCTGCTCACAGCTACAGAGAAGTTCACCTGGGGTTTATTAGGGTAAACACCCTGAAGGGTTTGGAGGTGCCTGTAATAATTTAGGAACTCTGCGTCTTGACTGGGTTATTGCAAGTATTCCTGCCTGCACTGACCCATCGCAGCTGGCGATGGTTTTTGGTGGCACAGGGGGACTCCATGGGGTGTTTGGGGAGGGTTGGGGATGGTGGCAGCACCCCCGTCTCATGGTAGCTAACTTCATGTGCTGCAAAACTGATGCACTGTCCTTAAAAGTGATGCTGAGGATGCTCGGTGCTCCCCGGTAGGCATGGGTGCAGCTAGCTCCTGGGAGGAGAGGGGAGGTGCAGCTTTAGCAAAGGGGTTTACTGGAGTGCAGGGGAAGAGGAGCAAACAAACTACACCAGGCAATAACGTGGCATCCCTTGACCCCAAATTAGCAGGCAGAAAGAATTTTGTTTCAGCTGATATTTAATTTGCACACAAAAGGTGCAAAGCCTGTGCTGGTTGCAGCCCCAGAGCCTGGTGAGACAAAACACCCCTGGCGGATTAGCAGCCCCCTCACACCGTAAACCTAAAGAGTTGTGTCTTGTATTTATTTCTAAGCCCTGTAACGTGTCAGCAGAGTATGTCACACTGTAGCTCAATAATCACAAAGCTCTGCATGCATTAACAAGCAATTTCTTGTGAAAGTCCCCGTGTGTGCCATGGATGGGAGCACAGGAGCATCCCCCAGGCTCCTTCGCATGCCTCGGCTCTGGGCTCTGGCCGCTCAGATGGCTGCCACTGTGCTACTTGACTCCGTTCGGGTGCATACTGGTGTTTAGGGGCTTCTCCGAGCTCCTTCACCTCCACCTCTGCAGATGTTTGCAGACCTCACCAGGCTGCAAGGAAGCATCCAGTTCCTGCAAGGCTGGAATCCGGCAGGGAAAGGGGGGCTGTCCCCAAATGCTGTCCCAGTGCAAGCTTGTGAGAACAGCATCACCACTCTGCTAGGTCCCCAGAGGCCCCCGGTGTCCCATGGGACAGCCAGCATCCCTGCTCTGGGCCGGCAAAAGGCCCTCTGGCATTGCTGCTGTCCCCGTAGTCACGCAGCGGTGTGGGGGTACCCAGCCCCACGGCTGGGCCATGCACTGGCCATGGCCAGCTTCTGCCTTGCGGTCATCAAGGGCACGTGAGAAGTCCCATAACATCCCTGTTCCCGGGAGGACCTTGTGCCCACTGGGGTAGGGATGCCACGGGTATGACGTATGAGGGATGGGTATGATGAGGATGGGGTAGGATGTCAGCCCCCCAAAACCCATGAACCCACGTGCGTGTCAAGAAACATGGTGATGACCCTGGCAAGAGAGCGGGGCACGTGGCAAGCTCAGGGTGGGCAGCAGGTACAGCATGCGTGCCCCTGGAGCTGGAAAGGCTCTAAGTCACATCATGGTAAACAATACATATTTTTTCTATATATAGATTATACAGAAATATAATCTTTCTTTTATATCAAAATATATATAAAATACTCTATTTTTCAGTGAGATTCTGAGCTGGTCTGTCTTGGTCCTTCTTGTCATTTACAGGGGGAAAATAGTGATTTCTTTTCTCCCCAAGCCGCTTTAGAGAAACATGGAGTGCCTCCCAGCAGCCCTGGAGAGGTGCCGAGGCACGTGCTGGGGTCTGAGTGCAGGCACTGCCACTGCGGCTGAACACCACTGGTTTACCTCGGCCGGAGACCGTGGGGAGAGACAAAAATATCAGCCCACCTGTATAATTTCCCTTGGCACAAGCAGCATTTCACCCTTCCCGACGTCCTCCACGCGAGTCCCGCATCCTCAGTGGTGCCCATCAGGGCTGTGCCTGCGGTGGGGCAATGGTCCTCAGAGCACCCTGGCGTCACCATGGGATGGGTACCACAGGGCGAGGGAGGGTCTTTGCTTGCTGCAAGAGGTTCTGCCTCTCTGAGTTCACACTAAAATCCCTTTTTATTGATTTGGGGGAAAACATAAGCCCCAGATGTTCATTATTTGGAGAATTCCCCCTGATTCCCTTCAGCAGGTGCAGCAAAATCCTGGCCATTTGCTTGCCGGGATCTTCCAACACATTCCCTGAGAGAGCAGCTGTCAAGGTAGGAATGGTCAGGATTGTAAGGATGCCTGCAGGCACAGGGAGACACGAAAGCCGTGGTGGGGAGGACATCCCTGCCAGCCCTGCCTGCCCGCAGCTCCGGCTGCCTGCGGGTCACGTCCCTCCCAGGGGACTGCAGCCTTGCTATGCCCTGCAGTACCCATGGCCCCTCAAATGCTGGAAGAAGGCTGTGATGGGGGAAATAAGCATTTTCTGTATATATGTACACATATATATGTGTATCTACATATATATATATATATGCCCACCCAGTGTGGGGAAGGGGCTGGGGGCTTCTGTGGACCCTGTGCCGGCAGGCATGCAGTGGGAGGGGGTGTTGTGTCCAGTGGCTGCAACTCTGAGCTGTGCCCACGCGTTTGAGCCCATCGGAGAGTCCTGACCGAGCCTTTAAAGAGGGGTTCCCAACAAGAAGCCAGGTGAGCGTCTCATTTGGGAGAGCAGTTCTAAGAGGCAAATAAGCTATTTTTATGACTTCCTTGGCTCCCAGCACAGCCTTGTACTGGGCGTGCGTCTCTGCGCAGCACATCCTCTTGGAGAGTGGCAAAGTCTTGGGCTCGTGGTCTCCTCTGCTAATTGGGAGGAGATGAAGGCAGGCTGGGATGCTCCATCCCATCTCACTCTCCTCAGCACTGTCCTTGCCAGATAGGATAGAGCCGCCAGGACTGCGTAGCTGGTGCCGTTGAGTATCCATGATGGGATGCATCGCTGGAGTGGGTTAGCAGCTGCTCGGGCACTAATTTGCAGATGCAATGTGCCGTCCTGAGCCTGGCACACTGCTGCTGGTCCTCTTCACATGAACATTGAAGGGGTTCCCAAGGTCCTGGTGCATCCAAGCAGTCTGTGCGTGGAAGGCATAGCGTGCCCTGGGATGCTGCTCCTGGCTCCTCTTCCTCACCCTTCTTCCTCCTCTGCTGCAGTCAGACTCTGTCCTTGACCTTTTCCCAAGCACGGACCCCGCAGAAGATGGAAGCCAGAAGGCATTGGCACTGACACAGAGCAAAGCTGCTTATCCCCACCCCAGTCCCTCGATGTGGCCAGTGGTGGCCATCCACGGTTGACCCAATTAGCCAGGGAGCGTGCACAGTGAGCGGGGAGCACGCACCACTCGCACCAAGGGGCTGCGAGGTGCCCAGCCGCCGGCCAGGGCTTCCCTGAGGGTCTCAGGGAGCTCCCCCCATGCCCCCAGGGCAGCTTTCCACCACGTTCCTGGCCCACCCGGCGTGGGGCCGCTGTCTTGCATCTCGGCTCTTTCATTCCCAGCTCAGCGGGAGCAGCTGAACCTGCACTGGAGCTAATTGAAAGCTACATCAGAGGGAGGGATGGGGACCTGAAAGCAGCACACCGCTATTTCATCATCCAGCCTAACAAAGACATGCTTGCTTAAATCCATTGCTGGAATTTTATTTTCAAGCTTGTCGTGGGGCTGAAAAGGTTATTGAAGCTGTTTGGACACAGTCCCGCAGGGGAATTTAGCTGAAGAGCTATTTTCTCTAAGCAGCACCTTCATCTCCCGGGCTCTGTGATCAGATCAGCGCCGTGGCTCAAAGTTCATCATCATGCATCTGAAAGCTGCCTCGCGGGATGGCCAAACCGAGTGCCGGCAGCTCTGGACCTCGCAGAGGGCTCTCCTCCGTGGGTGGGATGGGTGGCTGTTCCCACCATGTGCAACCAGCTCCATGTGGGAATCCTCAGCAGCATCACTGAGGCAGGCTCTCACTATCAAACTAAACCTTGCAGTCATCTATACGGGTCTAAATTCTGAGTCCCTTTGGATTTTGGCCCTGTGTTAATAGCTGTAAGCATGGCTCTGAAACACTCACCCTCTCCATGATGCTTGGAGACATGATTTTGCCAAACAAATGCCCAACAGCCTCCTGCAAAGCACATCAAAGCTGGCTTCAGTGTATTGCTGGCCAACCACCCCATGCCTCTGTCACCCATTGCCAGCCGGGCACGAGGCCATCGTTGGATGCAAAGTTCTCCTGCTGCAGAGAGCTGGTGGTTTCCACTAAGGTGCTCAAGAAAGGAATTGCCGTGAGTTTCTCAAGGAGTGAGGAGATGTTGTGGGAGGAGAGAGGTCTGGGCAAGATAAGAGGAGAGGGGATGCCAGCCTGGAGACCAGGATCAGGTGTCTGGGCTGGTGAGAGGCTCTTCTCCAGATGAGAGGAGAGCAGAAGCACCCAATGTGTTTAAGAAATGGCAGAATATCACATTGTGGCAGATTGACCCTGGCTGAACACCAGGTGCCCACCAAAGCCATTCTATCACTCCCCCCTCCTCAGCTGGACAGGGGAGAGAAAATATAACAAAGGGCTCATGGGTCAAGATAAGGACAGGAGAGATCACTCACCAATTACCATCACGGGCAAAACAGGCTCACCTTGGGGAAAATTAACTCAATTTATTACAAACCAACCAGAGTAGGGTAATGAGAAATACAACCAAATCTCAGAACACCTTCCCTCCACAACTTCCTTCTTCCCGGGCATAACTTCACTCCCAGATTTTTCTACCTCCCCCCCACAGTGGTGCAGGGGGACAGGGAATGGGGTTTATGGTCAGTTCATCAGTTCATCACACATTATTTCTGCTGCTTCATCCTCCTCAGGGGCAGGACTCCTCACACTCTTCCCCTGCTCCAATGTGGGGTCCCTCCCATGGGAGACAGTCCTCCACGAACTCCTCCAACGTGGGTCCTTCCCACAGGCTGCAGTTCTTCACGAACTGCTCCAGCATAGGTCCTTTCCACGGTGTGCAGTCCTTCAGGAGCACACTGCTCCAGCGTGAGTCCCCCACGGGGTCACAAGTCCTGCCAGAAAACCTGCTCCACCGTGGGCTCCTCTCTCCATGGGGCCACAGGTCCTGCCAGGAGCCTGCTCCAGCACGGGGTTCCCACGGGGTCACAGCCTCCTTCGGGCATCCCCCTGCTCCGGTGTGGGGTCCTCCCTGGGCTGCAGGTGGAGATCTGCTCCCCCGTGAACCTGCCTGGGCTGCAGGGGGACAGCCTGCCTCACCAGGGTCTTCATCACCACGGGCTGGAGGGGAATCTCTGCTCCGGCGCCTGGAGCATCTCCTCCCCCTCCTTCTGCACTGACCTGGGGGTCTGCAGGGCTGTTTCTCTTACATGTTCTCACTCTTCTCTCCAGCTGCCGTTTCTGTGCCTGCTGCAACATTTTTCCCTTCTTAAATCTGTTATCCCAGAGGCGTTACCACTATCACTGATGGGCTCGGCCTTGGCTGGCAGTGGGTCCATCTTAGAGCTGGTGTTGGCTCTGTTGGACACAGGGGAAGCTTCCAGCAGCTTCTCACAGAAGCCACCCCTGTAAGCCCCCATCACTACCAAAACCTTGCCACACAAAGCCAATACACACATAATCCATAGACTGATCTAGATGTAGCAGGGCCCAAATAAAAAGACTAATTATCATGTTGGCTCACCGACAGCGCTGCTTCCTTCCCTGCGTGGAGGTACAGAATCAGTGGGAAGCCACAAAGGAGGCCAAAAACCTCTTACAGAGTTCATCGCTGGTGCTGGGAAGAAGCCCAATGTCCACAAGGGACTCTGGATCCAGCTGGAAGTGCAAGGACCTCTAAACAGCCGCTGAAGTCCCACTCCAAGCAGCCCGTGCCAGAGGTGGCCCCCATGGAGGGTGACAAGCTGGTTGGTCTCTGCCTGGCGGGGAAAGTCCTTGTCTCCCTGGGGGAAAACCATGGACCAGGAGCTAGTGGCTCCTCCGCTGCTGTGCATGCACGGCTCAGAGGAGCGAGCCCTCTGCCAGCACGTCCATGACCGGGTCCACCTTCAGCATCTTTTGGCCTTCTCTTCCCACCCAAGCATGGGCCGGGCCAGGAGAACCCATCTCCTTCACTGTGGCAGGGACTGAGAAAGCAGGTAAATAGCACAGATATATTTAAAAGCATTTAAAGCCCAAGCAAAGCCCAAAACTATCCATTTCCTTAAACAGGGTGGTTGGAAGAGCTCCAGCTGGGCCATTAGCTCAGGTAACTTCTCCACCATCCAGCCATGTCGCCTTTCTGCCTCATAAAAAGAAATACATTAAAAATACATATTTACTCCTGAAATTGGCTACAGCAGTGCTGAGCATCCCTGGAGTGATGAGTTTCGCTCCACGCACCCAGCCGCTTCCTGTGAAAAAAGCTTATTTTAAATTAAGAAAATAAACCCGAGCAGGGGTTTGGCTGCGCCGTTAACCCTTGCGTACCACGGCATGCCTGACACCAGCAGCTGAGGAAATACCTCTGTGTGTATTAAATCCTGACGGTGACGCAGCTCCCAAAGAGATCTTCAAAGCTGTGTGCTCTCCTACCTAAAAGGATTTCTTCAGGTTGCATAGCCAAGCCGAGAAATGCCAAGATGAGGATGGCATGTGGCAGGATCCAGCCCTTCATGCACGTTGCTCTGCCTGCATGCCGTAAGAATTGGCCGTGAAGGATGCAGAGCAGTGAGCATCACTTTGGTACCCAGGTTTCACACTGCTCAGTGGAGCAGAGGCTATTGATTTCCACCCGGGCTGCCACGTGGTGCTCGTCGTTAGTCTCTGAGCACTTCTCAAACAACCCATCTATTTTCCCAGCTCCCTTGCCATGTACCGAGGTATCTTCATCTCTATTTGGCAAGCGAGGAATTGAAGCAGGGCGGTTCAGGGAGAAAACGGCCGCTCATTTCGCATGCCCCATTGGAGCTGCCAGGGGAGGTAGCACTGCCCAGCACTTCGGGTGTTCAAAGCGGAGCTCCAGTTGTAGCTGTACCTGCACGCTGGGCTCCAGGCTCATTTTCACCTCACAGCACAGGCAGCGCTGGGGCTTTCCCAAAAGCCATGGAGGCAAGGTGCAGCCCCGGGAGCTGGCTGTATCTTGCTGAGCCAGCAAAATAAATTGCAGCTCCCGGCCTGTGCTGCCAGGGCTGCAACAGCAACACTCTCCTGGGGCAGCTCTCCTGGGGGGGATGCAGAGATGGTGGCTTTGCCGTGACCCCCCTGGGCTGGAGGAGGTTTGCAGCTGGGACCTGGTCATGGACGTGCTGGCAGAGGGCTTGATCCTCTAAGTCATGTGTGGCTCCTTCTCGTTGGTGACGCCTGCTCTGGTCACCCATGAAAGAGGACCATTTGCCCTCACCCTGCTGAGGACCTGGGGACCAGGGGACCATCGCCCGTGGCATCTCCTCATCGCTCAGGGCACCAAGAGAATCATTTGCGGCACATCACGAGCAAGAAGAACTATATCTCTGAGTCCAACATGCAGAGTGTGTTTGTGCATGTATGTGGATGCACATGTGTTTGCACATGGGGACCATGCACAGTGCAGCCCGGGCTGCAGGAGCAGCTTTCTCCTCTCTCGCTGCCCCCTGCAATTGCTTTAACACTCCCTGAAGTTCTGCAAGGACCCTGCATTGCCCAGGATCAGGTTTTGCCCAGGATGGACCTCCCTGGGGCTGTGGCTTGGTGGGTGCGAGGCTTTTCGGTGCCGCTTGCTCCCATTTGCGCACTGGGCTGGGAAGCATCTCTCAGAGCTGCAGGGATTTCCAGAAGAGGCAATTTCACCAAGTCTGGCATCATTTCAGCACATTTAAAATAAGTGGCAGAGATCTTCCAGGGAGCCCAGGAAGTGTAAGAGATGCTCATCGGTTCAGCAAGACTGAGATCTGATAAAAGTGAGGGCTCAGACCGATAAACGCCCAAGTTAACTAGCTAAAAAGATACGATTAGTAACCAACTGTGTGCAGGCAATAAGCCCAGTGTAGAAAAGAAATAATCTTCTTATGATGTGAGTGTAACCACCATTTCAGGTTTCCTGAAAGCGGCTAGAGATTCAAAGGAGAGTCACACTGGCAAGGCTTATTTTGGCTTGATGCCTTAAGTAGGGAGAGAGATGTCTTCTCCAGAGGGGTGGCCGGAGAGCCTGGCCCAGGCGTCTCCTCCTGCCCTGCCCTGGCTCCTGCCCCGCCATGCTGTCAGCAGAGGAACAAGCAAGAGCCCATTCTTAACAAAATGATAAACCCAGGGAGCAGCAGCAATTCATGAGCTGGGGATGACTCATGAAATCATACCAAGTTGCAGCTTTTTTTGGCTTGGGGACAGAGGCGAAGGCCATCTCTGGTCATGGAGGGGCTTGTGGCCCTTCCCAGTGTCGCACTCTGGGACAGCCTTTCCCAGTCTGGGCACTGATTCAGCCCTCCCTCAGCAGGGACACCCAAAATTGAGCTTTGCCTTGTTTTCCTGGTTATGAGATGACCGTTGGTCATGGAAAAGTACTTTTTAAAGGGTGTAAGTAATAAGGCCAAACACAACAGGGATGTCTGCAAGCGTGCACAACATCTGCTTGGCCATTGAAGCAGGCGGCCAAGTCAGAGCATCCCCTTTTCTCTAGCAGAGACGCTGGAAAGGGAGACAATTTAAGCAGAGGGAGCACGAGTTATTAAATGTCCCTCTCTTCTGGATTAAATGAAGGAGGCCGCCTGCTGCTGATAGAAATGAGCAGGCGACAAGAGCAAGAGCAAGCATCCCAGACCCCATGCAGTGGTGGGGACCCCAAGGGCTGCAGAGATCAGCTCCATCACCATCCGCTCCGTGTCATGACACAGCCAGAGCCACTGATTCCAGCTTGGAGGGACGCAGGGTGAAAGGGACCCCCAGTTTCAGTGACACCGTCCAGTACAGCCCCTGCCTGTGCCATCAAAGCCATCGCTGGTGGTTCTCTGCAGCCAAGTCCCAGCCCGGATGGGCAGTGATAGAGATATGAGAGTTTTCTGAGTTTGCAGCAGATTTTTCCAACCCTTTCCCAGAAGAAACTTCACCGCCAATTCAAAAATATAATTTACAACCAAGAAACTCTTCACCTTGCCTTTGGGCATGAATTTTTCCTCCTGTTTAGATTAGCCCACTGAGTACCCAGGGTTATTTCACGGCATCTCTTGGTGGCACTGTGACTAATTTGCTTGCAAGGACGTGGTGTGCTGCCATGATGAGGGCAGGTTTCACGTGGACTTTTCCTCCTCTTCCCTTTGCGTGATGGATCATCTCCTTGATACGTGGAGACTAATGATGAATTCCTGGCAGGACACAAGGGTTAGTCTGGGGGGGGCTGTGATGAAGCAGATGAGGAGCTTCCTGGACAGAGGAAGCTGCAGCTGCACTGGAGAATAACAAGAGCATCTGCTTGTTCAGAAAAGGTATTAAAATATTTTGCCCTGTGTTTAGTCTGGTAGCTGCACAGTGGATTAAGCAAAGACATTTACACCTTTCGCTTAATAAGGGCATATCTAAGCATCTGACTCTCCTTCATTATTAAATACCAGGCTCTTGGTAGAAGATAAAAAAGGAAAAATAATTTTTCTTTTGTTTTAGCATCTATCTTCTTTCCTCCTGGGTACCTCAACCTTCCCTGATATCAGGGGTTGCTGGAGGACACATGGTGTGGGAGAATCTTCATCCACTGCCACCAAAGGACCGTAATGCAGGAGAGCCCTCTTCTGCAAATGGCAAATTTCTAATTTTGCCACAAAATTCATCACAAAATCACCCATTTCCCCCAAAAGCCTGTGAAACCTTGTGAAAGGAAAGCCAAGCTTGTTCAGGAATGGCTCCCCTTGCTGACACCATCCCTGGGGCAGGTCCTGAGGGGCCAGGAGGGGTTTGCAGACCTCAGCCAGCAGGGACGGCTCTCGTCCTTGACCCTCACCTCAAAACTGCACCAGTCTCTTTTCCTTGCTTCTCCCCTGCTTGCATTTTGCTTTGAGGTCTTGGCTGGAAGAGCCCAACTTGGTGGGACACAGCCGGGCTGCTCGGCCAACGTCCCCGGCCACCCATCGGGGCTCGTGCCACCATTCCCTCTTGTGCAGCAGCGTGAAAAGTGCTGGGCCAGCATTGCTATTCAGTGCCGGCTATTTATATCCCGAGAGGGAGATGAGGACCAGCCGTGCAGCTGAGCCAGCCCGTGCGAGTGGGGGTTATTTTTAAGCACGGGTTTTGAAAAGGTTGGTAATGAACCCACAGCTTCGCTCAGCAGCAGCTGCACCCGCTCCCCAGCCGGCTGCCCCTGGCCACCACCACTGCCGGGGGGGGCCAGGAGTCCCGTCCCGGCCGGGGGGAGATGCTCCATGGGAAGCGCATTTGTGTCCTGGGCTCTGAGCGGGGAGGTCAGGGCACAGCGAGAAGAGCTGGCACGGCCCCGGTGGCTGCAAACCCGCTGCCTGGCTCAGCGCCCGGCTCTCCGTGCTGGCCAGCCTGGCTTTATCCTCCCGACAGCCCAAGATGGTACAGTCAGGGCAATTACAGCCCACTTTTAATTGTATGCAAATTACCGTGTGCCATTTGGGCAAACCAAGCATGATGCATGAGCCCTTTGGCCAACAGGTTGGACAGCTCTGCGGTGAAAAATCTCCGGTTGCAGCGACCCTCAGTGTCCGGCCGGTCCCAGTGCCTGCTCACGTCCTCGTGCGTGGCTGTGGTGGGATGGGTGCCCTGTGCCTTTGCCTGGCCGGGTCCCCGGGGTACACTGGGGACATTGGAGCTGACCCAGCCAGGACAAGGCTCACCTGCCCTCAGGACCCATGCTGGTGCTGACACTCTCCCAGCACATGGGGAACTCGCCGTGCAGGGGCTGCGTGGTGCTCCCGCTGCGGCCCCAATCCCGGCAGCATCCCCTGGTCGGGAAGCTCATCCTGCCAGTCCAGCGCTGCACAGATGGAGCGGGGATTAATGCAGATACCGTGCTTGGTCTGGGCCGCTTGTTTGCCGGGGACGAGTCACTGCCACACTAAGCTCAGCTCCGCAGCCCTCTCCATTGTACCTCACAGCCACCATGCTGCTGAAAGCTTCATCAAAGCCCCGTTTGCGCTCCCTGGGCACAGTTGGGCTGTGGCTGGTCTCTCCATGGGACCCTCACCTGGGACCCTCCTGCAGCAGGTACACAGGGTCTCTGCCTCTCCCTGAGGCTGGCACCATGAGTGCCAGCTTCACCCCTTGCCTCTTGCTCCTCTGTATCCACTGTCAGGTGTCCCAGCGGGTCTCAGGTCCCAAATCCCTGGGTCCACACATGGAAATTCACTCAGACCCTTTCCGGGCTTCCCGGGCAATGGGGGACAAGCCCTGACCAGTGCAGAGAGGACCCCATCACCCAAAGGGCTCCCCAAAGCAGGAGGGAATGAGATGGGAGATGGGGGTACTGGGGGCATCTCTGTGCCGGGACTCCTCGGAGCTGAGCCCGGGAATGCACCCAGCACCCCACTGGGAGGGTCCCCGCAGCATCTTGGATGCTGCAGGGGATTTATGGGGGATTTATAGGGAAATTTGAAAGGTCCCTTCTGGTTCTCTGCCCCCAGTCTGGCTGGCTTGAGCAGCCCTGGGAGCTGGCCCCTGCCGTGGGGTGGCCTTGTCCCCACTGGGGCAGGAGGAGCTGCCCCCAGGGCTGGTAGGGACCTGGCTCAGTGCATACATGGCTTTTTCTGCTCTAAGGGGACAGTTGCAGCCATGCAAAGAGGCAGCAGCTCCGTGAGCAATGCTTCAGGCATCAGCAAGTGGAAATCAATGCAAACAATGGGAGCAATTTGGGGAGGAAAATACTGAGTCATTTTCAGCCTGAGTCTGGGAGAAGAAAGTTTCCCTGAATGCTAAACCAAATTAAAATGTTCCAGGTTCCCCCTTTTCTTTTCCATTTATCTCCTGAGAAAACAAAGTCCCTGGCTCAAGTCTAAGCTTTTGCCTAATTTTATTGGAAATCAGCAGGACTATAAAGTAACTACAGCTCTGTTCCCAGGTTGAGGATGAGTCCTCATCTGGAGCAGGGGGTGTATGGGTGCGGGAGCCGGCCCTGGTTCCTGCTGGCCCCTGGTTCCTGCTGGCCCCTGTGCCAGGACGACTTTGGGGACCGGCGCCCCCCTTGGGGACAGCCCGTGACAGTGGCCATGCCGGCTGCTTCCCAAACAGCCTTGCGATGCGCCGGCTGAGGCTTCCTTGTCTGTGACGGGGAGGGAAGGGGTTGCTGAGCACCTGTGAGTCTGAATCTGACCCTTGCACTTGGGGACCTCCCCGGACAGGAGGAGTGGGACAGGGAGCACCACCCTAACCATGCCAGACCTCGGCCATTTCATCTCCCTGTCCCTTTGCACCCTCACAGTCAGGTTTTTTCCTCTTTGGGACTAATCCAGCTGACACTGAGACCAAGTGAAAAACTCCTGCTGATCCCAGCCACGGAGGTTGGAAGCCTGGGCAGGGGTCCTGGTGGAAAGCAGGCTGGGTACCCTGTCTGGGGACCAGCACCTTTACCCCTCCACAATAAGACACGGGACATGCTGGCAGAGGGAGGTGGGGACCCATCAAAGCAGAGCCTTGCCCCTCAGACAGACATTTTGCAATCTGTATGATTTGTTTTCATTTTTTTCTCCAAAGCCAGGTGGGTTTGAGCCTCTGGGCCGGGGAAGAGCTGGGGCCGGGGGCTGCCGTTGCTCTTCTCTCTCCATTAGCTTTCTTATTGAGTTGTCTCTCGCACCGTTCACGGCAGCAAAATCCGCCACAGGCGTATTAAGGATTCTCCATGCAAAACTGATAAGCTGAAGCCTCATTATTATCCCTCAAAGTGATTATCTTTCCTTGATGAAGTCTCATATTTGCCCAATTTCAGATGGAAACCTTCCCCTTTTCAATTTGAGACTAATTCATTTCTTGACTTCTGGTTACAGTGCAAGATATCACAAACACTCCTGGCCTCGGCTAGCTCTGATTTATATCGTTAGGAATCATTTACTTGCAATTAAAATGAGCCTTCGGGGCTTTTGCAAACAAGCCGGATTAGCTGACAGTAAAACATTTGCTCTTTGCAAACAGCGACTTCAGGCTATGAAACCGTCTGGGAGGGGAGCGAACCAGCCGGAGCTGCCCCAGGGCTGTGGGCAGAGGAGAGCCAGAAGGGACCTTTCAAATTTCCCCATAAATCCCCCATAAATCCCTCGCAGCATCCCCGAGCACCAGTGGGGTGCTGGGTGCATCCACGGGCTCAGCTCTGGGGAGCCCCGGCACAGAGGTGCCCCCAGTACCCCCATCTCCCACCTCTTTCCCTCCTGCTTTGGGGAGTCTTTGGGTGATGGGGTCCTCCCTGCACCACTCAGGGCTCATCTCCCATTGCTCAGGAGCCCCCAAAAGAGTCCGGACAAGTCTCTGTGCACAGCCCTGGGGATTTGGGACCTGAATGCTGCAGCACAGGCCTCTGGTGGATATGTCACCTAGCAGCATATCCTTGGTAATTAAGATAATTAACAATAGGATCATGTAATTGGCAAACCTTCCTGCTCTTGGCTCCTCTTTTACAGCTGCTCCAGGCCCTGAGCAACAAGAGGACAAAGCCACCCCGTACACATTAACAGATGATTCCAACAACTCTCTTAAAACATTAACTTGGTCAAATCTTGTGCATTTAGAATGCAAATACCCCAAATCATGGGGCATGGAGACCTGGCACCCTGGGCATTTCAGAGAACTAACGAGGAGGAGCTGAGTCGGGCTAGGGGAGATGCTGGGCAGCCCCCTCTGTCCCCCTGCAGCTGGGTACCCAAGGGGCTTCACATTGACTCGGGGAGCGACATCGTAGCTCAACTGCTTGGAGAGCAACCAAGAAGAGGGTCTTAAAATCGCTGAGTGTAAATATAGCATAAACCCAGCTCTGGGCTCTTTGCAAAAGGCTCCAGCCATGCTAAAAACTGGAGATAAACCATAGCAGGACGCATTTGTGGAGTCAGATGTTTCTGCTTTGTTAAAAGCCGGAGGGATTTCGTGGTGTGCCTTACAGTGGTGGTGGCATGTGGAGGGGCAGGAGGTCACCCCCAGGGAGCAGGGCAGCTTTTCTGTGGCTGTGGCAGGAGGCAGGGCTCCTGTGGCACTTTGAAAGCATCTGCTTGGGTGTCTGGGTACGATTCAGCAAGAGATGAGGGTTTCAGAAAGAAACTGTGATCACTCTGGGCTGCTCCGGCCCCGGTGTAGGTGGGGGTGTGAAGGTGTGGGGGGGTTACGCAGGCACCGGCAGCAATAAAATAATAATAAAAGTCTGGATGCTCGGTGTCTGCCTGTCTTTGTACAGTAGCTGAGGAATTTAAATCATGCCTTTAAATCAGGCATTTTCTGTTTGTTTTCAGGAAATTGAATGTAAAATTGAATTCAATTTTAGGAAATTGGTTGGCATGTTGGCACACTCGCATTTCCCAGCCCATCACCTGTCAGGGTGGACGGTCATGGCAGGGGGAGGACGCTGCCACTGCCAAGGGGTCCCTGTGTTTTACCTACCGGCCCCCACTCTTAAAAGAGCAATAACTCTGCAGATGAAGCAGTCTGCAGTTCTTTATGTCTCTAAGGTGAGATTTCCCCATCTCAGGAATGGGAAAGGTCGGGGAGAGCCGGGCTGGCTGCCCCCGGCTCTACAAACTGCTCCTGGGGGGATTTTTCAGCCCAGCTGGGTTCGAGCTTTGAATGGGGGATTTTTTCCAGGCCTGACCGTGAATCCCACCGGCTGTGAGTCAGTGCCATGCTCGGCAGGGTGGGTTTTGATGTGCAGAGAAATAAATGGCTGTAAATAAAAGCCTTGCTGCCAGCCCGGCAGGTACAGCAGAGTTTGGGCACAGCCTGTGGCAGGGAATGCCGGTGGCAGCGAGCGCCGAACAGACCTGTGCCTGGCGTGCATCTATCTCATGCCTCCAACGGCAGAAAGGGCAACTTCCCTTCAATACTGAAGGGTAAAACCCGGACATGCCATGAGCAAATCACCTGTGCATTTAATTTACAAAAGCAATTAAGCTTATTCTCTCCACTGGTCGCTGAAGCTGGGACAAGCGATGGGTGTTTTTCTACTGTTGTGCACCCAGAAGAGCTTCATTGCCTCTAACTGTGTCGCTTCCTTTTTTTGTCAAAATGAATTGCTTTTTGCATGGAGTTTGTAATCTCCAGACCTTGCCAGGCAGATCAGCCCCCAGCCTCAGCCACCCACGGGGATGCAGCCCCTCACCAGCCCCTCCGGAGCATCCCCAGCCGGCTGCTGGAGCCTGGCCACAGCATGGAAAGGCAGCAGAGGATGGGCGGCCGTATTCAGCTCCAGGGATGAACTCTGCCAGCTAGAAGAAATGCATCTCCATGGGAATCAGAGAGACCTCCCCGGCCCCAGCCTGGGGCTGCTGGTCTGGCCACGGTGAAATAAAATCCAGATAAAGTGTATTTTCGAGCAGATGCCCAGCAGCGGGTGGTGGTTAGCAGCGGGTGGTGGTTATCCCCGGGTAGACGTTATCCCCAGGTGCTGCTCACCCACAGCTGATGTTCACATCCCATTTTAAGGGATCAAAAGCAGCTGCTCCTTGCTGAGGTGGAGGGGATGGCAGAACTGGTCATTGTCCCCAGCTGGTGGCTTCGGTGAGAAACCTCCTGCACATGCTCACCTACAAATGGCTCAGAGGGGGAGAACCCAGCCATAGTAAAGACACAGAGCGGGATGATTTATGCTCCCAGGCAAGGAGAGCACATATTTTGGTTGCCTGGCCCTAACACCCTGCCTGCAGCCAGCAAAGTTGTGCTGAACCAAGGGAGATGGGGGTGCAGGATGCTGTAGCCATGCTCCGGTCCGTCCTCCCTCCGTGCTGGGGTGCTGTGAGGTCTCTGTGCCCCACACAGCCCACCCTGGTGTGGCCGTGGGCTGGTGAGAGGTTGATGGGATGGGACGGGTGCATGGGGAGCCAAAAGAGCCAGTGGAGTTTGCATCGGCTGCGGCTGTGCACGCAAGGTGAGCACCTCGGCAAGCGCCAGTTCCAGCTGAGGTATTATGTCTCCTTTTGAAGCCTGTTTGTTTGGTGCTTCCATAACAGGACAGAAACCTCACAACCTGTGTCAAAGGTATTTATGTCCGCTCTAATTAAGAAGCCTGAGGATGCTGCAAAGTTGCTGTGAGCATGTCAGTGCTGTCCTCCCTCCAGGCTGCTAGGCTGGAAGGAAACCCAGCAGAAAAGGGCTGGCCTGGAGAAAAAATAAATCTCCTGGCCATCACCATGAGAATGACCCAGGCAAGTCTGCTGGCAAAGCAGCTCCTCTGCAGGGGAGGCGGCTGTGACCTGGCTGCTCAGCCCTGCCGCAGTGCCAGGGGCGGCAGGATTGGGGCCGCTCGGGGGGACGTGGGTTTGTGTGAGCCAAGATGCTCAGTGACGTGGGTTCCTGCATCTTTTTTGCTCGGAGACCCAACTGTTGTGGCTTTTCATGGCATTGATTTATGGTTTATTGTACTGCTTGGGGTGTTGCTGACACAGCTTAGGGGCACCTTCCCAAAAGCAGAAAGCCTGTTCTGGAGAGGAGGGGATGCGGTCCCCTAAGCCACAATGGCTCCCTGGGTGCTGGCGATGGATATCGGTGCGGAGCTGAGCTCTGCAGCTGCAGTACCCGACAAAGTGACCTGCTGCCTGCCAGGCCCTCTTGTCCATCCCCGCCCTACGCCTCTGTCAGTGCATACAGCTAAATGCTAGTTTTACAACAGATTTATCTTTTTTGTTGTTGTTAATAATATAGAATTAAAAAATCATTAAAGAAAAAGTTCATGGGAAAGCCCTGCTGGGCTGATGCAGAGGGTTCCTCTGGGTGTGCATCCATGGTTGTATATGTTCGCCATCTGCCAGGAGAGATGGGAGAGTCCCACGGCCGGGGCAGGTAGCTGCCTGCATGGGCAGCCACTCGCTCCTGGTCTGTGCCAGCCCAGCAACCTTGCAGAGGCAGTCATGAACACTTACAGGATTTTATGTACTTTTTATCCAAATTTGGATGCAATTTCTGATGTAAAGGATGTGGCATTGGGCCAAAGCCTCCCCTCCCCCCCCCCAAGTGTGGCAGCCTGTCCTTGGCAGACCCTGACGTGGCTGAGGGAGCAACCGAGGGTCTCCATCACCCATAACAGGGGCTGAAGGTTTCTCGAGCTGGGGTTGCATTGGAGCCCTGTTCTTAGTGAGAATTAATGAAGCTTTTTCTTTCACCGAATTTGTCTAATCCCTTCTGAGCCCACTGCTGAGTTTTGGCTTCCAGAGGCTGTGAGGTCCTCAATTTGGCAGGACTCGGAAGACGCCCTTCCTTTGCTCACAGCCCCCACTCTGATGCTCTGGTTTCTTGAGTGGGAAGGGGAAGGTTTTCCCCCCAAAGTGTCTGTCTTTCCACAGCCCACCCAGGCAGAGCCCATCCTTATGCTAAAAATCCCTTGGGCTTATCCACCTGCCACAGCAGCTTCCTTGAAAGCTCTGCCAAAACCCTCTCTTGCAAACCAAGTGACAACCATGTTTCCTGTTCTTCTGCATCACAGCAAAACCAGAGAAATGGCTTTACAGCCGAAAGTGGAGCGAGAGGCGGCAGAAGCCAGCCAAGGTGCAACAAAAGCTGCCAGGGGCCACGCTGGGGTCTCTGCCTTGCCGAGCGCAGGATAAGCCCAGCCTGCGGCCGAGCCACGCTGGCCTCCCCGCAAGCACTGTGGCAGCCGTAGGTGAGCAGGCAGCTGGGGAATTGCATCCTGGCTCCACCACGCAGCTAAAGCTGCCGGTTCTTGTTGTGGTACAACCCAGAAGTGATTAGAGCGCTGTGAAAATCACCATCCTGTCCTTGCCTACGGTAAGGTGCCTTCTTTGGGTGCCATTTTAAGGACGATCTGGGTGATGGTTGTGTGGCAGAGCAATCCTGATGGATCGTGACCTTCCTGGCTGTGCTTGGTGTGTTGGGGTCCCACTGAGCTGGGGGAGCAGTGTCCTGCTCTGACACTGTAACTGGCCTGGGAAAATTTTCATTAACTGCAGGCTCTTAAAGAGGCAATCTGCTTTTATATTTTACATTAAAAGCTATCAAAAGACTTTAGAAGCCCGTATTAATTGCCTGCTTCTATGCTGGTATAATTAAAAAAAAATAATATTAGAATACTTTAAGAAATTTTCAAAGCATTAAAATGGCCAAAAAGGAGAAATGGCTGCATGGAAGAGAAGAGGGACATGATCTCTGCTGGTGGGTGGTGGCTCTTGCCCTGATTACCTGGGATGTAGGGATCAAGGGGCTCTCACCCATCCTGAGTCCACTTGATTCCCTTTAAGGGAGCATCCTGGGCTCATACAGACACTCAAGCCTTAGGAAGAGGGTCTCCTCAATAGCAAGGTTACCACGCTGTCTTGGTGAGCTGAGGTCACTGCTCAAAAGGTAGTTCTTGCCTCCCAAAGACCTCTGAGCAGGACACTAATTCCCTCAAGTTATCAGCCACAGCTTCCTCTGATTACATGTGGTATTTATTTGGTGACTGGATAATTTGAACCTATAGAGTTATTCATTATGACCTTAATCTGATCATTGCTTTGTTCCATTTTTAATTAGCTTAGTAAAACTGAAGTCATTTAACTTGGTAATATAGTTGCTTAAGTGCATGTCTGACTTCATATCCTTTTTATATCCATCAGAAGCACTTGGGACTGGCTCACTCCATCAAACTGCAACCTGGGGCATGAACTCTGAGCAAACCTCAAGTAATATTAAGTTTACAAGCAGGCCACTCCGCTCCTGAGCAGCTGAATAGTCCCCTATACCCATGTAAGAGCTGGCAGCAGGAGCCAGGGTGTGGATAAAATGCCCTGGTGCTGGGCAGTGGGGGAGAAAATGGGAATTTGAACCCCAGTGACTGTGCAATCAAGAATCGTCCTTTTTGGGATCAGCATGACGGACCGCTTTATCCGGACATGAAGTTTTGAAGAGCACAAACCCCGGTGTTTTAGTGGGCACCACACCACTATTCCTGAGCGGAGGGAGCTCAGTCTGTGCACGCTCTTGTGGCTATCAGGCAGTGGAGACTTGAGAGCAGATGGATGGTTTGGAGTTAGCTGCTCTCAACAATTTTAACGATGCTCACGGGAAGCTTTTATCCCAGTATCTTGGAAGGAAACTGAAGCTGCTAGGAGAGGGCATGGGGTTGGGCAGTCCTGACTGCATCTCAGACCTGCCAGCATTAAGACATCTCCAAGTGCACAGGCCAGCTGGGCAGCAGGGCTCAGATTTTATAGCCTTTGATGCTGACATCCGATGACTCATTTATGGTCCAAGGGCTGAGATTTCCCTAATCTGGGATCTTGCTGCATTCCTGGCTTTCCTGGGTTACATGGGGCAAATAATTTCCTTGGTTTCCCCATTTGTAAGTAGGGGATAATGGTGCTGGCTGCCACTCCTGAGCCCTTTGAGAGCCATGGATTTGAAGTGCTCTCACTGGAAGGGGTTTACTATTGCTCTTCCCAACTTCCCTACAGAGGAAGACATGTACAGAGTTTCAGATGGCTTCTGCAAATATAAGGAGATAGTGCGGGCTCTGCCTGCCCTAAAAATGTGTGCTGCCTCTCTGCATTGCAAAGTACCTCTTGCACTATCCCCCAGGGCCACATCCATGCCGTGCTAAGCTGATACAGCTGTGGTGGTTTAGAGGCGGTGCTGGAGGTGAATGTGTGGCACAGATGGGATTTTTAAACAGTGTATTAGCACAAGAAAGTGACAGTAGTTTAATAAAAAGTTATGGTTTGCCCTTTTTCTCCCCTCCTGATTGCATTGCTGGCCCTTGCACAAGCACCTGCCCCTGGCTATGGCTGAGCCACAGCAGAGCCAGGGCAGTGGAGGGTTGTGGCATGGCTGTGGCTAAGCTGAGACCAGATCTGCTCAGGTTTACCAAAATCACATTACAATCGCACCTTAAGTGGGCAGAGGCGCAGGGATCGTTAGGCATGAGAGTGCTAATGAAACAGAACCACTTCCCTGCCATGTCTTCTACTTTTTCCTGCTTTATTGCTTAATTCACAGCAGGGCAGTTCACATCCATCCTCTTGGGATTGAATTTAAGCAGAACTGTATTTAATCACCTGTCTCATTAATCCCTAATATTCTGTGTGCAGGCCTTGCTAACAGAGCTGTGCAGGAAGGCAGTGCTGAGGTGGGAAGAAATTAAGCAGTTTTATCCTAATAGAAAGCCAAACGACCAGTTCCTCAGCTGCCAAATGCTGTAACCCTTACTGGTTTCACTTGAGGATGTGGCCCAAAATCTCCCAAGTTCCTGAGCATCATGTTGTGAAAGAAGAACGGATGCTGTGGAGCTGGAGCCGGGCAATGCTCCCCAGGGACAGGGTGATGCTTGTCTCGGAGCTGGACCAAAAAGGCTTCTTGCTGGTGTTTGCACTGGGCAGGTCCTGTTATGGCACAGTTGTCCCTAACCCCTGGGGCCACCTCCAGGTTATCTGGGGTGAGTGTTCCCTTCAGATTGCACCTTTTTCCTTGGAAAATGCAGGTGGCAGGACAAGTCCCTGCCTGCTATGGGGCAAGGGGTGGCCCCCATTTCTGCCAGCCGTGGGGCTGCAGCAGGGAAGGATGCGGCTGCAGAGGATTGCCATGGTTACAGGCACTTTCCTCATCATCCTTGTGGTTTGTAACGACTGCTCAGGGAGATGCACCACAAAGCAGCTGAGCAAAGGTGCTGGGATTTCAGACCTCTCCCGATGTCCAAGTTCCCCAGGTTGGGGAGGATGGAATCTGTTCCCTAGGAAGGAATAAGGAGAAGGAGCCTCTGGTTAGTGGTTCCCTTCACTTGCCTAATTTAGGCCAGAAGACAGCATTTCATTTGGCTTCAAACCATCCCTCCCCATTGTTCTCCCTGTGCCACTGCCTGTCCATAAGCACTAGGCAAAACCAGTGGGGAACCTGGTGAGGGAGAGAGACTCCGCACAGCCATAATCATTAATTTATGTTCAGAAGACACACACAAAATTCTTCAAGCTCTTGTCCGGCAGTCATGTGATGCTTGCTGTTTTTCTGTCCCCTGGTCTCTTATCTTTGCCCACTTTCATCTGTTCTTGTTGCTCCCCATGTCATTTGTCACCTCAGACTATTGTCTCTTCCTTCACCAGGCAGAGACCTGCGATGCTCACTCCCTATGCTGGGCCCTGGCTAAGCAGCAGCTCTTCCAAAACACAGGGAAAGGGGCTGGGACGGGGAGGCAAGTTTGGGCAGACAGTCCTCCTCTGGAGGAGCCCACACAGGTTCCCTCCTAAAAACTGTTAAATCTCTAAAGCATCCCTTTGACACAACATCTGTAGGTCTACAAAACCTGTCCTTTCTCCCTGATCTGCCAGAAGAAGCCTGTACTTAAGGAACCACCCACCCCACCTAATTGGTGATAATTAACACCCAGGCATGAAAGCAATGGTTGTCACACCTCAGGGTTGTGATAATTTGGGTTTGACCACATCCCTGTGTGAACTGGCTCTGCTTTGGGATGCTTGCACCCTGCTTTTGGGTGCTATGCCTTCCTCCTCGTTTCTCATTGCCCTGTCCAGATTTCATTACTCTCGGGCATTGTGCAAGCAGTGGGTAATGGGGACCTGCACGCTCTGCTCCAGCAGGACAAATGAGGTTGGATTTTTTCCCCAGCATTTTAGCTATAAATAATTGAGCATTTTAAAACTCCATTCCTGCCAAAAGACCCTAGAGGAAAGGGTTTGGATGTGACATACAGATATATTTTTAAGCAGTGAAAGATTGATTTGTGCTGCTCCTGCCCAGCTGACACCCGCATTCGGTCACCTCAGAAAGGCTCAGCCTGCTCCTGCAAAGAGGAAAAATTGCCAGCTCCTGAGCAGCCCTGCTGCAATACTTGTGCTTGGGGACACAGCAGTGTCTCGAACCCTGGCAGTGGTACCTGGGAGATTTGCTGCTCTGGACAGGGTGCAGCATCAAGCCATCTGCCCGGGGCATCCCGTGGCAGAGAAAAGCAAATGCCAAGGGCAGCCAAAGCCAGGGCAGTGAGGTAGTCAGGGACCTGCCCACGGGAACAGGCCCACATCCCCCAGGGCGGGCACGGACCAGACCTCCCCCACTGTTCAGGGTGTTTCTTGTGTCTTACATGGCTGGTTTCCAGGGAGGAGTAACAGCTCAGAGCCTCAGGGCCTTTTAACGGGCTCTTCATGATGTTGCTTTCTGAAAATAACAATAGTGGGAGGTTTATGTTCCTTCTCTTTTTTCTTAATTCAATCTTTTCAGTGTTGTTACAATTGTGTAAGTGGAGCTTTCCTTGATGTGATGTCAGGGTAAACTGTGTGGCAAAATTACAGCCAGCTCAATTAGCACTGTATTTTGTGCTGTTCTCGAGCATTTGCAACAATTATTAGTTTTCTAGTGTCTAAGCCTGTGGAGTGTGATCCTTCCACCAGCTCCCAACTCTCCAGTTCTTTCCATGCTCTGGATGGCACCAAGACCTGTCCAAAGCACAGCGCAAGCTCTTGGGGCAATTTGAAGTGCCTGACATAGTGCTGCAGCACCGTCTCCACAGCAATGCCACCTATGGGTGCCACCAACAAGCTGGTGAGCAGAAATATGCTAAAGTTGCCAATACTTTGCCGGAAAGATCCAGAAATAAGCAAGTTCCAGCTATATATATTATATAAGCAAGTACCAGTAAGCAAGTACCAGCTATATATATTATCTTCCTTTTTTTTTTTTTTTTTTAAATCTAATACAACTATACGTACAAGATGGGTGAGACCCTCTATTTTCTGGGAACACGCATGGACAGCCTTTGGCACCTTGAGCCCTGTAAGCCAGGCTCAGGTGGGCTGGGGCAAGTCTATCTGTTCTGCCCATGCTTTAAAGCCATGTAACTAACCTGAGGTAGCTCCTTGTCCCCAAACTGGAATTTCTCTGAATTTGGTAAACCATTGGAGAAAGTGGGTTTAGATAAGTAGGGAAAGGACAGAAGAAAAAACATGTATGTTCTTGAATGAGAAAGCCAGGCAAGAATACTACTCTTCTCATTAGCAACCACACAAAGGCTGGATGGATCCAGACGGGTAGGTAAGACTTGAGCTTTGCATTTCTACCTGTTTCAGGTGTGCAGAAACATATCCTATGCAGTGACCAAGTTTCTGGAGAGCCAGGAGCGATTTTTCAGAGGCATGGGAAAGCCCCAAACATACCATGTAGGAGACATCATTGAACCCAGCAGGATGCTTCCTAAGTCAGTGTTACCTTTTCCTCCCTCAGATAAGAAAGCAGAGATCAGCAGAAAAAAATGCTGGGTGTGATGCTCATACTCTTGCTACAATACCACAGGAGGTGGGAAACCCTACTAATCTTTCTCCTGGTTAAAAAGGATCCCGGTAAAAGGATTCATTCAAGTCTTGTCAGAAAATGCTGCCCCATTCTTCACCACCCCGGGGGTACAGAGACACAGCATGGCTACTTGCCCATGTGGATGATCTCAAAGATGGGGAGGAAATGTGATTTTTCCCTGATGACATTCCTCCCAGTAATCTTAGCTGCTATTTGTAAGGGTAGTGGATACCGCATCCTCAGTGCTTTTCAAGTGATGATGTCCCTTTTTATAATAAATGCTGCCAAATCCCAGAAGTGATAGCTCACAAACAATCAGTGAGAGGACAACAGGAATGCTCTTTGAGATGCTGTGCAGAATAGATCATCCACTGTACAGCAACAAATCAAATTTAGGGAGAAAGAATTTGAAAACAAATTACCAGCAAGATATTTCAAGCTGACAGCAATTTGGAGCAACTTAGGTCTGTCTGGTAAGAACCGTATTCCTTTTATTTCCCTGTCAATAGCAGCTACCTTATAAGATTGGTTTCTTGTTGATAATTCTTGTCTGGAACAGAAACTCCTGAGTACACTTAAGTTGATAACTCTCTCTTTGATCACATTTCGGTAGCAATGCTTTTCACCTTGATGACAGGATTTCTCCCTTTGGATGAAGTTTAGATGCCTAAAAAGCCACATGGTTGTGGGACTTCCAGCCTCAGGGCCTTCTGGTGCAGTGCAGGCAGCGTTGGTCCTGGGCTCAGACTCAGGGCTGGGAATGGCAGGGATACAAGCTTAGGGTGGGAGCTGCAGGGATATGAGCACTAACCTGCACTGCCTCAGTTTCCCTGCTATTACAATGGTATAAAAACTGCCTGTATGTATTTCTCTTTTCTTGGGAGAGGGATAATTAATATCTGCTAGTAATACCTTCCCCTCGGAAATGCTGAAACATGAAGGATTAAGGGTGCTTCCCCACACCTGCCTGCAGCATGAGAGGTGAGGACATCACCTCTTCATGCGCCTAGAGGAGCCATGTGGAGCTTCGCACAGCATTTGCAAGTTAGCAGAAGCGCACAGGGAAAGGAATATCAGATGTGGTGCAACCACAGGTTTAATGCATGCACACAGCCAGGACCAAGCCCTGCCCTTCCTCTGGGTTAACATTGCAGGTGGAGCTCAAGTGCAGTGCAGCCAAGAGAGAAGCTTGGGTGGAGGTGGAAGTTGGGAGTGATCCCACTCTGCAGACACGGTATGTGCATTTCTCCAGCATCCCGTTGACATAGCGCTGAGGACTCATCTCATGCCGAATGCGGTGCTAGAGCTAGATGTGTTAATTACGGAGGCAGGTCATTAATGTCCATCAGTGAGGACGGAGAGGACACGTCAGGGAGGAATGTGTTGGGGGTAGAAGGGAATGCAGCAGTGCTGACATGCCCCGAGCAGGAGAGACATAAAAAGAGTGCACTAGCCTGTAATTTGCCTGCAATTTCTCCTCAGGAAAAATGAAAGTTTGCAACTAGCCGTGGCAATGTCCGTGTATCTCTTCCAGAAAGTGGCAGATAAAAATAGGTCAGAATTGCACTGAGAAAAAGAGAATTTTGATATTCCTTTGAAAACTCTTTCCGGCCAAGTGCTCCCAGCCTATTTTGGCCAAGTACTTAGTAAGAGGGATGCCAGCTGTGGCTGACAGTCGCTTCAGTCGCCCTTGGTTTAGCACAAGCCAGGCCCTTCTCATTGGCAGAAATAAGTCTCTGCTGAGGAAAGTAAGCCAAGCAGGGTGATTTGACTAGTTTAATCTTTTGAAATAGAAACAAAGGGATTCACCTGGGTTTAGGAAAGCCCCAGCTCCCCTTGGGGATCGCGTCAGCCTTGGGACAGGAGGACCGTTTCCATGTTGTTTTCTCAATTGCCCCACCTGGTGTGTGGGGCCAGCTTTTACCTTGCTGAATCCTCGTGCGACGCTGCTGCGCTTCCAGCTCGGGAGTTTTGGTGCTCCAAGTGTAGGGTCAGGTGCTGTCAGCATGGGATTTCTCTCCTCCACTGGCTTCTGCTTTGTGGCTAGCATTTGGGAGTAACTTACTCATCAGGAGGGAGGAAAGCCTTGATCCAAGGATGGTTTAAATTTGTAGCTTAAGTTGTGGTCCTTTAACACCCTAAATTAAAATAACCCAGTACCTGTTTTGCACTGCATCCTCCCTGGATAAAGAAAGCAAACTGCGATGCCTATTTATTCAAGCGGTGCCTTAGAAACTAAAATCTTATTGTCTGTTCTCCATGGATATGAAATACTCAGTGATGTAACAGAGGCTTCATTTAAAATTAAGAATTTTTTCCCCACTGCCCTTGGCTAAGCTTTCCTTCCCTGCACAGTCCCACCTCTCTGGGAACCACATTTCAATGGTGCTGTACGCCCTTAGTCTTCACAGCATTTTAGGATCTTTCCAGATGGAAAGTGCCATAGAAATGTAAAACCTCATTAATTAAAGGCTGAAATAGATGCAGTGTGTGGAGGTCAGTGACTCATGCAGTAGGATTCTCAGGCTTCTGCTATGCATCGCCTCGGGGCGCTTTTTTGAATGTTCCGTTCTCTGGGGCTATGACAGTTTATTATACAAAGGCAGCGTGAACCGGAGGTGAATGCAAACTACTCCAGCTAGGCTGTTCTCTAGTTGGCAAAGCAGCCACCAGTGAACCCAGTTCACGCTGAGCCTTTTGGGACAGCATAATTTCTCCTCATTACCGTTTCTGCCTGTTTTGTTCAAGATGCCTGTGCTGTAGTGTGTGTGCGTGGGGGGATGATGCTCAGTGCTGTCAGCCCCTGTGCTCGTGGTCATGTTGGTGTAATGGATTGCTTCTGGGTTTCTAGTTCTGGAGGCCCCAGGAGCACTTGATGGTAGAGGAAGAGAGTATTTCTGTTAGGATCCAATGGCTTCCTGAGTGTGAACCAGGGCATGTTTCTAGTAGACAGTTCTTCTTGGACAGGGTGGGCAGTGATGGTGAACACAGCAGTCGTAAGCCCTGGAGCAGTGAGCTCCCATAACTAGCTCTGGCTGGCACAGCCTGTGACGACGTCGGAGGCATTGCGGCGTTGACTGGGGCAGCAAGGTCTGATCCTCGGGCAGGCAGCGGTGTCAGAAGGAGCCCTAGTGTAGATGCAGATGTACTGGTAAATCCATTCTCCTTCTGACTGAGGTTCGCTTCATCAAGGTGGGTGTTTTAGCTATTCTGCTGCGATGTACAGCTTAGGTGGCATAGCTGCAGTCCCACCAAAAGCACCACTGACATGCGCTTCTACCCTGCTAACGAAATCCTGAGGCATGCACGGCCCCAGGACCGTGATTTGCTTCCTGGCTGCGCAGATGTTGATTCCTAACTGGATCTTGGGAGACAATCTTAATTCTTTATGTATCTGAGCCCTGAAGAGGAATGGCGATGCCTCCCAGCTGCATGGGAATGCTGAGACCAGCACTGGGGATCCCCCTGACTTGATGCCCTAGCATCCATGAGATGACGTTTGTGCCAGACCCTCAATTTTGTCACTTTGTGACATTGCTGGCTTCATCAGAGCCACCAGTCCTCAGGGGATGCTGCATTTTGGGGTAACCCCCATAGCAAAGCTTACCCAGCTGCGAGGTCCCTGCCCTGCTCCTGACCTGCTCACTGGCAGACCAGAGCTGGGCACCTCTGCAGAGACAGCAGGTGACAAGGCTGCACCATGTAACTGCTTCTCTGCAGTCAGCGCAGCTGGTGGCACAGCACGGCTGCCCTGGGGCTGTCCTCGCTGCACAGCATGACATCAGCTTGCAGATAGCCTCAACCCTCTGGTATTTGGACCCTGAGATTCTTTTTATTGTGTTCTTAGTTTTTCCTCTTTTCCTATTGGTTGACTGCTGCCCATTCAGCCTCTCCTGCAGCAGCTTCTGCCCCTCTATATCTTTTCTACATTTCCTCATTCCTTTTATTTCCTTCCCTCTCTCATTCTCTCTTGATTCTCCCATTAGCATCTCCTGCCCCAGCAGTCTTGCCTTTGCACGCCCCACTTCTGTTTCAACCCTCACTTGTCACAAATAGCAAAACTAAACCGCTCTTTTTAAAAAACACAAAGATCAAACACACATTTTGAAACAGACATGAATGGACGCATGGAGCAACTACTTCATTTCAGCAGTGTTGTCACAGAAATAGAAAATCCAGTTCCAGCTGAAGCATATAATTTAGACCCCATGTATGCTGGGACTAGCAGACAGTGTAGTAACACCAGGTGCTACATAAACAAGACCCTTCCTTGCTTGGCACACAATCCTACCCCAGGATTTAACAGCGAGAGGGAATCTTTCCTGCTGTGACTACGCCCACGTGGGTGTCTTCAGGTGGCACTAGTCAGGGACTGCCCTTGTGCACACATCTGACTAATGCAGACGTGCTGCCAGGAGTGTGCAATCACCAACCACATTCTGCTCTTACATGCTACACCTCGAATTGCCCTAACAGAGGCGAGACTGAAAGCATTTGTTTATTTTATACACTTGACAACCTACCCGCAGTATCGCTGCGGCAGCCTTTCCTTGCCTGTCCTGTCCCCTGGCTTACATTTGGTTTTCACCTAGTGAAAAGGGGTGAGAGAAACATTTAAAAAAAACCAGGAAAATGGGATTACAAAACCACAAACACTGTCAAAAGGAAGATTCGGGGTCAAGCAGAAAACTTCTAACTCATTTCAGAAAATGGATTCGATTTCAAGCTGCTGGCACAGCCTGATGCTGTCTTAATGACATTTACTGGATGGGAAGTGTTAGCTATTGTTCCTGGGTGCCTGTCTAAACAACACCCTGCATTTTAGTCTCCTTGACAGAGCCTGCCACCATGTTCCAGAGAGAGCTGTTAATTAGGAGACAAAGTCCAATCTCAACCTAGCTGGCTCTATTTTTACATAATTTTAGTTTTTGTTTGCTGAGTCTTTTAACTCCCTCCATGAGCCAACAGAGCTGCCAGCTGATCTAGTTTTTCCTTCACTTTTCAGTGGCGCGGTGCAGAACGTGTGATTCTCCAAAACTCCAGGCCTCCTACCTTTGAGTTTGTAGTTTTAAAAGGGATTTTTTTTTTTTAAATCTGACATTTTGTCCTGTAAGAATGTGAGACATGCAGAACCGCCGAATGTGGAAGCCACCACAGGAGGCCAAGACATGATATTAAAAGGAGTAATGAAAGAAAGCAAGCTATTGAAGTGTAAACTCAATTTTACTGAGAGTATGCTACAGATCAGAAATGAGTAGTTTGAATCCCTGGTGCAACTGACACCAAAATGTTAATGGTTTGGTACAAGCAGGAAATACAAAGAGCTTTAAAAAAAAATCTGTTTTCTGTGTGTTTCCAGAGGAGAGCCTGTTTGTTAAGGCACTGGAGACCCTGTATTATTTTAGTAATGTGTATCTCGGTCAGTATCATAATTACAGCTCTCTCTTTCGATTAACTTCACTCACTGACAAGGTTGGACTCTTGATCCTTACTTTCTCTCTGGACTGTAAAACAACAGCACTCCATTTATTTCCTTGTCTTGGATCCCTTTCTTGGATTAAACCTGCAGGAAGGAAAAATGCAATCTAAATCGCTGCAGGACACAGTCTGTCTTCCTGCAGGAAAGACTTGTAAGAGTATGGCAAAAATGGGAAACGTGGCCCTGCTAATGCCATTGAACCAGGACCTGGAGGAAAGTCACAGTCCCGAACCATGGTGTGCCTTTGCTGCAACGCTGACCCGGAGGGCCAGCCCCCTCAGGAATCCGCACAGGCTGCCTGTCTCCCTCAGCTAAATTACAGACCTTGAATGAACCTACTTTCCTGGGAGGTTGCCCAATCTCTTTATATTTTGCTTAATATCAAAGGATGGAGTGAGTAGATTCAGTTATCTCAGAAGTGCTGGCAAATGAGTCATGAAACGTATTAAATTTATTCAATTGTTTTCACAATCCAGAACAAGTGTAAGTTCTGTAGAACAAATGTATTAAAAACCATCTCAAAACACACCATGAAAAATCCCAGAGTAGCTTGTTGTGGGATAAAAATGGTCTCTCTCATGCAAGAAGCTCACTGAGACTTTTCAAAGAAACCTTTGAAACAAGTTACCGCTTGAAGACAACTCTCCCCATCTGCATAGCTACCTCCGCGGGTTGAGGTTGGGTTCCTAAAACCTCCCTCTCTCCTGAGAAGGGCTCTGGTGACCCAACTGCTTTTCCCTCAGGGATTTGCCATGTCCCTTCTCCCCTGTATTCTTGTTGTTACATTGGCATAAAACCAAGACTTTTCCCAAAAGCGACAGCGGCCGAGAAGGTTAACGTACTCTAGGTTTTCAAATCCCAAGAGGAACCCAGCTGTCCTTCCCCCCCCCATCTCCTCTCACAAACCCAATACCCATCCCCTCCCAGTTCCCCACGCACCTTTTCCCGCCTCGCGCTACCTCAGGAAGACAGAGCCAGGTTCTGACCTACTGATATTTGGACTCTACCTCAAAACCTGACGTCCCTCCCAGTTCCCCACGCACCTTTTCCCGCTTCGTGCTACCTCAGGAAGACAGAGCCAGGTTCTGACCTACCGATCTTTGGACTCTACCTCAAAAAACGACGTCCCTCCCAGTTCCCCACGCACCTTTTCCCGCCTCGCGCTACCTCAGGAAGAGAGAGGCAGGTTCTGACCTACGTTCTTATTTGGATTCTACCTCAAAAAAACAACGTCCGACCCAACCTAAGACCACCCGGCCCCTGGAAGGAGGTTTCAGGGGAAGGCTTCCCCGTCGCCTGAGGGGATAGAGCCCCTCAGCAAGCGGCTGAAGCCGGCACCGCCCGCCGACAGGTGAGGGCCGGAGGCGGGCGGGAGCCCCCGCCCGCCTCCGGCCCTCACCTGTCGGCGGGCGGTGCCGGGAAGGGCGCGGAGGCGGCGCGGCGGGAGGTGCCGGGAAGAGCGGCCGGGCCGGGCCGGGGAAAGCGGGGCGGGGAGGCGCCCGGAAGAGCCGATTTCCTCAGCGGGACGGGAGCGGCCTGGAGAGAGGGAGAGAGACGGACACAAAGCGGCCGAGGGCCGGAGTGAAGCGAGAGTAGGTGGCCGTGAGGCGATTTTCCTGCTCCTCGGTAAAGTTGTGGGGGCTTCGGGTGCGGCGCCGCCGCCTTTTTTTTTTTTCTTTTATTTTCTTTCTCGCTTGGAAACTTTTGCGTGGTGAGGCGGGCTGGGCCCTGCCGGCCGCCGGTTCTCTGGGGAGGGTGGCGGGAGGCTGAGGCGGGGGGAGCGGAGCGCGGCCCGGCGCGGGGGAGAGGAGCGGGCTCCGCCGCCGCCTGTGGGGCGTGGGCCTGGGCCCGGGCCGCGCTCGGAGGCCGCGCTGGGCCAGGCCGGTGCGGGGAGGGAGGGAGGGTTGGAGGCCGGCTTGGGGCGGGGGGGAGCGGAGGGGGGCGAGAGCCGGCTGTGTTTTGGGTTGCTGAGAGCTATTTGCCGGCGGAAAAGCGTCGGGAGAGCCCGGTTTCTGGAGAAGTTTCGGTGGCAGCGGGGCTGTGGGGAGAGGCTCCTCCCCGCGCAGTCGGGCACGGCCCGGCGGGGCCGCCCCGGCGCCGCTCCCCGGCGGTGGCCCGGGCAGGGCTGCCCGCCCGGTGAACCACACGGAGTTGGTCTTGGCCCTGGTGGGCTCCTCCTTCTCCTTTCGACACCCCCGCCCCGAGTTTCTCCTGGCGGCGCAGCTGAAGCGGGCATCCTCCCTCTCGTCCCGAGTCGGTGTTTCGGTTTCAGTACACAACACACAACCTCTCTTCGCTGGGAATACCTCTCCCCTCCTTAGCTTGGCCCTGCCACGTTTTTTTGACACCCACCTCTAATCTGCTAGTATGCAGTAAGGCGAGTGCCTCTCCTTCGCTGACGAGAAGTTTTGTGCTACTTTTTACAGCCAAAAAGTAGGGAGAGCGTATCAACTCTCAGTCGCCGGTTTATGCATAACCCTTGTCTCGCTGCCTGCGGTCGTGGGATCACTGGGCAGTATGTATCAGCTGGCTTTTATTCATTGCTCATGCTAGTTCAACGCACCTGAAGTCTTTCGGGCTGAAAGTTTGCAGGAAAGCGTGTGGCTCACTTACAAGAATTGGATGTGACCAGGCACGCTTCCCTGCCTGTCTGCCCTTGGCCCGCCTGCCCTGCCCAGGAGGCGAGGGGTGATCTGGCCAGCTTGATCGATCTCTTACTCGCCCAGTCTGGGGTATGAGCTTCTATGACCCTGTCCTCATTCCAGCTTTCAGTGTTATGACTCAAGGCATGTCTGGGTTATCTATACTGAACTAGTCTGGGAGCTCTTTGCTACCCCCCCCCCCCCCTTTTTTTCTTTCTTTGTTTTTTGTCTTTTGAGATGGGTGTTGTGGGAAAGGTATTCTTGGTGCTTGAGTTACTAGTTTCCTGCGTTTTTCCTGCACTGTGAGTGGGGAAGCGGGGGAGGTGGGAGAGACTGTTAGCTGCACTGTTCTGCTAACGCACATCCTCAGTCCTGCTGGCTGCACCAGGCTTCGAGTACTTTCAAGCCCAGCTAAAGGCTGTGGTTTGGTTTTTTTTCAGCTCCCAGGTTGGTTTTTAGGCAGGTTTGTGTTTAAATGGAGGTGAAAGCCCAGCTTACTTTACAATACGTGCCATTTTTTAGGTACCCTTCGGTCTATCTTAGAGTGCTAAGGTCACGTTAAGTGTTTAGTAGCATTTGTTTCTCCTGGCTGAATTGAAATCTTTTGTTTAAAAAGCGCATAATTTTATGTTGAGTCACTAAATTTTTTGTTTACTGAGAAACATTTTTTTAAAACATCAAGGAAATGTTGTTTTACTTTTCTCAGGAGCCACAGACAAAGGTTTATTAGGTTTTGTTTTAAAAAGGCTTTGCCCTAACCTTTCCCATAATAAACAACGTGCCTTCAGTCTTTGTGTTTTTTTCGGCCAGCTCTAATAATAGGCCTCTGCATCGGAGATTAAAAGTTTACGCAAGGTGGCAGGGGGGAGCACAGTGGGCAGAGATTAGAAATCCCACACCCAAACTGGTGGTTTAAAATACTGATATAAATATTTAACTCGCAATAAATTTTCAAGCTCTGTGAAACATCAGCATTTCTGTGTTGACATGTGTAATGGCAGCCATTAAAGTGCAGATTCTTTGTAGGGCTTCCATTGGTCTGATAAAGCTAACTGAAAGATGTAATAGAAAAGTAATTTGTGTTTTTTCAGCAGCGTGAATATCTTCTTTCTGCAGCTATAAGATCGAGAAACTGATCTTGCAGAGGAATCCACATTAGTAGAAATGTTTGAACTGGAAATGTTACTTTATTGGGACTTCAGTCCTGCCTTTAAATTATATATATCTACTGCTACTATTTGATTTCTAAATTACCTTTCTTATGCAGAGAATTAGTTAAGCTCACAAAAATATTTAGCGGCAAAACCAGTCTACTCATTGTAGGTGGATTGTAAGGCTAGTCTCAAGTGAGTACCTGCGTGGCCATGATAATTCTGTTAAGGAACTTGCTGCTTTCAGTTTTACTGGCATCTCTTGGCTTTGTTGGACACTACAGGAAACATGAATGAAAAAGGACTGAGTATTATTTTGTTAGGACAGTGCCATGTTGAGGCAGTCATTCAACATGGTGATGAATGCCTGTTGTTGTTTTCTACTGTTGTGCCTTAACTGGAAAGCACTTAAATTCTTGTGCTGTGGAACTTTGTATATAACCTTGAGGATTTGGATCCTTCACTACTCTGGGAATTCACCCTAATTTAGTTTTACAGCTAATAGGGAATAGCTCTAATTCAGCGAGTTTATAGCTCATGTTGGTTAAACAGAGTTGCAGCTCTAGAGAAAGTGCAGATGTTTGATAATTACTACTTTTAACTCCATATTCTTTTAATCCAGCATATGAGACTTAAAATAGAGCCTACCCACAAAACTGTGTACCAGCACCCTCACTGGAGGAGCTATGCTGAAAAGATGGGTGTTGAGAGTGACCTGCTGTGCCACAAAGCAGAACTGGGTGCAAATAGATTTATTGAGGTAAAGGAATGGCGGGAGGCATGCAGTCACTGCAACTGTAAGTGGGATCTTTCTCCTTGAATGACTGAGACTTGTTATCTTCCAGTCAGGGTGAGAACGGGTGTTAACTCTGGTTTCTGGTGTGCAGTGAATTAGTATAGACTATTCTATTGGTATAAATATGATTCATAATTCCTCCTTGGCTCTTTTTCTTTTATTTAAAGAGCCAGCTACCTTTTCTCTAAACACGAGTACATATTTTCATTTGTTAATCCCAGATGTACTATGGAAAACATCTGCTAGTCTTTTGACATGTGTTTATAAATACCTCTGGTGGAATCAAGACAGGAGCAACCTTTCTTCCCTGTGCTTTATAAAGTGATAGAAATTATTAAATACACAGATCTAAACTGATACAGTTTGCAAAGGGAAAATCTCCACCAATCTATTGACATTCCCTTCTGTTATAATTTTTCTAATTTAGAAGAAAACTACTTGATTAATCATTTAGACTCTTGAGAATTTCTTTTGAAAGGCTTTAAGTTCGGGCATCTATGGATGGAAGAAGCAAATAAATGTGAGGCCAGCTATAGCTAAAGGGGTAACAGTTACCAAGATAGAGAGTGGAACAGTACTGAGAACATGGAACCAAGCTGGATGCCAGTTCTCAGTAGATCTGTTTTAATACATTGAGGTAGGAGTGTTGATGTACGTTACAGCCTAAGAGTGCGTTAAACTCCCATAGTGTTTCCAAGGGAGTCGGGGGATTGAGAGCAAATAATCTAGGGAACTAGCAGCAGTGTGGCAGGTAGGATTTCACTGGTGGTAATAGGAGATACAGCAAACTGTGTGGTTTTCTAAGCTGTCTGTGCCCTGGAACAGATCTGCGCGTGACTGTATATGCTAATGAAGAATTTCTGTGTGGAGCTGATGTCGGGGAGCGAATGAGATGTTAGTGGAAGTTAGGGTAGAAGAGGCTGTAAGCCCACTAGTGCACCTTGTTCTGGAGTAGCCTTCAAGTGTTATTCTTTTAAGAAAGAGACTGAAACTAGTAAGCTTGTGGATAGCTGGTGAAGAATCGGGAGAAAAAGACTTTTTGATTTTTCTTTTCCTGGTGATTAACTGAAGGAAATGAGGAGAGAGCGTAGGCCAGACACTTCTGTCCTTGCTGTTGTTTAGCACAAGATCAAGAGGGCATTTAGGTAAATATTAAATTTGCTTCTTTTCAGTTAATAAGAAGTCAGTAAGAATTAATGCTATCAGGAGCTTGTGGCCTTGATGGCATGTGTGGGTTTTTTCCCCCTTCCGTTGCCTTTTGCACTGCCAAAAGGGTTCAGAGCATTTTCATTCACTGTTTTATTCTGGGTACTTTTATAGGTGCCTATAGGATCTATGCAGATCTAAGGCTCTAAGGGGGACATTCTTCTTCCCGTATCTTTTTCTGGATGATGCAAACTCAGCAGAGAAGATCCACTTAAATAAACGGTGTGCACAAGGGCTGTGCTAGCAATGTAGCTGTACATAGCTAAAAGGGTCAGTTTAATTTTTCATGTAAACAAGGGTGAGCTGTATGCCTATAAAACGGTGTTTAACCTGCGTAACACCAAGCAGGTCAGTATTCGTCTTCGTAAAGTGCTCTTGAGATCTTCAGCTGAAGCCGTAGATGGGTAAATGTTTTTTTTTTTAATTGACTAGAATAACAAATTCAGAAACAGTGTTGTTGAATAGCAGAGGACAGAACTGGTGGTATACTGAGAAGCAAGAAGGTGCAAGTGGGTGTTTCTCTGTAAACGCAGCTAATCAAGAAGTACAAGCTGCTTGTTCTTTACCTGCTTTCTTGTAAGTATGTCCTTGTAATGTATACTTGTAAAACTAATTTCCTTTAGCATGACTTAAAGACCTAGTGAGTCTCGTTGCTTGATGTTGAAGAGAGCTCACTGATCTTGGATAATTCATGATGGACTGTGGACATGTGTGCAAGTGACAAGTCTTGTATAAACTTCACATACAATTTACTGTAAAGTTAGTTTCAGTCAGTACCTGATGTCCAGGTGTTTCAGAGTCTAAGCATCTTAAAAATTAAATTATTTATTCATTTAAGGATAAGAAGTTGAACTATAAACTGGAAGTCGTGCGCAGGGGACTTGATGTGATCTGATTGCTGTAGCTGAGAGGTCAGTTCAGCCTAGTGTCCTGTCTCCCATGACCGTCATCATAAGGTTTTGGTTGTACTGGTCCCGTCAACTTTTTATTAGTCTAGCCCTTGTCTGAGGCCCTAAATTACAAGCCCTTTGCCTGGCCTTGGCCAAGGTGGCTGTTAACAGGAGGAGAGAATAAGACAGGAACTCCAAGGGTTGTTTCCCTTCCCTCTGCTTGTCACACTGCTAAGCAGTAACCTTTGGCTCCTTTGATGCCTTTGAGGAGTGATGGATGCTCTTGGGTGGTGTCTGGTGTCCCCCTCTGTTTCCCTGGTCATAATTATTGACCCTTGCCACCTTTCTTTTTATTGATGCCCACAATCATTTGGCTTCTCTTCCCTGTATCTTCCCTCCACCTTTTTCTTGGGTGGTGGCAGTGTATAAAGCCATCCGTAAGAGAAAGCAACAGGCAAGCCAAGCAACAAAACCATGACAAAAGGGCAAACAAGTAGCATTGCTTCCCTAAGGTGCTCTGCCAAGCTCCTGCAGCGTAGGAGCTTCCTGAGCCAGGAGTTTGAGCCCGGACTGATTTCTGTTCTGCAAATTTGTCCAGCGGCTCTTGTGGTTGGTGCCCAGTGCTGGCAGGAGTGCTGCTCGGCTTCTGATGCTGGCGGTCTTGTCTGCAGGTGCAGGCTGTCTGTGCCTTGATTGTATTCAACAGGCTCAGTTCAATGACTTAATTTCTTTTAAATGTAGAAACTTTCTTGAGAGCTGAACAGCTTCATACAAGCTACAAGTAAAATGGAAGACACGACGTGTTTTTTGAGAGTAAAAAGCAAGGATCTGGTTTGGCTGTATGAAAAGCTCTGGAGCGGTTTAAATTTCTGTACAAAGTATGGCTTTGTAGTTACTGCCACTTCCACTTTTTGGAAGAAGTGTTTAATTACAAACTACTGCTGATACAGCTGGAAATGCATTTCGTAACTAACATTAAACAAAGCATCCTGAAAGCAGAGATGTGGGGAAGGCTTTTAGGAAAGTGGATATAGCCCTTATTTGTTACTCCATGGCAGTTCCACTGCTGGTGGAGTCCTCAATCACAATACTCTTTTGTACTGGTACAGTGAAGAGTGCAATACGATTGTGTGGGTGTTTTTTCCCCCCTCTCCTAGCTGGGGTTAGGGTGAAAAAAATAATGATGTAAGGTGCAATAAACAGTAGCAAAAAAAAAAAAAAAAAGCTAGAAGGTTTATTTGTAACAAAACAGAATAATGCAAATTAGTTGTGCAGGGTTAATATAACCTCAAGAAAAAAAAGTTAATTTTTGCTCTGTATGCATAAGTACTTCAGCATCAGGTGTTTTAAGCTGTTTCACTTAGTTTGCAGGAATTGGTTAAGACAATTTGATTATGTTTAACAGAATATTATCATGGGCCTAGGGAAAAGTCAGTGGTGATTGGTGAAGGATGCAGTGTTCAGCAGAACCAGAGGCAGAGCGCTGGCGCAAAGCCAATTGAACAGGATTTTTTAGCTCATCTGGTTTTTGTTCAGTAGCCTTGTCTTGTTTCCTGTTCTGGGGGTGAGGAGAAGGGGTGGAGAAAGAAAATGTGCCTTTAATCAGATGTAAGTTGGTTTCCACTCAGTAAATGGCTGTGTTACTAGTTTAAAATTCTTTTTTTTCCAGCAAGACCAGCCAAGTAGTGACTCCTTCCTCTCAAAACTTCCTGTTCCTTCCTGTTGCTTTTATGAAATGTGAGTGGGTCAGTGACGTCTGTCTTTATTTTTTTTAAACAAAAGTTGCTTTAATTGGTCATCTATATGCTAAAGCAGTGACTCGAAAGGGTTCTTGTCCAGGTGGATGGTTGTTAGCTCTGATTCTCATGCACCGCTGTGCACCCTTAGCGAGTTTGTACTTAACAGAAAGTGGTTATGGCTTTGCAGGTGAGTCTGGTAAGCATCCAAAAATTAATGGCACCGGTGTTTTTATTACTACTTGCTTTGCTCTTTTGGAAAAGCTGCAAAGTTCTCATCAGTCAGTGCCCTCTGCAGCCTTGTTGACAGTTTGCAGGGATAGGAGATGGTGTGTTAGAGCACCCTGCCTAACATATTCTTCCAGATAATTGTAGTCATTTAGAAGATGCTTAACTCATCTGAACAACGCTCGTGCTCTTCTTCCTGGGGTTTGTTTTTGTGTTTGTGGTTTTTTCCCCCCCTTCTTTGGTGGAGCTGCAAGTTGCAAGTTTTCTGGGGGTGTGTGGTGATGGTGCAATTCTTCTTCCCGTGAAACTAATTCATTGTTTATAGCTCAGAGATGTCGCTGAGGGTTGTCTTGAGCATAAAGTGAAATTCTCGGCCTTATCACTTGTAGCTTTTGTTATTTCTTTTTTCTTTAAAAACGAATTGCTTTGTAATTTTTAGATAAGACTGACAGAGTGTTCCTGAATCAAAGTGAAGGACTGAAAAAGGAATTCTGATGACTTTTTGTAGAAACTTTAGAAAACATTTTACTCTGAAGAATCTTTACACTTATGTTCTCCTTTGCTTCAGTGGATGCTCTTCTTTTAGTAGCTTTTGCAAATGGAGAAAAGGATGGAAAACTTTTTTCACTTTTGCAATGCTAGGAGTTTTTGTTACATAGTATTTAGTTGCTAAGGTGCTGGGCACACAATTGAGAAAGAATACGGTATTTGATCTCTGTTAATACAAGACTGTCCATTTCCTCGATGTTTAAGCAAATTGTCTCATCAAACCTCTAATTATAGGAGTCTTGCATTTTTCAAAACGTGTCAGCTGAAACAACTCCAGTGTTTGTACACTTCTGACTGTTTTAAAATTGTTAATGAAGGTCTAGATTTAGACGATGTGACCAGCTAAAAGCACTGAAGGGTATTGCATAACAACGTATCAATTTAGTAATGAAAATGCGGTTTGAGTGGGGTCAGATTCTGGTTATTTCTGACACTGTAGCTTAAACGGCACTTTTTATTGCAGATTGAGTGCTGAAGAAGATCAGAAAAAAAATACCCAGGTTTTCTTTTCCTTTTATTGCCAGCCATCAGTGGTTTTCTGCAAGCTAAGCAAGAATTAATTTTGCAGTACTGGCAAATTCTTGTGCCAACTGATAAAGTAGGCTAATTTATAACAGACTTTTTTCTTATTTGAGGAATACTTGTGGCAAAAATTAATTTGTTGAAAGGTTGCCCCTTCTTGCATTCATTGCTAACTTAAGGTTGGTAATTGGAACCTGTGGTAGTTTGGGATTTGAAGAGCTGTGCTCTGTAGCCACAGCCTAGTTGTTATGTCTTCACTGACTGTATCCCTAGGATCTGAAATGCATACTGTGGTTCTGAGAGTGGTAATAAGCTGTTCTTCCATTCTTTCTTAATGATTTTAGGGAAGCTTCACACAATTTTCTGCCTCAGGGGTGGGAAGAGACACTGTGAGGTTGGAAGGGCTCTCAGTAGCTGAATCAAAGTGGTCCAGCAGATGTACAAGTCTCACCTGGGCTCTGATATCCCCTCTCCAGGCTGAGTCCCTTTGTTATGTTTGAAAGTGCTAACCATTAAGTCGTAGGCTTAAATGTGAGAAATGTGGCTGTGAGAGGGCTGGGGTTTGGGAGTTAGAAGTTATCTTTGCTGCTAGTGTAAGTTCGTGAAAGATGATGTTTGCTTAAAATGCAGGTGTGTTGCCCTTGCGCATGGCCAGAGAGTTGCAGTCCTGATGCAAAGAGCAGACAGCTAAAGTACAGCAGTTACAAATCCAGTGATTATTTGTTCTGATTTTTGGAAGTTATCTTTCGTGATGTTAGTATTGCAGGTCTTCAGCATAAAATGCACCAACGTTATTGTGAAGACAGAATGAGTGGTTTATTATTAATAGTAGTAACTTGCTGCTCATGACGTGTCTTCTCCCTTTCCCAAATATGAAGTTTTGCAGCTAGAATGTTAAGATTAATCTTAGTTATATAGGAGGTTCTCTTTTTTAGAAAAAAGCATGTGTGTCTTCTAAAGCAGTGTCTTGATACCCTATCAGTTTTCTTTATGTAGTTGGAATCCTGCTTGAGTTTTGGAAACTGAAAACTGCAGAAATAAATTGGATGCTTGTTGGGACATAGCAGGATATCCATCTGGACAGTTAAATGGGTATAAGCTTGAGTTTGGTTCTTGCATTCTTTTAGGATGTCATCCATGAGCTGGAGCCTTTGTGTGACATAAATAAGTCGCTAATTGCCTGTGCTTGCTGTGATTTGGCTTGCCACGCATCTCCTTTCTAACTCCTTTGAGGCAAAACAGTCCTGGCAAAAATAAAATGATCAGAGCCTAACACTTAACGTAACTGAAGGCAAGAGGCTGTTGTTACCACTGACATCTCCAAAAAACGGTTTATTTGTAGTTGTGAAATCACTGCTGTGGCCTCAGGAACACCACGATGAAGCCGCTTGCACAGAGCGTGCCTTCCATCCTCTTAATGATAGCTAGACCAAAATGAAGCCATGAAAACCTGTTGTTACAAAGTGCATTACTGATTTTGGAATAAAAATAAGTTACTTGAATCTGCAGTACTATAGCAATTGGGAAGCTGTTAGGAGATAGCACATACTGCTTTGGACAATGTGTTGCATTTTAATCTGGTGATATGCCCCATGCCTGCTTTCATGTGATGGTGCATTGTATAGAGTGGGATGTGCTTCCAGAGGGGAAAAGGTGACAGGTTCTCTATGGCATGCTGCTGGCTTCAGTAACAAGGCAACAGGCAGGAAGTAACACCCATGTAGAAGAGAAAACAGTTATAAACTTAATTGATTTTTTTTTTTTTTCGTAGGGACACCAGATTAGGTTGCATCTCTTAACTCAGTAGCAAGGTCTAAAGATTTGCTAAACAAATGAAGTAGAGAAGCATTTGTTGTTAACTGGCTGTGTAAGGCTTTTTGATGAGCATTTCAGATGCCTCTCTATAGGCCTTCTCCACAAGAACAGCAGAGAGAAAAACGTATGAAAACAGATTGAGAGCTGGATCTGGAATGGTACTGGTGAGAAATAGGCTTATCTGAACCCAAATGTCGTCTTTTTACTTAGCTGGTTACTACAGTCTGGAAAAAAAGTGTGGCAAAGTTGAATATACTCAAATGACAGAAATGTTTTGATAATCAAAGAACATAATCTATGCAACATCTGTGTATTAATATTTAAGATTATGAAATTTTAATAGTAAGGATTTCTAAGGAGGTAGTACCTTCATGGCATTTATGGTGGAGGAGAAGATTTGGTAGCTGAGCAGATGAAATTTAAGGTTGAAGGCTATGTTAGAAGAGGATGACTATCTGTTTTTAGTGGTGTGTACTTGATGTTAAATAAAACCAGCTTAAATCAACCCCGCTTAAGTCCTCCTTGAAAAGCACCATGTATACCAAACAACCTTGACTAGCAGCTATTCAGCAGCTGAGAGGAGTATTGCTTTATTTGTGGAATGGGGCAGATAAATTCATTTGGAGACTGTGAAGTGAAAGAATGAAACTTTTTTATTTCTGAATACTCTTAGTTATACGGAAAACAGTTTTGAACTGTCAGTGAGGCATGATGAAGTCCCTGCATGTGAGCTGGCTTTAATATGAAGTGTGCCTTAACCTTTTTGAAACCAAAAATATTCAGAAGATTTGTGTTAATGAGCTTCCTGCAGATCTTTATCTGCTGTCTTGTCTTGTACCTTTAGCAGGGGTAAAGGATCCCTGCTGGTTATCAGATGGGTTAGGTATTCAGGTAACAAACCAGACAAAACCATAAGGATTCCCTTGGGAACAGGGAAGCTGGTTTATTTTCTGACTGGAAGATGAAGCTGGGCCATTGTGTTGTGAATCCTACCACATTCCATGCTTGTGACTTGGGTGATGGAATAAGGGCTATTCTCATTACATTGCACAGAATATCCAAAGACAGTCTGGAAGCATGGTGAAGGACAGGATGATCATTCAAAATGACTGTGACTACTTAAGGAAATATGAGAGAAAGAAAGAAGCTGCAAAATAACGCAATCAAGTACATATTACCATGCCTGCACACAATCAGCTGCACAAAATGGGGAACAACTAGGTGGGTAGCAGAAAGGGCATTAAAATGGAGAATGTCCTCCCACGTATAAAATGGTCTTGTACTGTCCTCTTTTGCTAGTTTTTTTGGATAGCATAATGCTTGAATTCAGCATGTGGTCTATTGTGCTTAGCACAGGTTAGCCCCCCCCACTGTGCTAGTGAGACCACTGTTGGAATACTGTCTTCCATAAGAAAAAAAAAGAGAATGGTGAATGTAGTTAAAAGCTTTTAGAAAGCAGCCAGTCAGGATAGTTAAAATTTGAAGACTGATAGAAGATGGCATGTAAAAAACTCTTCAGGTAGCACAAGGTGGTGGGACTTAAGTTGCAGCACAGGAGATGGGCGGTTAGATTTTTCCAGTGTGTAACCAAGAGATTTGCTCTGGTCTAGAGGTTGGGAGGCTGCAGCATCTTCTGGTACAGAGCAGGTTGAATGTACTAGCTCAGTAGTGCCTGAGACACAGCTAGCATTGCCTTCAGGTGCGTGTGGGCGTGCAACCGGGAAAAACAGGACCATGAGCCCTAGGCCTTTCCATCATTCTGTTGGTGTGCAGAGCCCTAGGCCTTTCCATCATTGTGTTGGTGTGCAGAGCTCACTGTTGAAATAGTGCTCCTTCACGGGCTTTTTGGAAAGCCTTGAGTGCCTTCAGGACACTTCTGCAAAGAAGCCACAGAGCTGCATTCCTATGCTTGCCAAAGTCTAGAAATTATTTGCATGCCGGTGTTCTGGAAGTAGATATCTGAAGTTATTCTGAAAACCTTGAATTACCAGTTTTTGAAAACACTACGACCTTTAGTTGTGGCTTTTGCAAAGAGCACCACTGTATGTTTATCACCTTCAGTGTGTTCATGGCAGGCTAGCTCATTTAACGTGGGATGTGAATGCAGCCCCAGCAGTTTAATACATCCTTCTGCTCAGGTCTGTGCCCTCACCCTCCTGAGCAGGGCTGGGATGTGCCCTGGGTTGCAGAGCTCATCCCAATGCTGCTGCAGTCCCATCCGCTTCCCTCTGCAGTGCCACCTCCTCCTTCAGGGCAGTAAGCTGGCAAGGTAATTCTTACAGTTACTGGCTTACTCTGAGACCATTTTAGCTCCCTGAAGTGGCTCACTGCATCAGGTGGGTGCCAGTGTGGGTGCCTGTTTGAGGCAGATTTGTGGCAGGGAAAGGAGCAGTAGGACTGCAGCAGCATTTGCTTGAAGTAGTGTGGAAGTGCTTGAAGCACAATGGAAACCTCTTAAGCTTTAGCTGTTGATGAGATCTTGATTCCTTCTAGAAAGCAGGGCAAGTTGTCCTGGGATGGCTCTGCTTGCAGACCTGCTTGACTGAAACTCTGAAAGTGGCTTCTTTAAAAGCCTGTTCTTCCCCCATCCTCATGTCCTTGCAAGTGCACTAAACCCCAGCAAGATGTAATTGCATTACCCTTGAACCATCTACTATGATAATGAGCACCATCATGACCAGTAGAATAACCTGAAGGGTTTACGGTTAAAGTGCTGGGCTGTGACCATGGTTTAACGTTGGGGCTTCATGTGTCTGAACATTAGATGTGCTGGGAGGGCATTTGTGCTCTCTGCAGTGGTTCTGCTTGATGCTCTGTTTTCAGCGGCACCTGGTTCAACTCAGCAGTGACATCCAGCTTTGCCCTCTGTTTCCACTTGAATGCCTTTGCCAATGGTGCCAGCTGACATAGCCATCTCCTCTTGCCATTGCCAGTTCCATTCGCAGCAGTATCTGTGGTGGCACGGTGAACCAGATGGGGATCTCAGCCCACCCTGTAAAAATGGATTTCTTTCCCTCCAGCCAAATCAGTTCTTCCCTGTCTGGTTAATCGCTCAGCCGTAGGGAAAGCTGTGCCAGTACAGAGGGGGTGTGATGTGAAGACGGGAATGAGTTCCTAGAGGGGTGTGGGAGGATGAACATTGGTTTTTAAGCAGCTTTCCTGCTGCTTATGAAACTGCAGGCTAGGCAACCACAACTTCTTGTGCAGTGGTGTCTTTCTATATATTCCACTTGAGATTCAGCATTGCTCACTCTCTTCCGCTGTGTGGTCTGGGCTGCTTTGTCCTTGAAATTCCTGCTTCGAGTGCATGTGCTGCTGTACGTCCGATGTGTGGTAGATCTGTGCTGTGGAAAACCTTTTTCCCTATCAGCTGGGTCATGCTAGCTGTCTGGATCAAGTACTATGCTGGCCTGTGGTTGGGTCTGTCTTCCGGAGGATGCCCTCTTTCTTTATGAAATGTTACAGTTATTGCAGTCATTGTGGGAATTGTGTGCTCTGGAAGAGCCAACAATTAAACACTCTGCTACAATATCCTCTGACTTGGTTTACTACCTGTTACTGTACTTGAATTCAGTGATGGAAGAGCTCGAGCAGTCACAGGAATAAGACAGGTTCCAGAGAATTAGAGCATTCTCGTGGTGGGAGTGTAGCCCTGCTTTAACATGGCCCTGGCAGTTGTCCCTTTATCCCCTAAACCCACCCCATTCACACATGTATTTAAGCTATAGCCTGTTCCTGTATTCTTCACAAGTATTTAATTGTACACTGCAGTAAATACATTTATTCAAATGATATCCAAGTCATTGCTGCCAAACGGTGTATTTGATATCAAGCTATGCTTTTTAAATAAATTTCAATAACGTTCATACTAAGTGGTTTTATAGACCATTACTTTGGGCCAATTCGTGAACTATCATACTAACGTGTTTTCAGATGAATTACCTTCATTATCCTACTAACACAATTAATGTATCTTCTCATGGTTACCTCACCCCGCACTTTGTTTCTGCAAGAGGCATAACAGCATTAAATATATAGAAACAGCTTTTACCTAGAAACCTAGTGGGCTTTCCAGAGCACTGGGTATGTTTCTCAGAAACCATAAAGGCTTTCAGCGTATTTTTCTTGGCTTCTTATGTAGGAAGCATTCACACTGAGCTAATCAGGAGGGAATAAAACAGTGAAATTCCTTGTTGAAGGTACGATGTATCTGGGGCAGGGGGTGAAGGGCTTTTCACAGCTTGCCCTGTGCCAGCACCTGCACCTCTGGGCCATGGTGCAAGCCAGCACAAAGCTGGACCAGCAAAAAGGAAAAAGGGGGGTGATAGGAAGAGAAGGATAGTTAGTGAGTTCACAGGACTTTCTGATCAGAGGTAGGTTGAGGAAGAGGAGGTGGCCATCCTCCACCCTCCTGCAGCAGTAGGGAGGTGGCAGCTCACCAGGTGTCTCTGGAGTTGCAGCCTGGCATGCCTTCTGCTGCGGGAGCTAGGACCCTTCATCTGCACTTCCAAGCTTTTTGATTTGAAAGTCAGAAATGTTACATGTATGCTAGCATGCATCAGCCTCTTTTTAGTTTTTTTTGGATGGAGTGTGTTGTGTTTTGGCGTGGGTTTTTTTTTGTTTGTTTGTTTTTAAAGCTTTCAGCTTTTGAAGTTTTCTTTCTCTCCAGCAGTGTGGGCACTTGCAGCGTGGGCGTAAGTGGAAAGCTCAATGCAGGTTAGGTGAATATTCCTGCTTTGCACCTTGCAAAGTTGTACTTCAGTGTATGACAGAGTGTAGGCTTTTCAGGGTAAAGATGTGTTTTCAGTAGTGCAGTGAGTACTTAATCTATTATATTGTGTCTGTGGTGCAAGAGAGCCTATGTCATGTCTTGGGATCAGCCTGCCATGAGGGTGCTGTTGACTGAAGCTGGGTGATCCTAAGCCCTGACTTCTTTAATGCCTTCTCAGGCTGAGTATCTCAAGTGCCTGAGAGATTTTATTCTTCAGTGGGAAACAAGCAGCATGTCTGTGCCTTTTCTGCATGTTTAACTATCAGTGTAAAATGGTTAGATGTTCATATGTATTGTAAACATTGTTGGTTACCAAAATTGTTGCCTTGCCTCCTGCTTCTTAAAAATAATGGGATGTTGTGCTCGTGTGGCAGCTTGGGGACATCTGGTGCTGTCAGAGCAATCTGTCTGCTGAGATGTTATGCAGACAATGCCTTGTCCAGAGTAAGATTTTAAAATATCAACTAATAAGCTTTCAAAGCAACTTCATCAGCAGGTGCTTAGGAAGAGGGGTGGCAGGAGACTTTGGAAATGTATTTCTCTTCCTGACTTTTTAAAAAATACAAGGTTACAAATGTGGGTTTAGTCTAATTTTGACTTTTGAGGGCAACCCAAAGCACGAAGAGCTGGAATCTATTAAGTCTAAAGTGGTATGAACTGGTTTTATGGGCCTGTAAATACTTTAAATTCATTTTTTTCTGAAATTATGGTTCTGGTTATTCCTTTGTTGTGCTGTACAGCATCATAGTGTTAATCTAGTGATCTGTTGTAGGTTTGGTGTTTTTTGGGTTTCTTTTTTTTGTGTGTGGGTTTTGTGGTTTTTTGGTTTGTTTTTTTTTCTTTAGACTACTGGTTTCAGAAGCAGAGCTATTTTAGTAGTTCTACTAAACTTTTCCCATAATCATATTTGCTGTTGCATTGGGATGTTGATACAAAACTAACGGGAAGGAATGTCTCAGTGACAGCTTTTAACAGATCTTTTCATGCAAATCTGCTTTTCCCTCCTATGTAAATGTTAAGGGGAAGCGTAGTAGATACATATGCTGTTAAATATGAACCAACTGGATTTTCTGGCTTTATAAGGCTTATATTCACTGTTTTACCTTTGTACTTCCAAAAGGTGAATTGGATGAACAGGCAGATTAAATGAGTTGAGTTAGAACCTGGCTCCTGGTTTGATGAAGCATTTGGGATAGTGACTCATGGTGGAGCTGGGGAAACTGGCGCTTTCTGGTGCTGTTGAAGTCAAGGTGTTCCCTTTTGCTCCCCTAAGACCTTGGGCTGTGTCTCAAAGCTGGTCTGGGAGCACAGGACAGCCAGCCCTGGGAGGAGGCAGCAGAAATAGGAAAGGGGTTATTTACTTAGCCTCCAGCTTCATGGTAAAGTGCCCCCACTACCTGCGAGGTCCATTTTCATTGCTTGGGGACCACTGATGACAAGACAGGTAATGTTTTGTCTACTCATTGCTCTCATAAACTATTGTGACTTTTGGATAGGTCTTGGTGTGCTTTTTGTTTGGTTTTGGTTTTGTTTTTATTTTCTAACCAAATGTATTGGTTTTGTGTGGCAAGGTTTTGGTAGCGGGGGGCGGGTTACAGGGGTGGCTTCTGTAAGAAGCTGCTGGAAGCTTCCCCTGTGTTTGAGAGAGAGTGAGCCCATACCAGCCGGCTCTAAGACGGACCCGCCGCTGGCCAAAGCTGAGCCAATCAGTGATAGTGGTAATGCCTCCGTGATAACATTTTTAAGAAAGAAAAAAAGGTTGGGACAGAGGGAGAAACAGCCGCCGGAGTGAGGAGTGAAAACATGTAAGAGAAACAAGCCTGTGGACACCAAGGTCAGTGAAGAAGGAGGGGGAGGAGATGCTCCAGGTGCCGGAGCGAAGATTCCCCTGCAGCCTGTGGTGAAGACCCTGGTGAGACAGGCTGTCCCCCTGCAGTCCAGGGAGGTCCACGGGGGAGCAGATCTCCACCTGCAGCCCGTGGAGGACCCCACGCCGGAGCAGGTGGGTTCCCGAAGGAGGCTGTGACCCCGTGGGAACCCCGTGCTGGAGCAGGTTCCTGGCAGGACCTGCGGATCTGTGGAGAGAGGAGCCCATGCTGGAGCAGGTTTTCTGGCAGGACTTGTGACCCCGTGGGGGACTCACGCTGGAGCAGTGTGCTCCTGAAGGACTGCACGCCGTGGAAAGGACCCATGCTGGAGCAGTTCGTGAAGAACTGCAGCCCGTGGGAATGGCCCACGTTGGAGGAGTTCGTGGAGGACTGTCTCCTGTGGGTGGGACCCCACGCTGGAGCAGGGGAAGAGTGTGATGAGCCCTCGCCCTGAGGAGGTGAAGCGGCAGAAAATAACGTGTGATGACCATAAACCCCATCCCTGTCCCCCTGTGCCACTGTGGGGGCTTGGTGGTGAAATCCGGGAGTAAAGTTGTGCCCGGGAAGAAGGGAGGGGTGGTGGGAAAGTGTTCTGAGATTTGGTTTTATTTCTCATTACCTTGTTCTGGTTGATTTGTAATAAATTGAGTTAATTTTCCCAAATTGAGTCTGTTTTTCCTGTGACGATAATTAGTGAATGATCTCTCCTGTCCTTATCTCGACCCGCAAGCTTTTTGTTATAGTTTTCTCTCCCCTGTCCAGCTGAGGATGGGGGAGTGATAGAACGGCTTTGGTGGGCACCTGGTGTTCAGCCAGGGTCTACCCATCTCGCCAAAACATCCAGGTAATGTCTGAATATTGTTGTCCGTAAGCAATTTTTTGAACTGTCATCAGTTGAACCAAAACTGATATTTCTGGAGACAGTATAACCTTAACTTAGACCGAATGGCTATGTTGTGTGTTTAATAGTCTCTGTTTTAATTTATTTTTAAAATGCATTCCAACAGCACTAATTAAAAAAAAAAAAAAAGGTATTCATATAGCTCTTTTCTTCTTCTAGAAATGACTGCTGTTACTGCAGGCAATGTTAACTTCAAATGGGACCCCAAAAGCTTGGAGATAAGAACACTGGCAGTTGAAAGACTACTTGAGCCTCTTGTTACACAGGTAGGAAAAAAAAAAAGGGGGGGGGAGGGCAAAAAAACCTTCATAAGGATGATTACCTGTTTTGATATATTATTTCAATTAAGTGACTTCCAAAGCTTAAATTCCAGAAGTAAAGACACTACAAAACTAAAGATAGAAAAAAGTGTACAAGTAATTTCTTTTTTCAGTTCAATTTTAACAGTTATTGGGCATGAGTCTAGAAAGACTGTTTTTTTCAGCACCTGATAAGACACAGTATTTAAATTAGAAGTGCAGAAATGCAGGTGACTAATGCTCCGTTGCTGCTGTGCTGTTTCTTACCTGTATTTTGGTTGGTGTGCTGCTTATTTGTTGAGTCTTTAAAAGCTGGGCTATGTCTCATTTAGAAACTGGTATTCAGGAATGACAAAAGTCCCCTGCAACAAAGCCATTAGTGCTTGCCAGAAGTAGGGTCTCATAAGTTTTTTCTTTGAGATTACCTGTGTTTCGAGTTGCCTTGGCAGGAAGTTCAGGTAAATGGTGAAATGTATGGTGGGGGATGTTTGCAACCTGTCTAGAACAGCCTTGTGTTGTAAATAGATTACTGACCCCTCTTAACAGAATTCCACCCAAGAAGTACGCTTTTATGGCATTTGCTACTGTTTCAGTATATTTTTTGCAAGATATGCATGCTTTCTTTTAATTTATGCCTATGCTTTATGCTGGATTTGTGAATCAAAGCTTATTTCTGCATGGTGTATATTGCCCAATGAAATGCACTGAAGAATATAGGAGAGCTAGAGTAAGTTTTGTTAAATGTAAGCTACGTGTATTGGGCATTTTGAAGATTCTTGGAAGGGGCTTTCTAGGATGTCTAGAAGAGAAGATGCACTGGAGACAGTTAACTCATTTTCATTAGCACTGTTTTCCTGAAATAAATTTTTAAAAAGGCAGTATGAACTGAATGCAACTTCTGCTAAGCACAAACTGCAATGGTCAAGTTCTGTTTCCAGTATTAACATCCCTTTAATTGCCAAGCTGCTGTCTGTACTTGCCATTTGTTCCCTTCAGATACTCAGATGGGCAGTTGGGTGATCTACTACATAGCTTTGTAGCTGGAGTTACTGATAGAATTTTTCCTTAAGAGAAATTGTCCTAATTTAGCAAACTTGTTTATAGGGCCTTTTTGTCCGAGTTTGGTGTCTGTAACTTATTCCTTAAGTAGCACAATAGGCCATGCTGGCAATCCCAAATTTTGTGCAGTATGTGACTGGCAAAATACAGAGAGGAAAGTACAGTAAGTTGCATTATTGCAACTTGTTCTTTATTTGTAGTACATGATGAACTTACACTACCCAATACAAATGCTCCCCATAAACCAACAGCGATGTTCCCAACTGATGGGTTCCCCTCTCTGATTCAACCTACTGAGAAGATGGATCCAGCTCTGAGGACCTTTATGTCAGCAGTCCTTGGGCTTTCCAGAGTAGTAATATTTTTTTAGTGTTGTAGCTTAATATCCCTCTGAAGTAGTTTTGTATGCCTTTTCCTAGACTTAACAAAAAGGGGGGTGGGGGGGAGGCAAATGGAAAAGTGTGCATGGATTTTTTGACATCTAGCTGTGTTTGAAGGGGATGGATCCTGATCCTGTGTACCTAGCAGTCATCTGGCCGCTGCTGACCAGCTCCTAGCAGGGTTTCAGTCTAAAACATAAAACTTGGAAATATTTGTTGATCGCAGGAGGATTGTAAGAGTTCAGTTTTGGTTTTTTGGGGGAAATAATGAGCTCTAGGAAGTCCGTTGCTCTGCATTTACTCCATTGGCTGTAGTACTGTTTTGGACTCAAAAGATACTGTGTTGCTAGATTTCTGTAGATGATGGCTTCAACCTTGTTTGAGGTCTTTTATTCCTGGAGAGCTATCCCAAACTAGTTAATCGCAACTTGGGTTCTTTTTATGTGGTGTTAAATAGTTATGTGGTGGTAAATAGCTCTGGCCTGTTACTGATATTGCAGTTTATCGAAAATACAAATAGAACTCAATTCTTAAAATTTTCAGGTCTGCTGCTGATAAGAAAAATCTCTAAGCAGTTTAGCTGAATTTATAATGCTTATCTAAGGAATCAAGAAGCATGGTAACGTTTAGAGATGTGAAAAACACTTATTTGTGAGTTTAACCTTTGGAGCTGGCAATAGTGCAGGTATTAGTGATAGGCTGTCTAGAAAAAAATACACATGGCCTTGCTGTCAAATTGATAAACTTCCTATTTGTTTCATGTTTTTTTGTTTTTTCCCCTCCATATTTGTCTTTAGGTAACAACACTGGTTAACACTAGCAACAAGGGCCCCTCTAATAAAAAGCGAGGGCGTTCTAAAAAAGCCCATGTTTTGGCTGCATCAGTTGAACAAGCAACAGAGAATTTCCTGGAGAAAGGAGACAAAATTGCGAAAGAGAGCCAGTTCCTTAAAGAGGAGCTGGTAGCGGCTGTGGAAGATGTTCGTAAGCAAGGTAAGAGCTATGTATCTGATGGCTTATAAAACTGTGTTTTTTCAGAGTAAGTTGAAATGTTCCCGTTTCCCTTTTGCTGTTATTTCAAATGACTCAGTGCCTCTCCACTTGCATAGATTGTCAGCTTGTCTTGCTGGCTTCCTTGAGGAATAGCATGAACTGGGCAGTGCTGGAAATTGGATGTCCCAAGTAGAGATTGGGAAGAGAAGCAGAAGGGCTGATTCTTTGAAGAGCATTTAAAACTCAGTTTATGCTAAAAAGTCAACTTCCCATCCTGCCTATAAATATTATGGAAGTAAGTCTCAAATATGTCAATAACTTCTTCAGTATTTGAATGTATACAAAACAGCATTGTAGGAGGAAGAGCCGAGTGTTGACTTGACAGAGCCAAGTGTCTCAAATATGCAAAATGTAAACACCAACAAACAGAATGCGAGGACCTTGATTAAATATTCCAGGCTTCCTCCCCCACAACTAGTGTTGATTTTTATAATTTTCTTTTTTACTTTCTTGGAGAAGGCCTGCAAGAAAAGCCTATGGAGCTGGCTTACTCTAAAATATGCACTAGTAAATATGTTGCTCATAAATCATTTATCATTCTTCCAGTCATGAGCCTTTTCTATGCTTCGGTGAAACCCAGTCAACTGGTATTAATGGTGACGGCTGCTGCTGCTGCAAAAATAGGAAAACTCATTAGCATTAATTACTTGTTTGTAGCAGAAGTTGCACAGTGATGAAATATTAGTTGAAAATGGTTCGAAGTTCTGGACGAGCCTGGTTGACAGACCAAAGAAAGATCAACATAAGAAGGCTGTAATATAAGGGGCTAATTGAGTTGGCTTAATTTAACAACAACAAACAGCAAAAGAGACCCCTTTGTCTTGAAGCCTTTAATTCTTGGTGCTTGCTTGATTGCTGCTCAGAATTGAGAGTCGAAGCTCATCTGTGAGTACCTTCAAATGAGTCTTAGTGATATTAGTGAGCAAGGGAGCTGTACTCAGTCCTCAGGATTGGGAAGTTCCATTAGCTGAATTTGTAGTTACATATTAGTGAGAAGCTGGTAGGAAGGAGAAACTGATAAACAAACCTTCAGGATGACCCTATCACTTGTTTTATCGCCCCTGCTTGATTTTGAGACTACGCATAGACTTGATGCCAAAACTTCCCTGCTCTGTTGATCTTTGACAGAGGAGGTGGTGTTCATAGCTGCGAGGTGCTGGAATGAAGCGACTTCCCACCTCAATGTTGTTTCACTTCTTCCCTTTTCACTGTTTGCAGCTTGCGTGAAACCTGGTGCATAGAGAGCTGTATCTGTTTTCTGAAGCTGGATGGATGATGATTAGACTTGAGTGATTTGCCTGAATGTCTTGTGCCCACCGCTGTTTGTGGGAATGCAGTCACAGCAGGGCTGGGCTGCTGAGGCAGCATGACCACGGATAAAAGCCTGTGCCCCATCACAGTGCCAGTGTTCCGTCAGGTTTAGCAGAGCGGCTCTTCATAAGGAAATTAAAAAACAAACAAACCTTTGAGGAAATTAGAAGCAAGTGGTGAAAAATGAGATACGACAGAGGGAAGGTTTATTGCTGCCAATGCCCAAGGGGAGGATTGCAGTTCTCAGTAGTGCTAATAACAGGGAAGAGATACAAACTCTCAATGTACATGTTTATATACAGTCCATGCACTTCAGAAGTGTTTCCAGTATTGTGGTAGACCAGTTGAATTCATGAACTGGGGAAACAAGGGAAGTGTAGTACAAAGCCTGTGTGTGTGCTTAGCAAAACTTCCAGGTGTTGATGCCTTTATCTGCCTTTTGCAATGGGTGGCAAAAGTGGAGAGGAGAATCTGGGTGTCTTGGTCAGCAGCAGGGTGATCATGAACTGGCAGCATCTGTGTGTCTGACGGCAGCAGTGGGATTATAGATGTATAGCACAATTGATCTTCAGCAGAAGACAGGAAAATAGAATTAATAATGCCTCTATTTAGAGTAGGGAGCGATTTAGTTACCATAATAAAAAAAGATGAATGAATGTAGACAGAGGTTATGAAGATGATTAGGACAATAGATAACTTGTCTCATCAGAGAAAATTAAAATTATTTTTTTTTAGCCTAGCAAGAAGAAGATTGAGAGGGTACATGATTTTAGTGAGCACGCTTGTTCATAAAGTCCCATTTGTTGGGGGTAAAAACAAAGAAGTGAAAAGAGCTATTTAGAATGAATGATAGTATGGCTACATACTAAATCAATATAAGTGGATCTTCAAAGTCTTCCTGATTTTTACAATGGAAGAATAAATTACAACTTGCTTTAAATATTAAACAAGTTCATGAAATATCCTAAAGTAAGATTCCTGGCCCTTTAAAGCTTTGGACTTTTGACTTCTTTAAAGTACTGAAACTTCTTAAAATAAAATTTTGAACAGAATAGTGAAGACAAAGAATCAAAATGTTTTTCAGAATAGATCCTGCTGTGGTTATAGAAAAGACTTGGGACTGGGAAAATATCTCATGTGAATGTCTTGGATTTCAGTATTCTTACAGCATTTGCTATGTTAATTTCAGCTGCTGGAGTTTTGCTGGGTAGTAGAGGGGTCAATATTGGTCTTGCCCAGTCTTACTCCACCCACTCTAGGCTCTTTGGGGCTTTACCTTCTTTTGAAGCATTGAAGATAGTGTGCTGAAATGGTCAGCTCTTCTGGTGCTGTTGGGAGGTGTTTTGGAACTGAACCAATTTCTTACCCAGGTACTTGGCACTGAGACAAGATGCAAACTGTGGGTTCAGGAAGGAAATTTCTTTTGGGTCAGGCTGACCAGGCTCTTCCTGTTTTCCTGGAGTATGGATGAGCATAGTTCACTGCCTCTATATATCTGTATGCTAGTGCAAGGAGCCAGGGTATTAGCTATGCTCTTGCTGTTGTGTTTTTTCCTATGGTAATTTTGCATAAAAGACCAAAAATTAAAGCTTAAAATTAAAAAGCTTAAGCCTGTGCACAGGGCTTAGGTAAGAGAATGGATGAATGGTCTTGTGAATCCTGTGGACTTTGGTGTTTCATGGTTGCAAATGCAGGGCAGCGAACCTACTGATTCAGTGTGGTGTCTTTCTGCCCTGTGTTTCTGCACGAAGCTTTCTCCAAAACTGAACAGTGAGGCAAATTATGAAAGGGTAAAACGTTTTTTTTTTCAACTGTACTTCACACAAAATGCATGGCTTAAGGATTTCCAAGGAACAGGAGGCCAGTTGTGGAATAACTTGAAGTTAAACATTGAATTCTTCTTGGAAAATTCAACTTTAAAATTCTGTTGTGACCAGTTAGTTTAATTTCTTGGAAGTGTGCAAAGTGTTCTCAGTTGTTTTTCCTGCAATAAAAATATTTTAGGAGTGTACCGCTTGTATTAGAAGTAATCCTCCAGCCAAGGACTTGAGATGTTTGAAAGGCCATAACTTAAGGGAGCTCTGAGACAGTTCTTGGCAAACTGTAGGAGGCGTGATGTAGGCAGTATGTGGATTTAACTGAAGACAAGATTAAGGAATTGAAGCATTTGTTGCCATAAGTGTCAACTCCCATGTTGATATGCAAAAGGAGATACAGGGCCTTGTCCTTTATAGTGGAGAGCAAGGACAGCCTGTTGTGACACTCATGGTGGACATTGAAGGTGGCATTAGTGATAAGATAAGACTTCAGCATCCAGAGTAGTAGAGTCTTTAAACTCTGATTTCATGCTTGCCTATAAGGCAAGCATGGGGGGAATAGGCAACCTCTAGGGAACTGTGATAGGGTGTTACAAGCAGGTAGAGATATGGCCTGATGGCACTCTTTGTATTTCTAATACTGCAGGCAAAGGAGCCTGGAGATGGACTTTGAACTGGAAGGTGCTGAAGGGTATGAGGTGATGTGTGGCCATGAGTTTCTAGCTTGGAAAAAAAGCATCGGTACCTGTTTGTGTCCTGGGTCTTCCTTGCCTTGCCTTGCTTGTCTTTTCTGCCGCTTTCCTGTTCCGTCAGTGTTCGTATAAAGAAAGCCCTCTCTGTCATGGTCATCATGTACCGTGCTGCTGAGGAGGATTAATAGTGCTGTCTGAAAGTGCTGTCAGACCCTGTGGGCATGGTGGGAATGAGACTAGAAAATGGTAATTTTCTTTTGATGGACTAAAATCTTACTATTTCTGAAATGGGCTTTGTTCCATTAGATTTAATTGAATTCTTAGTGCTTTATTGACAAGATCATAGTATGGCTACCGTTGCCTCTTCTTTTCTTGACTCTGTTTTATTATGTTTCCCTTGTAATATCTAGTGAAAATCTAAGGTTATATTGGAGAAACAGGTTACTCATATAAGAATTTGTACCAGCTGTATAATCTGAGTCTCATAGTCTGACTCTTCTGCAGTGTATTTCTTTTAACTCTTGAAACCCTGCTTTCAAACTTGCTGTGTTACCTCTGGTTCAAATTTGAAAATGAGAAGATTATGCTGGATCCAGTTTGAACTGCTAATGCACACACATAATGCAGTAACTGCATACTTAGGCCAGGGCGGAGTTCCCTCTTACCCTTTGAATCTAGCTAAAGTAACTACCCCATGTTGCTTTTCTTTGTAAGAAAAGTCTGAAAGCCAGCTTTCTTTAATTTGCAGAAAAAAATATGTATGCAACAATTTTAAATATAATTTTCCTTTAATTCTGGGAAGCTGGTTGTCTTTTGACACCCTGACAAGCTGTTTGAGACTCACTAAATATTTTAAAGTCTCTGGTTAAAATAAAAAGGAATAGCATTTTATTTCAGGACTGGCCTGTAAGTTTGCAATCTAAGAGATGGGTAGAGGATAATTTTGGGTTAGCAATTTCTGAGGTTCAGATGAAGCCAGTGGCACCTCTCTAAGTTGTTTTAAATAGGAAATAAATGAAAACAATGTTCCTTTCTTTTGGGAGTTGGAAATGTGGGAATTTTACATATAGGTGAATAAGGGAGGAGATATTTGTAGTGAATTTTGGTTCTGGCATATATCTTTAAATCTCGAGATTATTAATAGATGTGATGGTGACATTAATTTCACTATTATTAGTGTCATCTTGAAGGAATAAAAAAAGGGTTATGTCAGCTATGTAGGGATTTTATAATCTTATGGCTGGTTGCAGTTTTTCAGCACTGGAGATGCATTGTCTTTCACCCATCTGGAAATCTGAGGCTTTTAACACTTGTTAAAATAATGAGTTGTGTTCCTCAAAAAGCTGGGTAAGGGATAGCTTTAGATTGATATTTATAGCTGGTCTGTACTTGGACAGAAGCTTTTTTCATATGTCACAGTACTGAAGTAGCATATTTTTTTATCTTAAAACGTTGTATGCCACTCTTCGTCGTATTATTTAAGATGATGGAAGGGTGTTACATAGGAGGGAGCATTTGAACAAAATTGAGTGTCTTGATGTAGTTGCTTGGACAGGCTGGCAGCTGTGTTTGGGTTGTATTTGGCTGTGAAGGTGTAGAGTGCTTGGGTGCTAGAAACTATTCTAGGGCAAGATATTAATTGCTTAATGGTAAGTATGTGGATGGTTAATCCCAGGCTTTCCAGTTGTAGGTATTTTTGAGTAGTTAAAATAGGAGCTAAAAAAAAAAAAGTTGTTAAAATAAAATTTAAGCACTTCACATACTGGGGATACGCTGCACTGAGTGCCTAGCTGTGGGAGCAGGCAAGCCATTGGCAGGATGATGCCACTGCATTGCCACCCCATTTGGTAGTGGGCTTGAATGGAGTCACTGTCAGCTTTCATCTGTGAAGCACTATTTGAGGTTCTTTTCTTCTTATCTGAGATGTGCTGGTTTTGTTTTGGCATTTGGCCATACGGACACTTTTTCATACAGGTTTGGGAAGCCTCTGACACAACACTTACTTGCCTGCTTTCTGGTCATCTCTAGCTGCCTGCAAATCTTTGGCCTTGAGTACCTAGCGTTTTCTAAACTAAATCCTAGCTGTTCACCAAATGTTTCTGAAATGCAAAGAGATCCAAGAATAATAATGTGGATTCCAAAACTTGCTGCCATGTAGGAACTGTGGTACTGGAAGAAAAATGCTGCCCCAGAAAGTGGGGGGAGAAATCCAAAATTTACTCCTCTGACTACATGTAGACATTACTTTTATGCTTTCTGAATGCCTTCTGGAGGAATTTCTCTAGCTATGTAAAGTGGCCTTTGCTTTTCATAGTTAACCAATTGCATTGTTACCATCTGAAACCTAAATTCTTTCCTCCTGCACCAGATGCAGACCCACGGGCTATGAAATGTTGAAGCGTTTTACTAAGCGGTGCCTTGCTTTGAATGCAAACCAGGGCATATCCAGCCAGGTCATCGCTCAGAGTTGTTTACAGTCCCACGAGCTGTGGCATTTCCTTGTGTGTTTACAGTACTTTCTGCTGCTTTCTGCTTAACTCCTACACGCACACAAATCAAAGCTTTTGCTTAAGCTTTGAAAGCATTGTAGTTTGTGAAATAACTGCAATCCTGCATGTAACAGTGAAGACAGGCTGAATTTGCCTCTCCAGAGGATTCTGGCTTGTTAAAACACCTGTACAATTAGAAATAAGGATCAAAGTGTTATTTCCCAGCCCTTCCTCCCTGCACAAGCCCCTCTACTGTGATACCATGTGGTAACCACACATTTAGAGGTAGCTACACACAGTCTTAATTGCTGGCTGTGTTCAAGCAAATGCATTTTGTTTTCAAGACTTAGATTTGCTTGCCCAGGAATCCTTACAGCCCCTTAAGAAATGCTGTGTGATGTTAAAGTCAGACTGTCTTGTCCTCTTGTGCAGGTGACTTGATGAAGAGTGCTTCAGGGGAGTTTGCAGATGACCCCTGCTCCTCTGTGAAACGAGGGAACATGGTCCGAGCAGCGCGTGCCCTCCTCTCTGCTGTTACTCGACTGCTGATTTTGGCTGATATGGCAGATGTCTACAAGCTGCTTGTTCAACTTAAAGTAGTAAGTGTAGTTCTTTGCTGTGATTCACTTTGCTGTGCCTGGCATGCTAGGTGTGCTCTGTCAGGTGGCTTTGTTTCATGCGTGCGTGCTGACCCTGGTGTGTGCGCTGTCAGCGGCTCGCTTCTGGAGCAGGGAGGTTTTTAGTGTTTTTCCTCTGAGCAAAACATGTGTAATGGATGTTTGTCACTTGTTTTTACAGTCATTGTCAGTAGCTTTTGACATTGTGTTGCACTTTATTCTGAACTTTTAGTATTGAAACAAAATGCACTGTGGTCTGCAACTGCAGGTGATAACCAGCTTTTTTTCATCTTGAAGAAATAATTTGGCTTTCTTATAACTAGTACTCCCTAGTAGCTACTAGGGATGAGTAGCTTCGGTAGACTAAATAAAATTGGTATGGCATATTTGAGGAAGCCTTTTCTTCCCATGAGCAAGAGGGTGGGTGGGTGATTTTTACAGAATTTGAAATTAAATGAGATTTGATACTGGGCCTGCTTTTGTGGCAGGGCTTTGAGGACTCTCCTTGTGCCCTTCGGCCACTGCCGCAGCTCTGCCGAGGCCCTGGGCTCCTTCATACTCTTTCAAATGCGTGTACTTGGCTGTCTCTGGTAGCTGGTGACTATGAAGTAGTAGCTAACTCTTGAGTACTATTAGTTTTTGAAGTATCTCTCTCCAACAAAGAAAAGGGGGCAAATGAAGATTGCTTTCTCTGTCTGCTATGAAGTACATTCTGAATTACTTCCTGAACTGTGGACTTGTATTACTTGGAAAAATATGTGCATATATGTTCTTTTAGGTGGAAGAAGGTATCCTGAAGCTAAGAAATGCTGGCACAGAGCAGGATTTGGGTATCCAATACAAAGCCCTCAAACCAGAAGTGGACAAACTTAACATAATGGCAGCCAAAAGGCAACAGGTATAGTGATGGCAGCTCTTTCTTCTGTATGTTATTTCTTCTTTTTCTTTTTCAAAATAAGAAACTAAGGTAGCCTTGCTGCTCTTGGACAGTACCTATTGGTGCTAATACTTTTTTGTTACTTTTTTTAACTTTATTGCTGAGTACTTTCTGTTGCACTCTGCCATGTTTAGGAAATTTGAGCTTGCCTGGTAAGCAGAAAGTCTGCTCAGCTGTAGTGTACTGCTTCTGACAGAATTTCTTCTAGTAGTAAACATTTCTTTATGTTAATGCTTTAGTACCTTAATTAAATGCTGCTTCCCAAGACTTGCACTTCGAAGCAATGCAGGTGTGGATAAGGAAAGAGAACTGAGATGTGAGTCAGTGCCTGGTGCACTCACCACTAGACCACACTGCCTTTGTGGTTTGCACAGACAAACTGAACATGTCCATTTAAATAGGGAGGAAAAGTCATGGCTGGGCACAGAATTACAACTCTTTCCAGGAACGTGAGTGGCAGTGCTGGTTAGTCTTGCACAGAAATGCCCATTTGAGAAGGGGTTTAAAATCATGTTTGTTATGCGTATGTTCTGTGTTTGGATAGCTTGTGCTTAACCTTAAATTGTGTGTAAAATGTGTTCTGTTCAATAGCACTGTTGTGACTCATTCTTGTGTAGGTAAGTTTTTCAAAAGAAAGCAGAGATGTGGGCAGTCCCATTTATCAGAAATAGCATAATTCTTGTAGAGCATTTTTGTTTGTTCTGCTGATATGTACAAACCAAAATTGCTTATGCACCTCTGACCCTGCTTGATTTTTTTTTTTTGCACAGATTCATCTTTTGAAAATAAACTGGGTACAGTCTAAAATGGATTGCCAGTTGGTTATGTATCTAAAATCTGATTGCAGTAAATGGGAGTAGGGTTGTGATGGCAATGCAGTAAATGTTCTTAAACTGCTTTGTGATGGATTGTTCCACACTATGGGAAGTGGTTGTACTAAATCTGTGAATCCGTAAGCCTGCTTGGAGTGCCCTCCCTGCTTAGTGTGTATCTTATAGAGGTCACATATTACCCATTCATTTTGAAGAGTCTGTCAGATTTTCTTTTTTCCTTTTCTCAGTAAGGCAGTCCTCTTCATTTTCATCACCTCTTCGTTAGATTTAAGAGGTAACTTTAAAATTATGATAATCTAATAACTGTGTTTGTTCTTCCTTTTATAAACCTACTGCTTGTGCTGGACTCAGAAGCTTTATCTAATCATAGTGCTTCTATTCCAAAACGGAGGTGATGGTGCTTTAGAGAATTGCAGCAGTGAGTGTTTGGGAAAAGACATATGGACTTGCTTGCTAATCTTAAATTAGTGGTAATTACAGTCATTGGATTAATCTCGTCTCATTGGAGATGAACAAGAAGTTGAATGAGATGATATAGTTGTTCTTCTGAAATTAAGTACCTGAATCGAGGAGAGTAAACTCCATCTTCTAGGTGTGACTAAAGAAAACATTCTGGTTGTGAGTCTTGAAGTTTAAAGAAGATCTTGCTTCTCATGTGCAAGTGCAAGACAAGATTGTAGGGGAAGCCTCTTGTTTGTTTCACAGTTAAAAATTAACTTGGTTCTTAAGTTATCTAAAAATGTAAGGTATTCTGTTTTGAGGATTTAGGTTTCTTTATGACTTTTTTTTTTTAGATGTAACGCAAACTGGAGGGAGTGGGGAGAAAAGTGTGTGCTCGCAACCTCTGTGTCCTCCTGTTTTATAGGTGTTACTGGCTGTCAAAATATTGGTCCTCTACTGTGGAGAGGAGCAAAAATCCAACCTTAGATTTCGAATTGTGGAGTTGTGAATTGCCCTACAGTACTTCTTTCTTTTGTCTTCATGAAGCTGTTGTGTTTTGAAATTAGTTGAGCCCTTAAGAGTAGGGATACTCAGTCAGAAGATAGTTAGATTTGAGCATACTAGGCAAAGAACGTGCCTGTCTTTTGAAGATGCAAGGAGACAGTGTATGCATGTTAAATGTGGGGAATGTTCTCAAATGCAGCTTTTTTTTTTTTTTTCTCTCCCCTTTAATTTTCCTAATAGGAATTGAAAGATGTGGGTCACCGCGATCAAATGGCAGCAGCCAGAGGAATTCTGCAGAAGAACGTTCCCATTCTTTATACGGCGTCCCAGGCCTGTCTGCAGCACCCTGATGTAGCTGCTTACAAAGCTAACAGGGACTTGATCTACAAACAGCTTCAGCAGGCGGTCACAGGCATCTCAAACGCAGCTCAAGCAACTGCATCAGATGATGCTGCCCAGCAGCAGGGTGGAGGTGGAGAGCTGGCTTATGCTCTAAACAACTTTGATGTAAGTTTTGAACCCTTTGTGTAAAAGAAGTAGTAACTCCAACTCTTGTATTCGTTCACCTCATTTACTAGCAACAGCTTGCTTTTATTTATATTGCCTGAAAGATCATTTTCTACTGAAATAGAGCAAGTCCCAGATAAAGTAAGCTTTTATTTTTTTAAAAAGTCTTTTTCCAAACTAGGATTGATGGAAATATAGAAAGATATATATGTGGTTCTTGGTGATTGAAGGCTGTCAAGTTAAACTAGCTCTGAAATAGCAGTTAGCCTACTGCTACATTAGATGTAAGGCCTTGGTTTATTTGAAATTGATTATTTCATAATATATATATGTAATGTATTCTTGTAGGTGACAGAAATGACTTATTAAAAGTGAATAATGTATTTGGAATTGCCCAAACTACCTATTGAGAGGAAGATGAAGTGGGAAGTTTAATATGATCTTTGGTTGGGAATGAAGTCGTTTCACACTGATGTGTTGTACTGATCTGTCATATTCTTTATCTTGCATTCAGTAAGTTACTGAGGATAGCCATGCATTTTTACTGAGAACACTTTCTTTTTGAAGCCAGTATTCTGTGTCTACCACTGATTCAGCCTCTGAATTTTAAACACCTTGGCACTAACTTACCTCTAAAACTTTATTTAATATTGCAAAGCCATCACTCAAATGTGTTTTAACTCTTGGTTTTGCCAGATATTGCTCACCTTCTCCTTTTTGCTCTTACCACTCTTGTTCCTCCCCTACGTTACTTTCTCTGCCATGTTTCTTTTACCAGGATAAAGTACTATTTGCGTTTTCCCTGTGTCTGGTGTGAAGCCTTTCTTTGTGATCTCTTGGGTAACAAGAGGATGTCATGGTTGTCTTGATCTTTGTGACTGTGATTTCAGTTTTAATTCTGCTTTTCTTAAATTCTATTAGTTGTATGCTCAGCTATGTAAGTCTTAAGAGTGTGCCTCAGGTTAGCACCCAAGGGCTTGCAGGTTTGAGCAGGTATCTGTGGGAGGGGAAGGCAGGTCCTCTAACAGCACACGGTGTTAGGGACTTACTTGGGTATGTAGAACTGAAGAGGCAATTCAGTTCAGGTTCATGGATTGGCTAATCTAGCTCAAACCATTTAATGTAATTTTTGATACGTGGCCATATTTTACTCTATGAACTTTCTAATACATGGCTGGAGACTTTTTTGAGTGTTGTGGTTCACATGGAGCTTTTGAGCTTTTAGTTCCACTTTGTGAGGCTCTTTAATAGCAGCAGGGCTTGTTCAGCAGGCCAGCTTCAATGTGCGTTGTGTGCAATAGCTTTGTCATCGCATTCCTGCCAAAGGAGACCGACAAAACAAATGTGTTCAGGTTCTTGGCAGATGTTATCCCTGCACTTCATTTCCTGCTAATGTTTGAGTATTATTGTGCTCTTGCAATAGAGGCTTTGCATGCACATGCCCCCAAATACTCCACTGTTTTTACTGTGATGGTAAAAATATTAAATGGCTACCAGAAGATAACAAGATAATCATTATGTCTGGTTTTGATGGTGCAGTTCTGGAGTTGTGGCAAATTACTGTATTATCCATACGGCTAAAAGTTTCAGGAACAATGAGGACCACGTTGGAGAACGTGTGCCATGTTCTAATCCTCTGCAAAGGTTGTGTGGTTACTCCATAGGGAGATGAAATGTGCTGGCTGGTGGGAGAAGTAGTGGTTGTGAAGTTGCTGTTGAAGTTAGCTGGCATACAATGTGATTGCAAAAACTCCCATTTAAAAAAATGTTGGGGCTTCTTTTATAAAGAGTTGGCAACATCCTTCCCTCCTGCCCCTGTAGTGGAAGAAAACCCACCCAAACCCTAAACAAACCACCGAATCTTGAAATGGCCAAACAATTTTTCATTAATAAATTGCAAACCTCTTTAAATAAATCACCTGAAAGTACTCACAAGGTGATAAATACTTGTACTGGCTTTGACTGGGATAGAGTTAATTTTCTTCATAGTAGCTGGTATGGGGCTGTGTCTTGGATTTGTGCTGGAAACAGTGTTGATAACACAGGGATGTTTTTGTTACTGCTGAGCAGTGCTTACCCAGAGCCAAGGGCTGTTCCGCTTCTCAGCCCACCCCACCAGCGAGGAGGCTGGGGGGCCACAAGGAGTTGGGAGGGGACACAGGTGAGACAGCTGACCCCCACTGACCCAAGGGATATTCCAGACCATATGACGTCATGCTCAGCATGTAAAGCTGGGGGGAGAAGAAAAAGGGGAGGATGTTTGGAGTCATGGCATTTGTCTCCCCAAGTAACCGTTACGTGTGATGGAGCCCTGCTTTCTGGAGATGGCTGAACACCTGCCTGCCCATGGGAAGTGGTGAATGAATTCCTTGTTTTGCTTTACTCGTGTGCGCAGCTTTTGCTTTACCTATTAAACTGTCTTTATCTCAGCCCACGTGTTTTCTTACTTTTATTCTTCTGAGTCTCTCCCCCATCCCACCAGGGGGGAGTGAGCGAGTGGCTGTGTGGGGCTTAGTTGCCGGCTGGGGTTAAACCAGGACAATACTACACTGCTTCTTCCTGGTGAACTTCTATGGATGGTGGTATTGGCCCCTTGAAAAGCAGATACATCAGTACTGCTGTTTCAGCCTTAAGTTTCTCAGTATGAGCTGTGCTTACTAATACTCTGTCAAGAGAAACCTGTGATCGTTTTCTGCCATGAAGAAATTGATTTCTGTGCTTTTTGAAACATTTGTGTTGATGTTTCACTTTGAGAACTTCTGAGAATGCTGTTGTATTTACCTGCATAATGGTGAAGAGAAGAAAGACTGGATAAACTAGGACAAGAGAGCAATATATATAGGGCTAATTTTGGACGTTTGTTTTCCTTGTTTTTTGGTTCACGATGGGATAATTATATCTGACAAGTTAACTAGTGAAGGCATGTCCGGATTGACATGTAGTTAAGATGAGTTCTGTACTTTGAACCTTATTTGTGCTGGCACGTTTGATTTTTGCCATTCATGTAACGAGGCTTCCTGTAGCCAAGTTTTGCTTAGCTGTCAAAGCAGCACAAGAAATGACTAGCAATGTAATCTGCTGGGGAGCCTTTTAGTAATTTTACAAAACTACTTATGAAAATCAACGTCGGTGCCAAAATTGTGTGGTGTTTGCCTTTTATGCCTGATCAGGGGTTTGCTGTAGGTGTTGGCTGTGTTGATGACTTAACAGTAACTTACTGCTTGGTCTGATTACTGATTTCTAAAAACCTTTATTTTACTAGAAACAAATTATTGTGGATCCATCGACCTTCAGTGAAGAACGTTTTAGGCCTTCCCTGGAAGAGCGCCTGGAGAGCATCATTAGTGGAGCAGCCCTGATGGCTGATTCATCCTGCACACGTGATGACCGACGGGAACGTATAGTTGCCGAGTGTAATGCAGTGCGACAGGCCTTGCAGGATCTACTTTCAGAATACATGGGGAATGTGAGTATCTTCTGTTCTGTTTGTTTAGTTTGTGTGGTTTTTAACTCCATGTGATTATCTAAAATGTGGAATCAAAGCTGTGTGTCTTCAAGTTGGCTTGTTTTGTTCCCGAACAGAATTTGAACAGTAACCAGTAGTCGTGAAAGGTTTGTCAGGAGGCAGGATAAAACATAATTAAATCATCAATGATACTTATCTTAAAATTGATCTCTAGTCTTCCAAGCAACTATTATCATCATAAAGTGTTAACCCTTTGGCACTGTTTTTATGACTGTTAATATTGGTTTGTGGAGAAATTCAATAGAACTAGTCTGTTTTTCTGCCTTAGCTTACATAAGGTAACTTGACTTATGGAAAAATTAGTACTTCACTTCTGTTAAAGCTTGGAATGTTTAACTGTGTCATCTTTTCAGCTAAAGGCATAGTTTCTCAGAATCAAGTTAATTACTGTTGCTGCTCAGTTTGAGTAGAGGTGATGTATGAAGTTAAATATTTAGTTAGAAATCCTGAGAACAGTTTGGTACAAATATTAGACTCCAAATAGTGTTTTGCCAGTGCTTAGGCATCTAATGCGTACACAGTATCGGAAGCCTGAGAGTGTTCCTATGGTTGGAGTAACTGTCATGTCATGCGGATGAGCTTCTGCATTTGAGAGCATAATGATACAATATTGGACTTCCCTTCCCTCTGTTGCCTCTTTGTTCTTATCCCGGTAGGTTTTAATCTGAATAGCTCTTGCTGTGTTGAGAGATAAGGTTGGGATATCATAAGATTTAGACTATGTCTAGTCTTTAAACTTCAATACTGTTAAAGTTTATTTCAGAAATAAAGTTGCAGGAATGGCAACAACTTAAGCAAACTTATGTGGCTTGTAGCACTGTGGCAACTAAAATTGTCTGAAGAAATCTTAATGGGATGAGGCAAAGTCTTATTTATGCTTTTGAGTGTGTTTGAGTTGAAACTTAGTTCATTAGGAACATCACTGTGTTATGTGCCTTACCTCCAAATCTTTTGGCAAACACTACTTTGTGTAGAGTAAAACTGGTCCAAAGACTGCCTTGTGCAGATTAGGGTAGTATAATTTGGAGAGCAGGTGCAGTGTGTGGTACAGAGAAAGTAAAACAAGGATTTCTGTTTATGAAAGACAAGGACAAAGTAATTGAACAAAACTGAAAGCCAAGTCTTATATAGCCTGCGGGCTGAGCTAGGTACTTCATGTAGTCTGTCTTAATTGCTTGTGAAAGTAGCTTGTGCTCAGCATTGACATTATATAGAACTTAAGACTGCAGCTGGGAAGCAAGACGCTAAGTTGTGCCATTTAAAATTCCTTTCAGAGCAGGGTGTTTTATTAGTATATGATGCATCTGTAATAATCCCTCAAACAAATGTGCTGCTGGATTGGATGAAGCCCTATCGGCATGATTCAGAATAAAACATCCACAAAATGCTAATCAAAAATGTGGAAGAGGTAAATGCTCGGTCTTGCACGTAAGAGTTGGTTGCATTTCTCTCGTTGAAAGTTGGTCAATACCTGTGTAAGACTGCAGAGCTTTGGCTTCCATTGACAGAAATGCCTAGCCTCCTTCTCAGCTGTGTACTGTTGTCTCTGATATGCAAGTTAAAGTAATCACACGGAGATGGAAAGAATGTATTCTCTCTGTTATCTCTTTTAACACATTGTGAAATTAGTGGAGCATACTGAATTCTTTAAAGTCACTTCTATGTTATGATTGTAGACAGTGTAGTTGGGGATATGAGATTAGGAATTCAGTGAAACGGAGTGGAAAAAGCAATTGATAATTTATGGTGAAAATGTGGGATGATGTGTAAAAATCCATACTGAGGGTAGAACCCCCCCTTGATGATTAAGCTGAAGAATGAATAATAGTTGGGAATCTAAACAGTGAAAAAGGTTTTGATACATCTACAGGAAGAGTGGGGATGTGCTGACTTATAGTAGTGGTAGAGGAAATGTCATATCATGTATATGTATGATATACCAACAGCTACAGTACCCAGCCATCTCCTGTTGTGCTTTTCTCCAGTCTCCCTTTGAAGAAGGAAATGAATCAGGCATTAAATCTGTTAATTGCACAGCACTTGCAGTGCATCATAAATCCTATGTGAGTGCTGGAATAAGAGGTATTTATTGGCCAAGTGTAAAAATTCAGAGAGAAGATTGGATGAGGAATATATTGGAAAGGTTGAAGCATAAGAATGTCTCTAGGCAGATTCCCTTTTAGTTTTAAATGACTTCTGTTTTAGTGACTTCCTCTAGCTTTTGGGTTTTCTTTCAGATCTCTTGCGATAAATAGGCTGTTTCCTAGATAGTTTATAACTCAAAGTTTAGTGTTTTGGACCCATAGTTTAACTGTCTCTCTGGGCCTGTCCCCAAGGGTCTGTAAGTCTGCAAACATTGCAGGCTGTGTTGCAATGTGTGGCAGAAGTTTCCATCTGAATAACAGTTTTCAGTAATAAACTGAATTGCTGGATCTCTTGAGCCCTGCTGCATCTGCTGGCACGGTGATGAAGCCTGTGATTATGCCCCTAAAAGAAGGGCAAGATTTGCTTGCTCAGTAGTTTGTTACAGAAGTCTCTATACCCTTTTCCTAAATTGGTTAAAATTAGATAAAATTGTGTTTTATTTCCTTTTTCCATCTAGCACACCTGTCTTGCCATTTTCAAGAGTAGTCCAACTTGGTCAGACTAAATTTTGTACATCAAGGCCAGTATCCTGTCTTGAAAGTGGTCAGTAGTGGATCTTACAAGAAAGAGGACAGTAACAAGGGATGTGTGTAGTTTTACTTACCTGAAGTATGCCCGAAGTGCTAGTGTCTGTAGCTTGGATACTTCAGAGCTAGTGTTGCTGACTGCATTTAATGGCTCTTCATAGACCTTTCCCCAATGAATCCGTATAGTTTCTTTCTGAACCCTTATAAACTTACAGCATCCATAATCTTCATTAGCAAGGATTTCTCCTGCTTAAACAGGTGCTGTGTGAAGAAACATCTCCTTTTGTTTTGAAGTAGAATGACCTTCTGTCTGTTCTGCTGGGTGTTTCCTCCATCACATTTAGGAAAAGACTCTGAGCAGTTACTCCTTGCTCATCCTGTTCTATGCCACTTAGGTTGTTTCAGAGTCATATTGTGTAGGAGACTTGAGTCTTATCTTCCCCAGAATGAAGTGTCCTAGTTTTATTAGGTGTTTGCTGTGAACAAGATATTCAACACCTCCTCTCAGCTTTGGCTGTGCCCTCATTATCAAACAGCATGGTGGATTCTGAGGGGGTTTGTAGAGTGAATTAGGGCTTGATGCCTGGGCTTATCTGCCTTTCACAGAATATTTCATCAGATGATTTTAGCCTAATCCTGTGGACTGGGTGCTAGTTAGCATTTGCTGTGATAGTGGCTGTCTCCTTGTTTAGATTCACTCAGAGAGTCCAGTTTACGTGGGCCAAGAAGGCTCTGAGAGGAGAATCACAGTGCGGGAAGTGGCAGTGAACGGGAGATAAGTTTCTAAAGTGCACTTCTGATCTGAGCCAAAATGCTGGTGTAGACACATTCCACGATCTCCTCCTGTGCCTTGGCTGGATGTTCAGATTCCCTTTGTGATTTGGGGACCAGAACTGCAGCTGCCATTCAGGATTCAGGCAGTGTCATGGTAGCTTCTGGTTTTGTTCTTCAGTCCTGTACTAATAACATCTAACACTTGATTTGCTTTCTGATAGCTGCTGAACACTGAGGTGGTATCCCGATGAAACTGCTACCATCAAGATTTAGCTTCTGAGTCATAGTAGTAGAAGTCTGTTTCTGTAAATGTGAAGTTAGATGGTCTCTTTACCTTGTGCATCACTTATTACCTATGTCCACTGAACTTCATCTGCCATTTTATTACCCAGCCTCTTGGTTTATAAGCCACAGTCCTTACAATGCCAGCAGTTCATCCCTTAATTGTAGCAACTGATTCTTTAGTCTGTCCGTTGTCCCGTTGTCTCCCCCCCTCCCCCCAATCTTCCACTTTGCCTAGGGAGAGCTGGTTTCTGTTCTGGCTTTTGCTCAATTCTCATGATTCCAACAGAATATATTTTTCCTTTTTAAACTTGCATTGCAGATAGCTCCTGGACTGAAATAGCAAACATGAATGTCTATATGCATTTGATTTTTATTACTTGGAGTAAGCTGGATTCTTACTGCTAGTGCTGAATGGCAGAGCAAGAACAGCAAGGCCTAAAAATTATTGATTCTGACTAGTGTTGTAAAAGCAGAGTAGTCCAAGGTCTTGGATCTGGGATCAATTGCCTGGAATGCAATAAATTGACCACGTCAATCACAGCTAAGTTTGTAATATATCTAATTGACGGCAAGATGCAGATCTTTGTGTGATCTGTTGCAGTCAGGCATTCTTGGTGTGTATTTTTACTAATTAAATGAAAAAATTTCAAAGCGTATTTGAGTTTAGTTGGACATGGATGCCAGACTTAGGCAGGGGAAGAGGACAGAACAAAGCATCTGCTTGAATGAGGTTCAAGATTAATAGTACACCAATGAAGAAGGTAGTAAGAAAGCTAGGATCCTAAGTGCAGCCATATAACAAAATACAACAGAAACAGTCTTTTGTGTCTAACTCCATCATCTTGTGTGTGTAGGCATTGACTGGTTGTAGTTTGCTCCAAATAAAAAGTATGAAGCAGAATATTTTTTTGATACTACTCCCAATTTATCCCAGTGTTTCCTGGGGTACTGCCACACTAGCAGTTGGTCTGATACCTCTCCCAGTGTAGGGAGCAGGTACAATGCTTGTCAATGTCTCTGCTTTTCTGTACTGTACCAGTCAACTCTGCCTCAAATTTATACATGTAGTTTTCATTGCAGTTACATTATCTAAACTACTTAAAGTGAATGCATAAATAAAGAACAGTGGGCTGATAGAGCTGAAATACTTCTGCATTTCTGGGAAGTAGGTATGTAGAACAGAGAGGAAAGAAAATGTGTCTACAGGCACAAAAATCCAAAAAATTGAAGTCATGACAGAGTATGGGCTCTGTGCTGTAACTCTCCATGGCTGTTATTAGCACAGAACTTGGGCAGCTTGCCTTGATTTTTAGCTGCTGTGTTAAATATAGTAAACATAAGAGATCATGGTTTTTGAAGTTGGGGTTTAGTGGCTTAGAAAGTGCAGGCCATTCGCTGGAAACTTAACCACAAGTTTCCAGTCTGCTCTCGGTTTGTCTACATTGAACTTGTGGAAGACATCAGTTACCCGATTGACATGCAAGACTGGAAATAAAAACTTCTGAAGCTTTTGAAAGTCCATTTTTATTGCTTGATGCAAGTGCCCTGAGGGATGGGGACAGTTCAGCTTCTGTCCATAAGCACTGTTTTGGAGCCATTCAGCAGCAGTGATCAGAGTGTCCAGTTCTGTTTAGTATGCAGAGAAATGTGCAGAGAGCTCTCATTTTAAGTCTGTTCTGTACCCCATCAATTTCTAATGCATATAACTACCCTTTCATACATATACCAGTAACTTGGACATGCACTAGCATAAACTTTTGGAAGTTCTAGATTGGCTAGTGTGGAATGCAAATCCAGAGCCCCATTGTGTACAACATGCTCTTGTACAATAAAATCCCTTGTTACTACATTTGGAAATTATAAATCATGTTACAAAAGTAGCTTGACATGTCCTATTTCAATGGGAATTTTAATGCTTTCATATTAACATTCGGACTGTGTCCTTGACTGTCTGGCTTGCATTAGAGGTGCTCGGCAGCAAATGGCGAAAAACCACTGGGGGCTTGTTTCATTCCAGGCACGAATTATTTCAGCTGATTCAGGCCCCCCCGCCCCCGTTTCCATCTTATGTTTGGCCTCAAGTGGTTGAGTACCATAGGTGGGTGCGTTTGGGGCTGTGAGGGTTGTATTTCTTTCAATGTTAGATTTTAATGTAATTTACAGTTGTACAGCACAACTTGAAGGTAAGTGAGGTGGTTGAACCCCAGGTTGCTGCACTACACTGCCTGGTAGGAATTCTTGTGTGCTGGCCAGTGTGGTTTAGCTCTCAGTATATCTGAAGTAAGTCTCAACACTTCTGGTTTTAGACTCAGTGGTCTCATAACTTGCTAAATGCTTGGTTTGTACCCTGTTTCTGTGTTTAATGTGCTTATGGAAATGTACTACTTCAAACAAGTACTGTTTCCTCGATCTTAATTGCACTATTTCTTTTCTTCCCTAAGCTTCTTTGAGCATCTCTAATGCTTGTAAATGAACGGGCAAGAAAGTGCCTTCCTTATCTGTTTAGTATCTTTTGAGAGAAATAATTTCATCTTCAGAACTACCAGCGAAGGCTATTTCTACTCCTGACACTTGTAAGATGTGTTTTCATTATGAATTTGCCTATTAATAATGTTCGTCCACAGCTTTGTATTCCCATCAAGGATCCAAGCTTGGAAAGGAAAGCATGTGAATTTTCATATAACTGTAAAACTTATTTACAGCAAGTTTCTATATATTTGATAGGGCTCTTGCATAGCCCTTTTAATGAAAGCAACTATTTCTGTGGAAATAGATGTGAATTAAAATGGCAGACTGATCCGTATTTATGATAAAGATGCTGATAAAAATTCTGCCTTGAGATAATCTACACTTTCTTTTTTAATATTGTTTCTGTCAGTTTAAGATGCTTGAACGCTGATGTGATGGACGTGGTTTGAAAGCCTGGATGGATTTTCCTGTCATGGACTTGCTGTTCAGTGAAGAGAGCTATGCTGTTATGCTGGGCACTAATTTCCATAGACATTATCAGTTTGACAAAGATGCTGCTTTTAAAAACAAAACGTTTCTGAAGTGATAGAGTTTTTAAGTTTAATGCTTACAGGCTGACATAGAGTAAATAATTCAGCATACTTGGAGTGAAGCCTGATTTTGGGCCACGGAAAGAAGCTTTCAGATTGCTTACCCAACATCATCCTGGTTTGGGACTTAGCATGGGATATGTTTTCAGAAGACATTCTGGAAACTTTTATTCTTTGGTAGTACCACAAGGGCCAGTGGAAATAAATGGAAGCCAGCTTATGCAAAGCTTTATTAGCTTCATGAGCTTTGGCTTTTAAAGTTTTTCAGAGCTCCCTGTCATCCCACCAGTTACTCTGAGCTCATCCTGATGTTCATGTGGAATTGCTGGTTTAGAGATCCCAAATAACTGCTGCGATGAGCGTGCTTGGCCTCAGAGGGGAGGAAGGGCAGCACATCTGGGCTCCAGTTGTTTCATCATGGCTGGTGGTAAACATCAGTGCAGCCAGCCTAAGCTGAGGCTACCAATTCATTTATGCTAGTGGCAAAACTTGAAAGTCCTGAATACTTTTTCAGGCCCAGGGCAGTGTTTGTGCTGTGCAGTGAGAATGCATTTCTTTAAGGAAGCATATGGCTGCCTTAATGCCTACTTAAAGAAACTCAACAAAGCTTAACATTTGCACTTGAAGTCTAGTTCCAGCACAAACTTAACAGTCTATTGAAATCTTAAATCATTGCTCTTCTCCATCCGCTACCTTCAGCCTTTGCTGCTTGTTTGGCACAAAATTGCTTGTAACAACTCTTGAATAGATTTAACAGTAGCTGGGACTTAGTTAGTCTTAATTGTCTTGTACAGCAGTACTCAACCTTGCAGTCTTTCCATGCTTTTCAGCATTTTGATTGTAGACTCTTAATATATGTAAAAGAAGGAAGGTTGCTGCCCTCACTTAGGATGCTTACTCCGCTCAAGCGTGCAGCAGAATTGAAATCTAATGCTAGCTCTAAACTGGACAATTGAGTCCTGTAGATACCTTGTATGGCAGTGAAGGCTTCCATCTTACCCAATCCCTCCTTTCCTTCCACATCCCTTTAGGTTTTTTTTTAAAGGTTTGTATTGATGAAACATTATTTTTCCTTTCTTGTTAGACATAAATCTATCTCCAATGTTAACACATATCTAATATCTTCCAATATTACATTATAAATCCAGACCTTTCTTAATGTAATGTTGATCAAGTAACATTTAAGGTTGGTGGAAGGAAGACCTGAAATAATGTGCGCACGCTTGTTTGTGATATGGCGGTTGGCATTTAGCAGCATTTTACTTTTGTTGAGCTGTAAACCATTTTACATAAATATGCTATAATGCTATGCATGGATCCTGCTTTAAAATTCTGTGGTTTGTGACTTAATTCATTTGAATTCTACCATTTTGTAGGAAAATATTTTAACTGCATCTGCCCACATAAGATTAAATATTTAGTCACCCCTAATGAAGCTCATTTGGTGATACTTGAGTACTCTCTCAAAGCCAAAATCGAGTATAGATGGAACAGAGCATATAAGTTTGCACAATTGACTACTGATCTGTGGATAAACAGTCTTTTAGCCTCCAGCAGGATCATGCTCTCAGTGTGCAGAAGTATTACACACACAACTGGGCTTTTGAATTTTTCTTGTTGGAGGAAAGGGATGATGGAATTATTACAAAGTTGGAATACTACACTTATTGCATTACAACAAAATACTTGCATCTCAAGTCCTGGACTTCCCCGTTTTTCTTCAGCCTTGACCTAATACAAACTCTGCATTAAGTTCCTATCTTTCTGCAAGATGGGATTCAGAAGACAATGAAGTGAGAGAATGAGGACAGTTGCTGTCTGTGTACGCACGTGTCTCTTATTGTCTGGTACCACTTAGATCCTCTCCAGTTCTCTGCTGATATGCAAAACCTGTTGTGCTCTTTCTTTTTTTTGCTTTCTAATACTTTTCACCTTTTTTATAGATCCTGATGCAAGCAGCAGAGGTCTTGATGAGAACCCAGAATTTCTATTCTAGATGTGGTGTTTAATACCTAGACCGTGCTCTGTGCTTAACCTGTTTTATCCTGTGTAAGAAAGCTGATGTTCTATAATGCTCGTAATGTGTCCTGGAGCTTTAGACCTACTTTGTCCCAGAAAGTCAACTGAATCAATACAGAATAATTAACGTTTGTGGCGTATTCAAGTAGTGGCAGCCCTCTTGAATGTAAATAGAGGTGGAAGAATGACTTAATCCTTCTGATGTCTGAGGAAAGGATGAGGGTTAAGCTGTATCTTGGAAAGCTGTTGAAATAGAGGAGAAAATTTTGGCTTCCTTCTGGTCTGCACAGGGACATGTTTCTTCAGCAGGAGGGACAGGAGTGAGTTAGAAGCAAATGGGCAGAGGAGAAACTGAGCAGAGACAACTTGTATATGCCAGCATTAAAAAATCTTCTGTTGAAAGCTCTTTGAAAAGACTTACTTTATGACTTTGGAGACTGTATACTCAAAAATTGTTCTTGCTGAATTGGCACTCTGGAAGAGTAGTTTCTTTACAATAACAGCAGCAAACATACAGGATTTCAGGCCAAGAACTTCCTTGCAAAGGTGTGCTAAAAGATGCGTTTTCCTCAGCACCAATTAAAAAAAGTTTTCTGTGGGCATCAGGCCATAAGGGGAAAACCAGGGCATTTGTAAAATCAGCAGTAGTCAGTGAAAAGTCAAGGTCACATGGTTCTGAGCTTGTTTTCACAATAACTGTCTTTCATAAATTGAGTGTATTTTTCTTTAACGTCTACATGTTTCAGGTTGAACGCAAATGTTGTGTGATGTGCAGCCATTTGTGGATTATTGACTTGTACTACAAATATGTTAACCTCTGACTGTCGAGAAAAAAAGGGTTTGCTATTCATTGGGTGCTTTACTGCTGCCATATGTGGCTAGAAGAAAAAAACTGCTTCTCAGCTCAGAATCTCTTCTGTATGCCTGAGGTGCTGTCATCTGTGGTTTACTGAATATGATAACTTGAATTGACATTATCAGTTACTTTATGAAACCTGCGGAAAGAACTTGGAAAATGAAGCCTGGTAGCTATTGGTGGGGAGGGAAGCTTTGAAAACAAAAGGTTCTTGGTTTAGAAACTGTTTCATTTTGTAGGTGTGGTATCTTGAGAACTAAGTATTTCTGTGGAGCAAAAGAAATGCAGGTGATGTGGGAGTGTGCAATGAAATTACTGGAGAGAGATGAGATACAGTTCTTGTGGATGTAAACAAGTTAGTCTTGGTGGTTGCAGAGTGATTTACCAGCTCTGCTAGGCTAAGGTGTTCAGGCAGCAGGCGCATGCCCTTGGGGGGGTGTGGTGTGGTGTGTCTCTGGCCACCTAGTCCTCTCTGCTTCTTGCCTGCTTTAGATTTTCCTTCTAGCTTGCCTTTCATCTGGTGCATTTTAGGGAGTATATTTTGGTTTTATATTTAAAAGATGGACTCCTTGAAAAAAAAAAAATTACCTTTTATTGCCTTTGTGTTAAGTTGATTGAATTTCAGACTAGGGTTCCTACCTACTAGTGAGGCAGGCACCTTTTAGTTTTGTGGGTTTTTGTGTGGTGTGTTGTGGGGGTTTTTTTGTGTTGTGGGTTTGGGTTTTTTTGTTTGTTTTTGTTCTGGGTTTTTTGTTGTCTTTTTTTTTTTGTTGTTTGTTTGTGGTTTTTTTTTAATAACTGTCAGATTGAGATTTGTCCATGTAGTGTGAGGCTGCACATAGGGGCAGTTTGGGGGAGTAAGGGCATTTATTCTTAAACTATTCAAGACTTCAACTAATTCTGGTACTGTTAATTTTTTTGTGTTGTCTTGATGGATGAATGTAGTTGCATAATTTCTTTCAAAATTAAAATAAATACACACAGAAATATTAAACGCTGGAGATGCTGAAGTTACCTTCCTGTGTTGTCTTTGAGACACCCCTCGTTATGTGCTTGAGACTTATCTATATTTTGAAATTTTTTTTTTTTCTTTCCTGGTATCAACTTGTGACCATTCATATTGACATGTTTCAGGTTCATTCCAGATGTCAATTAGCAACATTGGTATATGATTTTTTTTTTTAAAAAATCCTGTTTCCTGAGTAGGAAGATAACCCTGGGACTTGTTTGTAGCACACACAGTCTGTCCTGTATCTAGTGTTGGAAGGTCTTGATGGATGTTTCTCCTTTTCAAGCTTCCCAGCAGTTGAATTACAGCTGTGAATGTCAGTGGTGGCCCAAGTCATACACTTCCATTTGCATTCTGTCCCCATGTTTTTTAATCTAATACTGTACATTACTTTTAAGTATGCATTAATTTTATTCAGAACATCTGAACTAAACCCCAGCAATTAATTCTACTTGTAGAGGTTGAACAGCTAGCTGTGTTATATTGCCCAGGTGGCTTCTGTGTCTGTGGCTTCAGTTTCATTTCCCTTTTTTCAAAGGATTCATGTGTGTATCTTCCCCACCTCGCCAGTCAGCTTCTTGGACTGTAGGGAAAAAAATGTAACATGGGGCTTGCTTGCTCTTCTCTGCTATGCCTTTGAACCTCTTCTTTGAGGACTGTCTTTATTGAGTCATTTCAGGGGAAGAAGGTGACATGAGAGCTCTGATGTCAAGTACAAAGTAAGACTGCAGCTATATAATTTGATACTGTTCCCCTTAAATGCCAAATTGTGAATTTCCTCAGAGGCAGAATGAGATTTTGGGCACCTGTCCAGGAGTCAAAGAATCCCAATTCTAGAGGTGATTGGACTGAAAAAAAGCCAAGAAAATGAGAAGTTAATGCAGAAGTAACTGAAATGTTTAAAAAAGAAAAAAGTTGAAAGCCCTTCTGTCTTGCACCTGACCAGTTGACCCCTTTGGAGCTAATGGTCTACAAGATGGTTGCGTTTCTTCCTGCGGGATATTTTAATTGAGGAAAGCAGGGTCTTCACAAAATTAAAAGTTTATGCTGTTGTGTTGCGAGAGCTGGTTTGAAGTAGACTTGGCTTTCTTGTAGCTGTGGGTAAGATTGCTGCCCAGGCTTGCCTGGGTACGGTGGTCTTCTGCTCATCTCCCACTTCTGTTGTCATACACAGCCTTTCTCACCCAGAAAGGCTGCTCCTGTATATGCAGATGCTGTGGGACTCTACCGTGGGAACTGCAACTAAAATGAATGAGGAGATCTTATGAGGAATATGTGTGTAGAGAAAAAGGTAGTAATTAAGCAGCAAATCTTCATGTCCCAGTACTCCCCCATACGCTATCATGAAGACTTATTCACAGAGAATGTAAAACTGGCTTTTTGGTGACAGGTGCTGTAATCTTGAAACTTCCTCTAAATTTTTATCCTCAATCAATTTGGTAGTGCTGTGGAAACATCTTCTCCTCTGCACCCACCCCATCCCTTCCCCCCTTTCCCTCCTCCCCCCCCCCCCCCCCCCCCCCCCCCGAAAAAAAAAAATTATGGGTGTTCTCAGCTGGAGTTTAGGAAATCTTTTTGAAAGAGCAGGACTATATCAAGTACACAGGGAACTCTTATCCCCTGGGAGTATTCCTGGTGTTATTTGCAGTAGATGGATTAACTTGTTTCATGCATTTTGTAAACTTGCTCTATGACTTGAGTTGTATTACCCACTTCTGGAGCAGTGCCTATGCAAAGGGAAGGGTTATTTCAGTACTAGACTGCAGTGAAGTGTATATTCAGTTAAAGCTTATTTCTTGGTGTAAAACTGCATTTAACCAGCTGGGTTTTTTAGATCACTGTCAGCTTAAGTACATTCAATTTCCCTGTTTTTTTTTTTTGTGCCAGATTGTACAGTTCTGTACATTAATTCTGTTTGTTTTGAATAACTGTTGCTTTATCATCTATCTAATGGTAATTTAAGTTGTCTATCTAATGATTTTTTTACAAGTAGAGGCTGATACAATAAAACCGTGAAATACCTCTGCATCCTGGGGCACTTTGCTTTGCTTTACTTCCTTTCTCTGAACACTTACCATAGGTGATGCTACCTTCCCGCTCCACCTCAGATGTGCTGACTGTTCCTAAATGGTTTATTTCCTTTGACATTCGTTTTCTTTTGAAGAAGGGCAGCCACTTTGTATGTGTCAGGCTTGTGCTGGAATTTTAAATACTTTAATGCATTCTCATTATCTGCAAGGGTGGCTGGCTAATTAGCTTAGTAAATAATGGCTTGATAGTGTCTCTGTAAAGGATGACGTTATGCATGCCGTGTTTTTAGTGTCTTTTTAATCGTGCAGGGTTCCTCCATGAGTCACTTGCTTTAGGTAAATGGAGGTGATGCAGATAAGGTTGCTGGCTTTCTTTAACAGCAACTAGTGGTGTCAACCTTGCGGTCAGCGAGGGCATTCTTGTTTCAAGCAATTTTGTCTTCTGTGGAGGCAAGTGAAGTTGCTGAGATGCCTGTGTGGGAGGGAGAGGAGATGCTCCTGCTTTTTGGTGCTGGTAAGGCTAGAGGTGTGCAGTAGCTAGTCCCTTGACAGTTGGTCAGCTTTTGATGCTATTTCCAGTTTTTAAAGCCTTTTGCTTTCACTCAAAGGCAGCTTCATATCTGAGGGGTTTTTTTGCTGTGATATTGCAGGTTAAGCCTGCTGAATCCCTTCCTACAGGAAATACTTAAAAATCTGTCACAAACTAAAGCTATTTATATTTCTAATAAAGAATAAAGAATACATTAATTCTAGCTTTGAATGTCTTGTGACTATATTGGTAGGTTTGTTTTATTATCTGTTTCTCCGAGCTGTCTTGCCAGGAGTTAGGTGGCTTTATTCCCAGATTTATAATGCATTCTCTTCCTCTTGGAAAGGGCATATGCTGTCTTGGCTCACTCTTTTTAATTTGAGTTTTGCAGGGGTCTGTGTTGCTCCAATTTTAGTTGTTCTATTTCTAAAGCCTTTCACATGTATGTAAAATATGATAAAAACGAAAATATTTCAAGGCTCTTACAATTACCGCGGGTGTAAACTTCAGCCTGCTTTTCATATTTCTGGATATATCTATTAGTTCACGTAATTTGCAAAGGAAAAACTTGAGATATTCTTTAGATAAGGTTACTAATTAACATCAAAATGAAAATCAAGCCTGTGAAGGCGGCTCCGCAGTAGCAGATTACTCAGCAGCCCCAGCAGCTGTCTCGTGGCTCCTGCAGAAGCGTTTTGTCCCTCTGATTTGGTATTCTGAGACGTTCCCCCATCCATCCAGCTACCCCCATCTACCCAGCTATACTGAAAGTGAGATGAATTGACCTGTAGCCAAGCTTAACTAGTCGTCATTCAACAAAATCGCTTGTGAGGAAACAGCTGTAAGTATTGACAAAATATTGTGCTGCCCTCCTTGAGCTCCTGAGTTCTTATTCATGAGAAGCCTGGATTAGGCCTCACCTGGCTGCACAGCAATCGGGGGTGATCCAGTGTCATTTTCACCTGTGTGTTGCATGAAGAAAAAGCTTTTATCAGCAGTTCTGCTACATCTCTAGGGTCTGTGTAGACCCACATCGTAAGACTGCAGAGGCCGTTTGTTGCAGCATGGTGCTGACTTGCTGCTTTTCCATTAGATGTTTTCTTCTGCTCTCTGCTGGATTGGGTGGGAGCTGGGGCTTAGGGCTGTGGTCCGGGATGACCCAGGAGGAGACACATGCCCGGTCAGCCCTTGTGCTGCAGAGGTGCAACCAGCCACAGTGGAGCACTGGATCTGCGTTGCTGGAGTCTTGAGCCCCAGCTCCAGCGCGTACCCTGCCTGCTCGTGGTGGGGAGGGAGGAGCAGAGGAATACAAGCTTGCCAGCTCCTGAAGGAGTGGGATGCCAGACCCACTGCAAAATAACCTCTTTACATCTGGAGTTGTGTAAAACGGAGCCTAGACGCTCTGCTGCCTCCCATCTGTTGACTAGGCATGAACTGCCATCTCTCGGAGGTCTCTGGGGAGGAAGTCCGCTGCTTGAAGAGCAGGTGGGGACCTGCCAAACTTAACCAGGTGCAAGTTAGAGCCCTTCAGCCTGGCTCTTGGAGCTCAACTAGAAAACATGTTCAAGGTAACAAGAAACATAAACCTCTCACGTTTTGCAAAAGATTTCAGGTATATTTGCTTTGTTAATGCTGGGTCCAATTCTGGCTTAGAGAGTCCTAACTTTGCCCTGGCATCATGATTTAGCGGAAACTAGGAGAACTCAGTTCAATGAAAACTCAGTTTTACTGTATGATGTATTATTGCCAATTTCAGTTTTCTTTTGAGCTCTTAAGGAGAAGATGCATGTTGTTGCAGGATGATTTTCTTGGCATCCTGGCACTTTCCTACCATTACTTATCTGTATGAATAGATATTTTTGCCTTAGTGGTGGAAATGTGTTGCAGCTGTGTGCTCTATATCATAAAACCTATGCTGTTAACTTCTTTAGATATAAGGATAAGCCTTAAGAGAATACCGGTAGCTCCATTACCTGGTGGTGGTGCAAAAGTAGTATAAAATGTTTGAGAATCTGTTGTTTTCCAGACCAGACAGACATGTCTCTTAATCTTTTCCCCTCCTCCCCCACATCACAGGTGAAAATAATAGTAAAAAAAAAATTACCTTGTGCTGTTGCAATACCACTTTTCCCCCTCAAGAAATAATACATAGATAGCACTAGACAGTAATTCTAAAGGTTTGATTTCACCATTGCTTAAAAGAGGACTTGCTCAGTTACTGTTGCCTGTGAAGATATTTGAATAAAATTGCTAGTTACCCCTGCAGCTGGAGCACAGAGGGTGTATGGAAGTGTGTATATACTTGTTAGTTAGTAACTGGGTTCCTGCATGGGCTGGGAATGAAATTTATCACTTTGTATGGTTGAGAGTCGATTGTCCTTGTGATGTGAAGTGCTTACAAACCAGTCCCAGTGCTTGCTAACCAGACCCAGCATTTTCTGCTGCTCCCAGCATTGCCCTCAAGTGGGAATTCTGGTGCAAGTTACAGGGATTAGGAGTGGGTTTTAGCGTGGAGCAGTCCTGAAGATTTTGGTCAGCTGCCATTAAAGTTAAAGATGTTATGAAATTTGGAAGAAGACTAACTTGTGTGTTCTCCTGATTTTCCTTTTTTGTTAGGGAACAGACTCTGCAAGAGTGAAGTTGCAAATTATAGCTCTCATATGAGGAAGTAAGACTTTTGGAGGTGGTAGGGGTTTTTTATATTAATGAAGAGACTGGATATATGTTACTAATTTGAAATACCTGTTTCAAAGGCAGTGGAATGCTTTTGGTAACATACTGGTAAAATAGGACTTTCCTGATTATAAGTCCATTACATAAAAATAATAATAATAAAAAAAAATAATAACCAAACCACTTGTCAAAATAGAAATCAGGCTGTGTAATGGCCTTGGTAGAAGCTATTTTAATTATCACAAAGAAGTCCTCTCTTCTGCTCAGAATGGGTGTGGGTTGGGTTTTTTGGGGGGTGGGGGGTTGTGTGGGTTGGGGGTTTTTTTCCTTCTTTTTCCTTCCCCTGGCTCAGATCACTGAAACCTGTTCATGTTCTTTATCATATTTTCCACTTTGTGTCTGTGAGCAATCTGTGTCAAGTATGTGGACTTGTCATTTAGTCCTAATCATGTTAATAGTTTAAAATATTTCTCTTGTTATACAAATGCAAATGCAGGAAATAGTATATACTAATTATTAACAAAAAACAACACAGGATAAAAGTTAGTAATATTTTTAGCATAGTTTACCCATTTAAATTTGTTTGTGGCAAGTGAGCAATACTCTAGGCTAGCTGGAGGTTTAGACACCAGGAAATACCTGATGGTCAAGACAGATGACCTGCAGCTGGTAATGGGTAAAAAGTAGTAGGCACGCAATTTTAACAGACATAGGTTAAGGTAAGATTATATAGTCAGAGCCAATGTACTTTCATGTACATAAAGATAACATTAAGTAATTGGTTAACGTAATAACAGAGAAGTCTGGTGCTGTCTCTGTGCAGAGAATCCCATCTGTAGAGGCCCAGACCCTTCTTGAAACTGAATTTTTAGAAGCTTTTCTGCCTTCCATAGGTAAACTTCCCCATTAGTGGGGTGGGTTTTTTTCTGAGATTTAATTTTGATACTGCTTTCAGTTAGTACCTCGGGATCACTGGTTGCATATATTTTGTATTGTTTCAGGTGGATTTACTGTGTCACATCTCTATTAAATTATTTCTATTATTCATTGCCTATGTGTGCATAATTAATGTTCTAGAGCAATGGGGTGGTTGGGTTGTGTTGTTATTTACATAACCTCATCTTTTTGGAGTGGTTTCCTTATATTTTCATGGTTCCTAGCGGGTGTCTGATGGTCAGTGAGTACAGACTAATTTTTATTCTTGATTGTTACAGCACAGGTTAAAGTCAAAGGAGTTGCAGTGAACAGAATGTGCTGCAATGTAGTTAGGTTTGCATAAACAATTGAAACTTTTTTAAAGCTGATGATCACTTACTAATTTGTCTGAAGATTACTATTTTTGAATAAATGGATAGTAAAAGTAGATGTCAGAAAGTTCCTATTTTGATGATGCAGCTTTACTGTGGTATATTCAAATGATTGAGTGCCCACTAAGAAGAAGAAAGCAGTCTGCAGTCTCGTAGCATCAGCTCATTTGAATGTAGTATAAAACTTTTTCATGTGTCTCTGGACACTCTCATTGGCATGCTTTGTCAAGTTAATTGTTGTCCACAGACAGTTGTAGATATGAAGGGGTAATATCCCTGAAATTTATCTGTGTAGTGCACCGGAGTTGTTCTCCGCTTTGTCAGTACTTTCATTTGTCCACTGTGTTTTATGGCATGCTGTCAGACAGCTGTTAGTCACAGGAAGGTCCTGGAGTAGTCTTGAGCTGCATTAGTTCACGTTCCAGGTCTCCGTGTACTGTTACTGCTTTTGTGAAAGTGCTTTTTGCACAAGAACCTCGCTGCGTGTCTGGTGGTGTTTGCTGTCCTAGTCCCTGCTGGTAAGGGTACATCTCTGCAGCATGGGAGCAAGAGCTTTGAACTCATTCCATAAACGCTTCTCAGATTTGGAACAATGTGGTGGTTTTCTCCAAGTTTCAGATTTGTCAACAATACCTACATCACTGACAAATCCAAGGCTTGGAGTGGAAGAGGCGTTGCACCTTGTTCAGCAGTTCCCAGCACTGAAGGTATATTGAAATTGCACGCGTGGTCTGTAAATATCTGAAATGCCTTAGTCTTGATTTCATTGTTACATTATGTTATGCAGTAGACTATGTGGGTGTTTAGTTATTTTAACTATGGGCAGCAGATGTCCATCGTCCAAAGGACTGGCATATTTTAGCTAGTCTAGAGACTTGCTCTCCACTCACAGGCAGAAAGTAATACCTCACAAAAGCTCATTACTCATGGAACATTGAGTGTGCTGGTTTCTAGTTTAAGTAAAGGATGTACAGACATCTCCTAGAAGTTAACTGTCACTATAGACTATAGTAACTTGTTGAAGGTATCTGTTATTTTTGTTTTGCTCAGGAGCGTGGTGTCATGTCAGAGATGTAGTACCTGCCAAAGCTTACTGTATCAAAGCTTACTGTATTGTTTTCTGTAGTTCAGCCTAATCAAATGTCTAACCTTAGCCTTTTTTTGAAGTTTCTGGTGTCTTAGGACTGGATGCTAATTGCACGTCGTGTAGTCAAAGCTCTCTTATTTCGGAGTTCCACAGCTGCCATGGTGCTAATAGATGTCCCAGAGCTAAGCCAGTCATCTGTAGAGAAAAATACAAAGTAGAGATGGCTTTCTCTTCCTGCCTGCCCTGTGGCTGTTAAATTGTTGAAGGCCTGAACCCTAAAAATATACACTTGATACCTGTAGAGCTTCCAGTTGTCATTAGTTACCAGACTTGGGTGCCCATGTTCTGGGTCTGCCTTGCGTTGGTCTGCTGCTCCCCCAGGTGCTGAGCTAGGTGTCTGTCCTACCTGGAAGCAGCAACACAGCTATTTCCCTCTTCAGGACTACCTGAAAAGATTGAGGAGGAATTCCTTAAGCTCTGAATTATTCAACCAGAATTTCAAGCATGGAGTTAATCCTAAGTCTCTGTAGACCTTGCTCCAACAGATGTTGCTGTTCTTTCTGGGATGGCGTGCTTCAGGGCTAGACTCGATCAATAAGTAGTTCCACGTCTTCACTGAAGCATGTTCGTCTATCCTGAGGACAACATAGATGATGCTTTAATATCTCATGCTCTTTAAATGAGAGGTATACGGTTAGACCTGGAGGCTTGAAGAATGGCCCACTGTGTGGTTTTCCCAACTTACTAGTTTGTTCTGGCTCGCATCCTTTGATAGGTGCGTGCTGAGGGTGTTACTGTGTGACTCCCTTCTGGGTCAAGTGAGTCGGCCTGGGTAGCTAAAATTTTACTTAAAGTGGAGATTGTTAACAAAGCTTCTGAAAGTGCCTGCAGTGCAGGGGAATGTGTATGTGTTTTCCTCTTGTTAGCTGTTTTTGTGGTGCGTTTGGAGATGGAAACTCACTCGTAGTCTGTGTCCCTGTCCCCTTTCCCATGTTCTCAATTCTAACAGATTGTCGTTATTAGTGTTACTAAGAGCTCTATTAATTTTACGGGTTTTTTTTTCTTCTCTAAAAGATTAAAAACTTAAGGTGGTATCAGGATTGGAGCAATCTATTTGAGGGCAGAAATTGATAGTCCCTGCTAACAGCAGATGGCTATTGAGGCAGAGGTTCTGGATACATGATGGATTATTTAGGAGTTAGGTCAAGGAAGAGAGCAAAAGCATCCTAATCTTGCTGTAGGATTGAGCTGGATTCTGCATTAACACTCTTTTTTTTTTTTTTAGCTCTTTGCAAACATAAAGTAAAACTACTTTTTGCAGTAAGCTTTTCTGCAATATTTTGTATGCTTCATGAAGGGTATTTCAAGAATTTTTGTAGCTATACAGTTGAGAAGTATCTTGGAAGGACTTTTCTACTTGAAATGCATTTCCTGTATCTAGTGCTGTCTTTAATCTCATGCGGTCTCGCAAAAACCATTCTACCTATTAAATATGCAGTAAAGCTGTTCTGTTTGGTAGAAGATTGTATGTTTAAACAGCAGAAGTGCTCGTTGCTCCTGTATTTTAAGATTAAAAATTCAGCTGCAACACTATCTTCAGATTCAGAGCCATTAGAATGGATTTTTCAGATTTATTCTCATGATTGTAATACAGAAAATTAATTGCTTTTGACTGTAAAGAATTATGATCCATTAATTATTTAAGAACCATCTTGATGGATGAATCTTTTCCACTTACTTCAAGACTTTTCATGAAGTAAGGCTGCTTTTTAAAACTGGTATAAAGCATAATGCATCTATACCAAACAGTGGATGCACTGCACGCTCTTCAGGGGTAAGGATTGATGGAAAAGAGAAACAGCACTTTGTGTCTAGTTTGCTTGAGTATTCAACATAATAGTAGTAGAGTCTGCTGGGAGAAAAAAAGGTTAAGTTACTTGAACAGCATTTAAAAAAAAAATATATATTTTTTAAAGGAAGATTTATTTCGTAAAATGTCCTGGTAGGAGAGAATACCACTTTAGTTTTGCGCGCGCGCGTGTGTGTGTGTGTGTGTTGGAAGTGTAATGTAAATACTAACATTGGGATTTTATGGTGGATGAAGACTTGTATTGAATTCTGTACCTAGCCTGTACACTCACCGGAGGAAGGAGTCGGCGCTTTCCCAGATGTGCTACAATTTTCAGTTAATTTGTGCAGTCCTCTCCAGTCAGGTTCTTGAGTCTGGTTTTTTGCAGTTGTCTTAACACAACCTATGTTTAAAAGTTGCTAGTTGTGTTGGTGTTTCCTTGCTGCTAATTGGATTTAAAGTTTTTGCATAGTATAGTCAGAATACTGTTTTTTCTTTTCTGTATGTTACCTTTGCTTGTGAAAGCAACTGGTTTTGCATGAGATGCATTTTTATCTTAAAGTTAGTCTCTTTGAGAGTTTAAGAAAATAGATTTATCATGTGCTGCTTTGAAGTATTAGAAGGATTTGAGAGGCAGTTAGCCAACTGACATTTAAAACCCTTGAGAACTTGTTCCAGCCAAACCTTTTGCAAAAAAGTAAATGTAGCTAAGGCTTAGTTACTAAAATGACTTTAGCTGGCAGTTCAGTGCATGTAATCATCTTGGAACATCCTGAAACTTGTTCTTTTGTTCAGCTGTTGTACCAAGGCTTTTGGGTTGTGTCCGTGAACTTGTCGCTTCTCTAAATCAGAAATCTTTCTCATGTTATTGAAGCACCATGATTTTGAATGTTACATTCATTGTGGTAGCCCATATAAAGAACACTTCTTGTACAGGGAATGTATTTCTGACACTTTCTAGGTAGCTGTAATTCAGAGCTGAAGCAGTGTCTTGCTAGTCTGACATCTCAAAATGATATAGATTGTTTGTTCTTGCTGAATTCTCGGCAAGGTGGTCCTGTTGGAAATGCCATGCTCTTGGCTGGCGCAATGACCTACAGGCGGTCATGGTGGTCTACCAGGCGATCTGGGGGAACAGCCAGGTCTCAGCAGCCCTGCAGGCATGTCTGCCGGGTTGTGCTGGGGCTCACGCCAGCACGCTGGAGAGGGTGCTGCTGCCTGTGCTGTTTCTGATGCAGGTGTTCCCAGGGCTTCAGTCTTAAGGGCCAAGAGTTTAGCTTTGGTTTGGTTTTCACTCTCTGCTCTTGCTTTGGTTTGGTTTTCACTCTCTGCTCTTGCTTATATAAATAATTTCTGCTAGTCAAGAGATGTCTTGTTTGGGAAGAACCCTTGCAGACGAGCTCATTTATCGTAGTAAAAGAGAAGGTGCTGTATTTGATATGATTATGGCAAATGGACTGGCCCAAACCTGATTTATCTGCCTTGGACAGTGGATGTAGACTAGTCTTTACATATTGTGAAAGAGTGAGCTTTTGACACCTCTCTTTGAAAAGGGAGGAAGAAAGAGGCAAATTCAGTTTTACAGTATACACAATTTTAATAACAAAACTTTTCTGTACACTGCACTTCATTTTACTCCATTACTTACACCCCCTCCCACCAGATGTTGGCTCTTTTAAACATAATTTAAACACAATGCATCTAGGACTCTTTAAAAATCTCTGGTTGCTAAGCTGGTAGAATAGTTCAGTTACTAATGTTTTCATTAGTAAAAAGGAAAATGGGGTGGGTTTTGTTTGTTTTTTACAAAGGAGTGGTTGAAGGATAGCAGGTGTAGCTTTTTCAGTGATAACACCACAGGTACACGAGCTGCATGGTGTTTCGCCCTTAGCGCAAGTTTTGCCCTGTCTGAGGCTTGATTACATCCATCAAAGCTTCTGTTAGTTACCTTTCCCTAGATACTTCTCAAAAGGTTTTTATACAAGATGTGAAATGCTGAATTTCCAGCTGACTCTGAAATAATCTTTGAGCATCCTGCTAGCACAATGGCTTAAAAAGCAAAGCCCGGCACAGTTTTAGTGTATGGGACTTTTTGCAATGGAGAAGGGCATGGGGAGGGAGGAATGGCTGCTGCACAACTGCCTTTGATTTTTGTTGTTTTCTTGCTTGTTCCTTTTTGGGGGGAGGAGAAATACTGTAGTGCTCTCTGAACTTTTAATTTTTATGGAAAACTTCATAAGAAAGATGAAATTCAGCTTCTGGGTAGATTTCATAGGTCTGAACAGATGGATTTTGATAGCTACGCAGATCACAAAATTAAATCAACTTTATTTTCATTAAAGTAGTACAGAAATTAACTTAGACACATTAAAAAAATAAGTGTGTAGTGCAGATTTCTGGTTTAAAGCCACTGGATATTTCTGATTTTACATATTAACAATAGGCCACTGTCTTCTAAGGGAGGTAATGGGACATAAGCTCAGATGCTTAGATTTGCATGCAGGCTAGGTTTATCACTGAAAAAAATCAGATAATTTCTGCTTGGGCGCAAAGAAAACGAAACCAAACATTGATACAGCGACATTAATTATGTTTCCATGTGATGGGAAATGGGAGCTCTGTGCAGGGGAACACTTCAGCTGAACACTAAACGCTAGCCCATTCTACTCTTTATCGAGTAATTTTTAGTTGTGTGCATTCAAACAATGATCTAATGCAGAGCAACTAACGAGAGGGGAACTGAAAGCATTAATTCAGACCTGTTCCAGTACGATTACTCAAAAATTGAACTTGTACTGCTAGGATTGCATTTCACCGATGCTAGGCTAGGGAGGAGGAAAAGATGGCTGGAGGAGATCTTTGGATGGGATGAGGATCTCAGGAGCAGTAGAAGAAATTTTGATTTCTAAAAGGCCCTGAACACTTGAATGAGGCTGTGCCTAGAGGTGGTGAAGCACCTATGATGCCATTTAGTATCTGTAGAAACTGAGGCTGTACAACAGAGATATTTGGGGAGAGCAAGTTAACCTCTTGTCATCAGCCAGTACTCGTACCGAAATACAATTAATTTGAACCAAATCATCATGGTTCTTGCTCCATGAACAAAATCAGAGACTGTTGAGTAATGCAATTATTACAATACCCTCCTTGCCTGGAAGAGTTACAAGCAATTGAGAATGGAAGACAGTAACTTTAAAAAAACAAAACAAAAAAACACAAAACAAAACAAAAAAACCCAAAATCCACAAAAAGAAAACAAAAACCCCAAATTAACAGCCCCTGGTCGTGTCCTTGTGTAGAGTGATGGCTTTGCCTGCTGTTTGCTGTCCCTCTAAGGGAATTCAAGTTGACTTCACTGCTAGTGTTTGACATTCAGTGAGTTTTATGATACCTGTTACCCTAAATGTAATGTTTGCAGAATTGCTTTGCTTACACCTGGAACCTGGCAACAAATGGTTTTGGAAATGGCAGACATAAACCACGGCATTTGGGAGACTGGCTGCGTATTAGAGTGTAGTATAGAGAGTCAAAGTAAAATTGAACAGTGCTGTGCTAGGCTGTGCCTGCTGGCCTCCTGCTTTGCTGTCTGCAAGCCAAGGCAGCACTGCAGGACCAGTGGAAACTGAGGGGACGCTGGTGGGGAAGAGAAGTCGGGTGCCTGGGTGTGTTTGCTTTGAGAGACACTGGAACAGTGCTTTAATGCTTTGAAAATTGGTATGAGTGGCTGGGGTGGAGAAAAGGATTAAATCCAGCATTGCTGGAACATCTGTCTTTACTCTTCCTGGGCATAATTATAAGCTAATAAAGCTGGAGTGGGTTTCTGCGCAGAGCTAGGGTGTTAGGAAAGCACCTCCTCGGGAGGAACCTCAGCACTTCAGTCAAGTGGCCAGGTCTCGTTACCATGTGGAAGACTGACGTGGTACCTTCTGAACTGTCTTACAGCAAGGGTTTCTGCTGGGTGTGGAGGAGAAAGGTGGAAGTCCTTCTTACAAATGCAGCTGAGGACATCAGAGTTTAGTATTGACATCTGATGCTTGATAATAGTGTAGACAGATTATTTAGCTGCCAGTATAATTAATGAGTTCAGTTATAACTTTGTCTCTGCTGGTACCCTACAGCTGTACATGAAAATCATCCCAAAAGTGTCTGCTTTCCAATTTCCCCTGGTGCAGACCATCGTGTTGGTTAACATGAGGTAAGGGAGGTGCACAGGCAGGGGCAGGTTGCTGCTGAGGCAGTGATGCATGCTCCTTTGCCCAGAGCAGAGCAAAAGCCTGGATGTAAGGGAAGAGCTGTGAGCGCTTACTCGTGGTAAGGAATGAAGCAAGTCTTTCTACAAGCAGCTAAATACCCTTGGATGCCAATACATTTTTTTGCATTTATCAACTTAGGTCTGGCCTTCTGGCTCACGTGAGATTTAATCATACAGAATATTTGCTCTTTGTCCACCTGCTCCACAGGATTTATTGTATTCAGTTAAAAGCAGTAATTGATTTTCTAGAAGAGGTGTAAATCAGCTCATCACAGTATAAACAGTTACGAGGGTTCAAAGGTATCTCTATGGAAAACCATTAGGCTTCACTGAATCTCTTCCATTAAAGTACAGAGTCACAGGAAGTAAACAAAATATTTGTTTTATAAGGGCACTGTATGTAAAAGTAAAATAATGCAAATTAATATCTTCAAAACCAGTAATTGAAAAATCTTTATGTAAAATCTTAACAGAAGTCACACTTATCTTGCTATAATTGTCTTGGACGAATTCATTTCACAATAAAACATCAAACTGTTGTATAATTGCACCCTAAATACCTCACTAAGTGGTAATACAGATATATAAAAGCAGAGTGAAATAGCAAACAGACTTTTATGCAGTGACTTTTCTGTTTAAAAAGTTTGCAGAATAGTTTAGTACAACACAATTAGCATACTGTAATTACTGATTTGTTCAAGGTATGTCAACACTGTGAGGAATTTCTTTTTTTCATCGGTGTATGCTGGTAATTGTTTAACACTGCAGCATTGGACACAACACTTTTTTTTTTTCAGTTATACATACATGTATATATATATTAAAAAAAATTCCATCCCTCTGGTCCTTTTAGCTTTGGTTAGAATGTTTACAATATTTGAGCAGTTGACTTAAAAATAATGTAATTCTTTGCAGACCCCCCCACCCCCCCGCCCCTGTGGCATCTGAGTACCACCACTGCTGCATAGATCTGCAAATATTTACATATAATTTCATAGTATAGTATAAATAGCAATATGGTACTTCTGGCTAAAGAAACCAAATTACTCCTTAAGAATGAGGTGCGTGTGTGTGTATATATATTTATACAAGATTTTTTCCAACGGCATACTAGTTTAGATTCTGTCCCATATCAAGAAACGAAACATTTTTCAGTGAGCTATTCTATAAACTAATTATATTATCCTAACTTATACTTTCCAGAAGGTACTTTTTTTTTAAAAAAAAACAAAAAACAACAACAAAAAAAAACAACCCGGTAATTACCTTGCATTTTGGAAGAGGAGGACAAGTGAGAGCTTATATTACAGGGGCTAATTCTGTCTCCAGAGAAACCAGTGGAGTTAGTGCATGAAAATAGCTTCCAGGCGAGAGGAAGCCTCAGCTGGGGGGGCAGCGGGGGGACAAAGAGAGGCTTCTTCCTTCCTTCCCTCTTCTCCTTAACCTCTCGGTTGATATTTACTTTTAATTAAGAAAAACTTGCATTAAGGGTATTTACACGTGAAAAGGTGTTGAAATGCTCTTTGTTCATAGTTGTAAGTAATTAGCCTGAATTCATGAAAAGCATCATCAAGTCAAACCAGAGAGCCGATAAGAATTGAATGCACTTAATATTTAGAATCGATCCTGTCGTACTGAGCCTTCCTAAATAAGCTGCACTGCCTACTTTGTAAGCGCCTGGAGAGTCGTCCTGCTAATTTGTGACCGTGTGAACTGCTCCGTTCTGTATCTGTTGTGAGCTTTAGCAAGGTCCATTTAAGCAAGCCAAACTATGAATATGCAGATAGGAAAACTGTATTTAAAAATAAATTCACCAGTTCCCAATGCACTTAAATCCCCACCTGGACCTTTGTTGCTCTTTTTTTTTTTTCTTTTTTTCTTTTTTTTCCCTTCCTTCCCCTTTTTTACTGGACTGAAATTATCAGAGGAGGAAAATCTTCCTCCACGGCTGCCTTTAAAGTGAACAGAGCCAGCTGGAGTGTTTGGGATCTTACAGCTGCAGTGGAACAAACGGAGCGTATGTCCCCCCGCAGATCTCTGTACAGATATCCAGTATCCATCCCCTCGGACTCTTTTCATTAGAAAAAGTAGAATGTGGAGGCTTGGGTATAAATGTTTACACACAGTCATATAATTACATAACATGAAACATTTTACATAGTTTGAGGTGAGCATCTTTTTAGACTTTTAAACATTAGGAGTGCAACTTTAATGTAATCATTGCTTCTTTAACACTGAAAATATTATGGATTTATTTTTTAAAAAACTTAAAAATACTGCACCACTCCATAAACAATGTTTCCATTAAGTAGCTTGGAAAATTAGGCTTTATGTCAACATTTGTAAAAATTAGAATCTGATGTAGGTCCCCTACAATTTTAAAATAGGTTACTTATCTGATTTAATTTTTGATGGCATGTAGGTATTATACTTCACATTCTTTATACGGCAGCTGCTGACACTTGCACTGTCCGTAGCCATTAATGATGATGAAGGGTCCTTCGTGGGTGGGTTCGTATTCGTTATATGGTCCTTGGTCTGACATATTTGCCATATGCAGCCGTGTTTGGGATCGGAGCTGCCTGTGGTTTTGAATCATTGAACACTGCCTAATTCTTCTTAATGTGGGAGGGCAGCACTTCCTGGAGATGAACACTATAAAAATGATAAAAAAGAAAGAAAACAATAAAGCCATTGTTCCTGTAATTACCCTCTGAGTGAAGATGGCATTGTTTGGCTCGGGGAAATGTTCTTCAGTGGTAATGACCATGCCTGCTGTAGTTGGAATCTCTTTGTCGCCCATATGGAAATGAGAAGAGCTTATTCTTTTCGTGTACTCAGTAGTCGGAGCTGCATACGTCGTAGCCACGGGTGTAACAACAGTTGATAAATTCCAGCAAAGCTGAAAACCATACACTGCATCCAGAATATCCTCTCCCTGGGTGTGGTCGGGGCTGTGGCAGAGGATGGAGTGCTCCCACCGACCTTGGAAGCCACTCAACCATGTGGCCAAGGCGCAGATCTTTGGGCTGCATTCCCACAGATTGCCGGAGAGGCCCACGGTGGTGAGGGATGTCAGCGAATTTAGGATCTTGGAATCCAGGGTGGTGAGCTTGTTGTTATCCATTAGGAGGGTTTTAAGGTTAGGCATAGTTTCAAAGACGGTTAGGTCAATGGCTTTGATTTCGTTTCCAGTCAAATCAAGCTTTTCTAAGGTGCCCCAAGTCCACTCCATCCCACATGTCAAGTTGCTAATTTTGTTCCACTGCAAGAAGAGCGTGTGCAGGCTGCTCAGCCGGAGGAAGTGAGCAAAATTAATCTTTGTCAGCTGGTTGTGCTCTAGGTGAAGCTCCCTCAGCTTGATTAATCCTGCAAATCCGTTGCGAGCCAAACTTCGCAAGCGGTTTGTGCTCAAATCCAGGAACTCCAGGCTACGACAGTCCCAGAACAGGCGGACCGGGATGGTCCGCAGGGAGTTGGAACGCAAGTGCAAGGTCTGTAGCTTGCGAAGGCCGTAGAAGAGCTCGGGGTGCAGAGAGGATAACTGATTAAAAGAGAGGTCCAAATTCTGCAGGTTAAGCAGCTGGCTAAAAGTTGTGTTTGGCAAATGAAAGATTTTGTTGGAACTTAAGACTAATTCCTTAAGTTTATACAGTCCTTGAAAAGAATCTTCTCTGACTGTTGCAATTTGATTATGATCTAAGTGAAGCCAAGTAAGTTGACTGAAGCTTGCAAATTGATCCCTTTCAAGTTCAGAAATATAATTGTGCCTCAGTGACAAACCTAGCGAGCCCTTTTCAGTGGTGTTTGGCACTGAGTGAAACCCCTGAGAGTCACAGTAAAAGAGCAGCTTCTCACAGCGACATTTTGGTGGACAAGCCATGCCCAAGGCAGGCAGCATTTTTAAAACCATACTCATTGCATATAGTGCTGCCAGCATACGAGCCCCTAATGGCCACTTGAAATGTAAGCCTGCAGAATATAATTTAGGAAAACAACAAGATAGGATAGCCTTATCAGTACACTTTGAACATCACGATGGAAGATTTCACTGCAGATAACATTGCCATGCATTTCCGACAAGCTAATTCTAAATGCAAGAAACAACTTACTATAAAAAAACAGAATACTTGGATATTACACTTAGGATGAGTCTTTAGCTCTATTACGGAGGACTACAGTGTCACAATCGGAAAACATTTTTTTTCATAAGGTTCAGTGCAGAAAAATTTGCTTTAGCATCTAACTGCTCCTTTAAAGCATAGCTGGTCATTCATTATACAAGGTATATAGAAATGCAGGAACTTACCCATTCTTTTGAGTACATTGGAGGTTGCATTCAGTCGTAGTTTTAGACTCAACGCGGTGAGTCTGTAAAAGGCTCTAATGTAAGATAGCCTTTGAATAATTTACTGGGTTTAGTGTCCTTTGATATTAGTGCAAAATTGAATCCACGATGCTCTCTTGGAATATTCCTTTTGAAATCACTGGCTTGATCTCCTCTGACAGGTCTGCAATTTTTAAATCAATGCTTAATACAAGTTTTCGTCCTCTGGCTGCTCAGCTGTTTAATTGAAGCTCACGTTTTCTCTTTCCGCAGCTGTGGCTTCCCTTAGTCCTAACTTGTTGATGGCAGATGGGTGGCTTATTGCTGAGAGAAGCTCCTGTAGTAGCATGAGTGCATTTACTGAAAAGCTTTTCAGGGAAGCGGTACAAGAATGGATTTGCTTATGCGCTGCGACCACACAGGGCTGTATATAGGCTGACGTCACCTGGTGACGTTCCTTTTGTTTGGGTTTTCCAGAAGCTTTGCTGGTTTAAAGCATTGTGGTGCATACTGTGATCGTGTTAAAGACCACTGATAGAAGGGGAAAAAAAATCAACGGTGGGAGTCCTTCATCCCCGCAGTAGAAGGAATAGGAAAGACTTGCACCACCCCGCTCCCCCCCTCCTACATCTGTGCTGGCTGTATTCAGCTGGTATTAAAAGCGGCGCAGAGCTGCAGTTGGAAGTGCCTTAGTTCTAGCTGCTGCCGGTTTTCTGTTAAATATTGCTGCATAAAAGCAACTTTTAGATGCAAAGTATGTGCAGTTTGAATAGTGCTGGTTAGCACCAGCTTTTCACGGAGGTGAGAGGGATTTGGCAGCTTAAAGCTATGCAGAACAACTGTGCTCGACTGTGGTCCCTGCAAAAGTGGTAACGGGAGAGAACAGTCATTTAGGTAAAGGTGGTGTCTCAGAAAGTACAGCACACAGTCTGGCAGCGAAGGACAGGAGTGAGTGTTCAAGCGATGAGAAATTTCTGGAAAAAGCAAAGCTTGTGTTAGGGCACAGGAAAGATTTAATTGGAATCCAGCTTGACAGCATGCAGTTATGAAACTAGAAAAATCTATTTTCCCACCCCCCAAATGGTGGCTTTTGTACTTGCCTTTTCCTGGGGACTGGAGTGCAGGAGAGAAAATCGTGATGTTGGCATTTACTGTCGGGGCTCAGAGCAGTTTGAGGGCTTCCTTGTGGTCACCAATTACATTATGGTGTTATATGCCCCCCCTGCAAAAGGGGGACGTTACTTCTATTAGCATCTCGCTGCAGGGTAGGTCTGTAATAGTTATCCCATGTGTTTTAGAGTTGCAGAAATTTGCATTTGCAGAAACGGTGACCCTGCAAAGCTGTCTGTGCTGTTACAGCCGAGCTGGTCTTTGGCTGGAGCGTGCATGCCCAGCGTGCAGGAGGCAAATGTGCTGTCATGGCTGCTTGCTTTAAAAGTTCATTGCCTTTTTATCTGGAGCAAACTCTCCTCAGGGACAGCTGATTTATGAGAGTAAATGGTAAATGAACAGGTAAATGTACAGACAATTTACTTGTGTTTTTTTTTAGGGTCTGGGGATTTTTGCATGGATGTGTAGGAAAGCCTTTGGAGCAGCTGCTCTGGCCTTCAATCAGTGTGGATGAGGCAGGGGGGTGTTAGCTTCCCGCTCCAAGCAACGTGAATAAGCTTTTTTTATTTTCACCTTGAGAGATAAAGCAACAATGTAGTAGAAGGCACGTGAAAACCTTCGCTCTGTAGCGGTGAGGTATCACAACCTCAAGATATGGGATGAGCTGAGAACAACAAACTTCCCATGCTGATGGAGGAAGGTGATAAATTGTGTCAAAAGAAGACTTTAAGTAAAATGGCCATTTACCTTTGTTATTAAGCTCTGGTTCCTTAGAGGTACTTGTTTAAGACTTGTTTTCTGCCTGCTTCTCCCTTCGCTGTCCTGTGGCATAATTGTAATACTGACTGCCTGTCCAGAGCAGGCTGAAGGCAAGTGCTAAGTGGAAAGTAAAGGGATGGAGAACGTGAACTCTTTAAAAATAAACAAAAATAAAACCTCAAACCCACCCCAAAACCAAAGCAAAACAACAAAAAAACCCCACCTCCAACCCATCAGGAAAGTACCTGTCTTTAATGATAAAGCAAATTAGGACATGCTAATAAATTTCTTAAATTGCTCAGCCATAGTAAATATTTTCACATTTGTTCTAGAGTGAAAGAAATACATGCAAAGAAATTACATAAACCTATTTAAAGAGTTTCTTCACATTTAGTGTTCACTGTACAAAAAATACAGAAGCTGAAATCCAGCCTTAGCTGTCAGTTGCCAGCTGTCCGATGGAACTACTGCACTGAAGTACCTGTGGTTGTGCTTCCCATAGCAGCTCATCTGGTGTAAAATCCTGATTTGAAGTGTTGATTTGAATTTTAATAACTTTTAAATATGATAACATAACATTTAAAAACAGTGTTCCAAAGGGTGTAATTAAGAAAATTACAATGGCTGTAAGGTCAAATATTACTCCTCTCCTGTGCTATCTGGTTTTGCTATTACTAGGAGACTGAAATTAGGTATCTTTTAGAAACATTTTGCTCTTTTGCATCAGTATCTGTTGGTAGGTTCCTCCCACATCAAGATTGTGTAATTTGGCACAGAGTTAAGAGTTAATGTTCAAACACGCTAAGTTGCTTCCTTTCTAAAGCTTTCCACTCTTTGGCCCATAACCAAACAAGGGCTATTTAGCACCTTGCCAGCGAGTTTCCTGTTTGGGAAACTGTTAACACGGACTTTATGGGCGCTTTTCTTAGCGAAACATGTGCACTTTTTTGTGCGCTTGTGAAATAACAGATATTACCGAAAGCATGCATCTGATTCTCTTGAGTCTAGTACTCTGCAGTAATATTCACATTGTTCCTTGGGAGCTGCCTGGGGTGTTGAGGTCTAGTAGGCTGGGAATAAACCCCAGCTGCCTACAAAACTCACACAATTTCGTTTCACCTGAGACTAAAAACTCGCTTTGCATGCTGAGGAAAACCACCTATGAGTGCCATCTTGGGACTTCTGCCAGAATGGGCACTTTGAAGTAATGGCCTGAATCATCATGTGCAACAGGGAGAGGGGAAAAAGGTGTGTCCACCTCAGGAATAAGCTTTCTAGGACCAAATAACCCTTTCAGGGGCTTCTCCCTTACCCTGCTCCTCCAGCAGCAGCAGAACTGGTTTCCCTGCTAAATGCCTGTGCTGGAAAAGTAGAATTGCACCCTCAGGCTAGCATTGTCATTTAGTTAGGCTGACATCTTGTGGAAGCCTTCCTAGTGTATTAAGAACAACAAATAAGCTAATTTTACATGATGTAGATGTGGGCTGCGTGACTTTCTTGTGCTGTGGGCTTGCAGGATGACAAGCCCTGGAGTTGCAGGCGAGGCTGGGGCAGCTGGGATTTGCAGCCACATGTGTGGCACCATGCAAACAGACAGCTCACCCTTCTGCCTGAAGAAATGATTGCGTTAATTTTTGCTGGACAGTAGCACGTCGGGGATCACGGGAGTATTTGCTGCTTTTTTGCTGAAAGAGAGCCTTTGTGCTGTGTCAGTAAGGCTGCGAGGTGAAGGAGACGAGCACAGACGTGTGGCTGTACGATTACCGTGCACATACTGTCACTCGGGTGCACTGCCATGGAGCTGGGTTAGCAGTGAGCCCTGAGAAGTGGACACGTGAGGAAAACGCATGTCCAAAGTGATGCATCATCAACAGATGTGTCCAGCCCTTCAGGCTAGCTGCAGAGAGAGGTCTTTTGGGCAAGGGCGGTGGAAGGGATGGAACAGGGTACCATAGGCCAGGTGTCATCTTCCTGGGAGCAAAGGATGCACGTGTGCTGTGGTGTAGCGTGGTGACTGTCACCCCCCTCTCTGGCAGCACTCTGCACCTGGCACTGGTTGCACATTTTAATTCCTCTTTGTTCCAGGATGAGTGCAGGAGCCAGCCCTTCTCTCCGTGGGCGCTGAGGGGAGCATGGAGCTGCCACGGCTGCAGCCTGGCAGTGGGGAGGGATGTCGGGGTGGGAGCAGCACGGCATGGCAAGCTGTGCAGGAGGGGGAATGCAGGCATCTTTATTCTGATTCAGGTTCTTGCTGAACCCTAGATGATACTGTGCAGCCCCAGTGCTTTGGTGAGCTATGGGCTCGCCATAGGAGACTCCTTCCTGCAACAAACCAGTGTATAGTCCCGCTTCCTCAACCGTCAGACCTCAGATACGAAAACACCGCTGAAATTCATGTGTGTCGTACTTCGTTGCTTACCCTTCCTGGCCTTGAATCAGCTACTGTTATATCTAGAATTTGTCTGTAGCCCTTGTATCATGGTAATAGAGGGGTATGGACAGTTATCCTTTGTAGACATGTAATTAGGCTAGGTGTCAAGGCAGAAATGAAGCATGTGACAAACTGAATCTGAGCACTAAATCTCCTGCCTCCCCACAAAGCACCGCTCAGCAGGGGCGCACTGACGTATGACTGCCTCTGCCACTGCCTGCCCAGAGGAAGGTATGCCAAGCACTCATTTTTCACTTATTAAATCACCATCGTTAACCACGACACTGCCTCTTGTACAAACAGCTCAGAAGACAATTCACAGATTATCTGAAGCAGAAACCTCTCTGCGAACCATCTTTTTTAGGTAATTGCATGCTGGGTGGCAGGCAGGGCAGTGGTGACTCTCAATCACACAGTGGTGGCACATCTGGCTCGCATCTGGGTGCTGATTTGGGGAGGAGGGATGCTGGGCTCTGCAGGGGTGTGTGCGCTGTGAGGGCTGGTGCTGGGCAGGAGGCACTGTTTCTCTCAATAGCTCTGTAGTCTTAGCTTAACCTAAACTGATGATGAACCATTGAGATTAACAATGAAAGTTTTTGATATTTAGCTGTAAAAACATGGCTTTGTGAGTAACTCATTGTAATATGTGCACTGCTGATTCTGGTGGCTTTAAGACAGCATTCATGTACTGCTACCACCGTGCTCTTGTTACCTTTGTAAATCAGTTGGGGTTACCTTTTTAACATCACTAGCTGTAGGAAAAACTTGGTTCAGGGTCTTTTTTTGTTTGTTTTAATTCAGATGGCAGGCCTACAAAGGGAATGCTTGGTGACAGAGATGGTGATTCCACTTGCCTCCCTGTATACAAATGCCCTTTCTTTGCTTTAAGCCATTAAAACAAACCCTAGTGGGGATAGCTGTGTGAGCTGGAACAGCAAGGATATGACAGTGACTGCTTGTATTGCTTTCCAAGCAGGGTAGCAATGATGGTGGAAGAGCAGAGATTATGGGGGGGGTGGCAGAAATGAGCAATTTTTAACACCAATTCCAGCCTCTTTGATAAAGATCTGATTTAATTTAAAGTAAATTTGCACCATGGCTAAATTTATTATCCATGATACTGGACAGAGCTATGGTATCGTGCTGCAAAATGACTGACATGGTTGACATGACCCTATTAAATCTACTGAATCTATTAGCTGCTTACTGACTGCAGAGCTTGTGATTCCCTCAGCAGAGTTTTGTGCTGAATATCTAAAAATCCTATTAGTAATCTGAATATTCAGGCTTTGCTATTGTGAGTCCTCCTAATCCCGTGGATAAGAGAAGCTGATAACTGGGATGTGTTGTGCTGCCGAATCATTAGTTGGCTTCTCAGTGAAAGTTTAGACTAGAAGCAAGGACCAATTTTTTAAAAGTAAGGGTAATTGGTTACTGGAATAAATTACCCAGGTGTGGTAAACTGTCACTTGGAGCCTTTAAAACATGATTTATTAATTCAGAGAGAGAGACTAGCTCAAACAGGACTTGTTGAGCTGTAGAGCGGAACCAGTGGGTAAAATTCATGGGGCCTGTGGGAGCCTGGACAAAGTGACTGTTGTGGTCAAGGATGATCGTCAGTGTTTCTGTGTGCCCTGGAGGGTTTGTGCAGCCGCAGGCTTTATGGCTCTTCATGTGCTCCAGCAACCACTGTCCCACTAACTGCCTTCACTTGGAGCTAACGGGGCATAATTGGTCCCACAGTTAGTGCTTTATGTTTCATTTTTTTGCAAAAAAGGTCAAGAAACTACAGATGGGCAAAACTTGACATCCTTGTCTCCGGGCCAGGACCTTGGTTAGAATGGGCTGTGATGATTTAAGATGTTAATGACAACAGGGTCTCTGTAGCCACAGAGGTGCAAACATCCATTATGTTTGTCCTCTTCTGCCTTGCGGCACCAGCCCTAACAAAGGAGCCAGGTTAGTAGCTATATGCACTAAATTGTTAAATTACCGCAGCTAAATTAGCAGGGCATTTTACGTTGCAGCCCTCAGAAGGAAATTCTGTTAATACTTTTGACGAGCTCCTGTACTAAAATTTCTGAATGCCAACAAGGTGGAAATAAATTGGAACCACCTTGCTTAAAACCTAATGGGTTTAGATTATACAGCTCTTTCTGTGCTAGTACATGGTGTAGCTTAATAGGAATGAATGAACAGTATGAAACTGGTCCTGTTTAGGCTCTAACGTATGCCTTGCGTGCTTTTCAGGGCATTTTACATAGGACTGGCTGTGGTCTCGTCTCATGAACTGAGTATCCATTAGTAGAAGCCATCTCTTGGTTTTTCTCTCATCCAAAAGGCATCTGGTCCTCGTGCACTGAGGCTGTTCTGGGCTGTGAAGCCAGGGACAGCAAAGTGGAAGCGATGGGTGGACTCGCTTCAAAAGCGTGCTCCTGCTTTGTGTTAAAATGGTAACATAGGGGCACCCAGGGAGAAGTAAAATGGCACTTTTTAGAACAGCTGAATGTTTGGCTTTCTACATAATAGATGAGTATATAACTTGGATCCAAAGATATTCCTGGAAAAAGACCCTCATGTGTACGGGGGGCGGGGGGGGGGGGGTGCCATGGGTTCAGTAAAATGGTCACGTTGCAATAGGTAAACTGGTGTGAAAGCATCAGAAAGAGCAAGCAGCTGCAATTGCAGGTTTATGTCTCAGAGCAGGCTTTTAGTTTGTGTGCTGCCAGTTGGCAGGTTTCAGGTTTTCAGGTGAATCGCCTGCTGCAAGGAGCTTGCTGCCTGCCTCGGGGTGCAGGCAGTGCCCACTGCCACCAGCGTGCCCAGAGCTGCAGCTTGGGACAAAGCATTCACATTGAACGCAAGCCGGACGGGGACTTTCTAGCCTAACTGCATTTCGGTTTTCATATCCACCAAGCATGGGAACAGCAAACTGTTCAATAAATAAGTAGTATTAATCTCTACTTTGTTTAGAGACTTTGGCTTTGATTTTTGAATGTGAGGTGAAGAACAGGCCAGTGCTGGGTCAGCCAAAGGCTGTGGCGTAGTCAGAACGAGCTCCTGGTTTTAATTTCAGTCACTTTTCAGTTACCTTTTGTGATGAGAATCAAATTACTTGATCAGGGAGGTGACAAAATCTTCAATAATTCATTTAACTGTAATGGCTTTACAATATCCTAACACCCCCACCCCCCACCCCACCCCCAATTTTATAAATTTTTATTTCTGCTGTAGCGTGGATTCCATGTTTTAGATTCAAGGCTGCTCATCCAGGTATTTCAAACCAACCTGTCACCTGGAGAATTGATAACTGGCATATCCTTACTTTAGTGCTGCTAAATGGTTTTTCTTCTCAACAGGATAATTATATTGATTGTGGCTTAGAACTTCAGAAATTGGATTGTGGTTGCATAAAGTATGTTTCAAAGCTCTAATATAAGCTATATTACACAGGAAAAAACTCCCAGCAAAACCAGACCACCACCATTGTTTTATCTAACACTCCCAATTTGATACAAATCAGGATATTTTCAACCCAGAGTCTGCTTATAAAGAGAAAAGCTGCCACTGCTTCTTGGCCCCTTGCCCTCTAACAACAGGGCTAATCCGAAACTTGCTGTATCGAACCTTGGCAAAATCCAGCTCTCAGTGGGTGGGCCTGGATACTTACTTGAAATGTTGGATTTCATCCCCGACAAATGTTTTGTAAGGATTCTACCTTTAAGATAACTGATTTTTGGCTTTTGACTGACTGCTCAAGAGCAGTTTTCTGTGATAGTTGGGTATGAAGGTGTGTAAGGGAGCACTGTTGTATTGGACAGGCAGCCCCGTGGACTGCTTGCATGGTGCTCATACCTGTAGGTTGAAGGCAGCATGTGAGATGTTTGCGTGCAATCCACTGGCCTTGGGTGATCATGACAGCTGAGGCTTGTAGAAGATTGAGGGTTGAAGCAGTGCCGTTCTGGGCTCGATGCAGTGCCAGCCGTGGGGTGGTTGACAGAGCTGGCAGAAAAGAGAAATCTAAAATTCAGAGGTTGAATGTGGTCTCTGGCTGATAAAGAGCAAAAAGACATCTAGATTTATGAAACCATCCTTTTCTTCTGAAAGCAAGCTAAAGAGTGTTAAAGGTAGAATCTTAAGGTGTCAGATGTTCCTGTATTTCCCAAACCAGCCAGGAAGAGAGTGCTTTATCAGGCAGGTGGAGGTTTTACTTCTAGTGCGCATAATCGCTTAAAAAAAAAAAAAAAAAAAAAAAAAGCTGACTGTACTCAAAATGAATAATACTAGTTTTACGTTGAGACCCTGAATACCTGTTTACCTCTTTGTCTCTTGTTTTTCAGGCTGGACGCAAAGAAAGAAGCGATGCACTGAACTCTGCGATTGATAAAATGACCAAAAAGACCAGAGACTTGCGAAGACAGGTAATTAGTATATGAAGCTGGTACTTGTTGAGGCAAATGAGTGCATTTCTGCATGTTTGCCCTCTATGGAAATGTGTTATCTGTTCATTTGTTTCTAGGGGCAGTGGGCTTGCCTGCTTGTATTTAGTGAATTAAGAGCTAGGAGCTTCCAGAGCCTGGTTCACAGGGAAGCATGGGGTGGAAGTGTAATCCCCTGTTAATTGTGTAATAAAGATGTTTAATTTTTGACCCATCCTCATGGCAAGAGACATTTCTAAAAAAAAACCAAAAAAACCCCAAACCATAACCAAAAAAGCCCCCTAAACCCCCCCAAAACCGGGGAAAAAACCCCACCCTCCCACTTTATGGATTTTGAACATAATCTGGGATATTTTGTAATTCTGGTGGTATTCATCTCAGCCTGTTTTCTTTGAGGACTGTATTTGTGTAACATCAATCTTTTGTCCGTTTGGTTTTAAAAGTAATGTATTCGCCTTTTCAAGTAAGTGTGAATATGGATCAAGTTTGTTGAAAAATATTTTTACTCTGGTAGAAAAATAAAAAAGTTAAATCAGCATGTTGTTTAATCAGCTGAGGGAAAGCAGCAAATTTACTCAGACAAAACCAATATGAGCTGCTAAATCAATATTTGTGGCCAAACTGGTGACTTGCACTTACATAACTAATCCAGTTTTTTAAGGCGATTTAATTTAAATTGAAGCAAAAAGCGTATAGACAAGGCAGTGCAGGGAAAGCCTTGGTCACACAAAGGAAGAAGGATCAATGACTAAAGTACTTTAAGCTTTATGTATTAATACAGTAAAAGGAAAACAGCAGTAGAACACTACTGAAAAATAACTTGTTCTTTATTTTTATTTTAGCTCCGCAAAGCTGTTATGGACCATGTATCAGATTCTTTTCTGGAAACAAATGTTCCGCTTTTAGTATTGATTGAAGCTGCCAAGAATGGGAACGAAAAAGAAGTTAAAGAATATGCCCAGGTTTTCCGTGAACATGCCAACAAATTGATTGAGGTAAGATGGTACAAATTAAAATTAAATTATCACTAGTTAAATTAAAACAAGACTAGGCAAAACACATTTTTAAATTCTGTTGGAACAAACAGCAAATTCTCTAATGAATTTGCTCTTTAAAATTTAATGAACTTAAATAAAATTTAATTTAATATTTAAATAGAAGTGTAAGCTTATCAAAAAGCAGCAGGTACTGTTACATAGCCCATGTAGTTTTAGATATTGTACAATGTGAGTATATCATGCTGTTACCTTTACTTGATTTGTTAATTGGAGATGCTGATGTGCAGTAAGGAAGACTATGGCATGACTGTCCTGCTGTACAATTGGACCTGTTGCTTGAAGCCTGGAGGTTTTTTTCTTTTCAGTAAAACACCACTGAATATAAACAGGCCTCTTGTGTGAAGACTTTTAGAATGAAAACCTGCTTGTGTCTGTGTAAAGAGCAAACAACAGACAAACAAAAAACTTACAATAACAACAAAACTTATCCCTGTCACCTTTTTCTAATAAAAACCCAAAGGTTCTCAACCTGGTTTTACTGAACACTAAAGCTAATCTAGGGAAGATCAGCTTAAATGGGACCAACCTGTCTTAACTAAAATGCATTAAGGATCATTAGCCTACTCATATACAGGTAATAGTTTTCCAACAGGTAGTGCATTTACAAAGAGCAACATAGGTTCATACCCTGTATTCATGGATACATAATGGTAACCTTGTCCTCTTGCCATTGTTTCTGCATGAGAGTTTTGTGCCTGTTGATGCTAGATGGCAAGGAACAAACATCTATAGGTACTGTTGAAGAAACATGCCACTAGGAATAAACTTCAAAAACTACTCCTGTACACTTCAATGTGCTTTGAAGCATCAGCAGGTGCATGTGCTTAACCTTAGCAGCTACCTGGGAACAGTCAGATACTGGTTAATGTATTTTTGCTCTCTTAGTATCACTGTGTTTTATAATTGAGTCCATGTGCCTCCTAGGCTCATCAGGAATACTTTCACACAACTTGACAGATTTAAATTACTCAAGAATAAGACTACTGAACATCGGTAAAAGTAGTTTCTGGCTCTTGCCCGATATATTTTTCTCACTTTTTTTAAAGCCTTAGGGGCTTGAGTGTGGTGAGCAACTGCCCCATAGTCTAGGGTGCACCGAGCTAGTACAGCTCTTCAGGGTTGCTGTCTAAGCAATTAAGATCTTGAATTCTTCAAAGGTATCTGTTCTTCACCTTTGGCCTCCTGCATTTCAGTGTAGATGCCATCTTCGTGTAGTTTCAAAGTTATTTTATTCTAAATTTTAAGTAACTAACGTTCGACAAAACAGCAGGCGGAAGACAGTGCTGCTGTGCCCTGCCTCGGCAGCAGGTTACAGCTGTTCCATGTGCAGTGGTGGAAACGCTTTGAAGTGGGTTTTGTCTAAAGCTTCCCTTCTTCGTGTTGTGAGCCTAATTTATCTAGAAAATTACATTTAGGGCTTGTTTACAGAAGTTGTTGACTGGCATAACAATAGCAGTACCTATTCTGCCACCTCTTCAGTGGATGCGTGGTGTCCACACATGGAGTTCATTGGCATAATTATAAAGGTGTAATTGTGCTGCTCTGTCTGCAAGCTTTCCTCCTGCTCTTGCTAGGTGAGCCCTTACTCCCTGCTCCTTCAGAATATGTGTGCCATCTGAAAACCAACGGGTGGCTGTCCTCACTGGGATGTAAGAGCAGTTTTTACAGACCTTACCTTGTGTGCAAAATGCCAAGCTGCAAATGAGTTTTACAGAACCTCTATTCAGCCAAACAGTCTGTCTTTCAAGAAAGACTATTCCCCTGAAAGTATGCATTAACCAATATTTCTAACTGGCATCAAAAGGTTCTGCTAAAATGATATGCTGCTGCAACAACTTTTTGAAGGCTTGCTTATTGCTTTTGCTGTCTAAAATGTAACTATAGCTATGAGTAGCATGATCTAGGTGGCTTATAAACCTCTTCCATGAATGTAGATGGATTAATATATGTGTTTAGCTTTGACGGAAGGGTATTATACTCCTGCAGAGCCTTTGTCTCAAGGGGATAGAGAGCCACTGCAGAGTCGTATGTGATGTCAAATTTACTGTGAAGGAAGACAGGTTGGGGTGGGTTGCACTTACAATGTCTCGGTGTGTCTCTGTCAGAATGGAGAAGGATGTTTGCAAGTTCCCATATGATTCTGCTCTTGGGCAGAAAACTCAACTACAGGTATCCAGAGAAACAATAAAAGATCGTGTAAGAGCAGAACAGAAGATGTTCCACTTGGTGAGATGAGAAGTGATTGCCTCCACCTGTTTTCAGTGGAAGATAAGTGTGCTGGGGAGTTTATTGTAACTACCCTCAGAAATGCTGCTGAGTGACTCAAGACATCAAATGTGACAAAACAGCTGCAGCGCAGAGTGGAGCTGTGTTGTGTATCACGCTGTGATTGACAGGCTGCTGTGTTTTAGATGTAGAAGAGAACGTGTCCTTTCCTTTAATGCTAAGCAATGGGAAGAAGCACACATAAGACACCTGCTCTGCACTAGGTAACTCAGAAAAGCCCCATCTGAATTAGTGAGATGTTTTACACCTTGGATTTAGTACCCCTTTGTCCTGTGACCAGGAGGAGTCAGTGCTGCTCTCCTGGTGAACCAGCCACTAGAGGGGACTGTGATATTTATTTATTAATACTAAACTGTTGCAGGTGTTGGCTAGATGGGAGGAGTAGCAGTGCTGGTTCTGCCCTGAGTTAGCATGGGGAGTTCTTGCTCCTGCAGTGCAGAGGTGTTTACGGGCCTTCCAAGTAGCTGTAAAGAGATGCAAGCACATGCTTTGGGTAATTTGATTTTGAAACACTCCTTTTTTGGCAGCAGAGTGCTGTCTGCTTTGTGGTTGCTAAAGTCCAGGCAGCCAAATTTGACCAAAAGGTGCAATAACCACAAAAATCTGATTTGCCTGCTGGGTCTGTATCTTCTAGAGAAACCATACCAAAGCTGTGTCCCAAAGGGCTTCCATCTAATTTGTTTCTCGTGTAGTAAAATACTAATGCCCTTATCCTGAGTTTTGAAAACTGAGTAACAGTAAAATAGTAAAATGAGACTTTTCTCAGTTGAATAATACATTTCAAAGATAGCTTTCAAAATTGCTCTCCACTAACAGTCCATTAACTAGCTAGCACTCTGCCTGAATTTTGTTAAAGGAGTTTAATTCAGGAATTGAGAAGCCAATTTAAATGCAGCACACAAGAATAACAGAAGAGACAGCATTTCACAAACCAGTGTAAGAAAAAGTTAAATTCACTTGTGAACTATGAAAGTTTTCCTAATTTACAGATTGTAAAGTACTTGCATTGCAGTGGTTTTTACAGTGTTGGGTAAAGTAGCCTTGGCTCTCCAACCTGTAACTTTGCTGTTAAGGAAAGACGGCTTGGCATTGGCACCCTTAGATTTAATGTTCCTCCCTAGAAGAAATTAGGCTGTCCTGCAACTTGGTGCTCATTTTCAATGATGTCACTTAGCACCGTGCTGTCTTTTTGTTCCTCCCAGTCTTTGAAGTGTGCTTGTGCACCAGTTGCCTTTTTACTGCTCCCTGTAGTCACTGCAGTGACACTTCTGGCTATTCTCTGAAAGTGAAAAAGCTATAAATGTTAAGAAACTTTTGCTACACTATTGAATGCTTTAGAAAAAAAAAAAAAAGGAGAGGTTGTCAGTTTGTCGCTGTTGTATACTGTGTAGTTTTAATGGAAAAGTGTCTCAGACCTTAAGAAATTAGGTAGTTAAAAGGTAGGTGAGGACAGAGTTCAGGTTAAAATCTTCTGGTAGCTGTTTGCTTGCTGAAGGATATTTTGGTAAGGGAGAGTTTGCAATTCCTTAAAAACGGTGAATAATCTTATCTTATTCTGGAACCCAGTACCCCTGTGTCAAATGTTTTTCTCAAATTTTATGTATAAGTCTCTTAGACAAACTTGATAAGACCAGGGAGGCAAAAGCTCTCAGTGATGTTTCATAAGCATCATTTTTTTTCCAGTTGCCTTAATTTATCTGAAAAGACTGCTCTGTGCCTTTTTTTAATGCACTGGGTTGTATCTTGCATATGGAGAGATGATTTTCTCATCTTCAGTGAAAACCCATGAACAGATGCAGACTGCAAATTTATTTGCTTGGAAAGAATCACATTTGGGCACTTGCAACTCCATAAGCTATCTGTAGCCTCTTGCGCTGACATTTTCTCCTTCTGTTGCCCTAACTGTTTAGCCCGATGTCCTAGAGTAATTCTTCAGACCTCGGTCTAAAAATACCACTTTCCAAAAGCCCAAAGCCTTGCACACTTGCATCAGTTTTACTACAATTTGTCCTGATTTGTCCATCCTTACAGCCTATATATTCTTCAGAGAGTCTTAACAGCTGCAGATTTTTTACATGTGAAAGGCTTTTAAAAAATCTGAAGTGGGTAAAACATAGCTTGGTTTTAAAATAATAGCTAGCTTTTGGACTTCAGACACAGCAAAGGTTTTGAAAAACTGAGGCTTGCCTATCCTCTGTTCATGAGATATAACTTACCTGGAAATAGCTAGTTACCTTTGTGATAAAGGTATACACTCAGTTTTTGTGTCTCTTACGCATTTATTAAAAATGAAGCACGGAATGGGAGTATCCACCAGATCTAGAAATAAATCTGGTGTCACAAGATTATCCTTTGTGTCTATTAGCCACCCGATTTCCAAAGTTTATAGGAAGTTTATAAAACTAGCATCTTTGGAGGTGGGAGTGGACTGGCTTTGCTTATTCTTTAAATATTATTTCTTCATGCTTGCCATCAAAGGCGTGTATCAGTACTGAAAGATAGAGACGATGTATCTTGGGTGAAAAATGCAGACAAGCATAGCACTTGACACCCAAATCAAATATTGACTTGGAACGTTTTTCTGAACTTTGGGTATATTAATCTCTTAAAACTCGGCATTTTCCAGGCTAGACTCATTATCAGTCATTACTGTGGTATCCAAGCACCTATTTTTCCTGTTCAGTAAGCTAATTTACAGGGGGAAAAAAATCTGCAAACTCAAGTTTGTCTTTTACTTGCTTTTATTTTTAAGGTAATTGTGTATTACAAGGGAAATGTCCTTGCACCATGGCCTGGAGAAGAGAGGCAAAATTAGTCCGACTTGAGACTAATTTCCTATTTTAAGATGGAGAGCAAAATGTCTTTTCCAAAGAACAACCATGTTTTCTGTAATTTGTCTATAGATAACCTTGGCAGCAATTTGAAACAGATGTCTTTAGTAAATGACCAGTATAACTCTAATGTGCCCTCTAAAGTCTGATGCTCTTCAAGAACTGATGCATTTTCCTTGTAAGTTCATTTTATTAGTCAACTAATTCATAAATAAATTAAATTCTACTCATAGAACATGGTTCCTTACATTCATAATCAGTAAAGTAGGAAAGCCTTAGCTAAAAAAAAAAAAAATTCTTCCATTTTCCAGCAAAACTGGATATACAAGTTTAATACATCATACATAAGTAAAGTCAAGTGACCTTTTAATAGGATAACTTTTGTTCTTGTAAGGGTTTTTTTGAGGCCAATCTTCTAATGCTACACCAAATTATGCATGAAAGGGTCTGTAGAATGCTGGTAGAGATTAAAAATCATTTTGGAAGAGGAATAAGAGATTTCAGGGTAATCTTTCTATCCAGATTTCATTGTAAATACACACGGGAGAAGCCAGGTAATCAGTAAGCTGACAGTGAAACTGATGGGAGAGATGAAGTGATTGAAGATGAATTTGAACCCTCACATATCTGGACAGCTATTGGGGTGTTCGGAAACATTCTTTTATTTGAAAATCATCCCAGTTAGCTGCTGCTATATAGAGGAGAGGTGTTTCTGCCATACCTTTTCCATAGGGGCAGTCATTATGTTGGATGATTGTTGAGAGTGTGGGGTTTGGTCTTTAAACACTTGCTCCAAAGGGGATGTGAAGGGTGTAGAAGTTGGAGGTGAATGAGGTTAGGGTGTGGAAAACTATAGAATCATAGAATCCTTTAGGTTGGAAAAGACCTTCAAGTCTAACCATCAGCCATTCCCACTAAACCATGTTCTGAAGTGCCTTGTCTACATGCTTTTTGAATACCTCCAGGGATGGTGACCATGTTAATGTCCTTTTACCCCTCTAGAAACAGGCCTGTGTTTACTTTGTTCCTTTTTCTTTAGGAAACTTCAGGGAAGGGGAAATCTGTAAAAGAGGTCAGGAAGTATAAACACAATTGAGTACAGGTGCTGTTGATATGATGCCATCAGAAGAAGGTAAAAAGCGATAGAGTCCTGGCCTGTTTTATTTTCCAGATATTTGAGTCTTAATTCCAACAGCATTTTGAAGTAGCTTTTGGGGTACAGCTTTTATAGATGTGGCATAAATGTTTTAATTCTTGATATATAACTAAAAGCATCGATGCAGGTCTGGATTTTCATCATCTTAGTCATCAGCAATATTGGAATATTAGTCATGTATTGTCATCAAGGAGTTGCCTGTGTAGAGCTCATTCCTCTTACTATTTTGTTGCCTTCTTCAAGAGCATAATGTGTTTATAATTACCATTAAGCTTGCCATGAACAGTTGTCTGAATCACCAAAAACTGGTTTAAACAGCACCAAGTTGGAAGCCTTTAGTAAGATGATAATGCAGCATGCTCTGAGTGATAAGCAAAATGAGCTAGGAAAGAATTATGATTTCTACTTTGATAAACACAGATGCTTTTTTTGGATAAGGATAATTATTCAGGTACTGTCCAAATATCACTGCTAGAAACACTTTTATTTCAAAGAAAAACATTTGTGTTGCTAAGAAGCATCTAAGTTGAGCATTCACTTTGAAAGTTTTAACTTAAGATCAGATCTACATTACATACCAGTGGTGTGATTTCTGTCATGGTAGCTCAGATCGACTTGTGTAACTAATGTGTTTTGTGCTTATAACAACATTTTATCACTTTAGCTTGTTTGTCTGAGGAAGGAATAGTTCCTGTGCCAATAGTTACATCTGCTGCTACAGCTGCATCTATGAGGGGCACGGTGCCCACGTAGCACACTGGTATTCTTTTACCAGCTCTGCTCTCTGTCAGGTCTATAGAAAGGATAATCTACCAGTCTGGAAATAAAGGTATTCCTGTACTGCTAGCACTTTACTACTGTGGATATGTTTTATGCTCTAGATGTATTAGTTCCCTTCAAACACTTCTTCCCCCTCTTTCATTGAAAAACTTCCCTGTTGGCAAGAGAGAGAAGGGCTCTCTCCCTTCTGCACTTGCTGCTCAGTAAATGGAGCCCAGTTCAGTTTGTTGTGATGCAGAAACTCTGGGTTTGCCCAACTGTGTGAAAAATTTCCCTTCTTTACAAAACCTTGACAACATGTGGGGTTGCATTCTGTTGGAGAAAGACATTTCCTCTGGGTATGGAGGGAGCTTGTTTTACTGAGCTTTCGTGGGACAGCTATACCTAGAATGGCACCAGGTAGCTGGAGAGGTGGCTGGGAGACAGCTCATTTAGATTGACAGCCAAATGCAAAGCTGTATTCCTTAACTAGATTTTTAGACACACAGATACAACTTGAAAGGTGCAGGTTTTGAGATTTGATCCCAAAAGTGGTTACCCATGAAAATATTAAGTAATTGCCTCAATATTATAGGGAGCAGAAAGTATACAGAATATTGTCTCTGATCCCCTTCCTCTTCCAACCAGTTGCCAGCCTGTTGAAATAAAAAAATCCTGAAACCCCGATTTCTTATTGTCTAAAACTTTTGAATCAAAACTGCAAACGTTTTGCTTGCCAGTTTTGTTCCATCTAGCTGAAATTTCCCCTCCATGTGTTTATAACCAGACTTGAAATTAAAATTGCTGTCATCTTCTTTGTGAGGTTGCGGAGCTCTGGAAATAGCAGTTATCTCAATTTTAGTCCATCGTTCCCCTCTGTGCTTTATGTCTAGAGTTTTTCTCTGTGCGGCTTGTTTTATTTAAAGGCTTTTACTATTTTAAGTTAATACATTGGGATTCTGTTGCCCACAACAAGCTCTTGCAACGTACCTTCTGTGGAGCTGCAGCCACTTGCAACTACTTAAGTCATATAAAATCACAGAGGAGTTGACAGCATGACTCCCAGTAACTTGCTCCAGAGTCCCTATGGGCTTGAACCAAAGTCCTCCTGCCATCCCTCCATGCATTAAAGAAGTGGAACTGTTTTGCGTAATTCATAATAAGTTATGCCTCTGCAAAACTAGTGAGTTCATAGGATTATAGCTATAATGCAGACTTCTCCCTCATGCGGTACCTAATAGGACTGGATGTTAAAATGTTCACATTTGTCTTGAATATTGAGTGTAGTGTACAAGTGAATTAATAAATGTATGGACTTATTGAATAATAAAGCTTTTTTTTAAGAGAGATGGGAGTTACATAATTGGCACATCTCTTCTGAGAGTCCTCAGTTGCCACTTAGGTTTGCCAGAACAGTTGTTTCTACAGATAAATTAAGTTCATGGGTTTTGACCATCATGAAGTGAATCTGGACTGTTTTCTTAATATGGGGGAGGAAGAAATTAGATGTGCTGTATTTGAAATTTGTGAGAGTATCAGATACACTTTTCTTTGGCAGGTCCTCAAGAAGAAAATGTTGAATGGCTGCCTCTTCATTCTTTTTTTTTTTTTTTTTTTTACTTTTAATATGGGTGATTTTAAGCTGCTTACAAGTGGGAATTTGCATTCCCAGAGAAACTGTAAAATGAAAAGTAAAAAGTAGAGCAAGAAGCTGAAGTTTTGAACTTTAATCAGACATTAAAATGCCAGGAACACCTTTGAAAAGCTTTGTTTCCATGTTGCTGAAATTCCCAAAGTATCTGTCTATAAATGGGTATGGTTTTGTTATTTTTGCATAAGGGTTTGTGAGCATCTGTTATGAGAGGATACTGGTTAATGTTAAACTGAAAAGTTATGTTTTTCAATCATAAGACAGTCTGAAAACTCTCTTATTTCTGCAATGCTATTTTTACAACTGCAGTTTCAAATGAGAGTAGTCAGACTCTTAGAATTCAATCAGTGTATGTTTGTCTTCTGCATAGCCATACATAATCCTTATTTATAACAATGCTGTGTGGCAGAGGCAGCTCTGACAATTTTAAATTATGCAGCAATAAACACATTACAGAGCCTCCTTTGGATTACACCATTGCTGGATGATTGCATCCAGCACCCATTTAGGAGGGCTTTGCGTACTTGAATTCCTGAAGAAGCTGTCCTAAAACGTGACCTGTAAACAAGGAGGAAAAACTTGCTGTTGCATTTCTGAAGTCAATCCAGGTACATGAAGCAAAGACTTTAGTACAAACTTTCAGTGTCAGCCTTTGAAATCCTTGAAAAAGATTTAATGATAGAGATTATAGTTCCTTTTTTCTCTTCTTTTTTTTGTCTCTTATTGAAAAAGCAATTTGTCAATCCTTTAATAAACAGTTCCATGTAAAGTAACCCCTCTACCTAAGCTAGGATGTCAGCGCAAAGAGAAAGTTTAACAAGTACAAAGCTGTAGCAGTATTTCTCGATTATTTTCAACAGTGTAATTTTAGTAGTTTTAGCGAAGACCCCAACCTTGTGTAGTTGAGGCTGCTATAGTCTTTGAATTGCTGGAAGACATGGCTCCTTCGTCATTATCTGAACAAATTCAAAGTTCAAAAAAAAAAATCAAAAATGTATTTCAGGTGAAAAAGGTAAAAACTGCCTATTGTCAGACAAGGCAGTTGTCTACAACAGCTGACAACACAAACATAGGCTGACAAATTGTCACTAATGGAGGAAAAAACTGCTTTAGAAATGTCAAGGTTTTTCCTGATTTAAAATTAGTAAATTCTGAAGCATCAAAATAACTAGAATTTCAGATGGAGTCACTCTGTGACAGATGGTGCAATTTTTCAAAAAATTTTTTTTATATTGGAATTACACCTTCCTGCTAATAACTTATTCCTGATAGACCCTTTGCCCTGAGATGGTACCTGCTTTTAGAAGGAACGAGTTAAGTAATGCCTTCTCCAAAGGCATCATGTCATCTTGCAGTAGTCTGATGTTGTTGTTGTTGTTAATACCAAGCCGATTTGAGTTTCAAAAACTGACCAGTGCATGAAACCCACTTCCCAGATGAGTTCGTCCAGCTTTGAGTTTTACTTGGCACCGGTTTGTTAGGTTGGTTTGTAGAAATGGTTGTGTCCGTGCACTTCTTGATAATGCTCAGTGTGTTTGTTGCTGGGGGTAAACTTAAGCTCATTCATCTAAACATCAGCAGCTGCTTTGGGTCCATCCTGCTTTTTGGGATACATGAAGCCATCTTTGGGACATGGTTGTATACTCTATAAACTGAGAGCCTTGATATTGCAGCAAAAAGATGCTTTTCAGATTGGTCTGTTAGTGCTGCAAGAGGTATCTCTGAACTGTGTCAGTCTAGTTGCTCTAGCCTGTCTTCATTCCCAGTGTATTTTTAACTTTTTTCAAGAGATTGCTCATTATGGCTGATTACATTATTTGCGATCATTTTGTCTCCTTTGATGCCTGTGCCAGTAGTGCTTATGTAAAGGGGCTTGATGATATTGAATAGTAAGAATGAACAAATGCAGTGGGAATTCAATTGCTATTTTGCTCTCAAGCACAAGTGTTCTTTCTAAATCAAGTCTGACCACTTACTATGTCAGTCAGCTACGTTGTTGGAGACATGGAGCAACTACTTCGTTTACATTTGATTTAAGGGGAATTTTTGTTTGTTTGATGTGCTCTTATTTTATTTGGAAGTTTTAGATATGTATGATTTCTAAGTGCTCTGCATGCTTTAAAACAAATTTGGCTGTAGCTGATCTTCATCTCAGTTGTAAAATCCTATGTATTACGTGTACCTGTCAAATAACTGGCCAGTAGTACCCTATCTTCTCTACAAAAGGAGTTGAAGTTCTCAAATATCACGCAGGAGTTATTGATGATGGATTCTTTCAGGTAGTTTTGAAATTAAATTTCTTAATCCTACAACCATCCACTTCATCTGATACATGCAATTTTAGAATTCATGCTATAGAGCACATGATAATGAATGATAATTTAAAATACCTCATTGTAATGTCATTTACAACTTGATTAATTAGTTAACATAGGTCATCTTAAATTTCAAATTTTAAGAGGTTTGTGAGTGTTTTCCAATAGTTTGACAGTCTTCCCATGGGTGCAGTAAATGCTGCATTGCTGTGAATTTACAGCCACATCCGCAGCACTCTGAAGTCACCTCTGCTGCTGCAACATTCTCACTTTGCTCTGATGTTCAGCAAATAGTTTGCTGGGAAGTTTGTGTGCTAATCTGGCAGAGAAACTAATTCGCTAAAGCAAATAACTTGCTTTTGGACAAGCATGCTGAATTGAAGTGTTGAGATTTGGAGACGCAGCAGTAGAATGGGATGTGGCAGCCAACAGTTGTATTGTCTTAAACTGCCAAAGACCCTCAGTCAGGGAAGCACACATGCTTCTTTCATAAAGGTTGGCAGTCCCAGTCGGGCAATTTCTAAAGAAGAATTGCCATCAGTGAGGTATTCAGAAGAAAAATGACTGTTCAAAAATGACTGTGCAAAAAAGCAAAATTTCATCATACTATGGCGGGGACACTCAATTATAAACTTCTTTGCCTCTCTGTATTCAGACAGAGCGGGGTTTCTCTGTGCTTGATTCATCACACTTGGCTTGAGAGAGAGCACAACATCTCCAGATATCGGAGAGGCTGATTTTGTAGTGCTTCAATGTCGCTTTTATTCAGCCCCTACTCAATAGAGCTTTGTGTTCTTCTTGCTCCTAGAGATTGTAACTGCTGCTGTGGAGGCAGAAACGAAGTGGAAATATGGACCATAAAAAATACTGGCAAACTAGTGTTTCTCAAAAATATGACCTGTGCTTAAAACAACAGCAAAATCTTTATTTGACTTTTAAATCATGGCATCTTACTGTCTTCTGATTATTTTTTTTTTTTTGAGCCTCTAAACAAAAGCATAGTATACTACAGCTCACTGTGAACTAGGGATTTAAGACATAGCAAATCTACAGGAAAACCCCCCTATGTTCAAACTAAAATCCCTTTCTGATAGGGCATTATAGAGAGTACAGCTGTTTGGTGGTAGTGCCATGCAGAGAGGAACTAAGCTGGAGACTGGAGCAAATGTGGTAACAGAAAGGACAGAGAAAAGAGCCTTGGCTAAGCTGGGTGCAAGCTGCATGACCTTGCAATGAACTGAAGACTTACTGTAATTCTACCTCATAATATGTAGGTCTTGTCTACAAAGACTAGTGCAAAAGAAAGTTGAGGAGTAGGACACTAATATTTCTGAAAGTTGGTAGAGTTTTCTATGTCTTGTTGATGCTGCACAGTCTTTCTCTCAACTTCAGTTTGTTTTAATCCAAATATATGCTGTTGCATCTGTTTACTTGTAGGAACATACCTCTCTTCTTGACAGTGCACCCTTTTGTATCCTTTGGAACTTGATTTGGAACTGGAGGGAGGAAAAGGCTGAGCACTTTGCAATGGGAACTTGCTTTTTGGTCCCAAAATTAATAATGGGTTTAATGAAAAACAGCATTCAAGTATATTGGCATGTGGTTGACGGTTTGTGGGACAGTAATGTATTCTGTGTGGGAACATCTGTCGTAAGGGAATGACTTGGGAAGGGGGAAAAGCATGTGATATAGCTTCAGATACTACTTCAAAATGACTTGTATATGAATGTACAGGATAGTTTAATTAAAGGGAGAATGCAATTTCCCCAGCTTATGAAGAAAAGTATATGGAGAACTCTGGTTCACTGGTGTTACTGAGCATCTGCTGGCTTGTGGTAATGCTTTTACAGCACATTTACTGGGGGTTTTTGCAGGTTGCTCTGTCTCTGAAAGGACAGTACGCGGTGTTCATCTCAGTTCACTTCATGCTATTTTTACAGCTTTCTGTGTTCAAATGGCTCAGAATAACATGCTTGTCATTCACCTGTCAACTAGGAAATGTAACTTACTTCAGACTTCCTTCCCCTGAGAGTAGCTCCGATATGAGGAATATCTTCAATTACCAAAACATTCTGTGCTGTCCCCTTCCTGTGTGCTCTTAAAAGGCAGGTGTTTACAAAAGATCCTCTGTTTCAAGATGACCTAGTTATGGATGCTGTTGTGCAGCAGGTCAAGGTTTTGGAGTAAAGTTTTTAGTATCACAAGATGCTATTCAAATTTTGGAGAATTGTGGATGGATCTTCAAGATCACCTGTACCAGTAAATGGTTTTATTCAATGAATTGCAGCATAAATGGAAGGCTGGAGGAACATCTGCCTGATACTGCAGTCTTTGACTAGATAAGTAGTACATCAAGTAGTTTAAACCAATGCATTCAAATCCCTGTATCCTGTCTCAGAGGTGCACTCTGTGCAACACCAGCAAAACAGCTTGAATTTTGCAACACCACTGCACCGTTTGCATACGTGAATTGCTTGATGAGCCTCCACGTTCTTTTGGGTTCACACGCAGTAGGATATAGAAATGTTTCAAGAAGAGGAGAGCATCCGTATGCTTACGGACATCAGAATACTTAATTCTCAGATGCATGGGAGCTTGATTGTTTTTTTTAATTGTGTGGTTGCTGCTGTTTCACTCAAGTGGGAATGGGCTTTTTAACTGTAACTTCAAGTGCTGCCAATGATGCTTTCGTATGTTTTACTGGAGAGAACTTAACTGAATCAGTGGTAACAATGATTTGTCTGTCCTGTTATGACTATAGTTTTATGATCTGATATGTTATGATTTTATGACTAGAGAAGGAACAGATGTCATTAGTGGTTTCAAAATTGGTTAGAATTGAACGAATGTGGATGCTTTGTATTTCATGATGGGTTACTGGTCACTGTTGGGGGTGGCTAAAAAGTTTCCTACAGAGGGAAATAAAACCTAGTTCTAACAGTTGTGTTTTGTTTTCTCCCACCTCTGACACAGGTTGCCAACTTGGCCTGTTCCATCTCGAACAACGAGGAAGGTGTGAAGTTGGTTCGCATGTCAGCCAGCCAGCTTGAAGCCCTGTGTCCCCAGGTAATGAAAAGCGTAAGAACGTAAGACATACCCTAATAAGTTGGGCAACTGGTCCTGCTTAGTACATGTTCTGGCCTCATAGTGGCTGTCTATGGACTTGCTACAGAACTTGACTTTTTCCTTAATATATGTAGAGAATGAAATGGAGTGTAGGTATCAAGACTTAGAAACTTTAAAATACGTGACAAAGTAATTGATGATACAAATGGGTCTTTTTTACATAATAGCTCTAATTTCATTTGGTCAGGGTATTCTAGTAACCTGCAAGGCAGTAAACCAGTGAAGCTTCAGTTGTTTACTGTGCACATTCATGTTGCAGGAAGATGTCTTGTGAAAACGCTAACACTGCTCCTGTGTACACTGTAAGATGAATTGTACATATTTTTTTCCAAGTAGCATATAAATATGGCAAAGAAATATTCTTGATAGAGCAGGATCAGAGGAAGCTGGCTGTGCATGAAGAGTTTGAACCTGGCTGAGACTATCTTTTAATTAATAACTTTTTAATGGAAACAAGGAAATTAAGTTTATATAAGCACTAGACTATCCTCTTCCATTTTGACATCCCTGATGTTTTGAATGTCAACAACTAGCTACTTGGATGAACCTCTGAAGACTACAGTGCGCTGTCAATCCTTGTAATTTACATTTTTTAAAGCAACAGGAAATTCAGATCTATAATATAAAAATAAGCTGTTACTGGTAATGAGGAGCTAATGGAAAATATGTACTCAGAAAAAATTGGTCAAATGGCATTTTATGAAAACAATGTGTGTTGTCTCAGGATTATTTGGAATTTGTTCACGTTTTCCCATGTATATTGGTCCTTCTAAAACCAGTTGAAAAGGAGAGATATGTTCACCTGTACCCACCTCAGCAGAAGGGAAATTTTGAGGGAGTAGGTGAAGACAGTGTGAAGAGCAGGACTATTTTACCTTTTCTGTTATTTTTAAGCGACAGTCCTATTAAACAGGTGAAGATAGGCACCTGAGCATAAAATACTATCTAGGAGGCCTTCTGTCATCCTGGGGTGAACTTCTGTGGTTCCCACTCCTGCATCAGACCCTGAGGCCAGTGCATCAGCTGCACTAGCTGTGCAGTTCCTTGCCTCCGACATCTAGGGCAAGTGGTGTGTATGGCTCGTTAAAACCAAAGGTCAATTTTTACAGTAGGAACAAAGCATGTGGAAGAAAAAGCTTTTAAAAATACATCTTACCTGGTATAAGGGCTTGCTCTTTCCTAAAGTAACCAGCTAGGTTGGACATAATTTATTTTTTTTTTTAATCTCCAAGAATATGGATGTCTAATGCATGTTGTTCCAAGCAAATGCTGATGCTTTTGAAAATAATAATCTTTCTTAAGTTAGGTTTTCTTTGAATCTAAATGTTTCTGGTAGTTGTCCAAGTCTGGGGAGGGTGTTTTCCCTTCCCCATTGCTGAAATTGTGTGTATTTCAAACTCTTCTATCTTTGCTTTTCCAACAATTGCCTATTTAAATAAATCTACTCCTTTATAAAATAAGCATGATATCAACGTGAAATCATAAACTGTAGTCAATAGTCACCAAACTGTAGTCACATTACTGAAGTACAGTTGTTAACCTTTGATTTCAGGGAGTATGGATGATATATTTACCACACGTTGGAAGCTTTGATTATCTATAAATGGACAAGGTGTATAACTGATGGATTTTGACTTTACAAAGGTCACATATCTGAACTTCCAAGCCTGCAGTTTAGATGCACCACTGCAGAGTCTTGCCTTAATTTCAGGGTTGTTGCCAAGAGATTAGTAAATGACAGTATAGATGTTTATAGCACTTGAGAGAGTGCTTTTATATTACATTACATGTTCTCTGGTTGATTCTTTAATGCTCTAAGAGTATTTAAACATGTTGTGAATCCTGAGAGATAATTAGGGGCACTTGTCTAAACTGTTCTACAAATGGCATCTGTGTTTTCTCCTAACAAGACAAAAGTTTGTCTTTTGCCAGTCTAAGCGGCACAGCACACTATCATCCTTCTCAACTGAGTTACTGAATGGTCCCCAAACTTTGATTATCCTGTATAATCTCTAAATGCTTCTAGATATAAGAAGATATAAAGAACATCATAGTGGGATTTTGTTTCCTTTTTCAGACAATTATCTGTTTATTTTGAAGTTTATTGCTGATGAGATTCACAGCTGCTTCTTGAATCCTTTCAGTTGACTGTGCTGAAAAAGTTGTGAATTAGGCATAAAATACAGATTTAATCCAACACTATCTGTTTGGTTTTTTGGTGGTAGTTTTGGGGGGTTTTAGGTTTTTTTGGTTTTTGCTTAGATGGTATTTTTCCAGGAAGATGCTGGATTTGGAATGAGTCAAGTCAATCAGTAATTACAATACTCTCTTAAACTCAAGTGAATATGTTAATATTACACAGAAATACAATGTATGAAATTTAATTCAAGGTATTACTGTTGTTGAAAGGATGAAACTGAAATTTAATGCACTTGAGTCCCAGGTAACCTCTTAAACAGCTTAGTTGAGTAGAGGCCATTCTGGGAGTAGGGAACTCCTGGTTAAAGAATGATTACTGCAGAAATCAATCTGTAGAGTTAATTGTAGAAGCTGTATCTCAAATAGAGCAGTTATTCGGTCCCTTGCCATGACTAGCCTTTTTGAGCCAGCAGCAGGAGAAAGGAACATGCAACACTTCAAATTGGTTAGGGAAATCTTGGAAGTTTTGTTGATGCAGACAAGAATCCAGTCATTGCCAGTGTCACCTACAAGTTCAAATGTTCTCAGGTTTGAAATTTAATTCTTTGAGGAAAAAGATGTGGAAAATTTTTGATCTGAAAATTCTCTACAAAAGCCAGCAGTTAAATTTGTTTAGTGTGGCTACGTTACTGGAAATCAGCTCTTCCTCAAGAGTAACATCATCCTTCCTGTTTGTGAGTCCCCAGCCAATTAAGACAGAAATTAATGCAAAGTTGAAGACTTAATGTGATATTTAGAGCTCCTGTTTGATGGTGCAGAAGGAACTGCTAGGAAGAGCTGTGCATGCTCTGTAGTAGCCAACTGAGTGACTTGTGTTAGTCTGGGTTTACAGAGGAGGAATAAGGCAGCATTAGGGGTCACTGGTGTTTTTCTTCATGAAGCCTTGACTTACAAGCCTGCCTGCATTCTTTTTTTTGAGGACATGCATTGCTGAAAGTCTGTATATCAAAGTGAGACAACTTTGTCCAGCATCTCACAGGAGCTACCTGCAGTCCTGCAGCTTCATGCCTTGCTAGGTGGTAGGAGAAACAGGCTAGTCTATGGTGGGTTAAGATGAAGGAACAAAAGTCCTCCATCATTACCACTAAGTATTATTTAAAAAAAAAATAAAAATAAATTTAAGATGTCTTTCATAGTGGAAATGGAGAAGTACTGCTGTGAAATGCTTGGAATAGTTGCCTGTTCCTCCATTTGCCTAGCAGAGTGCTGGGGGAAGTTTTCTTTGCCTTCTTGCTAAACACAGAGCTTGCCAGTGGTAAATTAACGAAAGATTTTGTTTATCTCGACTCAAAAACCTGGATCCTTGCTTGTAACTCTGGCTTCTGAGTTCCGTTTCCAAGAAGTACTTGCTTTGGGAGCCTGCGAAAGCTGTTTTGTAACAGCATTTTGCATTAAAGACGTCTGAGAAGAGAGCTTAACCATAGGAGAGTTTCTGATCATACAAGCTGTAGGTGTTCAGAAAGCAACAGTGAAAATGCCCCAGTACAGCTCTTGAAAGGAAAGAGTGTTGCTCCAGCCTTTTGATGTGACAGTCTGCTGTCACTTGCAGCTGTTACCAGTTATATGTTGACTTTCTGGTTCTTTAAAGCCTCTGTGAAGTTCATCTAGAGACTTCTAACCAAATTGCAGTCAGGCTGAGAGTGTTAGAAAATAATTATGGATTAGAATTTCCATCAGGTTTGGTGTTTGCTTCTGCCAACAAAAGCTGGAGCCTATTGCCCTTCAGACGGATCATCTTCTGGGAAGTGGGTTGCAGGAGCAGGGTAGACCTGCACTTCCCTGGTGTGGACGTACTGGACCTGTTCTCCCATCTGTAGGGCAGGGCTTGCTCTGAGCCAGTGCTGGTTGCCTTTCTGCTCTGCTGCCCATCCTCCTCAGAAACACTGCCAGGCAGTGGCTCTGCCTGTCCTTTCTATGCTCCCTCTATCTATACTTACCTTAGCACAGACAGCATGTTTGACAAAGCTCACCGTCCCCTGCACAGTCAAGTGAGTGTTGGCCATTAAACAGACTCCAGATAATTCTTGGATTAAATCACATTTTTTTATAAAAATAAATTGGCTCTTCTCACATTAACATCTTGTTTTAATAATTGCTGTTCCATATCCTTACATTCCAATTTTGAAATGCTTGAAAAGCAATTTTCTGCTTATAGATTTCTGATGAGGCAGATGGTTACATATGCTGATCACACCTACTGACATAGACAAAATACCATATCATAAGGAATCCCATGTAGAGGTTCCAAATAGCATGAAAACTTTTGTTTAAAAGTTGCAACATCTTAGAGAAACAAAAAAAACCCCTCCAATCCACCCCCTCAAATCATCCGAACCCAAATGTGACGGGCAGACTTTCTCTCCTCCTTCAGTCCCCAATTACTGCCAGTTCCCTGGTGGCTGTTGGAGAAGGAGATAACTTCATTTTTCTTGCAGTAAAGACTTAACATTGAACAATTGTCCCTTTTTTTTCTTCTCTTTGAAAGACTGTCAGATTTTTTTGAATGTGCTAACTAGCAGATCTATCTCCAGACTGTTTAATTACAGGTGCTTGAAGCATTTTATTGGCATTGAGTAGAAATCCTTACATTAAAAACTTAACACTTGGGTTGCAGTTTTGCATCATGCAGGCTTGCTGTGAAGAAGAGCCAGCACAGGATAGGAGAGGTCATCAAAGAAACAGTATTAGAAACTCAAGCAGTTACTGATGCATAAAAAGAAGCAAAGATAGGAGAAAGGGATTCAGTTCTGTAGAATGAGATATGTTAGTGTGTAAGGACTGTATGTTTTCATCACAGGCGTAGTATGATCTGTGGAGTGCAGTAGCTGAACAGTGTCCAGAAGAGTCCTAGAGCCCCTGAAACCCTCAAAGCTTCAGCACTTGAAGTCAGTGAAATGCAAAATGAAGCAACACAAATGGACATCAAAACAAACAGCACCAAAATTCTTGCAGCTTCTACATTAACTGGTACTGTAATATCAGTCCTCAGCTACAAATGAAAATGCTTTTTCCATATATGGGGAAGTTGATAGCATAATTATCTGTACACAATATGCACATAGTAAATACTTTGACAGTAGTATATGCTAAACTGGAAAAGGTCATGTTATTCCAGCAAAAGTGCGTATCTGTGGGTCATTATAGCTCTGTAACAACAAGAGAAATATCTCTGCAGAGATGCCTGCAGTCACTCTGCGTAACTTGCAGGAAAGGAATGTGCTCAAAGTACCTTTTATACATTGGAACAAAGTATTGGAAATCAAAGCAAACCTTTCCTTCTTCTTTTGGTGCATCAGCATCTGTACACTTGCTGGTCACTGCCATTATAGCTAGTGAAAGTGCAAAACAATCTCCTGTATGTTTTGCTCCTGGGCATTTCAGCTCATCAGAGTTTGCAGAGTGATTTTTGCCATATTGAAGTATGTGGAGAGCTAGCACACATAGACATGTGATGCAAACCTGGGGTTGGAGGTTACTGGAAGTGACTTAAATGTCTGCTTATGAACTTTTTTCCACTCGGAGCAGAACGCAATCAGGAGCAGGGAAGGAGACATGAGTAGGGTGAACACTGGAGGTAACTTTGGCATCTGGCATATGTAACATTAAATTATGAGCAGCTTCTTACAAACTGCCAGTAAGCAAGCTATGGTTTCTTTAATACAGAAAAATATGAGCATTAAAATTCACCTGGGCAAGGGGAGAGTCCTGGCTGGGCTCAGCTAGTGTAGCAGCTTTGGTGGGAAAGTCATGAATTCATTTGTTGATCATTTGGAAGGCTGTGATCCGTGAATCATGCTTTTGCTTCTCCCCTGCAACTAGCCCTCAGTATCACCAGAGGACTCTGTGAGGTACAAATAAAATAGAGCAAATGAGGGGCACTGTGTGGTGCAATTACCAGTTTTGGCAGGTTGAATAAGAGACTTCTTCCATTCAGCCTTGTGCTGAGGTTGCTCCAAAAGGCAAAGCTGGGATCGCTGCTTCTGCCCTTGCTTGTTCTTGGATCTTCTTCCCAAAGCAAACTGGATCCTGTGGTGTGCTTGACGAGCTCCCTTTCACATACTCCAGAATAAAACTGATTTTCGGATCCCAGCTGGGGCTTGGTTTGTGCGTGTCCCTTTTTCCTCTGTCCCTGAGGTGATAGCTGATGGGTATGTGCTTGTTTTATTAGCCAGCACCCCCCCCCCCCTTTTTTTTTTTTTTTTTTTTTTTTTTTTTAAACAAATGCAAACTTTCCTGGATTTGGAGGCCATGGAGCTACTTTCCAACTCATTACTCAAATGCCACAGGAAAGCTGGTAAATCAAGATCTTTAAAAACAAAAAACAAGTGAGTACTAAGAAAAGGTGTGTAGTGAGGAGAAAGGAGAGGAAGGAGAGGGGAGAGGACTGGGTGTTTGCTTTAGAGCCTTTGAAATTGAAAAACTCCTTGTTGTGTCACGATAGCATCCTAAAACCAATACTACAGGAAAAAGGGCAAGGCTAAACCAGCTGCAGAAAGAACGGTCTTCTGTAAAGAGAAAAGAGTCCCTATCAAAAAGACTGAGGCAAAAATTAAAAAGTGCTTATAGCCATTGAGAGGGAGACTTATGTGGCTTACAGAAATTGTGTGCACTGAGACTATATTAAGATACAACACATAGGGATTGCAATGCAAAATAAATAGGTGATAGTTTTCTTCCCCCAAGTGAAGTTTCTTCCTTTGGCTATGCCAGCCGACTGTTCTTTGTAGGAACACCACTGTGTATAAAAACTTTCCTCTAGCCTTTATATCAGTCTTTCAGATCGGGTGCTATAAAGATGAGGCTAGAAGCCATCCTAAATTAAGCCTAAAAAAAATTAATTCTGGCTGACCCAATGGCTTTAGCTTACACACAAGTATATCTAAGGTAAGGGTGTTTTCTGTCCTGGAATAGCTGTGCTTTTTAAAAGAGCTTCTGGGCAAAGCAGCCGCAGTCTTGTAATCCAGGGAGAAGTTGCTCTTCAGGGAGCCTTGGGGAATCCTGCCCTGCAAGGATATAAATATATAAATTCAGTCTGACACCTTTAGTTTCAGTTGGGGGGGGGGGGGGTTGAAGCGGGTTCTTCCCATGAAAGACATGAGAAGAGGATTTTGAGGTATGGATTGAGAAATCAATTGCAAGTCTTTTGAATCCTAAACCTCCCCAATCTCGAAGCGTTCATTGCCAAGTCCTGGCTGCTGCCGGAGGAAGCTGCGAGGTAGAGGAGAGCAACTCCAAGTAACTTGCTGGAACCACGTTATCGAGCATTGGGCTGTCTGACTTGAACATTGCAATTGCTACATGAAACAAAGCACCGATAAAAATAGTGTGTTTTCTTGCCATGCTTCATTTCCTTCTGGATAGTCTCAAAATGTCCCTGTTTGATTCTTTTCTTTGTACGACTTCAGTGAGTCATTGTGATCACAGTGCTCTGGCAGCATTTTGAAAAGCTCTGAAATACAGAATATTTCCTTGAAATTGCTAAATGTTTTACATGGAAGCAGTTACATTTCAGGTAGTCTGGACATGTTCTTCCTATTTTTTGAAATATATATATACACATCTCTTTCCTGTAAGAGTTACTCATATTTTAAATTAATTGCCCAATGCTTCATTTCTTTTGGAGAAGCAGTAGAGTACTTTAATCAGTCCCTTCCCCCTCCCCCACAAGTGTTCTTTTTTAGATAATAAAGGAATCATAGTCTGGCTACATACACAGATTATTTAAGATCCAGCATCCCTGTCCTTTTCCCGTGTCTATCTAAGCATCTGTTGGGGGAAAAAAATCAGTCACTCTGTACCGGATACCAGGCATTATGTAAGAGCATATTTATTTGAATAGATAATTTGCAGGGTTTTGACAGTAATCCCTGGAGCATTACCTCAAGCAGACGTGTGAGATGGGTCCAGGATAACTTGCCCACATAAATGCTCAGCTGTGCATAGAGTGAAGGGTTTTATCACCCGTGCTAAAACTGAATATTGTGACCACTTTGCACGTGGAGATAGAGTATGTGCTACAAAAAAGGACTATTGAGCTGTATCTGCTGTCTTGAATTTCTTCCTATGCACACACGTACCTGTGTGGGTTTCCCAAGTTGTAATTTTGTCTTTAGCTCCACAGTGACACTTGATAGCCTTTGATTTCCCCACAAGGTTGTCCTCATCTCTAGCACTACTGGCCGCTTTCCAAATGAAAGACACATCTGCTTGTAAGGGAGATCTTACATGCTACTCTTGCTTGGCCATTTTTTAAAAATACGTTTGCCTTGGCCATGTGTTTTTGCTGTTGTAATGTATTAAAAAAATCTCCTTTTTTTCAGTTGGACAAGCTGCCTGTTGGGAGGATGATGGTGCAGCTTGTGCCTCCTGCATTTGGATTTGGTGATGATGCCCGTTTTGAGTTTCTTGAGCACTTGCAGAGCCCTGTGTGACAGCTTTTCCATCACATGTGAAGAGTTGCTTAATGTGGGCATCTGGGGCTGGACATGTGCTGTTGACAAAGATTAATTGTTCAGACAGATGCTGCTGTCCAGACATATATCACGCAGGTACACAGGCCATATGTTCCTTCAACGTTAATGCTGACCTGTCTCAGTGCTTAAAGGGTGTTTTTCATACCTGATATTAGCCAAGGCAGCTAGAAGAGAGCAGGAGAAAATGGCCTGACCCTTGGTATCACCATCTTCTGTGTCTCGGTAGTTACAGTTACTAGCAGGATAAAAGCTGAGAACAAATTTCTGGAGCATTTTCTGGTTCACCCTTTTTGTTTCCAGGACACTTGTTATTTGGATTCATCTTCATAAAACTTTGGATATCTAGATTTTGATTGATAGGTGGATGATTCATTACGTTAATCAGACTAGGGCAATAAATGGTCGTGGCTAGACTTCAGAAGCAGAGCTTTTGAGCAGAGGGCAGGCTTCCTTTTCCAAAACCTCTATTTCTGTTTGATTTTAAATTTTTAAACATGACTTTTTTGGGTGTTGCAAGACTTTTTGGGGGCCTTTCAGGACTTGAGAACCATGATCTTAACAGGCACCGCGAGTGAGGGTAGCAGAGCAGCGTGGACCATGGCTGGCAGCAGGTCTATCTCTGAAGAGACATCTTGATTACTGCAGCTGCCTACACAGACGGTGTGACTTCTGTGGCTGGTTTAAGGAAGGGGAAGCAGCAGAGGACCCCACATTCTTTGTGAAGGATGGGGATACTCTCGTTATTGCCATAGTTCAAAGGCATGTTTCATCCCCACAGGTCTCCTCAACAGATTGCCTCTTATGCCAAATTGTTTCTTGCATTTTTTTGTGTTATCAAACCCATCGAACTCATTTTGCTTTGTGACCCAGACTTGCAGCCTCCATCTCCAGAGGCAGGATGGTAGCATGGAGAGCAGTATAGCTTTTCTGTGGATTTTCCTTAGTCACTGCTAACTTCTAGCATCTCTTGGGTGAATCAGCCTCCTTCTCCTGCCTGATTCATTCAGTGCCATTGTGATATGTTTGACATCACCATCATTTCCATGTTCAGTGACTTTTTTTTTTTTTTTAAATGCTTTGTGACGCTTTTAAATGAAGCAAGTAGAGAAAGTAGATTTTGGAAAACCAGGAACATATGGTACTTGCATGTTTTGTTCGGCAACTTTGTGAAATTAATATGGTCCTAAAGTAGAGAAGAAAAACTATACATTGAACTTGTAAGTTAATTAGCTCTAACTCTCAGGTGCTTGAAAACAAAGTTAGGATTGTCTCGTTGGTCTGACTGCAGATGGTTTCTCATGCCTGGCATGCTTCCAGGTCATTCTGCTGGAGCAAAGTGCAGCAAGAACACGAGCAGGCTTTTGAGGTTGCTTCCCACCCCACCCCCACCCCCCCCTAGAAGCTTTTTTGGTCATTTAACTGACTGATTAGTTGGCACAGCATAAACTTAGTTACCCAGCAGTACGTGTAGCATTTCTTCTGCTTAGAAAAACAAGGATCTGAAGTAAATTAGTCTTAAGGTTTGAAGAAAATTGGTAGGGGGGTGTTCAGGAGGAGCATCAAATAGTATCCTCTCATCCTGTTCCCTGGCTAATCTGCCTCTTCTACAGCTGCAATAGAAATCTCAAGGTACTATAACAATTACTGGCAAAGTACAGAGTAAAGCTTTAAGGAAAAGCAGATCAATACAAAATTTATCTTTAATTTTGTATTTGCATATTGTTTCTATGTTAGACTGTGTAAGATTAATCCTTTTTTTACCTTTTTTCTCAGGTTCTGGCAAGTAGCTTAGGAAATGCAGCCTCCAGTGTACTAAATGTCATCCTATCTAAAATACTTAGCAACACAACCTGCACTGAGAAAGCAACACCTTTTTAACATGAGCTGTTAAAGAAAGGTGAAGCTAGCTCTTGTGAATACTTGCCAAGTGTTTTTGCTTGTAATAACTAACCATAATAAATGTGGAAGCAGGTATGAGTTGGATGTGAGAGCAACAGAATAAAACACTTTTGTGTTTAAACATCAAGTTCCTGAAAACTTATTAAACTTGCTTTGTTTGCTGTTGAACTCATTGGATAAACATATGGAAACTAATTGTTTCATTAAGGGTATGTTTTAAAAATCCAGAGGTATTTTACAGGTCATTAATGCTGCACTGGCTCTGGCTGCTAAACCCCAAAGCAAGCTGGCTCAAGAAAACATGGATCTCTTCAAAGAGCAGTGGGAGAAGCAAGTCCGCGTGCTGACTGATGCTGTTGATGACATCACTTCCATTGATGACTTCCTGGCTGTATCAGGTAATCAGGGGTTTGATTTCAGAAATAATCATTCTCATAACTGAGCTTATTCGTGGAAACAAGTGGTTTCTATACATGCTCTGGAGTCTTCTTGGGTTTTTGGAAGGGATGGTGTTGGTACACTTCACCTGGCAAGCATCATCTTCTGCCGAGTGAGGTGTGAAAATAGAGCAGGAGATCTTGGCATGAGGAGAAGAGGTATTTTTATAGTGTGAAAACAGCAATAGTTTAGTTCAGCAGGTACTCTAGAAACCTGTCACTGCACTTAAGGCGTGTGCATGCATGGATGTATATATTTACATGTCAGTAGACAGATCAGCTTAAACAAAGTGAAAGACACTTTACGTCTCAAGATTTTGAATTGCTAGCTGAACTACTACTAGCTACTGTAGACAAACCTCACGGGTAACATTGGCGGAAACAGAATATGTTTATGTTCAAGTTATGAACTAACAAAAAAGATGATCATTCAGTTCACCTTAGACTCTTCTTATGTAAACAAAAATGAACATCAAATTGTGGTCATACAAGTTAATTAAAATACAACTGTTCATATAGAGAATGTTCTGTGAATATTTTTAACCATGTCAGCTTTAGTAAAGTTTTTTTAAAGGATTAAATCATTATAATAGATTAATAATTCCATTTGGCAAAGTGCTTGCCAAGATAGTCCATATTATCAGCATCATTGATGAAGACCCACTATTAGCTGCAGTGACCTAGAAATAAGGGAGGGGCATTTTTATTTTAACGTCCTCTAATTCTGCTCTGGTCAGAGAACATGGTGATATAACCATGTGAATTTTGTCTGCAATAGCGTTCGCAAATTATCGCTACAAAACTGAGGGTCTAATTTTCCTGGTGCAAACAGGCTTGGTCATCTCAAATGGCCTAAAAACTCTAGTTGTAAAGAGAGATTTCGCAGGAGAATGTATGGATTCAGAAGTACCAGGTGAACATAACTAGAAAATGTAGATGAAAAATTAAGGTCCTGAATTAAAAGACCATCTCTTTCTTTTTTGTTTTTTTCTTTCTAAATTGGAAAAAAAGAAAAAAACACCCCCAACAAAAAAAAAAAAAAAAAAAAAAAACAACCCTAAACCCCAAGTAGTGTTTCTATGATGAGTCACCTGTATTATCATACATGTTGTATTGTGGTTCCCTAGGTTCTGAATTAAAATTTTCTTTGCAGTGAGTTAGCATAAACTTACTAGGCAATTGAATGTCCTAGTTCTTTGTATCTGTCTGCATGCTCATCGTTGCAGCAGTAGCTGAAATTGCACAGCTGTGACAAGCCTATTTCTGGGGAAATATATTTAGAGAGAATTGTGTGCTGCAGTTCATGGCTCCACTTGCAGTTTGCCCATAAGTGTACAAAACATTTCAAAGAGAAAAAGCTGTTAGTCTGTGAAAATGTGGTCTGTATTAAGCTGCCTTACAGTATTTCACTTACAGGTGTGGCTCAAAATGGGTCAAGCCGCTGGAACTGAGTGGTCTGCATCCTTGTATAGGTCATTCAAGGAGATGGGTACTCTGCTTTTGAGGGGACAGGTTGTGGTGTTGGCCCACTGCTGAGTTGCTCTGAACAGTTTCAAGGGCTTGGCAATAAGCAGGGAACGCTTCTTTTCTGGGGCGGTGGCAGGCTGACTCAGGAGAGAGTTCACCTCTAGTGCGTGCTTGCCACCCAAAATGATGCCATGGAAATGCTGTAGTTTGAGACTACTTCAGATGCTTAAGTGCATTCAGCAATTATATGTATGTGCTGCGTTATCAAAGAGATGTTAGAAAAATATTAAAACAATAAATATTGGTTTTAATGTCATTTGTTTGAACTTTGATAAATGTTTTCCTTAGAAATGCTACAACTCCAATGTGTCTGCTAAGAGTCTAAACATCTCTTTGGATAAAATCGTGGTGGGTATGATTTACACCAGGCTCCAATTTGGGGCTATTAGGATGTTTGTATCAGTTACTAACTGTGAAGTAAGCAGAATTTAAGAGTTCTTGTGAGTCTTTGTGTGTGTGTGTATAAATATATATATAAAAAACCAAACCACATTCCTACATCATGAAGTATATGCTTCATTGTTCACCTTATGCTACATAATTGTATCAATTATCCACAAGTAAACACTTGATGAAAGAGGTGTTGGTTTTACATAATAGCAGAGTATCATAGAAGAAGGATATTTACATGCACAGTGTTGCAGATAAGCTTGCAGGTTACAACATTTTATGAAGGGCATAGCACTGGAAGGGCCCTGTTGAGTTAGGACAACGGTCTGGCGGTAGCAAATTGTCAGGGCGCAGGAGATTAATAGCAGAGGAGTCCTGTAGCCTAAAGATCTTTCCTATATGCTCCCAATCATGAGTGATTTGCAGCCCAGGGAGCTCTAGCATCAGAGGTGCTATCTACCGAACAGTCCTTGACAGATTTTTCTCATTTAAGCTTGTGTTAGTTGCTCTTTTGACCATTATAAACCGCTGGCATCTCCATCATCCTGTGCAAAATTCACAGTTTAACTGTGCTCTGGGTGAAGAGCCTCCTCACTTTTGCAGTGTCACCTATTTGCTTCATTTGATGCCCCTAGTTGTAGTAGAACATGGTGGAAAGGGCTTTTTCCCTACTTGCTTTCTTCATGCTGTTTGTAAATGTACAGATTTCTGTCATATGTTTAGTCAGTCATCTCTTGACTGCAGAGTCTTTGCCTGTTTCATTATTCCTCATTTCAGAGCTTTTCTGTACCTTCTGTAATTCTTATCCCTCTTGTCAATGTCTTCCCTAAGCACTCTGGGAATGTTTGTGTGCCCACTATATCTATTCTTTAGAGCAGTTGCTGATAGCACCATGTAATTGTCAAATTCAATGTTCTGAAATTACCTGGATCTCCTTTGAAACCCTCAAAAAAAAAAAATCATTCCATTTGCTGCCTTCTGTTCCTCTGCCGCTGACAGAGTTTTAAGCGAGAGACTGCCCATTGCGGTGGAGCTATTTCATCTTAAGAGCCTGAAGATGAATGTTGCCTGGGCCTGATGATTGTCCTTCTTCATTATGAGATGAATACTGTATTTACAAGTGTATGAACATTCAAGTATTTGTTCCATAACCATGTCTATTGACACTGCTGCTTGACCTGGTTCCTCCAGTGTCCCTTGTCAAGAGAAGGTCCAGCATGGAAATTGTTCTAAGACCTTCCATAGGGGACACAGCAGAGAAGCGGAGTTATATTTATGCATCTGTGGCTTTATCTCCTGACTGTTGCTCTTTTGGTTTTGATCTCCTGTAGCCCCCAGACTCCCTCGCAGGCTTCTTGGGGTATTTGGAAAAGGATTTCTTAATCCCTTTAATGGGGAGGTGGGTGGAGATGGAAGGTGTTTGGTGGGGGTGGATTGAGGATTGACAGTCGTGGGGGACTTATAATTCGGTTAGCTTTTCTCAGTTTTATGTATTTCCTTGTTTGCTCTAAAAATCATTTTTATTGGAAAAATGTCTTTGTTGCCAAACCACACCATTTTTTCACTATAGTTATTTTGGTAGGACAAGATCCCTTTGCCATTGCCTATGTTATATTCTATTGCTGTGAGATTTTTCTCCTGCTGAGCAACAGGAAGGGTGTTCGCTTTGATGCGGGATGGCGTTATCACGTCCCCGAAGGTGGTGGCGGTGAACCTGTGCATCAGCATTTCTGGGGCTCTCCACCCTGGCCTCAGCAGATGGCATTTTGTGCCAGACACTTGTGGTCCATATGCCTGTAGGACAGGTAGCACTGTGTCTATGTACATGCACAGAGAACAGTGTCAAATCTTATTTGTTATCATCCAACTGGAGAGTATAACCAGAGTGGAAGCACCTGACAGTCCCAGACTTCCCCGTGGCAGGGGTTATCTTTCCCTGGAAGTGTCTTTCTGGCTTCTTCGCATCTGCAAAAGACATTAAATGATCAGCAGGCATTTAAATATTCATCTTCATTTTGTCCATGCCTTTTATTAAAGTTTGTATAATCCAAAGAGGCTTTTAAATGGTCTGTGGCTTAATTTATTCGTTAAGGAATTCAAGCAATAAACAGTCTGTGTTTTGGCCTGACGCCAATGCTTTTTCTTTTTACTGTTACAGCTTGCAGGGTTGTCTGTCTCTTGCTTTAAATACCGAAACTCTGTGTGCTCCTTGCTGCAGCTCCTGTACCTTGGCTGCCTACTCAGTGACTTGTCAAATCACTAATGAACCTGCGCTTCTCTCTCTTAGGGCCACATTCTGCCCTCAGCTGAACTTGTTCAGGCTGTGTTGCCTCAGAGGTATTTCATAAGTGTATTTTTTGTCCAGGTTGCTTACAGAAGTCTTGCAATATTGCACCTGGCTCTGTTAATTTTATGTAAATTAAGTGTAACACTTCCAGCAGCAATCCTTTCAGCCAGTTTATACAAATCCTCTATCAGTCAACTCTATGTGCTTCTCATTTCTACAAACTCTTGCAAAATGGCTCTTTTACTACCTGCATAGGGAATAAAAGCCACTTCAGTGGCACGAGTTGGCAGTGTAGCATGATTAAGTCAATGGTAAGTAACGCTGGAAACTATTTTAAGTGACAGAGCAGAAATGTTTCCAAGTTGGTTTCTTACCAAGCAGCCCAAATGCTGATGTTGGATGGCAATATCAAAGCGTTGGTACTGCTATGTTAAAGAGGTGTCTAACAGAGTTTGGAAGACCTTTTGGGCAGGTTTCCCGAAATAAGGATCCCAACCTCGTTAGGCATCTTCAGAAATCTCTTAGGGGTTTTACTCATTTTGGGCTTGTTGGACTTGATAAACGGGGGAAAGTATCTCTGTATAAAAAAGACAATGTATATGCTAAAAGTAAATTACAAACGGAGGTCTTGGCTTTATTTTTTGTTTTCTTAAAAGGCAATGAGTACTCTGCCACTGGAACACTTTCTGCATAAATCACCACATATGTTGTGTCTTAAACTTGAATGGAGGACTAACAGTTTAATAGTCTCTGATGGTATGTGTGTGGTTGTAGGAAGACACTCTGCAGGAAGCTAGAAACATGCAACAAGTTCCCTAGTCTATTACAGCATTGAGTGGATTAGGTGTGGCGCTGGGGAAGGTGCCTCATTGCCCCACACACGTGGAATGATGGGGGAGTGGTTTGCAAATATTTGGAATAAGGGCTTTGGCAGTCCAGGGTAGGAATATGGAAGGAAACACGTTAGGGGAGAATTCAGCTAAACTCAGCTTTTCTGTTGGTAAAATCGAGTACAAACAGGGGCAAGAAGTGTGGATGCCAGTAGGTGGATGGACTGATGTGTTTTTTTGACACCTAGTTTGGAAGGGCAGCTGTTTGCTGGTTGTGTAGCAAGCTTAAAAATTAATGCTTTACAGCATCGCGCTGGAGGTTTTATAGAGCAGGTCACAAACTGAGAAATTGTAATGCTGATGACTGCAACAGAAAAGAAGATATTACTACCTAAATCCTTCTTCTTTTACCACCAGAGAATCATATTTTAGAAGATGTAAACAAATGTGTCATTGCTCTCCAAGAAAAAGATGTTGATGGTTTAGACCGCACAGCTGGTGCAATTCGAGGACGTGCTGCTAGAGTCATTCATGTTGTCACTTCTGAAATGGATAACTACGAACCTGGAGTCTACACTGAGAAGGTATTGGAAGCAACGAAGTTACTGTCCAACACAGGTAAGAGTCAGTTACTCCCAAGAGCCCTAAATTATATTGCTTACAAGTGCATGGGCAACCGGATACTAATGTACCTGTGAAATCTGTTAAATACTCTATTTACATACTATAATGAAAATTAGTGGGAGTTATTTGCAGAGCTGTCGCAAAATGACAAATGTAATTTTGCTGTGTTGACTGGCTTAAAACTCAGCAGTGCACAAGGTCTCCCTGAGTGTGCTTGCTGTCATTGACTGAGCTGTAGAAAGCTAAAATGCCGGGGAATGAGTCCCAAACAGTGAGTCAGGGCTTGAAAGTTATGCTGATCGTCTTGCAGTATTGTACCAGGCCCTGCAAGTGTACAGGATCCAGGAAGATTTCTGCCACATTGGCCCAGTAGAGTAAATTTTGAGTAATAGTTTAAGGTAAATTTTATAAAATGTCTTTATAAGTATTAAAGAAGCATTGTATGTTGTAGTCTCCCACACCTAAACAATAAATGGGGGTGTTTCCTGTGATCTAGCTGTTAACATCCATATAGGGTAAGAAATTATTCTGGTTGCCTCAATGAGTGTTGTGCCAACTGTTAGTTGTTGGTTTTGCTTTAATTACTTTGACAAGGATTCAAGGGTGACACTGAAGAAATGAACAGACTGTAAATGGTTCTGTGATGTTCTTCCTGGGGTGCAGTGACTCACTGAAGTACAGCAGTACAACCTGCCCTCTTCCAGTGCCTTGTTAAACTTGAACTTCATGGTAGTAATATTATCTTTTCCCCCAAAAAATGATGCACATCTTCAGGGAACATTAAACAAATGCTTAATATTTTATCCCATAGTTTCTAACTGCTTCCCCAGGTGTTTTCTCCTTGTCTGCTAGAAGGGCGTGATAAACTTTTCACGAAGGGGAAAACAAAAACAAATAGCAGCAGAGTAAACAGAAATTGGACTAAGATTTGAGCTACAGTATTGGTGTCCTTCTGTAACAAATGTTTTGAATTTAAATGGAACTTCTGCACAGCTTCCTGTGATAGTTAACAACAAGGCATCTTTTACAGGAGTCCATGGCAGAAAGTGGCATTGGGGTGGGGACTGACTGTTATTTTATGTTCTTAATTCAGTTATGCCGCGGTTTACTGAGCAAGTAGAAGCTGCTGTGGAAGCACTGAGTTCAGACCCTGCTCAGCCAATGGATGAAAATGAATTTATCGATGCTTCACGACTGGTGTACGATGGAATACGAGATATCAGGAAAGCTGTACTGATGATTCGGGTGAGCATAACTTAAATAGGTTTCTGCTTTTCTGCTTGCTTTCTCCCACCTTTACTGAACTGACAGGCATCAGTTCTGCTGAGAGCAGACAGTGTAAGGTTTTCGTTTAGCTCATATTACCCTTCTGAGTCTTAAAAACTGCTAATTGCTCTGTGGAGTACTTCAGAAGTACGTTTTGATTCAAATTCATTAAACAGATCTGAGCATCAATGATAGCCAGAGTTGTGATGCTAAATACCCTTCACGCATCTTTTGTAATATCATATTAATGCCTTGCTTGTTAATGTGCTAAAATCAGTGACCTTTAATTTAACAGCAGCAAGTGGATTCATAACTATAGATGCTTTTTGACAGTTTGAGAGCTTAGAAATAAAACCTGATGGCTCTTTATTAAGTAAATTTTGAGAATTAATACTAGTTAGTCAAAAACAGGTTTAGATGAGTTCAGTCTGTAGTTCCTAGAGCATGTAACTCATTAATTGGCTAATATCAGTAAACAAGGACCAGTTCATAGAGGCTTTGTCTCTTCTGTGCTTACGTGTTTCAGGTGCAGTGAGTGTGACGTGGAAGCCCTAATTTCTGATAGGTCAGGCAGCATTAGACTGGTAGGAGATGTGCAGAGAAGACGAGGAAGGGCTCCTGCAGTTGATTGAAGGGATGCAGAAAAGAAAGTTCTGGTTGAGGCTGACCTATGGGCATATTTCTTGAACCTTAGCATGGTAAAAATGTGCAGGAGCCAGACACAGCAAAAACAAATGTAGGGGTTTTATGCCTTTTTTTTTGGTTTTTTTTTTTTTTTTTTTTCCCCCCTTGTACTCCTCTGGCTCAAACATAAATGGTTTGTAGAGAAACTGTCTTCATCTTTCAGAATGGTAACCATGGCAGATGCATTTTGGTGATAAGTAAATTAAGGATGTACAGCCCCAGAATATATGTGATTATAGTAACCTTTGCAATGGTTACTAATATATTATCTTCCATGTTTGCTGCTTAAGACAAAGAATCAGATGGAAAATCAGAAGAAAAGCTGACAACCACCTATGTGCTCACCATATAATTTTTTCAAACTTAAGCTTGGAATTTATAGACAACCAATGTTAGATGAAGATATCAATGCTCCCCTGCTATGCAGACAAACTAATGTGAATCACCCCCTGCTAAAGTCCTTGTTATTCAGGACATGAAGGCATGACTGCCAATTCCACGTCGTCAGTAATTAGCTGAGCTGACGATGCCAGGAATCCTGACGTTTCCCCTTGTGCCGCATCTCTGATGTCAGGGTGCCACGGCTTTATTGCAGCTGCCAGTAGCTAACGGCAGCTCACTGGTGACACATCAGTGACCTATAAAAAAGTTTAAAATATTTATATTTGTTGTCCAGAGGGCTGTAAGGTGTATAATGTGTTTAGGATAAGAGAGCCACACAAATGGAGATAGCAAGCTGCCACTTCTCCAGGGCTTTGTCTCAAACTGGACCGCAGGAGTAACCACGCTCGCAGGGGGTTGCTGCTAAGCTTGGCTGGGGCAAACACACTTACGCACTTAAAACTTTGTTTGGTGGCACTACTTGTTCTTTACAGGAACCAGAAGGAAGTGTCACTGAAACACCTGATTTCTGTGTCCATGAAATGTATTTTCAAAACTAAAATCTTACTATATCTATAGGGTATTGAAGTAAAGCTCTTTCCTCCCTGATCCCCAGGCAATCTCTCATTTCCCCCAGAGGAGTTTTTGCCCTTGATAGCAGGTTGACAGAACTACACTTTGTATGCCCCAGGTTGTTTGGGCCTTGGGATGGATGGACAGAGAAGGGGGCTTGAGAATCATGAACAGTTTCTAAAGGTGCAGCAGAACTGTTTTCTTTAACTTTTTTTTCTTTAATTTTTTAAATATTGATACACTGAGCTACTTAGTATATGTCCTTATACTGATTTTATGGATATACTCTGTTCTTCAAGGCATGGAGAAGAGACGGTGGCTGAAATACCCTAGGTCTTGATTGTCACCAGACTCACCTTTGCTTTTTGGCAGCTATTTTGTGTATCCATCTTTATTTTAACTGTATCACAAGTTGTCTGTATCGGAAAACAAGTTTGTAAAATTCATATCATGGTGAAGAAACCTGAAGAACAGGGACTTTATTTGCATCTTACCTTTTAATCACAATTTATTGCATTTATTGTTGAAGTTCTTTGTTGATCCAGCTCTCCAAAGTTGTCATGAAGTGCCACTCTAGGCAAAGATGTAGTATTTTGACAAACATGCTGTTTAAAATGGATAAGCTTTATAAAAAGTTTGCCAGCTATAGACTGGCAGTAGCAAAAATAAATCCTAGGCAAGCAGGAACTAGGTCAGATGTGTTTAGCCTACAGCATAAAAGCTGGCCCTTAACTAGCTAAAAATTTTCAGCTTTTCCTGGGGGATAAGAATAAATTTTGGTGTATTTTATCTGTTGTTAATTTAGTCAATGCTTTGATTCATAATTGTGCTAAAGACGATGTCTGTGGTTTTGAACCAGGCCTTAAAGCTGTGTAATTTTAGCTTCAGAATTTCAAGTGAAGCCTTTGCATTTAACCAACTTGCAAAAATCCTGTTCGTTTTGCAAAAACTTTTTTTCTGTGTTTCAAATCCTGAGTGTGTTAGTATCCTGACAAATCTCAGATGTTTAGTTACTGGTATGTAATTTTGGGGATCCCTATGGTGTTTAACATGAGCAGCCAAGCATATATAATCACAGGTGTTCATAAGCTGGATACAGTCCCTGCATTTACCTTTTTGTTGGAAACATTGAATAATTTTTACCTTCACTGATTTCCATTCTCTCTGCTTGAAAAACAATATTCCTGTTGATTTTGAGCCATGAAATCTGTTGTTTAACTCTGACTGAATTACTCTTTCCTCAGACTCCTGAAGAGTTGGATGATTCGGACTTTGAGACTGAGGATTTTGATGTCCGAAGCAGAACAAGTATTCAGACCGAAGATGATCAGCTCATTGCTGGACAAAGTGCGAGGGTAAGGGAGAAATCTGAGCATTATAGAACTGTGACCTGCCTGCAAGAAACAGTTCAACTTGCTTTGAAAATCCAGGTTAAATTTTTTGGGGGTGGTGGTCAAAGTGTTGGATCAGAAAACTGGCATTCTTTATTTCCAGTTTTCTTTTAAAAAGGAGGTTAAGTGAGATGCAGCATGTGTTGGTCTGATGGATGTGAGAAATATCTCTGTTTTATATTGGATGTTCTAAAAGATCAAAATCCTTTTAATACTGATGAACTACTTTGATATAGCAGACATTGTAGGCACTGCCAGTTAGTTAGGTGAGCTTCTGCGGGGAGATGTGGGGCAAATCATTCTGTCATGCTAATGTTATTTTCAACAGGCAAATAGTAAGTTTCTGGGCAAGAAATTTTTACAGAATGTTTTTCTCATGCATGTGTTGGTGTGTGTTTCCCCACTAAGCATTTATCAAGACAATGTTGAGAAGAGCTCAAAAGTGAAATAATTTAAACTAACTGCCTTTTCTATGACTTTTAAAAATGAAAGCATTGATAGGCAATATATAATCATTAACAGGTGAAAACTTAAAATCAGTACATAGAAGGAAAAACAGGCCTTACCTGTTGTTTTTATTTGACATGTCCCCTTCTGGATCGATAACAATTTACACTCTTGGGAAAGTGCCATGGAAGATTTTTTTTGTTGAGGCTCTTCTAGCCTGAAACCAGGCAAGAAGTAGCTAGGCCTTATTTATCAAACTTCTGCCACCTTGGCTTTGGAGTTATACTAACTGAGAGTATTTTTTATGCTCTCCTTCCTTGTACAAGCACTGTCTATTCCTCTGTCTGTCTCCCCCTTTTTATTTAAATGCAGACATTTCTAATTTACCTTTTAGCACAGCTGCTGCCAGAGGCTTTTTTTTACTGAAGACTCCTTTTCACCTGCTCCTGGAGGCGTGAATGCTCCTAGTATTTATGTGAAGGCAAGGGCATTGAGTCTCATACAGGTTGTAAACCTAGTCTAATAGATTTTATTCAGGAGTAAGCACATACTCTTTATTTTCACTTACTCTTTCCTCAGTATGCATGTTTCAAAATAGTACATCTAGCTTTTTGCAGGAAAGAGACTCATAATATTTCTTCTGTGCATTGCAACACTGAAAGATACCCAAGTGGAACTTCCTTTCAAAACTCTTAAATTTTATAGAAAAGGCAGATTCCCCCTCTTCATGCAGTTTTTCTTTGAGGGATAGTAATACCTGGCAAACTTGTTTGGAGTCTTAACAGTTTTATCATGCAAATGCCCGTGTTTCAGGTGTCAACTTGGCTTTCTGGGCACTCTTTCTTATGAAAGCGCATAAACTTTGATTCAAAATGGAAGGAAATGGTTCTGTAAGGCCTCTAGGTAGAGGATTGCTATTAAAGTTTTATCCCTCATCTACATGACTTAAATTAGTTATTAGTGAAAGGTTCCAAAAAGCCTTCTACAAGCAGCGGCATAAGGCAATGTGAGAAAACTCTCTTTCAGGCTATCATGGCTCAGCTCCCTCAAGAGCAAAAAGCTAAGATTGCTGAGCAAGTCGCAAGCTTCCAGGAAGAAAAGAGTAAATTGGATGCTGAAGTATCAAAATGGGACGACAGCGGTAACGATATAATTGTTCTGGCAAAACAAATGTGTATGATTATGATGGAAATGACAGACTTCACCAGGTGAGTCTTTTTCATTTGTGCACACACCATCTTCTCTCAGAACTGGCTGGGATGCTGATCTTTCAATGAAATATTTTGCAAGTACTCTGAAGAGTGTTACTTCTTATGATTTCCTTTAAATGTTACCCTATTAAAGCCTGTGTATTAGCTCAGGAGATGCATTACTATGCAGTGACTGGGTGGTAATAACTGTTTAAATTGATCTGTAGACACACAGCAGTTATTGCCTGCCTGTCTGTCTGTCTTAAGGGTGATTCTTGTCCCAAGCAAAAAAAATAAATATATATATGTATATTTGCTCAGTTCTTTACAACATTAAATTCTATGGGCTTCTCAATATTGCTATACTGCAGAAATAGTTCCTAGTAAAGTTATTTGCAAAAGAAAGAGAGTTTTTTTGATGCCTTTTGAAATTCATTTACCAGATTTTATACAACACTTTTTTTAAACTTGATGTTGCATTCCATGAAAATTGCAAGTCTGTCTTCTAAAATGTTATCTGTTATCATCATTAGGTTGCTTAAAACAGTAAAATTTAAGATGGTTTTATTCCTAGATTTAGTCTAAATATGGGGAGGGGCTGGAAGGAGGAAACTGTCTTGAAAATGAAGGTGCTGTAATGGTTACACCTGCCTATTTCTGTGGAACCTTTTTCATGCAGTTTGGGTGAGGATTCACTTCCAGTACTGTTTGGAACAGAATAAGAAAAGCAATATATAGTGCACTCTTCTAGTTTTCTGGTGCTAGAAGGTAGACTCTGTTCTGTTTTGCAGAGGTAAAGGTCCACTGAAAAATACATCAGATGTGATTAGTGCAGCCAAGAAGATTGCAGAGGCTGGGTCAAGGATGGACAAGCTGGGACGGACTATTGCTGACCATGTAAGTCACAATTCATTTTCATAAGCCTCCAGCACAAAAGAGGAATAGGAGATCTTTTAGTACTGCAGACATGATGAACAGAAGAAAATGTGTTTCGTTTTGAGGTTTGGGGTTGTTTTTATAACTGATTTTCCAGACTGCTGCTGGAAAATTCTAGCCTTTTCTTTCTAGCTGCTCTCCTGCCACCCTAAGCAGTGTAAGCAACTAAATATGCCCAGCAGTAACACAACAAACAGCTCCTTGACTTAAATCAGGCACCTACCATTTTAAGGTAGCAATATGCCAACATTGCTTCATGTCACCTAGTATCTAGGCCAGTTTCTGTAACTGAACGGGACTGAAACTGAATTTGTGTTTCTGTCATGCTCAGAATATGCCCAGTACTTTCTAAAGCAATGACGAGACTGCGTAGGCAACACTAATTATTGCACATGGCCTATTGCACAACCTTTAATATTATTTTTGAGGCAGCTTTTTAATATTGACAATTTTCAAACGCCCCATAGGCTGAATGGTGAGATTGTCAAAACTCTCTAGTATCTTTTTTTGTTGTCCAGTCATAGTTGATGAAGACTTTGAGCAAGGCACATAGTGACCTGAGTATTTGCTATGCTGTCCCAGACTGTTGTGGATGTTGTTGTGCTATATGTACAAAAGTATTTGAAAAGAATTCTTATAGGATTGAACGAGTATGGCCAGCTCGGGGTTTTTATGCAATGCATCTGCCTGTCCTGAGCCACTTCAGAAACTGGTTTGGGCCAAGCAAAAGCACCTTTGGTCTCAGTCCACACCCAAATTGCAGGCAAACATCAGCATTAGTAATAATATTCTGCCTTCAAGAGAGACCCTGAAATGCAGGTAGGTTAGGTCTGAGATCATGGACTAAACTTTATTTTGTACAGCCATCGCTTGCTTTTCAGTCCTCTGAATGCAAATTCATAATGCAAGGTTTTAAATAAAACCGTGTCACTTTGGAAGTAAATCTTTGTAGTGCAGATCTCTCTTTAAATGTTGCATCCAGAGAATGTTGTCTTCACCCTAATTTATTAATGATGCAGTGAGAAATGTTCAATGGGGAGATAAAGTTGAAAAATGTTTTTTAAAATGGGTCTCCTTGCTATAGCATTTTGACAATGGTATTTCTGGAAGAATCAGGTGCGCTGCTGCTGTAGGTAAATGAAGCAGGGAGCAGTTTGCGTTAGATCTTGGGGGATCTTGGGCTGAAGGTTTACAATATTATTTTTTTTTATTCACATGTTTTATGCAAACTTGGTATACGGTTTTCTGCACCAAGCCATTTCAAAATACAGAAGAAAACTAAATGGCTCCTTTTAGTAGAAGTAAGGTCCTTAAAAAATGTAAAAGATTAAGCACATGTTTGAAGATAAATATGAGCAGGTCTGTACAGTTAGTCATTTTGACAAGAATATGGCTTTTTTCCTGACTCCATACTCTACTAATACTTTCAGCTTGCATATTTCATTAGATATGCTTACATACTCTTTAGAAACTTGTAAATGTAGAACTATCTGACAGTTACAGAGTATGTGCAATGTAACCATTTCAGCAGAGCACTAATGCCTTCCTATGCCTAATATGGGCTTTTAACAAATGGATGGGTTTTTATGTCCTGTTCGCCATGTGACACCGGGTGAATCATGACCCCTCGTGTTAGTGTGTCAGGAACTCCTAACTCCTGCTGTCAGGCAGTTTTACAGCACATTTCCTTTGAAACCATAAAAGCTATTATCCAAGGTATTTCGCGTCTGTTGAAAAGTGTCTAGCCATCAGCTGGCGGATTTTCCCAAAGGTGTTCCGTCTTTCACTCAAAGTAGCAGTCTGCTTGTTTTATATGAAGGGGAATATGAAGCAGTTATGAGTACAACACAAATGAAAATGATTTGCAGCAAGACAATGATTCTCCATATTATTTTTTTTCAGTGTTGAAATACTTAAAAAGCAAAAGAAAAATTCTGTTGCTTTTTTCCTTTGACAGTGGTGGGAAGTTGAGGTTACGTCAGTATCTGATTATTAAATTGAAAGGAGGTGGGGGCAAGTGTAGGGATTGCCTCACTTCCCAGTAAAAAGCTCCAGCAGCCTCTTGCTGTTGAGACTGGTCCGTGCGCTGCGGAGGCTGGTCCAGGGATGTGCTCCAGGCACAGGCTGATGGCTGTCCTGGGTGACAGCTGCTGGCACGCATTGCCACGTGCCCATCCCGCCGTGGTAACTGCTTCCACTAAGTGCCTGCTTTCAGCTTCTCTAACCAAACAGTGCCGAGCCCAGCTGTTACATAGGGCTGGCAGGGGCATTTTATTGTGAATTATTATTACAGCAGTGTTCATACCCTAAACTGGGGATACAGCAGGAGGAAGAAAAGTCTCTGTGGTTGCTTGCTTACACCTACCAGATGCATGGGGATGAGGGTTTTGTGCTTGTTTTTATCAGCACGCACCATGGGAGAGCTCTTCTGTCTTTCTCTGCCCCTTTTCTTTGCAAAAAGGGAGAAAAAGGTGATTCTGCTTGTCTGCAGGCGCAACTGGGGCGGTAGGAAGCAAATGTGTGTGCATGTTTGCTCTGTCCAGGATGGATCCTGGATTTGACTTGGACCAGCCAGCTTAGGTTTTGCCAACAACCACCACTGAGTCTGTGACAGCATCTTATTTTGGGGGGTTTGGGGAGGTGGAGGTGTCCCCCAACACACATTTGTTTCTGTCTACAATGCAGCTATCTGCTGTGACCGTGTTGTGGGAATCCTCCCAAGCTAGCTCTGCAGATGGGGATTTTTTTGTGTCTGTGCCTGTTGTAGGTTAATACAATAATGTAATCTTTCTTAATCAGTGTTGAAATTGTTGCCTTTTGGGTTTTTTGTTTATCTGAGTTTTCTGGTGTAGGAAGGGACAGGGCTTATACAGGCATCCACAGTGCATTTTGTTGATGTTCATTTTTATCTTGTGTTACATCTCTATTTAAACATCATCTGTCTTTGAACTGAATTCTCTATTCTGCTCATAGAAATAGCACACACAGTATAGGATGTGGTTATCCAACTCATGTCATATTGATATATACAACCGAATAATATTTCCTATTCCACTGCTTCCCCCACTAATGTTTTGCTGCCTCTTTCAGCCATTGGTAAACATGTGGCAGCCTCTTTCCTTGAAAGTGTCTTTCCTTAAATGGTTTCCATAAACTCACAACCCATAAAGCACCTTGAATTGCTTAGCGGTCCTTCTGACATGCTGTATTGTGCATTTGTCAACATTCAATTCAATCTGCCGCTGTGCTGCTCGTTCGCTTTGTTAGATGAGCTGTTTGGGAGATGGAGAGCATTTTCCAAAATGGTAATTTCAGCTTTTCATTAGCTCTTTGGCCGATGCTATTTGTGGACTTTCTCTAAAACATCTTGTACTGCTGACTAATATTGATTAGCTTAAAAAATTAACCTGCATGCTTTGCTGCTTCTTTTCACTTCACTGATGGAAGCAACATGCCTGTGTAAGAGTTGTAGATACTTTGGGTCTGTCACTACTTTCCTTGAGACTAAGAAGGTGATTTCTTTTAGTTTATGGTCACACCAGGTCAGATATCCATAAAGCCATCCAGATCTCCATAGCCTGTGTCACACAGCCTGATGTGCTTGTCCCAGCTTGCCAAAAATCCTGTTATAGTGCATTGTGTGTATGTGCGTGTGCTGCCTTAGATCACAGCTCAGCAGCCTGCCATACAGAGGCATCTCTATAAGCAACATAGAGTACAGCTTTTTTATCTCTGCTGTGCTGAAATACCACGTTGGCTTAGAAACCCCACTTGTTCTGGCCGTGGAGAAAACAAATGTATGTATTAGCTACATTCACCTTCCTTTCAGAGTTGAATGTCTGTTATGGCAGATCAGTTACTGTTGTGGCAAGCAACTGCTCCATGTGAATGTGACCCCCTGTTTGCACGCCACTGCTTGTGCAACATGATGATCTGTTCTGATGCAGTCTCCTTTTGTGCCTTTTATATACAGGGAAACTTTGGTTCCTACTTTGATCTTGTAGCTAAGGAGAGAAGGTCTGCAGTGAGAATTAGGGCTCAGACAGACCCTACTGCTGACACCCAAGAGGGGATTTTTACCTTGCTCTGAAAGGAGAGGGGAGGCTGTGTGGCCATAAGCAATAAACCTGAGCTTGATTGAAGCATTAAGTAGTAAATTGGTGCCCCATTTAAGATTATTCTTCCAATCATGCCATGTCCATTATGAATTTTCATTTGATGGTCCAGTGTACAGGATCAGAGTACTAGATGAAATGGGATTTTGCTGTGAGCCAGAGGTGTGTTGAGAAGAGCTCTCGCAGACTGCAGACCTCTGAATCTCAGGGTCTGGTCAGTGAGAAGAGCAAGCAGGTGCTGGGTGAAGAGAAGTGAATGCTGCTTAGGGCAAGACTCTTCGCTCCTTGTCACGTCTAACACTGGTAAATCACTGTGGCCGCTCGTGGTTTCTACGGAGTTTTTGGTGCTTGTCTGGAGACAGCCAGTGGCTGGCTATTCCAGGATGAGTGGCTGGTCGGGCAGACCTGCAGCTAACACACTGCCTGGAGGGGAGAAGTGGAGGGTGGTATGCCCTGCTTGCTGTCAAGCTAAGCTGTGGGGCCAGGGAAAAGCATTTGGATTTCGTATGTGAGTGCGTGTGTGTATGGCATGCTGGAAGGCCTGCATTTAGTGACTGGGAATTGTGTACCAGGACTATGAGTTTCTGGATGGAGCGCAGCTGTCTTAAGAAGGATGGAGATCACTGCAGGGTCTGCCTTTAGTCCTGTCCGTGGTTAATGCCGGTTGAATTCCTGATCTGCTGGAACAGTGCTAGAGGTGAAATAATTCTGGGTACAATGTTGCATGCCTTAGAGCAGAAAACTTAAGAATCATTGTGAGTCTGATACTGGTTTTGTCCAGGAGACCTGTGAATGCTTGGTGGGAAGGTGAGAAGATGATGTGCAAAGGAGCCCTTTCAGAGAAGGAAATAGCATGGGAGCTTGCAGTGCAGTGCAACTAGTCACACTTGCTCTGGGGTTCGGATCTGGGTTTAAGCAATGGTGTGTTTGACACAATGCAATGTAAAATCTGTGGACATGGAAGCTATAGGTGTCCTGTGTGTGCATGTAACAGCCAGGTCTAAACTTGCTGCTTTGGTCAGAAATGTACATGCTGCCAGTGTGGTGTCCTCGCCTGCAGGCACCAGAACATGACCTGTTGGACCGTAATATCTCCTACATCCCTATTGCAATAGCTTCTGCCATCATGAATATATCCAGACTGGTTTAAAATCTGCCATCTTGGACACTGCTTGCAGCATCACTGGTGACGTCTGGAGGTCAGAGCTTCCACGGATATTGACCCAGTCATGAGGTGTTTGGTGCCCCACACTGGGGTACAGGCAGCCATAGGTGCCCTGCTAGTGCTGCATGCACTGGGCAGGAGCGTGGCACGTATGCCCTTGGGTTTATTCAGCAGCAGCACAAGACCCTGGTGGGCAAAGGGTTTGTGGAGTTCAATGCATGGCAGCTGCTTTATTCACTAGTCTTCATGCAGCCAGAGCGTGCCAGTAGACCCGAGATGGCCTGTTATTCTTTGGAGAAGCAATGCTGGGCACCGTGCTCGCTGCTGTTTTTGAAGATGCTGCAAGACTGGCGTGGGTAGTAAAAGGCTTCCTGTAGCCTTTTTGTCTTATGCTTGCAGATCCCGTTTTGGACTGTGGCTGCCCCTCAGCAGGGCTCCTCTTGTTTTGAAATCCAGTGTGAGACTGGCTCATTAATCATCTTGCCGCTTGGCTCTGCAAAGCAAGAGATGGCCCTTCATTTCTGTCTGAGAAAACAGCTTTCTGAACTGCACTGCAGTCTCTGGTACCTACGTAGTCTTTCAATTGCAAAGCTGAAAAAGTTACTTTTATCTTACGGATGAGTGCTTCAGCAAGCACTTTAAAAATTTTATTTCATGCCTGGTGAGGAATCTAGTTTCCACACTGCTAAGAAATGGGAGCAGAAGTCAGGAAAATATCTACTTTGCTGGATATAATTGAGTAACTGTTGGGTTTATCATTTCCTAGCTTAAAATACACATGATTGAGAATTGAGGCTGGATTTGGTAACATCTGCTAGTTGCAGCTTGAGATCTTGGATGTCAAATCATTGCTGCTGTGTCCCATGCAGTGTACAGGGAGGACCTTTTTATAGTTAACAAGCCTGCTGGAAGGGTTAGGTTAGCCCTCTTCCTCCTCCTCCTCACGGGGAGCTCAAGGACAGCTGCACAGCTGAAAGGAGCCCCGGTGATTTTGTCCAGTGGCTGCCCCTGTGTTCTGATAGCCTGTGTTTACTGCTTCTGGTTTTTAATATGTATTTAGTGATGCTCATGTATTGCTCAGCTGTCTTTGAAAACCAAAGCTCAACAGAAAGGGGCACGATCTCTGGCGCACATTAACTGTTACAGAACAGAGTTGTCTGGTTTCTCCCTAAATGATTTCTGTTCCAGTTTTCGTGATTGCAAAGTAAAACTTCACCTTTGTTTTTCCAGTGCCCTGATTCTGCATGCAAGCAGGACCTCCTAGCTTACCTGCAGCGCATCGCACTGTATTGCCATCAGCTGAACATCTGTAGCAAAGTGAAGGCTGAAGTTCAAAACCTTGGAGGGGAGCTGGTTGTGTCTGGGGTATGTATGAACTATGACATGTCCGGTTTGTGCAGTTTTTCTTCCAGGGATAACAATTATTCCAAGCTAAGCTTTTGTACTAAACATTACAGAATATAGACAACAGATTTTGGAGCATTCAGTCAAAGTTTTAATGTATGCAGAGTTTATAATACTGCTTGCACTGCCTTGTTGTTCTTGGGGGAAACGCTTACTGTTTGAACGGGGGAAAATACAGACTTCACTTTTCCTTACTCAACAGTGTAGACAGATTCACTTTAGCTTTGTGTAATGTACTGTTTTTCCAGACTGCTCTTCACTCTTAGTGAGGTTAAATCACTTCAATCAGCATAGCTAAACCTACCCCATGTCTCTGCACAGCTTTGGAACATGCTGGGGCCCTGCAATGCTCCAGGGATGTTAATATTTCAAAATAGCTGTGCCCTGAAGAGTGCAGGGATTTTTAGTGGCTGCTCTGTTTTATGACAGCTGAAAGCTGCCATAGGCCAGCCTGCTTCCTTGTTCTAGCCATTACCTAGCAAATAATTTTTTCACTGTGGTTCATGAAATGCTTCCTCTAAGAGGAATCTGTATGACGGATATCTGGGGGGAGGGAAGCGCAGCTAAATTCTTAATTTCTTCTGGCATATTCTTCCTTGCCCTGGACTGGTGCTTTTGCACATCCATGTCATGACTGAGGTAAGAGGTTTGAAGAAGGGGCAGAAATGGCTGATAGTCCAATATTGCTATCTGAATCCTTAAAAGCAAATGGAAAAAAATCTTACCACCTTCTGCCATTTAGATATTTCAAGTGCTTAAACTTATTAGCACATCCTTTTCCCCTGCAAACAAACTAGAATTGTAGAATGAGTGCTTTGGGACAGCAGTAGCCGAGGGAGGTCTGCAGCAACCTGCTGCAGAAGCAGTGGTGGTGATGAACCACACTTGCATAAGCTTAGCACCTTCACAGGGGAGATGGGCTTCTCTGCTGCGCCTCCCACTGCTGCCAGTCCCACATGCTCGGATTTCCAGCACAGCAGAGCCGAGTGATGATATAGTGAAACGTGTTGCTGTGTGTCTCTGTGGCATGCCTGATGTCCTATTAGCTGGAAGACTGAAGGCATGATGCTGTCAAAGAAGTAGATGTGTCATAATACGTACTCCAGTACTGCAGTTATTCAGTGTCTTCAGAATTTACATACCCTTCTGCCATAAATTAGTTACGTGAACAGGCTGGCATCTGTAGTCTAATCTCCTGGTTTCATCTGTTCTCCAGGAGTCTGTCCACTGGGGCTAAATATTGCCAGTAGTATTGTTAAACTTCTGTCACATGAAGACCTCTGCCGGTCCAGGAACTTCACCTGTCTAAAAGTAAAATTCTTCTCAGTGTTAACATCTTGCACCATCCACATACCACAGAAGTTTTGTGAAACCAGAGCTATAACCAAGGCAGTAAGAGCTTGCACCCTAAGCAATCTGACAATTCATTTAGAAAAGTACCTCCTTGCTTTCATTGCATTTAATATTATTCTTCCTGCTGTGAAGATTTATGGAAATAGTCAAATGCAATGAAAGTGTTTTCCAGCATGACAACTGGGGTGAGGAAAGCAGATTACACTGGTTTGCTGGAGGGCATAGATCTGATCTGCCATTGTGGTACTCAAAACACAGTGTGATGGAAAGGAAGGTACCAGCACCATAAGAAAAGCAACCACCCCCCCTGCTCAACTTGGTTTGCTGCTAGACGAGAAATGGCTTCACAGTTTTCCCCCAGACCTTCCTTAGATGTCTACAACACAGGAATTTAAGTGTGTAGAGGCAGCTCAGCTCTTGTGTAAGCTGAGCAGAGGTGCTGAAACCCTGCCCAAGATCAAAACCCTGCCCCAGACCGGTTGGCATTCACAAGCGGAGGTCCCACGCAGAGCAGGGCACTGGAGCAGTGGGGTCCCACCTGAGGTCACCTCGATGGTCCTCTTCTCTCTCTTCCACACTGCCCCATTTCTGGCTCTTCATCTCTGCCATGTGCTAAAGCTGAAGTTGGACACCAGGGTCCCACCAAAGCCACTGTAGAACTCCTCTCCTTAGCTGGACAGGGGAGAGAAAATATAATCAAAGGTTCGTGGGTTGAGATAAGGACAGGGAGAGATCACTTACCAATTACCATCACAGGCAAAGACAGACTCAACTCAGGAAAATTAATTTAATTTATTACCAATCAAATCAGAGTAGGATAATGAGAAATAAAACCAACTCTTAAAACACTTTCCCCCCCACCCCTCCCTTCTTCCCAGGCTCAACTTCACTCCCAATTTTCTCTACCTTCTTTCCCAGAGCAGCACAGGGGGACAGGGAATGCGGGTTGGGGTCAGTTCATCAGATGTTGTCTTTGCCGCTCCTTCCTCCTCAGAGGCAGGACTCCTCACACTCTCCCCCTGCTCCAGCGTGGGGTCCCACCCATGGGAGACAGTCCTCCACGAACTCCTCCAACGTGGGCCATTCCCATGGGCTGCAGTTCTTCACGAACTGCTCCAGCATGGGTCCCTTCCACAGTGTGCAGTCCTTCAGGAGCACACACTGCTCCAGTGTGGGTCCCCCACGGGGTCACAAGTCCTGCCAGAAAACCTGCTCCAGCGCGGGCTCCTCTCTCCACAGATCCGCAGGTCCTGCCAGGAGCCTGCTCCAGCATGGGCTTCCCACGGGGTCACAGCCTCCTTTGGGCATCCCCCTGCTCCGGCGTGGGGTCCTCCCCGGGCTGCAGGTGGAGATCTGCTCCCCAGTGGACCTCCCTGGGCTGCAGGGGGACAGCCTGCCTCACCAGGGTCTTCATCACCACGGGCTGCAGTGGAATCTCTGCTCCGGCGCCTGGAGCATCTCCTCCCCCTCCTTCTGCACTGACCTGGGGGTCTGCAGGGCTGTTTCTCTCACATATTCTCCCATTGCTGCAGTTGAGCAAGTTTTTTTTTCCCCTTCTTAAGTACGTTCTCCCAGAGGTGCTGCCAGTGTTGCTGATGGGCTCAGCCTTGGCCAGCAGTGGGTCCGTCTCGGAGCCGGCTGGCATTGGCCCTGTGAGACACAGGGGAAGCTTCTGGCAGCTTCTCACAGAAGCCACCCCCGTAGCCCCCCCACTACCAAAACCTTGCCATGCAAACCAAATACAGTCACAAAAGCCAACAGCAGAGTACAACTCTTTTCGATTGCCATTAATATGGAAAAGGATCATGGGCAAGTGTTACACTCTCATTTTTGGTAGCCCAAGTCGGGTTTTTGCCACTTAGTGTCCAAAGAAAAATACCACCTCGAATTTGGAACTTAAGAAGAAAACCCAGAAAAATCAGGTTTTGAGTGCTTTTGTCGTGTTTTCTGGAATGCTATATTTGTGTGGTTGTGATGGCATGTAACACGTGCGTTACTGTTGGCAGGTGGACAGTGCCATGTCTCTTATCCAAGCAGCCAAGAACCTGATGAACGCGGTGGTGCAAACTGTGAAGGCTTCCTATGTGGCATCGACCAAGTACCAGAAGTCCCAGGGCATGGCTTCGCTCAATCTTCCCGCTGTCTCTTGGAAGATGAAGGCTCCGGAGAAGAAACCCCTGGTGAAGAGGGAGAAACAAGATGAAACCCAAACTAAAATCAAGAGAGCGTCCCAGAAGAAACATGTTAACCCAGTGCAGGCTCTCAGTGAATTCAAGGCGATGGAGAGTATTTAAAGAGAGGTCTCTGTCTTGGTTATTTTTTCCTCTAGCCCACTACTGCTACTTCCAGAACTCTACTTTTAATATTCTAAGGATTTTTCAAAAGTTTACTATTCCTCAAAATGTATTTACTTAATATAATTTTGATAACTTTGTTTAGATTACATGGGGAAAAACTCAAATTTATAAGTCCTATCAATATAGCTTCAGCCTGCGGAAGTGTGTTAATTTAGATTGCTTTTAGATTTCAGGGGTGTATTTCTAGCAGAAAATTGTTTTGTATAATCTTGCTTTAAATAAAATATTCTATAACCAAAGAGGAATTCACAGTAACACTAATGGTTAACACTAATAGTTGAATCATGCTACTTGGAGACTGCAGTTTTTCATTGTGATCAAGAGAGGAAAATTAGATCTTCTCACTCAAAAAAAAAATTAAAGTATTGTATGTGTTAGTATATTCCTGCTGTTGGGGCAGACAGGGAACAAGCTCTGTACACTCAAAGGAGTATGAAGATACAGCAGGCGCTAGCTGCACTGCCACAGGTGCGACCACAACTGGAAAATACCTGGAAAAACTATATACCCTTGCCTGGGTTGGGTTTTCCTGGGGGTCGCAGAGGGAGGGGGTCATGTTCGGAGATGTGCTTGGTGGTGCGTTGCTTATGTGATGCTGCTTTTCCTGGGCTGCATTGGAGCTGTTCACCTGACGGGTCATTTCCACGCGTGCCCAGCGTACGGAGCGCCGGTGGGTTACTTTGCCGCCAGCCTTTTCGGAGGGGGTTTCACCCGCGCCTCTGCTGGGGGAGCACCCAGAGCAAATCCAGTAAAACGTACAATCATGGAGGCGGATGATTACTTCTGTATGACACCGGACGGGAATTTTAATGCCTGGTTACAAATTACTAATGTATTTTGCTGCGGGACACTAATAAAGTTGCTTTTACCAGCTGGTGTATTGTGGTGCTGTGAATGGAGTGGGCTCCCAGCCGCCCCTGCACCCCCTCCCCGGCATTGAGATGCAAATCGGCTTTGTACTCATTTCTCATAATTGCTCTGCATCCTGCCTTGGGCTTCCAAAGGCACCCAGCAAATAGTGTTTGCTCAGGCTGCAATTTAGACTATACATTATTTGTGATAACTATAGCTACGAGGTATAATTTCGCTGTCTTATTTAAATTTTATGAATTTCAGTGTGTTTTACTCTTACCAATAAAGTCCAGTATTCGAGAAGAAGCACTTGCGCAGGTCAAAGTTGTGTTTGCTGTTTCTGTAAAGCATTCATTAAAATGGAAAGCAGCCTGTTCTGTAGTTAAATGTTTTAAACCGCACCTAAATTTTAGAGCCGAGCCTTGGCAGTGTTATGTTATAATTTTATTTAGCTTGATCAGCTTATAATTTACTATATCAAGGTTATTGCTGTCATTTTACCAAAATGCTGATCAGAATTAAGCTAAATAGTTCTTGGGATATTTTTGCCAAATTTATTATGCTTTCAAGCATTTTAGCCTCTTGAGTACAGATAATAAACTGAATTATCTACCTGTTTTCATACACCTTTAACATCTAACCAGGCATCTGTTGAAGGGCAAGCTAATGTGCTGCTTCCACTGACATTCAAGGGTTAATGTCATAGATAAGCTGTAGATCTTGCTTTATATATAAGTATGAACTGCTTTTATACAATATGGTTGGGGTTTTTTTTTTCCTTTCCTGGTATTAATATAGTTGTCTTAAGGGCTACATTCCCTGGGCTGTTCAGTGGTTTTCTTCAAAATCCATACTCCCCCCCAAAATGCAATCTATTAATGAGCTTTATAAAACAAGCCATATATTAAGATGTACAGAGGAATTTTGTATGTACTTAGCTTTTAAATAAATGTTAGTTTATTTTATGCTAAAAACTTTGAGTATCAAGTTGGCAAACAAATTAAAATACGGTTCCACCTGATGAAGGCTGGTGCGAAAACCCAGCTGGGAAGCAGGAGGTGGGAGGGAAGCTGGTGCCTCTTGGCTGTGAGAGGCAGCGAGGGGGGACAGGGGGCCAACAGCCCCAGCTCCTTTTTATCCAAGAATTGCTCCTCCTCTGAGAGTTGCATTTGGGTTTGTGGAGGAGAGGTGCATCAAGGTAAATCGTTAATGGCTGTAACTTAATTGCTCTGGTTAGGAATGCATCTGCAAGTGGCTGGGGGGAAAGCAAAACCGTGTCTCCCCAAAGCAGAGGGAGGATTTAGTGTCATAATTAAATCCAGTTTTCAGTTTCTCTGCTGCAGCATAAATAGCTGGTACGTGGTTATCGACACGCGCACTTCTGCTGCTCACCAGGACGAGCCCTGGCTGCGGACGGGTGCTATGGACGCTGGCCCACCAAAGATCTGCTCTAAACCCAGGGCGAGTTCTTGTCTTGCCTCTGCAAACGGGCTCCATCGGTCAGGCAGGTGAGCTTGGTTAAACGGATGGGGCGGCCCGCTGCAAGGGAGGACGTGGCGGGGGCGGATGGTGCTTTTTACGTTTGTACGAGTAGACGGAAGGCTGGTCTTGTGGGCCTGGAGGAGGGCCGGTAAGCGGCAATTTGTTCTTTCAGAGCGGACCCCAAACTCCCGGTAGCTCAGCAGGAGCCGGCACAGAAGCAGCAGCAGCGCCTACTCCTATTGCCCCAAGTGAAGCAGCAATGGGGCCACCGGCTTGTTCAGCGCTGGACCTGAGGCCCTGCAAGTGGGTGGCTCAGTAGTTTAAAAAAAAAAAAAAAGTAAATATGCTGATCCCGATGTGTCAGATAATTTCAGTCTTAATCAAAACCTCCCATGTGAAACCAGCAGTGACACTTCAGGGCAGCGGTGCTGCGCTGCACAGCGAGGGGGGTCCGGATGCGAGTGAAGCTGTAACTTTATTAGAGCGCCAATTGAAAAGAATTACAGTAATTACTGCTTGATGTAATTAAGCGCTGGGGAAGGGCTTGTGCAGTTGGTCTCCGCTGTGGCTGCTGGAGGGGAACGCTCTCCTCTACCGCGAGGGAGTGAGCGCGACTGTGTCGGGTTGTAAAAGCTGTGCGGGTACGAGGTGGGAAAGCGCGCGGTCCCCCATGGTGGGCAGTGAGCGGAGCCTCTCCCACCCGTCCCCTGCTGCTCAGTGTCCCTCTCCAATTAACAGGAGAAGAAATCATGAGGCTCCGGGGGCCTGGGAAAGAGGGGACCCACAGCAGCTTTGGGCAGGGGAGGGCTGTGGGACCTCTGGGCCATGGCTGCTCCCCGGTCACTGCCTGAAACACATGGAAATAGCTATTGAACGGGAAGGATTTGGGGTTTCCTTGCACTGCTGTGGGATGGCAGCACCCGGTGAGGCCAGGACCGAGCCCACCAGCCCGGCAGCCCTCCTGCCCGCCCCGGGAGCAGGGACCTGGCTGCACAAGGATGCTCAGGAAAGATGAACTTGCATTTTCTTTGAAGTGTATTAGTTAAACCACTGAAATCCCCAGGAGATAGTCGTATTCCAAATTTCAAGTGCTCTTAATTCTATTCAGTGGTGAATCAAGCCACGGTGAATTTATGCTGCTTTAATTGCGTGTGAAGGTTTCTGCGCCGAGGTTTAATGCCGTTTAACGAATGCCTTTTCTATTCAGCACTCTCCCTTCACTCAGACCAGCTTTGCTGCTGCCTGGCTCAGAGACCAGCCACACTGGTAGGATGGGATGGGTGCGGAGAGGGAATAAAGCACCCTAAGCTGCGTTTTCTAACAGTAGGATGGGCAGCAGCAAGCACAGGCTTCAAAACAAGCCGAGGTGGCCAAACCTCAAATATGCAATTACATGTGAGAGCAGAGTGGGTGGTGAGGGGCGTGTGGGTTCAAAACCCCCAACAAATGGGTGGGAAAAGGAAAAATCCATGAAGGCACATCAGGTGCTCCAGTGCTGAAGGCTCAGGCCTTCCCTGTGCTGTGGATTTTGGAGGCTGGAGCAGCCCAGGGAAGCACAGCCCCTGGTCTCTGCTCTGAGCCCCCTCTCTGCCCACTGCATGCCAGGATTTGGGGTTGGGGGGCTTGGGCTGAGCCAGCACGACCTTCCTGATGCTCTTGTGGGTGCGAGAGGAAATAACGCGTTGCGGGCCTGGCCGTGTGTGCGATGCCAGCCCAGACAGACTGCTGCTTAATGCTGTACCCACCTTGGGGCTGTAGGGAGCGGGGCAGAGGGACCCCGTTATCTCCAAAATGAAGGATGAAAGTGCCCATCCCACCTCCTCCCCTTCCAGATTGCATGGTCCAGTGACCCCTACCCGGGGTCTCCGTCTGCCCCAGGACCCCTCCAGTCCCGGCTTGCTCTGGGCCAGGACCGTGCTGCGGGTGCGGGGGAGCTGCTGTGGCAGGCATACCGGTGGATGAAGGTGCTGTGCCGTGCTGCGGGAATTTGGGTCAGCGGGATGTGCGTCACCGCAGCGGGATGCACCCGCGACGCCCTGAGCCGCCGGCAGCGCGGCTGGGCCGGCCGAGCCCAGTGACTCGGGCAGGATGGGCTGGTCCGAGGGAGAGGCGGGCAGCAGCCCTGTCATTACGCTGGGCTGCAGACCAGCAACGCCATTTTGGGAACAAGCCTGTCATTAGCAGGGACACCAGCCTGGGCTGGCATTTATGGATGCGGAAATCAGCCCAGCGCTCGTCTGCGCTTCTCCATCACCCTCCGAGGATGCGGGGATGCGCAGGGCAGGGCAGGCTGCCCCTGTTTTGGGCTGCAGCCCCCCAAGACTGAACCGTGGCCGTGGCTGCCCTACAAGCAGAGCCCTCGGTGCCCTCTGAGACTCTGTGGCTGCCACCACCGTCTCCTCCTGCCACTGCCCGGGCAGCAGTCCCATTGCTCCCTGCAGGGACAGAACCCGACAGCTTGGACGTGGAGGTCCCCGACACCCACAGCAGCTCCAGCCCTGGGTGCTACAGACCAGGGGCACCCCCATGGTCACCCCCACCCTGACACGGAGCAGGGCCACCCATGGTGCCGGTCGCCCCCCAGCTCTGCTGCTCCTGCCTGCATCCTGCTCATCCCCAGGGTGTCCAGGCACTGGAGGGAGGGAGGGATTTCTCCGCCTTGACTTTGATAAAGGGGAGCTGCTTTGATAAAGGGGGGGGTTGGCTCAGCAGTTCGGGCCTGAGAGGGAGACTGCTGCAGAGGGCTGGGGTGGGGGGCGGCCTGCTGGAGCTGAACTGCCTGGGTCATTTTCTGGATTTTATTTAACACAGGCTGTGCTCAATATTTCCAGGTAATTTGTGTTAATTCGTTGTATTCAGCCACCAAAGGGAGTTGCACCGGGAGCAGTTAGTGCAGGGGCTGCTGCAGTCCAGCACAGCTGGGACACCCCCACCCCTGGCCGCAGGGGACCCCCCCCAGCTGGGAGGAGGCATGGGGGGGGGGGGCTCGCACTCTTAATACGACAAGCATCAGGGCCATGGGGGTGCAACGGCTCTGATGGCCTTTAGCAGCTCAACCCCCCCCCAGGGCAAAGGTCCTGCCAGGGCTGGCTGTGGTCTGGCAGCTCTCAGGGGTGTCAGGTAGAGACACTGCCCAGCAAGCACTGGTGACACCCCCACCCCAATGCGACCACCTCCCCAAAATGCCTTGGCCCCAGAGTCAAGGGGCTGCCATGCTCTGCAGGGGCTGGGGGCAGCTCCAGCAAACCCCAGCACTGTTGTGGGGGTGCCCCAGGCAGTGTGTGTGTGGGGGGCTCCTGTCCCCGTCCCCCCATATCCCCCCCACAGCACAGAGCCCTTTGGGCAGGGAGGACGCAGGGTTTGGACACAGCTGCTGGATGTGAAAGTCACTGCGCACCAGTGGTGTCCAAGGACGTCAAAAAGTCTTTGCACCACAAGTATCTTCAGCGAGTTTCCAAAGGGTTTGTCTAAGCAATGCCAGGATATTTTTTTTTCTCTCTTTCTTTCTTCCTTTTACTATTGTGGGCTTCCTCACCTGCACTGCTCTGAGGGGCAACTGCTGGTGGGCGTCACAACCCTTCAGCCGCAAGCGCTGCTGCAGGGCAAGACCCACACGTGCCACCCCCGTGCCCCGCGCTGCGGCCGGGACCGCGCAGCAGCACCTCACCTGCACACAGCGGGGGAATTGGAAGGGCAGAGACCAGAAGCAATTGCAGGCTGGGGGGTTTTTTCCCTCCCAGGGCCAGCCCTCGTCGCGAGACCCCCACGGCGGGTGGGAACGACCCGGTGGAGATGCCCACGGTGGTCCCGGGCCCTCGCAGAGCTGCGGCCGAGGGCACCGGTGCCTTCGACCGACCCGGGCGTCCCAGCACCCACCCCAAACAGGCTGCTGCTCGGGACCGTCGCAGTTTTAAGACTTACAGGATTAGGGAGTGGGGTTTTGGCTTTGGCATTGAACAGGGAGGGTTGGTCCAGCTGGTTTTTCTCCCTGCTCAGCCCTTAAATAGGTGTTAAACCTTCCCTACCTTATTAAATCGAGCTGCAAAACAGCAACAAGGGCAAGCAGGGCTGAAGAAATCCATGCTCTGATACTCCGTGTGCCAGCTCTGCTCCCCAGCTGGGGGGGGTCAGGCTTTGCACAGAAAAAGCCCCTTCCCAAGCTTGCCCTGGCTATTGCAATCAGATTTATTTATTTTTTTTTTAAAATTACCTACAAAGCAAAACCCTGACAGGCCTGGCTGGGAAATGCAGTTCAGAGAAAAAGAAAAGAAAAAAAAAAAAAAAAAAGCCCAAACCATTTTTAATCCCAGCAAAACAGCCTGAGAAGGACAAGAAAAAAAATAAATCAGTATTTATAATTAGCCCCGCTACTTAACTGCAACAACTGACACGCTGTAAACAGTAGCCAGAAATATTTTAGCATCAAGAAGGACTAATAGCCTTGAAATAGTCTGATCGATCGCCTGCAGGGCTGCGCTGGCTGCAGGGAGGTGCCTGTCTGAGTTTTAGCGGGGGGCCGGGGGGGGGGGGGCATAAATCACGCAGCCCCTCGCAAAGTCCTGCTGGTGTTTGCTGCGTGGGCACGTCACCGGCGGTGGCAAAGCCCTGTGAGGCTGCACTGGCCCCAGCTTGGGGATGGTGGGGACCAGCTGGGGTATGGTTGGTTTTTGTTTTTTTCTTAATTTATTTTTCTGCACTTGTGTTGGTAACGTTGGTGCTGCAGCCCCCAGGTCCCATTAAGCCGGCGGCAGGAGTAGCGGTGATTGAAATACCTGTTATTGCCAGAAAGCAATTCTGAAAGTGAATACAGGAATTATAACTAATCACCTCCTCGCCGTGCCGGGAGCCGGGCACGCTCAGCGTGCTCCGCCGGCAGCCCACGCCGGCTGGCGCAGGGGCGGCCGCAGCATCGCTCTGTGCCCCAAAGCTCTGCAGCCCGGCGCTCGCTCTGCCTTCGCCTCCCATCGCGCTGCTGGGCGAAGCCTGTGGAGAAAAAGCCGCCGCCACAGCCGCCCTCGAAGAGGGGTTGGCAGGGAACCTGCTGGAAGCTGCCCCAGCTGGTGGCCGGGACCCCGCTGCTGCCGAATTTCAGCCCTGTGCCGGCGTCCCGCTGTAGGAAAACAGCAGCTGCAGGGCGGGAGCGAGACGAGCACGTTCTCCCCCAAACCACCAGGCTGCTTGCTCTGTTTCTGCAGACCCCAACTCCTGGTGGGGTTGACCTCTGCTGCCGGCTGCCCCGAGCACCCAGAGTGTGGGGGCTTCCCCCCGCCCAGCGGAACGGCACCCGCAGCACTGGCTGGGGACAGTCCCCACGTAGGGCACCGGTCACCCCAGCTGTATCAGCCAGGAGAAGATAAAAGCCTGGTGTGAAAAGGTTGTGTGTGTCCCCCGCCACGGCACCAGGAGGGGACAGCATGGTGGAGCTCTTCTCTTCCTCTCCTTTGCTCTCAAATCGGTGGCCACCACCCAGCCTTTAATGCCCATTTCTCCGTGATGCCAAAGCCCCAGCGCTGGCCCGGGTGAGCCCGTCCTTGCCGAGGGGACAGCCCCGGGCAGGGTGGCTGGGGGGGCCCACGTACCTGTCCCCAGGCACGGGGCAGCACCGTGGAGCTCGCTGGGCTCACTGCAGCGTCCCACTTGGCATGTTTCTCGCAGGGGGACTCATGGGAAACAGAACTGATTTCTTTATTAAAAAACCCCTCAAATCCTCCCCAAAAAGGGTTCAGAACAAGGAGGGGATAATTAATGAAACAGGGAAAATAATGGACTGTGGTGGTTTAACCAGGACATGAATAAAGTTAGTTTTTATAATTTTCTTTGCTGATGGCAGGAGGTGGCAGTCATCTCCAGGCCAGGGCTGGGCAGCCAGAGCCTTGAGCAAGACTTTGGTTTCTTCCTCACCTGTGGATGGACGATGTGGGGAGAGAGAATCAGCCCGACAAGGAGAGGGCAGAACATCTTCCCCAATGGACCATGTGGCATGAGGAGGACCTCAGAGGAGGTTCATGGAGGAAGGGGACCCGAGCCTAGAGGAGAGAGAGGAGAAGCTGCAATGGGAAGAGGTGTGTGAAGGGAGAGGCCCCAGCCCAGCTCAGCAAGGAGAACGTGCTGTACATCATGGACAAAACCTCCTTGGCTGGCCAGCCTCACTCCCTGGAGATCATCTTGGAAGCCACCTCCCGAGACAAGACCAAAACTCAATGGTTTGTTATAGGGCAAAGCGTGCCTTACTTCACCAGCTGCTTCACCCCTACGATGGCAGGAGCAGTTCCATGGCTTAGATGATAGATGTTTTGACACCCAGCCCAGGGGTACATGGCTGGCCTCCAAGCAGAGAGGGGCTGCAGGAGAGCTGCCACGGTAGAGCTACGTAACCTACGCAGAGGGGGTGGTGGAGCTGGGCTTCTTTGACCTGGTCACGGCCACACTGACTTGACCAAGGGATAGTCCTGCTCCGAGCGAAGGCTGGATTAGAGACCTCCAGAGAGCCCCTCCAACCAACGTTTCAAGGAAATGACGCTCCGTCCTCCCATACAAGTGCAAAATAATCCAAAGGCAAATGGTGCTGAGTGCCGAGATGCATCATACAGAAGCAAATAAAAGATCACAGACGCTGCAGGTCATCGCCAGGCAAGAACAAAGGCAGATCAGAGCTGTGGGAACAAACGCTTCCCTTTGTGCAGCAGAACTGCCTAACAAGGACAGTCCCACATCCCTCAGTCCTGCCCACCCAAATAAGCCTGCAGACACACTGAGAACACTCATAAGGTACCATGGTTGGACGCAACGTAAGCTGAGAGTCTACCTCATTCCCTCTAAAGCATATACCTCTATTTTTCCAGCAGTACCCCATGCAAAAAAAAGCCATGCCCCCAAACACATATGTTTTAATAATGAAGCTGCTGGCACATTTTCCCAGTGGTGGGATCTCATTTAGTCCAGCAGTTTATTCAAAAGTGCATTTACACTGGTGCCATCAAAATTCATGCTGTTGCCCTGAATTATCTGGAATGGAACTGAATCTACAGCTATTTTCATCTTAATTCCTGAATGATGGTATTTACAGAGCCAAGGAGTTCCTTGAAATAGCCCTCTTTGTCACCCTCCCTCTGCTCCTCCGCCGCCAGCTCCTCGTACTCGCTGCGCAGGAGGCCGAGGGTGGTGCTGAGGGCCTGGTCCCCCCGGTAGCGCTCCTTGCAGAAGGCCATCAGCACACTGACCATCTTAAGGACCTTCTCCCGCGTGTCGTGCTCCGGCATGGCCAGCAGGTTGGAAACGACCACGCACCAGTCCTGCTCCACCACTGCTGGGACCAGCTTGACTTGCCGGTACTGCTGGATCTTCTCTTCCACTTGATCTCCGTGCTGCGAGTCCTCAAGCAGCATCTGTGGGAAGTGGTGGAACATGGATTAATATCCCTGTCAGAAAGCAACTGCTCCCAGGAGGTGACACATCATGGGAGAGGAGGACGCACACCCCCTACCACCTGCCTTGGAAAATGACGTGCAACAGAAAACCAAGACGCAGTTGTGTCCTGGTTCCCTGTTGCCCATGCATGAAGCTGGTTGCCCACCCTGGAAAACTCTCGGTGACCAGGGGTTTCAGTACCACATGGCCCTGAAAGGGGACTCAAGGGGAAAGATGTTCAGCAGAAGGCCTGTAAAGACTCTGGGTCTGCTGCTTTGGGCTGCTGGACAGGCTCCTTCAGCGCCTACCAAACCACCGCCTGGCTTCGCGCTGCTCTTGCGAAAAAGATGGAGATCTCGGTCTCCTTCAGCCACAGCCAGACCCTCCCCTCCCAGCCTGGTCCAGAAAACCCCAAATACTGAAACTCTGCAGGGATGATGCCCGCAGGGACCGGGGCAGGCAGGGCTGCCGCCTCCCTTCCCAGTGACAGACCTGCCCCGAGCAGCCCCAGGGCCAGGAGGAGGAAGGAAAACCTCCCACCACCACCCTGACACCCTCTGGGGCTTGGGCGGTGGAGCGGCTATCGATAGTGTGAAATTCCCCAAAGAGGCTCCACTCCCCCAGTGCATCCTCCCAGCTTGGTTGGTGGCCCCTGTGATAATTATTCTGTCTGTGCTTCACTAATTAGTTCTGCGTAACACAAAGCTGCTCGCCTTGGACTGCTGAAGGCAGGTGAGGGCTTCTGCGAGGCTGGTGAGCAGAAATCCTGTCCCTGGGGGCCGCTTGGGTCCCCGAGGGCACCCATAACATTTTCTCTGACATCTTCATCAGCTTGGCAATAGACTCCTGCCATCCCCTGGGCGGCTGCTGCAGGGAGCTTGGTTGCACTGATTTACAGGACACAGCGTGGACAAGGAGGGACAACACCGAGATGTCCCCACTCCCAGTCCCCCGAGAGGGCTGCCTGCTAAATCCCCGCTGGTCAGGCAGGATTTGGGGTGAAAAGGAAAGAAGGCAGCAGAAAAAGCCGTTCAGAGCCCCAGCTATTTGTGCTTCAGCGCAGAGAGCTGCCGATGGCAGTTTACGATTTTCAAACCAATCTATCTGACTGTCACCCAGCCCACCCCAAATCTGCGACCACCGCTCAGACAGCCCTCCTCCCCACCAGGCACCGAGGGCTCTCCTGTCTCCTCCATGAAGCGGGTGGAATTGATAGACGGCATTCCCAGTCCAAAAGGCAGCAAAATATCATTGTTTTATCATAAACCTGAGAATTTGCCGAGCCTGCAGACTGCCCCCAGCCACAGCGGAGCTGGGAACAGATGGGGCTGCTGGAGGGGCGGCCGTAAAACGTGCAGCAGGAGTGAACAGGAATGGTTCAGGTAAAATGCCCGCGTACGTGCGAGCAGACAGACAGGACTGCTGCGTGTTAAAGCCAGCACCTGATAAGATTTCAGACCTGCTAAAATAATTTGCACCTTTACAAAGTCTCCTGGAAAACAACTGTTTTAAAACACAGACATTGCTCTGTGGTGCCTGAAACCCAAGTATTACAGCAGTAATAATCTGCAGGGCGAATTGGCTATAAACTGAGTGAAAGTGGATTTAATTTCCATTCTCTGGAGTAAGAGAAACGCACAGACTAAACAACGAGCGATGGCAAGGAAAGACGGGTTTTAAACTGACATTTACAGCAGTAATCCAAGGTATGTGAAAATAAAACACTTAACGTTGCGGGCTTGGCTCCAGCGAGGGACGTGCAGGCAGGCAAGGGCCTCTCCAGCAGGCAGGGGCACAGCAGCGGCGGCTGGTCCCCAGGCACTTGGCTGGGAGCCGGCGGCTGGATGCCGCAGCCAAGCTCACTGCAGTCCGGTGCCTGTTTTCCCTAGTCAGGTCCTTGCCATTTTGTTATTTAAACACCCTCGGGTGGAAACGGCGATGGCAGTTTAATGAATAAATAAAGATTTAAGCGCGCTCTGGGCTCTCCCGGGCACTCGTCCGCCACAGCAGCGGCCCGTGGGCTGGAGGGAACTCATCCCAACAGCACGGAGATGCCGGATCGGCCCCTCCTCACCCTCGTCCCATGAGGATGCTCGACGGCCCCTTTGGCTCGGTGAGGGGGTGAAGGTGGGGTCTGGTCCCATCCCCTCCCTCCTGGCTCCTCACCTTCTCCATGATGAGGTCGTAGAGGAGCGTCACCACACGGACGTGGAGGGTCTCCATCCCCTTCTGCCTGAAGAGGCTCCTGAGGACCTGGAGGCCGCCCAGCTTGAGGAACTGCTGCTGGGCGTAGGGGAAGTGTCTCAGCATGGAGGACAGCGCGAAGAGAGCCTGGTGGGGAGAGAGGTCCGTCAGCACGGTGGCCACAGTCGCTGCATTTGGTGCGGTCTCTCTTCATGGCTTCCCACAGGGATGGGAGAAACACACCCCAAAACATTTGTGCAGAGCTCCCTGGCAGATGCATTCAAACCTCTCCTTGCTGAGCAAGAGCCCCCTTTTCTCCTGATCCCAAGCCTCCCCGGCGCTGGGAGGCTGCCTGAACTTGGGTGACTTCCACCCAGACTCCAGCTCGGACTGTCACCGCATTCACTAGAACGATAACCCAGAGGGACCTGTGACCAGCACCTGAACAGACCCAATGCCATTGCTTCTCCTCACAGTTTGCCCCCACCGGTCCTCGGCACAGAGCCCGCCTACGGGCTAAGGACAGGGTGAAGGGGGGTCCAGCACCGCTCAGCGGAGCCCGATCCCCTCGAGATGATTTGGACACCTCTCCCTCACACCCACGTGGATGGAGGACAAGATCATGATGTTTCCGAGGACAAAGTCCCAAAACAGGGTCTGTCACGGTGCAGCATCACGCACTGCCAGGGAGACACCAGCATGCCCGCACTTGCCTTGAGTGGCACGGGGTTAACACCGAGGAGGCAACTAGGGGCCAACCGGCTGAATCTTACACTCCTCTGGTTTTGACAACCGCGGTTTGCAGAGGGGACGGGCTGACGCTGCCCGGGGCAGGGCTGCTGCCTGAGCGGGGATGGGGGTGCTCATCTGGGTGCCTGCCAGTGATTAGAGCCGGCTCCTCCGCGCACCGAGGTGGACTGTGCATCCCCGCTCTCCTCGGACAGATCTGAGCTGACAGCCATGTCTTTCCCGGTCCCACTTGTTTCTATTTTCCATCTTCCGAGTTGCCACTGGTGAATTGGAGGATGTTTCCGTCTCCTTTTTTAACCATAGGCCAAAGGACAGGGGAGGGAAGAAATGCACTTTTGGCCTCGCTGCTGCACACTGCAGTGAGCGCTGGGGCAGAAAACCCACCGGAGCAGGAGCTGTGGGCTGCTGCTCAGTGTGGGAAGGGGCTGGGGCACCGACCTGTCCTTGGGATCCTGGCCTGGAGACGGGAGACCGTACACAGCATAGGAACTGGAAATTAAAAACCTCTGTCCTCCTGGAAAAGGGGGTTCAACCCTCAGAGGCTCTCGTAAGGTCACACGTGAATGTGGACAACACTGAGCTCATGCCTTTCACTCTTCTGCAGGTGCTGCCAGTGAGACGTGTTCAGGCTCACTGGAAAGAATCGCCCTGTACCCAACCACTCAGGGCTTGAAAAGATGCTGGTCAGGGCCTCTGCATGCCCAGCCATCCCTCCCCACCCCAAAACAAGCTCCGGCTTGAGTCATGGGCACTCCAGGGAGGACTTTCTGAGCATGGAGCATTTTGTGGTGCACTTCTCTGGCTGGGACCTCCTTACACGTGTGGCCAAAAGCAAAGGGGTTCCCCAAACTCTCCCGTGCCTTTCACTAGTGGGAGGACCCTTACCGTGGACTAAAGGGGAATGCGTTTGTAGGAGCTTGTTAAAAAGCCAGCAGTGCGCCACTGTTTGCATAACAGCAGGTGCATTAAAGATGAACAAAGGAGCTGGTGGTTCCCTTGCCCCACCGAACCCCCTCTCACAGGAGGTCACAGTGTTAAACGATGGGGCTGGATTTTCAGGAGCAGCCAGATAATTTTATGGCCCGTAAACAGAGGGAGCATCACACGCTAAAGCAAGGGTAATGAGATCTCATGCTCCAGGGATTACAGCGAGGAGGGAGGGAGGGAGGCAGTGAGGAAGCCCCCACCCCGACAGACAGCACTGCACATTTGGCTGGGGGCTCTCGGCGCTGCTCGGCTTCCTCCAAAGCCACCGCCAAAGGCAGGACATGGGGCTGGCTCCAGCAATTAGCTCCTTCCAAATGTCAGCTCCCATGTTTGTTAGACTCTGATGGTTATGCCTGCCACGGGGACCCTTTGCCTTTCCTCCCCGAGGAGCCGCAGCACTGAGCCCTGTCCCCCACGGGGCTGGCAGAGCTGCTGTTCGTGCCGCTGCTGGCAACGGGGGCGACACCAACAGTGCTGGGATGCCAGCACGCACCGGCCAGCCGGGGCTGCTGGGGGTGGTCCGGCACCCAGGGCCAGCCACTCTCCTGCACCCATGGGGAGCAAAGCCCACCCAGCATGGGGACCAGCGCGGGGTCCCACACTCTCACGATGGCAGCGACGCCCCGAGGAGCGCTTGCATTTGAGTTCAGCACAAAAGCAGCTTTACCCAGAGGTGCATCCCCACTTGCTCACCTTCTTCTTGACAGCCAGGGGTTGTTCTGTAGCCAGAATAACCAGGAGTTTCTGCAGCGCACCCCCTTCGATTGCTTCAATCTGGACTTTGGGGTTGCTACAGGGAGAAAAGCAAAGGGCAGGTCACCAACAGAGTGGGGCATGGCAGGGTGGGACAGACTCCAGGTCTGTCTGGGGCAGCACCCCGCAGTGGACATGAACAAGTGTCAATCCAGCCCGACCCCAGAGCAAACCCCTCCAGCTGCCACCGACCACAGTTTGCAGTTATGGAGAAGGTGCGAAGCCATGCAGGCCATCTCAAACACAGCACATGACGGATGCAGCCTGAAGCAATGGCAACACGGCTGGGGAAGGGCCCGCTGGGATGTCCATATCACCCCATCACATGCCGATGTCCTCCCCTGGCAAGGAGCCTTCCCCTGGGTTTCCCTTGCAGCTATTAATCCTCTCACTTTGCATCACATTTATTCCTTAACAGCCTTTTATTTCGGCTCTCACTTTCCCCCTCTCTCCCACTCCTCTCTTGCTGTTAACATGCTGATCTATTTAAACGCTTCTGTGCTGCAGGACCGGCCCTCCAGCTCACCTGGAGGAAGGTCCTGCTTGTTCCCAGCACCTCTGAATCACAAATTATGCCTCGTCTCACCACCCACACACCTCTTGCTTGAAGTGCTTTTCTCCAAGGGCTATATAAATGGCTAAATACATCCTTCTGTCTGCAAGAACCAGGCTAAAATTTCAGGTCTGGATGTGAAGAGCTGGCCCAGCTGCAGGCAGATGAAGACAAACCTTGCCTGCTGTCTGTGCTGCCCCTGGGTACCGGCTGCCCGGGCAGGGGCAACTCAGCCACGCAGACGCTTTGCAAATCCACTTCCAGTACATCTTCGAAGGTGGCGGGGAGGTTAGATGCTACAGGCCCCTTCTTTGGCAGGGCCTTCACACTCAGAGCATAACGTACTGGCTGTCTACATCCCTGATCCCAGGTCTCGTGCTCCAAGAAAGAGCTCCAGCACTTCAGCCTTTGCTCGACTTTGAAGCAGCAGTTGCACTGAGGCCAGACAAAGGTCACGCATCCCTGCCACAGCAAAACACACAGCTCTTACTGCAACCAGAAAGCTGCTGGAGCAGCCAGTGCCAAGCATCATCCAAGAAATAAGAGAGACAGAGGCAGACAGGGTCATAAAAAAAACAAAACGAGAAGACAAATGGATTTGGGCAGGGAGCAGCTTTGAATTAAACTCATGGCTCCCAGAAATACAGCAAAACACTAAGCTCATCTATGTCAACCAAGGTGCCGGGCAATGTCTCCAACCCTCCCTGCTCCATCCAGGCTTTGCTTCTCACACCATTAGGAGTCATCCACAGCTCGGAGGTGGCAGATCTGGTGTGTGGGTTCTGACTGCAATTACCAGGCTGACCTCAAGGCAGGAAAACGGGGGTTCTTGAAAGCCACCTTTGATTTCTCCTTCATCACCTGCTTGCTGCGGCAGGCACCCTGCCAAGGAGGGGGATATCTGCGACCTGCCCAGAGAGAGCAGGAAGGAGAAAGAACAAACCCAGGAGCTTCAGGATCCTCCTGCAGAAGAGATTTTCACAGTACAGTCCACACGTGCACCCGAAGACCCCCGCGTGCTGGCACTGCGGTAGCCCCAGCATCCCTGGGAGCAAACCAGCTTCTGGTAGTGCCTGGGTCCAGGTGGGACCTGATGCATGTACCTAGATGTGTTTATCCCCCATCCTCACCATGTCAACAGGTGCAGCAGTCTCCTCCTGCAGCAACAGGATGTTATTTTCCCCCTCAATATGGTAGGAAAACGACCCACCTGGCCAACCCCTTCTTCCTGCAGAGCAGCGATGGCACCTCTGATGGCCTGGCCTGGCCTTTGATTTTGGAGGGTCAGGAGTCAATGCAGGCAAACAGCATCGGCCCCAAAACCATCAGCTGCTCCTAGGCAACCCCTGGACCCAAGGTGATTTTCCTCCAGATGACAACCACTGCTCTCACCTCCAGCCATACCTGCACTCACACGGACAGCCATGGCCCCTTCAGCACAGGGACAGCACAGGGACGGTGCTGGAGCCCTGCAGCATCACAGCACCCCATCCAGCCTCAACAACTTCTCCCAGGACAAAGATGGGAAGAGGACAATGGTAGAATAGAGGACAAACAGCTCCCAGCGCACTCAGAAGTTGGCTGAAGACCCGTCTAACATACCCCAGCAGGCGGAAAGGTGCTAAGTGTGACCCTTGCCTCAAAAGAGCCAGAGATAAGGAACATCTACCCTACAGAAGTACGCAAATCCTGCACCTCCTTTCGGATCAGATGGATGTATAAGCCAGACATATCCAGGGCTTGTGATAAGACTCCTTTGAGAGTCCAGAGACGCAACACCCAGAAGGCAGCAAAGAAACACAGCAGTGAGAAGCAATACACGTCCCAAGGTCGCTGAAGGTGCCCTTGGCAGTGAGCTGGGCACAGCTGGTGCTTGAGCTGGGATGGCTGAGCACAGGCGTGCTCACCACAACGGCACGAAACCTTCTCCTGCAGAGGCCAGTCAACACGAGCAGAGCCGCTGGGGCCATGATGACAGCCCTGCGCATCTCCGAAACCCACCCAGCCGCTACAGGAGATGCACAGACATAGCCCTCCTGCTGTGACAAGCTCTGCTGCAAACCAGGTAGGAGGGGGAAAAGGAGGGTTTTTTCCAGCTTTGTTTTTCCAGCGATGACAGCTTTGGTCTCTGCCTTTATATGTGTATGGTTGGGTTGTGCTTGTTTCTGCTTTGAGCTTTACTAGGGGAAGTCGCGGCGCAGAGGTTTGGCTTTGCCTGGCACATCATCAGCCATGCTGTCAGGCACATTTTCAACGCTGGGGCTCCGTGACTGGTGTGAATGAGAGGGGGAGAAACCCCAGCTGCATTTCCAGATCCCAAGGAGGAGCTGGCAACTCTGACACTCAGAAAATAACAACTTTTGATCCGAAAACCTGACCAAATTTCACATGCCAACTCACTCTGGGCAAGGGAGACCAGAGTAAGTACAGAGCAAGCTTGCAGGCAGACACTTTTCTGAGTATAACTGCACTGAAAGGAGAATCTCCTATGCCAGAAACCTCTTAGTGCCATTCAAGGAAAACATTAAGGTTGGGATATCCAAGTTCTTTTGTCACATCTATCTAAAATAAATAATAAAAACTCTACAGCAAGGGAGGCAACTGAAAAATTGGTATGCCTTTTAATGCTTGGTTGGTTACCTGGAGGATTAGATCTAATTAAAATCTCTGAACCATGGAGCTTTTGCCAAGGAGCACCTCTAGAGGTTAGAAAGCCTTCCTGGATGGTAGGCGTGTTGCTCACTTCTCAATGTTTCTGTTGTTTAATGTCTCTACTATCAATAGTTCGGGCTTCACGCTAACAAACAAGCTCATTTGAAGGTCTGGAAAACTCAGCACAGATCTGTACAAATTACACTGTCAAGCCCAGGGAAAAGCAGCCTGAACAAAATAAATACAATGAGACAGACTGTGGAGCACTCACATGGGAAATTCAACCTGTGCTAATCTGCTAATGGGTAAGGGGATGGCGGTACCAGCAATGAAATTCACTGAAATGAAACTGAGGCTGGGACAGGAGTGCAATACAGCCTACGATGACATCACGTGAAATTACAGTGATGGCAGAGATTTAGGTGTGCTCAACGGATTAGATAAACCAGCCTCACACCTGGGTGAGGAACAGCCACAAGGCTACAGGGACTCAACACAAGCGTCGTGCTGGGGTTCAAGCAGCTTCCCAAGAGAGACACCCCATGTGCTAAACAGCCCCAGTTTGCCCTGGGAGGACCCACCCCAATTGTGGGGTCATACCACATCCCCTCCCGACATGGCTCTCACCGCACAGCTGAGGTCCTTGTGCCTCCCAGCCACGTTGCCCACATCCATCATATCCATCTCTCTCTCATTCTGTTCCTGAAGAGTAGAAAACAGGGCTGGGTACAGGCTCATCATGATTGATCAATGCAAGAAACCACTTGGGCGCTAGGACAGGCTAGGGTTAACGGGCACGCTGTCGGTGTTCACGCTGCCCAAGATGCGTTGAGCAGGGGTGAAGAGCTTGGGGAGACCGGCAGGAATCTCTACTGCCCACAGGTGCCCGTGCCACAGTGTCTGAGCAGCTCCTGAGAAAGCTCTGTCCCTTGCAAGGTGCACTTTGTTCTTCGGCAGAAGTTCCTGAAGTTCTTGAGACATGGGCCATCCATCCCAGATTGTGAGAGAACCTCTGAGCAGCTCTGGGCACGGGCCACCAGATCCTATGTATATGGATCCTGGAGATAATAGTCTCTTTCCCACGGTGTAGACTACGGTCTACTCTGTGTTTTCAAATCCCAGTACAGGCTGGTCCTCCATCCAACTCAAGATGTCCCAGCTGCCTGCAGACCTCCTTGCTTCTCCCCACCTCTCCCAGGGACCTCTGCAGACAGGCTCACCCACAGGCTGCCACAAGCAGACTGCAGCACTTAAGACGCACCATTTTGACCACAAGACAAACAACATTTATGTTTCCCTCTGCTACCTCCTTACGAAGCTCCTGGAGTTGTGACTTTGCCAAGCACAAATCTAATGTGCCATTTCATCAGCCCAGCACATTTGCCTCTCGGTGGCTGGAGGTGGATGACCATGCCCTTCGATGGAGAGGGGAAAAAACAAGAGCAGGGGAGGGAAAGCCAACAGAAAATCTCCATTTGAGCCTGCCTGCTGCAGCTCACAACGGCAGAAGGAAACACTCCATTTTCTGCCAGTTTATATTTCACTGCATTGGAGTTACAACCTCCCACGAGAGGCCAGAAATTATTACAGTCAAGGCTTGTTTGCCAGGACACCACAAGCCTCAACAGCTCACGGAGAAGGGAGCAAAAGCAATAAAAACAAGAGCTGATGCGCTGTGATCAGCTCTATCAGAGTAAAATTGAAATTAAGTTGCTGCAACGCCCCAGTGACCAGTGGCAGGTCCTGCCCTGGGCAGGTGGTAAAGGCAGAGATGGCACCCAGCACCTTCCACAAGCTGCCAGGTCAGGATGTTTGCACCCTTCTTCCTTTTTTCTTACAGTAAGGCTCCTTGTGGAAGCAAAGGAAGGACCTGTTAGGATGAGGATGACCAGCCAGAGGACCCACCAGCACGATGGAGGCTTCCTGGAAGAGACGTGGTCTCACAAGCTGGGATCGAAGCCCTCCAAAACAGCCTCCCCACGCGCTGTAGCTTGCAATTCCCCCCCACCTTGCTGTTGGGCTGTTAGGGACCTGCTCGTGGGACGGCTGCCATTTCTCCCTGGACATTGTTTTGGGCGTGCTGAGGAGCAGCACCGGCACAGGGGACACAGCTGCTGCTCCTGAAAAATCCAGCAGAGGCTTCTCCTTTACCATTTTCACTGGCAAACTCATTACATGGAGGCAGCTCCCGTTTTGCTGAAGAAAGGATTTTTTAAGAGTACTATCCATTGAGAGATACCCTTATCCTATTCCTTGTAGAATGACCCCAAGTACATGTGCACAAATTTAGGAGACTTTTCAAAGTTTTTCCAGGCCGCACGTGAGGGGCATGGGAAGACTGAAAAGCAGCAACACAGCCCTGAGGCAACAGTGGCTCTTGAGTTAGGTGGGAACTTGCAATACGGCAGCAAAATTAGATTTAAATTAAAAAAAAAAAAAAAAAAAAGGAAAGCCGAGTGGTACAGAGGGACCTGGGGACTCGGAAGCACAGAGCAGGGCAGGCAGGCAAATGCCCTCTTCTCTAATGCTCCAGCAAGGATGTACACAGAATATTTATTTCTTGGCTTGCTGCTTGTACAAACCTCAGGAGACCCTAGGAAAAAAAGGGTCATCTCCTAATTCTGAGCATCCTGTTGAAGCCAGGTAGAGAAAGATGAAAAAGAGGTGCAAATTGGGGAGTACAATGGAGGGGATGCTCCTGCCCAGCAGGAGCAGGGTGCTGAGCACAGCACTTCTCCTGCCCTGGCTGGAGCATGTCCTGCTGCGGCAGCAGCTGCACACCCGCTCTCGTGGTCACCGGCTGCTGAGCTACACCAGCATCTTCCCCAGGGCACAAGGAGGTAAGTCTGGAGAGCTCGTGCTTTGATGAAAGCCTGACGTGATGGTGAAAAGGCATGATAATCACCGGGCTAGACAGGACTTAATGGGTCTTTTCTCTCATCAGAACCAGCGGTCTGCAATGCCGTGTGGGAAATCAAAGCCAGGGATCAAAGTCTGTAAGTCTGTGAAACAGCCTAAAAAATTTAGTATAGTCTATTTAGCTTGTGCTGTAACCTGAGGAACAGAAATAGGCAGCAAGGCAGCATGGCTTACCTTGCCCCCCCCCTCCCTCCATCCCCCTCCCCACTTTTCAGTCCAAAATCTGTTAACAAAGCAAATGAGAGCACACCAACACTCTGCTCGCAGGAGGGTGAAGTGGCTCGGACTGAAATGTGCCTACGATGGCATTACAGCTCCAAGCCTTGCCCGGCTTCTTGTGCCTCTCAAACCGTCACACCTGGGTAAGAATTTGAAAGGCAATGGAAAAGGTCATTTTTGTGAGTCCTGGAAACCAAAAGCAATACAAGCAGGGTCACACATGAAAAGGCCAACGACTTTTTCAGAGGCCTCTGTATTTGGAGGATTTCTGACAGCTCTTGTAAGTATATTCATGCTAAAACTACCTGACAAATAATAGATAGAGAGATAAAACTGATCATTAGGATGTCAACATTTAAATGTTTGACTGGAATTCAGTAATTCCAGCCTGAACTGTAGCTGTAAATCTGAGAGTCTGAATAAGGGCAGCAAAAAGAGGCAGGATGATCAGCAGCTCATTAATACTTGCAGAACTGAATTTTAGATTGCAGGTTTAAGGGAAAAAAAAGGCAAAAAAAATAAAACAAGTGAGAAGTGACACACGGGGAGAATATGCTTTCCTATTGCATTGAAAGCCCTGGCTATAGCATGAACTATCCTCTTTGGAAATGACTGCGGAGCAGCTGCAGCGAGCCCAGCCAGCTCCAAATCCACGAACTCCCAGCTACGCACCGAGTGGCTACACCTCCTTCCAAACTTTGTTCTTCAGAGGAGGATACCCGGGACAACTCAAGGCGAACAGTTCTGTGGCCCCCTCGTCCTTTGAAACAACCACCCTGGCTCTGCCGTGGGATGCCAGCAAACGATGCTGAAGTGCAGGATTAGTGAATCTCTTACAAAAATACATACTTAACACAGAGGCTTTCCATTATTGCAGAGTCCCATCCTATTGAAAAGCACTTTTGCACACACAATATGAGATGTACAGGGTAATAATAAAATAACCCCAACAAGCTTGCCTGCGACCATCCGGAGTTAGAAGGAGGAGGGATGAAGCACAGACTCCCCCAAAGCCCCCACCGAGGTCCGCATGCAGCAGAACTGGCCTAGAAAGCCTCTTCTCTGAGCATCAGCTCAAACCTGAGTTTATCACAGACAAAGGCCTTCGGAGCTTTGACTTAAGGAGATTAAAATCCACTCAGAAAAATGGAGCCCTAAGTAGTTGTGCCGATCAAAATACAGCGAAGAAGAAAGTGGGGGCGAGGGGGGAAAACCTGACAAAAGGAAAACTAGGTTTCAATAGACAACACAATACAACAATTTCATACGAAAGATGTGAAGCATAAAAGAGATGTTAGATGTTCAAAAGCGCAGAATATAGGAGAGACATAAAAAAAAACCCCGAGAAGATGAAAATCTCCATTTCAATGCAATGCTGCCTTCTCACTTTCTACCAAGCCAGGCGCTCATCACATTAGTGGGGGAGCAGCAGCATCCCTGTGAGAGCAACACATCTCAACGTGACATAACGGATTACATAGATGCAAGTACGGTTTTTAATGAGCAATTAGGTTATTGAGTATTTGTTACTAAGAGGAGGAATAGAACCGCAGAGAATAAGTGTGAGCTGAGTACGTGATTCTGTGATTTTGATGGGCTAATATGATACTTAAACTGAGGGAGCATGAGTCACCCCAGAGATGTAGGAATAGCATGGGAGACTGCCTGGGAAAAGCTGGGGGAACCTTGGCTTGCTATTGACCCTCTATCTGTGGCCCAGACACCAGCAAGAGATAGTTGAGCTTCTTATGAGCCCTGCAACGACCCTGCTCAAAGCAGGAGGGCTCTCATGTCCCATCATGGAGAAGCTCTGAGCTGCCTGGGGACTCGGTGACATCGGGTTTAAGCAGGGCAAGCTCTGCTCTCAGATACACGATGTAAGTGGGAATTACCTAGTGTGAGTTTCTGGCCCTCTGCAGACACCACAATTTCGAGTGGAAGCGTAGAGCAGAGCTACTTCGTGCGGTGTGGCCAGTGTCGAGAGCCACAGGGAGCCCCACAGGGAGGAGACCTGGCTCGCTGAAGCCCAGAGAGGACAAGGCTAAGGAAGCTAATATTTTGGAACAGGAGAAAAATCAGACAAGCTGCAGTGCCATAATGTAGCATAACAGATGGATAATTAAATTTATATGAAGAGCTGTAAAAGTAAGTAATTAAACAAAAATACAGAATAGCGAATCTGCTGCAGCGAGACACCTCACAGGGGTGCAGAAAGCCCCCACAGCCAGGACCCAGCGTCCCAGCTGCAGGGGAGTGGGTGGCCCAGCCAGGGCACTCGTTTGGGTCAACTGAAATGAGTTGTCACCCAAAGCATGACTGCTCTGGAGAGGAGTGATGCGAACAGAGGGACTGAGCCAAGTTGCAGCAAAACCCCTCCTACTCCTCACCTCTCCACGGAGCAGAGTAGAAGAGTGAATACCAGCTCTGGACAATAAAATCTTAGGTGCCATAACAACATCAACCATGCCAGATTGTTCTGCTGAATGCACATAAACAACAAACTGACAGGCTGTATTTATAACCATAGGAAAAAAGGTACCATGAAAACAGGCTGGAGATCACACACGGCAACAAAGCGAGCCGAGGCAGGAATCCCACTGCCCCAGCATGTGTGAGGCTCCCAGGACACCCTCAGACGCCCTCTCATCTCCTGACCCTCAACTTTGCCAGCTCTGAGCTTTATTTTGGTGCCAGCGCATACTCCCCAGCTTCGCGAACATCAGTGCTGACGGCCGAAGGATTTGCTGGTCTGCTTTGGAGGAGATTGTGCACCTGAAGCTCCCACCGACACCAGGGCAAGTGGAGGGGTGCAGCTTTCAAGAGCCTCAGATGCCAGCTCAGCTTCCACAAGTTTAATCAAAGACCCACCAACTATTTTATGATTAAAAACCAAAGTTTTTTGGATTCTCGGGGCTATTGCCATCACCCTGTCAGCACGGAGCCGGAGGAGCCAGCAGAGGAAAGGGTATGAAACAGCACCATCGAGGCTAGCCCCTCTTCTCCGTTCTCCTGACGGTGAAGGATGGGCCCATGCAGTCCACTCCGGAGGGTTTGTCAACCTGCTGTGATTTACGGGCTGGACCGGGTGACTCATACCCCACCTGCAATGATCAAGGGAACTGCGTGAGCTCTCTTCCAGCACAACGTGTTGAATGACTGATCCTTCCAGGTAGGTACAAGCAAGTGCTCCACCATGCATGGAGAAGGACATCACAGGAACTTTCCCTGGTGCTCAATCACCCAAACCAATGCTTTATTTTGAGGCATAAATCAACCTTAAGGCTGTATGTGCCATGCTTACAAACACTCTCTATGCATTTCTGAAAGCCTGTTATTTTACCATAGGTCAAACGCATATCGGTGCCTAAGGATGGGGTCTGTTTCATCAAAGACTGCATTAATAAAAAGCGAGCGATTCTCTACAAGTGCAAGCAGAACTCATTTATTTCCATGCCATTTTAGCCATAGCCCACAAAAACTGCGTAGATTTCTTTTCAAAAATCACAACACAGCAAGGAACAAGAACAATATTGTAGGATTAATACCATGTCCTTGAGCTCATCCAGTGTTTTTCATCACAGAGACTTCAAAGCAGCCCCTGATTTATAGATGGGAAACAAGCACTCCCAGGAGCGTCGGCAGTAGCACCAGGGTGCAAACATGAGTGCTGGACTCCTGCCTCCCTGCTCCTCCCCTTCTTCACATGCATTTTCTCTGCATGTCTCCAGCCTGCTGATTCCAAAACTCAACTGGCCCAGGATGGTGGCAAACGCAGGAGCACCCAAGGTCCTACCTAGCTCTTTGCTGCTGCTGCGGGACCCCTGAACAAGACCCTTCTGTGACAGTAACTCACAGCGGGGCAGCTTTGCACAGAAGCATCCCTGCAAGATCTACCATATCGCACCAAGCATAACTCAAGGCATGCAACGTTACTCAAATATTCCAACAAAACCTATTCACATGCCTTAGGTAACATAAAAATACTGCAAAAAGCTGTCTGAAAGCACCACAAGAAGAAAGCCTCAGTGCTAACTGCCCGGCTCCTAACACTTTGGCTTATATTCTCCAGCAGCTGCAAGTGCCTATCTAACGCATCCCACTAATAATCTTGAGAGACTTTAAAAGGTGGCCTGAGGCTAAGACCTTCAATTGTTAGTCGCTTTATTTGTTTGCTTGCTCATTTGAGCTGATTTTTCTTTAAGACAAGTGCTAATAATATAAACAAAAAAAAAAAACAAAAAAAAAGGCGCCTTTGCCTGGCATGTCCCTGTTGGGAATGCCAGCGGAGCACAGGCACTCTCCAGCTCTTCCATGAGACACAAAGCAAAGTGTGAGAACAGGCACTTCACTTCGCTCCCTTCCAGCAGCATCTCTGCGATGCTCTCTCCTATTTTAACCCTGCCATCTGTTTCGCAACTCTCTGCGTTCCTCCTTGCAACCAAGGAAGGCAGTGCATTACATCAAGCAAATCTTTCTATCATCTCCCACCCATTTAGCTTCTGGACATACCCTGGAGCACCCCCAGGCACCACAACAGAAGGTATTGCTCTTAAACAACTGATCCGCTCACCTCTTACGAGCCTCATCTCAATCCACCTCACTTCTCTCCAGGCAAGGGAAGATGCTGGATCACAGGGAAAATCACACCCACTGCAATGTCATGTTTTAAACTCTGGCTGTTCCTAGTCCCACCAGGTTTAACAGTGCTATTAGAATCATTTTAGACTAGAAAAGTAGATTTGTTTCACTGAGTCATGATTCAAAAATGAGACTTTGCTCCATTTACAAAAGCAAATCACCATCTTGCAAATGCCAAGCACAGACTTCAGCTCCAAAAGTGAAGCCTGGGGAACACTTCCAGCCAAAGAGAGAATGGAAAAGCTGCATCTGCAAAAGCTGGGAAACCTTTTTTTATTTATTTGGTTTTGATAAACAGAAAGCATGACCTGTGGAACACCAACTCCTGGAGAAATCTAATGAACTCATTCTCTATCAAGCAACATAATTACGCATTAATAGAGGAGTGAGTGACAGCAGGAGCGCCACCACAGGACCAGGGACTACGAAGCTGCAATGCAACCCACAGCCAATTCAAGCCAGTTCCTGGGTGGGAAGCCCTCGAGGAAAACTTGGTAGTCACAGGAAGCACCAGCAATTCTTTCTGCTTTCTGATTCATCCCTACTCAAACACCCACATGCCACGGCAGAGGAGGCTGGAACTGCTACATTTAGGATGACATTTAAAAATCAAGGTTGTGCTGCTGATGGTCATTAAAAATCCAACAGCATTTTTCAGAAACAAGTGGGTACTCGCATCGGTGTCCTTGCCAAATATCAGCACAGCAGTAATTTTTCTAGCAGCTTCAGTTAAAAGATAAAGGAAAATCGCACCCACCTATAATTACTGTTATTACTGTTGTTGTTGTTTTTTAAAACATTCACTATATACCCCTATATTTTCTAAACACAAAGTAAGATGGAAACATTTCCCCAAACCTTTCTAAAGTGTCAGATTCAACTCACTTAACATCAGACACCTAAAATTAAGACATCTAGCTCTCAGACGAGCTGCCTGGGCTCCCTGGGTGAGGTGTTCCAACCTGTGCTCTGCACATCCCTGGAGACCCAACCGCTGTTTCTGTATTTGCACAGGACTTGCCCAAGCTAATCCAGAAAGGCAAGTCTACAGTGCAAGGCTTTAGATTCGCTCTGAAGCAGGCTGCGTCTATTTTGAAAAGCGTCTGGGGAATTCACAGTCACCAGCAGTGAGCAGAAATGACGGTTTGCCCCGTTGGAGACGGGGCTGTGTCTCTGACTCCTGTCTTATGATGGGATGATTTGTCTTTTGGAGGCTGTCTTTGTGTCTTTGGAGGTCTTTTTGTCTCTCTCGGCTGGTTGGAGATGAAGCCTGGACAGTTAGCTCAGGTGGACACTCGTGAAGGAAGACTGCAGCTAGGTGATGTGAATCCCATCTTCAGAGAAAGGGTGAAAGAAACACCTATGAATGCCTGAATCAAGCTGTCAAGGAGTTAAAATGGCCAAGCTAGCTAATAAAATATGGTAATAATGCAACGAATTCATGTGCATATATAGGAAACAAAGCTGTGGCAGGTACCACAGCTAAACTGGATGCTCAGAAAGGGCTGGAGCAAGGAAAGGAAGCATGTTCAGAAGGGAACATTTTGCATAAAAGATGCAGTGGAATAAGATAATTATGCAAGAAGAAAGACATTTCAGCAGCGTGTCCTACATCATTGGTGGATGGAGAGAACAGATACCTTGACAAAGAAAGCCAACATGCCAATTAAGTTTTAATGACCCTAAAGGCAAAGAGAAAAAGGCCTCATCTGCTTCTGTGGAGGAGGGAGCCAACGGACAGACTTAGCCTGGCAATGAAATGGTTAGGAAAAGCCAGAAAGATCTTGAGATGAACACTGTCTCTATAATAGAGAGCAGTGATACGGGCATCAGAGGTAGGTTCTGTGAGGCAGCAGATAAAGGGCTTAATCACCAGGGCAGAAGAAAGCTCTGAGAGCTGAGAGTGGTTGTGGAAGATGAGATGCCTGGATTCAGAAACAGCTTGAATATGAAGGGTGAAGGAGGAAGCGGGGTTCAATTTATTCAACGCTCTGGAACTGTGGAAAGACATACGCTACGCAAATGTTAGTTGTGATGATCACTTCCCACTGCTAGACTTTGTTAAGAGAGGATGGGAAGGTGACACAACCAGAAGTTCACACATGTGCTGCGAAGGCGCAGGAGGAGAAAAGACTTCCCAGTAATTGCTGGGATGTAAAACCCCAGTCGATCATAGCCTAGTAAACAAATCTGGGTCTGCGCTCCCATCTGCCTTGTATGGAGGAGAGAGAGAAGCCACTGCCCAGTGGGTCTGCTGAGGGCACAGTGCATGCCATCAAGTGGTCTGCCTGCCCTGGGGGTGTCAGGGTGCTGTGTCTGCCTTTGGAAGCTGTAGACGCTTAAGGACATCACCTCAGAAACCGATGGTCCTAAACCAATGCTTCCTGCCCGGACGGATGCGTGTGAACCCATGTGGGAGCACCCTGCGCTGAGCCCATGTAGAGCGTCTCCTTGCCAACGTCCACCAGCTCGGCACACAGCAGTCAGACTGACTTCGGGCCATTTACGCAAAGGAGGCTGCCACGACCTCCAGCTGAGTACACAAACGCTATGAGATGAGAAACCGCCTGCTCTGTGCTAATGACTAACGACACGAGCGCATCATCCTCCCTTGGCCATCCCCCGGAGTGTGAAACACTGGCCTCCTTCCCAAGTGGAGCTGCTATTACCTCCCGCAGACAATATCCACTACTGATTTGTGACGATGAGCTCAGCGTCCACACACATCCTGCCTTCTTCTGTCCTTACTCGCATCCTTCCCCTTCTGCTCCCCCCAGCAGCAAGGACACCAGCTTGCCACCAGTCCAAGGAGGATCAGTACAGCTCTTCATTCTCCCTCACCGTATGGGTTGGCTCTTCACCTCCCCCCACAGCTGATGGCATTGAGTGGCACCAGCACAGCAAGGTGAGACGTTCCCCAGGTTGGGCAGTGCACAGTCCAGGTCAAGAGGTACTGTGGCTGACATGACCTGCCCAAGCAGCTCTCTAGAAATCATTACCCCATGGAGACATCAGTCATCACACTGACCTACCTCCTTCCCACTCTTCTTCTGCCGATCATGCAAAAGCAAGAAAAAAAAAATCTCAGTTTGATCTCAGTTGATCAATTTGAAATTCAGCAATGGATGTCATCTATTCTCCCCCAGGAGGGCTCAGTGGACAGTAGGAGTTGGAGACAAACTGATTATCGTGTTGGAAAATAGAACTTGGACAGGCTTTAAGTCCATCTTTCAGAACCATTATGTTTAGTTCAAATTCTCTCTCTTCTGTGTGCATTCTCTGTAAATTCCCCAAATGCAGCACGAATCTTCTAGCATGCTTGCCATGGGATGAATCTGGGCAAGTTCCCGGTCCTCAAACGCTCATCCATGTTTATGTCCTTCATGCTGTGCCGTGACAGCACGTGTCGCATAATGCCTTGGATAATCTGGGTCCACGTATTCATGGCAATGGACCTCTGTGTTTCTCAGCCCAAACCCGGGGACCTACAGCTGACTGTGGACACATTACTCGTTTTTGAAATGTAGGCCACAAAGCTACTTTAGTTCTGCTTTTGCTTGTAAATCAGGGGCTTACATATGTAATTGGCCTAACCATAAGAGCAAACAACAGCATTGGTAGCACAGTGCCAGCAATTATTCATGCCTATAATAAACGCCTGTAAAATTGAAAGCCAGCCTTTGGAAATCTGGCTCCTTACTGCACATATGAAAAAACAACAACTCATTTGGAGGGCTTGGCCAGTGGAGTTTTTCATTTTGGGGGAGAGAGTGGGGGGGGTAAGGATTTCTTTTTTTATTCTATAAAAATGCTACTCATGCCTACGTTCAGGTCATGGATTATTTTGGCTATGTTTCAGAGTTTTGGAATAAACCCAGTGACAGGCATGGAGGACAAATCTGTCCTGCGTATTCAGAGAGTAGGTCTCTGGGAACAAGCACAGCTGATCCCCATCCCTTGGCATGTGGGAACCAGAGTAAATTGTTTACAATTCCCTGCCTCTGTGCTGAGCCAGCAGTGAGCCTGCAGATGAGCTGTCATCCCTGGAGATGACATACAACCGCTGGCCCTACCACTTCTGGGCAAACAACCATGCGGTGCTATTCCGTGCGAGAGCAGAGGTGCTGACCCGGTGTCTTGGGACAGGTCCTACCAGTTAATGATGGCAACCTCGCTGATAAATCACTCCTTTGGGTCAAGCCGCAAACAGCATACTGCTTCTCTTTGCCCTCTTCAACCAACCGTGGCTACATCTCACCGCAACAGGGCAACAACACGTCTGCTCTAGGACTCGCAGGATGAAAGGTGTGATGAGATCATTCTTTCTGCTATGCACACTTCTCACACAACACCAGAGCAACCCCTATAAAACTCTTCTAGCACACTGCTGAAAATCAACACGGTCTTCCTTGATGGCAAAGACCCGACTGGCAACAGAAGTCTGCCCACTGGGTAGTCCTCACAAGCCCAGGAGACAACACCCTGCTGAGATACTATCAATTTTAGTCCTTGAATTGCTTTAACAATTAGCAAGGTTGAAAGGTGTTAACACAGTGAGCAAACAGTGTGAGAATGGAGTGACTGTCAGGGAGCAGACCTGCAGCCTGACGTGCTGGAAGGCACCATGCAGGTGTGGGTGACTACCAGCACCCCTTCACACAGCAAATTGGCATGTCACCCATACCAGTGCCCTGAAAAGCAATGCATCAAGTCTTCTCCTTCACCCTGCTGAGTGAAACACAGTTACCTATCACAAGATCCTACAGATGCCCTTCCATGCACACCTCCTCATACACCCGTTGGCCAAGGGCTTCATGGTCCATGGCCCAGCAGCTTTGATGGTGTCACGTTCCTCCAGCATCACCTCAGCCCTTTGCTTCCTCAACGCTCACCAGGTAGCAGCAGATTTCTCTCATTCCAGCAGCAACTTGGAGCATGACAGTAGCAGGGACCTTTGACATGCTTTGGACCTCCAAGGTTAGAAAGTCTGAGGTACTGACAGACCTCCTTAACCACAAATCAACTGTTTTATATTCTCCTTTGGCATTTCTGGTTGTTTTTCTCCTGCTTTAAGCGGCGGCTGAGCATGAATGGGAAGAGCTCTGTAAGGACAGCTCTCCCTCCCTTCGCTATGTAAAGCTTCCCCCTTCAGAAATTTTCCGTAACTACCAAGTTTTAGTACCTTCTGAAGGAAACTGCATTCATCACAGTTCAGAAGGGACCTTTTGGCCTAATCCCCACTAGAAAAACTGCCACACTGATCCTCCCATCTCACAATTAACAGTGACAGAGACTTCGCTATACCGGGCAATGCGGTGCTGCTATGACAACAGGAACGGGAGACTCGTCAAGGGTCTCATCGAGAGGGATAACGAGCAATCATGGCTCACAGAGAAAGCAGAAATCAATGAGAGCTGTTGATATCACAACATTTTGCTGGATTGGGCCAGGTATTCGGTGAGCTTTGAAAGGTTGACTTGCATTGTTATGGCATGATCGCCGTGAGTACAACTTCTGAGGACAGGCAGATTCCTGGGGAGTAGAGATGAATATTCATGAAGGAACTCAGTTTGGGAGAGGAAATGAATCAAGTGTGACAAATGCCGCCTATTAGGAAAAGAGGGTGGCGTCTATTTTTAGTGGAGTTAAGCAAACATTAAAGCTCACTCTCTAAGAACTCCAAATAATACCACTCTCTGGCTCTGCCTCTCCATCGCCAGATAAGAATTCAGCAGCACGTTGTCACCAGCCAAAACCTGCTCGCCTGAACAGAAGTTTTCCGATTTAGCCCCCGTATGTGTTTTATAAAAATAAAAGTTTTAATCTCTAATCTGCATAGGAAGATGTGACAGTTTCCACCAGGATTTATTTTTTTCCCCCTCTCCAGAATCATAAGGCTTGAAGGAACCTTTTTAAGACGGAAGAAAATGCTGCATTCAAATCTCCTAAAAGAGCACTCACGCGGAGCTGTAATCACTTCAGATGCACAGAATTATCAGGAGGAGAAAATTCATCTCACTTAGAATCAAGACCCAATTTGAAGCAGAAAGGAAGAGGCTTGGTTTGCTGCCGTGCCAAGCACTCAGACTTTTCACTGAAGTCAAAGAAGCTACAGCTGCTCTGAGCCATTGAAAATCATGCCCAGAATCTCTAGTGAAACTTGTTTGCAGAGATGGCAGCAGGCTGATAAAGATGTTGACTATTCCAAATAGGCCCACGTTATTTTATATTTTTAGAGATACTTAGCCTGCCTATTATTATTATTATTAAGCAGAGGTGGAGTATTTACTGCCTTCTTCTCAGAAATCTGTAAAAATGCTGCCTTTCAGCAGGCTCCACTTTTCTTCTGGTGAACATTAAAGAGTTTCCTTCTTTTACTTTTCAGGCTTATAAAACGTCCAATTAAATAAGACAACAGAGAGAGAATATTGCCTAATAAAAAAAACATGATCCCCACAAAGCTATTTGAGAGACCTTGATCCCATAACCTAAGGTGCTTTCAAGCCAAGATTAAGACCAGAGCATTTGGAGGGGTCTTTCCAGGGTTGTCCTATCAGTGAGCACTCAGAAGACCCCTGAGCAAGGGGAGGGCATGAGCCAGGGATGAAGGACCCTCGCAGCAAACTCTCTCCAGGCTCAGTCCAGGCGCTGCTGGCTCAGCTGGTTCCTGCGCGCTCCCCTGCCACACACCAAGGGCCAACTCTTCAAGTCAAATGCCCCATTTCTTACCAACTCCTCAACCTGCAACACCACGCAGCTTCTGTCACCTCTCCCGTAGAGCTTCAAACACGGTCTTAAAGATGGCTTACAAAGAAGCAGCCCTGAAATTGGACATGTCAATTATTTATTATTGATACCTGTCTTTGGCACCAATCAGGCTGAGTGAAGATCAACGGCAGAAAGACACAGTCTCTCCCAGAGCAGCCAAACCCTGAGAAATGATCTGTGACTTTGGGATCAGAGGTGGTGTCTCCCTCTGAGGCTCCCGCCCTGGCCTTTCCCTCCTGATCAAGTGCCCCCATGGTTCCCCCTCGGCTTTCAGGTTATGAGCTCCCCTTTCATCTACAGGGGAAGATGCCCACCATTAACGAAGCGTGACTCATTACTGGGTGCACTGGGGTAACCTGCATCCCCAGCACAGCACACGTGCCTGGGTCCCCACCAGGACAACAGCCAGCATGCGGAGCTCACCGTACATCACCTCCCCGGTGCTTTACAGTGTCATTTGTTAGTAAAGCTGGGCCCATTGTCCTTTAGCGAGCACATCTCCGTCCCTCATTGCACTGGCCCTCAGCAACTGTTGCCATGGTTATTCCATTTGAGAGCTTTTCATCAAGATGATGCTGCAACTGCTGAATTGTCTCTTGCAAGAGTTATTTAGGAATAACTAGTTAGTAAGTAGGAATAACGGGTTCAGACTGCCCACAGAAGCCAGCGATCCCAATTATTTTTACTTTGATCCTGCCTTCTTTCTGGTCTCTGCCAGGTTCAGGTTTAAAGTGGGAGTTAGAGATAAGCAAAAGAGAAGGAACGCTTCCTGAAGGGAAAGGCACTTGGCTCTGCCAGGAGATTAAAGGTCTCTCTTCATACAAAGCCTCTGCTTTTCAATCAATCGTAAATAGGCCATAACAAGGCACAGCAATCAACCAGGAAACATATATCCTTACCTGTCGGGTTCAGGAGGAGAAAGGAGACATATTTTCCAGTTCCATCATGTTAATTGTTAATCAAGATGTTATGGACACAGCCCAAAATCCGTTCACCAGTCGAGGGGAGTAACTGATGTCCCAGTGCTCTCCTCCTGCAAGGCACGGGGCTGTGCCTGCCCCAGCCGCGAGAGCGGCTCTCCCGGCAGGCTCCAGCCCACAGCTCTGCTGGGGCTGCCAGCGGTTCATGTCGAGAGGCGGCCGCATTTCAGACCCACTTTGAGCATCACAAAGCGAATGAATAAAGCCTGCTCCGGAAAGCCAAGGCCGTTTTGTTTAGCTCTCATTTAAAGTTCTGAAGAGTGACTGGGTAATGATGGAGCTGGTTTCCCCCTGCAGATCGGGTCCCACAGCGCAGTCCGTTAGGTTTTTAACAACATAAATGCCTTTTCCTGCTCTGAGTTATCCCTGGCACGGGTTTTGGGTAGGGAGGCGCATACTGCAGGACCTGAAGAACAGTTCAGCTAAAGAAGAGCCACGTGGAGCCTGCTGCAGCCTGTGCATCCACCGGCACCAGTCCTTCCCAAATCCCAGCCTGTTACAGCAAAGGAGGCTGCCCAAGGCACCGGAACCTTCCCCACAGAGGGATCCAAAAGAGGAAAGAAGACCTCAGCTTCATTCACAGGAATGAACCCAAGGGCAAGAAAAACATATTAGATGTAAGCCAAGCAACTCTCACACCTGGAGCCCGACAAACATGCTGTGCTGCGCCATGGAGACACCCAGCAGAGCCACAGCACTAGGTTTTAAAAGGGTGTTTGCCCAGTAGCAACTGTTAGGGACACCCCCTACCAGGGGACTCAGACGCCGAAACCGGAGCCACCAGCCTGGTGCAAGCCCTGCTCCCCCAGGGCTGAGTTCACCTCCTTGTACTGGCAAGGCAATACGTGGCCGGCAGAGAGCTGCAGCCCTCCACAGTGCTCCAGCGAGCACACCACCGCACTGCTCGGCGACCACCCACGAGCAATGAGCTCTTTCTTGTAAATAGACTCTACTTTCCTAACAGCCACACGCCGAAGACGAAGAACTGAATTTGGATGATGTGATGCCCAGAGAGATCGCGATTCAGCCTTTCCCGAGTTACCAAAAGAGACTGAAGACGACTTCACTTATTCTAGCTGAAGTAGCTGGATTTGAAGAAATTAAATTTGTCAGTTCATTAGTGTGTAACATAAGAATGAAAAATGCATTTCTAATTCCTGATCTGCTAATCCACAATCCGCTGATGTGCAATCCCCAGAGTCCCCAGGGAAAGAAAAGAAAATCCACAGCAGCCTTGCAGTATTTCTCCAAGATTTCCTGGGCAGGTCCTGCAGAAAGAGCTCACACTATGGAGCCTTCCTCCCTTTACAAAACACACCTCAACAAATTTGCTGCCATGCTAGGGGGTATCAGAAATAATAAAAATCAAATTACACTTGTCAGAATAAGCGAACAAGAGATGTTTTGTGAGGTGCTGGGCATGATGCTTCATGTGTTTGCTCAGCTCCCCATTGATCAGCTCATTTGTAGCAGCCCTCCCACTCATTAGGACAATTAGCAAGATCCAAGTCACATTCTTATCTCGGAAGTGCTGCTACTGCACTGCAGGAAGGGGTGCTGGTGCTTGTGAAAAGACTGTCCTGGCTGGACCTAGGAGATATGTCCCTCTGTACCTTCTTCCCAGCTGACGGGCACCTGTGGACGCTGCTCCTCATCCATTTTGCCCCAGGAAGATGGGTTCAACATACCCCTGCTCTCAGGGTATGGCAAGGGTGCAGGGAGTGCAGACCTGCCAAGCACACTCACAGTCATGGGCCTCTGGGCCACTTTGCATACCTTAAACGATGATGTCCATAGGGAACATCAACTTTCTACACCAAATCCTTCTTTAAATTATTTTAGACCCCTCTGCCTCATTCAGCTAGCTAAAGTGGAGGCACCCACAATCCTCTCTTTGGCAAGTGTGCCCCATGTCAGCATAATCCCGTGTACAGAAGGAAGATCAGCGGTGAGCACTGAGCCAGTGGGGTGGGAAATTAGGCCATTTCCTGGGGAATACCACCATTGCACTTAACCCTTTGTACCCTCTCCAAACACACATGCTGACATAACTCCATAACTGACCTGTATTTGCCTTTGCAAAGCAACTCTGCCTTCACTTGTTGCTTCTCCCCAACTCAACAGCTGCTCAGAACTTGCAGACCATGCAAGCGTGGTCATGGTCTGAGATGTAAAGCCAGTTTGCATGGGAAAGACTTGCTCCCAAAGCACGATGGAGAGATGTCCTTTCTGCAACATCTCTTCTTTCTCCTTTCTAGCACTACGTTAGAAATGACATAAAGGTCTGTGGCTACAGACTCCAGAAACATCCAGTAATCACAGAATCACAGAATGGTTTGGGTTGGAAGGGACCTTAAAGATCACCTAGTTCCAACCCCCCTGCCATGGGCAGGGACACCTTCCACTAGACCAGGTTGCTCAAAGCCCCATCCAGCCTGGCCTGCAACACTGCCAGGGATGGGGCATCCACAACCTCTCTGGGCAAGATGTTCCAGTGCCTTGCCACCCTCACAGTAAAGAACTTCTTCCTTACATCTAACCTAAATCTACCTGCTTTCAGTTTAAAGCCATTACCCCCTGTTCTATCACTACATGCCCTTGTACAAAGTCTCCCCAGCTTTCTTATAGGCCCCCTTTAGGTTCTGAAGGCTGCTATAAGGTCTCCCCAGAGCCTTCTCTTCTCCAGGCTGAACAACCCCAACTCTCTCAGCCTGTCTTCATAGGAGAGGTGCTCCAGCCCTCTGATCATCTTCGGGGCCCTCCTCTGGACTTGCTTCAACAGGTCCATGTCCTTCTTATGCTGGAGCCCCCAGAGCTGAACACAGTACTGCAGGTGGGGGTCTCACAAGAGCGGAGTAGAGGGGCAGAATCACCTCCCTCGACCTGCTGGTTACGCTTCTTTTGATGCAGCCCAGGATACAGTTGGCTTTCTGGGCTGCAAATGCACATTGCCGGGTCCTGTCTAGCTTCTCATCAACCAGCATCCCCAAGTCCTTCTCCTCAGGGCTGCTCTCAATGCCAAAGCCAGTGCAGATAACACCACCTAGTATTTCTCCACTACTCCTGTTCGAGGGGCAGGTCTGTCCCTCATATCTCACAGGCAAGGATGTGAAACCACAGCCCCCAAGGAAATTCCTCAGGTCACACGTGGAACAGGAGCCTGAACTCACTACCCACACCCACCACTTCCACACCTCCACATGCCCATTCCCAAGTTTTTTGGAGCATGCCTCAAAACGCTCCCCTCCTCCCAGCTCTGCTCTCCATCGTGGCAGTCACAAGAGCCATCGTGCACAGCTGCGGGAAGCTCGAGGACAGAAATAGCAGCTCATTACTAAAGCACGTCATCACACGCCAAGGACCCCGATACACCCTTCGATCCTCTCCCTGTCACCCCAACCTGCACACCCCTTTCACCGCTCCACCAGTCGGTCCTCCCCGTGCCCTCCTCCAGCAACAGGTCCCACCTGGAAGGGAACAACCCAGGGCTGACTGTACCAAGTGACGCCTGTATTTCTCCTGCCGAGCTCCTCAGCCTGTGCTCATGGAGGTTCACGCCAGCTGAATTCATCTCCAGATGCTGACGGGGTAGGACCAAGTCCTGACTCCATTCCACTCTTGAAGGTTTCAATTAATCATACAGCCAATTCCATTTTGGGCTCCATCTGTCTTTATTCCTTCAGGGACTAATAATGCCTCACCGTGTGTTTTCACACACTAGCTGAACTGAAATTAAGACAGATTTCAATATGAAGTGCCTGAGAAGAAAATGCATTTTTTTAAAAAGAAAATTTCAGTCGTTACCATTCTCAGCTTAGAAAAAGATCTTGTTAAGTAAAAGCAGCAGGGTATTAATTTGGAAAACAACTCAGGTGAATTCCTGCTCATTGCAAGACATGCAAACACACTAAAATCATATTTATGGGCTTTTATGGCAGAGTATGTATGGAAATGTAACACAATCTGCCTCTAAAGGGAGGTGAGGAACACGCAGAGGGAGATCGGAAACGCTCATGTGTGCAGCTGCCAACCAAAGGGGTTCTGGCAGCAGACACCTTGCTGCACCAGGCACGGACCAGGATCCAGAACCCCCTCTCAACCCTCTCCATTGCGCTAATAGATAAAAAAACCAAGAACCCTTGTGGTTCATCACGTATGGCAGGTTTTAGCTCCTTAAGGCTTAGGGAAACCTCATTTGCATGTTACCATACCGTTACCACCCTGGGCTTTTTGTTCCTACCTCTGCAAAATCCAGCCACAGGGGCTTTCCAACCAGCCAGGCCTGCACGTCCACTTTAATAAGGCAATTCCTGTGTTGATCTGGTGGTTTATACAAAGCAACAGCCCTAATTATTGATCTCGGCAGATGGACCTGAGGATTAATGCCCTGTCCCTTGAAACAGCCACCGCAGGGCTGTGCCCATCGTCTCCCGGCTGTCGGTCCAGCAGCACCAACGCATTCACTCACTCCTCACCCACGCAAAGACACGGTCCCACTTGGGTGACAGCCAGGACTGACGCAGGCAGGGAGGCTCAAAGCACAGGCCAGCTCCAGGATGATTAACAGAAGGGAACAGGTACGGCTGGGCAACAGGAGAGAATAACTGAGAGTCATGAATGTGGAGAGAAGCATGACAGGACATTTACCATGAGCCATATATCGCTTGGGCTCCAGCTAACACCATCTGACTGCGGGAAGAGTCCTTCTTTTCCTTCCCCTGTTTTCAGGGCATTCAGAAAAAAAAGGAGAGACAGTCTGGAAAGGATGGTTACAAGAAATTATACGATGAGCTGCACGTTAAATTCATAAGAGACAAAACCAGAGAGAATCTGTGAGAACTGAAGTGCGCTGGAGGGACAACTAGACGCTTCTGATGGAAGCAAAGACGCAATCCTTTGATGGTTGCCTTCTGGAACTGGCTGCAGTACCTTGGAAACTCATTAAATGCAGCAGAAAGGACAAGTGACACGCATCTCTTGATGCTCTGAGCAGCAAATTAGTTTTCAAATCTATTCAGAGCTCATGCAGTGCCGTCAAGGGGCTAAGACTCAGTGGGAAGTAGCTGCGATAGTGTTTCTCCATCTTGTGTGATGACTCCAAGCCGCCCCGCAGGGAGGGGGCTGCCCACTGGTCCAGCTCCCTGGAGACGTCTTGTGGCCAGACAGCTGCCCTGACCAGCAGGGCTCAGAGGTCTGCACAGCTTCTCCGACAGCCAAGCCATTGAGTCATCCCCTTCCAAAACATGCCAGGCAGCTCTGAGGGCCTCTGATGGACGTCTCCTTTTAAGCAGAAATAGGATCACCTAAAATAAAGAGATCAAAATCCAGCTCACAAGAAGACACAGAATGTCAGCACCTGAGGGAAGGGCAAGTAGTCAGCAGTGATGATGAGTTTCTTCAGAAAGAGCTAATTTCCAGTAAGCTGTTGTTTTCTCTCTCTGCAGAACATCACCCAGTTCAAACACTTGGAGAGCCTTAAAGGGGCTGAGGTTGGCAGCAGTCTGGTGGAAGACCTGAGGAACTGTCTTTGTGGATGAATAATCAACTGTTTCAGTGAAACTTAAAGCACATGACTAGACAGATGAGAAAAAACTTAGCAAAACACTGCATCGGGAGAACAGGTAGGCTGGAAGATGCCAACCTGGGAACAAGGTCCCTTGCTGGGACTTGATCCCTCTCCAATCAGGACAGGCAAAGGCCAGTCTTAGATGCCACGAAAGCCTGCGGGCGTTGGCTCGTGTTATTTTGCCTCCTGTGCAAGCTCTGGGCCCAGCAGCTCTGCCTGACACTCCTCAGCACAAGGGGAAGAGAGGTGGAGCAACAGAGGGCCGATAAGTAAATATGGCTAAATTCAGAAAACAGCCCACGAGAGCCAAGGGCAGCCCCCAAGACTCCTCCAAAAGCCCAATTCTGCCACTACCATTCAGACTGCAAACCTGGCTGGATCTGCCTTTGCATGCTCACAGCGTACAGCCTGCCAGCAATTAAATACAACAAAAGCTGCAATCAGGAAAGGGGTAGGAGGGTGCACACAGCAGGACCTACAAAGGAAGAGATGGGATCTGTATCCTCCTATACAAGCTCAGACAATACCCGTAATCGTAATCGCTGGGTCAGTTCTGTCCACCCCAAACCCTGCTGGGAGCAGGTACGTAATTGAGGCTGGATCCTGCATTTCCTGCTCTCACTGTTCGTCTTCCTCCCATTCTTCACTTCTTTGTTCTATTCAATGCACTTTTTCAACCTCCCTTCTGAAACACATTAACAACGGGCTGCTACAGCCTCCTGTACACCGTGATTAAAGAGCAGACGCAGATGCCTCTTCTTTGTGGAGCATTTTGCACCTATTACTTGGAGTGAATGCGAAGAACACGCAACATGGGAAAGTCACAGCAGGTCAGGAAAATAATGTAGGTGGTTAGGCAGGCAAATCTTTGAAGCTTGTGAAGCCATTAGCTGAGTGCACAGGCTACAGTAAAAAGGATAAACAGAGAACATGGATGATGAATAAATAGTGGCTGAAGAGACAGAAGAACACACATTGCGTCCAGTGACAAAACCAGGTCTACGCTGAGAAACAGCAAGTTTGGGCTGGTTTTTTTTGCAGAAAGTGATTAGATAACCAGTCCGAATGCATATTTTAAATGGAAACCACCACAAAACCTCAAATGCTTTAGTGGAGAGTATTTACTAAATGAGAAGAGGCAGAAACAACGTGTTTTATGTAACGCATGGCCTGGCTGCAGGTTGTGTCACCAACCTCCCTGCTAAAGAGAGGGTGCTGCTGAGCACCCCCCGGAGTGGCCTCCCAGTGCTCCTGTCCCTGCCACGTCCCCTGGCAGCACCAGCTCTTCTGCAGGGCTGTGTTTTCAGGGCAGGCCACCTCACACGGGTCTTAGAACAGCGAGCAGCAGGGGACCGGCGAGACCCTGCGCAGCTCTGGGAGCGCTCATCTCTGTGTGAAGGACACGCGAGGCAGAGACCACCTGCATCGGCAAGACTGAGCCCTGTGATAACTGATAAAATGCAACAGTATCTGGTGCTGGGGGGAAGCCATGCAGGTTTGCTCGCTGCTGAAGTACGATGTGAGGCCAAACACTCCAATTTCAGCAGTCTGCATCCTCACTGCTTAACCTCTCTGTCCTCCTCTCTCCTCCTCTCTTGCACCACAGCCCAACCCAGACTCCCTGGGTGGGGTAACTCACTCCAGAATTCCCACATTTGACAGAAGTGACAACGTCCTCAGCCTAAAACCAGTCCCACAGGGTGAGGCTAAGAAGTCCATCCCATCTTGTCAACTATCCAGCAGTTGCAGGCACCTAAGGAAAACATACCTGGCACGGGATGAGCACCCAACCCTGAGCTGCGGCACCCTGCCAGCTTACAGATGCCAGAATCTCCCCAACATTTAAATTACCAAAGCAGTTATGAAAACAAAACCAGAAGCAAACCTTGGATTCTAGATTTTTCTTGCGGGGTCTGCTCTCCCTGTCTTCCTGAAAGCACAGGGATGGCAGTTTACTATTTAATTGTTCATTACACTTTCTTGTTAGATTTCAGATGCTGAAAAATGTTTAGGGATTTATTCTTCTGTGTAATTAACCATAACGATGAAACACAGTTTTATACCGCACTGCAGTTTTTGTTAAGGTTATTCATAATGGGGAAAGGCTAAATAGGTTGAGTTCATTATTGTTACAGAAAAAAAATGAGGTGACCCAATCAAATTAATTTGAAATTAAGTGCAGTGAGGCTGATAACTCCACACAAGTCAGGAGTTCAAATAAAAATAGAAGAGACAATCTACAAAGCAAGAAATTACAAGCGGGCAGGGAGTCAAGCTGGAATTACTGCAACTGGGAGGTGGAAAACACACGTCATTGGCAAACAGGGCCACTGAAAAAAACGGTGAAAATGGATGAAAAGATGGGCAAAGATTGTAAGACGTAAAAGGAGAAGCTGGAGGAGGAAGGGATGAACATGAAGATGGATTTGAAATAAATGGGTAGGGACAGTGCTTGTTAAGCTAACTAGATTTATTTCTCTGCCCAGAAATTCTTATGTCCTTACAAGACAGCATTGAAGCAAGGTCTTTAATTTTACTTTTCCTGGCTTTATTACTTGGGCCTTAAAGTTATTTAACAGCAGTGAGCATCAACCAGTTTCATTGCAAAGCTGGACTTAATTCAAAATCGTTAAATCTGGTGGAAGCATTTTCCTCTTGACAAAGACATCCTGAAGAAGCTGGTGCTTCTCTGACAAAACATGGAAGTTGTGCACCCTAGGAGAATGGACACCACTGAAATACCGATGGATAGAGCAGGGACAGGGAGACAGCATTCCCCCATCCCTCCTCCCGATGAAAAGAAGAGAAAGCAGAACCAAAAACAGCCAGACATCACGACGCTGAGCACTATTCAGACACCCCAGCACAGTACTGTGCAGGGAGGCAAGGGAGCCCATCGCTCTGGGCTTTTCTTTTATGCTTATCTTGAAAAGCAGATACGTGTGTTATGGTGCTCTGCTTTGCCAAAATGGTGCAAGCTCTAAACAAGCCTCAGAGCTGGGTAACATGAATAATGGTGACTGGGATGTTCATGATGCACACTGTCATAGTTACAGGGGTTTAATCTCATGAGAAGTGGTTAAGACAAGCAATACCCTGGTGCAAGCCATCTCTAGGAAACTCTTGAGTGCTGCTACAAGGTGATGCTCGAGTTATTACCTGTGATGAGTTTACTCCCGAGTCTTTACCAAGACCTGTAACATTTGTTTTATCACTCAGGGCCAAAAGAGGGAACAGCGAGATCCCAGTAGTGCTGGGCTTGTTGGAAGAGGCTGTGCTGAGGACCGCTCTGTGTCCTGCTAGGACACGTGGCAAATGCAAGCTTGGACCATCAGTTTGAAATCCTGTCCCCGGCTACCTAGTTTGAACAGCACATGGGTTTTTAAAGGACTGGCCAAAACACCACAAATGTCTCAATGCAGCTGCACAAGCGACTTTCCTCCTGGCTCCCCAATTTGGCCATGCCAAAATCTCACCTTTTATGCTTTCTGCCCTCTCCCCATGAAATACAAACTGCTTCCCTTTGCCTTGAAGGTCCCACGGCTTAGTTTCTCTCCATCCTCACCTCTAATTCACCCCTAAGCATACAGGGAGCATTTGGGATAAAGATTCAAGAATGCATTCAACATAAATTATTATTCCCCTTCTAAACGGATTACAAAAGTCCTTTTATTACAAAATATTAAAATGTTCTAATTATTGGTGTGGAAAAACGTTTCCTGGAGGTAAAGTTTTTAAAAATTGAGGTTTTAATCACAAGCATAATCCTTTCTGGCTAATGTTTCCAGTCTTGTGAAACATCTAGATACAAATTGCACAGAGGCCTGGCTGCGCTACGAACAAAGGAAGATGCTGCCTGTAAATAGCTCAGAGGACATCAGAAGACACTTCTCTCATCAGCAATCTTTTTTAGCTTAATATAGCTCCTCTTTGCATAAAACATTGACATTTTTGCAATGTTTGGACCCAATGGTGCGAATGCTGATTGTCATCCGAAGATACTAGAGTGTACCTTCAAAAATATGCAAGAACATTTTACAGACAGTAGTTTTACTTGCCTCCAAAATGCTGTATCTTAATATTTCATACTTATATATATTTAAATGTTAATACCACTGGATAAACCCTAACATGCTTTTATGCTAATGCAATCACTGAAAATCCAGATAATGTTGTGTATTGGCATATACTGTTAGTGAATTATGGATACCTAAATGTACAATCCCACATGCCTAGCAATTATTTTTGTTAGTGAATTTAACTTTTATTTGCAATCAGAGCACTTGAGGATTGTTCAAATGAAGTTTACTTTTGCAAACTGCTGAATAGAAAACATTTTGTTAAAGGTTTAAAAACAGTAAGACTGTGATGAGGTTTTAGAGTTGCAATAAGGGCACTGCTCAGAAAACTCTACCAGATGGAATGATGTTTGATTTGGTCACAGACTCAGTGATTAAAACCCAAATGCCTAAAATGAAGGACATATAAGAGAAACAAGAGCTGAAATCTTGATTTCTTCCATATCGGGTCACCCTCTTCTATGGCAGAGGCTCACAGATAGGGGCAGACGGATGCCGGGAGGACAGCATCCATGCAGGCAGCACCCTGGCAGCTAGACCCTGGGACCCTTTGTCTTGAGGACCAAACTCTGCTGTGCTAAGGCTGCTTCTCAAGTCCAGTTTAACCCAAATAAACAGGAGCGGTACCAGAAGGGAGAAATCCTGAGCTGCCCCTGCTGTGCCTTCTCCACCTCCTCTTTCTCCTCCTACTGCCTTTGCTGATCCAATGTCTTGGCCAGCCACCTGGCCCATTGGCTCAAGATGTAGATCCACTTGAAAACTCTTTTATCCCAAACCAGATTTCAGCATAGCCAGACCTCTGAGATGGGTCCCAGCTGGACTGTGTGCAGGCAAGACCTGGGTGATGCAGCTGGTTGCTCCATCCCTTACCTGCTTCACTACCTGATCAGTGTTAAGAACAACAAAAATCTGGAGGAGACCTGGGTATTTTTAAGAGTTGAAAAAGTTCTGGATGTGACCCAAGCACGTCTGAGACCGCTCTGTGTCCAGTGGTTTTCTCCTGCATAAAACAACTTGCCTACAGACAACGCCAAACTCCCTCTTCCAGATTCAGCTGTGCCAGGAGTTAACGACCTCCCAGTCTGGGCCAAGGAACTGCTATGATCATGCCCCGATTTTCCTCTGGGAAGGTTTGCCTGGCTTGAAACCGCTGGCCTAAGCCAACCTGGCTGAAGAGACCTGGGAGGTGGCCACAGACCCATTTGGTGAGCAGCGGACCATCGCCTCTTGCCCAGGCACGGCTCAGCATCCAGCGTACGATCCGATACCAGCCCCAGGCACACGAGTACACATCAGATTGTGCCCCTACAGCACAGTGAGCTGTGACACCTCTGGGCATTTACCGGAAAGTCCTACCACCTAACTGAGGCCCCTAGGAACGACATGAGTGAAGGAAATAAAAAACAACCCCTCAGAAAAACACAGACATCAGAAAACGCTTGGTGTGAAGTACTTGAAATGCCCGCGGCAGTTTAAATGGAGCACGGAGTAAGCTGAGAAAATGTACGAACAAACAAATTAAGCAGATAGCACAAAGCAGACGAGTTGGCATGTAGATGTCTATTGAGAAAGCTTAAGCATAGCAAGGGGAAAAAAAAGCAAACCCAACATCCAGGCATAATACTCCTCGCATTTTGGAACTGAGCTCTCAGACAATACATCATCCAAACCACTCAAAATTACCATCTGTCAGAACGTTGTTTAAACAAAAAAAGGTCTAAAAGTTTCCAAAGCAGTGTTTTAACATTGTCATGTTAGAAAAGAGATTGTTTCTGTCCAAAGAAAGGCATTTGCAATTAATTGAGGAATATTATATAAAACCACCAGTTTCGTGGCCATTGCTACACACTCATGAGACAATTAATTTCTTGAGTCTTGATCATGTCACATTAGCTAAATCAGGAAAGAAGCGATTTAATAGCCCTGGTCATTTTGCAGGTTACCTGCAAATGTTCCCAAAGCCTCTACACGATTTTCTCTTTATGAAACGTATCATTAAGAGTCTACATGCTATTAAAGAACCTCAGGAAACAATTGCAATATTGCTTCAAACATTAAGATGCACCAGAATATGAAGAGTGGGTCTGTGTCTCTGATGTGAAAGAGCACATCTTGTGATCAATAAGTCCAACTCTGTTTCAAAATATAAGCTGGATCCTTTCCTGGTGTAAATCTGGGAACCTGCTGCTGTCCACGAGGCCGCATTACTTCACACATACTGAGGTCCAGCTGCATCGCATACAAGATTGCAAAAGAAATGCAGATTTGTAGACAATATATTAGACTAAGTGATAAATAGTTTATAATGGTGAGGAAGATGACTGTATTTTTAGGCATAGAAATATGCAGATATAACACTCCTGACTTTCATTCTCCACTCTGCACTTCTGACCTTGATGTTTGGGTCCATCCAATGCATTTCTAAAGTCTCTGCACATGTGAACATGCAACACACACACCCTAAAGCCCCAAAACCCGTAAACCAAAAAGGGCACCGATAAAACCCATTGAGCCCACACAGTACCACCTGTAGCACTACATGTTATGCCCTAGCATGAGGCCAGCTGGGCTCCTTTGGGCAACAGCCACCTTCCCATGAACCACAAACATCCTTCAGACCAGTCTCTTCTTGATTCTGCCTGCTGACCCCATTCCTAACCCCATGTCTAACTGACAGCCCTTTGATTATGCCTGTGGGTCAGAGGCACATGCCCATGGGGCTAAAAACCCCCTCCAAAGACCACGCTTGTATTTCTGAAATCAGCATCTCATTATCCTAAAGCAGCCTGGGAGCAAGGAGAAGGAGGAAGAAAGGTTCTCCCTGGGGTGCTCACAACCGCACCATCCTTGAGATCTCCCCCCTGAGAGGGCTGCCAAGGGGAGAGGAGGGGAGGCAGAATTATTCCCCTTGGACTTTGTAAAAACAAGGAGCCCAGGAAAATCAAGAAACAATCAGAGCTTCCACACCAAATTAGCTCTAGCTAAGCCTAACAAGCAGGATGAGGACGCACCGAGGAGAAGACCAGGGTAGGTGGTGTTGCAAGGAAAAGGCTAGGCAGCGGAGAAGGCAATTTGGTGTGTTGCAGGACGAGAGAAGCTTTCAGCTCCTGCTATTAGGAATAAATCAAGAGAGATGAAGAGAAGCACGGAGCCTGCCTGGTCTCCCGAGGTTTTCACCCTCCCACTCAAGGTGGCACAGAGCTCACCTGGACAGCGCAGCTCCCAGGACGAAGGCAGCATGCTCCTTCAGTGTGGCCTCGGTGCTGTTCAGCCCATCAATCACAAGCTGGAGTCCACCCATGGAGAGGAAGTCCTTAGCGTTGTCCACCTGGGAGAAAGCAGCTCCCCATCAGTACAAAACCCCCAGCCAGATTCCACTCAACAACTCTTCAAGAACACCTTGCTTCAGAAAGCACAGCATCTCCTCCCTCCCAGTCTAACCAGCACTGAATTTTAAAAGCAATTAAAAATTAAGAGGGAATGACTGTGGCTCAAATTTTGTACAATACTGCTTGCGAGCAGTGGATGTCCTGGTTGCAGAAGCACAGTCTACTGACAGATGGCTATTACTACATGCAGAAGGCATCACTGAAAACTCAAATACTTTGATTAGCTATCAAAACTATTCTTCACGCGTATTTCAGTAATTCAGGTGATGTTAAAAATTCGGTAAATCCAATGATGTCAAAAAACCCAGTTCTTTGCTCTCTCACCTAAGCAGGCCTTTACTGGAAACCCAGGGAATTGTATGTTCTGCAAATGCAATTAATTAATTGATGCTCTAATTGTAGCACCAGGAGTTAGGAACGTTTAAGAACCTGTCAGCAGCAGGTACATGGGCAGCATCACCTCTACTCGCAGCGAGGCGCATGGGGAGGTCTGGGTATTCTTCATGAGTACCATCAACAATTTCATGCAGACATGAAAAAAAAAAGCCAGTCCCTGCTTGGAAGGGTCAGACAGGACCTTCCCCTTGGGACAGCCTGAGCAGTGATTTTTCTAAAGCGGACAATATTGGATACTGCCGGTAGGGAAAAGTTTAAACGTTAGTAGGGATTCATCCATCTTTGACTTTAACCAGACTTGGGGCTAACCAGGCACAAATCACAGTGGGCATCTGTTCTTGGAGAGGAGATTAGAAAAGGGCTCCGAGTGGCTCGCAAGCAAAATTTAAAGAAACAGTGCAAAGTGCTTCAAGTACAAAATTCAGTCCAAAGTCAAATTAATGCACTTTGGTTTTCAAGGATTTTTTTTTTGCAGTTTAAAAGGGAATCTGATGAATGCTCAGAACTGCATGTGCAAAAAAATTCAGTTTTAGAATTTCAATATTTCTCCTCCCTGAAAGACAGGGAGACAACAGTATCTGTTGGCAGATGGAAATAGAACATAAAAACAAGTTATCAGCCAGGCAAACTGACTTCCCCAGCTTTAGCAAGCAGACCCCACCAATGGGGTGGGACAGGACAAACACCGCAAGGTGTGCAGGGTATGTCAGGCTCAGGCACCGTGCTCCAGCCTGAATGCTCTTTTAGTCGACAGTGACTTCATGCTCAGTGTTATTTTTATCTCAACTGTGCACCTCCACCAAAATTGGCCAATAAGTCAGATATTTTAGGTACCCATGAGAATGAAGAAGCTGCTTAGCTTTATGTCCTATGGGTATGTCTTTACCAAAGTAGGATCTGGGGAGCTACAGCTTGTCTCTTCTCCCCAACGGGACAATAGCCACCGCTTGCTGTCCCTCTGCAAAGCCGGTGACAGAAAGCTGATCTCTGCAGGTCTGCTGGGGCTGATTCAGGATTTGCAGCAGCTTTTGTATCCTTTCAGATCCTATTCTTTTCACTGTCCCCATAAACTGGACCTGCCAGACCTCTTACTTTTCTGCAGGACCATCTTTGTCTACAAAGAAATCTATGCAGCAACCCAATTTCAGCTACCAGTGGGTCCTTTTATTGCTCAGCCTCTGTAAAAACTCTGAGGCTGTTTTAACACTGGAATTGGACATTGACTCCTGCTCAAGAGGGAATGCATAGACAGGCAGGAGTTTGCATCCAGCGTCAGTCATGGTAAAACCAACCGTCGTTGTAACCTCATCAGCACCGGAGTCCTTCAGGCCAGCACTAGCGAGACACCTCAACCGCAGAATACAGATTGTGCTGTAAAGCTTATTGTGAACAAGTATTTATTTTTTTTAACTGGAGTCTGTTGTGAGAGCTGCTTCTCTCACTCAGTGTTTTAAAACCAACAAAACCCCCAAACTTAACAACTTGAAGGTATTAACCTCTCTGGGGAGTGGAGGATGCTGTGAGGCAGCAGCTCGCGCCTTGTTTCAGTCCACTGAAATCGGCACAGAAGAAAGCCAAAGATCAAAAGAGCTCTTGAGTAAAGTACACAGGCAAGGTGGGCGAGGAGAGGGATGGGAGAAGAGCAAATATGACAGCAGTTATTCAGGGAGCGGCTTTGAATCGAAGGAGAAAGAAAACAGGGAGGGAAGGCGAGAAGAGAAAATGTTAGAAAATGAGAGCAAGGAAAAGCAGCATGTCAACCGTACGCAACGGAGTGGAAATTAGCGGTGAGAAATGGTGTAGCATGTCAGAGGAGGGGAGAGGGAAAGATAAGGAGAGTAAATAATTGAGAGAAAGAGCCTGCAACGCATGAGAACGGGTCTTGGCTCCGCACACTGCTGTGCAAGCACCGTGAATTCTGTTTATAAATGAGTTATGCTCTGGCCTCTTCACATTTGCATTTGGTTTCTATGCATTACAGATAACCTAGCAAGCCAAACCTTCCTGCTCTTTCTCCAAGATGGGCTCCCAAACATGCCAAGTTGAATCCTGACTGATGAGAAGCAAACCAGAGCTGGCAACAAAAAGCTGAGCAAACACAGAGCCCTTGGGCTGACTCTTCAAGAGCAGGAGAGAGCATCTCTCCCCCGGCTCAGCACCGGCCATGGCTTCCCTTCCGCTCCCTCGCAGCAAGTTCAGAGGCACGTGCTGCTTCACATCCCAGTGCTCCAGGATGCTCATGACCACGCCACAGAGCAGAGAGAATCCTTTGCTTGCAAACCCTACAGGGCATGGCATTTTCCATTCGACAGAGCATTTGGTGCCCCGGAGGCAGCAGCAGCAGGACGCCTGGAAGCTGAACGATTATCAAAAGCCATGGCACATTACCATTCAGATGGATTCTGGGGAAAGAGGGAGTAGCAGAGCCGTCACTGGTCCCACACGTGGGTGCATGCTGCCCTGGGCCACCCACACCTGCAAGGATCCCTGTCCTCCAGTGGCACGGCTGTGGCTCACCACGGAGGACTCCTGACAAGTTCAGCCCTTCCAGGGTTATGCGGCACAAGCGTATTTGGCTGCTATTCAGTAATTACATTAAGCCAGTGCTGCTAAAGTCAGTACCAAGCAGAGATAATGCTCTGGACGCGTTCAACTGGCTGGAAGAAGAAAGAGGAGGAAAAGCCATGCTGGCTTAGAGACAAGTCATATTTCTTATCAGCTTCCTGCCTGATGAGAAGGTGCTGCCCAGCCATCTGCCCCGACAGCCCGGGCACAGAGCAACGTTGTGATCGATGCACAAAGGAGTCCTCTGTGCTCCCTGCCAGCCTCCCTGCCATTTCCCTCCTTCTGACCCCTTTGATGCTGGATGTGGTTCCCTTTGATGCTCCAGTCCCCGCACAGGGAGTGGGGATTGCTTCCCTGCTCCTCTCGCCTTTTTGAAATTGTTTGCCCTATCCCGTGATGCAAGCAGGTGGGATTTTATGCTGGAATAGTCCAGACTGTTATGCTGGAATCCAAAGCATCCCAGGGTGTTTGGGGGTTGCTTTTTAGCATGCTGGCCTGATACTCCGGCACCCGTAACCAGACAGAATTAGCCCTGAGTATAAATATGAAGCTCTTTGGGCACCCATTGTTCACACTTATTCTCTGAGTCAGACAAATGCCGTCAGTGAAACAAAAGCATTGAGAACAAACAGCAAGGAAGCCTCTGCATGCGTATGACAGAGATTTAGTGTGGAAATTCAAAACAAAGAGCCCTGGAAATAACACTTCTATTAGATGGTACATGGACTCCCTCTCTCAGCAGCACATTCCTTCAGCTACCTCCCTCCAAAACACCATGTTTGGTTTTAAGTGCCATTCCAGTGAAAGGTCTTGCACTGGTATGTCCCAAGAGTTGTCCCATTCACCCTCTGAAATGATAGTCACTGAGAGTGACACTGGAAACTCTCCCAGTCCACTCCAGACTCTCCCAGTCGCTGGGGAGGAAGAAGCCCAGTCCTTTCCCATGAGGCAGAACACAGCCTCGATGCCCAGACACCCACCGAAGCGGCTGCAGCATGGGAAGGCACTAAGCACAAAGGAGGAGAGCAGCATCCCTGCAGCCTGCAACCAACAGGAGGTAAAAATGTGCAAGCTGAAAGCAGAGCAAGAGAGATCAGAGGGAGTGGGGAAAAAAGTGTGAGCATAAACCTGAGGAAGTGAGATTTCAGGAAATATATTCAACCTCACACAGAGCTGATGAGCACGGCTCAGCTGATGCTCAGCAACTTGCCATTCACCTGAGCCTTCAGTCATTGTCACCACCAGCACAGCTGTGAGAGAGGCTCTACATGCCATTTCTTACTCACACCAAGACAAAATACAGGGGTTTGGGTGGCTGCTGTCCTCCCCAGTACAAAGACATTCTCTGCAAATTGATGTAAGGGCACCTACCTGCAACCACAGAGGCTCTCCATGGAAGGAACGAGAAAATAATTATTTTCTTAACAACCACCACTCTACTTACCAAAAAATGGCAGATAAAACCCCTTTTTGTAACATTAAGCATATAAAAGAAGAAAAAGAGAGGGCAAGAAAAAAAGCCTGAGAACAGACAACAAACCAGGCAATGCTAACCCCCAGGAAACTGCTTGCTACTGGCACAAGCAATGATTTATTCAAACTTGGATATAAAATAAGCCTGCAGTAGCCCTCTGCTGTCTGTTATTGTCCCAGGATTATGATAATTAAGCAATTTGTATTACCTGATACCGATAAGAAAAATAAAACCACGTTTATGACACCGTATCCCCTGGATTTTACACGGTAGTTACTAATGCATTTTTGTTACCTGGTGAACATAATATTCAAGATCATAAAGCGCCGCTACTTTTTCATCCAGCGTGGAGGCAGAGCTGTTGAATTTGCTGATTAATTTAACCATAATTTCATAGTCTGTTTCCATCTTCATGTTCAGCTTTTCAAACTCCTCCTTCAGCTGCTCTATGGGCCGAAACTTCTTCCTCACCTCTTCCTCATGGGCCTTGAAAGCAGAAGGAGGAGATCAGATACAAAGGCAGGTGATAAAGAGAGCCAAGAAAGACATAGAAAGAAACCCCAGCCCCAGATTTACAAGGGGAACCCTGGCTGTCTATGCAAACGGATTTACAACTGTGCATCAGAGATGCAGGGGCAGCATTGGAGGGTCCTTCTGAGAAGCCCAGGAACCCGTTATCTGTAAGATACCCACCTTGGGTACCACTAAGCACTCCCCAAGGAGCTGAGCTTGTACCTAGGGCTTTGTACACCATTTCTACATCCTATGTGCCTTCCAAAACACCATCAGGCCCAGAGGCAGGTAGCACTGCTATCCTCCGTTTGCCTGCAAGTGGAAGTTCTCAAGGCCTGACTGCAAAAAGACCCGAGCAACCTCTCCAAATCTCACAGCTGACCCTGCTTGGAGCTGGAGATGGGGCTGAAGACCTCGCGAGGTCCTGTCCAGCCTGAACTGCCCAGTGACTCCAGGCCAGTGACATCAAGGAGATCTCCTTGGACATGTAAGGAAGATGCTTTCATCATCCCAATCACTTAACATGTTTCAGGATGGCTTTATCTCTCGGGGAAATGTATGCACTCACTGTTGGGGACAGAAGCTGTCAGAAAGCAAAGCGGGAGGACCAGCTATAAGATTGGGGGTAGCTGAAGTGCTGTGCCACGGGGCTTGGCCAGGAGATGGCTCGTCCCACAGCACGGACGGTCTTCCTCATACAAACAGCACCCCAAGGGCTGCAATGAACCAAGAGCTGTGGAAAAGCATGTGGTGAGAAGAAAAAGGTTCTGCCAGAGATCTGAGAAAGCCCCAGATCCAGCAGGGACCCATTCTCCAGCATCAGCACTGGTGGCACTGGGACAGGCAGGGACAGAGCCTACTGCTGCAGGGGATGGCGGCTGTGCTGAAGATGGGCTGCCCCAAAAGCAGGAGAAAGCAAGAAAGCCCCTTTTGAAAGGGATTCTGTCATGAACACAAATACCAAAACACATTTTTATACAGGAGTGACCCCCAACTAGAGGGTTTAGACGTGCAGTGCTCCCCCCAGCAAGCACTGCCCCACTCCCCTGCGTGTGAACAGAAGCCGAGGTCTCGAGCTGTTGGAGGAAAAAAAAAAAAAAAAAAAAGATCGAAGTGAAAGCACTGTCAAGCTAACAGCAGTCGTAGTCGTACAACCAGTGCTAATGACTGCCTAACTACTATAGATACCATGCAGTAACGCAGAACGCCATCCTCATCGCAACCACACAGAACTGCTTTTGCAAGAGCGTAGATGGGAACACGCTTGGCGTAACTCAGTTTACTTTGACACAGTTACTTCGAGGATGTATTTGCTCCCTGCAGGAGTGATTTTAAATGGAGTACTTTAGGTCCATTAGATGTAGCTGGTTTTAGCCCAGTTGCTGGGACAATAGCTATTCTAACAGGGTTTTTTAAAATATGGTTTATTTTCACACAATAGAGTGCCACTAATTTTTGCATTTAAATGACACTCATTTCAAGAAGTCCTGCTATTAGTAATGCTGGCTGTTACACAAATAATCTTACAGAAAACAAAATAATGCCCTGGTGCCAGATAAGGGAAAAAAAAAAAGACTTTATGCGTCTCCAAGACTTTAGAGACTTGACTCCTACCTCAGTTTTCCTTTGACTGAGACAACGTCAAGGCAGCAGGAGGAGCTAGGGCCTAAGGAAATACTGATGAGTGGAAGAAGGAAAAAAAAGGCTGTGGTCCACCTGATGAGTCACATATCATCGCACCAGTGTCATGCCAGTGACTGGGGACCAGCTCCAAGCCTGGAGAGGGCTGAAAGCAGCACTTATATTCAATTTTACTTTGGTTGTGGACTATTTATAACTAAATGGGAAACTTACAGCTTATATAAGGAAATTTCAGCCTATGCTTCAGCACAGCCACTTGGTTTTTACTACCCAAGGCATGAGATTGGAAACTTAAACCACAAGATCACCTCTGGATCCAGCTGTGCCAGTGGCAGGGGATGTTATGTCCAGTGACTTGTCACCATCACTGAATCCAGAAAAGAAGTGCCTCGGCTACACAACACTTCTTGTACTTACACTTAGGAGGACAGTGAACAGCAAAATAACTTCCTTTACAAACACCATCATGCTGCAATCCAGTCCACTTTGGGTGTCTGGAGACATTTTTGTGAACCAAGCAGCAGTTGAACAAATAAATCAAAACAATGGATAAAAATAACAATGGAAAGGAAATCGGCCCGTGGGTGCACACAAGTGTTTGCAAGTTACTTTTTTGCATTACTACTTCAGGTCTAATCACATTGGTATCAGAAAACTTAGGGGAGCAGCATCACATCGGAGAGCTTACTGATCATACCTGCTTTGGGTTCAGGAAAGATCCCATAGCCTCACTTTAGCTTTAGTACACCAAGAATAGCAGTAAGAAATTCGGTGTCTGAATGGCTCATGAGGATGGTTATGTGGACATTGTGTGTCTGGTTTGCTAGTTGAGATCCCACTCACTTGAGTAAAGACCAGAAAGCAGCAGCATCTGATGGCTGATCTGTCATTAAACTGCTGATCCCAGCCCACTCCACCGCTGCAGCCCCTCTCCCCCGGCAGCCCACGGGATAATTATTACCAAGAAACACCCTGAACTGTGCAGATATACTTTAGTACTTATAAGCAGCTTGCAACACAAGGCCTCTAAGTTTGAAATGAATAAGACAGACCTGAACAAGAGTTCTCAATTTTTACAGCAAACCCAGGATCTGTACAAGAAGAGGTGAGTTTCCCAGGGAACTATATTACTAACAGGCTAGCAAAGGTATTTTAGGTCCATATTCACCAGAAGATTAGTCTGCACAGTATTTTCCCAAGCAATTACTTTAATGATCATATTTCTGAGACATGCAACGCAGGGTGTTCGCACCTGTATAGCGTGCATTGTTTTAGAAACAAGGAACTCCCCTTACCTTTCTTTCTGCCTTTTCATTCTCCTTCATTTTAGCCAACGCTTTTTTCAGCTCCTGGGCCGTGAATGAATTTGAGTCAACATCCACCTTGCCGAGCCTTGCAGAGGAAACAAAACAAAACATTTTATGAGCGAACAATTGTACCTGTAATGTTTTCATTGTGATATACTAGCAATGGATAACGTTAGGAGAAAAGGAGTTAAGAGTGCTGGATTTCCATGCATCTCACTTAAAACACGCAGAAAAACTCCACACTCAAGAAAAGATTAGTCCGAGTGCTACCTTTTGTATGTGGTTTGCAGACACTTTACCCTGACAAAAAAGGCTCTGTAATCTGCATGCCAACTCAAAATCTCAAATCCTAACACAACAGAAAGAGCTGCTTAATTTATGCTGCTTAATTTATGCCTCTGAATTTCACATATCAATATAGAAAAGCAGGAAATGTTTCAGAGGAAAACCAAAAAAGCACCATTGTGCCACTAGATCATTGGTAAGGACTTGCAAGCTTTAACAGGGAGATCTACAGCTGAAATGCTGATGATCATCACACACACAGTTAGGGCAAGGGTAAATCCAAGCAGAAATTACACAGAAATGCTTAAAACCTTGTTGTGTTGCTCTTTACATTGATCTCATTGGTTCAGGGAACTTGTCTGGGCCTTAAACACTCTTGCACAGAAAAAAAGAAAGCCAGCCTTTGAGACATCATGAAACTAAAGAGCTTCTCCGTGCTCTGAACAGGAGTAACTAGGGAAGCAGTGGTAAATCCCATGCACTTTAGGAAAGAAAGTTCCCCGTAGTAACTAAACCTGTCTTTGTTAGGAGGGTGCCAAGGGGAAAGTCAGCGCCAGTGAAACTTTTAAAACAAATTTAAAAATGTAGGCACAGGGAAGGCTGTGATCTAATGAGAACAACTGATGTGTAAATGAATGCTGCAATCCTACTGACTGCACCCAGCTGAAAACAATGTTATCTGGCTCAGGTCAACACAAAGCAAGCCCCTCACAACTGCTCTGATGGTTCAAGCTCAGAAAGTAGTTTCAGACCCATTGCTGCAGACATTACAAAGGAATAAATGTCATTCGAAGAAGCCACACTGCAAACTTAGTTTCAGCGTCGTGGCATGAGAAGCCATGAAGGTGTCTCTGAATATACACTCAGGGCACTTCTACTGGCACCCCGAAGGGATCACAAAGGACAGGGCTTAGTTCTCAGCACTGCTGAACTCTTAAACCAGCAATTAAGTCTCAGGAAGAGACAGCAATTGAGTGCATCAGGGAACCTGGCCCCTAATAAAAGACATGAAACCAGCAGCCCACCCACTCCTGATGCTTTGCATCACTGTACCTTTTTCTTCTTCTCTCTTCTCTCGTGTCACTCCTTCCATTTTCGCTATCTGGGAGCTTGGCTTCCCTGTCTCCCGTCTGCAGATTTAATCGTACGTGTGACCCTGCAGGAACAGCTTGACCTACAAACAAAGGTCAGATTATTTTAGGGCATGTGCATTACTTCACCTTTGCGCATGAAGGATGAGCTGAAGGCACACACTCCTACCCAAGAGAGCCTGGCCCCGCACAGTGAACAGGAGCGGGCTATCCACCGCCAACCACTCTCCCCTCCAGCAGTGCCCCTTTGACCCAAGTGCCCATTCAACCTCACACAGCTGCCATCCTGACCCACTGATCATGTCCCCGTGGAGCTGGGCTGGCTCCATGCCTCAGGGAAGGAGCGACCCCGAGCCCAGCAGACCACCGGCTCTCTCCTCCCTCCTGGGCCAGTTCTTAAGAGAGCACTAAAACTCTACATCAGGAGCGGATTTGGAGACTATTTGGAGAAAGGGGAATTGGTTGCTGATTGGGGTAGAGTATAAAATACAGCTGCCAAAGTGAAATCAAAGCATACTGCAGAGTACAGCCAGGTACGCGGAATATCAAGTGTACCGAGGCGAGGCTGTGTTGGTTTGGAAATATTGTATTAAAAGGAATACATGATCACTACTATCCACCAACAAAAACACAAGGAATACATTAAGCTTTGGTTTTAAATGCAGAAAAGAGGAGAAATTCAGACTGTTTTTTCTTGGTCACGATTCACCACGAACACGTCCCAACAGCCAGCCGTCACACTGGGATGGAGGGATGGCAATATTCGGGTGCTTCTTGATGTTGCTTCATCTTCTTTTAATGCAAGAAATCTGTCTGCTTAGGAGAGCGGGGTCACAGCTGAATGAATACAGAGGTCTTAGCTGCACACAGACGGACAAACAGACACACAGCTACTCATGCTCCTCTCTCTCTCTTTATCTGTTTCCTTTTACCTAAGAAGATACCTAGGATAAAATAACACAGCATGCAGGAGACAGGTAGCATCTTCTACAAAAGGGAAGCTTAGACAAGGATAATTAATTTGTACAATAAATACGTGTTCTCAAAGACAAAAATCCTCTAGTCTCAGGAACAACCGGATTGATCCCTCCCTGTTCAAGACCAAAGAGACATTTCACTGATCAAAGGACCTGGTACTTCCTACATAAGACTGGGATGTTTGTCACAATTCAGACAAAAACATTTCAAAGCCTAAAGCCATCCAGTAGGTATAAATGCATTTAGAAAAAACAAAAATCCATTTTGGAGGATTTTCTATTAGAACAGGGTGCATTTCTGATAGGTCTTCTTTCTCTCTACCATATCCTGTCCCTAAGAAGTTGCATTGGTTGGATAAGCAAGGGGACAGACACGATTATCTTCCCATCTTAAACTATGCAAGGACAGGCTAGAGGTACCTCCTCCACACTTGGCACACTTCCCACCAACGGACAAAAACCTCCTCCTGCTCCTTTACTTGTGATACGTGGGAGCTTTAATCTATACGTCTAGATAGAGGAGCATCTTCCCACTGGCACCGTGTGCCGAACATACAGATACGTGAGGATGTCTCCCTCCTCCACGGGCACGAACACCACTTAGGGGAGAAAGCGAGGGGCGAGCCGGGTCCTTCCCTTCCCAAAGCCAGCGGCTTTCCTCGCCGGGTCACAAGCACTGGGACAGCCCAGTTTACAACCACAGCACTCGCTGAAGCAACTCCCGAATTGTCAGACACAGGCAGAAAAAAATGTCCCCATTAGAAGAGTACAGTATATTCTGGCTGTTGTGATCCCGGTGCATCTGGCCACATCAGTTCACTCGGTTGCCAGGGGAGAGGAACGAGGCTGATGGGCTTTGCTTAAAAGAAACATCAAAAGGGAAAGCAACGGACCAGCCTCCAGAAGGGCTGAGCGACTCCTGTGTGACCGGTCCTCCCAGTTTCTATTTTCAGCAAGCAGTAAATAAAACGCGAACCCCGGCGTGCATGAGCTCACAAACCCAGCACAACTGAATTAAGGAGATTGCCATCAGAGAAGACACAAACCTTTCCTGCTTCTACTTCTTCACACTTTCCTAAACGAGATTTGACTGAGACCATCCAAACCCCAGAGCAGAAATCTCAGCCTTGATGTATTTAAGCAGTTTTTGTTGCTACGGGGATTTCTTCTCGCCACTGTACACAGCAGCACAGGTTCATGCCACAGAAGGACAAACATACTGCTTTATTAAATAAACCAAGAAAGATGTCTCCGTTTTCAGCAAAAAGACTGGCGTAGTCACTTTAAAATATTCCAGACGTTTGAGACAGGATGAGGTCTTCAGTCTTGTTTAGTTTGGGGTATTTTTAAGTATTATTCATAAAGTGTGTTTGAGGGTGGGTTGGCTTGAATAATGTGATTAAAATTGCTGATTTAAATGAGCAAGCTGGAAATCCTGAATTTTAATGATGTTTCAATATGTAGTTTCTAGACACTTCCCTTAAAAATAGTTGATTCTCTTTGATTCCTGTAATTTGATACTATTCAACAACTGGGAGCACGCACCGGAGCAATACATATGTAAGCAATTATGCAGCTTCACATGCTGTTAATACAGAATCATATTCTTAATAGCTTTTTTCCTAGAGCAATTATTTTTTTACTTATTGTTTGTATTAAGTTGAATTTGGGAAATGGAACTCAATTAAAAAATATAAAAACAAGTCTGTATTTAAGCAATTTTCTGACCTTTTTTCTCCCTGACACCTTAGAAAAATAAAAGACGTCTATCCAAACAGGTATGCATTGCATATATGTGTTACTGAATGAAGCCTAATGGCATCACTTTCCAGAGATCTCCAAATCCTACAGCTGCTAGATATCATCCTGTCCTACTCTCTCTCTCCTTATAAACAGAGAAAAGAGTTTCTATTCTAATTGATTTCCCACCTTCAAATCAACTACCCAGTGAGTAGAAATAGCTGCGAAAACCCCTCCGCAAATCTGCAGAAAAGGCTATAGCTGCTGGAGGAGGAAGCTGGCAAGCTCCTTCCCCCACAACTGGTTTGTATTCTTTACTACTTAAAAAAGATCCCATACTTGGAATTTTTTAAACCACAACTAAACTGATTTGAATATACGTTACTGCATCAACTTGGGTTGGATCTAAGAGAAAGCCACGGGGTTTAGGCATACCACCCAGTGTCCCCGATGGGGACGTGCCACCCGCCTGCCCCTCAATCACTCAGCTCTTCGCCTCGCAGCCAAAAAGATAGTGTCCAACAGCTAAAATACTTCCAGAGGATAAAAAAACCCTTGCTACTGCACGAATGACAAGGTATTTATTGGGAATAAATGCCAAAGCAAAGTGACAGCATTTGTTTTCCAAGCAGAAGACGCTGATCCTGTGGCAATGCACTGCTAGGACGGTGCTATTCCCGTTCTCAATTTAATCCCTTTATCTGCTGCAGAGACATCAGGACAGGCTTTGCTCTCCCACACGAGCTGGAGCACAACTGCTTTGACTTACACTGCTCTCCGGACAAACCGTCCCGATGCCTGGGTGCTGCTATGGGTCTGAGCATCCACAGCCTAAAAACACCTGGTCTTTTGGAGGTCCTTCTAGTGCATTAGCATTCATCTTACTCGGACATGTTCTGTCTGTCCTGAAAGTTGCTTAAAGTGATGCCAAGGAAGAATTTAATTTATAGCCCTATTCCTTTAATCTTGGTCAGCCAGATTTTTTCAGACATACTTTTATTTCTTCTTATAATATATTAGACGGAGTAACAGCACAGGAGTCGGCTTCAAGGCAGCAACTCACTCGCAGGGGTTCTGCTGACATTTATAAACTGATGCTATTTCTCTCTTGTGTTTTATGTTATCAGCTAAACCTGTCGACTTAAATTATTGCCTTGTAACCAAATCACAGTTATCTGTTATTCTGTTATGTGTACGTTTCTGAAGCTCTATACCTATATCAAGCTTTGCAGAGGTTGAAAACAAGATGATAAATAAATAAACAAATGGAAAACAGAACACGCTTCCACCACGCTCACAACTAAGGCAAGAATCAGGCACATTATATACAGGATAACTAAAAGCAGAGGGCTGCTGTGCTGAATATGCATCACGTAGTAATACCCAAGTAAGCCCGTCTCTCTTTTTCTAGACCAAGCAAATGATCAACTGTGTTTCCTCACTAAATGAGAAGGGTCTCATCCTGCCCGGCTCCTTTCCAGCACATTATTCCATTTAGTGCTGACCACAAGTGGTTTTGCTTTTCTGGATGGGGAGAGGGCTGAGCCCCAACTCACTACACAAAAACAGGCAGGCATTAAAAATAACCAGGTAAGTTTTATATCATACATAGACATGCAAACCTCATACCGAGATCACGCAATAACTCACTACGCTCCTGGCAGGGGCAGCCCCATCCCCTATACACCCCTTGGGCCCACGAGCTGCCACCCATCGACCTGCTCAGCAAGAGAAGCCCAAGAGGGACATGAGACTCTCCCCCTCCAGAAACACCTTCTGGCATCACTTTGTCCCCTGCAGCAGAGAAATGTCCCCCTGGGAAGGCTTCCGCAAGCAGAAAAAAGGGAGATCCAGCTCACAAAGACAGACCCCCTGCTTTCTTCCCAACTGAGTGTCCTTGGTTGCCATTGCAAAAAAAAAAAATAAAATAAAAAAAAAAAATCTATTAACAGTGTGAAAACAAACCACAGTTATGAGTCAGTAACTAGCTCTGCAAGTTCTCAGAATCACCTTGGTATCTGAGCAAGCGTCAGATAATATCTACCTTTCTTTTTGTTTCTCTCGGTGCAGGGAAGTGAGGGGAAAGGGACCTTCTAATACAGGCAACAAAAGAATCCATGAATCAATACGTGAATGTTCCCAGCAAAACAAACCAGCAGTGCTGCGATATTAAAAACAATAAAGCTGCACAAGATTGACAGAGCATCCGCAAAAAGTTATCTGATGGCACTGTACCTCCACAAAAAGTTATCTGATTGCACCGTACCTACTCCTTTAATAAAGTAATGATTAAAAAAAATACACAAGGAGACAAATCCCAGGAAACAGCAGAGCTCCCCTCTGCCGTATTGCTGGCATTGCTTGCTCATGCTGCCTGCTCCTGCTGCGGGCTCTGTCTGGGGAGAGGACGGGATTTCACATGAGCACGGTGCTCTGGCTGCATGAAGATGCTGCCTGTTTCTCACGCTGAATGCTGGGCTCAGAGGAAACAGAGGAACCAGCCCTAGTCTGACCGGGCTCGGTGCGTGCTCTGACTCCGGACTCTCCCGTTAGTGCTGTCGAGCAAGAAAGCAGCAAAGCTTGGCTTTTTTTTTTTTTTTTTTTCTTTCTTTTTCTATAAGGGTGAGTCATACCACTCCTTGGATTGCCTGTTATTTCAAAACAGAACATTTTTACATACAAAAGGAAGGGAAGATGTGTAGAAGACACAGGTCAAGAAGAGATGGATTACTGATGGGAAGAGGAAGCCCAGAGCCTGAATCTCATTTTGCTACTTCCTGCCCCTTTTTCACTCATCTACAGCCTTTTGTATTAGTTTGTTTTCTGGCACTCACTGCTCCTCCCAATTAAGTGCCACCGGAAAAGATCATTAATATGCTATATATCACCTCTTCCAGATAGCTGGCAGAGAGGTTTAACAGCATCAGGCCTGGAAGCTCCCCCCAGAAGCCGCCCCAGCATCCCCCGGCTTTTCCCACTGTACCTCGCCTGCAGTGCAGACAGTGAGGAAGCTCAGATATCTGCATCCACATTTCAAGTAGAAACTCCTACGACGCTGGATGAAATGCTTTACAAAGCCACTTCATGTGCATCTTTTGCTTCCATTAGTTCTGTACTTCTGCTGGGAAACCACAGCTGCCTGTTGAGCACAGCATTGTCCTGGTCACTGCCCAGCACTCCTGGATTTCTCAGGTCCACACCATCAGTGAGAGCAGGGGCTCTAATTACCTACTGTAATTAATTATTGAGAAAACTCTTTTATAATCACCACGTTTGCCATGCTCACGAACTGTTCCTTAGGCACGTGCTTGCAGCATCCGTAGGGGATGGGATGCTGGACGAACCCTGGCCGTGACCCACCATGGCCATTCCCATTGTGCCACTTCTCCCAGGGGTTGCCTGCCTCGAGGCTGAAGGCAGCCACGCTGCATCTGCCTGCAAATGAAAAGTCCTGCTGCTGTCAGGCTGGTTTTATCACCGTTATTTTGTCTTATCATTGCCCCTCGATATGGACAAAGATTCTGCTGCTGTGCAGAGGGCCGACAAGGATAAGGAGATGTCCTTCCCTTCCTGGGATTACGGAGGAAATCATGAGAGAGGAGTTTTGTCCTTACAGCACAAGCAAACAACTCAAACTGCTGTCTTCTTCTGCCTCCCAGAGCATGCAGACAAATACTAAGCAGGAAAGGCCTGATCCCCAAGTCACAGGTATTTAGCTCTCAGCAGCAACTTGTACCACTGTCTTCCAGAAATGCCTGAATATGATGAATTGTGGAGAGACTGAATGAACAGTTAAAAAAACCTCAACAAAATCAAGGATGTTTCACGTAAGACATTTTAGTTGGTTAGTTTATCTGACAAATCTTTTATCATAGAATCATAGAATGGTTTGGGTTGGAAGGGACCTTAAAGATCATCTAGTTCCAACCCCCCTGCCACAGGCAGGAACACCTTCCACTAGACCAGGTTGCTCAAAGCCCCGTCCAACCTGGCCTTGAACACTTCCAGGGATGGGGCATCCACAGCTCCTCTGGGCAACCTGTTCCAGTGCCTCACCACCCTCACAGTAAAGAATTTTTTCCTAATCTCTAATCTTAATTATATAGTACTCCAAGCTATGCTAACAAATACCTTGCAATTCAACCTGTCAAAATGGTGATGTCTAAATACACCATCTTTTCCAATACCGATTTTGATCCACGCTGCAGCAGAGCCAAGACATCTGAAACATTTTCAAGCTCACTGAGGGTGAATCCATTCCCACTACAATGCCCAGTGCTGCTGCTGGCAGCAGAGCCACCCCTGGGAAAAACCCAAACTGATACATCCCAACACAAAGTGCTACTGTCTCTGCTCTTGCCTGGGGTCCTTATGTGTCTCACAGAAGCAGCACTACTTTCCGCAGGACTTGAACCCTGCTCAAATAAGGTGCAAAGAAAGGGCTGTTCCCATTCCAGTTTCTTATTTAGCAAGAGAGAAGCTACTTACTGGTGCTTGCTGGGCTACTGTTTTCCCATGGCTAATGCCACATCACCATGTGGACTCAGGGTGCTAAGGGCTCCTCACAACCAAGATTACAGGGAAACACATGCCCACAGTAACCTTGGGAGAACTTATCTTCTTGCATCCTATGATTTTTAATGCCAACCGCTTGCTTGCTGCAGTAATAATCATGTCTTTAAGCACCATCCATCAGGCCTACAGCTCAAACATTTGTTTATCTGAAAAGGGTTTTAGAGCCACTCTTTTGTCCTAGTGCTGAGAGGTCTTCTCTGTAATTTGTTTCCCTCGGCAGATATAATGAAAACATTTTTAAAATGATGCCAGAATCAAATCCCTCCTGCGATTTGATCCGCAGCTAGCAGAGAACAAAGCATCGCAAGGAAGGGGCTTTCCAGTAATACTTGGTTAGACACGCAAAAGCATCAGTTAGATTTGGACACTCGGCTGGACAACTACTTACAACTGCCAATTTAAACCGATCCAGTGCTCTCCCACAGCACCGGTATTTATGTTCTCTCAATCGATCAGCAAGTGCCAGGGGCCACGAGCCCAGTCATTCAAACCGGCGGTACCCCGTGAGCACCGGGCTCTGGCTCCCAATGCCTCTTGCCAAATCCACCCGCTGCCTGCACTTGGCTTTGCCTCCAGCTCCGGCGGCGGGAGAGCAGAAGAGGAGGGAGAAGCAGGCGAACCTGGCGGTGACAGGCGAGGGATCCTGGTTGACGCTGTCAGAGCAGGTCCGTTCAACTCACGCCTACCATCGCCGGCAGCCAAAAAGATTATTCTGCATGTAGCCCGGCCTCATGCAGGGGCATATACAGAGCCGAGCTAGCTGCCTGCCTAAAAACCCATCAAACCTCCACCCTCTCGTGGCAAGGTAACCACTGAGGACGAGAGTGCTGGCTGTCACGTGCAGGGCAGAGCATGTACCTCCCGTGAGCTGTCTGCCGCTTTCCGGGATGCTCTGAGATAGTAAGCAATGGAAATGAAGACGGATGCTAGCCAGGTGCCTGGGGAGGAAGACTCTTACGGAACAAGCGATGGGGAGGCTTGGGAGAGGACATATGGTGCCTCTCTGATGGGAGTTGCTGCTGTGGCATCTGTTGATGCATCTTATGCTGCTGCCAATACAGCAAAGCTTCATACAGCAAAGAGCTCTAGCTCCTCGCAACAAGTGCTTCTGTCCTTCCACCTCCCTCTCTGCAAAGGCTTCTCTCTCATTTGCACTGCAACAGCAGAAAATACACCAGGAAAAAAATAATAACACGGAAGGAAGAGGAAGGGTTGCCCTTTTGTAAAATTGGCAAAACCCACATGTTTTCACTTCATAAGCAAATGCTTATCTCCAGCTTCGAGCCAGTCATTTCTTATGCATTACCACACACCCTTGGTTACAGCATGATGCATGTGCTTAGCGATTCAATACAAAGCACTTAATTTATTTTCTCTTCTGATATTGGGCTCGATTCTGTGAACTATAGCAGTTTAGAGTTTAATCCCACAAAGGTCTGGGCAGCAGAAGAAAGTGGAGATAGAAGCTGTCCAGCAACACTCTGATTATTACAGCTATCAAATGGCATGCTGGGCTGCACGGACACTGCAGTGACCTTTGTCTCACCATGTCGCCAACTCAACATCCAAGAGAAACATTATTTACAAAAGCCAGTTTTAATCCCTCTCCAACTCACTAAGTTATTTATCCCCAAGCCTACACTACTTCATAATGTCACTTGCAACCTATTCAATAATTGTCATCCCACAGGTGTATTTGTTATACTAGAAAGCCCATCTGGGATGCTGAAGGCTTATCTACGTTCAGAGAAGATCAATGCAGAATATAGGCAGAGAAGGACGAGGGGGATGACGAGGAAAATTGAGAACCTGACAAAAGGCGCTAAGGATGATATTTGTCCTGCCAAATTTTAGGCATCTAATACTTTTTTGAGCCAGGCACCACTGGCTTCTTTACTATGACAGAGATTAGCACCAACAGAACATCATCAACTACAGCTGTCTTCCACATCTGTCACTCGCAGAGAGTCTCTCTTCCTCTCTCCAGTGGTTGTTGAGATGGCCACCACAGATGAACATAAGGGCAGGGAAAACCATCCCCAAAGAACCTGGCAACACGGAGGCATGGAAAGGACACAACTGCTCTCTAGGGAGGGACAAACCATCAGGACCAAAACCAGTATGAGAACCAAGAGGTCGAAGCTGGCCATGGTTAATCCATGATAGGAAACAAGTTGCTGAAGCCTCAGATTGTGCAACAGGAGGAAAAAAGGGGCAAAAAGGGAAACTATTTTCAAGGGGAACGCTGGGAAGCCCAAGACGACGTCTTCATGGCCAGGTCTCAGCGATCCCTGTTCCTGTCCTCAGCTTCTCTGTTTATAACTCAATCAAGGCTGAAACTGAAAAGATAAGACACATACAACAGAGGAAAACCAAACTCCCTGCTCCCAGCTCCAGCTATCACTGGGAGCGTTTCAGGACACACTGTACTGCTGGCAAGCCATGCAGCTTATTGACTCAAATGCATCTCTACTCAATGCGTGTCAGCTGGCTCATCTCATGTTTTCACACCAGCGGCCGCAGTAACATCTCGGCACCAACATTCCCCTGAGCCTACAGCATCCCTCCAGAGCCAAGAGACCCCAGGTCCGCAGACAGCTGGACAACATTTTCCCTGGTCAACACTGAAAGGTGCCCGATCCAAACCACCTGGCTGTGAGACTAGCAGAATGTATTGGAGAAACCCATCTGCCAGCTATGCTGCCATGCTATAGCAAGAATAAATTTGAATAATAAAAACTGGAATAAGAAGATGCCTTGGAGAGAGCGTTGGTATAGTGCTTTCCAAAGCTTCAGTTTAAAGCCTTGTTTCTATAGCTAATGCAGTCGGTAAGGGACATTAGCCTAATTTTTGTCAAGAGAACTTGTCAATACTGCAGTATTTAAGATAGACACTAAGGACCTATTTTATCTCGCAGATAGATCACTAGGAAAGAAAGCAGTTGTGTCACACTTGGTTCACAGGAAAATAAATTGACATTCTCCCTGGGCCTAATCAGGGGATGCTGTTTTATAACACTGTGTGTGTGAGCAGCCTCACATTTTATCAGTGTGCATGCTGCAGCTGAAATCAGATCCAAATCCACCGTGGAGTTAGATCCAGGAACCCACACGGAGGTGCTTTAGACGGGCCATTGCTGGAGATGGGCAGCCAGAGACACAGAGCCTGTCATTTTGCTTCCACATATAGTAGGTAAAACATTTTGCCCAACATTGAAGGGTCAGGTCCTCCTACTGATGGAGCCTACCAGCTGAGCCACAACCAGTGGACTGTGATTTCAGGGCTAAGGGGAGAAAAATGGTGGTAGAAGTAGAGAATTGGCTTTGCCTCCTCAGGATTACAAGCAGGAGACTGAAATTGAACTTGCCTGGCCTGATTTTTAGAGATGATCCACAGGCGAGTCAGCAGAAAGCAAAGAAAAGAGAGGCTGTACCCTGCATCTTTAGAAAAAAAAATGTTTGCATGATCCTGATCCCATCATACCCTGCTTTAAGGAATTAAAACATTCCCAGGAGCCCAAATGCATTAATGCCAGCACAGCTTCATGGTTCCCATGTGCCAGCCTCAGAGTTGCATTTGCAACAAGTCCAAGATAACAATGCTGGTGCCGTGGCATAAAGGCTAGTCCGAGACTTGCAGCTTCCTCAGTAAAAAGTTGAAAATGCCCTTTTATTTGCAGTTTTCACTTGGAAGGACAGCAGTATAACCTTGTCCCAGCTTTGGAATAGAAATCAGCTTGTGGAGGAAGCCTGCAAGAGCACGACCCTGGGCTGCAGGCTTGAGGGCAGGAGGGTGGCTCTGCTCTGGATTCTGCACTCGCAGAACTAAATCATTACAACGGCCAGAAATGTCCCTCGGGAAGGAAATCCTCTCAAAGATAAATCAATAACTCAGTGTAATTTTAGCGTGCAGCCAGGAGAATTTACATTGCCAGGAAGTCTGAGAGCTCTGCCATGGAGACAGAGCCACAGCATCATCAAACGGCCCTGCAGCGATCCCCTGCACAAGAGCTCGCACTCTGGGTATTTACTGCAAAGCCAGAAGCGTGGGCTCTGCCATGTCAGGACCTCTATGGACCCAAAACAAAACAGCAGCTGCAGGGATGTGGTACGGCAAAATTCCCTCGCGACAAACCTACCTTTCCCCGGCTGCGTCCCAGCTGCCCTCCTCCGCAGCGGCGTGGCTGCTCTCTGCAGTCATGGCAGCACTGGCAAATACTCCTGGATCTTACAAAGTAAGAGGCATCCAAATACGAAGCGTGAGCTAAAATGAGCACAGGGGGAGTGCTACAGCCACAGCCTTCACTCCCTGGCCAGGGTTACAGGGGTTCCCACCAGCCAAACCATCCACAAAATAAGGCGAGACAGTGATATGCTGCAGCACACTGTGATTAATGAGACTGCAATTTACGCAATTATATTAATGCAAAGTACACTTGGACCAATAAGTTCAAGGAAACTAATGACACTTTACAGCACAGTTCAACACTGAGCAGTAACTCTAGCAAAAAGAAAAAAAAAGGCCCCTAATTATTCAGTAGTTGTTCTCCTCCCAGATTTTCAGGGTCAGCTTGGAGGAGGAAGGTGGCCTGAATTATATTTTCGTTTCCAGAACATCAACAGAATCACTAACTAAAGTTCCAGCGGCAAGGTCGAAGCCTGCCCATAGTTATGCCTGCCAACCCCCTCCCGACTGCCGGCTCCAGCAAACAGCGGCACCGCTGGACCCAAGGAGATCTCAGGCTGCCTGTCCCCTCTGTGAGCGTGTTTAAAACACCCGCACTCTGTGCTGCTCCTCCAGAGACATAGTGCCAGCGCCTCTGCCATCTTTTTGCTCTGGTCCCCAGCATGGATGGACAAACTACAACAATTCCTTAAAAGCTAAAAGCGAACACCCCAATCCACCTGGCAGCAATTTACTGTATATCCAGACCACCTATATATTGCGCATTGTTGCAACCAAAGCAGCCAATAGACGTGGAGCTTGTGCTGCCAACGCACAGAGGGCTTGGAAGCAGCCTGCCCGCAGGCAGGTCAAGCAACAAACACGTCCATACCTGCCTGGAGAGCCCTGGAGCAGGACTGCTCACCACCCTGCTTCACATGAGCTTGAGGCACATGCAAACCCTCCCTACACAGAAAAGTTCTGTGGCTGCTCTTTCTCCTTTGTGCTTTTAGGACTTGCCATGTGCATACACACGCACGGTCCTCTGTCCTCTTCAGTATGCACTTTCCCCCCACTACAGCCCGCCTGGAGTAATGGATGCATTTTGGAGCACCTGTGCTGGCCACAGTCATGTCAGCCCTCACACCCTCCTCTAGTCCCAACAAGCTCTCAAACAGATGTGCCCATGCTCCACCAATGCTGATGTGCTCTGAGAGCCTAGATCTGCAAATCCAACTTTACAGCAGCTATACATGTGGTCTGTGTTTCCATATTATTTCGAGACTTGGACTTTGCACCTCTGAAATGCCAAGATCTGCTAGCAGAGCTGATCCAAGGGGCAATTTCAAAGCTCGTGCCAGCACTGATCCAAAGAGCTGAAGATGCATTACGACCTCCCCAAACAAAACCAGGACAACCTGTTATTCTCCTACGATGCAGAACACGTTCTGCCCTGGTTTGGGCAGCTTCAGCTCAGTGAAGACAACACAAAAAAGGAGACCTCACAAGCACACCTCCGTGTCCGATATAAAAGCAAATTCAAAACCAAAATTAAATGAGTGGTCACAAGTTCAGTGTCTCAAGATTGCACTCACAGGCTACAAGCTAGCAAAGCTCTCCTGGTATCTTCCAGGCTCAGCAGCAGCAACCTGCAGAGGGAACATGCAAAAAGCCAACCCAGTGATGATTGGGAAGACACATATAAAGTAATCCATCACATGGCAATCTGTGTGCACCCAAACGTCCTGCAACACAATTTGAAATCAATAGCAAGACTTCGAAACCTTAAACCACGCAGTGAAATATAAAGAACACTTGTAATATTGATTTTAAAAGAGCCTCAGAGAAGACAGTTGCAAAGGAGCCTGAGAAAGCAAAGCAAAATGCCTGAATTGAAGCCTTTTTTTCCTCAAAAAGACATTAATAATGGATTTTCAATGCAAGAAGAAAAACTGAAACCCACACCAGATTCTCCTGGTAATAACAGCTTTCTGCAAAGCCCAACTATTAATGTAACAGGGACGTCCATCAATCAAGTGCGCAGAAAGTACTCTGAGAGCTAAAAAAGGAGCAAGCAAACATCTGCTTTTGGCAACTTAAATTTTGTCCTTAAGCACAAAGAACATAATAAACTATCAGAAGGTTGGACTTGAACTCATTTTCTTCCATCCTGGAGAGCTAAATGCTGAGGACGGGGGTAAAGGTACACAAACACGCTGCCGCTGTGATTTGTGCTTGACAAAAAATGGGAGAAACAGGCATAATTTCATTTGTAGACTGAGGAACTCTTGAAAAAAGCCAGTGCTGTTCTCAGCTCCAACAAGGCAGCCAGCTCCCAACAGCGAACAAGTAGCAACACCCGCAGCAAGGTGACAGTGAACTATTCTTTGAGCTCACGGCTTTAGCAACCACCTTTCTGTAGTGAAGGAAGTTCTCATGAACCCTTCTCCATCCTCAGCCTGTCCAAGACTGTCCACACGCTGGAGCGGTACCAGGGTGGGCTGACAAGACATGCAAACTTGCTCCAAGATGACAGTCGCATCCCTCCTTCCTGCGGCTCTTCTCTTCCCATTGCCGCACACTGCCTGCAGGAGGCTGCCGTGATCAAGGCAGGTCACCAGTGCCTGCGTTTCTCAGTGCTCTCATCAAGCAATGCTTCACATTTTGGCTCTGTCCATCCACCCAGAGAAGAACTGACTGGGGAGTCAGCAGCAAACCTGAGAAAATCTGGATTTACACCAAAACACCCAGCTGCCAAAGAAAGTAATTGGGGTGCCCCTATGCCTCCAGTATTTCCTCTTTTCTAAAACACAGTAGGTCAAAACAAGTGCTGGAGATAATGAACAGAATTTACCGATTCAACCAGAAGAAGCTGCAGGCATCACTGTAACCAAGTCTTAATAAATTCTGAAGAGTGACACTATAAAATGACATTACTGAAGTCTGTATTTATTGTCTCCCCCTGCTTTCTGTATCCAAGGTGCTGTGTTACACTTAGTAACAGTTTTTCTCCCCAGCTACCAGTGTTGCAAATCCTGCCTGACACCTGACAAGCTACCCATTGGGGTTAACCCGCACCAAATACACGCATCTCCACCCAATGTAAAGCTTTGGTGGTGTGAACAGGGATAAAAGGTACTGCCCAAGCAATGCACAGGAGGAGTACAGACCATCTCCTTGTCTCTCAGGTGTGCTGGTTCGACAGGGCTCACTGCGATGCAGCAGGAGGGTATTTTTGTCCCTGCTCCGCCAACAGAAGCAATGCAGACAAGAAGCAGCCGTTGTAGGAAGGCACCTTCATGCACAGCGATGTTTCAGAGCAGAAGCACGCCAAGAGCGCCGAAGCATCACTGCCGTGCAGTCCCCAGGAACGCTGCCGGGCTGCACCACAGTCTGTGCCGGCAGAGCAGCCCCATCAGCAAGCTCCTGCCCAGCATCACGGCAAGCCCTGTGCAAGGCATTGGGAGGTCCTCTCGTTCCTCGTGCCAGAACTGTGGGAAACCTCCCCATTCAGGGTTCCCAGCTCTGCTACCACTGCGACATGCACTTCAGTGACCCTGTATCTGGCTTTTAGACAGCAGATATAGTCTTTCTCCAGCGTGATCTTCATCAAGTGTCTTGCTTTACCTGTTTGTGTAGTATTCCTAAGCCTGCAAGATCACCTTTGCACTCAGGCTGTACATCAGCAGTGCCTTGGGTTGTGGATGGATACCTGACAAGTATAAAGATGCTATCGCCCCAGCCCTGTCTGCATCATCTGTACTGCAGAGGACACAAAAGAAATCATGTGAACCATCTATAGTCCTCTTCAGAAAAAAAAAAAAAGTCAACAAAAAAACCCACGCACAAATCAGTTCATCAAGTATAGCAGAGAGCAAACAGTAAAAATAGTCAGTGTAGGTGGTTTGATCTAACCTGAGGACGTTTGTTGGAGTGGATGAAGGAAAGCGCATACATTTCCTCCTCATAAAGCGGTCACATTAACACCTTTGACTGACACAGCTTGATTTGGAAGACCCTTGGCTCTTCCTCCTCTCCTGTTTGCCAGCAGACTGGGCTTTCCCCGCAGGCAGCAGGGTGAGGTACGAGCTCTCCTCTGTCTGCAGCCTCACTCTGCTCCTCCTTCAGGACATGTCCTTTCCACTTCAGGATGTAATCCAAAGGTTTTGAGAGCATCTGGAGAGAGCAAAGTGGGTAGAAAGATGATTAAAACAGGGGTCAACTGAAAAGCTCCCTGGCTTATCTTCCAGCAAAGGCTCTGGCCCCTGGGGTGCCTTCACTCCAGCCTCTGGCTCCTGGCTCCAGCTGGTCTCAGACATCACTTTCTGCTGCCTCTCTCCAGAGAACTCTTCAGCAACTCTTCCCACGGTTGCTCTGTTCAGATTTCAGCTGATGTTAGCGAGGGGGAACAGTCAGCATTACCACCAGGATTCGCAGTTCCCTCACCAAGACATCTTCTGTCTTTAAAAAGGCACTGCCATACAGAGTCACAGATCAGCTGAGGTTGCAAGACACCTCTGGAGATCATCCCATCCAACCCCTGCTCAAGCAGGGTCACCTCAAGCAGGATGCCCAGGACTGTGTCCACTTGGGTTTTGAACATCCCCTAGGATGGAGACTCCACAACCTCTCTGGTGGAGTTGACCTGCTCCAGTGTTCAATCGCCCTACAGTAAAACAGATTTTTCTATGTTTAAACAGGATTTCTTCTATTTCAGTTTTTGCTGTTGAGGCTGCTCTGAAGGGCAGCACACTCAACAGGTGCAGTAGCCACTCCTCCCAGCTTTATATCACGTAGTCTGTAAACACCTTCACAATACCTGTAAAAGCCTTCACAATTTGCTACCTCGTTACAGCTCTAGCTAATCGAGATACAGAGAGGTCTAACCATTTTTGCATATTATCAGCTGCAAAACAGTGAGATAACTGTAATTAGTAGCAACCTGGTTAGCAGGTTAAATGACAGTATAATTAATGAAGAACAGGTGGGCTTTGTTTCAAAAAGGAAAAGCAGCAGATTATATCAAAATGGAAATGCATCTTAAAATACACAGTCTCGGTGATAACTTAAAGGTGCTTTTAGAAACACCACCAGACAGAAACAGAAAGGTTTCACTTGGGCTGAACGACAAATCCTAAAAATAAAACCTGGTCTGAGGTTAAAATGTAAATTGTTGATTAGATCTATTTATTCACACCCTGCAGTGATGGGAGAGACATGCAGCTTAGTGTTTCTTCTTTTACTTTGCAGGATCATAGGCACATTCCTGTTACTGCCATTGCCGCTTGCAAGGTCTTTGCAACCCTGGGAGATCTCCAGCAGAAGAACAGAAGAAATACCAAGTGACAGACTGCATACATTAATTCAGTATTCAGATAACATCCTGTTGCAAGTGAATGACCCAAGCAAAACTTCCTGCGGTCTTAAGGAGCAGGCAGAAAATCAGGAAAGAGGAAAAAGAATCTCCGGACTGAAGAAAGATCCTTTGAATCAGAAATGTTATCCTTAATTAGAATTTCCAACACCACTACACTTACCCCTTCCAAAATGTAAACACATAATAAAAATTTAAACTTTAATATAGTGTTGTAAGACTTCTTGCAATAAATGGGAATTGGTTCTACAAAACATCAAGACAGACCCAAGGAGATTACATTTCATTCCCAAGCTTATGCTGGTAAAGCAGAGCTGGAAAAACAGAGATATATTTATTTTTTAACTCAGAAGCTTCCTTGAGATGCTAAGGAAGCTGTTTCAGTAAAGCAGAGACATTTGTTTCAGTGTGCATTCAAGTAAGAACAAATGCAAAACAAGCTTCTAGACCTCGAGAAACATCAAATAGCTTTTTTAATTTACCTCCCAAATTCATTGTAGATTCTAAAATGAACGGAGGGCACAGATCAGAGAAAATGTCTCACTAAATCAGGACAGCATGATGGATATTCAGAGTTTTCCTCAGAAGAGCAAGGTGCTTTTAAGACAGAATGGAGGAGGCAGAGCACATGGCTCTGAAAAGCGATTGTGGAAAAAGAAGATCTGTTGCTAGTGTGACCCTATACATAAACATATGGAAATTTTTTTTTTTTTAAAAAAGAAGCATGTGCAGCCCCATCTGAGTAAGAGCACTAATTTGCAGGCATGAACTGTGAAGGACCAGGACGAAATATTCCTCGCAAGAGCCATTTGACTGTGTGCTGACTGCCTGAAAAAAGTAATCTTTGCGCTCACCCACCTTGAATCAGTTTTGTAGAAATTTTAGTAAGCAGGGTCTTAGCCCATGGGGGAGACTGAAGGAAGGAACAGCCAGAGCAAGACCATGGGGGGAAATAATTTCTTCCTAATTATGAAAAAGATAATGCTGTGAAACTGTGTTTTAGTGATGTACATGATCTACACTGAACACCAAAGAAAAGGAGGGTTTAGCTCCCAGAGCCAGGTGTTTTTGTAACAACAGTCAAACACACACCAGGGACCAAACCCACAAGCTCCCAGAGCATATGGCCACATATGTGTCTTGGGAAAAGGGTTCAGAAATGGTCATTCTGGCCACAGGCTGTATGGTACTATAGTTCTGCGTGGGCTAAACGGCACTTCTGCTCCAAGAAACGTTGAGTCAAGGCAGGCAGTCTGGATGCAGAACCAGTGACATTAAAGGGATGGATGTGGAAGGAACTGGAAAGATGGTGCATCCTTTCAGCGATGGGGCAGACCACCTGCCTCCATCACGGCCAACCTCAGCCAGCAAATGAGATAAAACACAGGAGAGCAGTCTGAAAACACAATGTCTGCATTATATCAATAGGTCAAGGATTAATTTATGAGATTGCATAATAAAATTGCAAATTTAAGGAAAAAAAATTAAAATCAACTCTACAGGAAGGCCTGATCTCCAGAGCTGCCAACCTCTCCAAGATTGTGTGGTCAAAATATGTACGAGTGCAAACCCAGCTCCATGCTCCAGGAGCAGTGCTGCTCTGCTGTCATGCCACAGGCCAGGAAATAATTTCCAAACCAGAAAAAGAATTGCTCTTGGAGCCCTCTGTCACCAAAGAAGAGAGAAAGACGGCTTCAGGTAATCGGGAGGTGCTGAGCTCTGCTGGCACAAGGAGCCTTACCCTGCAGCTCAGAGCTCACAGCGTGCAGCAGCAGCTGGATGGCTCACCTGGTCTCCAGCATCTGTGATAGTGCTTTGGTGGGAATTCAACGCTTTCCTGGCCACAGGAGCACCCTCCAGGGTATCATGGGGGTGGAGGTCCAACCCGTGGCTAAGCAAGCACACATTGCAATGCCTGGAATGCTTGTCCCACAAAACAAGATCATGCATTTGAAGTGTGAGAGGGTTGCTCTGATTAGATTTGGTCAAACCTTCAGAACCATTTAAGTGACTCTGGAACACAAGCTACACTTTTTGAAAAACACTTTCCCATAATACCCAATAAAAACGTTGGAGCCAAGGTCCTGGTATGGGGCTTGCTTGCTCTGGAAGGAGGAGGGAAGATACTCAAATTGGAAATTCAAAATAACTAAGGCTGGATCCTCTCCCAAAACATCTTCCAGGAGGAAAAACATTTTTCTTCCAAAGCACTGTTACAAGCTTGAAATAAATGTGCAGACTCTTAGATAAAGACAGAGATAAAAATAGGCCTGTTATTAAATACCTCTTCTTTAATGAGGTTCATCCTTCTAAACAGTCACATGAAGGTTATTAAAGTTATTGCAGAAAATATAGCATGCTTGCAACATAAAAATCATAGCAAGATATTCCTCATCACCCAGCAAACATTTAAGCATCTCTCAGCAGCTCACATGCTCACAGCATCCCTGGCTTGGCAGAAAGAAGATAAAAGAGATGAATAAGAGATGTCTTCTCTGGGAAACAGTCTCTCTTCTTTCAAAGCACTTTTTCCCCTCCAAACAATGTAAATTTAACCATGTAAATGATTCCCACTGCTTATGTCTACTGCTACACAGCTGATACACTTATTCCCTTTGCTAATGCTACAATTATAGTAACACCAGTCTGAGCATCATTAAAGCTAAGTTCAAAAATATTTTGAAAAATGCAGCTTAACTTCCTCCTGTTGCACGAAAAAAACCCACTTGACTCTCAAACACCTCCATCACCTGGTTTATAACCACTTTAAATTAACCCATAACACACTGTGGAGCATGGAGTCATACATGCAGCTAGCAGGAGTCATGGTTTGTCTCGTGAAAATACATCATTACACCCTTGTTTCAGTTATGCCCAACATCCAAGCCCATGTCTATGTGTTAAAGAAGCTGCAAACTTTTATCTCAGCTGCTCAGAAGCGTAATTAATTTTTGGCAGTACGTGCATCACTGCAGAAGACTTTTATAACCAGCTTGTTTAATGAAACCAGTAACACCATGGCCAGTAAGGGAAAGTATTCACCCTGACACACTGAAAACCCATCTCGGCCCCACTCTGCTCCTAAACCTGAGCAATCTGGGTAGTAAATTTAGAGTTTTTTCTCATGAACACTGGTGCTGCCAGGATACCGACAGTTCTTGAAATGACAGAAGACAACAGAAGTTTTCTCTGCATTTGGGGGAAAAAAAAAATTGGCTTCCAGTTCATTTTACAAATACTGAACTCCATACCCTCATGGATGTGCTGGGAAAACAATGGCTGCAAAACCTCCCAGGTCACGAAGAAGCAGATAGAAAACACAGGGAGCAACCCTGAGTCAGACCAGTACCCGGCCACACTGAACACGTCCCACCGAGTGGCACCTTGCCGCCTATCCCACTGCTCCGAGAAGCGCTGCGCTGGGGCTGGGCACAGCCACCAACCCCTGCAGTTCTGCGTAATTTAAACCTCAAACTTAAGTGTAGTTACATGCAACAGTCCATTTCTGCCCAGTTCCCAGGAATGATTTAGTACCAGGAGCTATACAGTTCTGAGGTCTTACATCATCAAAATTTAAATATCTATATACTGCATATACAACATGCTACAAAATATATAATCAAAATTGCATTACTACACTCAAATTAGAGGTGCAGAGTGTTTTTTATAAAGTGGGAGGGTTTTTTTTTATTATTTTAATGTGCATGTTCAGTTACTGGCCTATAAATTTCTGTTATTTGCTACCGTTTCCCATTTCTTAGTGTGAACGACAAAGGCTCTGCAGGTCTGACCTCTCCTGGAAAAAGTCAGCTTTCTGCCCAAGGACCCAGCCCACTAACATTCATGATTTGTTTCATGAGTGTTTCAACTACACAGGTCTGAGGCTACAACACTCCCAGCATCACCTACACCAGCATCTCATCAGGATGCTGGCAGCAGCTCCTGGCAGCTCACCGTGCGGGGGACAGCCAGCCCACACCTGCCTCACAGCCAGGACGCCGGACTGCTCACTGTGCAGCGCTGCAAGCCGTTGTCTGCACATTGAAGAGACGGCTTGACAAGGACCAGGTGTGCATCCCCGGTGGGTGCCCTCCAACTCCCCAGCTCAGGGAACCTGCCAGTAAAGAAAATCCAAGTGGATAACGCAGAGCAGGGCTGGAGACAGGTAACTGCACTGCCCTCATCCGCGCAGCTGAGCCAGAGGGAAAGATGCTCGTACAGGCAATATCTCCATGTCCAAGAGTTGGCATCCTTCAAACGCACCCTACCCAAATAGCTGTTTGAGATGCCGCCTGTCTGCACGCTGTCCACGTGTCTCTTGAGCAGTCCCAATCCTGCCCTCTTACCAACAACAAGCAGGGACACTGTTATCCCTCTTACACAGATGAGGACTAAGGCACAGAGACTCTGCTTTACTTGACATGCCTGCCCTCCAGCGCCCCACACCAGAGCCAGAAGTGGCACATGCAGCTTCAGCCCTGGCACTTTTGCCAGAGAAGGCTTTCAGTGTAAGGAGGAATTAACCACAAGCCAGCGTTAGGGAGACGATGCATCCTGTGATGTGAAGGTGAGAAGTCAAGGAAACCCCACAAGGATGGGGAAGCTGAGAGAGGAGAGCATGAAGGCATGGGGTAATAAAAAGAAGGACAGGCACAAGATATATTTAAGATATCGAAAGCCTCGTATGCAAGAGGTCAGATGGAAAACAAGCAGAGGAAGAGCTACTACTGGCCATAATTCTACCTCCAAGCACTGAACATTTGCAATTGCTCTTGAGACTGCCTGGGCTTTCCTACCTGCTGTAATCACCCTGCAGCTCTCCCTGTTGCTGGCCAGAGAAAATTATAACAATTCCACAGTCGAGATTTTCCCCCTCTGCACATCAGTAACAAGTTATTTTATAAAAAGACCTGGAAAAGAAGCATTTCATCTAGTATAAATGAGGTTTTTAAATCCCATTTGCCTTCCCTCTTCATGCAAAGCTGTGCTGATCTTATGAGGCTCCTATTTCCTGGATTACACATGTCAAGCTTTGCAAAAACGAGCATACCCTGGTGGTTTAACGGCGTATTTCACAGCCCTCTCTCAACCATGCTGACATAAATATTTCAGAGACCTGCACGCAACTGTTTGAGTTAGGTCTAGGTCACCAAGAAGCCAATGGTTCAGACAGATTCATTAATTCAGCAAAACAATTAGCAGGAGCCAGTGTAGCTCAGGAGATCCCAGTGAACAGCAGGAGCAAGATACCCACCAACAAGGTCTAAGGAAATCCTCGCCAGTCACCACGTCACCCACACAGGCTGTGGACAGGCCCTGGCATGGGACTCTTGAGCCAAAGGGATCCCTCCTGCCACTACCTTCTCCTCCCCGCCTTAAAAACCTTTTCTTAGCTTATCACAGTGCTGGCTCATTCAGCCACTGATATCTCCTGAAAGACAAAGACTGGCAATGAAACTGAACTGAATTATTCCCCATTCCAAGTCCTGTTCTTTCCAAAACCACAGCAAGTCCTTCAAAGTAGCTTCTGAAATTACCTCCCCAGCGTGAACACTTTCTTTGAGAAGAAAAAACACGTGTTTTCATATGTGTAAAACCTTGTTTTTGCAGTAAATGAGACGGGGAAGACCTGAGACAAGTATGAACAGCAAAGACAGCTACTGACAGAGAAAGCAGCCTGAGGATCCTTGGAAGCTGCAGCCATGGATATTTAAATGCTAAGCAATGTATCATCAGCTCCCCGCTGAATGTAAGATGGTTTCATCTTTGCAGAAGCAGCAACAAGAGTACGCTCACATCAACTTTGCTCTGGCAGTTTGATCAACAGCAGCAGTCATGTCTTCTTATTTTTTAACTGCAATATAATTAGGCACTTAGGAAAATTACTCTGAACAGTACAAATGCTATAGAGTAACTGCAGGTATCAGCACAGAGCTCTGCAAGCAAGAAGTTTAACCACAGCTAAAGGTACAGGCCAGCCAAGCTCCTGTAACACATGCTCTGCCTCACTAGGTACTGAGACATGCTATCCAAACCTGAGAGGAGATCCAATGGTGCAACATTTCAATCGCCAATGCAAGATTTTGCTCCATTTCTCCAGTCTGCAGGGAACTGCTCTGGACCAAAGGAAACCTTTCTGTGCCCCACTGTTGCCTCCTCTCAAGTGGAAAGCATGCAGAGTAGACTGTAAATATTTTGGTATTTTGGGCAGATGAGGTTCTCGCTTGGGCCATCTGGATTTGGAAACTGGACACGTTAATTGCCATCTTCAAACTGTCAGCTGAGAAACCTGCCAGCAAGTTTCTGCCACATCAGGGAGTAGGTAAATGCTGCTGCCACAGAGGTGGACAGAGTCCATGTGCAGCGCAGCACAGGCTCCCCACAGTGCTGGTCACTGCTGAGGAGATAATTAACACCCTTTTTGTTTCCCAGATCCTTTTTCTTAATCTTCACAGCAATGTCTTCCCAGAGGAGCTACTTCTTACCCTAATGTTATGTGGAAAATCTGCTGGCCAGTGATACTACTAGCTGGTCAGAGCAATCGAACTTTCAATCATCATCGGGAATGCTAAACAAAACAGAGGAAAATAACAAAATAGTAACAAAAGTTACAACAAATAACAAAAGTAGGTAATTCCCAGGAAATGAAGCATTCATGTGCTCTAGGATGTTGTGTGGCAGATTTGAGGTCACCTGAAAACATAGAAGAAATGCTTTTATATAAAGAACCCCCAAGAAAACTGTCAAACTGGTGGAGAAGACCATCAGCACCATTCAATCTTTCCATTCATCTCTGCCATCCCAAAGACTAAGGATCAGCCTTCGGTTGCCATAACCATCTGGCGAGATCACCTTGAAAAGTGGTAGGGTGTTTCTGTGTGCTGACAGACTCACCTCCATGCACTTGACAGAGCAGCAACAAAAGCAAGTCACCACCTTTGCTACGTTTCTCTGAGACCTTCCAACTCACGAGAGTACTATCACCTGGTAAAATGCATTCAGAAAGGAAAAAGACATCAGAGGAAGCACAACTTCAGAAAAATTCTGTGTCTGTGGTGGAACAGTTACCTGACCACAATAAGTGATCTGACCACGGGTGTGAACATCCATTCTGAGGACATTGCAATCCTACTCATTAAAACCCACACAGCCTGCAAGTTCCTATGGATGCTAACCAAGAACAGAACAAAAAGCCCTAGAGATGTCTTCACCGTTTCCTCAGACGATACCAAAAGTAGTAAAATAATAGAGGAGCTGGACAGCTTTCCAAGACACACGTGTCCTTTCTGTCTAACCCAGCTGCGCCTGGTGCATTATTTAGTGCCAAGTGAGAAAGAAGCAATGCCTAACAGTGTTAAAGGACTTTGTGAAGTTTCACCAACCTTTCCACAGCCCATCAGCTTCCCAGCTAGCTGGCAGAAGAGACAACTGATCTCCTTGCTTCCAGATTACAGGCGGCAGAGCTCTTAGGGTAACTGTCTCTCTGTGTTTGCATCCAGCTACCTCCAGCAGCTTGAAGCGTGCTCAAAGTGCAAGAAAGCACTTGATCAAAATCCAGCTCACATTGTAGGCAGCAAGGGAACAACCGCACAAAGCAGTGTTACATATACAATAGCAATTGAATTTGGTGGAGGGATTTGACAGGTTACAGGTTGATGACACTGCTGCAGTCTCGACGGAAACATGGTTTGATGCAATTAGCAACAGAGAATAGAAAAACAGCAGAGCAAAACTGGAAATACATGTATAAAAGATGAGCAACTGCAGAACTGGACAGAAGCATAAAAATCCTGTGTTGAGCTCAGAACAGGAACAAGATGAAACAGGAGCACGACGGGGAGAAACGCAACTCTGAGCTCCCTTCCACTACTCAAAATTGAAGATCCAGACTTTAAATCAAAACATTTGCTTCCCCCAGAGAGACTGGCCCCTTTCCTGCAGGGATGCAACAGAAGTCAGCGTGGGGGCATCCTGGAGAGGCAGGCAGCAGAAAGTAAACTTCTGAGCACTGTGCTGCGGTTCACTTTGGCCTGTGCTGAGCACACACCAGCCAGGACTCTGCTTGGCTACGAGCGAGTGAAATCACATCAGAGAACATTGGAAGATGCAGAACCACCAGATTAGACACGCTGCCAATGTGTGTGCCTCTGCTAAAGGACTGAAAGGCACATCCCTCACGCAGCCGTGCTGGCTGCTTCCTTTGTCCTGTGGGTCAATTCCCTTCCCAGCACAGGCCTGTGCTAGCAAGGGGGAAACCCTCAAGCTCAGAGGACACAGGAATGGGCTCGTGGTGGTAGCAGGTTCCCCAGCCTTGCTTCGGGTAATACACATGCTAAAAGTGCGAGTCACAGTCTACACACAAGATTTCACTACAGAGAAACCCACAGGGGATGAAAACCCAGGCTGTCAGGGGGAGACCAAAGATGACTCCTCTTTCTGACATGTCTCTACCCAAATCTGCACGTACACCTGAAATGAGAATCCGTAGTGGCTAGACGATGAGGCAGGCCACCACTTAAGCCTTTTACAAGAGTAATTGAAATTCTTCTCCTCTGCGAATGCTAACAAGCTCCCTACTTCCACAAGCCCTTCACTGCACAGGCCCAGCCTGAAACTGCTACAGAAATAAAGCAGAACAAAACACCTGAGCAATAGAGAAGGTGCTTCTGAACAAAACTGGCAACGACGTTTATAGTGACTGCAAGTATATACATATTCTGCTTCGACAAGGGTGGTGGGGATGCGCCAATCTGAATACTGAACAGGGACAGCACACGCCTTCCATACATAATGGTACCAAAATGGAATACAAGTATATACTGGGGCTTTTGCTAGACATTCATGTTATACGAAGATTTACATTTGGAACAGTTGTTCTGCTATATCTGGCAGAAATTTCAAGACAAATGGATCCCATATTTATTCATTCAATGATAACTGAGCACAGGATAAAGCTCTTTTAAATTCAGAGCACTTTATAAAAATTAATTACTACTTAGTTCACCCTTCTGAGGTGGGAAGGTATTACACCTGCATATACATGAGGACACCAAAGCACAAGTGGATTAAATACCTTGTTCAAGACCTCAGAGGCAGGCTTACTGATCATCCTAATTGCTGAAATAAGTGTGCACACATGCATCTGTGTGTGTGTTTAAATGGGCTTATCCTCTCCAGAGCCATTCCCAGCGCATGGGGTTTTGCAGTGAAGCCAGCCTACTCAGTTGGTGTCTTCTCACCGTACGTGTCCCATACATGTCTAATAAAAGATACCAGCCCAAAAAAAGGGAAGCGGGTTTTTTTGTGGCATGTATGGATAGGGATAAGAGCTGGATTTCAAACACCCAAGGAACAGAAAACCCATTGTTAAAAAGCTGTGTAGTGTTACATTGATGGTTCTTAATCAGATTGCCACTGACCAGCATTTCACCAGCCCACACTGGAGCACAGCAGACCTGGGATACCGCATGCCAACAAACGTTATAAAATCTGTCCCTTGACAAGCGTACAAAGAGAGAAAGGGCTTCTGAGCTAGTGAGAGAGACACATCACCACCTACAATGTGAATGGCAGCCCACTCGACCTGCTCCGGTGAACTGAAAACACTTTAGCAACTGCTCCCATTGCCAGCCAGTTCTGTGATGGTCTCTTGTCCCTGTATTGGGTCATTGGGTCCATACCTCTTTGTCTGAACACCAGCAAAAGAATACATCGTCATGGGAACAAACAGGTATTTTGAGTTTCTGCAAGGCTTCTGTCAGTGCTGTCAGGTGGGGTTTCAGAGGGATGCTATAATTAGTCATCAGCATGTTACCTGGACGGATGGTTTGCCACTGATGTGTGGGGTAAAACACTTCCAGGTCTTCAGGATCAGCATCATCTTCTGTTATCGGCTCTTTCCCACTGTCATCTTTTATGTCGCTCTCTTCTATTTTTGTAAGGGCAAACTCCTTTCGGATAGAAAAGATTCAGCTCATTAGCAATTGCATCTGAGTAATTTAGTGCCGGCTGAGAATACAAAATTTTTTCCCTCGCCAGCAGATTTTTTTTTTTTTTGACATCCAAGATTCTTTCCACATGGTTAAATTTAGATTTAAAGTATATTAAAGGTTAAACATGCATAAGTAGCATGACATTTGTGCTGAACAAAGCAACACAGCTTATTTCCTATTCCAATGCAGGCTGCAGGTTTAAAACAAGCTTTCACAGAGCCTCACCTATATTACAGTCAGAACCAGAAGCCCTGACTATTACTAGGGTTGTGTAACATTGTAAGACCCCGTTTTCCCTTTTCTAAAAATATGTCAAACTTTTAACTTTTTCAGCTGAAATTTTCCACGCAAGTGGAACGCCTCAAGCGTTGGTTTTTTTTTTTTCTTAAATGCACTTATTTCAGGCTTGGAGAAGATTTCAGCTAAAATAGTTCAGCTATTTCCAAAATAGGACACGGGGAAAACACACCGAATTGCCCACACGATAAAAAAGCGAGCATCCTTTTCTCCACCCGTTCCCAGTGTCCTCCAAGTCTTTTAAAACAATGAGGCAGCAATTTAATCACCATCTACGTTGCAAGTGCAGCACGCAAATGGCAGAGGTGTGGTAGATCAGCTAGCACAAGTGGTACGACATTACGCAAAGGAAAAAACAAGGATGAAAAGCAGGACAAAAACCCCTTGCTGTGAGGGAAACTTCGCTGTTCAGTGGAAAGTCTCCCTAGGGAGCTGGTGGGAGTCATGTAAAACTGCAACAGATAAAATTATTGAGAGCGCATAGTAAGTAATGACCTCGTACTATCTTACACCCGGCTATTAACTGCTCCGGAAGCAGGTCTTTGCTACTCTGGTTTTCACAGGAACAGATAAGCTAGTCCAGGCTAATCATCCAGACAGCTCAGTTTCTGTTGCAGGGAGTATTATCAGCTTCTGATATCGCCAAGAACGCCACCACTGAATCATTTCAAATAACCAGCCTATAGGGAAAGATTGTTCCTCATTGTTGGCAATTAGAGTAAGAGTTACAGCTCACTTCACGAAGTGTGTTGATATTAATCCTTAGAATGTTTTCATAGGGAAAAAGAAGTCATCAATTAAGAGGTTAACAGGAAATTTTAAGCCATGTTCTGCCTTCACTTCTTCCACTTCTTGGAAAAAATGCATGCATATTTCCTGGCAGAATCTGGGTGCTTTCCATATAAATATCCGTTACCCAGCCTAGGAGAGTGTTTTCTGAGCAAGAGAAATGTCAGCCTGAGCAAAACACGTACAATTAGCAACGACAGTGGCAACACGTGAAGATAGTTGACAAACCTATAGAATGTTTTTATTTTATCTGTCAAAAGGGACTGAAATTTCGGAAATACACTGGAAAGCAGAGCTTAACTCCTGCTTTCGTGTAGTGCATCAGAGGCTTGAAATTGTTAAAATTATGACAAATGGTTAAAGCCCAGTAACAATCATAAACATAAAAAGCCAGGTTCTGCAGATGAAAATCAATGTTAACATTTTCTGAGCCAAGACTCAACAGGACTAAAATAAATGAGTCAGAGCAGTTATTACTTAGCTTATTTACGCTGCTATATTATTATCCAAGAGGGACTTAACGATACAGGCCATTGTAAATTTACCAACAGGCCTCGAAGTGTTGTATCTGTTGAAACACATAATGGAGACAGCTGATGTTTACTGGCTCTGCTTAAGAGAAGTGTCTAAATGTTCAGTAAGGGTAAAAGGATGTGACTTGGTTCACTTAAATGTTAATGCCACTGCTTGGCCCGCAGTTGCTTTGCAATACCCCATTTTCATTAGTATTTCTGGCAAAACCAGGCAACAACACACAAGCAATTCTTCATTTATGCAGAAATTAGGTAGAAACCTTTTCAGTTTGTTTTCATAATTAAGACAGTAGAAAGAACGAACAATGGAAATTTCCTTAAAGGCAAAAAGCCTCCTTGCTTTATCAGTCTGAAATCAACTGCAATAAGCTGAAAAGCCTCAGCAGGGAGGCTTTGAGACAATCTGCAGTCTGTTTGCAATAAAGGAGGGGCATGGCCACCATGGAGCCATTGTAGCGGGAGTGCAGGAAAAGGTGATGGGAGAGTTAACCACACATTGCATTAATCTTGTCTGAACCTTGGTGTCAGGCTGCCTGCCAATTCAGGCAGGTATCACTGGGTGGCTGTCCCAGTGCTTGTTCTTCAGCTGGGATGACTGTGCTCTATCTCCAGCCTCCTCCCCTCCCTCCCTGAAATAAAGACAAATTATCTCATCGTTACATGACTCCAGGTGGGCCCAAGGCACTGGTCTACAGTGCTTATATTGTCACCTGTCCCTTGTATTTGCTCTGGGTAATAGCACAGTCCCCAGACAGTTGCATCACACAACCAACAGAGCAGCAAGCTGCAATGCAAAGGCAGGAGCGAGTGCCCAGGGACGTGGCATCCAGTGATCCCCTACTCCAGTTTTGCTGGGGGACACCCTGTTTTAAGCCACAGCATTCATTAAACTAAAAAACCACCACTCTTTACCGCTCAAGCTTTCTCAAGGAAGCTTTCCAGATCTGCTAATTTAGGGGGGCCTAGCACCTGGGGCTTAGCAGCAGAATCCAATCCCAGGGGAGTTTTGCACACCCGTACAGTGCAAAGAGACAGACAGTGACCACTCACCTCAACTGCAGCTTCAGAACAACACTGCAAGTACCAAAATCCATGCACATGCAAGGACCTGAGAGGGTGCTCTTCCAAGCCTGACTCACTTGCGGTGACTCAACAGAGGCACAGCTAGGAACATAACTGAGGCCACCTCTTCCCATCCTTTTGCCACTAGACCGCATAATTAGCTTTGCCTCTTGCCACAGTGGGAACGTGTGACAACTCCAAATAGAAAAAGTGACATCTGGCGAACAAGAGAGCTGCCCAAATTGCACTGTGCCTGTTGCAAACCCTCTGGATTGAGCATATACTGGATTTCCTGGGGTGAGGCAAGCGGTCTCAAGAAAGAAGCCCTTCTGAAATGTTGTTATTGAAGGCCCACTGTCAAGGAGAGGTGATTCACCATCTGCTGCTACTTTCTACTTGGTCCTACAGAGGGATCAGGTAAGGCTGGCGCCCCACCAGAGACTCCGGTGGCTGGACAGCCCTTTGCGAGAGAAGCTTTCAGCCAGAGCAGCCAACACTTACAGGAGCTCTGTTGCTTAGGCTTGACTGGGAAAACACCACAGAAACCACCAAGACCAGCAGGTTGACTTTGGCAGCAGTGGAGAGGAGACTGGCCCAGTGAGACATTGCCATCAGCCTGAAATGCAAAGGAAAACAAAATGAACAATATTTTAGTCCACGTTTTCACAGGTTTCAGTGTTCTTTACAGGACATTTTGCAACGCAGCACGGGTTCAGGGGTGCAACACCACAGGAAACAGAACACCTTGAGGTGTTAGTGCATGGGTCTCATCGGGGGCAGCCAATAGCAAGAGGTACCGATTTTACTGCTAATGGAGTTTATGACAAGGAATGACAAAAGTAGCTTATATTGACCCCACAGGGGCTTATATGTCTCCTGGAAAATACAGAGAGACCAGCAAGTCTTGTTTAAAATCACTGTGTTAGTGCCATGGATGACAACTACAGGGAAAAATAAAAATCCGTGCAATCCTGCGAAGGCTTTTTATGCCTTTGCCTCATTTTAAGCACAGAAGTAGCTGCATTAATTCAAATTAAACAAAACTACCAGCCATCAAAGGATCAGGAGTTTATCTAAACCCATAGGTAGGTTTTTCTTGAGGAAAACAACATTTTGCAGAGGTCAGTAAGGTGTACTTGGTGGTTCCTACAGCACAAGGCTTTCCCTGCTGCTCAAAGTGCCAGCTCACCCAAACTGTGAACCCAGGAGCTGGCTCTGCCTGCGCTTGCAGTGGACCATGAAGCAGTCCCGTGGCATACAACTGCCCTGACTGACTACAGACCACGTATTGAACTTGGGGGGGAAAAAGAAGGGTCCTCCTCTTGTGGCTGCCAGTCACCCTGGTACAGAGCTCATGTCCTCACCGCTAGACGTGTAACCGTGCTCACGCACACGCGTGGCCCCACTGCCTCGCAACACGAGGCTTTAAATCCACCTACAGCGTTCGGCTCACTACTACTTCTCATACTGGGGTAGGGAACAGAGCAGCCTGCCAGCACACAGGCTGGAGAAGTATTTCCTTTGATTGGCTCTAAATTTACACGCTGCTAAATTAAACTAAATGAGGTCTTTTGAAAGAAGATGGGACTGATTAGTTCCGTTCAAACACTCCTTCATTACTCATCCCTCCATCAAGTCTGTTCCTACTCCTATCCAGGTTTTAAAGAATTTCCTCCCATACATGCAGTCCTAAATATCTTTCTGTCTCTGTCGTCCATCAGGATGGTACATCGAATGCAGACTTCCTTCCTTCCTTGAAGCAACCATCTCCTATTCCACAAAGCAGAAAATATGCTCACAGGCGCACCCACCACCAACTCCTGCCACCAAAGGACCTCTCCCCACAAAAAATTTCAGGGACATGGAGGGAGTGGAGTCCTCTCCTTCCCCTCCTTTACTGCTGTCTTGTCTCCCCACTCCATTACATTACTTCTTCCTCTTCCTGCTTGGTTTTTGCTTTAGCCAAAAAAAGAAAAGAAAAGGCAAAACACCACATCATGCTGGTCAGTGGTGGACAGCTAGGAAAAAGCAGCAGAGCAGGGAGCACAAATAGTAATACATCTGATGCACTTCTGCATCTTCCAGAAACTCCTGACCCAGGGTATTCCTGAACAGCAGCCTCTATCTTTGAACTCAAATCCAGATCAACCGGATTTTTGTTTTTCCCATTTATTGCTTTTGGAGCAGATCTGGACTTCTGACACCCACAGCAACTCAGCAATGAGTTCCACCATTTAATTCACACCATGCATGAAAGTACCACCTTGTGTTTCTGACCTGATGCTTGATATCCTCCTTCAATGTACTCCTCTTTTCTAAAGGGTCAAAGGACCACCTCAAGGTCCCACAAGCCCTTACTAAACTACAAACAGAGTAGAAGCAAAGCTCTCCATTTTCAGAAGACAGGCAAAGACAGCCTGTGACCAGAGCTTCCATCTCTGTCTTGGGTCACTGCCAAGTGCAACCAGGCTACAACTAACACCCACGTTCCTGAGCTGGAAAACCCAGAGCAGAGTTCATGGGCTCAAACTCCACCTGCTCCCAGAAAATCAGCGTATCCTTCTGGCCAGTGCCACAGTCAGGACCTCAATCTCAGACCGACCAAGACATACAGACCTCCCCTCAACTCACCTTGGAATAAACTGCTGCTTTTTACATCGGAAACAGTTTTTTGGTTTGTTGTTTGGGGTTTTTTTAGTTATAAAGCAAGCGGCAAAACTGGGATAATGAAAAATAGATGTATCCCTAAAACTTTACCTGCAAGCCTGGAAATAAAAAGAGAAAAGAAGAAAAAGAAATTCAACAAAGCAGTGGCTGAAAGAAAATGCACACTCCCGTAAAAATAGAGCTCACGTGTACCAAGAAGGCTGGTAGCAAATGACAGTACAGCCTCTTTAAAGCCTACAAACTCATGCCTGCCTGGAAGATGACATCTGCACAACAATTAGCAGTTTGCTTAGGTCCCAGGTAGGCAGGAGGAACTAACATGTGAAACATGGGGGTTTGAAGCTCCTGGAGAGAAGTCTGCACAGGCTGACATCTCATTACAAGACAGAAGCACGCAGAGGGCGTGAGAGGATTTCCAAACCAAATGTTATGTGGATACAATGCATTTTTAAAACTGACCCTTGCAGCTCACGAAGCAGAAAGGGTGGTAGCTGTGACCCCACCTGTATGGGGAGCATTTGCTCTTATTTAGGAACGTTATTTTGGATCCAGCAGCACCCATGTACAGCTGCAGCCAGTCAGCACCAGAACCACTACAGGAGGACCACAAACTCCCCTTGTGTGGAGCAGGGTGTTGGGTTGTTTTCCCAATAATCCTCTTATGTTAAAGAAAATCAGGTACTAGGGAATGAGCAAAGGGTCACACTCAAAGCCTCTGTTCCTGGGGCAGTCCTCCTGTCAGAGGAGGCAATGTTCTGGGCTTCACAGTGCAGGGAGGTTCTGCTCCGCAGCTCCAGGAAATCCTGTCTGCACCAGCAGCCACAGAAACAATAGCATTGCCATTACACTCTCTATTAGCAGGGACATTTTTACTGATTTTACTAGCTGCTCATCAATAAATGCTGCACAGCCCTGTGAATAAGTTTGCTGTAGTGATAGGTGACAGTTCAAAGCAAGTCAGTATGAGGAACATATTTCATTAATGCCTTCCACTGCTGGGAACACACCACTCTTTCATGTCCTAACTCAAAGCCCACGCTGCGTATACTATGCCACTCCAATAAATCCATCTGAAGCCTCATCTGAATTCTGATCTGCTGCTTGAGGAGAGCACATGGACATCCCAGAGAGCTCCCCAGCCCCCTTGCCAGGCTCTGTTTTTACAGCCAACTGGGAGCAATAACAATAAGCTAATCCTTGTTCTCATCTAGGGATTGAGGGAGCAGTATGGGAATTATAAGTCTTGCAAAATTGTCTGCAAATTTATTAGTTCAGGCCAGGTATCTGTCCAGCCACCCTTTGTTGAGATGGCTGGTAGTAACAAAAGCATCAACAGCACACTATGTGTCTACGAGCACAAATAATTCACAGACCTCCCCTCCCTGAGCACAGGTCAGCACTGGAGAACAATCAAACAGGGAAAGACATCAAGGAACGCAGCCCAAGCATCCTTCAGCTGAACAGGTGGCACGAAGACCTCCATGCACTCACAGCTTCTTAGGCTGAAGCCAAAGTTTGATGGGCAATAACAGTTAAGGAAACTATTTTAAAGACAGACGTGTAAACTAGGATGTCTGATTGAAGAGGTGCACTCAGGACGCATCCTGCAATCAGTGTCGAGATCCCTGTTCAAACACAATGTTATTTTAATGACGCTGGCATCTATGGCTGAGACCAGCATGACATGCTAAGTGATATACCATACAATGGAGAAAGAGAAGGAAATTTAGCTGACTGACCTGAAATTTTCTTCCTCTGAGCAATGGATCCCCAGGTCTGTAATGAGCACCTGTTTTTGCTGACTTGCTACTGAAGAGCAGAGCAGTGTCAGTCAGACACCTTGGAAATGTCCCATAGCCAGCAGTCCCTCCTTCTCCCATGACTGTGCAGCTACACCAACAGGAGAAAGAAGAGGTTTTAATCTGAAATTCATCCTGTGTGTAAGAGAGGAAACAGCTGGTGGACAAACAGAGGATTACTAGGAGGCCACAGGACACTCTGCCCTTCCCAGTCTGGTGGACAAACAGAGGATTACTAGGAGGCCACAGGACACTCTGCCCTTCCCAGTTTCATTACAGTTGGGTCTTCACAACCCTCTGCTTTCAAACAGATGAGCAAGACCAAACTGCAAATAAAATTATCCTCTCTTCTTCCCAGAGGCACAGGGATGCAAAGGCTCCTGTTAAGTACAAACCAAGCTAAGAGAAGCCAGCCTGGAAATACTCATGTTTTGGTGGACACAGGCCCAGATGACCACGTGTCTGCTTAGCAGGTCTCAATCCTGAAGACTTGCCTCAGCTCTCCCTGCCCTGACAGTATGTGGACATTACACTGTGGCTTCTGGCGTGAAGCACAGGATTTCTTGGATTTCCCCTGGAAATGGGAACCATAAGAAGACTTGCCCATATTAAAAACCCAATGGCTCTCATAAGAGAGAACACAGGTCCTGTCCTTCCAAACATGTTTACCTGGAAATGGTTACCTGCAGGACGTTTTAATGTGCAGGATCCAGCAGAAAGATGTGAGCTGATGGGCAAGATGCTGCAAGAACCACAATGAGCTACCAAACCTTGTACAATGTGAGCATTCCCTACTGCCTTCACTAAGAGCAGGACTTGTGAGACTCTGATACCACTTTTCCCCCTTAAAAGACATCTTCATCTTCTTTTCATGCTTTTTTTCCCCCAAGACAAGGCCCAGCAATTAATTGCACTTGCCCTAGGTGCAGTGCCCAGGTGAACTGCCATGGCACTGCACAGCTGGTACAGCTGGCAGCAGCTTTGCTCGACAGGCACCTGGGAGACCTCCTGCTTTATACATCTGTCTGAGCTCACTCCTGCCATGGACAGGTCCTGATCAGCAACATTTCCAAAAGGAGGCAGAAGAGAATTTTCCCCTTCATTAAAGCCAACGTTAAAACTACAAAGATCCTGGAAGAGATCTGAATGCACTTGACTGATCAAAGAACTGGATCTGAATAAAAATTAATAATAAAAACAGAATAAAATAATAATAACAAACCTATCTATCACCTTATGCAAAGCAGGAGAAGAGCCCTGAATGCCAAAACCAAACATAACAAGGAGCTTCCTTCAGGGACCCACGCAGTGTTCCTGATGGAGCCCCAATTTGTTTGTCCTCAATTCTCCCAGGACAAACCAGGCAGGAACAGACTTCTCTGGGTACGGACCCACCACATTCAGCTGGCACAGGCTCTGCACAGCTTCAAGGTGTGACATTGCATCTGCTTCTGCTGTGCTCAGGATGCTCTCATCAGCTCTGCTCCTCCTGGTGTCCTGCCATTGGGAAAGCATGCTCATGCCTCCAGCGAGTATCCCCAGCTCCACGGAGGAGCTCACTGCACCAAGAGCCCCCAATCCCTGCCGGAAGGTCCCACCTGGGCATGAAGCCCTACATGTACGGGTGAAAGACAGGACAGTAAGCACCACTTGTTTGCAAACACCCTCAACCCTACCAAGATTTCAGCAGAGAAGGCACAGCTGCAATACAGACCATCTCATTGATCCCGCTTATGAAATTGCTTAAAAATCGTTTATTCTTCTTGCTTGCTCCACATCATTTACTCCTACCATGACTCTTCTCTGGTGTGTTAAAAACACTCCTACACAAGGGAAAAGTTGTGGGAACACCTTCCCGTATTTGGCTGCCTACAGAGAACCCACGCAGCAGGAAGCCACGCTTTCAGGTTTACAGGAATAAATCATGGCTCGAGCTCTGCTGGTGAGGCACAGCCTGCCCCCAAGCAACAGGCCCTGCTCTGACCTGCAGCAGAAGCACCGCTCTGAATTGGGACCAGCACACAGGAAGAAATTTTGACATGAGATGGTAGGGATGGGGAGGGAGGAAGATAACCATGGCAGAAACGAGTGCTTACAGAGCCTGGCATCTACCATGCAATGATGCAACTTTTATAACCTCCACTAACAAATAATAAAAATAAATATTAATAACCCCTACAGGCTACCTGCTTAGCTAACACCAATCCCTCTAACAGCAGCTCAGCTACAATACCACCTAATGCTGGTCTTTCCTACAAGCACTGCCAGGTGCCGATGCAAGTGAGAGCAGAGCACGGATGTCTCCAGCGACAGGAGACAGCACAGCAGCACCCGGGCACGGTGAGGGCAGCTCTCAGCACCCGGCGGCTTCACCGGCCACAGCTCCGCACAGGGACAGAGGATTGGGTTGTTGCAGGTCATTTACAGACAAACCTGGCATCACTCCTTCTACCCGACCACAGCAACTCCAACTGTGTTCTTTATACAACCTCACACAGTTTAACATTAAGCATCACTTAGTCTATTAATTAAATTTACTTAATTAATTCCTTCAGAAACCAGTGTTCACAGAAAACACTGCTCTCCAGAGGGCCAGAGCACAGCTTTATACTTTGGTGGTTTGAAGTCTGAGCAAGGCTGCTGTCATCCTCTCCACCCACTCATTAGCGGCGATGGCAGAAGGGGCCACTCTCTGCCGTGGCTTAGCAAGATCCCCGATCCCAGGCGCCGCACCCAGTGTGTCTCCAACAGTCCTCAGACCCTCCACGCCAGAGACCCCTGGGTCCAGCATGGGGGGGATCTTCTGCTCCACTCAGGATGGAGCGTACAAAAGCAGAGCATGCCTCAGAGGTCAGAGGACCAAATTTATCATTTATTATTTATAAAAAATGCACCTATCTGAATTTCTGGCAGCTGCTCTCGCAGCGCTCTGCGACAGCCTGCACACGCACGCAACATCCTCACTCTGCAGAGCTTTGGGGCTAGCAAGCACGTTCAAGTCCGTACCAGAGCGTGGGCGATGATTTGCACCAGTTTAGGACTCGCCTGGAGATAAGAGATGCACAGGGACCTTCAGGACAAACATCTTTCTGAAAGCTGCCACACTGCCTGACCTCAACCACGTGAAACAGCTTTCTCCTTCCTCATCGCCTCCCCATCACCCCAAATGCCAGCTGAAAACACGGCTCCTGCCCTGCTCCTATTCCTTTCTCCTGCTCCTTGCTGCAATTTCCCATGTACAGCACATACAATTGAGTGATATTTCCCCCCCCACATGTATCTATCATTTCCATCAGCCCCTATTTGCAAGGTGATGCCTTGCCTCGGACTAACCTGGGAGTCTGCCAGTGTTCAGTATATTTTTTTTACTCCTTCTGCTTTCCCAAGCTTGGAGAATCTAACAGGAAAGAAAGCACACACCACACTAGCCAGGTCACTGGGCACCCTGATGTCCCACTGCAGTTGGGCCCACAAAGAGCCAAAGATTTAATTGGCATACTCCCAGCCTCTCTGGAAACAGCTTTTTGTATTTTCCAAGTTCCTGCTGTTCACTCATGGCTCTTGCATCAAATAACAACCTCCTTCCCCTGTCAGATGCCAGCTTCCCTATAAAGAGATTCAATTAAGAGGTTAAAAAAAACATGCAAAATTCAAGCTCAGTATTAGAGAAATCCAATGCTGATGTACGAGGCACACAACTCTCACAGCAGTACCCACACCACGCCGCCTGCCCCAGTACAAGCGTCTATCCCCTCTGTCTGTATCTCAGCCTGTCCCCACCAAGACCCTCGCTGCCGGCTCCAGCTCAGCCCAGAGGTTTCCCGTCAGGATCACCATCTCTCCCGAGCTAAGGACACCCGCTGCCACAGCCCTGCGGAGCAGCTGGTGCAGAGGTGCCCTGACAGCAGGCAAGCAAAGGGCGTCTCCAGCAGCCCTATCAATCTGCCAGAAACGGTGAGCTATGAAGTTTATGAAAAATGCATTTCCTCACCTCTACGGTGCACCGGGCGGCAGTGACAGCTCTTACTCAACGTGACGACCCACAGGTACAGGTCACAGCAGGGAGCAGGACAGCACACAGGCAGCAAACGTGTGGCTCGCCTGTCACGTGCTCTGGCTATGTGGCCAGGATTAATGTGGCGTGGCAGCCCATGGAAATAATTGCACAGGACGCCTGGCTGGATGCCCAGCTCAGAACGTCCCTTGCGAGCGAGTTGGGCTCCCCCACACTTCCAGTTTTATGGCAAGTTTGTAGTTAAAAAGGTGGAGGGCCACCAGGATCCACCTCATGGGCCAAACCCCCCCAGGAGCTGCCAGATCAGCCACTGGCACCAAAACCCAGAATAAAGCCCTAACAAGACAATTTTAAACCCTCCCCTGAAGGGGAATAAGGAGCAATCTGGGGATGAATATAACCTATGACCAAGCAGGTTCCCTCGGGATCGCTCCTGGCTTTGCCCTGAATCTCTGCATGAATATGGGCAAGTTGTTCCCCGTGCTGGGGCTCAGTTGTTCCACTCTTAACACAGATGCCACAGTTATAATCAAGGCAATCGCAGGGCTCCTTCCACTAATGTCTGCAGTGGTATCTTCACGTGCTTGGATGAAAGGCATTATCCAAGTTTGCTTATTTTTTTCACTGCATTAGTACTTTTAAAGCAGTCTCAGTGGTCTTATGCAATTAAATAAGCCCTGGGACAGTAACGAGCACAAAAAGAGATCTGAGAGACTACCAGTACCATCATCTAGAAACGACTCTCATGATTATTTCCATTCTTCTACCCAGGCATTTCCCACCAAGACTAAAAAGAGAGTCTTGCTCCCCAAGCATAAGAGCCTCCCCAGTCTGAAACCAAAGCAGAACAGCCAGCCAGCAGCAGGCAGCATTCGTTCAGCAGTTTTTTTCCTAAGGAAATTTAAAATAGCAAAGAGCTCCAAGGGCTGCAATTGCAGAAGTAAATGCACAGACATGGGAAGCTGAAAGAGAACATAATTCATTCCCTCTCCTGTTCTTCATCATCTGCCACCTCTACTTTGGGGAATGGTTTTTTGCCTTTTAGAGCTATTTTAGATGTTACTTGTAGCAACATATGGAAAAAACAGTTTGAAATGTCACAGTGCAGCCTCCCTTTAATTGAACAATCCTTCAGGGACCCCATAATTGCTCCGGCCAAGCACAGGTGCTGGATGCTGCATGTCTGCTTCCTCAGGCATGGATGCAGGCCCAAGTCCTCCAGCAGAGGAGGAGGTTTCACAGACACCTCTGGAGGCCCGACTGCCATTATTAGAGGGCCCAGATCATCCACAGGGACTGTGACCTTCCTGCTGTCATCCTGCCTTTTGCCTCATCAGCCTCCGCTAAGCAGAGCTTTGATTGCCCAAGTGACTCCCAGTTCAGAGATCTTCTTTCCTTTTGCTGCCTAGACATGAAGGATGCTAAGCTGGAGTTCCTTAGCATCTTGGTTTTGGAGGGGCAGACTTTGATGTTGCACAGAGTGCCCATCACTGCGATTCCTCTGGTCTCTTCAAACAGCAGCAGAGCCACGGCTTGTGATCTGTGCAAAACAGCGTTTTCCTTGGGGAAGAAAAGTCACACTGGCGCTCATCTCCACCTTGTCATGGCAAAACAGGCTGTATTGGTGCTTCAAAGAGTTCTTCAACCTTAAATCCTTACGACATGGTGACAAATCAGGGAACCTGCCTCTACATCTCACGAATCCCAGCAGAGATTATGAAAAAGCATTTCTGCGAATGCCTTAGCCACCACAGGACCCTGCATGTGCCGCCAGAGTTGCACCAGCCTCCACACTTGAGGGCTGCAAGGTCCGCACGGCTACTCTCTGCAGGGAAGGCTCGAGCAACCACTTTACTACCGACATTTGAACTGCGCCATGAAGTGTGCACAATGAAGGGTCACGGATAGACTCAAAGAAGTAGTAAACCTTCCAAGCAGTAGGGCTGCTCCTAGTCCACAGGTCCCTCCTGAGCTCCATGACCATGCTCATTGCTCTTCAGAACCAGGGGGTTCACTCAGGAGCAGTACCTTAGCTCCATCCCACTGCCCCTCAGCCACAGGAAAGGCAGGCTCCAGCAGCCCAAAACCTAGGCTGGGGAAGAAGGGGAACAGAGATGTGACCAGGAGTGGTTTTCCTCCACGATTTTCCCAAGGGACAATGACTGTGTTTGTAACCTCAGCACCTTCCAGTCCAGAATAACAAGACCCACTTTTTCTCATCTGGAGCTTGGACCAACAGCAGGAGACCCAGCCACTTAAAAGGAACATCTTTTTGTTAGAGAATACCCTACAAAGAGCCATTTTGTGGACTGGCATATCTCAGTAGCTGAGCAGCACCAGTCCACAAAGGGTCCTTTCTTTGGCAGTCCTGGCTGTCACTGCATCTGCTGCCTCTGCCACGCACTCACAGGCAGTTGGAAGCAGCAGCCAAAGGATACAGTGATTTTCGCTCTCCATTTCTTGGCCTTTGCTGTACTTGCAAAGCCAAGGAGGACTCTCAAAATCTCCCTGCCTGCTGTAAGCGCTAACAGCAGGCTGTTAGCCACTCATACTCTTTAAGCTCTGATGAAAAATGCATCTGCAGCACCTTTCTCTCTGCTGTGAGACAGCAGAACATACTGAGCAGCTTCCTCTACATGCTGGTGGTGCTACAGCCTCATGTTGCCACATCTGGTGGGGAGATGGCAAATCCATCACAGGACTGCCAGGCCACATTTGCACTGAGGGAGCTTCTCCCATGAAGACCAGAGACTTCAGCTGCTCCCTCCTGCAAGCAGATTTTATCCCATGATGGACAAACTATTCTGCAGAGCTTCTGCATCAGCTGCCATCTAAATAAAGGTGTGATGTGAATCAAGGCTGTTTCAATGACAGCCTCTACAGTGACTTCCAGTGACCACAGACGTCACACGTCGAGACAAGTTTTGGCACCGACCCTGATCCAGGGAGTGAGAAATCTCAGTGCACCCAGAACCAGGCAGGGACGGTTACTCACACGTAGAAGGGTTTGCAGCATCAGGGTCAGACCACATATTTTTCCTGAGGCAAGGACCCTGTCATTTATGCATTAAATGGCACATTTATTCTGCTAGTCATGAAGGAATAATAATTACAGTGGCCTCCAGTCTCCAGCTCTTTCAGTCTGTACTTAAAGAAAGAGCAAAAAAGGACCAAAGCAAACAGCACTTCCACAAAAAATCTCTGAACTGGCTTTTAGTTGCTGGACAAAAGAGCGGCAGCTGATGAACCACTTCGCTTATTGTCCCGTCTAATTTCTATTTCATAACAGCAGCCCGGCACTGCAGGCAAAGCACTTCAGGAGGCAAAGCACCGCTCGGGTGGTTGAGTAGATCTGACCTTCAGCCTCCTGCCTCATCGCAGTGCTCCAGGTGTGCCACGACTGCCCAGAACCGTGCTGCCTGCAGTGCTTTCTTCTTTAACTGTAGGGTAAGCAGCACTGAGCCAGCCCGGGCATCTGGCGGGCTCTATGTGGCTAAGTGCTTTTGAACAGCACTGGAGGAGCCAGCACACGCCGGTGGGTCTGTCCACGTGCACAGCTACGAGATGCTCTCTCACAAACACATTTCTAGTGCACATAACTCTCATTCTAATCATGGAGTCAGTCCTGTTTCAGTGGAGATTTACAGAGAGGGGGTTTTTCTCAGAAGCAATAATAGATGGACAGCAGGAAAGAGAAGAAATTAATGAACACCGTAATTATTCCCAAAGTTGCAAATAGGAGTGATTCCTCACCCTGAGACAACTCTGGAAAACAAGATTAAAATGCTTAGGGGACATATTCTCAAAACTGTAGGTAATAGAACAGATAAAATGTATTTACAGTATCTCACAGGGGACATGTACTTTTTATTCTGCTGAGGAATGTAATATTCCACTCCTCATTACATAGTTAAAAAGGTGCCCTAAAAAAAAAGCAACTTAACAAAGCATCTTTAACGGCAACTGGGTCCGGTTCCAGAAACACAAGCTCTCTTCTGTCCCGCACACCAAGGCACAACAAGAAACACAACAACCATCTGCAGGAACACCCAGCACATAAGCAACATTAATAATCTATGCAAACAGCACAATTTAACAACCGGCAAAAAGAAGGTTGGAATGGGAGGTGGGCTACAACAACGCTCCCTCCACTGACACTAAGACGAGGAGGAGGGCAGGCTTGCCTTCTCCAACTTCCCCCGTGCCCGCAAAGCTACGGCTGCCAGCTAACAGACTGTGCCTGAAGTACCCACCAGCAGAAACAATTTGTCATGTGTCAGATCAAATAAACTCTTATGAGACCACTGTACTCCCTGAAGCAGACGGCTGCCAAACTCCAAAGGAGAAATCCAAGAAACCTAGCTGGCCGGTGTCAGACCCAAGTGCTCACGAAGACCAGCACACTTTTCATTTTTAAAACACATCAGTACAACACAATCTGTTCCTGTGCAGCACTCCCATGCGAGGCAGCCATCAACAATATCCATTACTAAAAAAAATTCGGTGTTTAAATTATCACACTGGGATGAAGCTCCTCATAGTCCAGAAACTTCACGTTCCATATCCAGTGGCACAGCATCTTGCTCATCCTAGGGAGGCATTAAGAGGGCTAATGTTTGTCAAAGAGCCTTGGCGTGGTAAGGTGCTGCAATGGATTACCATCCGTCTGAGCAAGCGCTCCTCCTCTCCCAGCCAGCCTCGCGCTCTCTCACTAGAAGTTAATTCCCCCAAAACTGAATTACAGATTACTTTTTTTTCTTTTAAATAGTCCTAGAGCCTTTTATTTTTGTTCACTCCTAAGCACTATCATAGCTTCCCACGCCCTGGGCTTGCGTCATTCCAGACGTTGTGTCGAGGCCCCTTGCAGGTCCCCCATTTGCAGCACAGTCTTGCAAGAACCATTAAAGCACAGGCTCTGGACTCCCAGCACTGGCTCTGCTGCAGGGCGTATCATTCTCTCTCTGTTATCCTGCTGGACAGGAGAATGAGCCCCTAAACCTGTTCTGGGCACATCTGCAAGATTTAATGGTGCCAGCCAGTACTGTGGGGAACCAAAATCACTCACCTGCTCCTGCAAAGATGAAGCTTATGCACATACTGGTCTGCACAGAGGGCAGATCCCTCAGTGCAGGGCTCAGCCGCCTGCTCCAGATGTTCCAGATGCCAGCGTGTTTCATCTGGGGTCAGCCACCTGAGCCCCAGCATGGCCAGGAAAACCTTTCCTTCCATAGAAGATAAATAATGGCCCCAGAAAAGTTTATCTGCAAGAGGCCTGAGGTCCTTGGATAGGAAGCTTGACCAGCCCACAGAGGAGGTTAGCTTATCACAATGTAAGAGCGATCAGAAAAAAGGCAGGAGATCCACAGGAAGGACAAGAGAAGTAGGAGATGCTGCACTGAGTCATCAAAAAGCAACTGCCTGCCCCAAAACCCAGCAATGGAGCCTCGAGTGACACTACAGATCAACAAAAAGAAGTGAGAAAAGGAAAAAACTGGCAGCCTAAAGCAAGGAACAAGGGAAGAACAAGGTGGCAGGCACAGGACATTCCCCTTGGTATTGGTAGTACCAGCGCAAACCTCAGCTTCATGGTTTTTTTTCCAGAATTTATTTAAAGAGCATCTGATGCCTCATGACAAGTTATATTTAGACACTGGTTTATCTGTACCAGGACTCATCTCCAGCCACAGGGACTGGCATCAAGCATAGGACACCGTCTTGCCAGCCTTACTTGGACAGGATTGTTGTTTCCTACAAGCATCGCATCCAGCACAGAAAACACCATCAGCCGGTACGTGCACCAGGAGAGCTGTAAAGTACTTGTGGCACTGCTTTCCAGCAAGGAGAAAACATAGGCTGTTACTGTAACACAGAAAGTGTTAAACCAAGATCTCATGAAGGAGGAGGTTAGCAGACAGAAGTCTGTCATTTACAGCAATGCTTTTCAGGCACTTAACAGCTGCAGAGACGCCAGTCAAGCACCAGGTTCCCACAGCCTCTCCCAGGCTTTACATGCTCCAATTTCGACCCAACAGCTCTTTGGACAGTGACCCACCCAGGGTCAGTCAGCAGTGAGCAGAGCCAGCACCAGGCACAGACAGCCCTCGCCCGCAGCCACCCCGCTGCCCTGGCCCAGGACCCATTTGCAGGCAGGTTAAGTAGGCAAAGCTTTAGGCATCAATCCAGGACACGGCTTGAACTCAAATCTCTGAACAGAGGACGGGGGGTCTGCCTCTGAAGAATTTACCTTTTTTTCAGGTCTCTGACTTGGACGGATTTCAGAGAAAAATGAAAGGGCTATACCACGCTGCAGGAGTCCAGGGCACCTGCACTGATTTCCTCAGCAAATTCTGCTTATGTTTCTAAACAATGGAAAATTTCCCAAACACTAAGAGAGGACAAAACCCATGCTAGCCACCAGAAAACAGCCAGAATTCAACAATGCTCCAGCTAGCAATCTCATTCTGCTCCTCAAGCAATTCTCCGCACAAACCCAAACAAAGGAGCCCATTTACATCATCACCAATGAATTTCTTTACCAGTAGAAAACTTGTACAAGTGCCACGCTTGTGAGTGCCATTATGATTTCTAACAGCCTCCTGCTGACGTTGAACAGACTTTCCAAGCTTCTCTGCATACATTTTGTACTTGATTACCCCACACTTGCTGGAAGAAAAGGCACAAAATGCACTCAAGAGCCACTTGCTTATTCCTGATTTGGGTACAACAATGCCGGATGCAACAACATCATTTTTACCTCCCAGCAACCTCACTGCGCCAGGGCTGGTGTGCACCACATCCAGCGCTGGAGACAGGCATTTCCCACCAAAGGAATGAGCACCTCTGTCCTGGTTTCGCTGGGATAATTTTCTTTCAAGTAGCTGGTATAGTGTTGCTTTGGATTCCATATGAGAAGAATGTTGATAACACGCTGATGTTTTCAGTTGTTGCTAAGTAGTGTTTATACTAAGTCAAGGATTTTTCAGATTCTCAGGCCCAGCCAGCAAGAAGGCTGGAGGGGCACAAGAAGTTGGGAGGGGACACAGCCAGGGCAGCTGACCCAAACTGGCCAAAGGGGTATTCCATACCATGCGACGTCATGCCTAGAATATAAACTGGGGGCAGTTGGCGTGGGGAGGGGAATCACCGCTCAGGAACTAACTGGGCATCGGTCAGCGAGTGGTGAGCAATCACACTGTGTATCACTTGCTTTGTATATTCCAATTCTTTTATTATTGTCATTTTGTTATTATTATTATTAGTTTCCTCCTTTCTGTCCTATTACACTGTCTTTATCCCAACCCATGAATTTTACTTTTTTTCCTGATTCTCTTCCCCATCCCACTGGGTCGGGGGGAAGCAAGTGAATGGCTGCATGGTACCTAGTTGCTGGCTGGGGTTAAACTACAAAAAAAAATCATATCAGGGTTACAGAACCAAAGGGCTGGATGAGGACCCATCTCTACAAGCCATAACACATTAAGCAACAACGCCATATTCAAAACTAAGTCCAGAGCTTGCAGCAGAACTTAGATCACCCAAAGCTCCTGCTGGAAATTTTCCATAGTGTAACAGTTTATTTTGTGGGCATGAAGAGATCAAGAAAATTAAGTCAGAGTAAGAAGAAAAAAGTCCCCCTAAAGTGAGTAACAGCACTAAAGCAGCACTTGTGAACAGGCCAAGTACATTTTAAGGGCTACACATTTTCACTTCCACCGTCCTGGAAAAGAAAATGGAGTGACTTTGTTCTGTATGTATATTGTCCACCATTTGTTATTGTCTGTCTGTTGATGCTTACTTGAAAAACAAAATTTAATTAAACCCCACAGTACTGCATAGCCTGCCTTTGAAATATGCCCGCATTAGTGGATCATTACAGTAAATGAAATACAGCTTCATACCGTATTTTTCAAATAACGTCCCAAAACATTTACAAATTAAATAATACTCTTGCAGAGAGAAATTAAGAGACACAGTGTTTAGCAAGGGCAAAGAGATGTTTACAGATGAAGTCTGAAATGAGACATGGAACCAGTGAGGCAGAGACGTGCCAGAGGGCTCTTCTAGACCTTGTCGAGGCGGTTCTCTGTCTACCGGAAACTAGACAAAGAAAGAGTGTGCCAGTGCCAGGCAAGCAGAAAGGGCAGCGTCCCCAAACCCCCAAGGAGGTTTCAGCATGAGCTCATTCAGGGTCTGGGGTGTGCTGGCATGGTCTGCCAAGCCAGAGAGGTGACTGCACTCCTCTGCATGCAGGAGAGCTCAATGCACCTACACACCCTCTGTGTCCTTTGGAAACTCGGCCAGAGCCGTAGTGGTCATAGGGAAGTGAACCTTTGCAACTGACTCAGAGCAGTGAAAATCTGGACGCTCAACGGGCTGAAAAAAAGGGATACAGAAAGGTGCTCTGTGACAGGATGAGAAATACACTGCTAATATTTACAGGGAGGAGAAAAATAAAGGGAGCTTTGGTTTATCGGGCTAAGTAAAAGCACAAGCAGGTTAGTGAGTCAGCGTTGGTCATAGCAGCAATACCTGATGTTGAACAAAGCAAAGCAGCACGTTAAAAAGCAAGTGAGTATTACATGAACCTTACAGCTCGGGCTTGGGCTTGAAGAGATCCAAGATTTGTCTCTTAATAGCATCTGGGGCAATAATAAGTATTCTTTGACAAATTATGTACTCTGAGAAATCATTTTCCCTAAACAAGTGTAGTCCATTACTGCACCCTTCTTCACACGAGCCTGGATAAGGCTGTGCCCTGCAGCTTCTACAGCCCCATCTCCATGGTGATGCACCAAGGAGGTACTGACTCCAGCAAGAAGGCAAACCTCCCCAAAGAAAAGGCTGAAGATGGCAGAGCTCTCACCATTGTGAGCCCCAGGGAAAGGTGGGCTGTGTGCGCTGAGTGCGCGCAGCACTGGCAGGCAGGGCTTTTGTGAGAAGCAGAGCATGCCAGCCTATGAGCAGGCTGGAAATGAAGAAGAAAACCTTGCAAGGGCACCTCTGGATCCATTTTACAGGAAGACAGTAACTAAGATTCACAGCTGCTGCCCATGTCGGGGATCAGCAACCAGCAGCCGAATTCCCGTAGGTCCTGCTGAGCTCTCATCAGCATGCTGAATCTATTATTTAAAGGGAAAACGTTCAGCCTGGCACATAATCATTAAAAGCTGTCAACTTCCAGCCTATGCAGGGCTTCCTCTGCAGAAAGGATCCTTCCCTATGAATTAGGGACTCCTCACCAACTTCACGTCACAAAATTAAAACGAGCAGCTGTGGCAGGGGGTGATCCATTATGCATCGCCTTATCAGTCCTACAACAATAATGAGCACTGGGACCCCAAGACACTATATGGCAAGGTTAGGCAAAAACCGACAGAATATAGAAAATGTAGCCCAGGAGCCTTCCTAAAGGAAAAATACAGTGGTAGAGGAGCATTGGGAGTGACCTAACAGAGCTGGCACACAGAGCATCCTTCCTGAACTGGGGAAGGAGACTCTGACGAGGCCATGCGGGTCCCAAACTGTCAAAAGCAAAGCAAGCACAGCACTTGTGCACCAGCAAGGTGGTTGACTCCCATCTGCTGACATACCCGCCTCGCCTCCCACACCAAAGCCTCCATCGGGTTCAACAACTCGTGTCCGCTTGCCCGTACACCCCCACACCCGCTCTCCCATCAGCAGACAGAGTGAACACTGCACGGCAGCACTCAGGCAGATTCAGGCTGGCTTTGTGATTTCCAGGCTGTGGCAAAGCCTCCCTGACACTTAAAAGCACCACAACCGGCTTGCATAAAAGATGAAGATTGCTGAGCCTCCTGCAGCCTTCCTGAGGTGAGAGCAATCTGTGAACGCTGTAATCATCAGGCAGCAGGAGTGTGCCGAAACCGGGGTGGCTAGACTGCAGCGTGAGAATAAAAATGATGGGGGCTTCACATTCACAGGTATTTCAAGAAACATGCTCATCTACAGCTCTCCAGCACTCTTCTCCACCTCTGAACATACCAAGAATGAGGTTTGAACATTTAAAACAGACCAGACAGCTACTCCCAATCTGCTGGAGGAAATAAAGGGAATGGGATGTCCAACAGGGAGGAGGGGGCACAGGCCAGACACCTCTAAAAGTGCCTTGCTTCTGCAGTTCAAGGTTAAACATCTCCTTTGCACTAATTTCTAAGTCTGCCTCCCTCAAAAGCTGCGCCAGGTAATTAGAATCATTATAACTATTATTAGACCATAATATTATTATAGCATTTTTGCTACACTTGACATCTGTTGGCTGATAGACTTAACTGGTACATAAGAAATAATTGTGGATAGATTTCTTGCAAATGAGCACCAACACGGAAGACATTAAAGCGTTCTGCGTTGAAAAAGTTAATTTTATGGAAGCATGCTTGAAATAAAAATTCTAAAATTAACAGCTAAACCTTTAAAAACTCTCATTAAAGAAACTCCTTGGGTTTAAAGTAGGCAGCCATTGAAAAAAATACTGACTTTTCTTTAGATGCTTAAAGGCATATACCTGGCTCGGTATATCCTTCAGATCAACATATGCATCTTCTTCCCACCTATTTCAGTGACCCAGAGGTTTCTAAATCATCCTTCCACCTTCCCTTCCCTCTTTCTGCAGCAGGCTTTTGAATTATTTGGGCAAAGAGTCTCACTGCACAGAGAACAAGTATAATCAGGACTCTTACAACCTGCTCACTGAAAATCTTATAGAATTATCAGCAAACACACATCTAGAATAAAATACAGCTTCTTGCATCCCATGAAGCCCAAAGGGCTTTGCAAACTGGACTTAGGATGCAATTTATCCACCACCGAGATTCAGCCATAATCCAGAGTGGAACACAATATTTCTACCAGTATTTAACTACAGCATGCAGTCCCCTGGAGAGAAGTAAGGAAGAATCCAACAGAAACCACAGGAATGTTTTAGGGAGGCTGATTTTCTCCCCTGAAACTGAAATTTGGTCAGGGCACCCACCATCAGCTGTGGACCAATAAAGGAGAACACACAGGGCACGGCTTCTCCATCCCATTGACGATGTCCTTGAAGCAGAGCCTGAGCGAACAGCTGTGGCCAGGTACCTCAAGTTACCAGCCTTGAGAGGTAGAAGAGATGAAAACCACAGAGGAACCCTGTATTGTCCTCGAATTCAGTGGGGCCCAAATTTCACCCCACAGTTACACCGATGCAAAGAAAGATGGTATAGTGGGTAGAAGTGCACTTCAGAAAAGGACCAACCTCTTAAAATTCAAAAAGCTGAACACAGCAGCTCAGTACTTACAGAACTCAGGGTGGTTAGAGGTGGTTCTCTTTGGACAGTGACGTTATCTCCAGTTAAATGTATTTCAGTTAAAGTAACTCCTCGTCATTAAGCTGAGTTTGCGCTGAGAAGGTGACCGGCAGAACCCTGGTAGAACGAGGTATCCTGCAACCGCTCCCACAGCAACACACTATTCAGGGATAAAAATGAGTGTAATTAAATTTTCCAGAGCACATAATTATTTTTTTTCCCAGAGCAGAGCAATCACACAAGAAACTTCAAATTTCTTGAGGAGAAAAATGTATTTTTACTGCCTTAGTCACATACAGACAAGCCTAACTCTCACTGAGGACAGGCCTACAGAAAAACAAAGGGGAGCAGGACACTACAGATGCAAATTGCTCCCATACATACCCCTCTGCTACCAAAGCAGAGAAAGCTGGAGAGCTCTCGGTGGAAAGCAGAGCTGAGCGACCAGAGGACTGCCTCTGAGCAATCCCAGCAAGCACCAGCGAGAAGCCCCAGTTAAGTGAGAGTCATGAAAGCTCTTGAAAATTATCCAGGTCTTCAGAAATGGGGCACAAGTCCCCCTCTACAGAGATCTGCCCACCACACCTCTGATCAGCACAACAGCATTAAAGCTGGCTTTTCACTCTATCAATCCAACACTTTCAGGCAAACCAGGGGAACTTGGACTAGGCAAGTCACCTTAACGAGGCACAGTGCTCATTACTAAGAATAATAAAAAAAAAACAACAAAGCAACTCACACACACACACACTTTAGGGGTAGCCATCAACAATTCCCTGTCACAGAGGGAGAAAACCTCACGTATGGGCCCTCAGAGCTCAGTCCAGGTCTGCTTGTATTCATCTTTTTCATTAATGGCCTGAACAATGGAAGAGAAAGTACTTTTATAAAACCTGAAAGGATGCCCAGCAGTTAAGAGCTAGAAGCACTCCAGAGGTCATGATCAGAATTGATAAACTGAAGAAAAGTTCCAAAAACACCCAGGAATCAATAAAAAGAAAAGCAAGGAAAACAATGCAAAGAACTGCACTTGGAAACAGCAAAAGCAAAGATCAAGCACACCAATACAACATGGGGGAAATCCCTCTGGACAGAGATAACGCTGAGGAAAATCGGGGACCGGACTAAAGATAAGACATGCATCCATGTTGTGACACCACAGTGCCAGCCGCAAAGCTAAACATCATTCTGTGATTTAAGAGCATAAAAATCCTAATTTTGGGCTGGAAGCCCATGCTCAGTGCTGGGTATCGCACCTAAGAAAGTTGCAGACAAACCAGAGGGTCTGGGCAACAAGCAGAGCAGTCAGCAGTGTAAAACCCAGCCACATAGCAGCTGTTGAAGGGTTTCTCCATCCCTGCTCCCATCCAGGGTCCTTATCAGCTGTTTACAAGGACAACCATCCATTGTGGTCCCCATTCTATGAAGGCAAGAGACAAAGTGCCCTGCCTAATTTGCTGCAAGGGCAAGTTAGATGAGGTATCAGGCCCTCCAAGACTGTGATTTCATCAAGTCCCAGAGGGAACTTGCCCCCATCCAGATCTGCACTAACATCCACTGCTGTCCAGTCTGGAGCCAAGTATCTCTCGCCTGGCCTCAGGACAGGGGCACTGACAAGGAGGCTTTTCCAGCCTGGCATTTCATTTTAGCATCCTCCACCTGGCCAGTCCTACACCACTACAGCAGTGATATCTTACAGCTAAATTAACAGTCCTCTCTTCCCCAAAATACAATAGGGCTCCTCATCCTGCCAAAAGGGCACCCACACAGTAACGCAGAACAAGCATAGCTGTAACCGTTTCAATCCACGTCTTCATTACCTTTCATAAATGAAGCTCTTCAGCTCAATTTGCCACCATGCTACTTTGGTGGTGAAGACAGCCTTCCCACATGCCGCAGGGTGAGGGATGCTGACCTGGGCTGCCCATGGGGAAGGGCAAGGCTTCCCTCCTCCCCTCTTACCCCCAAACATCTCCACTGACCCATGCAATGGGCTGTAGACACCACCCAGCCGAGCAGGCAAGCCCTCCCTACCCCAGACAGAATAATTTGAGGCAGTAATTGCTGAAAGCAATTGAAATCATTGAAACAAGGTGCTTCAAATCGGGCGAGAGCAGCTGTGCCTGCGCAGCTGATGCCATACACACACAGCTGCACCAAACCCCGACCGCAGGCTCTGCAAGAAATACGGCAAGGGGGCAAGACCTACAAATCTTATGCAAAAGCAGGGCTTAACTTCCAGGAACATTTAAGATTTCCCAGTGACTCAAGAGGATTTGGGGGTTTGTTTTTTTCTTTGAGTCAGAGCTTTAGAAGCAAGCTGCCTCATGAACCGCAGCCAGAAGTGATTTGACAAAGTCTTTGTTAGCACACGCAGTCTTCTTTCACGGGGCTATTTCCCAGAAGATCCCCAGTGTTGTGTCATTTTTCACTTCAGATGCTAAGAATATCTGTGTGTTATTAAAAAATAGTAACTAGCTTTATAGGGAACTTATCAACAAAGGGCTCAACAAATCTTCATTAAAGCTGATTCACCTACTTCACGAGCGCAAGTTGAACATTATTTCTCAGAGGGAAAAGCTGAGTGGTAAGAGAGCTGAGGTGGGTTATAAAAGCCATAGAGGGAGTCAGTTGCAGAGAGAATTAGCACATAGAAAGGCTAACTATTATACCTAAATTTATCCCAATAATCCACTGCCTTGCAAATTCTCAGGGTATAGCTGACATGCTTTCAACCACACCTGCCCAGCTTGACCACATCTGTATTTAAGTAGTCTTCCATTTCCTTGCCAAGACCAGACAGAGAGATGGTTTGGGAGTGCTGGAGAGTTTTTCAGGTGTTTTATTGCTCAGGCTAAACAAATTCTCAACTGTAAGGAAGGAGAAAGTGGCAGTGGTAGCACCAGCTTGTGTTGCTTTAGGGCACGGCATTGTGGATTCAAGGGCTGTTCTGACAGCGCATTAGAAATTGCCATTTTCCAGCTTATTTCTTTAAAAGGAACATATTTGTATCCCTTCAAATCCAGTAAATATGTGGTCACAGATGGCAGACCCTGGGAACTTGCAGACACTGCTCTCACCTCTATTAGCTGCACTTCTACATTAAAGTTTCTGTGGCAAGATTGCAGATGCTTCCACTATAGAAATGCCTTGGAGGCTGCTAAAAAATACCAAGATGGTCCAGGCTGGTCATTTTCAGGCAGGGTTGGGGGAAAGAAAAGAGAGGAGAAAAAAAAAAAAAAAAAGTACTCCATCCCTTAACAATTCTACTCCGAGAGCGCAAATGAATTCAAAAGGATCGCACAGAGCAAAAACACTGCGGTAGCATGTTCAGTAAATGACAGGGTGTGTCATCGGCTTCTAACACCGTAGAGACTTATCTGCACTTAAAAGGTTTCCTACCACGGCTGTATGCTGGAGCAGCCTCCTCGCACAGACAGCTCTACCAACAGAAGTGCCTGTGCAGATTATACTCCTTTGGCAAGCAAATTAAACAGTATCAGTGAAGTCATACTTTCTGCCTCTAAGCCATATTTGTACTAGGTTAGTTCTATCAGCAAAACACTGCAAAATAAATAACTTGCCCCTCAGAAATTGCATCTACGGAACTTGTTAGTGTAAACCCAGGCCATCTTGAGAGGCGGGTAGTGTTGATTATTTGTCAAAGATTACTTCTAATGCGAGTGTTAGTCAACCACTAAAGTTAAACATTTTAAGGCAATATTCCAAATAGTGTTTATATACAAAATCCCATTTGCTCAGTTTTCACTGCCTGGCTTTGTGCAACATGTAATTTCACTAGCTCTCCAGCAAGAGCCATACGCAAGCTTGTACCAAAATAATTAAACAGTTTTAAAATTCAGGCCTCGTATTACCAAGTGCATACCCTGAAGCAAAATCCATTTTAATGGCCCAAAGCTACACCGGCAGTACCAGGACACTTTTATTCCACAACTGCCCAGGTGCAAAGGGGGCCTGAGGTCACCCAGCCCATCCTCGTGTTCAAAGCAGAGCCCAAACTGCTCCCGTTTCGCTGAATTTGTAATTAAGGCCCTTCGGCGTCAGGGATCCTTGCCAGCCCAGGCCTCCTGCCCTGCACTTCGCAGGCAGGTGCCCACCACAGGGCCCTGATTTTCGGTCACTTCTAGAACACGACAGCCCAGGCAGCTGCCCTCACTCCCCAGCCCTGCCCAAGGCCGGCCGAACCTCCCCGGGGTTTACGACAAACGCCGTTACTGCACCCCTGAGGCGGCCCTCCGGGCCCTGCGCCCTCACAGCCGGGGCGGCGGACGGGGGAGAGGGGGCGTCCCTCGGCGGGAAACCAGGGCGGCGGGCAACCCCCCGCCCCGGCAAGGCCTCGCCGCCGGCTCCCCTCGAACGAAGGCACCGGCAGGACACGCTCCGGCGCTGAAGGCGGCGGCGCAGGACCCGCAGGGCCCGTGTACGACCCGGTGCCCCGGCACCCAGCAGCGGCCCGGGCCGGGGGGGGGAGTGCCGGGCCGACGCCCTCCCGCCTCCACCACCGCTCCCCCCACCCGCCACCACTCACCGCTCCGCACCGCGCACGCTCCGCTCGGCCCCCGCCCCCGCCCAATCCGCGCTGGCCGATGCGGCGGCCCCGCCCCCCGGCCGTGGCCCCGCCCCCGCCCCCCGCGAGGCGGGGCCGCCGCCCTTGGCAGCGAGCGGGGCCGATCTGTGCCCCGGGCTGGGGCGGGCGGCCCCGGGAGCGGCCGGGGCGAAGCGGCAGCGGGGCGAACCGGGCCGCGGAGAGACGCCCTAGCCGTGGGCGAACGGCCTGTTCCGGACAGCGGACACCAGCCCCGCCGAGGCCGTGCCAGGCCCTGAAGAAATCCTGTCACCCTGAGGGAGGGGCTGGCTGGCTGACTGGCGGTCGCCTGAGGGAGGGGCTGACTGACTGACCGACTGACTGACTGGCGGTCGCCTTTCCGTATCGGTTTTAGGGAAAAAAAATAAACGGCTTTTGCCCAATAACGCCTGCTTTCTTTCGGAGTGGCCTTAATGCCGCAGCTGTCTTGCCTGCGGACTCCGAGGCACCGGGACCTTCGCTCATCCCTCGGGCTCGCCTGGCGCCCTGAGGATCGCCACTGCCCGCCAGTGCCCGCCATTGCCCAGTGGCCAGGCAGCCTGCTCCAGCCTCGGCCCGCCTGTGCCTGGGGCATCCCGAGCTCCCCCTGTCCCCCACACCAGGTGAGCGGTGGGGAAGGAGGGGGTGGTATGTGCAAGGTTCACGAGATGTTGTTGGCCTTCCACATCACAGCTTCCCTGCAGCTGGCTGCTTCAGCACCCCTACGTTTTTCACACGTTTGGATGGAGGTAGTGAAGTTTCAGGTAAATACAAGGGTGTTAGTTCACAGCCTTGGCACTTAATGTCCCCAGGACCGCGCTGAAGAAGAGGTGAGAAAGTCAGACTGGAAGTCACAGGGACTGCCAGGCTGCTGCAGGCATGGACCTGTGGGTCCGTCCCTTCTGCCTCGTTTGCTCACAGCACTGTGCTGATTAAAATTGGGTGCCAAAGTTTTTCCCACCCCTCTCCTGGCTGGTGACTGAGCGATGGCATTCAGAAATGACGGAAAAGCCACAGCCGCGAGCCACGCAACCCTCCTGCTCGGCAAGGGCTGGGGTGGGCTGCGGCTGAGGAGCAGCTGGTGCACGAGGATGCCCATGGGCTCCACCGTGCACCAGGCAGCAGCCAAAAACACCCTGCCAGCCCAAAAATTAAACCTGCAATGCTTAATTATCCAACAAAGGATGCTCAGCGACAGCAAGTGACAACCGACAGAATGGCACAGTGTAAGGGGACCAGCAGGAAGCTGCGTGCCCACTTTGTCCCCTGGGCCAGTGTCCCCACAGCTCTGCTCACACGTGCCGTGCTTTGCCATCAGCACCCACAAAGATCCTGGCAGCCAGAGATTGATTGTAAGCAAATCTCCGCTTTCATTCCCAGTAAATGAAATGTTTTCAGTCTTTCCAGGTTGGATGTAAACACCTCAAAATCAGAATCTGGAATCAAAACCCACAGAGCCCATCAGAGTGCTCAACAGATTTATTAAAGTTTATGATTTTTAATAGGGTTTGTGATTTTTCAGGCAGCTACATGATTTCTGGCAAGACGCAACTCCTGGCCTTTGGATGTGAGAAAGCACTGCCATACTCCAGCCTCTTCCTTCTTCTCCCTTTGGGGCTCTGGGCCCCCTCGGCTCTGGGAGCAGCATTGCCACCAGCTCAGGACTGGGCTCATCCATCCATCTCTGCCCAAACCCTGCCACGGTCTCTCCAGTGGGGCAGGCAAGCTGGATCCAGCTTTTCCCCTTGTTTCTGCCAGGTGGAACAGCACTAACAGGATGATCAGCCATCTCTCCAAAGCCACGGTGAGCCCCCTCCTTCAGGCACAGCAGGAGCGGCAGTAAAACCCAAGGCCAGCAGTCAGGCAGGGCTGGCCTCTCCTCTGCTTGCAGCCCAAGAGCCAAACATCGGCTGGGGCACAGGGAAGAGGAGTTTCTCCCCAGCCACAGCCTAATGGCAATGCCGCAGGGTGCCAGCCTGCCAGCCTCATGGCCCCGTGACAGCCCCAGGCAGTTTGGGAAGTCTTGCTGAGATGCTTGGTCCATCGTCACAGAGAGGAGCACCGCTGCATCCTCGGGCGATGCCAGCCTAATCCCGCCGTCTGAAACTGCTCACACATCAAAGAGATCAGAAAACACGCTCTGCATGTATTATCTTCTGCATTTTGAGTTCTTCTGTTTGATCTGATGGGGTGGAGGGTTTTTTCCAAAGGTATTGGAGAAGATGGGTGTGAGAGAGTAATTTGGGGCTGGGAGTAATTTTTCATCAATGTACTTAAAGACAATCACAGCACTAGGAGGGAGGCCTAATTGTGGAGTTGTGTAATTAGTTTTTATGTCACTGCAATTATTCTGTTGGCTACATATAAAGAACATGGCAAAATGCAGCACTTAATTTTAAATCAAGACTTGATTCTCTTTTAGTAGGTAATTGATGTTGATCACATCACTTAGCAGCGACTATAAAATGTGCTATTTAGATTGTAAAAGGATGGAGAAAAGGACTAAGCAGATAGGTAATTGATGGATTGCGGGCTGTATTGGTGGGAGGCAGCATTAATCCATCAGACTTCAGTTGTCTTTGTTTGCAGCCACTTCTGGGCATCGTTAGTGGCCCAGAGCATTAATGAGCACAGAGCAGCTGATCCCTGCAGCATCACACACCATAGTAAACGGCTGCTCTGCAGCATCAACAGATGAATTTGCACTTAATGCAATTGATTCCTTGTGTTTAGATACCTTCTTTTTGGGACAACCTTTGCTCAAAGCAGCTCAGCTTTAAGCAAGGGGTGGGATTCGGGGCTGCTCCCTCTGGGCAGAGCATCCTGCCCAGGCACGCGCCAGGTCCTGCCCGCTCCCCTCTCCCAGGCAGAGACCACCAGGCACTGCTGCCCAGCTTCCACAGCCTGCTTGCAAGCCCAGAGCCACTGGCATCCCCAAATACCTGCCACGGGCGCCTTGTTCTTCCCATATCAGTAGTGCTGGGCTGTTCAAAAGAGGAAATCAGAAAAGCTGTGGATGCAGAAATGGGTTATTCCCTGCCAAACGGCACTGATGTCAACAGCTTCACAAGTTTAACAGTGAACTAGGCTAATGGTCCGGAAATGTTGGGCCAGTCCTATGCCTAAGCAGCAGTGAAGCAGCAGGGAAAGCTTGGTTCCCCTTAGGCAGGATGATATAAAACTTGCCCTTGATCAGCACAAGTCCAGGTCAATAGCTTGACACCACAGTGTGATTCACTGTCACGATAAAATCAATAAAATTTCTCCTTGCCTTTGCTACTGGCCCTAATTACTTGATTTCAAGGATTGCTGCTTCCTGGGCAGGAGCTGGAGGTGAGATGGGCAGTCACTGCAGAGATGGTGCTGAGGGCCACAGGGCAACTTTTGGGCCATCAGAAATTCAGATTTTCTTCAGGAAAAGGCATGTGAATTTGTGCCTGGGACCACCACATGCTCAGCTGGAGCTACCTCCCCTCCCTGGGACCGTCCAGCTTCTCTAGCAGCTCAGCTGTGGCAATGCATTCTGAATTTGGTCAGAAATGGAATTACCTGGCTGGTGCCAAATACCCCCAGACTCTTAATCAGACATTCAGTTTAAGTCCAAAAGCAAAATCAGATAGCAATGTGCCATTGCTATGAAGCCACACAGTGCTGTCCCTCTCTAGGTTTTGGTGTTTTTTTCATGCTGAAGTACCTGCAAGTAGTTTTCGTTGGGGGAAGACCCAGAGGAAAGCCATGAGATGCTGTTCTAATGCAGCTGCAGGTGGCTGACAGGCACTGGGGACCTTCCTGTCCCCCACACTGGTGCTCTCATTCATCACCCTGCCTCGTTCACAGGGCTTCTGCATCAAGCTGCTGTCACCAAGAGGGTTTGATTGCCCTTTTCCCCCAGGAGGACGCCAGGACTGTGTAGCATGAAACGTGTCATTCTCCCAGGTAATAAGCAAACTCCACAGGCTGCAGGAGACTTATTAAGTTGAGCTTCCAGGTGGCAGGTGCAGGCTTTGCACTCCGTGCTTGCACCAAAATAGATGGATTTGTGGCCAGACAGTCACTGTGAAGAGAGTCCTACCAGTGCTGTCGTCGGAAACACTTTTCCCCTCCAGCCTTCCCTTCCCTTCAACCTTTTCTATCATGCTGTAGTTCCAAAAGATTAGATGAAATTCAGTCTCCAGTGGGTATAGTTGTTTAACAACCTGCAGCTCCAGTGCCATGTTTCATCACCTCCCAGCCTGCCCCAGCCGGCCTCACCACTGCTAGAGAGCTGGCAGCAGCCACTTTACACCCTGAGATGAAGAAACACATCTTTACAACCCAAGAAGTGAGTCATGACCCAGCCTGAGTTCAGAGCAGATGATTTTTGCAGTGCATATGCATCCAGAGAGGACAGAAGTGAACCCTGAGCTTGAGATGAGGTGGCATTGCAGCTGCAGGGTTACACCACTTGCTTTTAAAAAATGCTTTTTCTCACCCATTTTGTGTGCTGGGACACAGGGGCTTTTACGGGACCGGTTCTGCCACATCAGCATCAGCCTCTCTGAATTGCTGTAAGGATCAGATGGGTCCCACTTGCAGCTTCTCATCACCACCAGCCCAAATACTATTTCATTCACCATCAAAAAAATAAAAAACCAAAAAGACTTATCCAAGGGCTTTTGCAATCAATTCCTTGGAGGCATTGGAGCAGTAAATGGGATGCGATGAGCCATACCCGCTTGTGGGGAGACTGCCAGTGGGGCTAGGGTGCAAAGCATGAGGGTTTCTGGGTGAGCCGCTGCCAGCACAGCGGCAGCGGCACAGCTCGGGGCTGGGATCCTGGCAGGTGTCAGTCCGTGACAACTCTTCTCCCTCTGGAACGCATCCGCAGGATAGCTCGGCCCTCGCAGGAGCCTGGCAGCTTCAGCCAGGGGAGCGAGGGCAGGCTCTGCCTCATTTCAAGAGCCTGGCAATGCCAGATGACTCCAGCATTTCATTACAGGTTATTAACAACACTTTTCATCACATCCAAGTGGTTTGCCGCACACAGGCTTCCCACCGGGCTTCCCTCGCTCTCTTCCGTTTGATATCAGGTTTGGATTAAATTAGATAAGGCTGCAACAGTGATCAATTCAAAGCCACTTTCCTAGGAAGCCATGCACAAATGATTTAGAAGCAGAGAGGAGAATAAAGCCCGTGGCAAGAGCAGAGGGACCTGGCGGATACATAACTGGTGTGAAGGGAACATCAAGTTTTTAGTGCCACCAGCTCAGCTGTGACTGTGAGGGCAGCAGGGACTTTCCAGAAGCAGTCACCTCTAGTGACCAGAGCAGGAGCCTTTCCAGGTGTCCAAGCAGGGATTTAGGTAAGAATAAATTCACTGGCCTGGGGTGCCGGAGGGGGACTGTGCAGGCAGCAACGAGTCAGCTCCAGCCTCCACCTCCTCCCCAGGGACACACAGGCCCTAGGCACAGACATGTAGTCCTGGTTATCCCCAGCAGGGCAGCCCAGGCTGAGCCAGGCTCCCTTGGCCCGTGGGCAGACAGTCTGTCCCAGGGCTGAAGGTTTCAGATCCTTGGAAAGCTCCCAGGAAGCACCCATCCCTGCTGCTCCGGCTGCCTCCCCTGGGAGCCACATCCCACCCTGCCACCTCCTCTTCACCACGTTTGAAGCATCCCCACACCGCAGCACATGCGGGTTCGGGAGCAAGCACAGGGATGATTAGTAAAATACTTCCCATAAGGTGGAAACAAGGAGACCATAAATCTCAGTGGTGTCGCACACTTAAAGGAAAGGGGACTGTTGTGAGCCATTATTCCCTGCAAAAAATAGGCTTTAAATCATTATCCATCACCAATGCCCAGCAGTGGGTGCTCTGAAGTTGTCCAGCAAAGCCTTTTGCGCCATGCTGGAAAGGAGACGCAACGACTGTGATGCTCGTTACCTAGAGATATTTATTGCGCCTCAGCACCCACATTCTGCTGCTGCTCATGGCACCTACCAGCATCCAGGAAGAAAACAGACCTGTAAAACACCAACAAGACGAAATGTGCCTTTTTTTTTTTTTTTTAGGGTCTCAGGTTCATATCGGTGTAACAACCAGGCTGCAGTCTTTGGGAAAACAGCTGGGGTCACACAATGGCAAGGCATGGGGTGCTCCACAGCAGGGACCTGCTGCCCCATCCATCCTGGCAGCACAGCTGGGGAAATGAAGATGTTATCGAGCAGCAGCTCAGCATGGTAATTGAAAGCCTTTTTGCTGCTAGAAACCCTCAAGGCTGCCAGTCTCTCAGCTGAGCTGCCGCTTACCGACACTTTTTCATTTCCTCTTTTTCACCTAAACTTTCCGTCGGATTCCTCATCCATCTGAACTGCAGTGATAAATATGGAAATAAGGAGGCATTTAGAGCCCCTCTCCTGGGTTGGGTTCATATACAAATAAACTGTGCTTGCAGCACCCTCCTCTCCACAACCACTGGCCCGGTAGCAGCAGCGTCTGCCAGGGGCTCAGCAGGGTGAAGCTTTTGGGGAAAGCGAGTGGCAAAGAGAAGTGGGTACTGCCGGCCATATCTCCATGTCACCGTGGGGAGAAAACATCGGCAAAAGAGATGGGGCAATCAAAGCCCACAGGGATTTCTGTACAGAAGAGGGAAAAAGCAACAGCTGAAGAGCTAGAAGTGTGAAATATGAAGAAAGGCTTTAATTTTCACAAAATCTCTTAATCCATTAATCACAGGGAGAATTCTATACAGAAAACTCCCTCTCAATACCATCTCAAGATCATCCAAGATGGTAATAACTGCTTGGCAGGGGAGTAGGAGCAGCAAGGTGGAACAGGCTGAAGCCATGGTCTTGTCTCCAGGGACGCCAGCCCTTAACAGAAACAAGCCAACACAGGGATGAGCAGCGATGAAGAGGACTGGATCCGGCAGCAGGAGAGCCACGATGGGCACCAGGGATATTGGTTTCGGCCAAGGAGGATGCCCCAGTGACTGTTGGCTCTCTGGAGGTTGCCTGCAAAGGCTGGACAAACCTGCCTGGGTGCCTGAAACAGAGGTTTTAGGGGTTTTCAGAGCAGAGTTGTATCTGCCCTTCCCCTCCACCTCCATGCCCTTCCTTCTCTGTTCACACCACTGCAGCGCTCCTTCCCTTGCCCCAAAGAGTTGGGGTATGTGAGCATCATCCTGGACACAGAGGGAAGCACTGCCAGGACAGCAGCTGAGCCCCCAGCCCCAAACCGTGGGGTAAAAGGCCCTGGGCACTTTTGGGATACCATCTGAGAAAGCTTATAACCTGGGCTCCAGCCTGAAAAGCCATTGGGATTCTCTGCAGCACCTTTCTGCTGGTCACTGGGCCCTCCAGGGTGGTCACAAGCCTGGAAACCCTCCAGCTACTGGGTGGGTTTTGCTGCAGAGGCATCAAGGCAGCAGACACAGCAGCTTGGGTGGCAGCAATGGATTCAAAGCTGCCCAGAACAATCCATTGCCCTGGGAGTCCTGAGCTGCTGCCTATAACAAGCATCACCCTGCGCATGAGAAGCAAGGGTTCCCCTCTGCCTGATGGAGGGCCTGGTTTAAGCAGGATGTCCTTCCTGGCCTTTTTCTTGGCTGGACCATGGACTGATCCATCCCCTGATCCTCACCTAATGCTTTTCTCAGGCTTAACCCTTTCTGCTTTAATCCCACATGCAACACTAGCTTCACCTTCAGACATTGCATCAGACCAGCCAAGGTCTCCTTTCCCATGATGGTCCCCCAGACCTCAGACTTTCCTGTCATCTGGCAGGTGAACATAATATCTACAAACCCAGCTGCCTTCCTGAAGCTGTTACCTGCTTTCCTCATGGGAGAAAAATAGGAAAAATTAGTATGCAGCTTCTTCCTCTAGAAATCAATGCGATCTCAACTCACTGTGAAGTTCCCTGACTGTTAGAGATGCTGCACTAGTAAAAACTAACCCTCAGAGGAGAATGAGTGGGGAGAAAAGAAAGAAAAATAAATTCCAGTGACTAGACAAGGCTAAAATGTTGTGGAGGGCTAATCTCCTGCTAGTGCTGGAGCTTGTTTGGAAGTCCCAGAGCAGGGAGGGCTGCAGAGTGGATTCAGTCCAGCTGTTTATCACTCAGCTAAGAATCAGCTGTAATTGTTAATTCTAATTAAAGCTGTTCGGGGAAAAAAAATGTAATCAAGAGTTTCCTTTCAAAAAAAGACATTTCAGCTAAATTAAAAATTTCAGTTTTTAAAAAAGGGGGGTAAATGTTGAAAATTTTGAAACAACCCATTTCAGCATTTTCAAGATGAAAAGGAATATATTTTGTTGTGAAATGCATCATCAATTCAAATGTGTTTTATCTTACAGTCTGAAGAGCAAAAATAGTTTTTAAATCAAAGCAAAAATGGTATTTTTAGGCTTTTTTTAAAGAAAAAGCCTATCTGGGGGTTTCTGTCCTAATTAAGACTGATTTTTTCCCTTTTTTTTTTAAATGGAATAAGCTGTTTCTGCTTAGCTCTACTCTAAAATGCTGGGCTGGTGCTTTTCTTGGTGCGTCCACTCCTCTCTACCCACCACTCGACCCCAGGATACACGGGCCATGCTTACACCACCCCGCTCCCAGTGCCAGCACTCACTAAAATCCCCTGGGGCTCAAGTCAGGCTTTACAAGACCTCACAGATTTAAACCAGCACCAGCAAAATGGCAGAGTAACTGAGTTTTATTATCCTAGTACGATTTAGAATAATTAGAGATCAAGAACAGCCCACTTGCATGCTCAGGTTGGTGCCGAGCAAGCCCACCCCCAGCTCTCCTCCACGTACTTAATCCCATACCCAGCTGCTTGCCCCGCTGAGCTTCTTCCTTGCTGGAGAGGGAGCTGGTGGACCACTGAAAGAGGAAGATCTGCTTTGGTTAGTCTTGCTGCATGTGTAAATTCCTAAGAGGAAAAAAGTCTGGAGGAGCAGAGCAAGTTGTGATGCCGGTGCTCAGGGACACTTTACCACTTGTACACTTGCAACCAAGACAGACCCTGCAGCATGATGCCGTGGGATCTGTGAGAGATCCCAGACATGGCTTGCATCCCAGGGATTCCCCTCCACAGGATTAGGAGATCACATTTATTATGCTGAGAAAGTTGCTCAAGGTCTGTTAGATGAAAGGCACCGAGTAACAGAGAGTTTGCAGTCTGTCTTCTGGATGGGAGCACTGAAGGAGGGAGAGAAGCAAAAAAAAAAAAAAAAAAAAAATGGGGTTTGAATAGAAAATGGAAGGGGACACCAGGGAAGGAGACTCAGCCAGGGAGGAGCTCAGCAGGAGCACAGGAAGGAGGCAAGAGAAAGGGAGCAGAGCTCCAGGGCTCTGCTGGAGACAAAAGGGAAAAAGAAATTGCTCTGCAGCAGTTTCAGCTGAGAACAGAGGGGAACCACACAGGCTCCTCGTGCTGCCCAAGTACATTTTGAACAACAAAAAGACGCAGGCTCTGGCAGCAAGATGAAACCCAGGCAGGCCTGGAGGGAGGGCAGCTAGGGAGAGGGGCTGCAGGCAGGGAGGGGAGGCAGGGCTCTCCCAGCAGGCAGGGCATGCTCTTGCCCAGCCAGATGCAGAGTGGCACCGCAGTTGGTGCCAGTGCGTCCACCCCTCCAGCAGGCTGATTTTGATTTACATAACATTTTTTGATTGCTCTTTCCTCTGGGCCAAGGGAGATTGCTCTCTAGCTCCGCAGTGAAGGGAACAGCCTGACCAGCATTTCCCTGTGCTGCCCAGAGGGATGCATCCAGCTACAGCCTCAGAGAGGGCTCAGCAACAGATCTCACCCCACTGCCACCCGAGGGCAGCTGCGCCAGGGAGAGCTGTCACCCCAGGAGACAGCACAGCCACCAATCTATCAAGACAGAAAATACTAAGCCCTGGTGGGATGCTGCAGGGCCCTTGGCCAGGGAAGAGGTTGCAGTTAGATCATGGCTGCTTCTTGCAGGGAGCAACTGGTGGATGAAGCCTGGAGCACCCACTGACGTGCAGAACAGCAAGCCTCACATTAACCCAGCCCTGCGTCTTTGTCTCTGGATACAGCCACTGAATACCATAGCAGGACAGCTCCCTCCCACTGGGACCCAGGAAGATCCACAGAGGAGCGGGGTCAGTATAGAGATTAACAAGCTTTGTACTTATGCTCTTGTAACAGGATGATGGGCCTAGCAGGGAGCAAAAAGGTCCAGCTGCTCCCTAGGGGAAGCAGAGCCAAGATAACCCCAGCAGAGATATCATCCTCACCAGTGGGCACGAGGTCTGAGCTCAGCCAGGTGCTGGTTACAGGGTCCACCAGCAGTCCCAGGTACAGCTTGCAATGACCCAGGTCCAGAGCCCACCCAGGAGCAAGAGGAGATGAGCCAAGGACGAGGCTGGAAGCATAGCTACAACATGGGTCCAAAGTTCATCTAGAAAATAGAGCCAGAGATATAGCTACAACATGTGTCTGAGGGTCTGTCTAGGAGCAGGGCCAGAGACAGAGCTAGAGCCAGGAACTCCTGCAGCATCACTCATGAAAGGAGTAAAGCTCCAGGGCTGAGCTTAAATGGGGCTACCGTCCCATGGTTATAGCGGTGTCAGGTGAGGCTGGTCAGGGCCATTAAGGGCTGTTGGTCCTTTGGGGCTGATCCAAGCTGCATATAACCCTCGGCAAACAGAACCTACCCAGCAAGTAAGCATCGCTATGGTAGTCTGATCTGGGCAAAGCATTGCCTGCTGTGATGGCAGCAACAAGGGCTGAAGGGGAGCACAGTCCCATATAAGCCAACACCATTGCTGATGCCCTCTCCTGAGGTGATGGGGTAGCGTGTGGGGCTGGAGTTTCCTCACCAGTGGGGCCAAGCTGAGCTGTGGCCATTGGCTGTGGGTCATGCCACGGGTGGGCAGGCTGCATCCCCATGAGAGCAAAGGTAGCAGGGGAGACACAGAGGGGATAGTGCACCACACCAGGGCTTTATGCATCTAACTCAAAATAAGCTTTATTTTTTAAAATCATAGCTAAGAAGAGTGATTTTTCTCTTTTTGTTATTGTTTTAAAGCTGTAAATTATTAAAAGACTTATCATTGCTCTCCCAAATCACTCTTGGGCAAACAAAAGACAGTTCTAAATTTGACAGAGCTTTGCAGCAAAATGAGTTGGGTGTATTTCGCTCATGATTTGCCCTTGGCTCCCTTTAGCCATGTCTTAAACTACTTCACTGTTTGGTCTGATTAGCAGTGTCTCCTTGGGGGCAGAGGAGGCCCTGGAAGAGCCCGAGGGGTTGCAGGTCAAGATTAAAGTGCTCTGCATGCCATTAACTGTCAAAACTATAACTAGCTTAAATCAGTGCAATTAGATGGCTCACAGGTTACAGGAGTAACGGCTGCAGCTTTTCATTCTGCATGCCGTGTGCTTAAAGCACAGCCTTGACATTAAAGGGACGTGAATAAAAGCAAGTGTCGGGGGCTGAGACCTGGTGGAGGAGCTCAGCAGGCAGGGTTAAGTCCACAGCTTCCTCTGGGGTTGGACGCCCCCGGGTCTGGAAAAGATCTCCAAGCATTAGCAGAGCCGGCTCAGCTTTTAAGTCTGCAATGCCATCTTGTGATGACAGCTGGGAGTGGAAATTGCAGGGTCCCCTCTGCGGAGTCGGATGAAATGAGTGGCGCTCGTTCAGATGGATAGAAAGCGCAGAAGCACCCCAGTTTCACAAGCCAGGGGCTAAGAGAACATTTGTCTCAAATAGAAAAGTCCCTATTCTTGCTTTGAGAGAGTGAAAATGATACATTCACTTAATATTTCTCTTTGTAGACCATTTATCTGGCTACAAAAGCAGTTTCTTCCAGGCTGAAGAATCTGACTTGTGTCTCTCCTTGGGTGCTGAGGGCTAATTTTTCTTCTCAGCATGGAAGGACACAGTGCCACCTGTGTCATGAGCTGCAGTGGAAGGACCTCTGGTTCCAAGAGCCATATCCAAGCAATAAAGGTACTTTTCTTCCCAGATTGAAGATGGAGAGTTCAGCAAGATCAACTTTGCTGGAAACATCCACACTGACCTCAATGCTGAGATGTGCATGTAGGGGTATGGAGCACCAGTACAGGAAACGCGGGATCTGTGAAGCTGGAAAAAATGAAATCAAGTGCCAGCTAACGGGAACCAGAGCGCAGGCGAGCTGGCTCTCTGCTTACCCCTGATACTGCACTTCAGACACATGAGGTAGGAAGACTCAGCTCGGAAGCAGCTGTGAGCTGCCAACAACAAAAACCCCTGCCCTGAAACAAGCAGAAGAAAAGCTGTAGTCCTGCCAAGTCCCTCGCTGGGAGAGAGACACATCTACACCTTTCCCAGCCTCTGTTGGATGCCTTAACACCAGCTCGGTGCTCCATGTATCCATGCCCAGGCACAGCGGTGTAGCTATAACCTCTCTCACTTGGGATCCATTCAAAGGAAGATTTTCACCAGGGCTTTATGCTCCACTGAGACATTTCAAGGCCTTTTGGGAAAGGCTGGGATCCTTCCCCCATGGTCCTCCTGTAGCTTAGGCTCTCAGAGCTTGGGGATGCCACCGATGCTCAGCTGGAGCTGTCTCTTGCCTCAGGCAATCATCCACTCCACCTCTGTCTTCTTCAAATGCTTCTTGGTCTTTTCACAGCCCAAGGTGGGCAGCTATTCTTCCTGGATGTGGGGATGCTCATGCAGGCCATGACATGGTGGGTGCTCCTCCCTGACGCAGCCTGTCCCTGCCTCGTCCCAGGAAGCACTGGGCTTGTTCTGCACAGGACAGCCATGGCTGCGTGCAGGGAGAGAGGCTGGTGCTGAGCGGTGGAAAGCATTAGGTGCTTTCCCAGCTAGTGATGAACCTAGTGAAGGACAAGAGTTTCCTGGCTATGCTCCAGTGCAGAAGATCCAGCACTGATGAACAGCTGCTATGCTGGTGGGATAGGTAATAGCAAACACAGAGAGCACTTCATGATTTTGTTACTGGAGGTCTTACTGCCTGTGGCTGAGGGCACATGCCCACAGACAGGGATGGATGATGAGCTCTGCCGAGACCCAGAGCAGGCCGTCTAAGTGACAGCTCCAGTTTGGAAGCCGTATAACTCATTAGCGCAGCATGGGGCCCAAATTAATATGCCTTGCCTCCTATAATAAGACATTTTCAGCAGGACCAGGGAGATACTTCAAAAGCTTTCTGAATGCCAAATACCAGAACTCAGCGACTCTCGATGCCAGGACCAGCCTTTCACTTCACAGCATAGATTTCCCTGCATTCCCGCACAGCCTTCCCCTCCAGTAATTGGGTTTGGAGCATTGGTTTATCTCAAAAAAATGCTTGCATGTTATTTGTGAGCTTTGGGTAACAGGTGTCATACCAGGTGAAACACAACGGCTCTGCCATGGGTATCAAATGAAGACCTCTTTTGCCACAGCTTCCTGGTGAGCGTGCTCTCTAGATCTGCTGCATCTCTCCGAGGGGATGACAAAAGCCTTCTGAAACAGGCTGAGCCCAGCAATGTCATGCTTGGAGTCCGTGCTGCAGCAGCCTGGCCAGACACCAGTCTGCAGAGCTGAGCATAACCACACCGTGACTGGCAACCGCAACTGGCTGGGCAACAGGTCCTTCTGCCAGACCTCCCGCCTGCTTCCAGGCCTGCGGACGGGTCAGATACAGGCGATTGCCTGCAGCAATACCCCAGAAGTGTCCACAGCGCTGGCTTGACTATCCAAGAGCTGGTTTCATGGCGGTTTCGTCTGCTTAGCTGTGTTGGTCTTCCTCCTCTCCCAGGCCATAGCTTATGTCAGCAAACATCACATTGTTCTTTGATACCAAGATCCCTGCTCAGCCTGACGTTCGCCTTAGCTTGGTGGAAGCTAAATACATCCTCCTTTTCTCCTGCAAGTGCAGTGTTGGGGACTGAAGGGACCGAGACACTTTGCTTCAAGCCAGATTAGAGATACAAGTTACCACACAACAAAAGCACAGCCAGCCTTCAGAAGAGCTCCTCTAGTCTAGACACAGCCTCCCCTGAACTCCCTGCATCCTGACAGAGCCCTGCAGTTTGTCTTCAAAGCAACTCAACAGGCTCCAGAAGCCTGTTTAACCCCTGTCGATGCTCAGTTACAGAATAAAGGAGGGATCACATCCGAGAGGTTTTGCTCCCATAAATTAGCAGGATGGGTTAAATCAGGACATGAACCACCGTCTGCTGGCACGGTAGCATGTAGCAGTAGCATGGAGCTGTAATGCTTCAAAAACATGAGTGCTACAAGCCTGGGATGGGACAGACCAATGTCTGGAGCTCCTGTGACAGCAAGAGCGATGCTTTAGTGTTATCCTCAGCTCCGAAACTGCCCGTGCCCAGGGACTTTCTCCCTGCCCTGGGTCACCTGCTCTTGTCCAGCTCCGGTGCTGCAGGCTCGGTATTGTGATTCTTCCGTACCTACCGGACCTTGGCTTAGCAGCATCTGTGCCGCACGGACAGTCTCCGGAGTAAAAGAAAAAACAATACTGTGGGAGGGGGAAGAAAATTCAGTAAATCGCTGCAGGAAAAGTTCTGCAAACGTGCTGTGTCAGCCAGTCCCGGTTCCCTCGGCCGTTTACTGTCGCAGGTACCGTGGCTGTAACGTGCAAAGCAGCCTTGGGGCATTAGCTGGGCTCTGATTAAAAGCGCTTTTATAACCTCAATTGTCTGTCACAGCTGGGGACTGGAGATAGTAACACACTGTATTTGTTCCTACAGGCACTGCACGGTGAGGTACAAGCTAATCCTCGACACCAGCAGTTGTTCTGACCCCGCGCGAAGGAGAGGAAGGGAGACCCACGCCGTTTTCCCCGCCTTTTCTTTTTCAGGAGGTTACCGACTTCATCGTCAGCCGGCCCCTCCCGGGGCAGCCTGCCCGGCCCCGCCGGGCCCCGCCACCTCTCCCCGGGCCGCGCCTGGCCGGGCCCGCCCCGAGGGGAGCGGCCGGGGCGAGCGGGGCGGTGCCTGCGGAACCACCTCGGCGGCGCGGCGGGGCCCGATCTCTCTCGGCGACCGCAGCCATGACGGAGCGCAGCGGCGCGGGGCCAGGACGGCCGCCGTGAGGCGAAGCGAGGGTGCCGGGCCGCCTGCCCCGTCCCTACCGCCGCCATGAGGTGAGGTGAGGGCTCCGGGCCGCCTCCCCGCCGCCATGAGCTGGGGTGAGGGTTCCGGGCCGCCTCCCCGCCGCCATGAGCTGAGGTGAGGGCTCCGGGCCGCCTCCCCGCCGCCATGAGCTGAGGTGAGGGCTCCGGGCTGCCTCCCCGCCGCCATGAGCTGAGGTGGAGGCGCTGGGTTTCCCGCCGTGGGTCTTTCCGCCACCGGGGCTGGAGACCTGGGGTGCCTCACCCCTCCCTGGGCTCTGGAAACGGAAAACGCCGCCTGAAATATCCCCCCCACTTTTTTTTATTTTATTTTATTAAATTGTTATTAATGGCTGAAAGGTGGTGGTGCCCAGCGGCCGGTGCTGGCTGATAACCTCCGAGGCCCTGGGACTGGAGCGTAATTTGTTCAGGCTGTGCCGTTTAGAGGCAATTTCTCAGCCTATTATTCCGTTTGAATTTTTTTCCCCCCCTTCTGCAAGCCAAATCCTAGCTGTTAAGCTCTATTAATATAGATTTAATTAATCGAATATTTGAAGTGATGTTTCTCTTGTGCTCTCTTTAGGGCTTCCAGCTGATATGCAGCTTAAGCATGCGTGAAGGTATGGCTGTAAATCGGAGGTCTCGTGTGGCAAGAGAGCTGTCTGGAAGATACAGCCGTCAGGTAACGGGTCCTCACTGATGGCCTTCGTTTATGAAAACCCCCGAGTTTTACAGGAGGTGGAAGCAGCCAAGTGAGGTGTCTTCTGGAGGAGACTGCTGCTCCAGTAGTGTGACCTGCAGAGGGGAGATGTAAAGGAGTAACATGCACATGAGGCACAGGGAGAGCTCAGGAGCCTTTTGAGCTACGTGGGTGAGGTCTCTCCACGAGCCAGTGTGGGGAGATGTGCAAAATGACCGTTTGTTCTGCCATACTAAGTAAACTAAATGGCCTCTGCTGGCTTGTGAATGGGCTGTTGTGGCAGCTTCTGCTGCTCTGGGGTGGAAATAATAACCTGGTTATTACACAGTGCTTCCAGTTGCTGGAGGAAGTCCTGATGAGAGGAGGTGTTAGAAGCGAGGCCCGCATCGCCAGAGGGATGTGCTTTTGGGCCTCTACTTCCTTCTGTCCTTTAAAAACTCAATTTTGAGTTCTCTTTCATCCAGCTGGTAGTCAGCTACCCATTGCTGCTCAGTGCCTGCGATAGTGTTACAATGCTGGGAGAGAAATGTGCTGCCAAGTCGCTCCTGGCACCACAGGTGCTGTTCTAGCCCTAGATGGTGCCAGGTTTTGGCAGCGCTCTGCATGCTTAAGAGTGGACTAACTCCTTCTCTGTGGAGTTAATCCTAGACTGGATGCAGACAACGTGCAGTCAGAAAGTTTTTTAAAAAAAAATGTTCTAGACATTTTGTTTAATACTGCATCTTTTGTATAAAAATGAAGGTTGGCTAATTAACTGGTCAGTGTTAAGGGTTGAATTCGGGGCCTTTACAATTAGTCCTGTTAACTGTCTTTGTACGTTTTTTTAATTGCAGGCAAACGGTTTGCATGTTTCGCTGCAGGTGGGGGCTTGCTGGAGCAGCAGTGGTTGTGAGAAAAAAAGAAATAAGCTGTTGGTGCTGCTTTGAAGATGCTCATTTGAAAGAGATTGAGAAGATGGAAATGTAGAGTCCACAACTTAAATGGGACTACTGGAGAAGTACTTGTTTTCAGGATCTGGGTGTAGTAACTTGAAACATCAGAGGTGGTTGGGGCAAGGTATAACAAGAATTATGTATACAATTTGTTGTTAATCTCTCACTGCTTGTTTAAAATTATATTTTTTCTGTGAGCTCTATTTATTAAACTTATTTAAACTTGGTCATTCTGCTTTTTCATTATATCGTAAGGCTGTCAGGTACAGCAGGATTTGAAAGTCACCTTGAATTCTTGCCCATGGGAGACTCTGGAGAGGCAGGAATGAATGGGATGCTGGGTACCTGGTGCGCTCCTGCCATGCACACACGCTCCATGGCCTGTGCTGCAAGGACAGATTTTTAACAAGGCTTCCTTTCCTCTGGTACTCTGAAGGATAAAGGAAATAAGGTCTGGGATTCCTATTTCTGCTGCATACACAGCCAGTACAAGTTCACAAGATATCCCTCCTGTGCTTCAGTTCCTGAACTTCTCGTTCTCTCCCTTCCCTGGGCCTGGGGGGAGGTGAATCCCACAAAAGAAATGGGCGAGTTGGAAAAGGCTGCCAAATACGTAAAATACATTGAAACTGGTGGGAGAGGAAAGACCACCATCACAGATTCAGACAAAAATGCTGTTTAAATGCAAAAGGCACTGTAGTTGTCAGAGCAAAGGACTATATTGCTCTCACCAAGATGCCTGACCCATTTGGATTCAGTGCAGACTTCTGGAGGATACTGTGTTTGTGAAATAATAAAAACTTAGTATTTTTTTAGGCTAAAACTAATCTTTTCAGTGTTAAAAATGGTTCAAGGGCCTTCAGTCACATCACGTTACAATTATCCTGTCATAGGTGCTACTGAGACTGCTGTTGCACACCTTGCTGTCTGCAGGAGTGAACAGTGTCAATGTATTTATGTTGATAGTGGCTGGAGTTTATAACGGTTTGATAAAACACTAGTGCACATCAGGTTAGTTCCCAAGTTACTGATGGTTTATGTCAAATAGGTGCTTCTGTCATGCATGAATTACAGTGCTGAATTTTTTCAGGGCTCTCCTAAGTTTTAAATGTCCCTGACGCTGCTCACTACTCGCCTGTTAGCTCTTCTGTCATCCGAGTATTGCTGATCTTTGTGCGTTTTTTATACTCTACGTGGAAATATTTGTTGAAGTATTCAACACCACTGGAAAAAAGTTTTTTCTTAGTTGAAGTCTACGACGTACACGGATATAATTATACTGGTTCTATATGAACAAGTTCTACCTGCAAAACTAATAACCGGTTTCCTATGGATTTATGTTGTACCCAGCAATCTTCCTCTCTCCCAGTACTTGCCTGGCAGGGGAGTGATGGGTGCTCTACGGCTGGCTGCCTGCTGCCTTCGGGGTGGTCGTGGGTTTCTGCCTGCTGACTGCCAAGAAACACGCTCACTGCATCAGGGGTCTCTGCTGCTGTACCAGGTATTTCTGAAATTAGCAAAAAATGAGGAATACACTCTACTGTCAGCCTGTCGGTTTAACCCCAGCCAGCAACTAGGCACCATGCAGCTGCTCGCTCACATCCCCGCCACCAGTGAGGTGGGGGAGAGAATTGGGGGAAAAGAAGTAAAGTTGAGATAAGAACAGTTTAATAGGACAGAAAGGAAGAAAATAATAATGATGATAATAACAAAATGACAAAAAAGAATTGGAATATACAAAATAAGTGATGCACAATGTGACTGCTCACCACTCACTGACTGATGGCCAGTTAGTTCCCAAGCAGCGACCCCTTCCCCATGCCAACTGCCCCCAGTTTATATTCTAGACATGACATCGCATGGTATGGAATATCCCTTTGGCCAGTTTGGGTCAGCTGTCCTGGCTGTGTTCCCCCCTCCCAACTCCTTGTGCCCCTCCAGCCTTCTTGTTGGCTGGGCCTGAGAAGCTGAAAAATCCTTGACTTGGTACAAACACTACTTAGCAACAACTGAAAACATCAGTGTTATCAACATTCTTCTCATACTGAACCGAAACCACAGCACTAGACCAGCTACTAGAAAGAAAATTAACTCTATCCCAGCCAAAACCAGGACACAGCCCCAGAAAGCAAGTGCTATATGGACAATAAATACACAGACTGGCTTATTTCCTTGAAAAACTGTTGCTGCGATAAAGCTCTGCTACACTCGTCTCAGGGCTGAACCCAAGACTTGTAGGCCTGGTTGTGCTGTAGCAAAAAAGGCAGTAGAAAAGGATGGAGGAAATCTGTCCGCAGCGCTGATTATCCCATCAGAGCGCTTGGAAATGGCTGCAGAGCTCTGCCTTATGCAGCATGAGAGCTCTTCTGAGGCCCCACCACTCTCAGGCAGATGGAGGGTACCACTTTTTCCCCAAATCCACCAGGCTTTGTGCACATACTGGACAAGAAAAAACATAGGAATGTCATAAACATTCTCCAGTGATCAGCATGAGTACAGGGAACTGGAGCTCTCTGTCTTACCGCAGCAGCTGTGTTAGCAGGGTAGTGATGGTCAGCACTGTATGGCTCCTTCTGCAGCACAAATGCAGTCAATAAAGGTCAAAATGATTCACCTCGCTGCCAGTTTGGTGCCTTGACCAAAGGACAACAAAGGAAATTGAGAGACAACCCATGTGGTCCAAAAGGAACAAAATACTGGCTTTGAAATAAAGCCAGGGAAATGGAGCAAGACCCACTTTTGTACTCGGGAAATGCTAACGTGATTTATGATTCTGTTTATTAGCACCATACGTTTTGCAATCTATATATGACTTTTACTGGGCAAAAGTGGCTAGATTGCTTTACGTTTCATCGAGGCACTTTGCTCTGCTTTTACTTCTCTGCAGTACTGGAGCACAGAAGTATTGTTAGCTTAAATTGATGTGTTTGTTTTTGAGCAGTTAATTGTTTTTTATCCTGAGCTTGTTAGAGAGCTGAATTTCTTGTGGCTGTTCTCTGAGCACTTTCATATTATTTCAACACATGTTTTGTACCAATACCCTGGTTTTTTTCAAATACTTTCTGTGTTATTGTTTCATTGTGCTCTCCAGCCACATACAGAGAAGAAAAATTAGCCTGTGATGAATTCAAAAGGCAGGTTTTTCCTTTCCCCTGGAGACTGCATTCAGCTAGGCACCCTCACCTTCGTAAAGCTGCTGGAACACAGCAGCTTCCAAGAGGATGGAGAGACTGGGTCTTTAGCCACAAAATTAAAATGGAAAGAAAGATATTGACTGTGAAAGAATTTCAAATCATAAATAGCATTTGCCCGATTGCACGAGTACTACTTCGGTCATAAAATCAAGCAATTTAAGGAAAGCACAGGAAAAGTGAACTTTCCTCCTACCAGCGCAAGGTGGCAATATTGGCTTAGATGAAAGCCTTGCACATAAGCTGTAGGGTTTCTTTTACCAGAATCTTCTAATGAACCTAATAGGCATCAAGAGCCCATTGTCTTAAATATTTTAGAGATGGTAACATCTTCGTTCTGCTGAGGAGAGCAGTCTTTAGGCTTGAGCTGACAGAGCATGGCCGCACTGGCTGCCAGGAGCCCGGCCTAGGGAGCTGCAGGGACTATGAGTGTCTGCCCTATTACAAAGGTAACAACGCTCTGGGGGTTAGAAGAGCCAAGTGGCAGCGAGGAATCCTTATTTCGGGAAAATACATGCTGAAGCGCTTGGCTAGCCTTACCCGTTCCGCCCTTTCCAGTCACGGAAAGCGGGAGAGGCCGGCGCGGGCCCTGAGGGGAGCCCCGGCTCTGTCTTGAGGAGGGTTTCCCTCGGCCGGGGCTAGCCGGGGGGCACCCTGGGGTTCAGAGACCACAGACCCCGGGGCTGTCCCTCCGGTTGTCACCCCGCACCTCTCCTACGGTGGCGGGCGGACACGGCGGAGGGCGGCCGCGAACCCGCGGTCCCCCACGCCAGCCCTCCCGCTTCCCTCAGCCCCGGCCGCGGGGGGGTGGTGGGGTGGGGGTGGGTGGGGGCGGGGACAGGCGGGCGCCGCCGAGCCCCGCCCCCCGAGCACTTTCCCATCCGCCCCCGCGGGAGCGCGCGGACAATGAGCAGGGGGCGAGCGGCGGGCTGGCGCCGCGCTGCGCGGGGGGACTCTCGCGAGAGCAGGGTGAGCGGCTCCCACCTCTCGCGAGACCTGGGCCAGCGGGCCCTCCCTCTTCCCACCTCCCTTCCCCCGCCCCCCCCCCCCACCTCCTTCCCACCCCGCGGCCACATCCACACACGGAGGGCGGGGCGGGGCGGGGCGGGCGGCCGTCGCCAGCGAGCGGAGCGGAGCGGCGGGGAGGCGAGCCGCACGGCGCGGAGCGGGGCGGCTGCCGCCGGGCACGTGAGCGGGCGGGCAGCGGGCGGGCGGGCGGGCGGGAGTGCTCTCGCGAGCGCGGCGAGACGTGCGCGGGGCTCGCGCAGCCGCCGCCTCCCTTCCCCTCCCCTCCCTCCGTCCCTCCCTCCCCTCCCCCGCCGCTGGTACCACAGCGAACGGGAGGCGCCGCCGCGCTTTCCCTTCCCGCCGCCCCCGGCCCGCAGGTAGGAGCGGCGCTGCGGCCGCCCCCGGCCCGCCGCCATGTTAGGAACCGGCGCCGGCGGCCGCCGCTCCGCGCTGTGGGGAGCGTCCGTTAGGAACGGCCCCGCGGCGGGGGGGAGGGGGGGGTGGGGGGAGGGGAAGGCGTGTGGGGGAGCGGGGCTGGCGCGCGGCGGCGGCAGCAGCAGTGCGCATGCGGGAGCGGCGGGCCCTCCCCGGCCGGTGCCGCGGCCCCCGCCGGCTGCCCCACGGGCCGCCCGCCGCCGGCGCCCCCGCCCGCCGCCCGGCGGTACTGCGGCCGGGCCGGGCCTGGCCTCGCTGCGCCGCGCGGCCTCCGGCGGGCCCGAACAAAGCCCCGCGACTCCCCTCGCCGCGCCGCCTCCGGCCGCTCGCCGGGAAGGGCCGGCTCCGGCGGCGGTGCGCGGCCTGCCCGGCCTTGCGCTGCGGCGTTTGCTGAGGGCAGGGAAAGGGGCGGCTGCTCGGTGTTCCGGCACGTAAAATGTGTTCTCGGGGGTGACCCCAGCTCGAACCACGCTTCGCCCCCTGACTGAAACTTTACCGGAGCGCCCTGCTAGCGCTCCTGGTTCCAGCTGAGGCCTCAGAGTCGGCATCTTTCCTCCCCAGTCCCCAAGAACGTCCCCCTCGGAAGCTTAACAGCATGCCAGTAACGTGTGTGCCTTCTTAACGTCTCTGAAGGCCGCTAGTCTCAAAAACTGCCGGTTTGATGTTTATCTGGTATTAAGAATTAATGAGTTGAGCATTAAGAATACTGACAGTGGAAACATCCGTTTGACTCCTCTTTCTGCTCAGTTTCACTTTCATATAATTCGGGCTGTGGTTGCAAACCATGCTGCAGAGATTTTTTTTTTTTCCCCTCCTCTGATGGATTAATAACATTCTGTGTTTTTTATATGTATGTATTTTGTTTCTAGAGTCAAAGTAATGAGATGCAAAGTTCACCTATGCTGGAAAAAAGCAAAAGTTGAAAAGAACTTTCTGGGAACTTGAAGAACTGCTTTGTTCTGATAAATGAAGCATTTATGCTGTAGAAAGAAAGCTGAAAAATCCCTCTTTTAAATGTGTACTTTTTTTCCTTTCCACAAAGCATACCTTTGGGAAAAAAGTATCTGATACTGTTTTAAACAGTTGAATAGTCTTTATTCTTTTTAGCCAGCCTTAAATTCTTCAGGCTTTTTGACCTATCACTGGAGTAGGTGGTCCTGATTTCCTAGAGTAAGATAAGTAGGGAGCAGCTCTTGTTGAAAACATAAGTCTTTTAAAACAGTCTGTGTAGTTTTTGTGCCTCAGACGAGAGGAGAAGGGAGAGTTTTCTGATACTTCTTTATAAAGAATCTGTTGATCCAGTGGTTTGGTCTTCCTGCATTTTGAAACATGTTAATACATTGAAAATCTTAATATATTAAATCACGTGTTATTTTTTTCAAAATGTCGCAAAACATATTAACGTTTTTAATGTTTTTCTGTGAAATTGATGAACTTCTGTCCTGAATTTTATTCAAAAACACAGAAAAGGTTTCATTACTGAATTACGTGGAATAATTAAATTTGGGTGAGGATGCTGGCAGTTGAGCCTTGTACGCACCTTTGTTCAGTGGTAACCTAATATCCGTAATGTTACGTTGTGCACTAGGTAAGGAGATGAAATCTGAACAACAAGAATTTTGATCGCTTCCTAATGACTTTGGTGAGGCTTGCAATGTCACTAGCCTTTTTTGTGCGTTTGTTTTAGAGAAGCTATCTGAAGTTACTGTGTATTGAAAACTTCAGTTTCCAGTCTTTTGCACATATCTAGGTATTATGTACATCCCAGCACTAAATGATGGGAAGAATAACCAAGAGAAATTCCTAAATGCATTCTTAAAATGTGAATATCCATGTTCCTAAAAGTAAGAACTAAAAACCAATTAAGGAGGAGGGATGAAGAGTCAGTCTCTGAGGCTCCAAACTAAATAAAGGATCCATGGTATTATGGTCCATACTACTGAAATATGATTGCCACCTGGTTCATTCAGGACTGCACTTAAATAAAAATGCGTATTAGCTTGGTGGGAGATAAACAAGTAAATACTGTCTACTGCCCTTCTCTGTGATGTGCTGAGAGTTTTGGTGAAGATATTTTGTAATCTAATGCTTTACAGTGTTCTGGGTAGCTTAGCAAATCTGAGGGAGAAGCTCTTGTAAGCAAAGCTGCAAAGAAATTATTTCCATTCAGTTTATTTATGAGTGTATTTGTGTTGCCTCTCTACTGCTTACATTCTTCCTCAGTGCTCTAAGTCAACAAGTCTTGAAAACAAAAGCAAATACCTTGCAATATTTCTGAACTAATTTAGTCTGCAAGTGTTTAAGTACCATATTGTGTAGTTATAACTTAAAACAAGAGACATTTTATTTTGAGCACTAACACAGTCGAACAGTCCCTTGATTCTTCTTCTCTGCAGCCAGAATACATCTCAACAACCTCATGTAAGATTTCAGCTGGGAAAGAATGTGATTTTATCCCAGCTCTGGAAATGCCTGGAGGCAGACTTACATTATCTGATTAGTCAGAAGGCTTTTTAATCGCTTACCAGATCAGAATACAGAAGTGTTCTGGGGTTTTTTGTTGGTTTTTTTTGGTTTTTTTTAGATGTAAAATTGGCTCTCTGTTACAGTGATTAACTCTCTGATTTGGACTGTCTTTGAATAATTTTATGTATGACCTATTTAATTTTTAAAAATAATTATGGTATGTTCTGTGGGTTTTGTCAAAGTTTTGGTGCCGGTGAGGCTATTCATCTCCAAAACTGATGTGAATGAATAGTGATTGTCTCCTCGCTTTGCTGAGTGCGTGAACGTAGGGTCATTATTACCAGAGTTTCCAAGCTAAGGTCCTGCAGCATTCTGCAGTGACTGGTTTTGGCAGACCTCTTCTGTTGAACTGAGTCTTAATGGCTTCATGGAGCTTTTCGTAGGTGCTGGAACCTGAGCGTATCCATCTTATTGCAGAGTTGGGTCTCTGAAGGTAGCAACAAGGAGTGGACTTACAAGTAGTAGGAAGGAGTACGTGGAAGCCATAGAGGTAATCATGTGTTGATGGAGCAGTCAGTACACGTGATGGCAGTTACTCTATATGTTCCTGGCTGTTTCTATTTTCCCTTTCTAAAAATACACATTTTTTTGACTCCTCTTTCTGTACTGTTCTTTAGACCCTTTTTTTTTCACTAATGTTGTTTCTGTAAAGGAAAAAATGCACTTTTTTCCATGTACTTCTTACAAAAGGAAGGGTGCTTGAATTTATTGAATTACCCAATGAGCAGAAATAGGAAATCAGCATCTTTTACAGTGCTCTTTTCTACATTCAATTGTTGAAAATTGTGTAAGTTCTTTTAAGATTCTTAATTGCTAAACTAGTCATTTTAATCCCCCATTTATAAATTAAGTCTTTTTCATATGTAATACTTCTCTGTTCTGAAGCAATCCTCTGTTACAGTAACTTCAGATCCCGGATTATTATGTGCTCCTCTGATCGAGCAAGTCACCAAGATGAAGTTGAACATAATCCTAAGAAATGAAACTCTTCCAGTTGTTCTGCCTGAAACAGATTGTCTAATCTGTGCACAAAAAAAGCGCATGCATCCAGTGTGCCAGGTGCTGCTTAAATTTTTGAGGTCATGACCTTTGAAGATCAGTCGAACAAGATGAGTTGTTTCTTGCATGTGAAACAGCAATATTAAATAACCACTCTGAATACTGGTGCCTGAAATGGGTGATAATCTGCATTTTGTCTAAGGCTGCTAGACAATTCCTCCTGTGCCTTTGGAAAGACAGTGGCCTTTTCTGTATTGTCCCAAGTTAAAGTAATCCCGTAGATTCCAAATCCATTACACTCGGTCATTCAGTGGCTAGATAACATCTGCTTCTAATTTCCTTGCAAGTTCTTGTTTTTACTACCATTAGTTCTCAGAGCAACATGGGGAGCCGTCTGTCCAATTTGTCACTTGGACTTCCAGATCTCTTCCGTCGATAACCTTTTTTTGCCATGATGCGTTGGAGATAGTTTTATCAAGAAGTATATGAATTCTTCCATAGCAGAATAGATTGCTGCACTGAGTGTAACATGTAGGGAGAAGCAGAAAAATCTGTAGATTTTTATCCAAAGAGCAAGGATTATGGATGTGAAACTTCTTTGAGACTTTTTTCCCAAGGGTGTACAGTCTTCAAAAGTCTTGTGTTAAACTGAGGGTGTGTTTTTCAGCTTGCAGATTTCTTCATGTTTTTACCATAATTAAGTTTATTTGATTAAATTCAATGTGTTTTGAGTAATTTTTTTTTAAGTGAAAGTGAAACTGACTAGAAAGTGAAAACAGTTACTTTTCATTTTTGAGACTTTTCTATAAAGAGTGGAAGAGGAATGGGTAAAAGATGAGTTCTAAGAACAAGATTAATATTAAAGCTATAATATGTGTGCACAGGTTAAAAAGAAGAAAAATGAGTGGTAGAAGGAATAGGGAGTTAGGGAATTATTTTCAGGCTACTGGTGTTCTGTAAGGTTATGGTGTTCACCATTATCAATGTATCTCAAGAATTCACTGTATTAAACGGTTTTCAGGAACAAAATTAATATTTATGTGGAGCAAGAGTTCTGTAAGTTTTATTGAAGAGTTTTACATGAAAAGAAAAACCTTCTATAGTGTTTTTAAATCAGCCTCATTTTGGCCTTTATTTGGTAGCAGTGTATTCTTTAGGTTTCAAATTTCTTTTTTTTTGTTGTCTGCCTTTACAGCAAATTCTTTTGCAACTTGTAGAAATAAAATGGTTTTTTCATTGTCCGCATTTGTCTGGAAATCTAGTAACATTTTGACTTTCAACTTATTTCAAGATTGCTTTTATATTATATATTTTCAAATAGTAATATGGCCAAATTTCTGTCCACAGATCTTAAAAAAATGTGTATCTGAAAGCCTGTCTGTTCCCAGTATAGCTGAAATTACATGAAGAACAATTAGAATAACACTTTCAACTCGGCTAAATCATGTCTGGATCTTTAGACAGCTTTGTTCAGTCATACTCATCTTGTTACTGTGACTCAGTTGATGGCACACTCGCTTCAAAGCTGGCATTGGTCTGTGGGAACCTGTCTCTATCAGATACTGACATGAAATCTTTCAGAAGTGATCAGTGCAAGAAATGCTGTCTTAGAATCACATATTAAACCTGACCATGTGGAAGTTAAACATTCTTTGGTATGATTTTTAGAGCTCTTCCCCCACCCTGTTTTGTTGTTGTCTTCATCCAATCTTAAAGAATGGGGATGGTTAGGAGTAGAGTACAACAGCAATTGCAAGATGACAGTGATGTGATAAATAGTGATTTTTGAGGGTAACTCAAAACTTAGTTTTTCAAGTACTCCATTGGAACACCTGATTAGGTGTAGGGCAGTGTACTGGCTAGCAGACCAACTGCCAATGTTATATTCTGTCTTCTTCATACAGTTGTCTTACTGTACCACTTCATGCTTTTTTTGTAAGATTGTCCCTCATTGTTTCTTTGTCTTGTTTTTTTTCCCCTCCATCTTTCCTGTTTGTATTTTACCCTTTGCTTCTTTCTTCTATGGGTGTTTGCAGCAGCAGCAGCATGGTATGGTCATGTAAAACCACTGTGTGTATGTGGGGTCAAAGCATGGCATGTAATCAGGTTCTCTGCAGCCCAGGTTGGTGCCAGGCTGGGAATTGTTGGGTTTTGTTCTCTGCTAATCTCTCCAGAGCAGCGGACAATGAGCTGCCAATTGAAAATTGTGACAAGAGGATTAGTGAGCATCTGTTCAAAGAGAAAGGGTATTTTTGAAGAGTAGAGAACTTTCCTGATTTAGTGAAAACTTGTATCGTGCAGGTCTTTGCATTAACAGCAGGATGCACCGTGCCTTTCCTGACCACATGGTTGTCTGCTGAATCACTGTCAGGGTCAGGTTTGTAAAGCCCTCTGGAATACCTGATTTTATGAGGAACCTAGTAAGTTCAGTTTCAAACCATTCTGTAAGTGTGTGAATGAACTAGAAGGAAATTTATATGTAAAAATGGAGGGAATAAGGATTAACTTGTAAAATCGTCATAAAGTACTTTGAAGATTACTGAATGTGTGTAAGGTAAAACATGGTACCCAGGTAAATATTAGTGTTTCTCTCATGTTTGAACTTCAGAGAGTCTTGTTTTTTATGATACAGTTCTTAAATGCTTTCTATTCAGGTGTTCCTTAGTGTGGTCAGCTTGTCCTGGATATCTCACTTAGAATTTACCTCATCTGCTCTCCCTGTATTCTTGTTTCACTGTTTTCCTCTGAAGCTTTCTGCAATGCTTTTCTGTCTTCTGCCTCAGATACTTTTAAACTTATTTCCATCCCCGTGTTTCTCAATCTCTTACTCTCAACCAAATGTTACACAGTTAAGCTTACTTTAAGTGACTCCAATGTAGGTGGATCTTAAAAGCATAGCTGAAATATGAGTTCAGATGTACTGATAACAGAATATGTAGCAAACTATGTAAAGCAGTTACTTTTCAAAGATGGAGTTGTGTGGGTTTTGTGTACTTCATGTGTATCTCATAGAATCCATTATTTTTCTACATAAATGCATAGTTTTGTAACATGCTGCTACTGAGAAACAGAACCCAAGCGCTTTTCAGTTTAAAGTAGAAAAAACTATGCGCTGTTGAAACAGGGCCCTGGATTGAGTAGGCAGCTGGGATAGAGACATGCTCGTAACCTTGACCTTTTTTCTTCTGTTTCCAGTACAAGAGAAATTGCCTTCTGCAGAACTGGTCTCTTCAAGGAAAAATCCTTGCTTTCATTTTGTCTTTTCCATTCCTCCCCAAACGTACCTGTTCTCTTAGAAGCTGATTTCATTTGGAGCTATGCAAGTTGTGCCTGTTTCTTTTTCAAGTGATTGTGTTTTATGTGCATCTGAGTGGCAGTGCTGGAGAAGCAAAACTGCTCTGCAGAGATTTGAAAGGGCTTTACCACATCGAGGACCCAAGAATGGTGTATTCCTGGTGGAATGTTTTCATGTGTGTTGAATTGCTTTAAATTTTGTGTATCTGTCCTAAGGCTGAAAGACTATGGGGTGAAGTATTACAGTTTATTTCTGCTCTGCACTTAAAAAAAAAAAAAAAAAAAAAAAAACCAAACAAAAATCCCCTACAACCACCCAACAAAAAAACCCGCCCCACTTTATGAAATATATCCATTGCATCATAAAATATACTGTGGATATTGATACACTGTTTAGTTAAAACTTCAAGTACCTGCAACTGAACCAAATATTTAATACTAGGTTAGTATTTTAGTGGGACGTGGGGCAGATATCTCTCTCTTATGAGTATTGTTTCAGGATCTTTAACTACCACATGTGGTCATGGTATCAAAAAGTGTCGGGCCTGAACCAAGGAAGCAGTATGCTGGTAAGAGACACAGACACCGCTGTTCTGCAGGCCTGGCTGGGGGTGTAGTGCCATCTCCTGACTCACCTAGTGTCTCTTTCTGCAGGAGCAGGTTTTTCCTTGGGTCTCCCATCGCAGTACTAAGCCTGACCTTGTTTAGGTTGAGGTCTGCGAGTACAGGCTGATGTCACAGCTGCAATATAATAGAATAAAGAATCGCTTCCTAAGTGCTGTTATCAGTATAACTGCAATTTGAGCAAGAGGTCTTGTTTACTTCCTGCAAATTTTAAAACTTATTTTTCTTGTTCACATCTGTCTTCACATCAGTAATTTGAATTTTACTGCATAAAGATTGAATATTATGTTTGGTCTTATTTACTAGATCTTACCGCAGAAACTTTTTGCCCAAACTTCAGTTACTTTTAACTTCCTTTCGTCCTATTCTGTGGTGTTATAGGTTTCATTTTCAAATAAGTATTATATGCCCAAGTCATCTTGGATTCTATGGGCTTAAAGGTTTTTTTTGTGGTCTTCTCATAGACACAGTACAGTAACGTAGGCTATAAACAAAACCATTAACCAGAGATCAAGGCTTATATGCTAGTAAACTTTAGATGCTTTCAGACATCCCAAACTTCTGAAATTCACTTGTCTTCGGTATGAAAGTAGCTTTTTGTAGAAGAGGAGTAGTATGTATAGGAAACACTACTGTATTTTTATCTGAAATAATACATGTAGGTTCTGGGTACCTCTTGAATCTGTTAAGTTATGTAATAAAAGCCTTGTAAGATTGAGATCTTTAATGTTTTTTTAGATCAACATGATGCATAAGTTTAAAACTGCATCTGTTTAAAGGGATTTGTGACTAAAACTGCTTGTTTTTCTACAGAATTGTCTGGTGTTTCTCAGCTTGAAGAAGATCTGCAGTCATTATTGATCCTCTTTCTTGGCGTTACCATTTTTGAAGTGAAGTTTGCCTAGCTTTCTAGTGTGAGCTCTCTTTTCAGCCATCTTTAAAAAAAAAAAAAAAAAGAATTTTTTTATCCATAAAGTAGACAAGCTATAGTTCTACAATGTCCAAGTCATTCCAGCAGTCATCTCTGAGTAGGGATTCACAAGGTCATGGGCGTGACCTCTCTGCAGGAATAGGCCTTCTTGCTGCTGCTACCCAGTCTTTAAATATGCCAGCATCTCTTGGAAGGATGAACCAGGGTACTGCACGCCTTGCTAGCTTAATGAATCTTGGAATGAGTTCTTCATTGAACCAACAAGGATCTCATAGTGCACTGTCTTCTGGTAGTACCTCTTCCCATAATTTGCAGTCTATATTTAACATTGGAAGTAGAGGTCCGCTCCCTTTGTCTTCTCAGCACCGTGGAGATGCAGACCAGGCCACTAACATTTTGGCCAGCTTTGGTCTGTCTGCTAGAGACTTAGATGAACTGAGTCGCTATCCCGAGGACAAGATTACTCCTGAAAACTTGCCTCAGATTCTTCTACAACTTAAAAGGAGGAGAGCTGAAGAAGGTTATGGTAGAGATGGCAGATCATCCACACGGGAACCACCATACAGAGTACCTAGGGATGATTGGGAAGAAAAAAGGCATTTTAGAAGAGATAGCTTTGATGATCGTGGTCCTAGTCTCAACCCAGTGGTTGACTATGACCATGGAAGTCGTTCTCAAGAATCTGGTTATTATGACAGAATGGATTATGAAGATGACAGATTAAGAGATGGAGAAAGGTGTAGGGATGAATCTTTTTATGGTGAGACTTCGCATAACTATCATAAATTTGACAGTGAGTATGACAGAATGGGTCGTGGTCCTGGTCCTGAGAGATCTCTCTTTGAGAAAAAGAGAGGTGCTCCTCCAAATAGCAATATTGAAGACTTCCATGGATTCTTACCGAAGGGTTATCCCCATCTGTGCTCTATATGTGATATGCCAGTTCATTCTAATAAGGTGAGTTATGCACCAGATACTTCTATTTTCCTTTACGTTGTAGTACCTGTTCTGTTTTTACCTATTTCTTTAATTATTTCTATAGCCTTGTTGCTTTTGAAATGATCTGAAAGTTGGTTTGAGAGTGAAAAAGGCACTTGGTTTATTTACAAGGTAATTGTTAACAAACATTGTAAACCAGGGCTTTACATTAATGTATTTTGTTTGCCCAGATTGCTTAACTTCAAGTCAAACAGCTATCATCTGCTGGGATATCTTATTTATATTTTACATCTACATATTCTCTTAACCACAAACATCTGGCATTCAAGCAGTTTTTGGGTGGGTTTTTTATTTTTTGTTGGTTTGGGGTTTTTTTGCTGTGTATCTACTGTGTTATTCAGGAAGCTAGATTCAGCTCTCCTCCACATCTGTCTTGATTGCTGATTTATATGTAGTTAAGATGCATTCTTGCACAGTTCTGCTTTTTCCCTGTCCAAAGGGAAAGAGTTAATGTAGAGCCCTGGAACTTATTTGCAAAAGTAAAAACCACATTTTAGATTAGCTCATTCTTGCCTTTTTAATTTCACTTTAACACTCTATCTCATACTATGGCTGAAATTTGTCGTCATTTTTCTCCTTTTTCACAACTTTCTTAGACACTTCAGACTCACTTTTTATTGTCACATGTTGCATCTATCCCTGTAGACTCTCCGAGCAATCAGTCTGCTGTTGCAGTATCCTGCTCTGTGTTCCTAGTAGTGTTCTTTACTTGGCTCACCAGTAGAGTGGATCTTCGGGTATATTCAGTTATGCTGAGACATCCCTCTTAGTTTATTCATGAGTAGTTCAACTCTCTGCAAAGGTAGCAGGTTACTCAAAGTGGCCTGTTTATTCAGATGTTATTTTCAGAGCCTTCTCCCTTTCAGCTTTTCCAATTTTACTCATCTTGCTGATTTTCAGTATACTAGGCAATTTAATTGGCTAATTGGCTAATGCAGTGCCCCTCTTATCACAATTAGTGGCTAATTAGCTTGAAGGCCTTCAATTGAAAATACGATACATGCTGTTACTGTAAAATTGATACAATGTGGAATTGCTGTTACTAACCATTTCTTTACAGTTACCTCTCAAAAAGTGCTGCTTCTGTACATCTAATCTTTTTGAAACATGAGAATTATTCTGTCCCTGCAAGGAAATGACCAGTTTTAGAGCACACACTGTATGACTCCAGCTGATCTGACAGTTGATGAACTTGTGTTGCTTTAATTACTTTTTATATAAAAAAATAATCACAGTAATCCAGGTTTCTTGTCTCCTGTATTTGACATTGCTTTTCATAAAAGGTTTTAAGTGTTGACAGTTTAGATGCCATGCTCAGTTCTGTAAAAGGACTTCATTTGGTTAGATTGAAAACAAAAACTTCTGAGGCCCTTGAAGATGGCAACCAGTAATCCTGTAAGTAGGGTTCTTTTTAGCACTTCGTTTTAAAGCCTCGTGGTTCTTAGTTTGCTTTGGTATGAAGATCTGTTGAAAGGATATCCAACATGAAGTATCTTTCCAGGTATGAGAAATACCAAATTCTTTTGACAGCATAACTTAAGTGGCTGACTTCTTCTGTAATATGTAAAACTGTCTTGTTTTTTAGGAATATGCTTTGACTTAAACTGCTAGTACACCATAAAATATTTGAGATTGGATCATCAGTTTCTTATGACCCAAGTTTGGGTTTTGTTTCTAATTACAGAAATCATGTCACTGTAAGAATTTTTCTCTTTCTCTCCTTTTTTCCTCTGCTTTGCATACCTAACAGTTACAGAATTCTTATTTTGTGTCTCCCACAAAATTGAATCAAGTAGAACTTAACTTTTAAAGTAATCTGATCTGAACCAAAATTTATGGAAAGCAGAAAGGGAATGCTTTTCTTAGCTGGGACAATGTAAACTTATTACTGCAGTATCAAAATCTCATTTTCCCCCACCTCCAAATAAAAATACCATGAGATTTTTTAAAAGTGTGTGATGAAGCAATGTGTATTTTAAGCTAGAGCAAGGGGTTAAACACCCTTAGTGTAACTAAAGCTGGCAGGCTGGTCCTCTGTCTTTGTTTTTTAGTGACATTCTTAATTGCTTCTTTAATTTAACACGGATTTTTTAAGACCCAGTTTGTTTTCTGTCTACTTGTGAAGTAAATTGTGCCCCAGGGTTTTTAGGCATTTTGTCAATCCTGATCCCTTTATCAAGGAATGAGGTGTCAGATGTGGAAGGATTGTTTTCCCTGCCAAAGAAAAAGGCTGATGCAACATGAGCAGATGAATTTGGAGGTTAAACACTTGAAATGGTGATACATCTCAAAGGAAAAACATGGCCATGTCCCTAATAGAGAGCTATCTAAAATTAGGTCCTTAAGTTTGGCCTAATTTTCTGAAGAACAGCGTGTCCTCTTGCTTGCATCAATTGAGGCAAAAGGTAATCTGAGTTTTAAGAAACTCAGTTCATATTTTCTCTAGCTTAACTTTGGGTGTTAATATTAATCAGTGTCTGTAAATATTTACTGCCCTGAAATCTCAGAAGAGTGATGCTTCAGACTGGGTAGAGGCAGGGAGTAAAGGGAAGTCCAGATTAAGAATTGTATTTAATAAAGAGTTAATAATGTAGATGAGCCATTGTTGTTCTGAAAACTTTTTTGGGGGAGGGGGTTGAATCCTAATTTATATGTCAGATGTCCCTTTTTTGCCAATTTAAAAGCAATTTAAAATTTTGTCATATAATGAGAATTAGATCTCCCAAACTTTGGCTCTATTTTGCAGATAATGTCTACTTCAGTTTATAATACTTTAAAATTACATGTTAAGACAACTTTAAAGCATGTTATATCTAGCAGAATCAGCCACTGAGGCTTTACAGATTATGCACCCAAATTTAGGGGGTTTTTTAGTGTTTAAAAGACTGTTTTCTCTAGTATAGTACTAAAACTTGTTAGCAAGTTTTAAACTGAGGAAACTTTAAGTATTGAATGTTTCATAGGTAGGTTTGCTTGGGGGTTTTGGTGTTTTTTTCATCCTAATTGCCAACGTATTTATTAATTTATAGTTGTAGAGCCTACATCTTGTGCAGTTAACAAGAAAAAGTGGTGCTCTCATTTTACATCTTGATAAAATGAATGAAGGTTTCATCTTGCCCCATGTTATGTTCTGTGTATCATGGAGTAATATTGTAGTGTAGCTTAACAACAGTACTTTATGGGAGACTTTACATCCAGGTTTTTCTCCTTTGTGGAAAGTGCAAGGTAGGCATGTAGCATATGGAAACACTACAGTAAGCCTCAGGAGTGTCTCAGAAGGGTGACTATAGTGTGGCAGAAACTAAAAATCAGAGAAGATGAGGGATTAGGAAAAGATCATTTGTGGGTGCTGAGCAGAAATATGCATGTAAGCAGAGACATATAAAACAGTCAGCCGGTGCAGTATACCTGGTCACAGTTGAAAATGTAGCCAATAAGGGAAAACCTTCAGTTAAAATGCCTCCCCCCCCCCCCCCCCAATCTATAATTACTCTCCCCTTCATTTCTCTGTGAACATAAAGCTAACTTGCCCCATGTGTCTCTGCTGATCCCTTTGCTTACTAAACAGCAGCAGAGTGGAAATGAGACTGTGGCTCACAGCTGTGCAGCAGTGAAACTTCAGAAGTTCTTGTCACTTTAAAAATGCAAATATAGCACAAACTAGTGCTGTTAAAAATCTAAGCATATGGAGATCAGGCACTCTGTACTTTGATAAAGGAGGAGTCCCCATGACTTCTCACCTCTTGAATAACTCTCTTTGTAATCAAAATAGTCTGCAAAGTAGAAAGCCCTCATTCCTTTCTAGTGCTAATTCCTTTCTAGTGCTAAAGCCAGAACCAGAAGTAGTTTCACCTGGCTGATTTGGTTTAATTCCATTATTCCTCCTTTGTACCATCTTGATTTAGATCTCCTTTTTTCTTGATTATTCCCCTCAAATGGTCATTATTTTTATATTTCACCTGTATACTTGTAGTTTGTCCTAGCTATGCACTTTGATTTCTTTAGTCTTTCCTTTCTGAATTCCTTGAAATTTCTTGGCTGCTTTATGGTTCTAGAAACTTGAGTGTTTAGTTCACATTAATCTTTAAAAGTCTGAGGAATGAAGCAGAGAGAGTGGAGGAAATTCTAAAATTACTGAAGACAAAAAAAATATCTCGGCATCCAGTTCTAAAAGTTGAAATAGCAATGACATGCATGTGTGCTGTAGCAGTTATCCCCTGGTAAGCTTTGCACCTTTGAGGCAGGTTTAGGCCTATAGATTGCAAGACATTTTTCATCAGACACCTTTTCACGCAGGTTAGGAGTTAAGAGGTAGGTCCAATTTCAGTGTTTCTTTAAAGCACTACAGAAAGAGATTTTGGTATCTATGTGTCTTTGATACTTCAGCTTAGAAGAGAAGATATTGCGCTATACAACATTATTTGTTAAAAATGGCTTGCTCTACGTGGCTGTTAATTTTTAATTATTTACTTTGCTGCAGGAGTGGAACCATCATATCAATGGAGCGACTCACAGCCGACGTTGTCAGCTGCTGCTTGAAATGTATGAATTTGAAGTACAGTAAACATTCTTGTGGCATGAGTGCATGTACAACTAAATAATGGTCAATTACTTTGCACAAAGCAGGTTTAGAAAACATGCTGTGCCTTCTAGGGAATAAAAACAACTTAAAAGAGTATCTTCAGGACAAAAAAGGGTTCTTGATTCATAACTTTTGAGTCCTACTGATCTATATGTAACATTTTTAAAGAGTTGGATCTTAACAGCTGACAATCTACTGTAATTTTTTACTAGTCAGTTATACCAACTCCTAAATTCTTGTTGTAAAATGAACTTTGTGCAATTTGTATTATAAATTGGCGGACATGTTACATGTAGTGTAGGAAGTTTCTCATTAAGAATAGCACTTCTAGTCTGTCAATAGATGCTGCTCATGACTTGTCATGGTCCTGTAGTGGGCAGTGTTACCGTGTGTTTTACTTGTGTTAACATGTAAAGGTATAGCTGCTTGTATGAAAATTATTACATAGGTAGAGGAGATTGTATTTTTTCTTACTGTTTTCTTTTTTTGTTGTTTCTTTTAAGATATCCAGAATGGAATCCTGACAGTGACTCAGGACATGGAATGTAAGTAGTAATGATTTCTGAAGTATTTGTAATGTTTTTATTTGAAGCAGAGGACATTCTTAATATCTTATGTGAAACAAAACACCTCCTTTTCTTCAAATGGATACCTCCCTTTGTTTTCTACTAGCTGAAGAGCAGCAGTAAAAATAGCTACAGTTGACTTCTTAGATGCTCTGCAGAAATTAGGGTTTTATTGAGAATGAAAGCTTTGCATTTTTTTGGTTTAAAATTAAGGTGTGTTTTCCCCTCTTTCTAGGGGTGATCCCTTTATGTTGCAGCAATCCACAAACCCTGCACCAGGAATTCTGGGACCACCACCACCTCCGTTTCACCTTGGAGGACCTCCTGTTGGGCCAAGAGGTAACATCAACAGGCACCTACTTTTACAAGTTTTAAGTTCCTGATTTAGTTTTTTCTCTTCTTATTCTTGTTCTAAAACACTGGTAACAAATTAAAACAACAAAACAGAACAGTCACTTTTCTAAGCAGTGGAACTGAAATATTTTAGTCCCTCCCTAGCCAAAGACTGGTACTCAGGATACCACACTTTCACCTTTCTACCATCTGCTAACTACAAGTCACATTATTATGGCTGGTTTTTAACTGTGTTTGATTAATCCACACATTTTGGACTTGTATTTTTTCCTGTCTAGAATTTTTTTGTATCTGTCTTCTGATTAGCTACATGTTGGTGGGGTGTTTTTTGTGAAACTTGATAGAATTCAGTGTCCTAAGTGTTTTTCCCCCTTAATTTCAAATGAATTTGACAAATAGATTTGAATAGCAAGTGAGAAATGGGAAGATAGATGATGCAAGCCTCTTCACAGGAAGGCAGGCTAAGAATCAGGTTCTTGTCTGAAGTTGTTACTTTCTACCTTTTAAATAGTTCAAGTGACTAAAAGAGCAAAACTAATTCATTTACCTATATGTATACTGACAGAGTACAAGTATTTCAGACACTTTAAGGGAATTTTTAGATGATAGGTGCATTCATACTTAATTTCATTAAAATAATTCTGTTAATTTTTCAAAACATCTCAAACTTGACTTTGAGCCTAACTATCTAAAAGGCTTTTTTCAGGTGTTTCCTAGTAAAATGGGCATTATGATAGAATTTGTACTGGTTTAGAACCAAAACTAGGAGTCTTTTTCTGCACCTAAAAACCTCAGTAGTGGAAAGTGTATCTTTCTTGGAGATCTCACAACCTTTGTGTACGGAGGCATTTTGCTATGGCAAATCTTACTCTAAAACAGGAGATATTTTTCTCAATGGGCTTTACTTACTCTCTGCTATTTCTGCACATCAGTAAATGCAGCTCTTTTCTCTAATGTTAAACCAAACAGAATGACCAGGAAGGAGGACCTCAAGTTACAAGAGCTCTGAAATAAACAAATTAACAGCCTTTTCAAACTGTAATGAAATAATTAGTTTTTGAAACTTGATGTCATTCTGGTTTCTTAAGAACTTGTGAAGAGGTGTGTTAATACGTTACCAGTCTTGCAGGTTGAACTAAGCTTGCTCATTCTTTTAATTTCTTAAAGGAGCTGGAAATGGAAATATGCAAGGACCAAGACACATGCAAAAGGGCAGAGTGGTTAGTATTAAAAATTTGTTGGTTTTTTTTTGAAAAAAAACCACAATTTTATGTTATACTTTTTGTTTGCTTTCATAAGTGTTTGTTTTGTGGTTTTTTTAATTAATGGATTGTCTTTAAAAGTGAGATTTTAGGATTTATTTGTGTGGAAATACTGAAGCTTTGGAATATGATTGAGGTTTTGTTGTGCCAAGTACTCTACAAAATATTTGTTCCAAAACTGTACAGACCCTATTTAAACATTCTCTTCTGATGAAGCTGTGGGACATGATCATACAAGAAAGGCAACTTTGGCATGGCAGGCATCTTCCTCTGTGGAAATCCCTGGACGTTCTGTGCCTTTTCTATATGCCTCTTGCTTTGGTTACTGCTTGAAGATTTAAAAAAAAAATTTAAAAAGTACAAGTAGAGCTGAGCCTTGACAGACCTGCTGTTTAGGTCAGCTGATATACATTTTCCTTTCATGTTTATGCATGCTTTGTCTTCAACAGGAAACAAGCAGAGTTGTTCACATCATGGATTTCCAGAGGGGAAAGAACTTGAGATATCAGCTGCTTCAGCTTGTTGAACCATTTGGAATAATTACAAATCACCTGATTCTAAACAAAATCAATGAGGTAAGATTAGGCCTTTTAGTAATGCTGTGGGTGCTGTTTGGTGTCTTTAGTATGCTTACTGTCTGAGCTTAATTTTTTTTAAAAGGACTTACTCGGCTACCAAGCAAGATGGCACACGTCACCAAGGTCACATGTGAAAGGAAGAGTGACTGCTATGTTTCTTTGCAGAAATGCTGCAGTACTGCATTTTAACTTAAATATTGCTAAAAAAAATCCTTCCTGTTTGTTGTTCACAGCTTTCTCAAAAATACATTATGCTTGCAAATTCTGTTCTTGTTCTAATACTCTCTGAAAACTTACTTGGTCTTAGTTTGTATCATACAGTGTGTCGTATTTTGGAGTGCGGAAAAGCTGATACCATAGAAGAGAAAAAGCAGGAAGCAATTGAATGTTCTGAATCCAAATCTAGGTGAAATGTAAACAAACTAAATAGTTCTGTTTGTGCACCTAAATAAAGTATGTGAAATTCATGTGAAGTTCTGCAGGTCAGTTAATGTTGTAACCAAAAGGCAATTTTCATTTTTGATGCAGCTGTTTTTACAGGAAAGCAAGGAGGAGCTTGAGGTTTTAAACAAAAATACTAATTCTTGAAGGAGTAGTGCTTAATTTGTTTTTGTATGACTTCAGGCATTTATCGAAATGTCGACCACAGAAGATGCTCAAGCTGCAGTAGAATACTATTCAACAACACCTGCGCTAGTGTTTGGTAAACCAGTCAGAGTCCACTTGTCACAGAAATACAAAAGAATAAAGGTAAAACACTTCTGCTTTTTTAACACTGCCTGATTTTAATCTAGGGCAGTCAGTGTTATGAGGCCATTGCATTTAAATTATTCTTAGTTCATGTACTTCTCAGCTGTATCAACTTAATCAAGGGACAGTCATCCATGTATATTTTATGTAGTATCTAGTTTAAAAAATTTCATTCCCACTTAATTTCAGAAACCCGAGGGTAAACCTGACCAAAAAACTGAGCCGCCAAAACCAGAACTTGGTCGTGTGATTCACCTCAGCAATTTACCTCATTCGGGATACTCTGACAACGCAGTACTCAAACTGGCTGAACCGTATGGAAAAATTAAGAACTACATACTCATGAGAATGAAAAGCCAGGTAACTGACCATAGGAACATACATGTGTGAAAATTTGAAACTCAGGGGTTTTTAACTGTGAAGAAATGACATGTCTTTAATTGGTGCATGTGTCAACTTTCTGTTCTAGCATAGATATGGAAGTTATTAGAGGCCTATGTAGGCAGTGTTTTGCTATCTAGCATACTGCAAAATGTTACTGTAATGTGAGCTGCTTTAAAAAAAAGAAAGAATAGGCCTCAGCTGTGAAGAACATATATTTAGCATTGAGGCTTAATTTTTTGTTATGCAGATTTCTAGGAGTCTTGGTTAACATGTATTCCACTACTACACATTTCTTTCTTTTACCCTTTATTTTTCATTCTTTAAAACTAAACAAAAGCAGTCCTGCTGTGGCTCTCTAACTTAAAAAAGTTGGAAGATAGTGCATTGCATGTGTATAGTAAAAGGCTTTGGATATGCATGTACATGGTTCCTATAAATACACAGCGGTTTAAAGTATTTAGTTCTAAAGTTTTTTTCAACTTTCCTGTCAGTTTGTTGCTCCCTTGAGTTAAGTAGGAAATTCCAGCACTTTTTCAGAGAGATGAATGCCTGAATCCTGTAATGCCACACTTGTGGTGTGAAAAATTACTTGAATCTATGGTATGACCCCTAGGAAGTCCTCTCTGACCTTATTTCATGAGATAATAAAATCCCTTGCTGTCTAAGCTGGATGCAAAACCAGCTTTCTTCTGTCTGCCAATGATAACTCTAGCCCAGATGTGTTTTTAAAAGCTTGTTCAGCAAACTTGTGTGCCATAGGGTTGTTTCTTGGAGGAACACCTCACAAAGCAGGGCTTATAGACCAGCAGTTGCTGCCTTTCTGTTTCAGGCTTCTCTCAAAAAATAAAAATAAAATACTGGGGTAGTTTCTTAGCTACCCTGGAATTCCCAGATACTTTAGCACCAAATAAATGTGTTTCATTGTCCAGATGCTTTTTATTTGGAATCATATTTTACTTTATGGTGACCTTTTTTGCAGGTTATTTAAATGTCTGTTGTTTAATTTCAGAACTTTCTATGTGACAGATATTACTGAATTGAATATCTTGGATATATAGAGCACTCTGGTAAATTCCAAGATGTATGGCTAGTTTGAAGATAGCTGAATATAGCTGAATCTCATAATTTTGTTTCAGCATTTGGAAACGCTGTGTTTTAAGTTAAATAGCTTTGCCTGCAAAAGTGTTGTGTATTTCATAGTTGGTTTTAATGTGTGTTTTAACCTTTTCAGGCTTTCATTGAGATGGAGACCAGAGAAGATGCTTTAGCTATGGTTGAGCATTGTGCCAACAAAGCGCTTTGGTTCCAAGGCAGATGTGTGAAAGTGGATTTATCTGAAAAATATAAGAAACTGGTGTTAAGGGTAAGTAGTGGTTTTAGTTTTTTAATTGTAGTTGAAAGTGTAAAGTGAAGTAGAAGACAGTTATCACTTACTGAATATTCAGTGCCACATGTAAAATGGAAGGATTCACTTTAGTATTTTCTGGCTACTGAAGTGCTGTTACTTAGCATGTGTGATGTTATGAGGCCTAGAACAAAGAAATAGGATTTTCCTTCCAGATTAAACAAAAACAAAACAACTAGAATTCAGATTTTAGAGTAATTGGTGTAGATTTTAATTAAAATGTCTCCATTGAGAACATTCTGTAATGTGGGTTCTTTTTTCTCATGCTCCTCTAAAAATGATCAGTGAGTAAAATCAAACTGAGTGGCAGAACTGTACTCATACATTGTATGCTTATTTCTTGGCTTTTCACAACTGCTGGTTGGTTTGTCCATTTTCTTGTACGTGTATTCTTGTGTACAGAAAAAAGACAATGTTGTTAGGGACTCCGTTTTGAAGTATTTTTTGAAGTATTACAATAGAATGTATTTCCTGTGTTGGATGCTGTCCAAAACCTTTTTTCTTCAGCACCAGAAAGCTTTTTCATCCCTGTTGTGGACGCTTAACTCCAACTACCTAGATAGCTAGACTGTGTTACGATCTAATTTGTAAGAATAAGCTTTGTCAAAACTTACTTTGTAACTGCATATTTGGCTGATAGCTTTGAAGGTTTTTTTGACATAGCTCCAGCCTACTCTTGCAATTACAAGACTTTGTCTATCAGACTAGGACACTAGGTAGAAAGGCAGGAGAAATCCGAACTGTCAAGCTGTCTCATAAAAACATAAGCTTTCTATTGTGGAATATGAAGAAATCTTACTATTGCATGTGATCATGCACCAAAAATGAACACTTCCTGGCAAATTCAAGTACTTAACCAATGCATTGAATAGTTTTCCATGTTACTGCCGCACAAGTGGAATTCCCTGTTCAGTAACTCGTAAATACGTGAAGCATTGTGAGTCTGCTAAAGCAGTCTGTGTAGCCCACCACTAATGATAGGGAGAAGGGTATAGATTAAGACTGATTTGTGCCGTTGCCTGCACCACACTGTATCAGTTCATAAATAAAAGGAGAATTGCATATGATTTTTCTGGAACAGGATATCCCATTTGTTTTGTATTTAATAACTGATAATTACTGTGAATAAAGAATGGCATTTCTAGGTTGGTAATGTCCTGTCTAACTTAATAGCAGTTTATTAATTGGTTGGTGGGTGGGCATGGTAAGAGTACCTGTGGATTTACATAATTGGAAGCACTTGGCTAGATTCTGCTGTCTGGTCTGAATTAATGCTGCAACAGTTGTATAAATGATACTCTACTGTGACTTATAATTCTTTTAAATTTTATTTTAGATTCCAAACAAAGGAGTTGAACTGCTGAAAAAGGATAAAACTAGGTAATCTCCTATTGTTAAAGCATAATGTTCTTTTAAAAAAATATGAAAATACCTTATCCAGAGTATAGAAGTAGACAAAAGAAGTCAGGCAAGCGATGAGATCAAATTGTTGTTTGCTGTGCCCTGAGATTAACTGTTTCTAATATGCTACCTACCTTCTTCCTCTAATGATGGAGATTTCACAGCCTCTTCAGGCTCCTCAGGAAATCTTTTCCAGTCCTTAATTAGCCTTACTTTCCTGCAATTTAAACCCATGAACACTTGTCCTGTCTTGTAAGGACACTTTCTCCTTGCAGCAGCCTTTTACATATTTGAAGAATGGTATCCTTCAAGGTTCCTTAACCTTCCATTTTCTGGACTAAAACACAATCTTTTTCAGGCTTGTCTAGAAAAATACAACCTACCTTTTTCAGTCATTTCTGGGCTCTCTTCAGGTTTACAAGCAAGTATTCTTTGCTCTTTACAGAAAGAGAACATACTCTCCAGACAGCAAAGATTCTCCAAGTGATAAGAAGTCTAAAACAGATGCTACTCAGAAACCTGAAAGTGGCAATGTAGAAGAAAAAGTGAAAGAGGAGAAACAAGATGATGCTGCTGAGCCATCAGGCCCTAAAAGCAGTGAACAGGCAGACCAAGATGAGCCTAGTTTACTCCTTGAATCTGAAGATGAGCTTCTAGTGGATGAGGAGGAAGCAGCAGCACTGTTAGAAAGTGGCAGCTCAGCAGGAGATGATGCAGATGTTGCCAATTTAGCTGATGTGACTACTGAAGAAAAAAAGGACACAGCTGATGATGTGACCATAAAAACTGAGGGGAATGTTGTGGCCAATCCAGCAACAAAGAAGAAGCTTAAAAAGGTAATCATATAGCAAGGTACCTGAGTGTGGAAAACCCTGTGTAACTTAAATAGCACACCACAGTACACTCTAGTTCATATCTTTTTCTGTGGGCCTTTAAAGCACATGCATGGCACTCCTGTCTGAAGAGAAACAGGTGTTAAAAGCTTCTGTGAAGAAAATAGAAGATGCCATTGGATGCAACTTGCAAACGGAATCAGTTATAAATCGCTGTTTCTGTTTTGACGGAAACTTAACTTGTGGGCTTCTGCCCATGTTGCTTCCTGGGTTTTTTTTCTTGCCTTTCTCTTCAACCCTTTTTTGACTAATACTAAGCAGCCAGGAACTGTTTTCTTCTGAGCAGTTTCTTGTGACACTGGCTGTAGTTTGAGCACAGAGCAGAACAATGACATTCAAAAAATTATATATTTGGGACTTGAGGCTAATCTAGACTTGAACAAAATTGTACATACATCTACACTTTATGCTTGGCCAGAAAGGTAGGCGAGTCCATTTGTGGTTAGCCAAGGCCTGTTTCCAATTGGGGGGGGGGGGGGGGGGGTGGAATTTGTTTCAAGGTGTCTTAAGTCATAGGCTACTTGCTGTGAATTTCCTTTCTCTCACCAGATGACCCCATACTCTCATGGGTTTTTATGTCCTACCAGCTGATTTTTAATTATACTTGGTTATGTGGAGTAGCATGCAAAGTTTTAGTAACTTTATTGACTTGGAATGTTGTTTTGCAAAAAAGTAAGGCATGTTCCTTATTCTTAATGAATGAAGTGTGCATGGTTTTCAATTTTGGGGGATCCTTCTATCAGGAAGCTACTTACATGGTGTTGGGATTAATACTGCCAATACAAATGGCAGTGATTATTTCTTATTATGTGGGTATCTGTTATGATAAACTGCCTCAAAACCCAGACTTGCTTCCTTGAAGACCTACATTCTTAGAGCACAGCTGTAAAGCTGGTGTTGCTTCAGTACTACTCCCTATCAGCAGGAATGTTTCAAAGACATCAGAATTCAGACAGCTCTGCTGTCTTTTAATGAAGCTGGATTTTAAGAAACCTCCAGTTTTGGTGGTTTTTTGGCTGTTTTTTGTTTGGTTGTTTGGCATTTTTTTTAACGTGGAAGCTCCAAGCTTTCTACTGGTTGAAAAAGCTCTTAATTATTTTTTTAATGAACTTTCATACTATTGGTGGGCACAGAATTATTCTGGTAAGGTTTTGCCTTTTATGCCTTTTATGCAGGCATGAATTTGAGGATCTTGTGGGACTGTCTCGAATAGAAACAAAACTTGTGCATTCCAAAATTACTTCCACTTAAAATACTCATGTTGGAAGGACTTTCAAAGTAAGAGTATAGCAAAAAGATACTGAAATTCTCAAGTTGAAGATCACATGTTCATATGATAAAACAGTGGACCCTCATGATACAAAAAAAAAAATTATTCTGAAATTGAACACTTGATTCTGGGACAGTGGAGTACATTTAAAAAGGGCTTGTTACACTTATGCATGCTTGAGTAACATATTGAATGAGTGAGGTAGGTCTTGAAGGAAGAATTTAAGCACTTTTCCAGGGAATTTGGAGAAGATATTTCTCTTCTGAAACTTAAGACAGTTTGAGGGAAACATTTAAGAATAAGCTGACATGAGGAAAACATTTTTTCAACAGCGATACGTGGGTGGCTTTCCACGGAGCATGGAAGGCTTTGTCACTCTAGATGAGGTTGGTGATGAAGAAGACTCGGATCATCAAAAACTCCGCAAGTCAGGTTTGGCAGTAAAATCTGCTGGCAAAAATGACGATAGTTTGGCAGAAATCAAGGTAGACAAGATTGAGGAGCCAGAACAGGAAAATGAAACATTAGAAAATGGAACCAAAACCGAAGATAGTTCGAAGGCTGAAGCTGTTGAATCTTCTGATACCACAACAGCACAAGATACTGAGAAAAATGCCCATGAAAATACAGACACCCAGGATGAACAGGAAACAAAGAATGTCCAAGAGAAACCTCTTGTTCCAGATGAATTTAGGATTGGGCCATACCAGCCAAACATTCCTGTTGGTAAGGCTGTTTCCATTTCTTTTCAAATATGTCTCTGTGCATTGCAGTAGCATTTCTCATTTCGTTTGACTTTTATTTCTGGCAACGCATTGCCTCTGAGCCTTTCATTTTAGGGCTTCCCACTCTTCTCCCCTTCTTCACTCCTCTCCTAACCCTAGTTTTTTTTTTTTTCCCTTATTTTCATGCAGTTCTCCATAACACTTTCCTTAGGCAGAAGTTAAATTGGAAGAGGTATATTTTAGCAACACAAATTCCATTAATAGCACAAAGCACAATAGTGGTTAATAGTTCAGATCCATACTAAATACTCAAACTGATGACAAAACGTTGTTAGTTCTTTTGAAAGAACCAATAAAATGGACCCTTAATCTGAAAGGTTGCTTTTAAATTTAAAAAAAAAAAAAAAAAGCCTGCACATATTTAGTTATTACTAGGCCCCGGCTTGACTAAACTAAACCAAGGACTTTTAAAGATAAAGCAGCTTTTAATGTAAAGTGAATTATGGTTTTAAGATTCAGCTGAAATGACATATGACATTAAAAGAAATGATGTAGAGTAGATCTCTTAGTTTATTTTGTGGTGTTTACTTCTCTAGGTGTGAATTATGTGGTACCCAAAACAGGGTTTTATTGCAAATTGTGTTCCCTGTTCTACACAAATGAAGATGTTGCAAAAAAGACCCATTGCAGCAGCCTTCCTCATTATCAAAAGTTGAAGGTAAGGCAAAAACTTGTTCATTTTAAATGGCGTGATTCTTTCCTGGGGAATAGATCTGAATGAGACTGGACTGAGGAAAAAAGAAAGCATTCAGGCAGTGGAAATTGGCTTATTCTATAACTTTTAACTCAAGCTAGACCTCTCCAAAACTTTATCTTGTGAAAATAATATTCAGGATACACATTTTAGAGATGGCCTTCAGCATTTTTTTTTGTAAATTTGGATTAAAGAAGACATTCACACTGGAGTAAAGGCCAGGCTTAGTAGTGGTGCAGAGTAAATACAGATGACTCAAATCCCTTCCAGTTGTCCCTTTCAGAGTGTTTTTAACCAGTCAACAGAGCTTAAGCTGAAGTTTTTATATATTTAAAAAAAAATCCGTATTTGCAACTTCTGATTTTGTGAGCATGTTTTATACAGTTTCTAATTGGATTAGGTATCACATGATTGCATGGCATGAATGATAATGCTGCTGCTGTATCTTTGTGTACTGTGAGCTGCTTTTAAATGTCACCTCTGAGGAAGGGAAATCCTAAATGAAATTCTAATAGTAATGTAGTGTTCACATAAATTGATTTCATACCAGTTGATTATTGAGCTGAAAACAAACCCTTGGGGTTCCATAGAAAAGAAGGTGGCATTTCAGACTCAAAACGTTTGCTTTCTCCCTTGCAATAATAGGGAACCCTCAACAAATACAGGGCCCTGGAAGGCAGATGGCACAAATAAATGTCACAAAGCAAGCAACATCATTGAGGAGTAGATCAGAAAATTAATTACTATGCAGAATCTTGTAGTGAGAAAACCCACCTCATCCATCACCCATAGCTTTTTTTTTTTCTCCATTGAGGTACCTGATTATGGGACTTTAAAGACCTGATGTAAAAGGGGAAGTGGGGGAAATAATCCCAGTTTATTAACTTTATCATTTACTTAAATGAAACATGATTTGATTTTGCTTTTTCCATGGCACAAATGACTAGTGAGCTGCTGTTGAATGACTTTCTAAAACCACACCAATGTCACAATTGGGGAAGAAGAAGGGGGAATGTAGCTTTTGTTTGACAATGGCAAGGCACTTCTCTAGCTGGGAGTCTCGTTCACTTTGAGAGCAATAAGAGTAAATAAATAGGTGAATTGATATTGCTGCCAAATGTCATGGAAGTGGTAACAAATTCCTCAAATTTCCAAAATAACCCTTCTCTAGGAAGCGGAGATGTTTTATCCCTGGTTTTATAGATGGCAAATTCCAACCAGGTAAGAGGCATGATCACTGTCACAAGTCCATGACAAAATGGAAAGTAATTCTCTTGGCTCGCCAGCCTGTTAGGAAGGCATTAACAGCAGGGCCAGGTAAATGCTTGCAGATGCTGCCATTTGGTGTTTACTGGTGGCGAGCTGTATGTTCAGTGACATAATGATAATGTGGTGCTTCAGGAGAGCTCCACCTCAGTATATGGAGAAGTGCCAGTCTTGTTATTTATGACCTTTGCAGTTAATATTCACAGATTTTACAACTTGAAAATTGGATTTATGTTTCTATTATTGATGTTGTGAGAAACTCTTTAAATATATCCAAAATATGATTGCTTTCTTTCAACAGAAAATTCTGGATAAAATGGCAGAAGACCACAGACAAAAGAAAGAAGCTTAAAAGGAAGGAAGGATGTAAGGAAAACAGTGGCTTTGTTTTTAATGTTAATCTTTTTTAAAAGCAGTACAAGTAGTAGATGGAAATACTGTATTTTTTTTTGTTTTAGTGAAATACAGTAGGCATTATAGATCTGTTCATGTGTTAAATGTTGTAGCAAAAAAGCATATGCAGTTAAGTTAATGACAAAAATTTGTTCTTGATGTGAGAATGGCAACAAGTTTTTGTTTTGACAATTCAAGCTATTAAAGAAAAAATCCTGCACCCTTGTGGAAAGCTCATCTACAGGAAGAAAACTTCACTGAAGTGAAATTTACTACTTTTGAGGTTCAGAAATTGTCTTTCAATTCCATTCTCAATAAAAAATAAAAAGTAACACTGTATTTTTATTTTATCTAGAACATTCCATATTTCAGTCTGAGCCTAGCAGATATTTAATTTTGAGTGTAAGGCTGTCATTGCATTTCACTTTTGAGAAGGCTTTAAATGTAAGTTGCATTTTTAAATGTTGAATTGCAGTTTCTTTTAATGTCATTGCTGTTATATAGCAAATAGGAAAACTAGTGATTAGTCAGCTTTACAACTTTGTGATTTTTTTTCTAAGCTCTTGATAGACTTTCCTATTCAGCTATTCCGTGTATTTTTAGTGAAAAGTAAATGCCCATTCTCCTCTGACCAGTATTATTTCCATGAGCTCTTCCTGCTTTTACTTGAATCTTGTAGCTGTCATACATCTCTAGTATATTCAAAAGCAGCGTTTGAGTCCTGAAATGTAAAAAGGTATCTTTATATTCTTCACATGTAATTTTTTCATACCTGCATTTTAAAACAGTTTTTGTTAAAATCTGGTTTCGTCAAGAATCTTTAGAACTGTGCTCTTAATGTACCTGCACATGTGATATGTGAACAGGAATTTGCATGTGTAACCTGTGTTTATCTGTAGTTTTTGTTATTTACTGCTTATTTGTGAATTCAGGTTACTAAAGTGATTTACCAATAAACAAAGCTAGGCAACAGTAATTTGTTATAGATGTTTGGCATGTTAACCAATGTGTCTACTGAACTCTTTACTCCTGTGTTCATGATACCACACTGAAACTCTAGCTGTCTTTTTAAAATTTGCATGTTTTAACACCTGTGATTTAGCACCTTACTGCATAACTTCTTTCTCTTTCCTAAAACCTCTTTCGTTTCCAAACAAATTAAAATACCACTTGTTAAAACACTGGTAGGTATATTCTGCTGACAGTTTTATTTCTTGAGTTTTATGGTATTTTCATCAAGGCTGAAGTTCAAGGCCCATCACATTTGTGTGGGTAAAAATGACTAGGGACAACTCTTTCAACTTAAGCCTCTTGGCCAACAGGGAGGCTTCAGTGCTAAGAAGGGGTTTCAAATGTAGGAGGCTGAGTCTTGATGAATTTAATTTACTTAAGCAAATACATCTAGCAGACACAAGATGGTGTGTTTTGTGGAAGTGAAGTCTTGATACCTCGTCTTTCCAGTTGTAAGTTTCTGCTGTTGCATCCTCACAAAAAGGGGAGGTGTGCGATCCCTTTTGTGCAAGAATTAAGTGGAACTTCAACTATCTCCTACTGTGATAGTAGCAGTTTCTCTGGGGACTGTCTGTATAGAAAGTGGTGAAATGCTAATAAGCAGCTAAAGGCGCAGATTTTATTTAAATAGCCTATCTAAATGACAAAATTTTATCATGCAGCAACTCATTCTTGCAGTTACTGCTTTCTACATGGCACTCATTACTATGCAAAATTTTGTTTGAGTTTGCATGAAATCGATTAAGTGTAATGCAGTGATACAGTCTTAAAACTACTCTAACAGCTTTCCTAGGCCCCTGAAAGAAAGCACAAGTAGTAGTAGCCCTGCAGTCAGTTCTATTTTGATGAAGTCACAAGGATGTACTTGCACCCCTGCTTGCTTATGATGACATTTGTCATTCATCTGTCTCCAAGAGGCTGCTGAGTTCGTCAGCCAAGTGGAGGACCTGACTTCAAAGCAGTCATTTGACGTTTGGCAGTCATCCCCTGTCTCTCTAAAGATGGTAGATAAGAATTTAAAGGTCTCTACCTCCCCCAAGCATTTTAAGTTTCCTTACAACATGGCAGTCAAGATTAATATATTGAAATATTACAGCTCCATGTGTTTTATTTTTAAAGTAGCCTTTCCTTAGCCATTACCTGCATATTAAATAGCTGTGCAGTTCAGTGATCTTGCACCCAGTGTGCTTGGTCTGTTGCAAATGCTAACCTGTGTAACTGCCGGGAATTAAACTGTGGGAGGATGTTGCATCACTTTTAGTGTCTAAATGTAAAGAATTCCCAGGCATAAAGTAATTGTGGCATAGTCCAGCTTCAGAGTCAGAAAATCCCTTGCTCCCATTAACTCTTGTTTCTAGTATCAGCGGATGTTAGGTGTCTAATGCATGTACTTTCAAAACCTTGGTGAGCTGTATGTAAATCTTTGCACCTGTGCATGTGCAACATGATGCTTTATATACACTGGAAAGTAAGTCAAACCTAATTTGCTTCTGCAAAACATCTTCTGTTTACGTGCAAAGGACAGAGAGAGAATACATGCCTTGCAACAATTTCTGATGAAGGCATCAGAGTAACTTGATCTTGAGGACAGATGCCAGGAACACACTTTGGTGGCAACTGATATGTGGTGTTGCCATGGGCTGCTTAGTCTTTGGAAATAACTGTATCTGCAGTGTAAGGGGGTGAGGGGAAATCACACAAAGCATGAGACTTCAGTGAAATATTAAACAGGCTCTGCAATTTAGATGCCAGCTTTCATAAGTAAATTTCAGCTCAGAAGAGTAACCCTGGAGGCTGTTGCCTCTTTGCTGTGTGGGTAGTTCAGCAGAGGTGCAACAAGGGACTAGGCTTGCTGAACACTGGGGGGAAATAAGTAGGAAGAGAAGCCTCCATTATAGATAAAACCATGTGTTGTGCTGAATTTACTAAAATAAGAGGTGGAAATAAGAGCAGTAAGAGCATAGTAGTTTTGATTTTTTGATTTTTTTTTTTTAAAGGATGATCCTTACAGGGGTATTTTGAGGTTGTACTTTGCTAGAAGGTAAGCATTTAGCGAGCATATGACAGGCCCTAGAGAAAGCACTTAGGCCCTGGAAATGAGTCAGTAATGGTGACTAATAAAATCAGTATAAATATGTTGATTTAAGGGAGAATATGTCCCTGGAAAATCAGAAAACCAAGACTTTCTGTAGAGTTGGCTAACCCTTACTAAAATTTAGGAGGAAAGCAGTAAAGGGGCTGAGCAGAGAAATGTTAATGAAATTGTTACCCTCAGATAGCCCCTTTCCTGCTCACAAGCAGCCTACGCGAGTGTTTTGATAGCACAGGAGACTTTGCAGCCTAACAGGTGGTGTAATAGAAAGAGCTATGCTGAGCAAATTGGTCTGTATGTTGCTAGCTCACTAACTGTTCTTGAACATGAAAAAACCTGTTTGCATATGGTAACTCTTCAACCACTAATGGCTTTTGGGGTTATCCAAGGTTACTTATTTCTGTGCAACTTAGACCTCAGTAACGCACACTTTGGGGCTTTGCAGTTGCACATAAAAACATTTTTCTGCCATACGTCTCCCAACTTGCCGTTGGGGCAGATTTCCTGCTTTTTGTGGTGGTTAGCTTACAAGGTGGCTGTTAGTGGAGGTGGTTTTGTGATGCTGTGTTTTGACTCCAGATCAAGTCAGACTGTGTTCATCTGTGACTTGGATGGGACAATGGGGCTTTTAACTCTTGTTAGTGTCTAGTTCCTTTGGTTTTTAGGAGATTGTGAAGATGAGAGGACTGGAAAAAGCTTGTACCTAGGCAGAGTAGGTGAGAGGATGGGTAAATGCAGTGAAGAGCACAGCATGGCTCTGATCTTTGCTAAAACCTCTGTGCACTGGTTTTAGCAGGTGGTGTCTGAAGGAGAGAGTCAGTTCTGCCTTTTAAGAAGGGGGGGGGGGGGAGAGAATTAAAGGAGAATAAAAAAATTGCTTTTTCGACCCATTTTGTAAATAGGGTTGAAGTCCCTTCAGAAAGTATTAAATTTCTTTTTCCTCCGTGAAGCCCAGGGCTCAGTGGTTTCCCTAGGTCGGCCGCTGGCCCCTGAGGGAGGTTGGAAAAGCTTCGGGAGTCCTGGGGGCACGGCAGGACCAGGTTTCTCGTGTGGTAACACTCCCCACGGCCTTTTCCCTCCCCGCGCTGCCTGCGGCCGCGCACTAGTGCCGCTGCAAGCGGGGCAGGTTTGCCCTGGAAGCGGGGTGTGGGGAGGGCGGTGGCGTTTGGCGACTACCTCTTTGTTAGCACGACTGGCCCCTCGGCGCCTCCATCCCAGCCGGCGCCACAAGATGGCGGCTTGCCCTGCCCCGGCGGGACTGCGCTTCCCGGCCTGCCCCGCGCCGCCGCGCGAAATGGCAGCCGGGCGGAACTACAACTCCCGGCGTGCCGCACGGCGCGGCCCGGGGGGGCGGAAGGACTGCTCGTCCCGGCATGCAGCGCGCCGCCTCTCCGCCCGGGCTGCCGGCCGGCCGGCCGCGCCCGGCCGCCGCTGCTTCCGGGGGAGAAGGGGGCGGCGTCTGTGAGGTCACGCAGGTAGCGGAAGTGATTTCACGTCCGGCGGGCTGCGGCGCTGGGAGGGGAGCGGGGCGGCGGGCGCGGAGCGGAGCCGGCAGCGGAGCGGGGGACGAGGCGGCGGCGGCGGAGCAGCTGGGAGCCGGCCTGCGCACCCGCGGTCCTTCCCTCTGCGCGCAGGTGAGGGGGGGGCGCGCAGCCCCGGGCCGCCGCGGGGGGAGCCGCCCCCTCCCCTGAGGCGTCGGTCCGTCGGTCGGTCCGTCCGTCCGTCCCTCAGCGTGTCGTGTGCGTGTCGTCGTCGTCCCCGTCGTCGTTCCCCCCCCGCCCCCCGCGGCGGCGTGGCCTGCGCGGCGGGGCCGCCCCGTGGCGCCGTCTTTATTGTCTCCAGCTCCATCCGGGTCCTGGGGGGGGGTGGGGGGTGCGCTCCGGCGGCGCGGGGCCTGACGGGAGGGAACGGAACAGAACGGCACGGCACGGCACCCCCGCCGCGGGGGCGGCCCTTGCGGGCGAACAAAGCGGGCGGCTCCTCAGGCGCAGAGCGGCGGGGCTGGATCCACCCGCGGAGGCAGCTGGGGGCTGTCTGCGATTCCCGGGCGTTTCTCGCCACGGCGGGTACGCGGCCGCTCTGCCGGGAGGGGGGGAGCCCGCCTCGCCTCGCCTCGCCTCGCCTCGCCTCGGTAACCGAGGTGGTGTCGGGGGAGAGCGGCTGAAGCTTTACGGGTTCGCCCCGTTCCCGCTGAAGCCAAGCGGCTCCGCGGGCCTCGGCGGTCGCCGCTACCGAAAACGCCGGTAGCGAGAAGGGCGTTTCGGGGAGCGAACCCCCTGCCGCCCCGCAGACGTGACGGCCGGCTGGTTCTTCACGCCTCGGTGCTGGCCCGCTGCGCCGGTCGGCTGGTTCCAGGTCAGCTCCGGCGCGGTGCTTTGGAGTGTTGGTGTCGGACAGCGCTGGCATCCCTCACGGATTCGGTTGAGAAATCTATTTATTATACGGAGTATAATCGCTTGATAACTGCCGGTTGCTAATCTAATTAGATAACGAGGAACTTGGCCAGCGCTCCTGACTCACAAGAGTAATCGCTAGTTAATAAACAAATAACACCATCTTCTGCAGAAGTTCAAAGTACTCCCTGCTGCACTAAAACAGCTTTGCTTAAACTTCAGCTGCTACTGAAGTCCTGATGTGCTGCTCGCTGTTCTCTGCTGCTTTTGGGTGCTTGAGGCAAATACCTCATATTTATTCCTCTGGATTTTTTCAATCAAGGGTAAGGACCTGGGTTTTGCTATATGGAATTAGGCCCGTTGACCTTATCTTCTGAAGTAGGCGGTAGATAATCTTCTTTTGTGATTGGGGTTTAAATGCAAAATCTTCAATCGCAAAGCTTTGAATTTTAATGATGGTCAGTCTAGGGCTCTTCATTGCTATAAACGCAGCAAAATTCAGAGAAGCGGGTAAATTAATGGACCTTAATGATGTTATACAGTAACAAGTTCCACGCTTCATGCAGAAAACACTTTGAGTCAACTGAAAGTCCTGCTGTTACAGGTTTTTTAATTTCTGATATAATTCCCGAGATAAAAATCCTGTATTTTTTTCTGTCTTTTCTTATGCACTTAACACTGCTCTTCCTGCATCACCCCCACCTCCCACCAAAATCCTGGAATAATTTGGGGCTGGATTGCCAGTCATAGGACTATGGCAGAATTCTCTGTATTTTCTGTTCCTTAGCACTACTAATGTTCTATTTCCTGTTCTAGTGTAAGGAGATTCAGGATCCTCTGCTTTCCACCTACTCCCAGATGGAAAATGTATTCTTTTTATTCACGATGGTAGCGTAGCCTGTCACTGTGGCTTCTTTTCTGCAGCAGCCTTCTTAGATTGTGACTTTTTGCAAGACTAAAGTGGCATTTGTATCTCCTCCTCAGAATTGTCTGTAGCTCTTGACTAAAAAGCCTGTATCTAATACAAGTGAAATGAGACTAATCTTGTCCTTGCAAATAAGCACAGAAAGCCAACTGGTTTGTATCTTGAAATGGAAAGCTCCCTATACAGTGTATTTTAGTACAAGTTGCAGAAAATCAAATTACAAGGAGTGCTGTGAGTAAGGGACTGGCCTGGGGCTTCCTAACCGTTCATGCAGGGTAAGTGTTAGTTGATATGTTTTCCTGTGGGAAAACATGAGCGGACTTGGGGCTTCATCAGATAAACTTCAGATATTCAGGCTGAGCCTTGGATCTTTCTCGAAGATAATGATCCACATCGTCCTTGGGCAGTAATGGAAAAAGTTGTTTCAGTCCAAATGTGAAACACTGTACTTCCCTCCCTCCTAAAGCAAATGGCTTGTGTTCTATGGGAAACTTAAGAAATTTGAAAACTTGCCCATGATTCGACAAATTAACCTTTCAAGCTTTTACACAAACAAGTAGGGGTGTTTTAATTATTATTTTTAACTTTATGGACTTGTCTAGGTGCTGTGGTCTTTGTACAAGAGTTGCCTGGAATGTGGCCCGAGTACCTTACAGTAACCTTGCAGTTATTCACCTGTAGTGTAAATTGTTGGTGTGCAGAAAGCCTGGTAGAATATTAATGTCAAGATTCACTCCACAAAACCAACGTGAAAACGCTAAAAAAAGAAGAAATCAGGCTTTTTAGACTCTGAGGTCTTTTATTTCTTTTAGTCCATCCTGTTTGTTAGCTTGTGAACAGCTGAAGTTACTTAAAGCAATTTCAAGCTTGAGTTGGGGTGTTAAATGCAATGTCTTTTCCTGTTTCACGTTAAATGCTGCCAGTAATCCTTTGCAAGTTTGTTTTGAAAGAACATGAAAAAGAACCTGTTTTCTCTTGCTAGAATACCCGGGTTCTTGTCTCATTTGTTGTACTTCCTAAGGAGCTAAAGTGACTTCCGTACTTGGGTTTGCCTTTGATTTAAAAGCCTTGAATAGAGCAAACCAGGCAAGTTCCTTTTTCTTTGTGCTTTTCTTAATTGATCTTTTGGACGTGGCAGGTTTTTGACCTGGTATTATCAAGAATGCATTTTGAACCAAAACTTGCATTAATTCCACAGATAATAGGACCAACTGAAATAGAAAGAGAAATATGAGCTGCTACGTGATAAGCCCTTGTACTGTAATGCCAGTGGAGGCTATATTTTGATAGCCTCTTCTCCAAATAAGTCATTTTTTCGTTTGCAGACAATGAGCTAAAACATCGAGTTGTGAATAAAATAAAAATACTTACTGCTGCATCGTTTCATTGTGAATTTTTAGCACTGGAAAATCATTCAAGTTTGGGGGTTTTTGGGTTTTTGGGGGTTTTTTTTGAGCTCATTGCCTCACAGGCTTTGTATACTGTTGTCAAAATATTTAACACTGCCAGTATTGGTATCTAAAAATATTCAGCTTTTCCAGTATTAATACCTGTACTTAAGCATGGTATAAGAAAATCAGCAGCATTATCTCATTTACTTTACAACACAAATAAGATTTCCAGCAAGAGCCCAGGCTGTGAGCAGACTTGGGTCTCTGAACTCAAGAGTTACAAGCTTCACACAGGCCCGATGGAAAAGCTGCAATACCATTCTTAGGACAAGGATTCAGACCAAATATAGGTTTTGTCCTGCTTTTGGTGGTGGTTAGGTGGAACAAACACGTTTGCCAACTGTACCTTCATTCCTTGAGTTCAGCATGTTGTGATATCTCATATGGACACGCAGAAATGCTGAGTGCTCTTCAGGCGTGACTCAATCCATATTAATGAAGTAGGATGACAGGCAAGCACGTACTGTCTTCCAGTGCCTTATGGTGTTCTTTACCTGAAGCTTCGCCATCAGTGGGCTTTTGCTAATGAAGTAGCTGTAAGAACTGTTGTGCCAACTTGGCTCTGTGAGGAATCGGTGCGTAATGGTTTCTGCCTCACTTGCAAGGTTTCCCAGCGGTGAGATGGCTGTGAAAGTTGGTTCATGTGATCACATGGAACATCTTGTAACTGAATTCGGGTAGGCTAAAAGTCATGCCGAAGTTTCCCCTACTGTGGGTATCCTTGGAAATTTCCCTGAAGTGTTGCCCACCACCTCTGAAACAGTACGGATGCTGAGCAGTTCATTTCCAGGGGAGTTTGCTGAAACTCGGGTGGGAGTTTTAAAAGTATTTTGGAAAACAAATTTTCCCTTTTGTTTCTTGAACGTTGCCTTAAATACTTTCCTACTGGCAAGTACGCATGCTTTCTGGGTTTTTTTCCTGTCACTTTTTATTGGTCGTGGTGCTTGGCATTTGGTGAGGTTTAATTTGGGAAATTAATTTGTCACTCAAATCTGCATACAATGGAAATGGTGTTTCTGATAGTTTTTTACTTGCTGCAGTTAGCAGAGCTCCTCTGCTACAGTCACTAAGGCTACCTGGAACCTTCAAATACAGGTGCAGCCTTCCCTTGGGCTGGGCTTATGCAGAAGCAGGGTGATGAGCGAATCTGCACATCTTTAATTACCACATTTCTTAATTGCAGACTTCGAAACAAAGACGCAGCCATGAAAGATCCAAGTCGCAGCAGTACTAGCCCAAGCATCATCAGTGAAGATGTGATTATAAATGGTCATTCTCATGAAGATGACAATCCCTTTGCGGAGTACATGTGGATGGAGAACGAAGAGGAATTTAACAGGCAGGCAAGTAATTTCCCTTGATAAATGTCTTGTGATGTGCCTTACCATTTTCTAGCTGAAGGGGGAGGCACTGTGGCTTAGCAACTGGGGTACAAGCCTGAGAATCCTTTAGAAAAGGAGTTTTTAAGATAGGCTTGCTAAAATAATCCTGGGGAACATTTTCTCTGGCAGTAAATACTTCTTTTCTGTAATCTTGATGGAAAATATGGGAAGTGCAACATGTTCTAATGTATCCATTGATTCCTTACTTCTGCAGGAGGGAGAAACAAAAAATAGTTGACAGACTTTATGTGGCACTTTGGAAGGGACAAGTCTTGCTAGGCTGCTGAGTTGCGGAGGTTTTACATGTGCAAACATGCCCGCTGTTGTACTTCTGAACTGGATACGTCCAGGTGCATACCTGCCTCGTCAACAGGGCTGTTGTTCCTAAGGGAGTTGGTGGATGTAGCTGTTGGGTGACAGTCCTCTTTGTTGCTTAATACTTAAGTGTCTTACAGCTGGCCTTCGCAATTGGGTTGGAAGGAAGCCTTAACTTCATATTTCACCTTGCATCTGGACGCAGCTCTCTCCTTTGGAGGCTGGGAACAGCCTACCTCTTTCCACCGCCCCTTTCTTAATCAAAACTTGATCTTTGTACTCAGGTAGCTGCTTTCTCTGCACTCCAGCACAGTATGGCTGTGCTGAAGTCTGAGCTTCTGAAATAGGATACACCTGTTGCTTTCTCTTTAGGGTGCCAGCAGGGCACAAACGTAATCTGAAATTCAGGTTGCTCGCAAAATCTAAATTCTCTTGTGCAATATGCTAGGATGATCTCAGTGTTGTTTCCTGTTTGGTGGGTTTTTCCTCCTGGGGGCTGTACTGTAGTTAGCATACAGGACATGTAGTTCTTGGGGAAGCAGCTAAGAGTTCTGCTGTGAATAAAGTATTTTTTCAGGTACAGACTCCATTTTCAGAGAAGAGGAAAAGTGGGAGCACGAGGGGAGAATCGTCTTATTCAGGCAGGCAAACACAATGTGGCAGCCTGGTCGCCTGCCGCTGTAGGCACGTCTCTCTGGGAACCTGAACAAGTTAAACTTGGGCTGGAAAATACAAAGAGGCAATATTAATTTCAAGACATTTGGGGAATTAAATGTTATTTAGTACTTCTGGAGCTGCCATTGGAGGCACTTGTAGGTGTACAGCCATGTAACAAAAAACCTGGAGCTGGGCAACCCCTGCTGTAATACTAGCTTGTGGCTGTGTGCCCACGGCTGCATTTTACCTGCATGCAGGATGGAGACAGCGCCTCGCAAGAAGGATTGATTGGAGACCGCTGTCCTTGCTGGAGTGCTTTACTGGGGAAATCACCAAGTCGGTGGTTCATGCGGGGTTTGAATTGTCCGGACACAGGCTTAGAGCATATGGTGATGAGTCCCTGTTCCCCAAAGCTGTGCGTCTTGAGCACCAAGTGAGCTGGTGAGTGTGTTTGCCCCAAGCACAGGGGACCTGGATTTTATCGGAATCCCGAACTCTGGCATTAACCTTTTTGATTTGGTATTTGTGGTATGTAACCTAATTTCCACTTTAGGATCGAGTACGCGTTTGATTTCAGAGTGAAGGATAGATAGGAAAACTTGTTCGAGCTTCCATTGAGTGAACTTTTAAACATGTCCTGAATCATTTTTCCGCTCCGTTTTGTCTGGCGAGTCATTCACACCAGCTTCTGTTTCCCTGCTTTCCACTTTTAAGTACTGCGATGCAGGGTATGGAAAATTTGTCAGAATGAACTCCCTCCAAAAGCTTGTTTACTGAACAACCAAGCAAAACTTTCCTTTAATCTTTGCAATGCGTGTCAGTTCTGCATCAGTTGATGGGTCCTGTGTGTAGTACAGCAGGTCAGCATTTTTAGCAACTGCTAAGATCATGTGGAGTTCCTTAGGAGAACTGCACTGGGCGAACACATAATCTATAGCCAAGGAGGTGTTGTTTGTTCCTCATTCAGTGATGGACAGTGGTTATTTTTTTTCCCCAAGAATCTTGTAGGACACTTACCGAGGGAGTGTGCCCGGCTGCATGTGTTGTCCCTGGTTCCCTTCCTCACACTTGAAGTCAGTTCAGTCCACACTAGTTGGTACAACTGAAATTTTCACCTGAAACTAACATTTTCCTTCTCCTTGAGCTCATAACAAGCTGCAAACAGAACAGCTAGGGCTGGGGTGTTCTCCTCCCATTCCCTTTTAACTGCAGCCCAAGTTCCAAGCACTTCTCTACATTAAAAAAGTCAAAGCTGCTTGCCTTCCTGCAGCACAAGCATGGTGTTCTGCTAGAAGTCCTGTTGCATAGCTAGAAGGAAGGTCAGCTAGGTGCACAAACCTTGGAATGAAAACACAGGCTCTCAATAAGTTTGCTGATGAAGCGGTTTCTTCTCATTGTATAGATCGAAGAGGAGTTGTGGGAAGAAGAATTTATTGAGCGCTGTTTCCAGGAGATGCTGGAAGAAGAGGAGGAGCACGAATGGTTTATTCCAGCCCGTGATCTCCCACAAACAATGGATCAAATCCAGGACCAGTTCAATGACCTTGTTATCAGTGACAGCTCATCACTGGAGGATCTGGTGGTAAATTCAGTTTCTCATCATACTTCTAAAACTTGACATCTCTCTTTGTCCAAGGCTGATTTTTGTTGCTGATAGTGGCTAGAGAAAATCCTTTACATGTAGGCCAGAGACTCTTAACCATGTGTGGCTATGGTGGAGGGGGAAATGTGGGAGAGTTGGGCAAGGGATGTTTCCTTGAGTGATGTGACCTATTCAGTGATTTTCTTCATAACCGCATGGTGCCTTTCCTCACCTGTGATATAAATTCAAGTGGCTTTGGGTATGCATACCATGTTATGAAAGAAAGGCAGTGAGCAAAGCATGCTGACCGTGTGAAGTGCCATTTGGTGACAGGACTGCAAAAGTTTAATTCAGCATCTGTCAACACTTACATGTTGGGTAGGTGCGAGCCATATTCTAAGGTATGGTTTGGATCATGTGAACAATAGCAGATCTCTTTGTAGAAATCCTAAGAAAGAGGAAAGCAGCTAAACTATGATTATTTCCCTGTTTCTTGCTCTATGACTTCTGTTCAGAGCTTAACTAAAAGGAAAGGGCAGTGTGTACATATTTTGCCTAACAAGTTACGAAGTTACTGATACAGAGTACAAAAACCACACCATAGTGTCACACAATGGCTGTGATATTCAGGTGCAAACCCCTACTTTTCCAAGTTTAAGCAGCTGCAGGCAGCAGTTTTAGACTCAATTAAGAACACAAAAGCCTAATCCTCCATTTCCTTGTGATAAAGAGCTCATTCTGAAGGTGCTGGCTGCCCACCTATAGCAGGTGGACAAAGCAGGACATTGTAGAGCAGCAGCTTGCCAAGTGAGAGGACTGGGTAGTCACAGACATAGAATTGTAAAAAATCAATACAGCGCTCGTATATGTTAAATTCCCAGAAACAGCTTAAGTTCCTGCAACAAGTCTCCTCTTGCTTAAATAAGCAAGATCTAAAAGCCTCATGGCACGTTTTAACAGCTCAACTTCAGAAAAAGCTATTTCAGCATTAAGCAAAGTTGCTGTATTTGATGCGTGCCTGTGGTTTTCTTGTTTCTTATTCCCTGAGCCCTCATCTGACTGAAACATCCAGGTGGTGCTAAGGAAGGATGGGTAATTCAGGTACTAGCACAGAGGAGTGGGCTTTTCTAGCGATTATAGAGACTTTTGGTATATGCAAAAACCTGATTATATGCCTGACTGTTACTCTAAGTCCGTAAACTGTTCTTAATGCTGTCTGCCCAGAATTGTATTCAGCTTGAAAATGGAAGATGAAAATAATGATTCAACTAGACTTCTGTTTTTCCTTTCCTCAGGTCAAGAGCAATCTGAATCCAAACGCAAAGGAGTTTGTTCCTGGGGTGAAGTACTTAAATATTTGAGTAGACTGGGCCCTCTCTTGGTGGATGTAGCACAATTTCCACACTGTGAAGCCAGTATTAGAAGATTTAATTGTAAAAGCTCTCTCTTCTTGTCACTGTGTTACACTTATGCATTGCCAAAGTTTTGTTAGTCTTGCATGCTCAATAAAAGTGCTGAGACTGTTATTAAGTAAATCTGTCAAAAGTTTAATGGAAACATAATTGGGCCCTGGCTTTCTGCAAAGGAGGCAGTGAGGTAAGAAGCACCAGTCAAGTTGAGACAAAGTACCACGTTTATAAAACCTTCTGCAGACTCTGTCTTTTTAAAATAGGACTTGGAATTTGCTATGGATGGTCTGTTTTTAACTACAGATGTGTTAACTGGTGCTAGTTTGCACCTGATAATGCCTTAACTTAAAAATGAAAGCAAGGATATCTGATTGTTAGGCAAATTAGCTAACTTTCCTTTGAAATATCAGTATTGTTACTAATGTTAATTTTTCCCCTTAAAAAACTTCATGCTCCTTTTAAGCAGCATGAGATTTAACAGAAATTTTACAGACCTGTACAGAGTCGTAGATCTCACCTACTGAACTAACATCCAAGCGATTGGAAGGAAGAAATTCCCTGTACTTTGCAGTATGTTATCATGTTAGAAATGTTTCACTTCCTGATTATGTTAAAGGAGATGTGAGTTTCATCACAATTTCTTCCAAGAACCCAGATATGTGCATAGCACTGCCTATGTAACTTTTAGCATACAACTTTATTATAGCTGGATTTAACCAAGAAAACCCTAGCATTAGTGATTTGAGTGGTGCTTTTCCCTTGCTTTGTTTAATCATCACTACACAATAGTCTACAGCACAACAACTTTTTTTTTTTTTTCTTTTAATAAAGCTAGAACAGTTTTGGCTTCTTAAACTTCATATTCGGGTAGGTTAAGCTGCCATACGTGTTCAGTGTGAATAGTGTTTAAGTTGAAAATATTGTAAAAAAATTATATTTTTTCAAAAATATTTAAAAAAATAAATAATAGTAGAACTGATGTGGTGGCTGTCTCATGAATATGCATCTCACATGGAAACTCATTTGGCAGCATGCAGAGGAAAGGGATGACATTATGGATACAGTGCCTGTAAGGCTGTTTGTAACAAGATAGCCCAAAATACCCACCTGAGGTTGGACTTCAACTGCTCTTTTCTTTCTTTCCTCCCACTTTATGTGCTTGCTTGGGCATATTTTCCTTCGTTCTCACCACTGCTAATCCCAGTTCAGCTCTGCTGCTGCTGGCAGCACAGGCAGTCCTAGTTAACAGCTGATGGCACTATATAAAGCGTGCTGTCGGACACTTTGGCATGGTGGCTGTTGGAGCTGGGGTGCTCTCAGTCCTGTAAACCTGAGAGCTGCAGGAGGCTGTGGGTGAGTTGTGTGGCTGCAGCAACAGCCTCCAGCAGTCCTCAGAAACCAGTCTGATCCACTCTTGCTTCATAACTTTGCCCAGCTTTGCTGTTAATATCTTTTTTTTTTTTCTTTTGAGCTCCAATTAAACCAAATGGAAACACTTCAGAAATTATGCAGCACTGCAGGATGGGAAGAGTGAGATGAAGCCTTTACGCAGGTGTAACCCTGCAGCATAACCACATTGCTGCATCAGGCTTGCTCCAGATGGAAGAATCCCTCTTAGAGGAATTCAGTCAGACCAACTCATTTTGCTGTTGCTCTGCAAAATGTTAATTGTAATTATCCCGGGCTCCTTACTAAGCGTTACCTTCCCCTTTCCTAACCTGAGATCCGGCCTTCATAGAAGCAGCAAAACTATTCTGGCGTTTCCACTAACTTGGAGATAGTTTAGACTTGAGCACCTAAAGACAGAAGGTCAGGAAATAACATACTACTATGCCTTGGCTTATTTTTAGCTGGAGTGGGAGTTTCACCAGCAAACCCCTGCATGGCTGGCAGCAGTTGCTTGTTGGTGAGCTTTCTCCCAGAGTTTCAGCCCGGGTGCGATTAGCTCAGGGTGATTGGCAACTGAATGCTGCTGCTAGGAGCCAGCTTGCTGTGAAAGAGCCAGCCCTACTATGGTTTGGTTTCTTTGCTTTTATTTCCCTGCTGTATCCCAGTCAACCACAACACCGTGAGGCTTATTGAAGAGGTGAACTTCCCGATTGATGGTCTCTGCTAGGATGGAGCTGCTGTTCTCCATTACAGCCCCTGCGCTGCTGTGTTTGGGGTTTGCGACTAAAACAGATTTGATGGCACCCTAGTGTTTCGGCTGTTGCTGAATGGCACTTGCACAGCATCAGGGCTTGCTCTTGCTCTTGCTCTGGCCCTAGCAAGCAGGCCGAGGGTGGGCAAGAAGCTGGGAGGGGACACAGCTGACCAAAAGGGTATTGCACACCGTGTAACGTCATGTTCAGCGACAAAACTGGGACAGCAGCAGAAAAGCGAGGGCTCTTCCGCTGCTCAGAGCCTGGCTGAGCATTTGCATCACTTAGGGTTTTTTGGTGGTTATTTTTTTCCCCTCTTATTAAACTGTCCTTGTCTCAACCCATGGGTTTTCTCACTTCTGCTCTTTTGCTCAGGCTGGGGAGCAAGCGTGTGGCCGTGCCACCACGCCAGTGTGGCCAGACCGCGACAGGGTCACGCAATGCTGGCTTCAGCTTTTCGATTTTAGTGCTAAACCGAAGCCCAGAAATGGGCTTGACTCTGTCAGCCATTGCAGTGAGGCCGTCGGCTGCCCTCTGTGCCTGCTGCTGAAAACCAACCGGCTGCACGAGGCAGTGCTTCGCTGGAGCGGCCGGGATAAAGCCATCTGTCCGGTGCTCCCCGTATCAGGACGGGTTTGCCAAGGGCTTGTGCTCAACCACCCCTCCCGCTGCACTAGGGTTCGGGCAGAAGCCCACCTCACACGCAGTTGCTAGAGCTGGACAAAATCTGGCGTGTCTCCACGGTGGGCAGCCCAGGAGGGACCGTGGAAAGCAGCTGAAGCCTTCGCAACGCAGAAGGGACGAGGGGACGGTGCAGGATGCAGCAAAGACACTGGTAGAGCAAGTGGGCTTGCATTGTTTATTTTATTATTTTTAATGTATGATCTTAAAATGGGCATTCTAACGCTGGTCTGGATACTGTACCCACACAGAGCCCTCTTCAGCTGCTGGGCAGCCCTGCTGAAGCTGAGGGCGCAGCATGAAAATCTGTGGCCCCAGGTGGGAGTTTGTGGCTCCGGCCATCTCCAATGGTGGCTGAGCTTCAGCAAGTGCTGAATGAGTCTCAACCAGCTAAAGCTTGAGGTGAAGCAATGACATGGGGGTTGGTGGTCCTCAGGCCTGTACCCCAGGAGCTCAGGATGTCCCTGAAAGGCAACTTGGAGTTTCCCTAGCCCTGTGTTCAAGACGAGCACCACAAGCCTTGGCTTTGGACTTGGCGGGTGCTAACGAACACCGACAGCACCCGCGGGAGCTCGCCTCGGCTTCTCCGGCACCGGGGTGCGATCCCTCCCCTCGCTCAGACCTTCGTGCACACAGAGAGCCCGTCCGCCATACCCTGCACGTCTGTGGCCACCGCCGCGGCGTCGCTGCCCCGCGCCCGGCCCTTAAACCCCGTGAACACCGGGCAGATGGGCACACGCTTCAACCACCGGCTCCTCCTCACCACGCTCATCCCAAAGGGGAAGTCATAGCTCCTCAAGCTGGCTCTCGCCGTGCTGTCTGAGTGCGCGCCCGCCTTCCACTGCACCAGCCCTCGCTCCTCCTGCGTCCCTGTGGCAGCCGGCATCGTGTCAGTCGAGACCCCCGGTGCCTGCCCACCCGCAGCGGGGATGCCCAGCATCAGCCCCCACCTCACCCTGCGATCCCCTCTTGCAGCTCTAAACCAAAATGAATCTGCCTCCAACGCCATCCCCCCGCTTCCTCCCCCTGGCTCCGACTGCTTTAAATACCCGGGATGGTGTTGTCCAGGATGAAGGCGATGGTGCCCCCGACGAACATCTCTGTCGTTAGCAGCACCGTCAGTATCTGGTCCAGCTCGGGGACGCCTGCGAGAGCACAGGGACTGAGCCGGTGCGTGTGAGATAAGCTGGATTTTCCCAATTAATAGCTGCTTGCTAGGGGTGGGCAAGTGCCCGTGAGCTCTGCCCTCCTCTCTCCCTAAACACCCAAAATCGGGGCTTTTCATGGCTGGCAGGTACCTGTGTTAATGGCCTTGGGTTGGGAATCCAGGTAGTTTGGCAGTGTCAGCCCAAAAAACATGGCGAAGCCCAGCACGAAGAGATTGCGGGAGGAGTTCATGTCGACGAACTGCAGGTTGGAGAGGCCGACGGCCGTGATCATGCCTGCCAGCAGAGACGGCGGCTGCGTTGCAGGCAGGCAGAGATGCCCACGCTGCTGCTGCCGGCTGGGAGCCGCGCGTTTGGGTGGGCTGCCCGCGAAGGCAGCGAGGGGCGTTCAAATGCAGGTGTGGTTCAACCTGAAACCTCAAAGCCCATCCTACATCCCTTGAGCTCGCCAGCCCCCGAATCTCCAGGGAAATGGCCCAGGGCTGGCGATAACAGCACCCCGGGTTTGAGAGGCGGCTGCGGCGAGGTTACCGAATAAGGTGCAGAACATCCCGCCGAGGATGGGGTCGGGCAGAGAGGCGAACAGCGCCGTGAACTTTCCGATGGTCCCCAACACGAGCATGATCCCGGCCCCGTACTGTATCACCCTCCTGCTCCCCACCTGCATGAAAAGACCACCAGCGGGTGACGGCGCCTGTCGTTCCCCCCCCCCACCCCGGCTAAGCTGGGACCCCTGCCCGGCCCCGGTACCTTCGTGATGCCCAAGACGCCGATGTTGGGGCTGGAGGAGGTGGAGCCGTTGCCGGTTCCCAACAGCCCCGCAATGATGCAGGAGATGCCTTCGGTGAAAATGCCTCTGGGGACCAACGCAAACGGGCTGGTCTCCACCACCGCTCTCCCGCAGCATCCCTGCCCGGTCCCCAGGGATGCCACGGCGCGGGCAGGGTACAGGCGTGGGGCCGGCTGGCTCTACCTGTTAATGGCGTGCACGGGGGGAGCTGGGGCTCCCGCCAGCCGGGCGCAGGAGTAGTAGTCCCCGATGGACTCGATAATGCCTGCCAGCGTGGCGCTGAACATGCCCAGCACGGCCGCCGAGGTCACTGTGGGCAGACCCCACTGGCCTGCCCGGGGGGGTGGGCAGAGCAGGGTGTCAGGGTGGGGGCACCCAGCCCCTCATCAGTGCCACTTTGGGGCCCCCCACCCCCCCCGGACGCTTCCCAGCCCTGGTGATGCCGTGCCAGGTCCTCGCCTCCCCCAGGGCGAAGGGGTATTGGCAGGACCTGGGTGCCGTGGGGCCGCCTGGCACTCACAAGGGTAGGGGACCCGAAACCAGGGTGCCACGGACAGGATCTCCCCCCGGGCGTCCGTCCTGGCCTTGTAGCCGTACGCCTCGGGCTGGCTGGGGAAAACGCTGGTGCACGTCAGCACGTAGCAGAGCAACCACACCACCATGATGGCCAGGATGATCTGCGGGGCAGAGACCGGGGACACAACCAGCGTTGCTTGCAAATCCACGTGTGGAAAAAGGGGGGATTTCTGGGAGGCCCCAGGACCCGGCAGCTCCCGGCCGGTCCCTACCGGGAACATCTTGAAGATCTGGACGCGGAGCAGGACGAAGCCGCTGCCCCGCCGGTAGCCGGGCAGGCAGATGTTGACGTGTCGCAGGTACTGGGCAAACAAGACAATCAAGAAGATGGTCCTGGGGTAGGGAGGAGAGGAGAGAGATGAGGTCCTTCATGCCCCTGGCATCCTCCTGGCTCCACGGCGGACACCCCTACACCCTTGTCCCCCCCCGTCCCCGTGCCGTACAGCGCGGCGATGCCCCAGTGGGAGCCGGCTCGCTCGCCGGCTGCCTGGAAGACGGAGAGCCCGATGAGGGAGACGGTGGGGGTGACGGTCAGCGGCCCGATGTAGCTGAGCAGCGCCCCGGGGAGCCCCAGCAGCCCGATGGCCACCTCCACCAGGCTGGACACCACGATGGCCCCCTGGATCTGCAGGGCATGGAGGAGAGGGCAGGGGGAGGGGGAGGGTCAGTAGCCTGCTGAGGATTTTGGGGTCCCCCAGGGGTGGTGGTGGGGTGTACCTCTCGCATGCGGGGCTGCCAGACGTGTGAGGTGTTAAGCGGCAGAGTCCAGTTGCCGTAGATCTGCTCTGGGGATGGAGGGGAGGTGAGGTGGTCCCTGGGTGCGGGGGGGGGGAGCGGCTGGACACCCCACACACACACTTTGCACCCCTCCGCCCTCACCTTCAGGCGGGCATCGCCACTTCTCCAGGGCCAGGATGGACTTGGCGGGGACGAGGAAGGCCAGTGCGCTTGCCTGGAAGAGGGGCAGCCTGGGGGGGTGGAAAATGGGACGAGAGGGGACGCCTGCGCCCCGTGGCCTGGGGATGGGCAGCAGGGGGGTCCCCGCCAGGGCAGCGGCTCTACCTGATGCCCACGGTGGTCTGGATGAGGGTGGTGATACCGACGCAGGTGAAGATGGTGCCGATGAGGTAGCTGACGGTGAGCTGGTCCTTGCCCACGCACAGGCTCTCGGCCAGCAGGAAGGGGACGGCGATGGTGCCGCTGAAGCAGGTCAGGTAGTGCTGGGGGGGGGGGGGCGAGGGAGGGGGGACTCAGCGGGGCTGGGGTACCCCACACCACGGGGAGCAGGGGCTGAGGTTCTGCTGATGGGGGTTACCCCCTTCCAGGCCGTACCTGGAAACCGAGCAGGATGCAGAGGTACCAGGGGGGCACGTCCTCGATCCTGTAGAGCATGTCCACCTCTGGCCGGGGGGGCACGGTGCCCGCCCCGGGGTCCTGGCATGTGGTGGCACAGCTCAGCCCTGGCTCACCTTTGGGGCTGGGGACGGGGGGGGGGACGGGGGGGGAGGGCAGGGACACCCTGCACCATCCCCATGGATGGCATAGACTGCCCCAAGGGACCCCCCCCCCGTGCCCTCAGGGATGGGGAGGGGTCCCGGCCAGCCGGTCTCCATCCGATGGTGCATTACAGCAAGATTTGGGGTGGGCGCCATGCTGCCCAGGGGGGTGCCCCGGTACTCACCCTGCCTGCCGCAGGCATCTCCTTCCCAGGGGGACACGGGGGACCGGCAGGAGCGAGAACCGAGTTCCCATTCTGGCAGCGAGGGCAAGGCAGGAGCCAGGTCAGCGTTGTCCCGGGTGTCCCATGGGAACAGGGCTGCGCTTTGCCCCAGAGCCACAGCTTGGCACGCGTGGCTGGTCAGCCACACCCGGCGCCTGCTCTGACCCCCAAGAGGGGTCTGGGCTCCAAAACCCACCGGTCCCTACATGGTGGTTTGTCCCCAGGGGAGGGTGGAGGGCAGTCCCCACTGGCCCTGGGGTGCCCGGAGCACCCTGCGGCTGCCGGGAAGGATGGCACAGCCAGTCCCAGCTGCAGCATCCCAGCACGTCCCCTTGGTCCTGGGCTTTGCCACAGTCCCCAAGCTCACCCCCATCCTTTGCCAGCACCGGCTGGCCACCACAGCCCCGAGGTGGCCATCGTCGGGGTCCGGACCCCCAGTCACCCCCCTCCCTCCCCACTGCCCCAGGGTACGGCCAAGGAGGGGATGGGGACAGGGACGGAGGCCGCGTTCACCTGGGGCTGAGCCAGGTCTCCCGAGCGGGTCCCCATCCTCCGGCGATGCGGCCCCGGCGGCGATGTCGCTGCACGGGGCGTTTTATGGCTGTGGGAAGGACTTTAGTCACCACCCGGGCCGTGGCGCGGGGTGGCGGACTGGAAGGCGGCCATTGGCTGTCGGTTGTGAAACGGGGAGCGCTGCCGTGGGGACGGATCAGCTATTAACTGCTTTAATTAGGACTGGCACCGCCGGGCGGGCCAGGGCACTCCCGCCGTCAACACCGCATCGGTAAAACATTATTGCCGGTGGGTTACAGAGTAATTCCCGGCTCGCGGGGGGTCCGGTGGCACGGGGCACTGGCTGCCACCAGCATCCTCCCAGCACAGCCAGGCTGGGCGTCGAGGGACGGTCACGACGTCGGCGATGGGCGACGCCGGGAAGGCGCCCACCTCCCGGCGCGCTTTTGGCTCTCGCCGGGGACGAAGTCGGCTCCGAAGGTCGCCGGGGCATTAAGCATTAACTGCGCCAGGGCTACAGCTCATTCTGCAGCGCCTTGGGTGGGACCGGCCCCCCGGCTTTGCTGCCGGTGCAGGCTCCCTTCTCCCCATGGCAGAGCAGCTCCCGAAGGGCGGCCGGGCCCCGACGGTGCGCGCCGTAGATCTGCGCTTCTCCCTGCTCGCCCACGTAGCTGTGGCACATCTTGGACAGCCTGCAAGGAGCCGGCTGTGGGTCACACCATGTCCCCCCGCCACGGCGGCCAGGGGACAGTGCCCGGCACCCACCCCTCATTGCCAACTTACCTGCCTGGCCAGGGTCCCCCCATCACCATCACGCTCATGGGCTCCTGTCTCGGCAGCCCCGGCCCCGCCAGCCGCTTCTCCCCATCCAGCTCCTGCACCCCATAGCTGTGGGGAGAGGGAGGGGTTGGGGACACCCCCATCCCCGGGGATACCCCCATCCCTGGGGACATCCCCATCCCCGGGGACATCCATCCCCATCCCCAGGGATAGCCCCATCCCTGGGGACACCCCCATCCTCGGGGACACCCCGCTCACCTCTCCCAGCCCTGTGAGCAGCTCCTCTCCAGCACCTCCATGTAGTCAGACTCGCTCAGCGCCTTCCTGCCCACCTTCCCCTCTGCCCTGCGCAGCTGCTCCTCAATCTGGGGTGAAAAAGGGCAGAAACTGGCCAGTGAGGGCAGCAGCCCCGCCATGACCCCGCTCCCAAGCAGGGATGGGGTCCAGACCCCCTTCCTCATGGCCCTGGCAGACGAAGTACTTTTGCATTGGGGGTGGGAGGGGGGGGTGGGGGGGTGGTGGTGAGGCCATCAGTAGGTGCCAGGGGGCTCGCTGGCCCCAAAGGGCTTTTTTGGGGTGCCAGCGGAGGGCAGCAATCAGCGGTGTGCCCCGGGGGGAGCCGACAGCATCTCCCCAGGCTGGAGCATCCCTGTGAGGGCTCTCACCCCTGGTTTCAGGGTGCCGTCTCCCCAGTCCCCACCTGGAAGGCGATGGCGTAGCAGGCGTCGCAGCGCAGGGATTCGGGCATGTGGGGCGAGAGCCGCTCCTCGGGGCTGAGCCGCGGTGCAGAGATGGAGTGGGCTGGGGTGGCGGGGGGGCCCCCGCACATATCCTCAGCCCCCGTTCCTACCAGCAGGCTCAGGGCCAGCCACGCCGCCAGTGCCGGCCGCATCCTGCCACGATGCCGAAAGTGCTGGGGCGGAGGCACGGGGAGGCTATAAACCCCCCCGGGGCTGGCGAGCGGGCACCGATGCGCAGCCGACGCACCTGCATCCGGCTGACGCGGCCCCGTCCATCCCCGGGGTGTTGGGGCAGGGGGTGGAGAGGGTGTGCACGTGGGGTGTCCCCGACCGAGTGTCCCCTCTCCGGGAGGTTTTCGGTGATATTCAGTCCCGTAGTGCCCGACCCCTCCTCCTTGGCTCAAATCCTTCCTGGGATGGTGTGGACCTACCTGGGTTGGGGCTGGGGTGGGAGTTTGGGGGTCAGGGCTGGGGTTTGGGGTTCGAGGGCTGGGGTTCAGGGCTCCCTGATGACTGCGGAGCCCGCTCCTACTCCCAGGGACTGGGATGCATCTGGTTGACACTCCAGGACAGACGGACGGACTGTGGGGTCCAAGTGCCTCAGCCCCTCAGCTCCCCCAGAGGGGCTGCAGGAGCCCCTCGCACCCCTCCCCCCTTTACAGACTACACAAACGCAGGATGAATACGCAGGGTTTAGTGCTGTCTCAGCATTTTTATTACTATTTCAGGGAGTTCATGCTGCAGCTGTGGCTGTGGGCGGGGGGCTGGCGGTGGCCAGGCCATCATCCCCCTGTGCCCACCAGCCCGGGTTGCCCTCAGGATGGGACCCACACTACTGGGGAATGCAGGGGCCGTGCATCTGGTCCCTTTGCCGGCCGGGGCCCATAACTTCGCCCCCCCCCCCCCCCCCCCCCCCCCCCCCGCCCCGGGACTGCCAGGTGCTTGCATTGGAAAATATCCTTTTTCTCCCCATTCCCACGAGGAGCCGGTGAGGTCTAGCCTGTTACCTCTCGGCACTTCGCCGGCTCAGCCACGAGCAGGGGTCTCTCCTGTACCAGGGGTGATGCCGACTGTGGGGTTACAGCCCAGCTGCTTGGGAAGGGCCGTGCCACGTGGGTCCATCCCTGGCCAAGGACCATCACATCTGGAGCAGCGGTCCCTTCTCGGCCCCCGCAGGGCTGGCACGGGCAGGGGCCTGGCCAGGGCTGGGGCCAGGGCTGGCCCGCATCCCCGTGGGGATGTAGTACAGGCTCTCCAGGTATCCACAGTCAGGACCCCCGGCAGTGGGCGGCCCCTCACCCTTGGGAGCAGAGCTGAAGGTCCCAGAGAAGCTGGGGTTTTCGGCAGCTGGCAGGTCAGGGTGTGCCGGAGAGGGTGCGGAGGGTGCCAGGACCCCTGGGAAACCACCGTAGGGCAGGTAGGGTGGGCCATAGACCCCCGGGGCCATGACCAAGGGGTTGAAAGGAGCCTGGTAGAGCCCGGTGTGTGATGCCACTGGCGGGATGAGCACTTCCAGGTACTGCCCGGTCTCAGGGTCGTAGAGCGTTTTCAGCTGGGGCTGCCGCGGCGGCTCCATGTAGTAGCATTTCCCACTGTCGGGATCAACAAGCATCCTCCGGTGCACGGGCAGGTGGGGGGCGAAGGGCTTGGTGGGGCTTGGTGTGCTCTTGCTGCTCGGCGAGGCACCATCGCTCCTCCTTAGGAAATGGGGAGCATCCTCAAGGCGAGGCTGGGGCTGGGCTGGGGGCAGCGGCACCGGACGCTCTGCAGTGGCTGGGCCCTCGGGGGGCTGGGGCAGAGTGGGCTCGGGGCCAGGTTTGCTCCAGGGCGCTTCCCCACCAGGCAACGGACACGCACTGGTCCCCAGTGGAGCGCTGGCTGGGTTGGGGACCAAAGGGGATCCGAAGGATGAGCTGGCCAAGCTGGAGACTGATGGGTGCCCAAGGGAAGTGGGGACTTGGTTGGTGACCAAGGGGGACCGAAAGGATGAGCTGGCTGGGTTGGGGGCCACGGGGATCCCGAGTGATGAGTTGGCCAGATTAGGGACTGAGGGGGTCCCAAAGGATTCGCTGGATGGGTTGGGGAGCGAGGGGGTCCCAAAGGCTGTGCCACACAGGTTGGGGACCAAGGGGGTCCCAAAGGACGCACTGGTTGTGTAAGGGATCAAGGGGGCCCCGAAAGACTTGTTGGTGGGGTTGGAGACCAAGGGAGTCCCAAATGTTGTGCTGGCCAGGCTGGAGGCTAATGGGAAGCCAAAGGATGAGTTGGTCATGTTGGGGACTGTGGGGGTCCCAAAGGTTGTGCTAGCTGGGTTGGGGACCAAGGGGGTCCCAAAGTATGCACTGGCTGGGTTGGGGACTGCAGGGGTCCCAAAGGACATGCTGGCCAGATTGGGGACTGCAGGGGTCCCAAAGGACATGCTGGCCAGATTGGGGATTGCAGGGGTCCCAAAGGATGTGCTGGCCGGGTTGGGGACGGCAGGGGTCCCAAAGGACATGCTGGCCAGATTGGGGATTGCAGGGGTCCCAAAGGATGTGCTGGCTGGGTTGGGGACTGCAGGGGTCCCGAAGGACATGCTGGCCAGATTGGGGATTGCAGGGGTCCCAAAGGATGTGCTGGCTGGGTTGGGGACTGCAGGGGTCCCAAAGGACGCGCTGGCTGGGTTGGGGACCGCAGCGGTCCCAAAGGACGCGCTGGCTGGGTTGGGGACTGCAGGGGTCCCAAAGGATGTGCTGGCTGGGTTGGGGACCGCAGCGGTCCCAAAGGACGCGCTGGCTGGGTTGGGGACCGAAGGGGTCCCAAGGGATGCACCGGCCGGGTTGGGGGCTGAGGGCAGCTTTGGCATTGGAGAGGATTTGGGGGCTTTCACAGGAATCGCTAAGTAGTTGGAGTTCTCTGCCGGGGCAGCAGGAATGTATGGCTCGGTGGCTGCTGGCCACTTCGGTAAATGTTCCCAGGCCTCCCTCCTCTCCGGCAGCCGGCCAGAGGGACCTTCCCCGCCCTCCCCAGCTCGAAACGGGGCAGCAGGGCCGGTGCCACCGACGGAACTGCCGGTCCCTGCTGACACCGGCCGGCTGCCTGGCTGCTTCTGCCTCTGCTCGCTTGTGGGCGGCTCTGGCACGCTTCCCGCTGCCGGTTTCACAGGCTGTGGGTACGCGCTGCTGCCGGCCAGGGGTCTGGCTTGGGGGTCCCCGCTGTTGCCGCTGCCGTGCCGCTGCACCGTTGACTCAGGCCCCTCAGTAGCGTGGAGCTCTCCGGTGCCGCCACGGCCGTGTCCCTCCTTTCCCTCCGTGGGACTTGGCGGCGGTGGTGGGAGGAGAACGGTCTTCTCTGTCCGCAGCACCGTGCTGCTCTGAGACGGGGAGCCCTCCCTGGCCGCCGCTGGGGACCGCCGGCCCACCAGGACGTGGAGGTGGGTCTCCACGTGCGGGACCCCCTCAGCCACCGCTGCCCGCGGCGGCACCCTGAGCTCGCTCCGCTCCCGGCGTGGGGGGGATGCCGGCGGCCCCTCCGCGGTAGCCGACCCCCTCCGCGTGGCCTGGACCCTCGTGATGTGGACGGGGGAGCCCCGGGTGGGCGAGGGCCGGCTGCCGGGGAGCTTTGCGGGGCCCTCGGCACACGCCGCGGCTGGCTCTTGGCCGGCAGCCGCCAGCGCCTCCTCGTCCCCCGGCTCCGTCGCTGGCTCCCGCCGGCAGACCGAGGTGCAGTGGATGACAAGCGGGGTGGCCGGTGGCGGCTCCCCGCCACTCGCCGGTGCTGCGGTGCCACGGGGTGCGCCGACGGTCCCGAAGCCGAGGCTGTAGCTGCTCTTCACCAGTTTGCGCACGTCCCGGGGCTGCGGGATGCGCACCTTCCTCTTCTCTTCTGGCTCAGGGGGGGTGGCCGGCGTGGACCCCTGGGCTGGGGTGCCGGGGCTTGGTGGCTGGCGGGGTGCTGACAGCGGCTTCTCGTCCTGCCGACTCCGCGGCACCAGCCTCACCTCCTGCGCCCGGGAGGTGAAGAGGCGGCACGGCGGCATGGCGGGCAGCGCCCGGCTGTCGGCCTCGAAGGGGAGGGTTTGGGGGTGGCTGGGGTGGATGGCTCGCTGCTTCAAGCTGGGCCATGGCTTCAGCGCTCTCTCAAATCTGGGGGCAACGTCCAGCACCTTCCCCACCCCGGGGTGGGCTTCGAACAAGGCGCGTGCTCGCCGGTAGCTGGTCCTCTCTGACGTTGGCTCCTCGGTGGCACCGGGCAGCCGGTGGCCCTCCAGCACCTCCTGGTACTTCATCCTCTGGTTGAGTTCGTTGAAGGTTGTCTTCAGCTTGCAGACGCTCTCCCTCGTTGCCTCGCTCAGCACCACCCCCTTGGCGGGATGGGTGGTGGTGGTGGTGGCATCCCCCCTGGCCACCGCGGCCACCGCGGCCATCGGCATCCCCCCGCCTCGCAGCTCCTCGGCCGAGAAGCTGCAGTCCGAGCGGGAGAGCGAGCTGGACTTGCCCTCCAAGCCGTCCCCCGGCAGGTCGGTGCCAGCAGAGGACGGCCCCGAGGAAGTTGAGCTGCCCCGCAGCCCCTTCTGCTCTATCTTGATCCTCTGCTCGTACTGCATTTTCTTGGCGAGGACGTTTTTCACCAGGCAAGAGGCTGCTCTGGTCTTGCCGGCGTCAGCATCCAGGGAGGCCGTCTTCACGAACTGCTTGTAGTTGAGCCTGAAGTCCTCTCCGACAGCCCTGCCCTTGCTGAGGGGCTCCTTCCTGGCGGGGGACAGGGGTTGGGGGGCCGGGCCATCCCCCCGGGGGCCGAAACCCGTCTCCTTCCTCTCCTTCCTCTTCAGCAGGATCTGGCGCTTGGGGACGGTCCTCTTCTTGCAATGGCCCTTCCTGGCCTCGCCGCTCTCCAGCTCCACATCCACGCACTCAAACTGCTCCTTACTCAGCAAGCCCAGCAGCTCCCCGTCCACGCCGGCGGGGAAGGGCCAGCCCACCCCGCCGTGGACGGCTGCGGCCATACCCCGGGGCTCGCCGCCAGCCGCCGGCGGCCACCGCCGCGGCCGCCCGCCGTCCTCCGACAGCGAGTTGGAAAGGCTGGAGGAGGTGTGGGAGCTGCACATGTCGAGGCGAGCGCCGGGGAGACCCGAGAGGCTGCGGAAAGCTCTGGCCGTCAGCGCCCGCACCTCGCCGTCCGCCTCGTCCGAATCGCTGGGTGCCCCGCCGAGCATCCCCCCGGGCTGCCGGGGCAGAGCCGGCTCCCCGCCGGCGGCGGCGGTGGCAGCGACGGGCTGCCGGTCCCCGCCGAGGGGACCCATCCTGCCCCCCTGCCCCGGGCTATTCTTAGCCGCGAGGGACAGCTGAGCCCGCTGCGGGCGGGCGAGGGGGCCGGGCGGCGGGGGGACGCCGGGGGCCCCCGTCGGAGCCCAGCGCCCCGGGGCAGCCCCCTCGGCACGGCCACCCCGTCGCCCCGTGTCCCAGGTGGGCGTCCCCTCCTCGTCCAGAAACTCCAGGCAGTCCTTGAAGGTCTCCGTCCCCTCCGAGCACAGGGCGGAGTGGTAAGAGGAGACGGAAGAGCCGGACATGCTCTTGGCGAGGTCGTCGCGGGGGAGGCAGGGGAGGTGGCCCTCCTCCTCCGACGTGGACCGCCGGCCCTCGCCGCCGCTGCGGGGACCCTCGCCGTCGGCGCCGGGCAGCTCGGCGTGGGAGAGCAGGACGGGGTCCCTCTTCCCGCGGGGCATCGCGGCAGGGATGACCCTCAGGGTTGCCAGCTGGTGCCGGGGGACCCTTCTCGGTGCCGGGGACGCTCTGCCGGGGACGCTGGCTCGACCTTCTGGCTGCCTCGCCGTCACGGCGGCTGGACCCAGCGGCAGGATGGAGCAGCCCCTCGATCACATGGACGTCAGCGAGCGCCAGCCCAGGGGAGGCAATGCCAAGCACGTTGCAGGGATGCCACCACCGCCCCCGGCCTCAGGGGTCTGCCGGGGGGCTGCCAGCACTGTCCCCTGCCCCCTCGCCCGACGCCACCGCTCCCCAAACCCGCCGGCGAGGTGCCGGCCATCCCTGTGCCCCACAGAGGTACCGGGGCCGTGGGCCCCGGCGCAGCGGGCCGGGCTGCCCTGGAGCTGGGGAACCCACAGACCCCTCTAGGGACATCCCATCCCCGTGCGGAGAGCACGGCCGGACCCCAGGCTGCTGCTCCATCCCCGCAATGGCTCCTTTCCTGGTGACTCTGCCCGCCTCGCTGCACAGACGGCGTGTCCCCATCCTGGGGGCTTCCCCCAAAACCACCCTGCCCCAAGCAGCAGCTCCCCCAGAACTAATCGCAAGCAGTCAGGAGCAAACGCAAGGCTTGAAATCAAACCAGGTACCGAGCACCTCCAGGACTCACAAGGGCCAAACGATGGATGGCTACTATTTGCCTTTTTTCGGGGACCCAAAGCAAGCAGTCAGGGCGCTCGGCATGGCATGAGGGTCTCCGCAGCTTGCCGGCCCTAACCACCACCAGTGGAGCTCAGTCCCGGCTTTCGGGGGGGATTTTTGCAGTGAAGCAATGGCAGCAGGTGCTCCCCGGCAGTGCCAGCCCTGGAGCAACCTGATGCCCAAGTTGTCTGGGTTCATGCAGGGACTAAATTTAAACCTTGGCAAGGAAAAGGAGAGGAAAGCTTCCCTGATAGCTGGCCTGGCACTTAACCCTTTGCTGCTGAGCAGGGCTGTGCTTGCATGTCGCATTTGTGCCCACGGGGAGCGGAGGTGACCTGCTGTGGTTGGCACCGGCCAGCGCGGTGGCTTTGTGCAAGACAGTGTGTGCGGGGATTTCAAATCCCCAAATCCCTACAACCCGGCTTTGCAGGGAGCCAGTGGGATGCAGCTCCTGGGGAGGACCTCCTGGATGGCACGCTGCACCCCAAAACCTTGGGCTGCTGCTTGGGTGCTGCAACCACCCTACGGTCCCCATGTAAGGGGGGGTCCAGCTCTCAGCCTGGGGCTGGCCAGGAGCATCCCCGAGCCCCCCCCCCCCCCCGTGCCTGGCTGACAGCAGGGCAGCCCGGCGGACGCCTGCTGAGTCACTGCTGGCTCCAGCCCCAGCACAGCCCAGCCGGGAGCACGGCGGGGACCTGCCCGCAGCCCCTGCCCGCTGCTGGATTTGCGGTGCTGGGGGGGACGTACAGACCCACAACGGGAGAGGGGACGCAGCTCCCCCTGGGACTAAGCTGTCCCCAGCCAGTCCAGATCCCAGAGAGACAGTGTTTCGTTCCCTCTCCTCCACCAAGGGTTGTGCCCAGCGTCCCGGGGCCGCTGGTAGCTGGTGGGAAAGGGAGGTTGGTCCAGCCTGGGGTCACCGTTGTCCGGCTGAGCCTCCCCGGGGTGCCTTGTCGATGCCTTCGGTGCATCCAGGGTACCACTACTGGGGGAGAGGTGGAAGGTCAGAGAAGGTACAAGGGGAACAATGGGCTGCGGGCACTGGTGAAGCTCTGGGTAAGGTAAAATAATCAGCTCGGGGAGGACCACCGCAGCTCTCCCTGGGCACGAAGGGAAAAGTCTTTGCACCACTCCCTACAGGTCCTGCTGTCCTGGCAGCGGGTGCAAGGCAGGTTTAGGGCAACGACTCGTATAAGAGCTTTGAAGCGTTCCTCTCCCTCTTTTCCAGCACTAGCACTAGGCACAGTTCTTGCTGCTGCTGCACCTTTCACTGACACCCGGGTCCTGCCAAAACCGAAACAGTCAGAGCGTCAACAGCTGCAACAAGTGGTATGGCAATACCGGAGGCTGCGAGGGTGGCTGGAAAGTACCGCTGCACACCCAGCCGTTCATCTTCTTCCCTGGCACCTGCTCTCAGTGCTGCGGGAGACGGGATGGCCCCATACACTCCCTGCTCCATCGGGCCAGCTCTGTGGAAAAAGCGTGGCCGGGTTGCAGCAAGGACTGCCGGCTTGACTGGTTTCTTCCAACAACCCCGAGGCTGCCACGAACAACCTGTCTGGGTGTGCTGCTGAGGCACAGAGGGAACCGGCTGGGCAGTCCTGTCTCACCGCCCCGGCTGCAGCCTGAGGCTGCCAGCAACCTGCTGGGCAAGAGCCCTGCTCCAGCGCCAGCATCTCCTCCTCCTGGTCCTTGGGTTCACCCCCACCCCCCCCCGGCCTCGGTGCGGCTTGTGATTTCTAAACAAGAGAGAGGAGGGTGTAGTGGAGATCCCCGGGGTTCTCCTACCAACCAAAATACAACCACTTTAGGTTAAGAGGCTGTAAACTCGTCTTCCAGCACCCAGAGCAGTTGGGGTGTGTGTGGGAGCAGCCTGTTAGGCACAAGCACGTTACAGAACAACGGGCGGCCCCAGGCTGAGCCAGACTTGCTAATTAAACACCGATCTACTTTTATGTTTAAGCCAGCATGATACCGCCTGTAGACTCACCATCGCATTTGCTTATTAACTTGGTTTGTTGTGCCAGCTCTGTGCGTGCTCGCCTCTCAACGCTGGCAAGCTTGAACGAGAGGCAGCAAGGAGGAAGATGAAGGCTGCTGGTAGCTGCCAAAAGCAGGATGCGCCTCTCCCACGCCGGAGCTACTTTTCGCAACTCCAGAGGAGCAGGAAACACTGGCCCTGCTCGGCAGAGGCTTTCGAAGCTGCCTCTGGGGTTTGGAAGGGAACCGGGCATCCCAACCACGCCGGCAGCTCCGACAAATCTCACGCGCTTCAGTACCCGAGGCTGGGATGCACGGGCCCGGGGGCAGATACGAACAGCCCGGCTGGCCCCAGCCTGCAAACGGATCGGCCTCCGAGTCCGTGCAAGGACTCCACGCCGCCACCTTCCTCTCCGCGGCACCGACCGCGGCTCACGGCCACGCGTGGGGGGTGACGCCCGAGCAGGCGCCCTCGAAGCTCCGCTCTGCCGAGACTGCGGTTTCAAGCGCCAGCTCCCAGAGTGCGGGCCCAGGGTGGAGCAGGAGGGATCCCGCCGGCCCCACGGGCGTTATTTTGGGGCCGTGACCCGCAGGGGGCTCCCAGGGTCACACCTCCCCCCCCCCCCCCCCCTCCGGCTGACCGCCAGCGCCACGGGCGGACCCCGCTGCGCCCGCGGGCGTGGCCTGCGCAGGCCCCTCCCTCCCCGCACAGCAAGGGAAGGCGTGGCTGGCGGGACCCCTCCCACCTCGAGGCCCCGCCCCCAGAGCGGCAGGCCCTGTCAGTCGCACCCCCTCCTCAGATAGGGATGGGTGATAGCAACCCCCCCCTACCCGCTCCCCTCACCCCCCGATCCCGATCCCGGTCCCGGTCCCGGTCCCGATCCCCGCCGCTCGCTGCGGACCGCCAGCGCCTCGGCGAGGTGCCGCGGCTGGCGGTCCGCCCACGACCTCAGGGCCCGCCGCCATCTCCCGCTCCGCCGCGGCAAATGGCGGCCGCCGTCACCAGGCCTTCTCCGTCTCCTAGCAACGCGCGCGCCTGCCCCCCCCCCCGGCGTAAAGAGGCCGCGGCCGGGCCACCCCGCTCCCGCCCCGCAGCGAGCGCGCCCGTCGCGTCCCCTGCCCCGGAGCCGAACCGGGACCGCGGCTCCGCAAGCCGAGGAAGGGCTCGGCCTCCACCGAGGCCCCGGGGAATACCCGCGGCTCTCCCGGGCTCGCCGCCGCCTGGGGCGGGCTGTCGCCGCGGGGGCGGCGGTCAGTTCCTCGCCCATCCCCGCGGCCGCTGCCGCCATTTCGCGTGGAACAAACTCCCAGACAGCACCATTCTCTCTTGTTTCAAAGTCAGGCTTTTACCACGGTACAGACAGGCACAGAAATGTCAAGTCTTTCGTTAAAAAAAACCCAATATATATATATAAACACCCATTTGCAAGTCCCAGGTATTCCCCAAGAAACGAGAGCATCCCACGGCACTGCTCCCAAGGGAACGGGCCTGCTCAGGGAACACCTTTTTCTCCCTTTAGAGACCCAAGAAATTCTCAGAAGTCAATGGCAAGTAACCTTTGGTTAATGACAGCAATGCATTTCAACAGCCACGGGCACGAGATAATGATTTTCCTTTTGAGTAGGATGCCAGCGCTTTACAAAAGGAAGGTCTTGTGCTCGTCACTGAAGACATTGTGGAGCCAAATGCCCTTATTCACAGCGTACAACACTGGCATGCAAATAGTCGTCCGTAACACCCTTGACTCTGATTACAAACAAAGAACATCTTATTGCTTTTTGAAATATTTTTACCTTCCAGTCTGGCCTTCTGCTTCATCCCGGCCTCTTTTCCTAGTTGCAGAGAAGACTTAAAATCATTGTGCTTCTCACCAGAGACCTCCCACCTCCATAAAGCACTCTGAGATCTTTGGATGAAAGGTGCAATCCATTTTAAGTGCAAAATACGACGTATGAATTCAAGCTCCGTACAGGACATCACAGGTCCAGTAAAGTTGTCGTGTTTGGTCTCCCCACCTATATCACTTTATAGCCATGGGAGTCAAACAGGAATGACAGGGAAGATATCAAACCTGGAACAAAGTCCAGCCACTTTAATAGATTTCAAATATATTCTACAAACTATTTAATATATAAAAAGCAACATTAAAAGAATTTTTCGTTTTGTACGCACTCATATTATGTGCTCAAACCTGGGAAATACCAGAATTAAAGCTGCCTGTCCCACTGCCAGCCACATTACCAATCTAGAAAAATCAAAACATTTTTGCCCTTGCAGACTCTCGCACTCAAGATGGTTCACAACAACCCCCTCTAAATACCTTTTTCACTGGCACTCTTCCTGTCCCGAGTGGCTGACAAACTCTGCTCAACTTCCCCAAGCACTCCTACAAAGTTTCCCAACAGAGAACAAATGTTAATATGAAAATGCTGTTTTAAGGAGTCACTATGTTGTTCTTTTTAGTTTTGTTTTGTTTGTTTTTGTTTTTTTTTTTAAACACACCACCATTTCATAGCAGCAATACTGCTGTAGTTGCAATGGTCTGATCATATGTGTGGTGCGTACGTCTCATCTGCAGAAGCACCAGGTCTCAAAACCCAAGAGAAACACCCCTCCTCCAGCGCAGACCACCAGAAAAGCTTCTCTTACTGCAGCTCCCAGCTTCGCTTGCTGCCCAACCTCCCACGGCTGTAATGGACGGGACAGGGGCACCAAGGGGACACTTTCTGGTACCTACGGTCCCAGTTCCCCACTCTCAGTACCAGCCATCTTGTGCACCATGCCAACGGGACACCCTCAGCGCACGGGCAGAGCACTAGCACACGACTGCACTGTAACGTCCAGGCATGTGGAGACTTGAAGTCCAAGCTTTAGAGGTGACTTTAATTCTGGCATTTCTTGAACTTTTGAGCACTTTTGTTTCCTAGGTTTAAGCCAAGGCCATCTGTGGCATCCTGTGCTACTTGTAGCGAGTTTTAGGAACGGGGACAACAACAGAGACTTGTTCAGTTTTAATAGACACGCACTTCCACATCAGAGAGGCGAGTGCTGCCTCTGCTGTGGCTACGCCAAGTCCCCAAGTCAGGGAGGGAGGGCAGAAGCCTGCACCTCCAGTGCCTGTACCGCTCAGAGATGTCCTTCGTAAGAATAGTTCATTCCACGTGTGGTACGCACCCGCGGCACCCCACCAGAGAAACTGGCTCAGGAGATTAATGATGCTCAACTGGAGTAACACTGTTCTCTGCTGCTGACGAGTATAACCCATCCTCAACCTGCCTTTAAATGCCTGGTTTCGTAAAGGAGGATCAAGAAAAAACAGGACACTACTACATGGATCTTTTTCTTTGCAATACTAATCTCTACAGTGAAACATTCATAACTGCTCAACAGAGTAAAAATATGCTACATCAAAACTGTACCAGAAAAAGCAGGACCCCTGTAACAGCTGGAGAAGAGTTTGCAGATAAAAATCAGAATTAGACAGCCAGCTTAAAAATATGCCACTGAAAACATATGAGAAAATAAATACAGTTGTCCTTTCTCTACAGTTTGGCAGACATCAGAATTGGTGCAATTCACAGACTCCCATCTTCTTGTTCGATGTTGCTGTTGGCATCTGAGCATGCCCCCTCCGGTCAGACAAGCACAGGGTTACATCCCTTTGACAGCAGGGAGAGCTGGGAGCCTGCTCAAGTGCTCACCTGAAGCAGGTACTTGACTCTTCTGAATTAAGCATTGCATATTACACTCGAACAGGAAACATGCTGCCTTCCATCTAAGTTCTCATTACAAAACCACTGTAGAAGCAAGGACATCCGCCTGGTATCAGTACGAGAAGGCTAGCGCACTTAATACTGAGAACTATGCTGTTCGTATGATCGAATGACTTGCAGGTCCATATAAAATACAGAAAGCTAAGACATTTGTCTGCCCTCTTGGGAATTATATACTGTTTGGATGGCAGACAAACTACCGATGAAGACAGGTTCCAAACTAATAGCGTTTCCCAGGGAATTAATTTACAAAGCGCCACTGGTCCTTAGAACCAAATATTGTGTAGAGTATGTATTATAGCAAACACTAGCTCTGCAGCTTGTGTTGGCCCATCTCTGCACTATATGCAGAAGGACTCCAGTATTCAGACTCTTTACAACAGTCTCCTTCCCTTTTTATACAAAGGAAAATAAAAAACATAAGTTAAACCAGCAATAAATAAAACTACAGAACGTGTGTGCCCTGGTCAGCCCCCTTTGTGCATTCCAATCAGACTGGAGAGCTTCTCACAGTGCTCAAGTTTCAGTGACTCTGCTTTCTGTTTTAACCGCTCATCTCTGTATAGCTTGGCCAAATTTGACAAATCAGACTCTGAAAGATGAAAAAAATTTATATTAGGATGAAGCCGCGAGCCTACTTTAAATAACTCAGTGCTTTGTTATCCTTGTGGCATGTTTTTTTCTAATTCACCTTGTTTCAGTGAAACTGGGCATGTTAACAACTTTCTTTAAAGAGAGTGGCCATCAGGTTTAACCAGGCTAGCGACTTAAGAAAACAGTATTTTCATAATTGCTTGAAAACTCAAACAGTTATAATAACCCTCTCTACCAGTGCACTAGTAGGACAATAGCCAACACAAAAAAATAAGACTGATAATTACTGTCTACAAAGAAAACACAAACTATAAAAGTATGGCTTAGAAGTCACATAAGATTTAAAATTGTTAATGATCTAAAGAATAGGCAATTGCTTTAAAATATACATATAAAGTTAAACTGTGCATAAAAAGGGGCTAGTAGGATACCATTTGGTCTGCAACACAGCACCTGTCGTAGGTGATACCACTATTTACATTTGAATTAGATCTCATCTCCTCGTGCATTGGTCCTTACTGATGCAACAGCAGGCACAGGCAGGTGGAGAGGGGTTACTCTACACCTATCAGCAGTATTTGTGTGACAAGTCAGAAGGAAAGACAGCCTCATGACTACTTTTCCTATTGCTTCCTTGGGGCTGCATCAGCTGTCTGCAGCCTCATGTGCTGAGCAGGAGCTACAAGACATACACCCCTGCCCACATAACTGAAAAATGCAATTCTTTTGGCAGATCTATTCTGCAAGGGCCCAGAGCATGCATCCAAATATATACTTTAAGGTATAGATGATTGTTTTTTTGATGTTGCACTTCTCAGAATTCAAACTTTGTCTGGCAAGAGGTTTGCCCAGAAGGCATTATAAATTCTCTCTTGTTTTTTTGGTGGTTTTTTTTTGTTTGTTTGTTGTTTTGGGTTTTTTTTTGTATTGATTCCAGGAAGGTGAACAGCTAGCTGAGGGACCTGTCTGAAAGGCCTCTGTGCCCTTTCATTAACAATACAATCTCAAATGCACTTTGCATATTTCTTCCCCTTCTTCTCAAAAGCAACATAAAACTGAAATAATCCCATTGTTTAAATTGTTTCCCACCAGTAATTCAGAGAAGTTTCTTTTGCTGATTAGCTAAGGAATTCTACACTTATCCAACTGGGCAAAATTATTCACTGCAAATACTTGCACTTTTGACAGCATTCATTCCATCACGTTTGTTTCTTGTATTTTTTAATCTTTTACATAAGAGTTGTTCCTTTGAACTTCTTCTCTTTAAGGAAGTCCTAAAATACCAAATTCCAACTACATATCCTTATTCTCTCTGTTTTCAGTGGCCTTTTTGTAATTTTCTACAACTCAGAGCTCTTTGCAGTCTTACTTTACAATTGTGCCTTCACAGCTGAACAATTTCCTGTAAAATCCTGGGATGTGCTTTTTGTACTTAATTCTATCAAAGATTTCAGAAGACCAAAACCCACAGCATACAAGTGACTGGCTGAACAAGATATTGATCTATTAGTTACTTTTGAAGTTTTCCTTAAGGTAGCTGGACACCAGGTAACACTTTCAAGTCATAAAATGAAGGACTTTAAAAATCAAACTGTTCCTATCTAACTAATCTATGTCCATTTTGCTGGTGCTAAACAGAAACGTACCCTCAGTAAACAAAACAAACATACTATTAATAGACATTCAACGGACGAAAGAAAAGTTGACCACATGAAGTTAAACACTTAAACAAGAATTAATGGACAAAAGTTATGAAGCAACAGCTAAGAACTGTCTCAACATCTCCAGAGAACTTTTCCCCAGCACTCCATCTTGTATTCACAGTTTATTTTTACAAACTTGGCTGTACTAAAGTTAGCACAGACTTGGCTGTGCTCATTACCTGCTTGCTGGCCTAGATAGTAATCATTCTGAAAATGTTGTGGGTTTTTTTTTTGTTGTGGTGGTTTTTTTTTTTTTTAATTACAGTGGTCTCCTCAGGCTACTGCTAATTGTGGACATTGTAAATATATTTGCAGATGTGTGACTAATAAAGTCTGTAAGTGTAAAAAGCTCCAGAGAAGCATTGTTTTGCAGGCATTAATTGGCATTCAATGCTAGATTTCAATGCTAGATCATCTCCCCCTATCTACCAGTCTCTCTTAGACTTGCAAACCCTGTTGCCCATTTTGGGGCATGGCATTCCTTAGCTCAAGGTCTATGTGAAAGAGGCAGTATGGTCACTTTCAGTTGCACAAGGTCAATTCCAAGGATTTTTCTCTACAAAATAAATTCTTCCCCTATAGCAAGCCTACGCATGAAGCCTACATTTACGGTTAACTGCCACATTATACCTAGAGGCTGCTACTGCCAGCCACAGATGCTCAGAGATCACAAGTCAAGCACACCAAAAACTAAAGGATTGTTTGGGATTTTTATGGTCTTATATTATGGGTTCTTTTCTAACTTCAGAGCCCACATCTATATATTTCTCTTTAAAAGCAAGATTGGTAACTTTTTTGTAAAAATAAACCAAAACAGTCTCTGGATGAAAACAAAACAACCCTTCCCATCAAAAACCTGTAAATAATCTGGAGTCAGCAACACTATTGTTACCTCTAGCACAGGATTAAACATGTCTTGTTTAGACAAAGTGTGTGCTTCCATAATGATGCAATTGGCAAAGAAACTGTAAACAAGTGCAAAGTCAATTTTTTGCAGTGTGCTAAGGACTGTTTTGCATGGAGCAATTTAGAAAGCCCTACTGGTGTGTGAAAGCAGCTTGCCTACTACTATTAAACATTTACAGAGAAACAACTTCTTCCAGTTTCCTTTATGCACAGCAGTAGTTTGTGTTTACTCATTTGAAGGTGATGAGTTCTTTAGCTAAAAAAAAAAAAATCAGTCACAACATCCTAACTTCAGCTAGTCCTTGTAATTTGATTTCTGTTATTTCGTACAGTTCCAAAAGAAGCAGGGATTTGCTCTGTTTTCAATGAACTAGATTAGTAGTAATTAACAGATAATAACAATATGGGGTTAAAAGACATGCCTTTGTAAGTGCCACTGATCGACTTAGGACTGATGTGAGAATAATGATTTTGAATGCTCACATTTTTGTGTCCTCCCTTTCTGCATTCAATTCTTGTTTTTAAAAGACAATCTTGACTATGGTGAAAAACATGATCTCAAACTCATCTAAAGATAGAAAATGCAAATAAGTGCACAAAACACGCAAAGAAGCACGCTCTTTGAAAACTGATACCAGTAACAGAGTCCACTGCAACATTACCAAAAGCACCTGAACAGGCTATGGGATCTCCTTCTGATGAAGTTTTGAAGAAAAAAAGTTAGATAATCTTCTCGTTGAGCCAGTTGAAGCAAAAATTATTCTGCTCCAGCAAAGGAAAACCTGGAATAGGTGATGTCTCAAGATCTTTTCTAGCCCTAACAATCTGTCAGAGCTAGATAAATGTGGTAGATTACATGTTTGAAACATCATCACTAACAGTTATTCAAGCATAAAAACTGAGTGGAAAAAAACGTCTCAAATGGTGAAATCTATTTTCCACTTGTCTCTTAGAATCACCTAAAATGAATTTTGACAGACCTTCAAGAATAGCAAATTCAGTGTTAAGAGCAGATGTAACAAATATCAGTGCAAGGTTTGAGATAAGCATTGGAAAATGAGGCTAAAAATGGCAGCGCTTTGTGAAGCACAGCCATCATACAACTTCTGATGGGTTGTAGGCACACACTTGTAACAAAAATAACTTACTTTGCTGTTTCTCCTTCCAGCAGCTGGTCTGAATATAGTCTATGTAATCTTTTTCAACGGTTTTCTCTAGCTCTTTAAGGTCTGCTCCTTGATAATTCCTTTCAAAGTTTTTATCAACATAGTAAGGCACCTGCAAGTTCTCTGTTTCTCTACTAATAACGTGGCCTATGGACCTGTGAAAACATCATGGAGAAAACAGAATCTTTTAGCAGTTCAAGTATAAAGAAACCAAGAAATGTTTCTCCATATTAGCATTTCCAGAGGACAGTATTTACAACTTCTTTAGTTACTTTCTGCAGGACTATGGCTCCCTCAACCATCCAATAAGGAAATTACAAGTCTCAGGCAAACAGGATTCACACACCACCACACCCCCCCCCAAAAAAAAACCACGGAAAATATCTAATATTTGGAGATATCTACAAAGAACCAACTCTGAGCTGACACTGTTCCTTCTGAATACTGTGTTTGTTCTCAAGACCTCAGTCAAGAGACTTCCAAAACGTAAGAGCAAGTTTTATCTGTGAACAGAAGCTCCATACACTTTCTTCTGTTTGCTGGTAATTTCTGGCAAGCTAGGTCCAGAAATCCATGGGAATTGATAACAAATGTAGAGATTATAGGAAAGGCATATGGCCCTCGTATTGCTTAGGGCTCAATGCAATTGGATCTTGATTTTCCCAATTTCTGGATCCTTTAGTAGAAATAAAAATTAGCAGGGGAGATTCTAGTTACATTTTCTTTTAGGGTTTTATAATAATCAGTAAGAGAAGTGGGGCATGGAATATCCCAAAGAATATCCTGTAGGTAGAATTAGCCACTCTGATACAGCCACTGGGTTAAACTACACTTATACTGAATTTCCTTATTTGAGCAAAGATACCCAGGTATTTTTTTCAAATCACTGCCCAGAGAAAGAAGCAGACAGCCAAAACACAAAGGTTACAGTCTACACAATGGAATCCAGTTTGCCCCTTCTACTTTCTGGACTACCCCTGCTCTGTTGCTATGTCTGAGGTGTATGCTTTCTTCATATAAACAATTTCTTTTAGTTTCTAGGCTGTTAGGGTTTTTTTTTTTTAAGGATATGATTTAGAGAAACAGCATAACTGTGTACCTGACTATCTCAAATCAACAGGAGAAGGGGAGGTAGTGAAGAAAAGCAGGAGATTAGCTGCGCTGGGGGCAGTGTGGGAAGTTGCACATGGGACTGGCAGATAGCAAAAACACTCTCTGAAAAAAACACCCAACGACCCAAACACCAACCACCCTCCTGTTCTTATGCTAGGTCTACACACTGACATCTTGTGGTAAAAAGCAATAAAGGGTTTTGGGCTATTACAACAGTGGAGAGGATATGGGCCTAAACCTAAGTAGTTTTACTCCTAGAAGCGAGCAAGGGGAGTGAGTGTTTGGAGCACTCTGCTACTGCTGTGTGCTGCAGGTTCTCAAAAACCTGCTGACTCCCACTCCTATCTCAGTAAGAGCCAGTGAAGGTGACTGAACTGAGCTCTTCCCGCTAGAGAGCTTCCTTCCTCCCAACACGGGATGCTGCGAGGAGCCAGTGGGTTTTCCTCTGCCCCACAAACTCAGGTTACAGCAGGTCTGGTGGCTTTCCTTCTGCTTCCAGAGCTGACCAGTTCAGTTTGCCCTCTGCAACCTCAGGGTCCTGCTTCTTTACAGATGTTAAACCAAGGCATTTCAAGGCTTTTATGATTTGTGGAGCTTGACAATTCTTCCAGTGGAATTCAGGCTCCAGAGAGGTTTTGGATTTATACTGCAAACTGCAGGCTTCATTTTTTAATTGCTTTACATGGGAACCTCAGTGGTGGTCCACAGATCCCTGGGGGCTGGGCAGACCAGAGGCTGATCAGCACTGTAGCTGGGCTACACCCACATTCCTGGTAGTGTATCACTGTGCAGAAACATTTCACACCAGTTGAGAAAGCTTTTTGGCTCAAGGCCTCTATTTGTTCAGTACACAGTACAATAAAGCACACCATAGTTAATTTCATAGCGATAACACTTAGGAGAACTCATCAATAGAGACTGTTGGTATTTCCTTATTTACAAATTGATAACACTTTCTAGAAAGAGCAGAACGGAATGCTAACATGCATTTTGCTACCAAGTCCAACTTCCATCTCCCTCCTTATTGCAAACACCGAAGACCAGAAAAATGTGGGTTTAAATGACTTACGATTTGTAGAACAGGCTGTAGGGCGGGTTTGTGGCCATCAGCTGAGTTATAACTGACACTATTATTATTATGAAAACTGGCATCAACTGAATAAATGCAGAATATGAATTCTGAAAAGAACAACAATAATTAGTAGTCAAGAAAAGATACATATGGAAAAGGATGCATCTGTTCACAGAAACCAGGCTATCTATCATAGATCAATAATGTATTAAATGGAAACTGAAAAGAAAAAGAAAAAAAGGAAGTGCCTTCAAATTTTGAGAGGGATGACATTTTAATTTCAAAATAACCTTTACTAATAATGTCGGAAAACTCTTTAAAGCTATTTTCTTTCAATTATATTTTCATGACATTTCTTTCATCTATAGCTTCCTGCACAAGGCAATGGATGCCCACCTGTCAGTGACCAGGTGACAACCCAAACCAAAAGAACACATTGCAATTCCCATTTGTGCCTATGGCTTTCCGTGCATCTTCTGAAGTTTGCTACACACATTCTAAAAATCTCTGTTCAAACACCGGATAAAATGGCTGAAAAGTAAAGGGTTAAGAGACCACATGTAGTGTGACTTGGGACAGGATGCAAGCACTTGTTTTTTTTGTTTGAATTAATTTAGTAGAACAAAAGAGTGGGGCAAAAAATATTAAAAGACCAAAGAGTTCTGATAGTCATAGAGAAAACACAGATCTTTACTTCTGCTCTTCATCTGATTTTTAAACCGCCTTTCTAAAACGCCTTTTCTTATCAGGAGCGAAATATAATATGCAGCTATTTAGACTTTGCCCTCTGCTCTGGGACAGCAGCAAGAATACCTGATGCAGTAGCAGGTGGGATTCATTTGCCCTAGCTTAGCTGTCTATAGGCTGTATCTGGTTTTTTTCAGAGCCCAGCTATAAGAGACTCGCAGGAAAAAATTCATCTTCCTTGGAGAACCTTGTTAGGTTAACAGACTGCCTACGGAGGAAGATTTTCCCAAGGCAGGTGGCACATGTATATGTGCGCTAGCAACAAATGACACCTTGTGTCTCATCTGGAGGTTTCAGTTGGTAGAAACGTATCCCAGACCCATCCTGCCCTGGGTGGAAGAAGCCTGTGCAGCACCTGAGCAGAAGTTGCGTGCTTATTTCCTGAAGGGTTAAATATACCATGAGGATAAGCCAGTACTTCTGTATGCATTATCAGTCCACATTTGGACTAATTCTTGTTGGCTTACCAAACCATTTGAGCTTGCAAAAAGCAAGCACCAGCAAAACACTAGTTTTGTGGCCATCAGCTGAGTTATAACTGACACTATTATTATTATGAAAACTGGCATCAACTGAATAAATGCAGAATATGAATTCTGAAAAGAACAACAATAATTAGTAGTCAAGAAAAGATACATATGGAAAAGGATGATGAAACTCCAGGGCCTCTAATCCTGTTAATACAATGTATTTTTAAAGTAGTGATTAATAAAAGACAATCTAGTTACTTTTGCAAACATCCATTTTGGCTGCAGCACTTGAGGATAAACACTGAGCATGTAAGCATGGGAAGGTTTGTCCTGGCTTCAGAAATGTAAGTGCACCCCCTCACCCTGGTGAAATATTTAAGCCCAAGAGATCCCTCCTCCTGGCTACCTGTGGCCTGTTTTCTTCCTCCTCTTGCTCCTGGGTCCACGCTCTTTCATTTCGGTGCCTCCGTGGATAATAGTGCGCATCTCTGGCTACATTGGAGAACATATGGATATTTCCTGTTAAAAGAAACCAAGAGAGAGTCATAATTTTCATCCAGTTGCTGATACTCGCCTGTATTTCGCAGAGTTTCTAGTTAATTATCCAAGCATATACTAGACGGCCTGAATTACAGTTGGGAGACCTCAGATTAAAAAGCACAAACACACCTCAGATTTAAAAGTCAAAATAATATGTCATTCTGAGAAGTGTACCAGAGTAAAGTTTGCCCCAAGACCATCTTAATTTAAATCAACCTGCAGAAACATGCTATAATTTTTATTGTTGTATCTCATCTTTTAATATTGTTTTTGTCACATTCACTTGCAAGGCCATACCTTGTGTTGCATCCCCAGGCTCTAAGCAGGAAAATTGATTTGCTTCACCAGACTCACGCCATGAATTATGGCTTCCCGTAATTACTGAATATGGTCTTCTACACTCATTTCTACTTCCTCTTCCTTCAAGCTATTAATAGTTTCACTTAATGATTTTATAATAAGGAAAGAGATTTAAAAAATGAGTTAAAAAAAAGAATACAAATCAGGATTTCCTTTCTTGCACACTGAATGTAGTTGATTTATTTTTTAAAAATTCTAAAATGAGGAAAGAATTGCATATGCTGTTTCGATTTGAAGCTTCAGCTCTGATTTTATCACCATATGCATATCTAATAATAGCTGTACTTTCCTCTTTTGAAATTCAGAATGTCTTTGTATTAGAGAATTGAAATTTATGGCTTTATCATGACAACAGAAATGCAAATGTATTTTTAAGCCCTGGGAAATATGTCACATTATTTTACACTCTTATACTGCCCTTTCTCTGAATTTCCCACAGAATTCTGCAAAAAACCTGGGCAGAAGTGACCTTTGCTATTGTGTCAAAACATCTGTTTCAGTGCTTGTTCAAAGATTTTTCCAAGGGTCTAGGCACACTTGCAGTCAGAGCTCCAACAGAGCACCAAACGAGACTGGCTTGAAGAACAGAAGTTTCTTTCTTGAAAAAGAAAGCTCGTTTCTATCATTCAACACTGCTCAGACAATATTTAATCAACCTGTGAAAAAACAGAAGCAAGTGCAGGAAGAGAAGAATGTCTTTTGCAGGGTGCCTAGAAAAAAGTTTTCCCAAATCCTAAGTTTCTCAAAGAATTTCTGCCCAGCAGTTTCTTTCCTTCCATGTGCATTTATTTTTTATGAGAAGGAAGTTCAACTTGTAGCCTTTACCCATTGTAACTGCAACAATATGCTACGTGGACTGTTTCCTTTCAGACTTATGACACTTAACATTTTAACTTTCAAGATTTTTTCACTGAATATCCATAGAGGAAAAATGCATGGTATAAACAAAGTCATAAACCTCCCCACAAAATCTATACAAATGAGTTTACCCTAACACCAACATTTCTTATTCAGATTTCCAGAAAGCCTGGTGACAGCAAGGTCAAACTTCAGCTCATGCATGCAAGTCCCACTACAACAGTTTAAAAAAATGTTTTCTTTATATCAACTATCTGCAGACCCTCTTACTAGTAACTCTCTTGCTAAGTAGAAACTGTGTGGACTTTGCCTATTTGGAAAACTACTGAACTGACGATTTTCCATAATTTAAAACTCACTTTTAGATTAGGAAAATGTACATAAATTTAGACCCAAACTTTTTTTTTTTGTAAGGAACCTATCATTTACTACCAACACCTATTACTATGGAATTATCTTTTAATTTTCTTATTCTTTGCCACTTTGACAGAAGTTCCCATTTACTTCTTCATGCCACTTGACCTGTTAAACCTGCCATGCCCAGTACTCAAATTCCTCCTACAGCTCCTCAATTGTCCTCCGCTCCAAGCATCCCTGTTGCCCGCAGCTAGAAAGCAGTCACATTCCATGAGGGCAATGTTTCACTGGTGGCTGAGGCAAAAGGCACACACAGGTGCAACTTCTTGCAAAGTCAGAAATGGAAAACTTGCAAACTCAGTGTGGGGTTTGAGCCAAACTCATGCCACACTGAGTTTGGCTCACTTTGCACCTCTACTGATCAAATTTTGAAGTCCCCTGAGCTGCAAGATGCTACCACACAGACTAAGGTTATGGGGAGCTTTTAAGTAATTACCTGTATCTGTGGCTTTAGGGTGTAGTAATTGGCATGTACGTTGCTCTATACCACGCCCTGGAGGTGAAAAAGTTTACAAAAGAGCTAAAGCAATTCGCTAGATACTACCAGGAAGACCCTTTAGCTCACTAAACCTTTCAGATTTACTTTTAATCCAAATCTGTATTCCACTGACCTTGCAGTATCTTTCTATTTTTACTACAAATATAAAAGCCAAGGCTGGACTGAGATGTGCATGGAACTGCTACAGGTACAGATCTACTGTTCTGTTACTGGATACTCTATATCCAGTAACAACCACACTTTCCTGGCAGGCATCACTTTCTAAGCTAAGAGGTTTCAATTTCTTTACAGTATGCAAGCTGCTGCAAGCCAAATGAACTCCTATGTTTTCCTTGTTATAGGGGCACTAAGACCACAACGCTAGCAGCTGCTGCCGTGCTGTACTGGAACACAGTAAGGTGTCTCAAGTACTACACTGTGTACTGGAACACAGTAAGGTGTCTCAAGTTCTACACTGTGTACTGGAACACAGTAAGGTGTCTCAAGTACTACACCGTCAGCAAAGATACCTCTGATCCCTTCCCGTTCACACCTTGTTTTACCTCCCATACCACTGATGGCTTCAGACAATGGAGGGAATAAAAGCAACAACAAAAAGAAGGGTCTTCAGCTACAGCTGATATTAAAATGTTGCCTACCCAAGAATCAAACAGCCTAACCACTTCCCAGACTAAAATGTTCTTTCTCCTACCTAGTACTGTCAGAAATTTTCAAGAGAGGCAAAGTTAGGAACTTGCCCTGGCAGCAACAGCCATTACCCCGCTGGCAGCTCTCTTTTCTAGGAGCATTCCTGCACAGCATGGCTGGGCTTTGACAACATTTTTTTGAGAATGGAGTTGCTAAAATCTGAAGTCTAAAACATGCATTAAGGGAGCTTTTCCAGGCATAAAAAGCTAGGGAAGGAGAAAAGAGCAAATCCAAAAAAGTTTTTGCTCTTTTCAGATGTATTATCAACTCCCTGAGCAGTATCAAGAGAAGCTGAACTTCCTTTATGGTCTAGTATCAGTTCACCACATTTCAAAAACACTGCAGACAGATACTGACCTGTAGGAAAGTGCCCACCAAAAAACACATTGAATATTTCTTCTGGTGTAATGTCTGCTTCAAATTCTGTGTAGTAATTATAATGCCTGGCCTGACCAGTGCTGACATGCTCTTGGTCACTTCCAAGTTCATCGTATCGTAATCGTTTTTCAGGGTTGCTCAGAACTGCAAAAGCATTGCCTATTGCTGGAGAGTGAATTAAAAGAAGTGTTACACAGGCATATCACGCAGTATTTCCAGATCTCAGACTTTTATAGGCAGAGTAGCAAAAAAGCCCAACCAGGCATAGAAAATTTGTGCTTGACCAAAGATTGAGTTACTTTTAAAAGAACTGCTTTTGTAAAAAAAGTGTTACAACACTGGCATCACCTGTGATGGAACCTATTTCCTGCTATCACTGATACCAGGAGAAAGATAAAAGTGTTAAAGTAGATGGAGAAAGTTAAAATATTTGTAAAACTGAGGTGAGAGAGCCTACTTCAGTCAAGAGATTGAGTGAGAATGTAACATTTTATCAGATCAAACTAAGCGCTGATATAGAAGTGCACCTCCGTATACCATACACAGTTAATACAAAGTTAATACCTGCAGAGACTAATTAAAATGCAGAACCATATTCCAAGTTTTTCTGTCGGCAGAGATGCTTGTGAAGCTGTACAGCATATCTATTTCACACTTTACGCCAAACCACCCAGAAGTATTTGTTTGGTTCATCTTCTTCCTTGATCTTTGATAGAACACAGCTGTAAACAAGTTCATAAAGAAATACAACCCTAACACAAAAAAATAAAGCCCTTCAAAAACTCCCTATTCTAATAGACTATGAATGAGTATCTCACTTTCCTCACGCTGCCTTACAGTGCTGTTGCAGACAGCAGCAACACAGCTCAGAAAAGGCAAAAGATGTAAGAGCTTAGAGGCTAACGTTGTTTAGATTGTACTGAAAAGTCCAGATACAGAATATCGGACTCAAATTTCATATGCTTGCACATACATATATATATAAAAATTTATTTACAACACAGAGCAGTTATTGATTACACAACACCACGCTCCCCTGCATGGCCAATATTATTTCCTAGCATTGCTCTGAACCTTTAGCAGTATCTAGGAATGAGATTTGGGATACGTTTCACTTTGCTTCTAACGGAAATCTGTATTCTGAAGATTAAAAGGCAAGCCTTGCTGACCAGCTGCGGGATTTTGTGGAGATGCACCTATCTGTCTATAAAACCGACAGGCTACACGGGCCTGTATGATGCTTTATATAAGGCGCAGGACTGTAAGTCTGAGGCAGTCTGTCCTCGTTTTCATCTTGCTGTACGACTTTCGAGACCGGGCCAGCCCCCACCTCACCTTTAAAAGCTTCCGTCGCTCCGGGAGCGCGGTTCTTGTCCGGGTGAAATTTCAGGGCCAGTTTGCGGTAGGCTTTCTTCAGGTCCTCCTCGCTGGCGTCCCTCTCCACCCCCAGAATTTCGTAGTAGTTTCGACACCGCTTTATCCTGGAAGCGCACGCAAGGTTACCTTCACCGGCCTGTCCCCCCAGACACCGCCGCAGCCCGCCCCGCCGGACCCACCGCCCCCCGCCGCGGCCCTCGCTGCTCCCTCCGCAGCTCCTCTCCCCCGACCCCTGTCCCGGTCCGGCGTAGCCCCCGCACCGCGCTCACCGCCGCACGCCGTCCAGCTGCTCCGCCGTGTAGGTCATGGCGGCCGCGGCGGGCCCCGGGGCAGCCCGCCCTCCGCGCCCCTCACAACCCGCCGCCCCGGCCCGCCCGCGCCGCCATGTTGTGCGCGGAAGCGGCTGCCGCGCGGGGGCCTCTGGGTACGGGAGTCCGCAGCCCGCCCCGCCCCTCCCTGGCGGCGAGCGGACTACAATACCCAGCGGGCACCGCGCGGGAGCGGGGCTTAAAGGGGCCGGGGGTTGTCAAGCGACTGCGGGGGGTGTCTGTGGCGTCGTAGCGAGGCTCGGTGGCGTCATAGACAGCGCCGTGAGGGGAGCAGGTGGCGGCCGGTGCGGGCCGAGGCTCAGCCGCTCGCCTCCCTGTCACGGCACATCCCAGGCCGGAGCGGGGTGAGGTCAGCGGGACGACGGCTTCGGGGGTGACCTCGCTAGGTCGGTGCGGAAGGGTCCTTCCTGGTAGCGTTGAGGAATAACTCTGAGATTTCGAGTGGTCCGCCTGTTTTGTGCAAGATGGGGTTTGTATCTGTCAAATTAACGAGCAAGGCGGTCATCGGAGAGGCGCGCAGTCGGCATTCGTAGAGCGAGGACACCCTGGAACAGTTAGGCCTCGGTGTTTTGAGGGTGCTTCGTGTGCGCTGCCAACTTGGCAAGAATGCTCGAGGTCCGTCAGGGAGAAAAGAAACGCTCTTGAGATAACAAGGATAATCGGACCTGAGAAACGTGGGATGTGACTGCTAAAAGGAAGCATCCCACTCTAGAAGGTGCTGAAGGCCAGATGATTGCTGAAGAAGCGTGAACTGGGGGAGAGGTAAATGTGGCAGGGGGAGATGGTGACCTCCAACTCAATTCCAGGCTGGAAGAACTTGCCCCCCCTCCCCCCACCTGCAAGGAGCATGCATGCTAGTCTACATAGCAAGTGAGGCTAATTTAAATGTAACTGGCCAATAGTAGATGAGATGGTGACTACTAATCAATAAATGTAAACTTAGGTGGGTTTTTACTAATTATGTAACAGAATAAATACATCGTTTTTCTTCGGTGTGGTGTGCTAGCTTAGTGGAATTAACCACCTAGCACAAAGATTGTGGAAATATGAAATGAATAATGTCTTTCCTGAGTGTGTGATTATTGGCTCATTGCACGTGGGGAAACAAATCCGCTTTTTGGACAACAGTACTGCTGCATTGGCAGAGCTATGGGAGATGGTCTTGAATTGTTGTGTTGAGACTGGAAGGGGCCTGGAGAATCACCTGCCCCACACCTGACCAACCTTTGGTTAGAACCCCCTCAATGGCTTATCCTGCAACTCCTTCCACCTTGTCCTGGTTTCAGCTAGGGTGGAGTTCACTGTCTTCCTAGTAGCTGGTACAGTGCTATGTTTTGAGTTCAGTATGCGAGGAATGTTGATAACACAGTGATGTTTTCAGTTGTTGCTAAGTAGTGTTTAGTCTAAAGTCAAGGATTTTTCAGCTTCTTGTGCCCAGCCAGCGAGAAAGCTGGAAGGGCACAAGAAGTTGGCACAGGACACAGCCAGGACAGCTGACCCAAACTGGCCAACGGTGTATTCCATACCATGGGACGTCACATCTAGTATAGGAACTGGGAAGTGGGGGGGGGAATTGCTGCTTGGGGACTAGCTGGGTGTTGGTCAGCAGGTGGTGAGCAATTGCACTGTGCATCATTTCTACATTCCAATCCTTTCATTATTGCTGTTGTCATTTTATTAGTGTTATCATTATAATTATTAGTTTCTTCTTTTCTGTTCTATTAAACCATTCTTGTCTCAACCCGTGGGTTTTGCTTCTTTTTTTTCCTGATTTTCTCCCCCATCCCACTGGGTGGGGGGGGGAGTGTGAGTGAGCGGCTGCACGGTGCTTAGTTGCTGGCTAGGGTTAAACCATGACACAGCTGCATTCATGCATTGCTAATGCTGCTGCTTGTTTCCCCTCAGCTCACATACCAATTAAAGCTGGGCTAATGAGCTGTGGGTGTGGAGTCTTGGTGTGAGGGAGTTAGTATCTTCCACCAGTGTGCTTTGTAGGAACACAGCAGCTTGGAGAAGACCTCTCCTTTCACATGAGCAGCAGCTACTGGAAGCTGGGGGTCACATCACTTCTGTTTATTTTTTTATTCAGTCTTTCTTTTGAACAAGGTTGAAGTTGGAACTTTGCTTTTGGATGTGGATCAGTTTTAAAGTGGAGCAGGCTCTGGTGATTTGTCAAGGTCTTCAAGAGCCTATGCGAAGAAGGAGCTCAAAGGAAGGAAAATTAAGCATGGGGCTATCTTTCAGAGGTTGGTGTGGAGGGGAGATTAGTTAAAGCTTGACTGTGACTGAAGTGTTTCATATTACAGGTGCTTACCAGCTGCCTTTGCATTGTCCTACTGGGACTAAAAACATACCTGTGAGGCTTCGCGCAGCAAGTTGCAGGTCTCTAGGATCTGGAGCTGTCTGGATCCCCGTAGCTGGGAATCACCTAGGATTTTGTGGTTATGCAAACTCACCAGTCTGGTGGAGGGTGGATGAGCAGAGTGATGTAACTTTACGTTTCAGGAATTTTACCAGAAAAGTTTTATTTATTAAAAAATACCTTATTAAACTACCTGGTTAAAGATAGAAGGTGTGTTGGATCCTAACAGGAGTTGTGAAAACATTGCATTTGTTTTTGTTTTGCTGAACACTTCATTGGCAGCTGCGAAGCACAGCTACCTCCAGCACTGCATGTTCCAGTAAACATCGCTTATCCATCCTATAAAGTTAAATCAGGCTAAATTATTATGTTTCATCGAACTGTGCAGGCAGATGTGTGCAGCAATACCTATTTTGAGTGCTTGGCTAGATCTTTTTTTTCCTTAACGTCACAGTTTACCTTCAGGCTTGATGGATGTTGATGCTCATGTTAGGAGAAGGTAGTATCTCGGCATACTGCTGCCGGGAAGATGAGGTACTCTGGAGGTCTGTGTTGACTGTGGAGCTGGTGAAGCTTGCAAGCAGGAGTCACAATGAAGATGGGCAGAGGCAAAGGTAGTTGCAGAGTTAGTGCTTTAGTATGTTATGCTGCTGAGTAAGGCAGCTGAGACCTTCAGAAATACCCAACAGCGCATCGTTTCTCTTACAGTCATGTGGAGGCTGGGTATTGACATCTCTATCATCCTCGGTCGCTTGGCTTACACCCATAAGTATTTTGCTGTAGGCAGTAAGTGACTGGCAGCTGGGTCTGAGCCAGCCTGGGTTGTGAACCAGCTGGCTCCAAATATGAGCTGTTGCACTGTGGAGCCTAACGGAGGACTGTTCTCGTTATCGTGGTGACTTGGGGGTGCACTGGTGGTTCTTGGTGCTGCGGTAAGGTGGGTGCTCTGACTGATCTGTGGAAGGGGATGCTGCTTTTCTGGTCTATCAGAAAGCTCTGGGAAAGTGGCGGTGCACAAGACGGAAGTTCTCCCAGCAAACTCGGGCTACCAAACTTCAGGAGCTGAAGTAGCTCAGCATTTTGTTTGTGGCTGCTCCTTCTTACACTCAGATAAAACCCTGTCTATGCAGAGACCTTGTTATTTACACTCTAGGTGAGTCTTTGAGCATGTTGGACCTGTGGGAAGATAGCGATCTGCCTGCCTGAAGTGCCATTATTAATAATAAAATATTTAAGATGGCAGTTTGCATTTCAGCAGCACCTTTAATTCATGGTTCTCCAAATGCTTTACAGACAGTGATTAACATAACCTCACAACAACCCTGTGAGGTAGGTGGATCTGATCATCCCCACCACAGTGGGGACAATGAGGGAACCAAGGATAAGGGGTGAGGAGCAGTCGTGCTGGGACTTGACCTAGCGCTTGGCCGTTTAAGTCCCCTTAGGCCTTCAGCTTCAGATCATGGTTTTGTAATGCACGGGTTTGACTCAGTGTGGGGCTATACTGATTAATGAGCCTGTGACTGGCTGGAACAGACTATAAAGGCCATTAATCTAAGGCAGCAGTTTATTAGCGAAGTAGATGGTGCCTTGGTGCTTCTTGCTGCTGGAATAATCTGAATATTTGAAGGCATATAAAAAATAGAGCTAGATATCAACCATTGAGCATGGCAGGCTGTAACTGACGAAAGCCCTTAGACCCCAAGTGGCGAAGCTATGTGGGATGCTACTGTAAATGTATTGATCAGAAAGGACATAATAATTTATACATAAAGTCCACCCTTGCTCTTTCCCCAAAGGAGAAAAAAAAAACAAAAAACCTAGAAAGTCACTGCTGGTTGTCATGTGTCAGCTTCAAGTTCTGGGCCCTTGACTTCATAGCACCTGCAAAAGGAACAAAACGTGGTGCATCAGCAGCCTGATTGGGCTGGCAAAATGAGTTAAGCAATGCGTTCTCTCAAACTCAGTCCCAGCTTTAAAACAACTGAAAATGATGTGAATTACTCGTGTTGAATGGATCTGAGAGCGCTGAGAGGAATGTGCTTCAACATCACCTGTGCAGCAGGAGTGGGTAAGCTTGGACTAGAGGGCGAGACCTTGATTTCTCAAGGCTAGCTTATTTACTTCTTCATTTAATGACAAACCACTCCAGCTTTGATGGCTGGCCTAGGTGATAGCACATATATACATGAGGTATACTTGACACCTTGGGTTCAGACAGCTTGGTTAAACCTGAGATAGGCACCCAGACTTTTTGCCAGGCTCACTGGAACCAGTTTGGACCTTTAGGAGTTTGATGGCAGCTGGTTTTTATTATCTTTCTGAAGGAATAAGAAAGTGAAGAAATACCTCAAAGGTATGCTCTTATCTAACAAGAGAAATAATCTCCAGCTAACTCTTTAAAAAGCAAGGCTTAAAAAGGAAACCTTTTCTGACAGCGGGTAACTCATGCTGTTGTTCATGTTGATGTTCTTCATGGAGATCAGAGTGATGCTGTTGTCCTTCTGGCTTGTGCCTGCTGAGCAGCTGTCAGGAAGAGAAGGCAGTATTAACTACTCTGGAAAATGGGAGAGGGAGGTTTCTTTTTACACAACTGGAGGCAAACAGCCAAGGCTGAGGCTGGCTAGTACGTAAGACCAGGGTTGACTTGTGCTGCCCTTTGAGCTGCTGTCCTGATTCAGGCCCATCCTTAGTGCTAAATTCCCCATCACCTGTCTGAACACAGGTTCGGAGGTCTCTGGTGAAACACGCAGTGTGTTTAGACAAATTCAGATGCGGTGCTGGTTTGCGCGATAGAAAGCGCCATTGTCACCTGTGTCACTACTTGTAGGCAGAATCAAGGAGCAGTTTGGATCTGGTTCTCAGTGATGGAATTACCTTCTAGCCCTGCAGCCATTACCAGAACTGGAACAAAAGGAAACGTTACTGTGTCCCTCTGTCCTATGCCTTTAAGTTTATTTGTCATTCAAAGGGAGCCCTGGATATTTTTACATCTGATGCTGCTGCTCACGTATTGTCAGGGTCTCTCTTAAGAGTGAGAGTTACAAGTGTTAGGAAGGTGGAACTCCCCTTTCTCCCTACCCTGAGGGCTGGGATATGCATTTAGTGCCAGTGGAGACTGGATGACTTTGAGGATTAGGGTGCCTTCAGGGGGCACAGCCCTCTGCTCTGATATGTCCTGCCTCAGTGGCTGCAGATCACTTAGATCATGATCATTAAGGGTATTTGGGAACCATTGATGCTGGTGCAAATTTGACACCTAAATACTTAGGGACATTGCTCCCTGTGTACCTTGCCTGTTTCCAAAGCAGGGTTTATTACTTCAGTAGGAAACTATCAGATGAGAAAAGTAGGAGCAACGTGTTTTGTTCCCTTCCAGCTCTTGTTTCCTGCAGCTTTCCCACATGCAGCATCTCTTCTTGGGTAGCAGTGATGGACTGTGGGGTTCGGATGGACCATCCTCTGCTTGGTACTTCTCTTCCAAAGGTCTCTGGATTGGGCCCCCCTTATCCTGCTCTTGCTGGATAATGGTAATAGGTTTCTTGGAAGATATTTCTGGGGACCTGGTCTCATCTCACTGAGGCTTCTCTGAGATTCAGAAGCCCAAGTTTAGACCTCAAGTCTGGATCTAGGCAAAGACAGACAAGCAAACTGCTTTTGGAAGGTGATGAGTCTTCACAGATATCGGTGCAGCTTTGAAATGAGTCCCCTAAATATTGAACTGCTACTTTGGACTCCATCAGGAAGAGGATGAGGTTCTATCAGTGCTCATTTTGGTTTTTTTACTTGTCTCAAAGACGTCTTGAAATGCTTCCACCTGAAATAACCAAAGCAGCCTCTTTTCCTTGCTAAAATTAGTTATGAAATAAAATTGGCATTTTCAATAGGATGTGAATAGTGTGAGCAGCCTTACCTCTCTGATACCATGGAGGTCCCTGGTTTCTGTTTGTCTGGAGGGAGAAAGGCAGTTGGTGATGTACAGGTGAAAAAACATCACAGCCAAGCAATAAAATAAGTCAACTATATTCAGAAATATGTTGTACAGGGTTATAAATTATATCCAAATGAGATTAGAGACACCACGGGCGATACTTGAGAGCTGATTAGAGAAAATTCTTCAACTAACGTGACATACAGGCAGGACTGAATGCTTTGCTGCCTGTTTAGTCACTAGCATCTTTTGGTTTTTTGGCAGTTACCTGCCTTGCTGTAGAGCAGCCTTGCCCTCTAGTGGGCACTGCTTAGTGGGAAATGGGGTTCTTGGGGGAAAAGGAGTGTCAAACTCCATGACTTCTGGAAGAGCTGCCCACCTTTGGAAATCTGCACATTTAACTGCAGCAAACTTGAGACTGTTTCCCTGTGTAGATGGGGGCTCTAAAGAGGTGGTCATGCTACATTCCTAACTGCTGAGTCTGCATTCTAGTTTGGCTTCAAAACCTCCCCACTGTATAAGCTCTTTAAAAGTGTCTTTTAGGAATTGCCAGATCCATGTAGAAACTGATGACTTTTTGATTAGGGAAAGACAGATCACCCCAGGCAAATACCTTCTGAGTCCTTTGAGTGGTTACACTTGAATCTCAGGCTGACCGCGCTGACCAGAATGATCACAACCACTATCAGGATAACTATGAAGCTGATGACACCTGGGGATGGAGGAAAGAACTGTCTGCAATTGATATAACAGTGTGCCTGTCCTCCTTGGCTTCTGGGGTAGTGGAGAGACTGTCATCAAAACTTGGCTAGGAAATCTGTATTTTCATTAAAATGAGCATGGCACGTGATGGGCAGAGAAGTAAGTAGTCACTAGAGCAAATGGCTTTATACTGTTGTGTTTTAGCCTTAAAGGGCTTCTGACGAATACTTAATTGGTAAGGCAGTGCCAGGAGGGCAGAAGTCAGCTGATTACACTGGGGGTTGATTGAAGTCAGTATGTCCTTACTACAGTTGGTAAATCTTACCCTAAAAGTGCATAAAGTCAGAAAAATGTGTAATGTAATAGGGAGAGACAAGCTAAAGTCTGTGAACAATGTTATCTGTCTCATAAGCCAGTGGCCAAGTGCAGATTTGATTCTGACATCAGGCCTCAATAAATAAAACTATTCTTTGCACGGGAATCTTGTCCTGTTAAGATTGCTTCAGGACTTCTTGTGGCTTCCCTTGGAGGATGTAAACAAATGATACTTACGAAATTAACACTTGACTTTTAAAAATGCTTCTGAAATAGCACTTTTTCCTATAGTGTGATAAGAATGAGCAAACCGGGTTTTTTCACTCGTCTTCATGGAGGAGGGGGGACAGTATAGCTCAAGGCAGAATGGGTCTCTAAATCTACCCTGTGCCTATTTTCAAATCTATCGCCAGGTTAAGGTATGGCATCTCTTGCTCCATCCTTCCACAGTCTGAAGGATGCAGAGGACTGAGCTGCTTCCTGCCAGTCAGGGTGCAAGTGTACAGGGGAGAGCAGTAAGGCAGGGTGGGAAGGCAGTCCTAACAGGTTTGCAGGGGAAAAAAAAAAGTCTAAGCTTCCAGGCGGGTAGCTTATTCTAGACATTATCAGGGAAACAAAAGCATAGCATGGGATCATTTGTGCCCAGGTCTTGCCCTGATATGGAGCTGGGGCAAACACTGGTGCTGGGAGCAAGAGCCCAGGCTCAGGTGTAGCCATGATGGACTTTCAAATTGTCTGTCCCTCGTATACTGGACATGGCTGGGAATATCTATTAGGTGCTTTATTGCCTGCTGGTGATGAGTCTTTTTCTCAAGGGTTTTTCCTTGCACTCTGAAAACTCCAGGATCAGGCATGCTGAAGAAGAAAACTGTGGAGCCATCTCCAGGGAAGCATCTTTGAAGCTGGGTGTCCAAAACAGTGTGGCCTGGCAAAACAGATCCCCTTCCTCTCCCCAGGTTGCACAAGACCTTACCAAAAGCTGCCACTGTCAGTGGTGATTTATCATCTGTCGGAGTGGGCACAGGCAAGTAGTCAGAGGGCTTCGGTGTTGGAGTGACTGGCTTTGAGGTGCCTACAAGACGGGGAAAAGGTAGCTTTATATAAAAGTCTTTCTTCCAAAGTTGGGAAGAGGATTCCTAGTAATGCTAGAGGACCTAACGTGCACTTGCACTTTATTGAAGAGAATAACATTGGATCCTGGCCACCCCCATCAATGTTAACAGCAAAGTGACCAAGACCTATGTGGGAATCAGATTGCCTTGGCGTGGCCCATTTTATCGACAGTCTGAGAAGACCCATAGGGTTTTCTGCTGGGGCCCTAGTGACAAAACAGCGTGGCAGGTGAAGGACTGATCTGGCAGTGTGTTTGAGGGTGAGGCTTATCCTGTCTCCCTCATTTTACAAGCTTTTGCCGTAGTGACACCTTTCCTGCTGTGACTCACAACCACTGTTCCCAGGCTCAACAAGTTGCCCCGAAATGCTACTTCTGTGGCGCTTTACAGGTTTTTCAAGGGCTAGATGGGATGGCTAGCATCCCTCAGGTACTCATTGTCCATTCATCATGCTGCCTTGAAGACAGCAGCAGTATGATGGCCTTGCTGTTGGCTGTGAAAAGGGCTGTAAAGCATCTCGCGATAACCATCTCTCTGCATGAGAAAGGAGAAAGCACCTTGAGTTGCTGATGCTGTGGTATTCTTGCTTCTCTTGGGCTCCTGACCTGTATAGAGAAAGACAGAATGTGAGTTTTGTCTTTTAGTGTCATCTAATAACCAAAAGAATTAATAGGCATGCTGGAGAGGAGAATGGGTTCACAATAATTCTGGTGATATCTGGGGAAACATGGAATTCTTACTTGGGCTAAAACCTTCCCACCAAACATACTTTGTACTATTTTCCATGTCCAAATAGAAACTCGGGGAACAAAAATTCAAATACCCTTGTATAAACTGTTCAGGCTCTGCAGTCCCAGATGCAGTTTTTGGGCAGATACAGCAGCTGAATACTGGAAGAGTGAAATGGGAAGGCTATAGATTTGCTATTGCTCGTAAATGTTGAGACTTCAAAAAAAAAATCTGCTTAGCGGGAGAAATTCTGCAGAATATGGGTGTGGATTGACTGTTTGGCTTGTCCTTGGAGTTGGAATTAGTGGGTATGCTGTCCTGGGTTATCTAGAAGTAATTAAGCTAGTTTGAGTTGGGCTAACTTGCACACCATATGTAGTCTAGCTGTGGGAGCGTAGAGGTTCGTTTGAGCAAGGACTCCAGTTCTCAGTGGGATGAACTGGCTTATATGAAGCTGTTTGGTTTGTGACAGCTACTTCCAATGCCCGTGCAAGCAAATTTAAAGCTAGCCTGTGGGTTTCACTTGTACAGAGAAAAAACCCCTTTGCTGCCTCCTGGACGTGTGTTGAACGTCCAGATTATCTGCACTGACCTTAATGAAGAGCTGCAGGCCCTGTTGGGAGACTAAAAGTGATACTTTAGAGCTTCAGAAAATCATCTGTAGGTCAAGTAAGATCTTCGTTCCTCTCCCTTCCCACCCCCACCTTCCCAATAGCAGCGTGGGCCAAAAGTATGTGCTGCCTGGAGAAGTGTGAAACAGCTCCTGGCACTCTGCAGTGGACCGCAGGGCATGCAGCTGAAACTGGGGTTTCTGTCTTGCAGAAAACATCCCTGTTTTGGAATGTAATTTTGCCAAAAGTCAGAAGAAAAAGGGGAAACAGTCTGAAATAACAAATCTAACTGGTTCAGAAATGGGTAACCACACCTGAGAAGCAGGACTACTGCTGTGCAATTTTTTCTACCAGTCATCAAACCCTTTGTTTCATTCTGAAATTGTTCTAGCCACAGGCGGTGGGCAGAAGCTGTGGTTTGCTGAGCCTGGCATGGATACCCCATCCCTGGGAAATGTTGGGTCTCCCACAACAGGAGACTTTCCTTTTGGAAGCATCAGCAACATTTCTATAGTGAAAGATGTATGGAGCTTTTCAGATATAAAGCAGGGTTATAATTAATAGCAATCTGCTCTGATGCAAAAGGCTCTTGGCTTAGCTTGGCACAGGCATGCTGGCTGGACATCTGTGCAGGCAGAGCTGAGCACGGGTTTTTAACCTTGCTTGCATTAGAGAAGATCTGAGAGGTACTTGGAGAGGCAGAGCAGTTTCTGTCTTGACTGTTACAGATTTTTGAGGCTGAATCTTTAGTGGGGAATCAGCTCAGTTCTCATATTTCAGTCTTCCAACTCTCTTGGATTCTGCCCTTATTCTGATAAAACTCTTACTGAATTCTCCAATTTTTGCTTACAGGCTGAGCTAAGCAAACTGTCAAAAGCTAAAAAAAAAATTTTTAAAGGATGTTAGAAGGGCTCCCTTTTCCTAAACATAGATCAGTCTTTCAACTGTTCAAGTTCATCCCAGACAGAGGATATTAAGTGCATTTGGTCCTGTGTTTTATCACTGCTTGTAAGGTTACCAGACATGATTTTGGGTGTTACTGATACCTCAACCCCAAGATGAAGACTAGTTAACCCCAGCCAGCAGCTAAGCACTATGCAGCTGCTTGCTCACTTCTCTCCCACCCAGTGGGGTGGGGGAGAGAATCAGAAAAAAAGTAAAACTCATGAGTTGAGATAAGAACAGTTTAATAGGGCAGAAAGGAAGAAAATAATAATAATGATGATGATAATAATAAAATGACAATAATAATAATAATAAAAGAATGGAATATACAAACCAAGTGATGCACAATGCAATTGCTCACCACTCACTGACCGATGCCCAGTTAGTTCCCGAGCAGCGATCCCCTCCCAGGCCCACTCCCCCCAGTTTATATACTGGACATGATGCCACAGGGTATGGAATATCCCTTCGGCCAGTTCGGGTCAGCTGCCCTGGCTGTGTCCCCTCCCAACTTCTTGTGCCCTCCAGCCTTCTTGCTGGCTGAGCATGAGAAGCTGAAAAATCCTTGACTTAGTATAAACATGACTTAGCAACAACTGAAAACATCAGTGTGTTATCAACATTCTTCTCATACTGAATCCAAAACATAACACTATACCAGCTACTAGAAAGAAAATTAACTCTATCCCAGCTGAAACCAGGACACCAGTGGTTAGATAACCTGCACCATGTGAACCAAGTAAGCTAATTGCCATGAAATTATCTAAACTAATTGTTACTCTATAAAAGGATAAAGTACCTTGAGGTGGTGAAGCTGCTGTGCTTCTGCTTCCACTGGACTTTTCATCTGGATAAAGAAAACATGGGAAAGGAGAATTAACTCTTGATGCTGCTACTAATTGTGCTATGGAGAGCTGTGGGGTTTCCATGGGGTAAAAAACTTTGTTTGCATTAGACTTCCCCTCCAAACAAACATCAGGATGTCCAACTAGCAAGCTGTGTGGTTAATTAGAGAGTGTACAGGAGAGGTGAGCTTGGGAGAGGTCTGCTGGGGAGGCCACGGCGCCTATAGCTCCTCCACAAACCATTACGTGGTAAAAGCATGAACTGACTTTTCTGATACGGGCTTGCTGTGCAGATGCCACATCTAGGTCATGGTTGTGTCCAGCCCTGTGCTTTTGGTGAGCTGGAATGAGCTGCTCTTTTAGCAAAGACTCAAAGAGATTCAGAAGTTGCTGCTACTGAGTAAGTAGCAGGGCATGGACTAGCCCAGTCTTTCTGATGCCCCCCGGTTTTGCTTGGATAAGGAGGGATGCATGAACAGGTCCTGCCTGAGCAAAAATTTGAGTTTTCCATACTTACCTTGCACAGTCAACGCTAGCGGTGTTGTAGTGATGGAAAAGGATTTGGCTGTAGTGGTTTGACCCACAGAGGAGAGATTCAAGTGGGTTGTTGGTGTTGATTTTACTGAAGGCTCTGTAGAGGAAGCATAGCGTTACTTCAAAGAGCTCTGCTCACCCCATGCACTGCTCAAAAACAGCTTGGAGGAGGGCATGGCTATTGGAAAGAGTCCTCAGACTCCTTGGGACTTATGGATAATCTGCTAGGGAAAGCACAGGCATAAGTAGACAAAGAAATAGCCTTCATCCTGCTCAGAGTCAGGGAGCTCTTGTGCTTCGGCATTAGCTTTTGCTTTTTTTAGTGTACGGAGGTGATGAGCTGGCAGAGCTCAGGAGACACATGGAGAAAGTCTGCTTTTTGCCACCACTTTTTTCCTGCTTTGAAAATGAAGGTATTTTTATCACTGGACACTTTAACTGCCTAGAGCTGCCTGGCACCCACGTGTGTGTTTGCTCATTATGTGAAATGCTGACTTTTATTTCACTGAGAGTCTCTAAGCACAAATAATTCAGTTCTTGCAGTGGTCTGGAGGCTCTGTCATCTTCCTCAACCTGCTATGCAAAGCTGCATAGCAAGAACATGATCCAGAGCAAGATGTGGGGCAGAAAGCTTTCAACAAGCCCTCTGCAAGGAATTGTAGATCACCAGCTTGGAATTTGCAGGCAAGTTCCTTGTCTAGACTTCAGCTGGCTTCCCAATAAAAATGAGAAAAGAGTGAAAATGGTAAGGTCAGGGGTTTTTTTCCCCTTTTGCCCAAATGCTTCACCAAAATATTCAAATTTAGGACTAAGTTTCTTTTTTCTGCAAGGCATGGAAGCAGAATCTGAGATCTTTTTGAGATGTTTTCCCTTTATATTTTTGGGGTCCCTTTGGAGGGGTAGCTATGCTTAGAAAGATTTCCCTCCCTCAAGTATAGCAGGAAGAGATCTGTCTCCAGAGATCCAAGTGGACTAACAGATGTGGATCTGGAGTTGGAGAGGTCTCTTCCTGTGTATTTGGTTTTGTGTATTTTCAGACTGAAACATGTAACTTTCTGCTAACACCTCCCTATGCCCAATTAGTAGGAGGGCTTCTGCACCATCATGTACATGTGGTAGTGTCCTGTAGCTGGTTTCAGCAGAGGGGGAGAACAGAAAAAGGAGAATAAGTTAAGGGAGCTCCTCAGCAGTTCATATTACTTTTAAATACGCTTCTGTCCTTATGAGTGATTGCTGTTTCCATGAAGATAGATAACAAAGCAAAACCCCCAACGTGAATAACTGAATTAGAGCTAAGGCAGCGTTCAGTCCCTGTGTCGACACAAACATTGTACAGTTTAGGACAAGCCTCTTTGTCTTTCCCCTTTTCCTCTTGGAGAAATGGGGAACATGTTGACCTGTTGTATGGGAGGCACTGAGGGTGTGCAAAGCACTGGAAGTTTTTAGTTAAAAAAAAGAAAATGCGGTCGGGCTTGTCAAGAGAGCAGTATTGAACAGCAAATGTAATGCAGGGAAGCTCTTACAACAATGATTTCATTGCTGTTCTTCTGTCACAACACCAGGAGCCAAGGCCAGACCTGGTGTGCGAGGCACGGTGCTTGCCCGTACCGCTCACACCCGACGGTCCTTGCACGGAAGAGCTGCCAAGCAAAGCGGGTGATGCCGGGTAGGAGGATGCGGCAAAGCAGACACTGCCCAGGCTGGCTGCTGGGCTCCGGGCAGTCGTGTCCTTTGTGCAAAGCCCAGGGTTTTCCCTGGGTTTTGACCTGCTGACCCTGCTTCTCCCTATTCAGTTTAGTGGTTTTTCCCTGTTCTTGCTCACCCCGATGGCTTGATCCCTCTGGGGTGAGCTGGGTGGATCAGAAGCCCTTACACCACACAATTTCCTTTTTCCCAACACTGTTCTCATCTAACCTATCACCGCATAGCCCAGTTTGTCACTGGGTGGCCCAGCTAGACTGAAGTCAGACCAGTTACAAGCCAGGATGTCCCTGAGCTGCACTTTTAGGTCTCCAGACGAGCATTACCTGAGGTATGGTCCTTTACTTCAGGGCTGTGTGTTGTTGATTGGGATTGACCTGCAACACAAGCAGAGAGACATGGAGGTGACGTCTCCTACACATGCTCCTTGTTGGTGGCATCCCCACAGGAGGGGCTGAAGGATGGGCCAGAAAGGGGCCACTGTAGCCAATGAGAGCTGAAAGGGTGATGGGGGCAAGAGATGCTCAGGAGAGGGTTTGTCACCGGTGTGGGTATAGGGACCTGTGGGCAAAGGGACCTTGGCTCTGAGGATCCATGGAGGAGAGCACGTTAACTGGTAGGAAGCAGCTGGGGGAAACGGGGAGCAAAGATGAGGCAGGATTCCTCTGCTTTCACTAGGCTTCCCAGAACACCACATTGCTCTCTTCCAGACAAAAAAGGGAACCAAGCAAGGTCATCTTCTGGGACACAGTGGCCTCTGGAGATCTGGGGCTGAATGGTGATAGATGGGGCAGGCAGAGGCGGGCAACGCAGGGTCCTGGGAGAAGGTGCTTCAGGGGATGCGAATTTTGAATCTGGTTCCCATTTGTGGGCTCTCCATTTGCTTCCCCACATGGGCATGTGCATCCACAACCAAATAGACATACAAAGCAGATCACAACCAAGGAGGTACCTGTTACAGCAGGGACAGAAGAGTCTGTGGAGGTTGTAGTACCTGAAATGAAAGAATAAGAGTATTAGTGGTGCTAATCTGTGACTGTCACTAATGCATTGCTGTTCTTGCTGGTTTTGTGGTTTGGGTTTTCCTCACCTTCTGTGGGAATGACTTTGAAATACATGATTTCCCCAAAAGCATTAGCAAAGAAGTAGTAGCAAACACTGAGTGCAAAACTATCAGGTTCTGAGTAAATTAGTACTGGAGTTTATTCAGCCAGGATAAATGCCCTCCTCTCGAGATGGAGCCGAACCCTTCACGGGGCCGTCTTCCTCTCTGACAGGGAATATGCAAGGCCATACGAACCAGTGGGGTCGTTCCCTCCCCGTGACCTGTTTGCCTCCAGCTCAGTCTTGCTGGAGAAAGACTATTTGACCTGTATTCCGGAGCTGTTTAAAGAGTTAAGACACACGCTTGATAAGGTTTGTAAAGGCTTCCAGAAGCCGATGGGACTGTTTTTCCTTCCTGTCTCCTACCTCTGATCCTTCTATCCTATGTATTTGTATCCTGGGAAGCTGGCTGAAGCCTTGTGGCCATGTAAGTCTGGACCCAGCGAGGGGGCTGCAGCTTGGGGACCGACTCAGAGCTGCCTTCCCTGGTAGCGGTGGGTAGTCCTGTAGGTCCATGCAAGCCTTTGCTCTCCCAGGATTGCAGGTGTTGCACTGAGGCCCTAGTTTCTCAACTGAAAAGTGTTTCTGTTTGGTTTTTGTTTTGTTTTGTTTTATGACAAAGCATCCCTGCACCAATCCCCCATGCTGCCTACTCTCAGGATCCCTGGTATTTTTCTTTAAGCCCCAGCTCCTGGAGTCCTATGGTTAGATGAGATGCCAATTTAAACTGCCATTTAAAGCAGAAAAAAGAAATGTCCAGTTCCCATATTTGGGGACAAGAACTCAAAAATGTAAATGCACTTTAAACAGTCAAATCAAACCCAACTGGTTTAACTTTGAAAAGGTGACTTTGAGTCTGTTGTTTTGGAAATGCACATCCAAATTGGTATCTTTAAATGGTTATCGATGGTAATCCTGGTGCTGCCTGTAGTTAAGATTAATGAAAGGCACTATGTTACAGCTACAGAAACCAGCTGAATCTGATCCCACCAGTGATCCATCTCACCGGAGTCCCACGAGGGCTAAAGGTTTCGGACAAAAAGGGACAGTAAAGGTTGAATCCTTCCAGCTCGCTGTCCCCTTGTAATGCTGCGTAACTCCATTGCAGCAGTGGTCTGTGGTGAGGTGCAGCGCATTTGCAGGATGCTGTGCCTCGTGGGGTGGCAGGAGGGGAGGTCCAGCAATGCAGCACTAGCCAGAGCAGAGCAGTGCTTGTGTGCCCATTTAGAGCCAGAATCCGTCCTTGCTGTATGCGAGATTCATCTCATGTGCCACTTTACATCTCTCATGAACCAGCCTGCAAGAGAGCTCATCTCCAGGCTCTCTTTCTCACCAAAGAGAGGACCGGGCACTTCTAAAACCCTATTGCTCTGACCTGTTTCAGATGTCTGCCTTACTTTACCTATTTCATATTTCTACCTTACTCTAGCTGTGGCTAGAGGAGCCACAGCCTGCAACATCCCATTTCTTACCAGGAGCTGTAGAGGTGGTGTAGGCGATGAACTTTGTGGTAGGTACCTATGCTGTCGGTGTCTGAAAGACGTCAGATAAATGCCCTGATAGCGGTGCGTATCTGGAATGAGACCTTTAGCATCCAGTGTATGTGATCAGGGCTTGGCTCAGAGCTTACCCCTTGGGACTGTCTGGGTGTAACGAGCTCCTGATTGATCTCATTTTTCTCACGTAACTGCGTTGGAGTCATAATTGTTTTTTTGTCTGAGGCTTTATGACAATGATCCCGGCCAAACAGGAACCAAAACTGTTAACCACAGTGAATACATAATAAAACATGGTCTCTTTCCAGATAGGATTTGGCTGTGAAAATCAAATCTGACTTTTCAGATCTTTTCCATGATTTCCTCTTCTGCCTTACTGGGCAGCAGGCTGGCAAAACTGTCTTGTTTAGTCCATGAAAGAGTAGACATGATCAGATCTTTAATTACATAGAGAGGAAGGGACTAATTGGTTTTCTAAATCCACTGGGAACAGGACCAGAAAACAAGGACTTTTAACTGCAGCAAGGAAAAGGGAGGCTGGGCAATAGGAAGCTGCCTTAACATAAGGAAAGTGAGTTGCTAGGATTGATTGTGTAAGGAGAATTATGGGATATCCTTGTCTGCAGGCTTTGAAGAGCGGGTTAAATGAGCATCAGTCAGTAAAATAGACAGGATTATGGACAGATGTAACATCACTTACTAAATCAACTAATATAATGAAAAAAAAAGATCTTTTGGGCACATGGTTGCCCTTCTTAAAGAGGTAGAGATTCTTCTTTTGAGGAAGGGGGGTGCACCCCTTTGCACCCTTGTTGCCTGGGATGCTGTGGGGCACTGCCCGCTCCCCGGGGGCCCAGCTGACTCCGTGGAGAATGTGTGGTGACTCGGGCTGTTTCCATTGATCCTAAGAGTTTGCCAAGTTTTCTCTTTGTCTGGGCTTCCTCTGCTTAAACAGCTGTACAATACAATTTTGGGACGTTGGTTTGCAAAAGCCTTAAGATACTCTATACATTCAGCACAAAAAATAGTGTGCTGAGATCATCATGGGGGCCAATATCCTCTAGCAGCTGCCAAGCTCAAACAGCTTCTCTTTTTCCAAAATCACCTTGCAGAAGCCATTGTCTTATTTTCCTGTGGGGAGAGGTAGCTGCTTGTAACACATGTTCTTGAAATTATCACAGGTGCTTTTTAGTGTACATGGCACATGAAAGCATCGAGAGTTGCTGAAGAAAGAGCTGTTGTCTACACTTTGTCTAAGGAAAAGGGGGGTGAAGGTGCTGAGCTGGCAGTTTATTCCAGTGGTTTTGGTGCAGCTGAGGAGAAGTCTGAGAGCTTGAACAGAGCCTCTAGGGACAGGAGGAAACTGAGAGCAAGGGAGATGCCATCGCCCTGTACTGCCATCCCTGCTGGGACCATCCCATGGGCTAGCTCCAGTATCCCCAGCGCTAGGGCAAGAGGAAGAGGATCGTACTCCACGCTTTCTTCCACCCCAGCTCAGCCCTTCGCTGAAGGTCACACCAGAGCACTGGCTCATAAGGAGTTCTCCATCTGCAAAACTAAACCCTGGGGTTATTGTAAATAAGATGAATAAGCAGGTTTTTTCCCAGTGCTCAGTCCCTGGAGTTCACCTGTCTAAGCAGATGCTCGCCCTGGTCTGCTGCGTGCGAGCTTTGCTGCGGATAAGTGACTGGTCTTGCTGTGAAAAGGCCAAGAGATGGAGATCCTCTTTTGGCACTTGGAATAAATGGCCATGGCTTCTCTAAACACAACTGCATGTTTTTTCAAAGCAGGGCAGATCTGGCTCTGACTTCTGGTCACTGCTGCTTGTTATGCCTTCCCGGCCAACTCAAATAATCAAAAGTCCTGTAATATTAGGTGTTTTCTTTTGGTGAAGGTGCTTAGCATCCTAGTTGAATTACACCGGAGGGGGACGGACGTGTGCGAAGCAGGAAGAAACCCAGGTCACGTCGTGGGGCTGGGCAGCACGATGGGTACAAACAAAAAAGTGCCACGCGTCGCGGCTCCCCGCAGACATCCCCGGGGGAGTCTCATGCGAACGGTGCTGGACGCCGTTTCCTCCTGGTGCCACTGCCAGCACGGCCCTGTTCCCCTCCGTGAAGGGCCCTGGCTATATAAACAGCTAACAATAATAGTCAGGATGCGGCCAGCGCAGCTGTAATTGCCATAAACTTCAAAGCCATTCAAATGACTCGCCATTGAGCGTAAGCACTGCCAAGATATTTGTTGCGTGTTTGGGTGCAAGTGATTTACAGCCGGATTGTGCAGTTCTAGGTGGAGACAGGGAGCTCGCTGAGGGATTTATGATGGGAGATAACGGCTTTCTTCTCTTGCTGTAATGGAAAACTCCCGATTACCCACCAGAGCCGTCGGGCTGCAGAGGAGCACGTCGGAGCTGCAGGTGCATTTCAGCTCTGACTCAGTGCTAGCTGCTTTTCGGTTAACTTTTCCAGAGGATGAGCAGGGGGATTTTGGATTTCTGTTCTTTGCAGTAGTTCTTTTGTGAGGTTAGATGTGAGTGTTAGACTAAGAGCAGAGGGGTCTTTCCATGGAGCCTTCTCTCACGGCAGCCGAGATGTTCCCAGAGCCAGCAACTCACCCTGCTCACTCCTTGGCACAAAAAGAGAATGATGCAAAACAAAAAAAGGTGAATTTTAGGTATTTCTGCTTTGGTATTGTTTTTGGCAATAATTTAAAGAGTGGTTTCTCCAGCTGCTGACCAAAGAGAGGCACTGACATTTAAAAACCCCAAACTTTCCATCAGAGCCTCTGTCTAGCAGCACTGCTGTAGCAGAGACCTGCGCCAGTTGTCGGAAACACTTCAGCAGGGTTTAGATGAGGCTCCAGAAGGGCTCGTGCTGTCCGGTCTGTATTTGTAGAGGGATGGAGTCACAGGGGAGGATCTCTGGCACCAGTATGAAGGCCCAGGGACTGGGACTGGTCCTGTCCACCAGAACTGGTAATGGAGAGGGACCGTCTGTCCCTGATGACATGTAACCCTGGACTCGCTGGACCCTTCTCCTTCCCTGGCAGTTTTGGGGGGAGATGTGGTGATGTCCTACCTGTCCCCAGGTAGCGTGTTACATGGCAGGGAGCTGCAGAGCCCACTTGGCATTGTGCAGCCTTGTACCAACCTCAGCATCACCCTCTGCTTGCAGGTTGCATAAACAAATACTTTCAGAAAAGAGACCTAGCAATGTAAAATTAGACTTCTCAATTCCTATATTGGCATTTCTGTCAAATGACCCATGACAAAAATATACTGACTGCTTAACACAAATGCAGCTGTTTCCTGGGTGAAACGCAGCAGCTGCTGAAGCAGCAGAGAGCAACAACACCCAATTCTTAGGACTTTCACGTGGAAAAAAATCCTGTATTAGGAAACCTGGAAAGCAGAGAGCTCTGCAAAAGTCTAGGTCCTATTTTATTAAGCACCTGAAAAAGGTGCCTCTGCCTTGAGTGTCTCACAGCAGAACAGGTAAGGTGGAAATTGTGGCAGAGAGAGAGGAAAAGAGTCGTTATGCAGGCTGGATAACTGACAGCCTAAATCACGTCCCAGAGCCACAGAGGTATTTAAGCATCTAATTCCCAAATGACATGGGGACATTTGGCAGCTCACTGCCAAGTGGTTCTGCATTGTAATGACTTGGCCAAAGTGTTATGGGAAGTTTAGAGAGCCAGGAATTAAACCCGGATCTCATCAGCAATTAAAATTAATCTTAGCCTTCCTCTGCCCCTCCTCAAGGGCTGCACCCAGGCCTGGGCATCCTCTCTGAGCATCGTGCTTTGTGGTCCTCTCTGGTGAGCTGTTCTGGAAACACATCTTAGGGGAAGTCAATTAAAAAACACTTGAATAGAGAAAACAAGCCGGGAGACAAACAATGTGGGGAAACCGCATGCATGGAGTGGGCTCTGCCACATCACTGTGTGTGCTGAGGTCTGGTTTTTCCACAAAAAGCAGTTGCTCCTAGAAGAGCAAAGTGGCTTGGCTTTTCTCCTGGCTGCACCACCACTGCTCCGTGGTGTTTGGGGAGTAAACACCTGCTCCATCACGCTGCTGTGCCATCACCCTCCCAGCTGCTTACTGTTTCCAGTTTCCTCTGCGACCTGCTTGTTTTGGAGCTCTGGTTTTGCTCCTCGTCTTTGTGGTGCTGGTGATGTGGGTCCTGCCCTTCTCCTGGCTACGCTGCTCCTAGGGTTTGATGCTGGTCCTGGGGCTTTGGAGGAGGAAACCACCCCATGCCCAGTTCAAATGGAAGATGGGGACCACCTATCCAGGCTTGATGGGAGCCGGAGCTCAGCGTGTGCTTTTTGCCTACCTACAGTTTTTTAAAAGTAATACTATTCATCAGCAGATCTCAGAGCACTTTACAGAGGAGAGGGGTGGTGTCAGCTTTGCTTTGTTTTCTGTAGATGGGGAAACTGAGGTGCAGAGGAAGCATCGCGAGTTGCAGGCTAGTTCAGCAGTGCTGCTTTCACACCTTGATGAGGCCACCAGCTGAGGTCCTGCCAATGTACTGGCCACCTCGCGGGTGGTCCTCATCAGTTTGTATGATTTTTGCTCCAAATGATGTGTGCTCCAGCTGCTGCAGGAGGTCAGCTGCTGTATTTGCTTGTACACTACACCTCCGGACAGGCGTCCGCAGAGCCCTGTGACAGCGCGCGCGTTACCATCCCCTGTAGCAGCGGAGCCAACGTGGTGGATCAGTGGTAGGTGCCTACCAGGCCTGTCTTGGTTCCCCCAAGTTCATGGAGGCTCTTTGCGACTGCTTCCAAGTTCATTCACAAATTTGTTATTCTTTCCAGTAATTCCAAGATTCCCCAGGTTTATTTGGGCGTTGCTAGTAGCAGCCAGGCCGTGCGGTGTTCGTGAACCACCATGCAGGAACGTGATCTGCTGGGATCGGTTCAGCTCCCACCCGGTGACCCAGGAGACAAGGTGTGTAAGGGGCTGGTGGCAAAGGGATTTCTCATAATTCCTGTTCTTTCCACTTTCTTTTCTTACGTCTCTTGGCTTGAAGCCCCAGGGGAGTGGTGGAAGGATGTCCCTGCCTGCATCCAGTCATTTCGGCGCATCGGTGCTGGGGACGCATCCTGCAGCTGCTGCCTGAAGTGCTGAGTCTTGCAGAAGCGGCCGCTAAGGAGCAGGTAAAGCACCTTGGCCTGACAAGCTTCATCTGAGTCTAGATTTTAGGTGACTGACCCTGGTAATATCCCCTCAGTTTTATTCCCAGGCTTCAAAGCACTTCATGGAAGAAGTAATTTAATTATCCCTGTTCCATATCTGGGGAAAACAAGGCATGGGAATGTTATGTGGCTGTGATAAGTGGCAGACACAAAGCCCAGTCAGTGGTCTTGTGTCTCCATCCGGTGCATCATCAGCCATGATAAGTTTCTCCCTCATTTCTAATCACACTAATTTCAGTGTGATTCCAAGATTTTTAGCAACTCCAGAGACACTTCTAGCTAACGTACGAGAGGAGCTGATTGAATCATATGTCTGGAGCTGCTTGCCCAGGGCTGTGCTGCCCTTGGGAGCATGCAGAGTCTGCAGTTGTGCCTGATGATGGTGGGAGAGGTAGGGGTGACCAACCTTGCATCCCCTCTCTCTTGCCCAGAACCAGTGGTGGCTGTCCCCAGTGCCAAAAGGGTTTGCCTGGCTTGCTCTGGATGGACATGCTTTGCACCTCCATGGACCCACACTGGTGCCACAAACAGCTCCACCTGAGCTCTCTCTGCCTCTTCTTTATGTAGGGTGGCAAGCCCAAGCCACTAGCTTTGCTGCTGTACTACGATGTCCCTGTCCCATCCCTGTCCCCCAGACCAGCAAAACCTTTATCTCAAGGAACAGGGTCCCAAGCCAGTGGTTTCTCACCACCAAGGGGTAAGAAGATTCTCCCTAACCTGTGAAATGCAATTGCTAGTAAGGCAGTGCCATTTAACCGCATCCCTGGTTATTTCATCGGGTTTGTAGCAAGTTTCACCAGCTACCAGCATTGGAGCAAAGTCTCCCTGAAACTTATATCTCCAAACACCACCGCAGCCAGAGGTACTAGAGGGGACTTCACTCCTTTCTGCTGTGCTGGGGTGATTCAGCTGAAAGGTAAAAACAGCCCACCCAGCCCGTAAGTCAACAAAAAAGACCAAATGGGAGGTTCCTCCTTGTTGTGGTGGTTGGGTCATGCTGAGTGGGCTTCTCTGGGAAGTGGAGTAATGAGACCTTCTAGCCAAGGCTTGGCAGTGGTGGCTTTTGCTGGTGCCATGCAAGACACATACCTCCCTTTTCCAGCTTTGGGCTTAAGCCCATGTCTTGGCTTTCCCAGCAGGAGCGTTCCCGGTGTTGGGTTACCACCACCATCCCCTCCGAGGACACCTGTTGTTGACTCACCTATTGTAGATAGGGCATAATTCCTGGAAACTGTCTCGGGCCACTTTGGTCGGATTTGCAGAGTCATCTGCAGGGTTTCGTGTTACGAGAAGGGAGCAGTTTGTTTTGTGAACAAACATTTCTCCTAACCACCTCCTGCTTTCTCTTCCTTGTTCACTAGGTCAGGGTTGCACTGGCCTTTCCTTTGGCCAAGGAATCAGCTTTAGGATACACTGGATGCCCTGGTTTAAGGATGCAAGTACTGTGTCTGGAAGGTGTTCTGGTAGCTGAATGTCTGTCCTCTACCTGCACCCCATGTTTTTTATTATATTGAAAATATATATTGACATACATATATGTTTTTGATCTACCATGCTTCTCGTGGCATTATCCGTCTGCTGCCTGAGGCGCAGATAAGGAGAGCAGTGGATGGAGCAACCGACAGTGGGAAAATCCTGCTGGGCTCTCATCAGTTTCAAGGAGGAATTTTTCAGTGGAAATCTTTTGTCTGGAAAATGCCTGCCCATTGTAATGGAAATGGTTCATAGGAAGAGGTTTGTTTGGACAAATTTTCTGTTAAGTGTTTCTTGGGAGAGGAAAAACAGGTTGGAAATGTTCCAAACCCTCCCACTTCAGCAATTGCAAAATAACAGTATTTGAACCTCCCGTTAGAAATAACCATGAGAGCTTAGAAGTTTAAATTAAGAAATAATAAAGTAATTAATAAATTAATGAACTTGCACAAAGTAAAAAAAAAAAAAAAAAAAAAAAAGGCGCCTGTGTGGAAACAGGCAGGTATTACTTTCCAGCCAAAGCAAATTCTGTCTCCTGCAAGGTTACTTCCATCTCCTTAGGTGCAGGGAGGCATCTGAGCTCTTCCATCTTGTTCAAGAGCCTCTAATTCCCTTCTCCAGATGCCTGTGTGTTGGGGAACAAGCGGCATCATGGACCCCACCTCTGCCCCTTTCGCTAAGCCTGCTGCTTTGCTTTGCACAAAAGCTTTCCCCCCAAGTACTACACCACCTTAGCGACTTTGCTATAAAATTAAAAAGAAAATTAAAGCTGTTTCAGAACTGTTGTATCGATGCAAAAAAGTGAGACAGCATACATGACAGTGGGGAAGGCCGGTTATTTGGATTGAAGCCAGAGAGGTGCAACTGCTGCATCCACTGATGCACAGCGAGCATCAGCAATGCCGTTCTTGTTGCCTGTAGGCACCGGCCCTGCTGGGGTCCGGCGCTACCTGCGAGACGCGCACCCAGTGAGAACGGTCCCTGCCCCGTGATTTTAAGCAGACAGCAGAGGACAGAGATGATGCGCTCAGGACCGAAGGACGGAGGGTGGGCATCCCTTCCAGCTGATGCTGCAGCGGCTGGGTCCAGCCGGGAGGTGAATCTCCGGGGCAGCGCAGCCGGCCGTCCCGCACCGGGCAGGGGCTGGATCTTGGCATCACGCGGCGGAGCCGGAGAAGGTGCCTGACAACCTCTGTGGCATTCCTGTCCTGTGCAAGCCACACCAAGTAGTTTTAAGAGAAAAAGAGCATTCTGGGCAGGCATGAAGGAGCATCACAGTATGGCCAAGGGGCCTCAAAGCCCTTTGTCTGATACCAGGCACAATTCACCCCTTTGCTGAAGCCAGCAGTATTGCCCTCTAATGAAGAGAGAAGTTTTCCAATCCATGTGCTCTTACTGCTAAGAATTACACAGCTACTAACTGAATTGGTTTCTATACTCTCAGCCTTTTAAAAATCCCATTATTACCAGCACAGCAGCTGTAACCCATAGGCAACTTCTGTGGTTTAATGATAAAAACTTTGGATTGCAGACACATTATTTTTAGGTGGCTGTCTAATAGAAGCAGCGAGGATGGTGCAGTCTATATTCCTTCAAATGCTTTTCAGCTCGTAGCTACTACAGCTGTCAGCAACACAAGAGATGTCTCATGATGCAGGAAGAAACAACCTGTCACCCTTCAGAGCAAGAAACCGATTCCTTCATCGCACACCGCGACTCGTGGGAAAGAGAAGTTAAAGCAGAATTGTCACAAAAGAACAGAATTATTACAGTAAGGACGAGGCATGTTCTGCATGAGTCTTGTACGTGGTCTTTGTATTTATATCGATGAGAGGAAAAATTAAAATCAGGCAAGGAAAAAATACCTTTGAGGAAAATAATGTCCTGTACATTGAAATGTTCTACCTTTACACTTACTTGACAAAAGTCACTTACTACAAAACACCTCGGCATCACAAACCTCAGCAAAAACACTCCTTTTGTTAACCAGGAAACAGGTTCTTTTATTCTAGCGCTGTCAAATAAACCCTGTAAACCTGGTACGGCCACATTTTTCCCAGCAACCTGACTTCTGCCACCCCTGAATTCAAACGCTGAGCTTTCCAATGGCAGGTACTACACGTACAAACGTCTGGCCACTTCCCTTTGGTGCCCCCACCGTGAAGCCGGGCTCCCCAGATCCCCCCGCCCAGCACCGCTTCACCCTCCCTGGGGCGCAAGCAGAGCATCTCACCTCGGAACAGCACGCAGCCGAACAGCCAGAGGAGCGGATGGACGGACGGAGCCAGCATCTTCTTGGTGGCTTGTGGCTCTGCAGCCTCGCTGAGGCTCTATCCATCCCGGGAGGGACGAGAGGGTGAGGAGCGATTTGCCTGCCTGGGCTGACTCTCGCAGAGCTTCCTGTTAAAGAATAGAAGGAAACGGGCTGAATCCACAGGGGAACTGTGTTTTTTAGCCCATTATGGTCGGAGAGGATGTGAGACATCGCTTACCAATGGCAAAGGAAACCTCGCCATCAGTTTGTTGGGGGATTCGGCTCTCATAGTGGGGGATAGTGGCGTCACGGCGGGCCTGCCCTGCTTTGGGCCTCAGCAGCTGCTTTATGGTGCTTGGGTTTTTTTGGGAGATGCTTTGTTTGTGGTGAGGATGTGCACCCCAGGTCCAATCCACTCCGCATCAGCCGTCAGGGCTGTGGGCCACGTTGGTCCTTCCTGGGCTAATTGCTGCTGGAGGAGCCAGTCCTCCCGTCCCACCTGAGAGGGGATTTCTTAACATCTCCAGGAGGGATTTGGAAATATTTGCTCCTCATGGGGCCAGGGTAACTCAGCAGCTGGTGCTGCCCATGACCCGTACCTCCCTGTGCAGCTCCAGCAAGTCTGGGCACCAGGATGTGCTGGTTTTGGGATGCTGGCTTTGGGATGCTGTTTTTCAGGTAGCAGCAGCATCCTTCCCCACAGGGCACGCAGCACACGGCAGGCTTTGACTTACCCTAACCCCAGTTCCTTGACAAGGGGAGGAACTGGGAAATTGGGCTGGTTCTGCCCCCCATCCAGCCCAAGGGATTTGGGGCATTTGGTTTCTTGGCCCCAACCTTGTGATGCACTTGTCTATGCACATGCTGTCTGTCTGTCCCGTCCTGGCATAGTTTGAATTTCAGAGGTAACAAGTTGCCCTGTGTTGGATGTGAATGGGTGTTTGGGGGGAGAAGAAGGGTCTTAGTGTCCCCACGTGGGAAAGGCTCCTATGTCTACCCATCTTGGAGGGTCCGTGTCAGTGTTCAGGATGCAAATCCACAGGATCGTGTCCTCTGGCTCGAGGTGCTGGTCCAGTCCCCTCCTTCAGCCCCCTGGAAAGCTGCAGAGCCTCAGCTGGGGGCAACAGAGCTGCTCCTTCACTGCATGGAGCGCATCAAGGGGGTGTCTTCTGCTGCTGGCAATGTCCTTGCTTTCCATGCCTGGGAGACGATGGCAGGAATGGAGGGAGAGATCTCCCATGCTCTGCTCAGCTTGTTGTGTTTCAGTGGGTCTATTTCAAACACCTACAGCAGACCATCAGGCCAAAAGCAGCCAGCATCCCACAGCAGCCTTTGCTTTTACAAAACCTCTGTTAGCAGCGTCCCCCACCATTTTTCTCTCTTTTGCACAGATGTGGTGCTCAGAGATTATGCTGTAGATTAAGGTTTTACTGAATCCTGAGATGAGTGCAAATTCCCAGAAGCTCTAATGTGCAGCCAAATCTGCGGCTGCTCAGCTGGATGGGGAAAGAGACATTTCCCATCCTGTCCTTCCCATGTGCAGGAAAGACGGAACCCAAATATTCAGCCCAGCTTGTCTGCCGAGAGCTTTCAGGTAAGTGCAGTGTTGTTTTGGGATGGGAAGATGGGGAGACATGTTTCGTAATGACTTTGCAGACATAAAGCTCTGGAGGATCCATCTTTTCTGTTCTGAGATGTGCTCGGGGTCCCCCCGGGTGGCAGAGGGTCTGACTGCACGGCATCCCGGGACCAGGGGTATGGTACCCATCTGCGTGCGAGGGTAGATGCTGCCGGACTTGAGGGCATCTCTGCAGCCTTGCTGGTGTGGTCAGCGTGCCAGGGGAGAGATGAGCGAGCACCGACCTGGCGCTGGCTCCTGCCTGTGACCCCGAGTGTGTCCCAGGGTCTGGAGTTCCCCGTGGACTCACACTGCTGCCGGTTGTAGCAGTGCTGACGGATGGTCCTCCTGCAGCAGTGGGACCCCTGGCAGGAAAAAAATCAACCCTGGGGCTGCATCATGGCTCAGGGCGAGGGTCCTTCCACCCTGGAGCATTGCGTGGATATGCTTTGCTGGGCTGTGCAAAGAACTCACGTGCAGAAGGGTGATTTTTTCACACCGATTCCTGAACCGCATGAAATTTTAATGCCGAGCTGGTGGAAGGAGGGAGGTTTCCTGCAGTTAGGCGGCTGGGGGTTGCGTGTGTGCAGCCGAAGGGGCGGTAGGTGCTTTCTCCCCGAACAAAAGGGCGCTTGTCTTGCAACGGGCAAGAGGAGGGATTTTTTTCCCAGCGAGGGTGTGTGACAGCGAGGGAGGGGACGGCGGCGCTGATGTGGCACCGGGTTAGGTGAGGGAGCACCTCTGCTGCTTTCGGGATGAGCAGGCGCTTCCTCCTCTGCCCCGGAGAACCCCGGGCGGGTGTGGGGCCGAGGTGTGACGTGGCAGCTGCTGAGGTTAAGTCTGGCTGCACCTACACCCAGGAACCATCCCGGAGGTTTTTCTGCTGGTCCTGCCTTCGGCTTCCCAGCCTCGCCGCTGGAGACGATGATTCGCACGCAGCAGGGACGCCCAGGTACCCCCGCGGGGCTGGGGAGGGCTCTCCCTCCCTCCTCTTCCCCCCACTTGCCCCCTGCTCCCACCCGTGCTGGGTCCCATGGGGTTTGGTGGCTGTCACGAGGGATGCCCCTTGGCATGTTTTGGTGGGGTTTGGTTTTGGCTTAACGCTGCAGGGCTGGGGATGAAGAGGGGATGGTGGAGGGGTCCCCTCCTGGGGCTCCCCGTTCCCAGCACTGGCCGCAGCTGGGGCGCTAGGTGCAGCAGGGAGGGAAGAAAGTGTCCAGGACAAGGGGATGCAGGGCATTGCCTCCCTGCCTGAACGTGTCCAGGGCACCATCCCCACAACCCCAGCTGTAACCACCAAAATTTATCCTGTCCCACGAGCGCAGGGGAGGGAGCATGTACGGGACGGTCCCATTCCCCAGCAGCTGGAAGTGCAGGCAGGAGCTGCTGACCCGAGGGCAGGAGATGATAAGGACGTTGGACGGCCTCTGCTCGGTGGTCACCCCTTTCCACCCTGTGTCTCTCTGTCCCAGCTCAGCCTGCTCAGCCATGAACACCTCCGTGCCCGGCAGCCAGCTGAGACAGCCCGAGCCCCAGGACGCAGCTGCCTTCACTCCTATCTCCGTTGTCAGGAGCGTGACAAAGAAATCCGATGCCCTGCCCATGATCTCCGTCATCGTCGTCATCTTTGTCCTCTTGGCCGTCTTCATCATCATTGTGGTGCACTACGGCCCTCACCTCCGCACCGTCCAGATCACCCTTTACCATGAGCCCATGCCGCAGGACCTGGACAATGGAGTGTACCTCACGGACTGGAAGAAGCTGGGCTCCCAGAAGCTGCCTGCCCAGCCCTGCCAGCAGGAGCCGGGTGGCACGGACGCAGCCGGCATGAGCTGCCAGTGCTCCTGCAAACATCACCTTCCCTGCGGGAGCGCCGAGCCCAACGTCATCGAGATCACGTACCTGTGACAAGGCTGTGGGCCACCTGGGCAAGGACTCAAGGGACCATGTCCCACTGGAAAAATAGCGACTGGGACGTTAGCTTAGCCGAAGACTCACCGGTTCCAGCTTGTGGAGGTTTTAGCTCCCTGGGATTGTGTCTCTCCCCAGGTAGGCTCAGACAGAAGGCTGGCTCACTGCAGTGACCCATCATCAAGCCCCAAAAGTCCAGCCCAGGGACACCACTGTCCCCAGGCAAGAGCTGGGTCCCCAGCCCAGACTCTGGGGTTGGGTAAGCCTACGTGGGACAGCGTTAGCATCTCTTCTGTTTTTTTCTGTCCCACACTCTCTGGGAGCGTCCAGGAGAGCCGTCTTGGTCCTTGCCCCAGCTGAGGAGCTCTGGGCGTATGCTCGGCCCCTTGGCAGGAGCTGGAATTTACATCATCTGGGATAGCTTTCCAGATTAAAGGTGTTTCCACAGTGTCCTCACTATGGCATTTATATGGCACAGAAAAGCCTCCAGCCCCTCTTTTCCTCCATCGGAGGGCTGAAACACTGTCCTCCCTCTGCCAGCCCTGGCAGTGGGCTCAGCCCAGTGGCAAACAGCCAGAGGAAAGGAGGCAGCACCCGAACCCATGTTGGTGCTTGAGTGGTGGAGCCAGCAGCAGAGGACAACGTGTCGGGTCACCCAGTGGAGGTGGGTGGGATAAGAGAGGTGACAATGGATAACGGCACATCAGCCACCCATTGCAGTTGGCTGAACACCTCCAAGTGTTGGCACTGGTGGAGAAATGCATGTATCTCTGGGCAGAGCCTGCAGCATCTCCATGCACAATGGCAGGGATGGGGAGACCTGAGGTCATCTTCATTGTGGTCATCTTCATTGTCCCCATCACTGTCTGCTGTCCCTGTGTCAAGGGAAGCTCTACCTGGGGACTTGGGTGATTTCAGCATTGGAAGCAGCAGGGCATGTCCCAGCTGAGGAGGGAGCGGTGTTGGTGTCAGCACAGCCAACCCTGTTGGGATGGATGTTGATGTGGCTCGGTCACCCTGGGCAGAAGCTCTTTGAGGCGGTACAGAGGGAGCAGATGGAGGGGTGAAACATCATCCTGAGCCCTGTAAGGCTCTTGGTGATAGCAGACCATGGTGACCTCCTCCACCCTGGGAGTCCTGCTGCTGCTGGAGTGCTGGGCATCTCTTTGGAGAAGAAATTGGTGGCAAGTGCTTCTCCTCACTTGGTGGAAGGTGGACACCAAAGCCTGTCTTAAGTGCATGGGCTTAGAGGACAATCCCTGGGGGAGGAGCGCAGCCTCTGGGATCACCCTCACGGATTTATTCTGCTGAATAGTCTTTGGATTCAAAATATGGTTCCTGCCTCTCCTCTCCCCATCCCAGAACAAAAAAGCCAGATCCATGTCCATCCTAAGCTGCATCCCCAGCACAGATCCCTCTGTGCACTGTTGGACAAGAAATGGGGTCTTTTACCTGTTCCTCTGGGTGCTGGAGTTACTTCTGGCATGGCAGATGCTCCAGCATCCTTCCTCTCACTTATTTCCAGCTTCTTTTCTCTCTTACTGTAAAGCTAAGTAGTGGTTGGACATGCTGGAAAATTTTTGTCTTTACAATAAACATAATTTATATTACTTTTGAGGGGGGGTTGTTTTCTGTTTTGATTTTTTCCCCTTTTGTTTCCAGAGGTGATAGTGCATTATCAGCTTTCCCGACCTGTGTTAGAGGAGATAAGGTCTGTCCTTTCAACTGAAAATCACTGAGAGACCTACCACCCTTTGCATGTTGACACAGGGCTTATTTTTTAATTTATACATCCCTAATTAGCAGCACCACCTGAAGAGTTAACCACCCCCCAGGGACATCTCTTTAAATGGTGGCCATAGGTTGTGATAAGCCAGGTCGTTGCCCGTGCCGAGGGTGAGGGCTCAGTCTAAGAGCTTAAGAACACCCCTTACAACCATCACAAGATCCGCATTGTGGTACCCAGACCGGCTACACTGTGTCTCGGGGACATCGGCGGTGTGCCAAGACAGTGCCACCGGTCCAGGGTGAATTGGCAGAGTCGCCACCCGGCTTTCGTGGTTGTGTCGTTTCAGATCAGGGAGCAGCTTGGTTCAAGACAAAGTCTTTAATCGAAGAAACGGGAGCTTTCACTGCAGCTCCCACTGAAGGACAACCGCAGCAGGGAAACATTGTGTTTGCAAAGAAAAGATTAAAAACGTCTAAATATTAATAAAGAGAAAGATAAAATGGGTAATTATTACTATAACTCATTGATTTGCAGCCGCTAGGGACTTGTAAAGGTCTGATTTATGTTACAGCGTGCTGTGGCCTAGATCTATCATTTATACAGCGGAGCAGCTGGGGAAACCCCACCATTGCAAAATGCTTTGCCATTGTTCAGGTATTTCAGGTTGTCAAACTAAAAGCAAATAAAACTGGCAGTGAACGGTGGTGCTGATGGGGCTCCAATTTCCCCCATATTTGTCCTGTGCTCTGATCCCTCCAGCCCAGTCCAGGAGGTGTCAGCAGCCCCCTTCTTCTATGTGACCTTTTCTGAAAAGGTCTAGTATTGAAGTTCTGGCAATCAGGATTTTTTTCCGTGTATTTAATTTTCAAACAGATATTTAGATATAGCCTTTTGAAATGCAGGGGAAAAAAATAATGACTAAGACTCATAATAGCAAACTGGATCATATAAGCAAGCGACAAGCTTTTGCCAGCTTTCTCCTCCAGAAGGACACCAAGCATTATATCTCAACTTTGCTTCTCATTGCTTTCTCCTACACAATAAAATGTCATTTTTACAGATTCTCCTCTTTTATATTTGGCCAGCTCTACTGCTATCCACTTACAGGATCGCTCTTTGTAGTGCAAGACTTTATAAAATACATTAGGGTTCTCAAGTGACAGAGGCTGTACACGCAAATTATCATAACATTATTACTCTCTATTCAAACGCTGAGCTTGTTCCAATTTATTTCTCTTATAACTTTCTTCCCCTCCTTAACAATAATCTTTTCATGAATGCAGAGCAACAATAACCCTCATTATCATAACCTCTACACAGGGGAGCTCCTGGAGCACAGCAAGCAGGATCTGGCAGAGACTTTGCAGTCAGTTGCTTTTCTCGAAGCCAGATTGCTGCCTTAGAAAGCTTTTAAAAGCTGCAGCTACTGCTGTACCACCCACTGACTCTGACCTGATTAGGGATTGCCTGCACCGCCTTTTATTTCCCTCCTAATTAGGGTGTTCACCTGCTGCAGGGGCCAGCACCTATATAACCCCTGCACAGGTACATAGCTCCCAGGAGCGTTTAGCAGAGTTTTTTTTCCCCACAGCTGGGATTGCAGGAGGCTCTGCTCCTTGATGCTGCAGGGTTGCCTAAAATCGTGCAAAATTGAGGGAGGCATCCAGAGCGCCCGCAGAGGATGGAGAGGAGCTGCGGCATCAGCCGGCGCCTCCCTGCGAGGCTGGCGGCCAGCTGAGCCCCCCCCGGGACCCCTGCCTTGGGGTGAGGGTGGTCAGAGACCCTCTCGGTGGAGGTTGGCTGCTCGCTGAGAGCTTGGTGCCCCTCTGCACCTCGCTGCCCGTCGCCCCCGGGTGCCGGGGGGAGCCGGGGGACCGCGGCAGAGCCCAGCGCGGAGCAGCAGTGGGCTCTTGCGGCGGAGGCAGCCAACTGCACGCTGGGCGGGCAGCAAGCTGGGGGGGGGGGGGGGGCGCATTTCTCCTGCTGCTCCCCAGCATCTGGGAGAGCGTAGCTGGGGTTAGCTTGTGTCTGGCGGGATGGGCCTGCTGTTAGGCTCCCCAGCGCAAGGAAGGTGTTGCTGGAGGAGGTTGCGAGGTGATCCAGAGAAGCCTTCACTGGGATGAAGGGTGAAGTCCTGAGCGAGCAGCCCAGAAGGGACCTGACTGGGGCGGGAGGCTGGACCAGGCGGTACGTGGAGGTCGCTTTCAGCCAGCGTCACCTTCTGATTTTGCGGAGAAGATGAGCACGAGGAGCGCCAGGGCCTCCCGAGAGAAAGTCCATCCGTCTCTTGCGGGTTTGTGTACTTGCTGTTTGGTGTGAGAGGGTGAAGCTTTTCCTTCCTCCTGAGAAAGGTCCCCCAGGAGTCTCCCCGGTCCCTGCAGGCAGCTGAGGATGTGGCAGGTCCTGGGCCACCTGGTGCATCTGCACCCATCTGGGTGCAGAGATGCACAGAGATGGATTAAGGTGACATTTTTTTTTTCTGCTGAAAAGGGAGTGACACTTCCAGAGAAGCAGAGCCTGTCTTTGAAGGGCTGAAAACTGGGACAGTTGAGGAAAAATAAACCACGATCCCTGGTGTAAGGGTACCAGCTGGTGGGAAGCAGCCATGCTTTTACTTGCTCCATTCAGATTTGCAGCCATCCTCCTGCTGAGGATGGTGCTCTGAGATACAGAGCCGAGCCTGGAAGAGAGCGTCCCACCTCAGGCTGTATTCTGTTGTCTATGGCCTCTGTGTTCTGACCCTCAGATACCATTTTTCACCCCATGGAACAGCTGTGGAACAGAGATGAGACCGAGTCCTGCTTCTCTGAATGGTCCACAGGATATGGTAAGCCCTGAGCACCCTAATGAGGCCAGATCTTGGTACATCTTTAGTCACGCTCATTTTGAACTCTTCTCCTTTTGATGTAATTTTTCATTATTAGATCTGAAAAAAATTTCTCTTCCCTTCTCATTTTTATGTTGCTCTATGCAGCCTGCTGGTGATGTGCAGCACAGCTTGTGGTTCCCAGCTAACACCAAGCCAACCCCAAATGACAAAAACCCTGAAGACCACCAGCTGTGCAGTGGAGCTCGAAATAAGGTGGTTGGGCTGCTCTCTGCCATGTGATGGATGGCGAGTGTGTGGTGCCTCAAGTACAGCTCTGCACTCCTGGAAGGTTGGGGTGTCCCCTGTGTCCACGTCTTGCTCTGGAGCCTGGAGAACAGCTGAGCTTCAGAGGAGCCAGATATTCACACCAGTAAATAGCATTTACATCTGCTTTGGGCACTAACAGCATCATGCAGAAGCTGAAGAATACTACTGCAATAATTGGATATAACTGATGCTCTTTCTGAGCTTTAAATGAAATGTTTTAGGTGCAGCCAACCTCCTAGGGGGGAAATTTTATGTTCATAGACACATTGTCTACCGAGGTCTTGAAGCACCTGCATGTTGGAAACCTGCCCGTGTGCGAACAGGAAACAGGAGGAGACGTGTTTTGTTTTTAGCACCAGATCTTATTTTATTGTCTGTGCTTCTGGCAAGTCTCAGCTCAACCCCGTTTTCCTTTTCTTTGTTAGCATTACTTTGTCCATCTTCCACCGAGATGTGTCCGGTGTGGTCTGCAGCTCAGCAATGCTTTTGCAGTGTCCTGCGGCCATCTTCCCTGCAAACCGCTAATGCCCTGATGGCTTGGGGTCACAGGTCTAGTCTGTAGGGATTTATTCCTGAAGTCTTGTAATAATTAATGCATTAGCGCCTCTGGCTCCTTTTCTCCTGGGCAGTCCGGATCTGTCACCAGTGCTGGTATTTGTACAGCCAGACTGGGGACAGCACAGCTGGGGAGTGGTGCGGGGGACAGTGCTCAGGACTGTCACATCAGCCTTTCCCTGTGGTGACTGAGCAAACTGGTGCTCAAAATCCCATCTGCCTCCCTGCCTTTGCAGAGGAAAAGGAGCAGTTTTGGGCTGCAGCAGCCTAAAGGGGCATCCTCCCTCTGGCTGGTGGGGCAGGGGCTGCACCAAGTGGGGTCCAGCACATGTGGGTGCTGGTGTCGGGGGGAATGAACCTCCTGTTGCATCAGTGGTGGGTTAAACATGGGGCACTTGGTGAGGTTGGCTCGTTCTGCAGATGGCTTGGGAGGCAGTAGGGAGAAGGATATGTCTTACAGGGCTCTTTGGGGAACTTCCACAGTTCTCAGGCATATTTATTTCCTTTCCTTGGTGATATTTCAGTGTGGTTCTTCTGTTCCTCTCCATCCCTGAAAAGGAAAGGCATTAAAAAAAGTGAGATGGAAGGATGAGACTTCCCCCCAGAAGGAAGTAGCCTTCGAATCCCCTCACCCAAAAGCGGAGCACGGGCTGGGAGGCGTTCGCTTCTCCATCCGCAGCTCTGCGGGCAGCCGGCGAGTGGGAGAGCATCCCTCCTGGAGAGCCCGCAGGCTGGCTTTGCTCAGCTGAGGAGGAAGCGAAAGCACAAAGCAGGGAAATGACTTGGCAAAGGTCACTTGGAGCTGGGGCCAAGCCCAGGAATAGCACCGGGTCTTCAGCCACCCCCTGCCACGGCCAAGCACCGGCCCTTCCTCCTGGTGTGCTGAGTGGTGGCACTAACCTCCCCGGTGTGAAACGGCTGGTCGGCACTGGTGGGGGCTTGCTTTTGCTGTTCATTGTGGCATTAAAATATACTGTAATAGAAGACAAGCAATGAGAGCCAGGAAATGGGAGGGCAGGCAGGCCATGGGGAGCCTCAACTGGGAAAATCAGAGCTGTAAGGGGAGCAGGGAGGGAAGGGAATAGGATGGAGGTATGGGGCTGGAAAGGCAGGAGGAGAGAGGCAATGCAGGCGTGGGACACCAATGGCAGCTGCTGGAGGCTGCCTTATAGACGTGAGGGCCAAGATAAAGATGATGTGGCTGGTGAGACTCAAATCGCACCAGAAGGATGCTCTGCTCTCTGTAATGGCCAAGAAAATGTCTTCCCTGACCTTGAGGCCCAAAGCACAGGCCAGCTTGGGGTAACTGGGCTCCGCAGGCAGCCAGCTGCCTGCTCCCCTGCCTGCTTAGGAGGAACATACGAAACAACTTCAGGCTGTGTAACCTCTGTGTGTATGTGTGTGTGCACAGCTGGCCAGTGAGGAGGTGGTATGGGTGTGCAGCATCGTGGGGGCTGCTCGAGGGTGGGGGTTCTGGGTAAGATGCTGAAATAAGGCAAAAAGGGGTTTGGTGGTGCAAAGTCAGCGCTGGGTGAGGAGTGATGCTGGGGAAATCAAAGCAGAGCCAAGCTGGGGATAGAGCATATGCCAAGATGGGGGGAGCTGGCCAGGACAGACGGACGTAGGGTACAGGGAGAGGCCTGACAGGATACAGCTCGCATCTGCCAGAGCCTCCTGTCTTCCCTTGTGCCCACCTGCCTGTGTTTGACATGGCAACTCTCCCAGTGATTCGTTAGCACATTGTGGTGTGTCCAGATGAAAATGAAGCAGTGACATAATCAAAAGCTGTATGTTGGAAAAGGTGACGTGGGCACATTGCCCTCAAAAGCAAAAGGCGGAGCAAGGAGCAGGGATTACGTGCTGGATTTAGACAAAATGAAAATAAATCAAAGTCAGAAACCTAATGGCACAGGGAACGAGTCTGCTCTTGCATTAACCCAAAGGAGTCCATCATCACTGGTCATTGCAGACATCTTCCTGAAGCACGCGTGAGGCTTTGCAGGCGGGTTAGGGACTGTCTGCGGGATTTGTGCCTTCTGTAAAATGTGTTTTGCAGGTGACAGCAAGCAGGGGTGATGGTCTCTGCAGGCTGGGAACTGAGGGCACTTCCACACCCCTCTCCCAGCTGGGAAGCGTGCTGCCCCATGAGCCCCCACCCTGCCCAGGCATTGTACCAGCCCGGTCCTCCCTTTTCCTGTAGGTGGGGTTTCCATAGGAAACACGGCTGGTCCACCTCCCGGCCCAGCCGGCCGGACGCTACTCCCCGGCCGAAGCTGCGGCGGTGGCGGTCGCCTCTGCTCCGGGCTGAGCGTTTCAGCCTGGGGAGCAGCGGGGTCTCCTGGCTGTCCCCTGGCGATGGCGAGGCAGGAGACAACCGCTGGACTCGCTCGCCATTTCTCCTCCTTTCCAACTGGTGGCCGGTGCCTATGGGACTTGGAGATGGGACAGGATGCTGAGGGCTGGCGATCACCGTAAGGACCGTTTGGGTATGCGGCTGCAGGCGTGCCAGGGCAGCGGGGCGGTCGGCATAGCCAGCAGCATGCTGCTGCTGAGCTGTTCCGCTCTCCATCTCCCAGCCTTGTGGTGGTACCTTTTCCTCTCCACCGATGCCCAGGAGGTGGCCACGTTCACGGTGCAGTACCAGGTGTTTGAAGAAGTGCCGCTGGGAACAGTGATAGGGACGCTGGCCGAGCACTTTGAGGGGGGCGAGAGTGGCGAAACGGCGGATACCTTCCAGCTGATGGAGACCCCCAGGAGGTTCCTGCTGCATGTGGGGAGCGTGGATGGGGTGCTCAGCACAGCCGGGCGGGTGGACAGGGAGCAGCTGTGCCGGCACAGTGATCCCTGCTGGGTCTCGTTCGAAGTGCTGGCTGCCCGAAACCTGGCTCTGATTCACGTGGAGGTTCAAGTGCTGGACGTCAACGACAATGCGCCACGGTTCCCCAGGCCCGAGCTGGAGCTGGAGATGTCGGAGAGCGCATCCCTGCGGACGCGGATCCCGCTGGACCGAGCTCTGGATGCCGATGCTGGCCCCAACGCCCACTGCTCCTACACTCTGTCTCCCAGTGAGCACTTTGCTCTGGAGGTCGTCTCTAGCTCTGATGGGACGAGGCACGCAGAGCTCGTTGTGGTTAAAGAAGTGGACCGGGAGCTGCACTCCTCCTTTGACCTCGTGCTGACGGCTGCAGATCATGGGGAGCCCCCTAAATCAGGTACTGCTTTAATTAAAGTCATTGTCCTCGACTCTAATGATAACAGCCCCATCTTCGCAGAGAGCTCTTTGACGGTTGAGGTTCGGGAGGATGCTCTGCCTGGGACCCTCCTTGTGACGGTCACAGCTACCGACCCTGACCAGGGTCCCAACGGGGAGATCGAGTACAGCCTGAGCAAGCACGCGTCCCCAGAGGTGCTGAGCGCTTTTGCCATCGATGCCCGCACGGGCAGCCTCATCCTGAAGCACCCGCTGGACTACGAGGAAACCCACGCCTATGAGCTGGATGTGCAAGCCCGGGACCTGGGTGTCAACCCCATCCCAGCACACTGCAAGATCCTGGTCAAAGTCCTGGATGTCAACGACAACGCTCCCGACGTCCACGTCACCTGGGCTGCGCGGGCACCCGTGCTCTCTGAAGCCCTCCCCAAAGACAGCTTTGTGGCTCTGGTGACGGCCAGTGACCCCGATTCGGGAAGCAACGGGCAAGTGCATTGCTCCCTCACTCAAGGGTACGAGCACTTCAGGCTGAAGAGGACCAACAGCCACAGCTACGTGCTGATGACCAACGCCACGCTGGACAGGGAGCTGCGTGCCGAGTACAACCTGACGTTGGTGGTGCAGGACCAGGGTGAGCTCTCCTTGGCCGTGCTGAAGCACCTCACTATCCGCATCAGCGACGTCAACGACAACGCGCCCTCCTTCGAGAAGGCCACCTACGAGGTCGCTGTTGCCGAGAACAGCGAAACACCTGCCTTCTTGCTCGCCGTCCGTGCCACCGACCCCGACCTGGGTTTCAACGGGAAAATCACCTATAGTATCCTGGATTCCTCTGCTTTGGGTCTGGTCTCCGTCGACCCCACCACTGGGGATGTTTTTGCCCTCCAAGCTTTTGATTATGAGCAGGTGAGGAGCCTGGAGTTCCTGGTGACCGCGGAGGACGGTGGTCACCCCAAGCTGGCATCCAACGTTTCCATCAGGCTGGCTGTGCTCGACCGGAACGACAACGCGCCCATCGTCACCATGCCAGCACTGGTGGGAGGTGCCGCCACGCTCTCTGTCCTGGTCAATGCGGAGACAGGGTGCTTCTGGGTGTCCCCCGGGAACGGGAGCACCCAAGGGACTGCAGCAGTGACCAACGCAACACTTGTGTCATGTGCCGGCGCTCCCTTCCTCTTCACCATCGCAGCCAGGGATGTGGACTCCGGCGTCAACGGGGCTCTCCGGTATGATCTGGTGGGTGGGGATGATGCTGGGCTCTTCATCCTGGACCCTTTCTTGGGGCAGGTCTTCCTCAACGCCAGCAATGCCAGCAGCCTCGCTGGCAGTGAGCGGGAGCTGGTGGTCCGGGTGAGCGATGAGGGGGACATCCCCCTGCACACCCTGGCCCGGGTCCGCTTAGTTTTCCGGCATCACGGGGCATTCTCCAAAATCTCAGCCCAAGATCCCAGGTGGCTGAGCCCGTCAGTGGTGGTCATTATCTGCCTGGCCGCTCTCCTGGGTGGGTGCCTTCTCTTTTTGGCTTTAACCCTGTCTTTGCGTAAGAAGGAGAAGAAGGACAGCATGGCCTACAACTGCAGGGAGGCAGAGGATGCCCGCAGGCAGCAGCAGCTCAAGAAGCCGCACAGACAGATCCAAAAGACGGACATCCACCTTGTCCCACTGCTCCGGGGCCGGCCGCGGGAGGCTGAGGCCCCTCGTCCCTTCCAGGAGGATCTGCCTGGCACAGCCGCCCCTGTGCTGGGGGGGTCCCCACAGGCTCCCCTCCACCTCACCCCCACTCTCTACAGGACCCTGAGAAATCAGTCGACCCCAAAAGACTCAGATGAGCAGCAGGGGACCTTCAACCTGCCCATCCTGCAGCGCCGGCCCTGCCAGCCCCACAGACCAAAAAATTCAGCGAAAGAGGCTGCGAGCCCCTCGGACGCACCATCACACTGCAAGAGCTTGGTGAAGCCACCGCAGGGGCCTGTGGGAGACCCTCCACTGCCACCCAACCAGCCTGTGCGTGCTGGGGGACCTGAGCAGCCCCAACCCCACCAGCACATCCTCAGGAGCCTGGTCCGGCTGTCGCTGGTGGCGCTGGCGGAGCAGAGCCCCACCGGGGAGTTTGCGATGGAGTCCCCCCCAGTGCAGGTAGGAGCTGCCCCACATGTTGCTGGAGGTGTGGACAACCCCCTCCCCAAATCCTTCCTTGCTCAGATATTGCACACCCTGGCGTGGTGGGAACGTGCAACCTCTGAGGCTCTTCGGTTGGTCTCTTCTCCCAGCTCTGGGCAAGAAGTGCCCCAGCAGTAGAGGCTGGGTGGGTTGAATGGCCACCCCACCACGGGCAGGGTCTCCCCACACCCACCACTGGGAGCTGGGGCGGAGGATGGTCATCACAGGGAGAAGGGGACAACCCCGCACTTGCTTGCCCAGAGGAGCACGTGGGCAGGGGACAGCAGGCAGAGATGGCGCGGGGGCCAGGTGTGCTGCCCGGCCGCTTGTTTTTCCCCCTGCGCGGGGATGCTGAGCCATCTGCAGGAGGAGGAAACGCTATAAAAAGGCCGGGGAGGATGGTTCGGAGGGGACGTCCTGGCAGGAAGCAGCTTGAGCGCCGATCGCTGAGGCTCAACAGGCTTTTCCTGCCTTACAGCAAATCTCCCAGCTGCTCTCCCTGCTGCACCAGGGACAGTTCCAGCCCAAAACAAACCACAGGGGAAACAAGTACACGGCCAAGAACGGCAGCAGGTAAGGCTGGCTCTCAGCTCTCCCCTTCCTCACCGCCCGTTCCCCTGCGTCTCTGCTGCTTCTGCTTCAGCCCCACTGGCCCCAGGAGACACGAGGGCAGCAGACACACAAGGCAAAACCTCATCCCTGGTTTTGCTGACCGGAGATGGGGAGGTAGGTCCTCCCTTCAGGAGATGGCTGTGCTCCTCTGGCCCTGGCTCCCCATTGGTATCCAGTGCCCTCCTAGAGCTGCTCTTTGCCTCCCTCCTGGGGCACCTTTAGCAGCTCCTTCCACGCTCATCTGAGCTCCTCCATGGCCACGAACCATCTGCTCGTCCTTGCCAGGGGAACAGCGATGTGTTCAATTGCAGTGGAAAGGTGCGCTCGTGAGTGCAGAGGGTCCCAGCTTCGTAGGCGGCAGCACAAGGATGAGTTTTCTCATGGCTCTGGGTCCTTTCTTAGAGATGCGGTTGCCTGTTGACATGAGTTCAGAGCATCTGTCCCCAGGCCAGGAGGCTAGTGAGGGAGACACTGCAAGCAGGAATGAGGACTGAGATATCCCAGCTGTGCACTGCAGATGTTCCCAGAGATGAATTTTATGGTGTTCCCGTTAAGCTATGCTGTTGACATCTCTGAGTGAATGCTCCTGAGGATGCCAGGGCCTCATCACTGCCTCAGCATGTCCCCCCTGTCCCCACCTGCCCAGGCCATGGGCAGACACAGCTTTTTCCACCTTTCTCATCATCACCTCAATCTGCTGAGGATGGAGAGGGAGGGAGAGCTGCTCTGGGGCTGCTGGGGCAGGGCTGGGCTGTGATGCTCCTCATCCAGTCCTGCAGGTGGGCAGCTCCTCTGAATACACAGGGAAGAGCCACCAACTCCCTGTTTGCTCAGGATGTCCCTGCAGAAGGATAAAACCCCTCTCAGGCAAGAAATGTGGAGCAGCCCCACGTGTAGCCCAGCACCCAGCCAGGGCCCAGTTTTCAGAGGGTCCATGGCACTCCTGATCCCAGTGCTTTTGTCCATGTGTTTGTTTTGGTTTATCTTTTTGTTTGTTTTTTAAAAAACACATGACCCCAAAACTCATTAATTGGTGGGGACTGAAATGATTATGCCTTTGGTACTGTGAACGATGCACTGAGAGGATGCCCACAGCCCACCTCTGGGTAGTTTTATGGGGGGTAAAGACAGCCACCTTCAAAGTAATTGGCGGGGCAGGGTTGTGCTCAGGGTTGAAGTGTGACTTGAGTGTTTTGGCTCCCTCGCAGGGCTGCGGGGCTGGATGCCGACTGCCTGAGCACGAAGGACAGTGGGCACGGGGAGAGCGAGGCAGAGGACCGTGATTCGGAGAGCGGGTTTGAGCTCTCCGTGCAGCAGCTGGTGGGAGAGGAGCTGGAGACCCTCCTGGAGCCGCAGGCAGGTGAGGTGGCCTTGCTATTGCAAGCATGCTGGGGCTGGTGGGGGGCTCCAGCAGTGGGATCTCCTCAAATAACACACTAACTACATTCAGAAGATAAAACTGGCTGGCCTGCAGCAAGCCAGGGGATGTCTCATCTCCTAGAGTGGCTCTGACGGTTGCAGATGCTTAGGACAGCATGTATGGTCCATCCTATGTTTTTGGTACCAGGCAATTTACAGCAAAGGGACTTGCTGAGCTTCATGTTGGATTTTTTCATGTGTTTAATCACACTTGGTAGATATTTCCTCCTATGGATGTTATCGGCTGTTGTTTAGCTGATTTGTGAGGTTGACCTCTGTTGTTGCGTAGGGGTGAAGCCCTATACACCGTGGGAGCTGCTTCTAATGCTGACCTGAGCCCCTTCATTTCATGGTCTCCTCGTCCATGCAGAATCAGAAAGGTGAAGAGCTGTCCTTGCCAAGCCCCTCAAGATGTTATATACCCTTTGAGCCCCATAAGTGTCCTATATCCTACCAGACTGAACTAGTCCTGTCTAATCTCCTGTGACCAACCTGTTACTAATTTTAGCATATATTTATTGAGATGTGGTGACCAGAATTATGTGCAGTGTTAAGGATACATCTATACTGGTGGTATAAGGAGGTCTTCTGGCTTGTTCTTCATTCCTGCCCAAGCTCCATGCTGAGCTCTGTTACCAAACTGTTCGTGGTGACTCTAAATCCCTCCTCTGTGTGATGGGAGTGTCATCAATACATGATGTGTTGTTCCCCATGACAATTATCCAACAGTTGGTGACACAGAAATCCACCAGCTCCTTTTTGCTCCAGGGCCCAATATTATTAGGACCTTCAGCAACCCTCTGCTTTTATGTTGTTGGGTGTTTTAGTGGAGTCAATACCAACACCATCCACTTCTCCATGTCATTTATCACAATGTTGAACGGTGACTGTGGGACTCCACTAATGACCTCCCTTTATGGGGAAGATTATTTATTCCCACCCTCACTTCCCAACTTTTAACACATATTAGTCCCTAACAGAACCTGGCTGTTAATTCAGGGACAGCTCAAGTCCCCTCTGAGCCTGGCTGGTGCTCTTCTGCAAGCTCAGGTGTCCTCTGTCAACAAGGACTCTTCATCCACCTCTTCCAAAGATGCCAACAAATTTGCAAAATGCAATTCCCCACCTTGCAAATGGCACATTGGTTCTTGTCTGAATAAGCAGGTACTTGGCTATCTGCTGAGTCTTCCATATAATGATTTCTATGAATCTGCCTGCACTAGATTCACCTTCATGTGCTTAAAAACTCATGTCACAAATTCTACCTTCCCTTCTTCTACCGTATTCATTTGAAGCAGTAGTTAATGAACAGCAGCTAATAAACCAAGCAATTTCATATCTGAGTTCCTCCAGCACTCCGGGGTGAATACCATCTGGGCCTGACATTTTCTACATGTTCCTTTTATTGATTTGTTCTAAAAATCTCTTCTACTGGCATTTCAATTTGAAAGAGTTGGGCTGACTCATGTCCTGTAGCAGAAATTTCATTGTGGAGCCTCTGCACTCCTCCACAGCAAGAGGGACTCACTGAGGTTTGCTGCTGTGGTCATTTTAATTCCAGATTTGGGCATTTTCTGTGCTCTTGCTTAGAGGGAGAACCGTGCTGCTTCTCTCCACTTGCCTTCCTGCCCTTTTTATTCTAGTAAGGAACAAACGAAGGAAAGGCTGAGTGAAACGAGAGCTACAAGATTCCTCAGATTTAAAGGTTCTGCAGCCAAGAGCATGGAGCAAACAGGCTGCCCAGGTCCATCCTGTGGCTGTAGTGCCATGCACCAACCCCAGTAAAAGGACTGGTGGACCTGCTCAGGTCTGCCCAGATCCAGTCCTGCCCAGACAGGTAGCATCCTAGAAGATTTGTGCTACGGCAAGGCATATCCCTCAAGTGCCTTCTCCCACGCTTGTTGGATGTGATAGGAAAAAAAATGCCTTTTGCCAAACTACTGGAATTTCCCAGTGAAGACCAGTAGTGCATGCTGAGGCTATGCCAGCGTGGCTTCCTGCCCGAGCAGTAGTGCTGGACATGACAAAAGAGGCTGCCCTATTTCAGTGGTGAAAAACAACCTTAACCATGAGCCCAGACCTTCCCAAAAAGGCAACGGAACGCAGACGACGGAGCTGCTGGACTCCTTCCTCTTCTCCCAAACACAGAGAAGTGGACTTGCATCCTGAGAGAGGGAGGAAGGAAGCCTTGCTTGTGCTCAGGAGTATCATAACAGCTGGCTGAGGCTGTCTGGGCCTTTGTGCTATTCGCAGTGGGGGGGAAACTACAAGAGTAATCTGTCCCAGCCAGCTATCTGGTTGTTTATGCTGTAAGCACCGAGCTGTGGGCTGAACACTCAGCACTGTCTATTAACACCCATTCCCCACCAGCAAAACGGAGTGCTTGCAGCAGCAGATGAGAGATGTAACTTTATTGATTATAAAAACAACCCCTGCTCCCGAAACACCGTTAAAATAAGGCAGTAAAGAGTTATCGGTTGAATTAAACATACCTAATTATAAGGTTTCATGGTCACAGGACCATCAGCCCACTGAGTCTTGGTGCTCCCTGTAGCGAGCAAACTACTGTTGTGCCATGCTCCACCGCTGAAGCATCAAAATATTCAGGGAATGCAGTGGTTTCTTGCAGACTGAGGAAGAGAGAACTGTGGATGCTTTAGAGCAAAAACCTGGGACTTCAGCACGCTTGGGAGATCTCTTAAGTAACAGTCACTGCGAGTGAAAGAAAATATTGAGACTGCAGAAAGAAATCCTGAAGTTAAGCAACACAAAAGAATTTTGAGGCTTCCGCTGAAACAAAATCTAAGTGATGTATCTGCCCTTCACTCCTTACCGGGTTTGAATCCCAGCCCTCACCCCCATCCCACCCCAGGACACAGTTGTTTTTCAGAGAAAAAGGACTAATTACATAGTTGGCTGAGGAAGGAGACTTGTCTGAGTGACTGACTAGCCACTGACTGAGGGCCATGTGTCCCAGGCTGTGGCATGGTATTGATTATCTTCTGGAAGCAGCATAAGTGCATTAGAATGGGGACCCTCCTTTCAGAGGTCACTTTGTAAGTCAGAGCCACATAATTATTATAATGACATCAGCTCTTGCCCTTTGATTGGGACAGTTGTGTTTTGTTACCAGACACCAGTTATTTGTTTTGCTGCTCCCTGACTCAAAGTGTTTCACAAACCCGGTGGTCACTTTGAACCTCCAGTGCTTCTAGGTTACACTTTGGAAATGAAGCAATGAGGGGCTGGAAGGCAGCGTCTGTGCACCACATCAGGGAGTCTTGTTTACCAACTGCAAAGCTCTACCTTAAAAAAACAAGAACCGCCGTTTCCTGCCTCTGATGAGGAAGCTATTCTAGGCTCACCCTGCGATGGGGTCCTTCCTTTAATTTCCAGTATATGTTTATTCACGGACAGTTATAATCACTTCTTCTTTTGCCAACACTATTTTAAGCATAAAGATTTCCTTTGTCAGTGCTTATCTCATCAAAATAACGACAGGTTGCAGTCAGATCCCCGGTAAGCATTTGCCTCCTTTGGCTAAGCAACCCCTATCTCTTGAGGTCTCCATCATCACTCCTGTTTTCATCTCAATAGTTTTCTCTGCACTTCTGTCACTTCAGATCCTCTTTCCTACAGCTGGATAATCAGATTTGTATGTAACACTCCTAATCAGGTCTCGCCAGACCTAGTAACAATCCCACAGATATGTCTTCATGCCAACAGGGAATACCTTGACCAACTCATTGTATGATTTCATTTACCCATTTTAGGACACAATCACATTACTGGAACACTAATGAGCCTGCAGCCAACACCCACACCAGGCTCCCACTGCTCCTCATCTGTTTCCAGTTGATGAACAACTACTTTATAGCTCAATTTTTTGTTACTACCCTTCAACCATCCAGCTGTGCATTTTATAATCCAGCATTTCATTCTACTTCTGTTATTATTGTTTCCACAATAACCCATTTCTTTTTGGTCTCAATATGCCTGCTTAGCAGCAAATTCCCACCCTAGAGTGACCCTTAAGGGAAGTCCTCTAGAGACCTTTCTGTCCAATACTTGCCCCTTGAAAGCTTTCCATTGTCATTTCCCCTTCAGCCAGTCCTAAACCCTCACTTTTCTTTGGCTTTGCAAACAATTTAGTGAAGTGCCACTTGAGGCTGCAACAAATGAGAAAGCAAAGTGATCCTAATGGTTATCATATTAAAAAAAAAAAAAAGCCAGTAGTTTTAAACTGGTTCTAGGTTGTTTTTTTTTTAAGCTGCTAGTTTGAATGATGCTGCTGGTAGCTTATCTCTAGACCCGTTTACAATCAGTCGTCTCACAGCTGATTTCAGGAAGTCTAATTTCTCAGTATTTTTTTTTTTCTTCTTTCTTTTCCCTCCTCTCCTGTGGTCTCCTCTACTCCATGTCTCACCAACAGTTCTTGTTTTCACTCCCTCCAGAGCTGGCCCTCAAGAGGCTGACGGCTGCTGACCCAGCGTGGGTGGCTCGGCTCTCCTTGCCGCTCACTAGTAGTTACAAGGACAACGTCTTCTCCCCTGACTCTCCACATTCACCTCAGGATGAGGACGCTGCAAGGCAGGAGCAACCAAGGACCTTTGAGACCTTTGGCAAAGGTGCTGGGGCTGACTCGAATGCCGCTGGGACAAGACTGGCCAGCACTTTCCTTTCAGAAATGAGCACCCTCTTTGAAATGATTTTGTCCCAGAAAGTCCAAGTCCACAATGAAACAGGCTCAGGGCTTCTGCGGCAGCTGTCGGCACGTGGGAAGAGCCTTGGACTGGAAGACGGTGCTCCTGTTCTGTAGGCAGCTTGGTGGCTGTGATAAGGAGATAAGAGTCAGACAGAGCTGCTTTCTGCATGCGGGGGGCACATGTGTGCTTTAACAGGGTCATTGTATCATCCATGTCTAGACTGATCACTACGGGCATATTTCTTCCTTTGCTTAACCCCATCAAATTTCTCCACAACTGATTTCACCTTGTTTAGTTCCCTTCTACCTCCCTGTTCTTGCCTTCCTAGCCTTCCTCCTCTTCCACCCTCATCTTTCACTTTACCACCACACTCAAGTCACAAAACAGCAGGAGGGCCCTTTCCTCCCAGGGCAGGCCGATTGATGGGGTGGGGTGGTTAGATTAATCGCAAGCACAACACAGTCAGCTACATCACTGTGATCATAGACTGTGCACCACGGACGACAAAATACCGCAGTCGTGGACTTTGCAACGTGCTGCAGAGTTGGGGTCCAGGATCTCGGTTCTTATTTAAATAAAATTGTTTTTTTCTAACACTACCATCTCTGGAACAAGGTGCAGTATAGCTGACATAGCGATGTATCTGCAGAAAACCTGAAATGGCAATTCAGAAAGGGGACATCTGCCTGTTGTCTCCCACTGATTCTTTCAGCTTTTGTGGTTCTACCACTCTGAACTTGGCATTTTATAAACCACCCCAAAATCAACACTGGCATCTCTCCTATGGCTGCACTAGGTGCCTGCAATTTCTTTCTCCATGCTTTCTTTTAAGGCCGTTGTATTTTGGAGCGTTGTCCTTGCCTAGAAGCAGACAACAGATGGCTGGAGTCTGCCAACAGTAACCTGGGAAAAGGGAAGCGTTAAAATACCGTTTTGAAATATTCAGCTTCAACCATATTATGGGTTTTCACTTTGATCTGTATGTATGCAAGCTATAAGACAGTTTTAGCATAATAGCATGTGTAGGAAAACCAAGATACAGATATTAGTAACAAAGGAAGAAGCACACAGGTGTTGTTAACCATGGGGATTTGCACTCACAGAGAATGGAAAGATAACAGTGGCATAAGCATCTGGAGGGCAGCTGTAGGCTTACGCAGCCGTGCATGAATGGCAGGTAAGCGCTTCTGGATCACGCACAGACAGGAGTCTCTTCTGTACCATAGTTTGTGCCTTCCAACTATGATACAAAACACCAGAACAAATTTAGGGCATGCTGGCCAAGTGGCTGTACAGGCGAGAAGGGAGTCAAGCTATGAGAATGAGGGTAAGCCATCATCTCTGCTGCTAGCAATGCTGAATGACTACGAAAGTGAGGCTGAGAAGAGACTGCCAGCCTCCCCCCTGTCACAGTGCAGGGCCAGCAGTGCTTTATACACACTGCTTGTTTTCCTTCACCACCTTTACACTACAAATGCTGCACTGACTTCTCCACAGATACCGTAGTTTACAACACAGGTTTCTCCAAAGCTAATTTGCTCATGGTGGGGCTGTTGCATCAGGTGTCTTTGGGTGATACTTTTGGCTTTCATTTAATGTTAAGTTGAAAAAGAACAGACAGCACGACCCAGCAGGCATGATCCTGGAGCATCTCAAGAGTGTCCTACCTGTGTTCCTTTTCCATGCACGTAGAGGTGACAGTGCCCTGCTTTTAGTGTGTACACACACAAGCCACAGCAGCAGACAATCATACAGATAATTTAAAGCAGAGTAAATGAGAAAGCTATCCCTTTCTGTTGCTCTTGGGACCAAATGACAAAAGCAACAGAGTTAAGATTTCCCCAGGCAGACTTTTTTAATATCCAAAATATCCACTGTTGTATTTAGAGTCTCCAAAGGGCTTTACAAATGACCCCATCTCTGACAATAAACTACACTGATGGGTTTGCCCTAGCCTGCTTATACTGCCACGCTGCTAATAGAAGTATCTTGCTGTTTTGTTTCACAAACAAAACAGGCTCTTGCACCAAAACAATGACAATGAGCCAAATTCTAACTGAGATGCAGCTGTGCAAACCACGAGGGAGGCGTATCTGTGACTGCAAGGAGATGCAGCCCTACAGGATTCCTCTGCATCTTGGGAACACGCACAGAGGACAAACACACGGCACAACCTCACATCTTCCTCTGGAAAGTTACTTTGATGTGCCTGTCAAAGGACAGTCTTTACACAAAAACACATTACAATAAGCAGATGAAAAAGGCGACAAATGCCTCTCTCTTCGTTCAATTTCCTGATTCTGCAAACTGCTTTCAACCCCCCCAACCCTTATCCCCGTCCTGTCCTGACCAATGCGTAAGCATGCTGTGGATTATTACAGAATAGGAAATCCACCCGAGGAATTTCCTGCTAATTGTATCCTGTTTGATAAAGGAAATGGTCTAAGAAAGTTTGGTCTGAGCAGAAAGAGAGACCAGACTAGAAGAACAATCAATCAGATGTGTTGAGCTCTGGCTGTGCCCCTCCCTTGCTGAATGGAGACCACAGCAAGTTCAGGATGGGGCCATTGCCTTTGTTTTTCAGAGCCTGATCTACACAAAGCACCAGAGCACTGTGGCTACAGGAAGCTGGACAGTTTGTACAGATGCCCTTGAACCAGTTTAAACTGGTGTGGACAAAAATCTTTTTCCGGATTCAGCTGCCCCAGTGGAAGAAATTATCATACCAGCTGCTTGCTGCTGTCTGCCTGACAGTGGTTACTGCCCACTGGGAGCGTCCCTTATCCTCTCCAGTGAAAATGAACTGGCATGCTTAGCAGATGTGTACAATATAAATTTTGAAGCAAACCTTGCTCATTGTGACTCAAAGGGGGTGCACCCATGGGAGCAGCTTGCTGCCAGAGCTGAAGGAATAATCACTGGGGACCAAAGGACACTGGCAATGGTGCAGGATGGCTGAGGACAGCTGTTACTTTCATCAGTTCAGGTGGATCCATAAGCCATATCCCACAAAAACCTGTGGCCTATTAATCAGAATTCACTCTCTTGCTTGCACAGGTTTGAAAGCGGATTAAACTGCCACAATGGCAATGTAGAGACAAGCCCAGATTGTGCTGGTAGCAGAATCACTGTGGGAACAGCTAGCCTTGAAGTGAGATCAAATTGCCTCAGAGGGTGCAGGACAGGCCCATCACAGAGTTAGCTGCCAACATCGCCATACGGTGGCTTGTAAACTTCACGGGGGGACCATGTGCAAGATGTGCAGGGCTACTGGAATTATAGCCCCAAATCCTATCACTGTGGCATGGTGGAAATCTATACGTAGCTCTATACGGAAATGTAGGAGCATAAGAAAGGTCCTTGTATTGGAAGGTAGAGGGCCAGATGACATGGTGGCATAGGAGATATGACAAGGTTTATTCTCAAAACCCCAGTATTTAAAAATGGCTCCTGTTCCAGTAACAGAAAGCTTTTTCTTTCCACTCACTGCTACCCTGCTTCCAGCTCCACACGGACTAAGAAGGGCTGCCTTCCCTTCTGCCTGCTTGTTTCACTTACCGACTGCTCTAGTAACAGCAGTGGTGGGGCTCCAAGCACTGCAGTTCTAGTGTCGCTGCCCTGCTTCCAAGGGCATGGCTCCATCCTGCACTGCCGAGCATCATCATGTGGAGTCCGTCTGCGCTCCAAGAGTGGGGCAGGGTGAGGGCAGATTGTCTTGCCTGGGTGGCATGGAGGCCTGCAGGCACATGCTCAATAGCCCAGAAACAGGGGCTAGAGGAAGAGGCTCTTATTCCAGAAGAGAACGGATGCCTTGTTCGCACATCTGAAAGTATATTAAAACAAGATATTAATGATGCATCATACTATAGGAACGGCGTGTCCGCTTCAGCTTGACTGGAACTAGCTGGTAAGGAAAGGAAAGAACTGAGAAAGAAAAGTGTTCCCTTAGTAAAAAGGACAACTTCTTGCCATGGCTCTGTGCTACCTTTCCTCTGGCAATACTAGCCCCGCTTTTATGGGGTCATTACCCCATGCAGTCCCACACATCCTATTCCCCCGCTGCCCACGGTACCTTCCACCTCCTCTTCTAGCACTCGCAGTCTCTCCTGAGCGTTCCTGTTCCCCGCAGCAGCTGACTGCCGGTAGTGTCTCATCGCTTCTGCCAGGTTCTGCTGCACTCCAAGGCCCTTCTCATAGCAAACGCCCACGTGATACCTGCTTTGGGCATCCTAGCCACAGGAGGAAGCACAGCAATCAGCCCCGCATGACGGAGAAGTGACGACAGCACATGAAAGGAGAACAGAGAGTCTTCAACACCTTCTTTAAAGTTTACTGCTCTATCTTGGGTCCCTCAGACCATATCTTCAAGAATTTAGTCCCTTCTCTGAGCACACAGTGAAGCAGAATTTCTTACCAGCTATCTCTGACTCTGCTCCTTTGTATCCTTTTCCAATTAAATTCACTGATTTCCCTTCAACATCCAGGTCTGCGTCACGGGAACAAAGGAACTGCTGTCTCCACAGAGCATCCCGATTGTCTCAGGGGTCAGAGCTAAGAGGACTTGGGCAGCCTTGACTGCACCCATATCCTGATCACACCCAAACTCTGAGCATGCCCTGTGGACTCCCCTACTACAGTTCCTGCAGAAGTCTTGTAAAAACATAACAAATGCCACAGAGGTACTTGCTGCCAAGGGTTGGAAGATTCCCCTTGGCAGCCACCAGGCCTTCAACACAACAGTGCACCACTATCTTGCTCAGCCCCACCTAATTATATTCCAGCAGAAATCTCAAGCAGCAGAAAAGAAATCAAGCAAATAAGTGCTAGAGAAAAAGCACCTAACTACTTAGACATACGTAATGGCTGAGAATGAACTAGAAAGCAGAGGATGTCACTGCAGATGGGTCAGTGAAGCCAAATCCAAACCCGTGACATGTTTACATGTTGGCTGTGCACTTTATCTTTGAGATCCAATAGGAGGAAAAGGGTCTCTCAGATAGCAAGAAAGCAAGACGACAGTCCTGAAGACATTGAAAAGACCACATGGGCTAGTGGTCATGCAGACCTTTTCCAGAAAAAAAGCCAGCAACATAACTTGAAGAGTATGACTGCCAGAAACAAGATCTAAACAAGGCTTCACAAGAAAAGAAAATAAGAAAAAAAAAAGAAAAGAAAAAAGGAAGTAAGTAGCAGGTTTTAATAAAGCCATGAGAGAAGAACATATTGCAAGTGTTGCTGTCTGGGATGTAGCTGGTAGAGGAAAGCTAAGAACTCAATGAGTGGGTGCTTTGCAAAATGTTGCGGGTCTCAGTTTATGACAGCAATAAACTTCTTTAGAGATGAGATAAGCATGTTGAAGGATTGGCACTTCAGATGTGACAAGAAACAGGGTTAAGTAAGTATGAACTATTCTACTAGCCGTCTCTTATATGACGAACACTGCAAAGACAAGACCACAAGGAGGAGAGATCCTCAAATTAGCATGGCATAAGTGACTGCGATATACTTTGAAATCTGAAGGTCAGACTCAGCTCTCCAACAACACTCTTTAATATGTTTTTTATATTCTATGGTTGCACGCATAAAATAAGGGAGGATAAAAAGTGGTAACCAAAGTAAAACGCAGTTCTCTGGAGCATCGTTGTATTTGGAAGAACACTTGTCAGAGTTCCCCCCTTGGCTCTAGCACAGAGCAACAACCTGAGAAACACTGAACCATGATTTTTTGTGCCTGTTTTCCCTTTCCTGGAGTTGTAGCTAAATGGTGCCATCCTTGCTTCACCCGTATCCAGTATTCTTTCAACCAGCTAAACATAAATCATAATCTAGGGTCATCGGAAAAGAGCCCTTCTCCCAGCAGAATGCATGGGTTTACATCCCAGGGAGCCTATGCACAAGCCTGCCACCAAAGATGAGACTATGGTATGTTGGCAGCCAGCATCCATCAGGAAGCAGAGATGGGGAAAGATGATTGGGTTCTGAGAACTGTTATGGCTGTGACCAAAACATGCAAAACACTGATCTACCAGGGGGCACCCCTGGGACCTGTAGTTACCTGCTAGATTTTCTGTTGTTAAGGGCTTACTAGGCATTCAGTAAATGACAATCATCTATTTAATGAGATAATTTGTTGTTATATTGTGCAGCATATGCATCCAACATCAGGCTGGAAGAAAGGAGTTGATGATACAGCTTATGAGAGATCTTTAGCAGATTTGGAATGAAATACTGTATCAACTATCATGAACATGATGTCTGAGCTGCTGGGGCTAGTCAGGTCTAGTCTCACCAGTGATCTGACAGTGTCTGTATTCTTAAAAGTGGGTGAAGACTGAAGTGGTAAAGTTTGCAAGTGATGTAGTGTCATTCAGAGTGATCAAATTTACTGTAAAGAACACATTAGAGAAGATCTTGCAGGACTAAGAGTGGGCAACAATCACAGAGGAAACTGTGTTGAAAAATGCAAAGTAGTCCTTATAGAAATAAATTTGTGAGTCACTGTGATAGTTACCTAAACCACCAAGTCACTGCTCAGTGGCAGGCAAAAGGGCAAACAATATTAGGAATTATTGGAAGGAAATACAGAACAAAGCAGAGGACCTCATTATGTCAGATCCCTGGCATACCTCCATCTTGAGTCCAGTTTTAGTCTGAGCATCTTAAAATGGTCAAAGAAGAATTAGAAAAATAGAGAGAAGACTGACAAGCAAAATCGAACAGCTTGACTACATGGAGAGACAAACCAAACTAGCGCTCTGCAGCCTGCAAAAGAAATGACTTAGAGAGGACATACTAAAGGGCAACAGAATCAGAAATATTAGCCAGAAGAAGAGGGAATAGCTATTCATTATTTTCCATTACACAAAAGCTGCAGGAACTGAAGTTAAAATGAACAAGTTCTTCAGAAAAAACTAGCTATTACAATGCAGTGCAAGCTGAAAACGAGGGAACAATGTCAGAGTGCTATAAAATAACAGAACTGTGGGATGCAGAAACCTGGCTGCAAGACATGGGATGACATACTTCTACTTCTCTAAGTGCTGGTAAAGGTTCAGGAGCACTACTGTGTCGAGATTGTGGCACTGCCCTTCAGAAAAAAAGTAAGCCTGGGTCACTTGGAGAAAGTTCAACAGTAAGCAAGAAAATTGTTGGGGATCTGGACAACGTGATGTGTGAGGATGAACTCAAACAGTGGGGGAAGGCTGAATGGGGATTCAAGTATTTAAGTACATTAAAGGTCCCTGAAAGAAACAGCAATAGTCTTTTCATCCTCTCTATAGAAGGCAAGAAATAATGGGCCAATTTTGAAGAACAGATTCAAGATAGACACAAAAAAGCTCTCAAAATGATACAGTAGTGAAAGAGTTTGATTGAAGAGGGTATAGATGGTCCATAACAGGAAACCTGTAAAATTATGCTAGATGAATATAAGCCCTGGTGCTGTAAGAACTACTCAAACCCAATAAGGCTGTTTCTACATTCATGTTTTGTAGGGTCTGTGCCCCAGGACCCAATTCATCTCCAAGATGCACCAAGGCTCCACTCTGCCGTTTCAGACTGTGTGGTAAAGTCCCGACACTTGCTCCCATTTCCAGGAAGCCCTGAAATCTGCCACCTGTAACCTGCAACGATCCCAAACTGAGAACAATCATAGCTTGCAAGGGGCTTACTTACGCCGTTCTTTGCTGCCAGCAGCAGGTACTTCAGACCTCTCTTTTCCTTAGGTTGTAGCCCCCTCACGTAGAGCACTCCAAGATAAGCCTGTGCCTGCAACAAAACCACACCATACCAATCAGCCAGGATTTCCCCCCTTAATTACTCCAGTTCTTCTCCTGATTTTGCAAGTTGCTCTAATGCTGGGGTTACTGCGGCAAGACAAGTGTGCTAAGTACCCTGCTTGCTGCAGTGCCTGTTGAGAGAAGTGGGGGTTGTCCTAGGAAAAATCAGCCTGACATGGTAAACATGATAAATCACATTTGATCTATACAACTCCACTATAGGTGCAGTTAACATCACCATACTAACACCTTAAGACTCAGAATATCATTTCAAATTGCACTGTGGAAGTCAGAGCCAGAGAACGGCTCCTACTCGTGAGCTGTCCATAAGATACAGCAGATGCAGTTCCTGGAACAGCATGCTCCCTGAGATACAGTTACTGCCAGAGCGACTGGCATTCGCAACACAAGATGGCACATGCCTAAATGCATCTCCTAAAGAGTGGGAAAGAGGGCAAGGTACACAGATCCATGTGGATGAATCATCTTGAAAAGTCACAGATACAATATGAGGATCTGTTCTTACTTCAAGCATCTCATGGAACTTCCTCCACCAAAGCCACTTGTACTCTTGGAATTCAGAGGAGATGATACATGGAGCTACATTTTCAACTGTAGGTCAGTCTTCCTAAGCCAATGGTCTAATCTAGGTGTCTAATCTAAGAGCCACATTAAAAAGCCCAACAGCAAACCAGACAACCAACACTGCTGAACAGTGGGTACCTAGCTGCCTCCCATGTGCAGGCAGGGCTGTCTCCCACATAATATCAAGAGTATAAATATGTAGGAAGAATTTTGCTTCCATCCCAAAGGTGCTGCTTTCTGGGATGTTTTGTGGTTCAAATCCTCTAAACAGGGTTCTCTACTGGCTCTCTCCTATGAATTCCCATGCTGTTGACACTAACCTCTGTAACCCCGGCCATTGCTGCTTGCTCCAGGAAAGTCACTGCCTTCTCATGCCTGTCCCATCCATTTTCAGGTCTATGGTGTAAGAGGTATCTAGCATAGCGGTACTGTGCCATGGGGTGACAGCTGCTGGCTGCGTGGTAGTAATAAAAAGCTGCCTGGAAAAAGAGAAACACACTTGTGTGATTCAGGTAATGCATGCCCTCAAACATGACATGACTCCCCTCTGGCCAGAACAAGCTTAACCTCTCTGTCTAGATCTATCATATGCTACACATGCTTACCCCAGCAGCTCTCCCATACCTCCTTGCTGAAGAACAGGAGATTGTTTAAGTGAGACAGTGGACTGCGACTATAAAAGAACCCTCTAACCACCCTGCCTTCTCTAGTCAAAACTCCCGGTGTTGAAGGGGGCGGCACTGGGCCAACAATACCAAAGCTTACTCTGTGCCAACAGGGATCTGCACAATTACGAGAAACAAGCCGCCTTTGCAAATCTTCCCAGCTACAGAAGATGCTGACTACAGCCAGCGTGCACTAGGTGGCAGGCTGTAGTTAAGGTATCCAAACCAAACGGCTCAAGATGTAAAGAAGCTCTCGGATGTGCAGTGGTGTTTTAAATACAGTAACATGACAGGTTTCTCCTTGGACTCTCCTGGGTGCTAGTGACACAGCCTGTGTACCTATGAGAAGACCTCAGAAGCTATCAGAAAGGGGATTTCAGGAGCACATCTGAAGGGATCCATGACACTGAAGCCAGCACTGCAAATCTGCAGTTTATATTATTTCCAGCATTTTCTAATGGGACTTCAGAGACTGTCACACCCATGCAAAAGGAGAAAAGCGCCTCTACACGCAACAAAGACCACTCTCCTGGTCTGTGCTGCATATATACAACCCTACAAGCTGTGGATACCTTTTCCAAGTCTTTTTCCGTGCCTCTGCCATGCTCGTAACACAGACCCACATTGAACTGAGCTTTGCTGTAGCCTCGATCTGCTGCCAGTTTGAAGCAGGTATAGGCTATCCTGTAATGGCCCGCTCTCATACTTTCAATCCCTGAGAAGAACACAACATAAAAACAGGGGAAAAGAAAAGGGACAGAATGCAGCCTCAAATGCAGCAACCTCCCCCACAGCTACTGGGCCTTCTTTGGCCCATGCCAAGTGCTCCAGTCCACTTTCAGCTGGCTTATCAACTCCCACTCCACAGGACCAAAGTTTCCATTGGAAAAATGGCAACACTGCATTTTAGGAATTTTTCTAAGTCTCATTGCAAAGAAGGATCATGGGCTAACACAACGTATGGTTCGCACAGAATCGGCTTGCTTTTTTAGTGCTGCAACTAGTGGTGTATATAGGGCAAGGACTTTCTTCTTAGATCATTGCATCTTCCTTCAGCTCTTCTTAGAGTTGCAATTCTGCAATTGCTTTTTCAGCTTGCCAGGAAGACTGAGATCTCAGACAATGAAAAAGTATACAAGGATATGACAGCTTCTGTTGCAAAAAAGACAGAGATGGCTTAATTTCCAACTATAGATGTCAGGACAACAGTACAGGCTTCAACCAAGCCTGGATTTAAATATGCTGATATAAATCAGGTGGCAGGATGGGACAAAGGGCAATAAATCTCTCAAAGCACAGCTGAAATTGCTGAAAGGAGGCTTCAGCTTGGGTATATGTCATCTCTGCCTTCACACAAGACCTGCAACAATTTGGAGGTCCTCCAAAAAGAGAAACGTGTGGTTTAAGGACAAAACAAATCCAAGTCCACATTACCGAGGATATTCAATGCGATGGAAATGTCAATCCGGAAAATCTGCTGCAATTGGAAAGCAGCTTCCTCTAAATGCTCTCGCTGAGCTGGGTCACCCTGAAGAGTTAAAGAAAGCTATTAAGACAGCAAAAACATGCAAACCCTACAGGAGATTCTTTCCTGAAAACCGAGCAGTGAGAAACAGCCATACTGTACTATAGTTATCAAGAGGGTGATGTAATCTGGTGTCATGTGCCTGCAAAAAAGTCTCCCTATCCTACACAGCCATTTAGTTAGAGAAGCTGTATGGACATTGCTCGCCTGGCCAGGGAGCTTGGTGTAGCCTCTCGGACACCATCAGACCTTTCAGAATTTAGCAAATACCTGAATATCACTCATAACTCCCCCCTTCAAAAGTTATGTTAGCCCTCGTTTACCCTCCCACATATGTCACCAGCACAAACAGTCTCTGCCGAACATGCGCTGACATATTTGTATACGCTTTACACAATTCAAGCTGAGCCCACACTGACAGCTTACCGAACGCTGCACACTCCTAATAACATCCTGCGCAGCAGAGACAACGTCTTTTCTTTCTCAGTAATGAACAGTATTTTTTACTTTACAACAGCTCTGGGAGGTGGTAGGAGGATTAGCCTGGCCTGCAGCTTTAGCTTCCCAGCTTGCGTACAAATTTAGTGCCATCGAGTGGCAGCAGTGCACACTGCACACGATGCCTCCGCACTCGGGGAAGTCACACAGCAAAAATGCCCCTTGCCACCCAACAGTTTTACCGCTCAGCCAGCACTCAGAGCTGCTCACAAGAGGACAAGTCATGGACCAACTCCCCTCCTCTCCCGAGACCTGCCCCACGACCTATGAAGGAGCTACAGACTCTTCCTACAGCCCTGCAGAAGTGGCACCTCCCAGGACTGGGGGCTTGACGCTCAAGCCCTCAGCAGAACAAGCAAATGCCTTTCTGGTGGGGGAGCAGAGGGCACTGCCATGTCAAAGCGAGGAACCCACTCTGTTAAATACTGAATTTACCTCCACTGTTCACAGTGTCCTTGAGCAATTGCTCAGCTGACTGATTTTTAAAATAGGGAATTGTCTGCACCTAAGACTGTGAATCGCAAGGAAGTAGCAGGCTTAATCACAAGAACCGTAATATAATTTACAGCCTTGTGACTCTCAAGCTGATGCATCCTCTTCAAGCCCAGTGTCTTCCTCTATAACAGAAAAGACCCATTCCTGATTTGCAGCTTTAGGAGCAGTGACACCACCTTCTCCAGTCATGGGTTGTCTGGTAAAAACCAAAATAGCAACAGCACGTAATCACCTAGTGAAAGATTGCATCAAAATGCAAATACACAAGAACAGACTGGTGCTATTGGATAAGGGGCTTTTTTTGTTTCATTTGTTTTGTTTTGTTTGGGTTTTTTCCCATTTTCTTTCAGTGCTTCTCTGCTAGCACGCCTGTTTCACAGACACCTTAAAGGACGGGGATGCCAGTTTGTAGTTCCTGGACTTTGCTCTGGCTAAAGCAGAGGGCAACATACCACATCTCTCCTTCTCCTGGCCTCCAGCTGTGCAGGGCAGAAAACAGTCTTGTGTGTGAGTGGATTGCTCAGGCAAGGGAAAGGACCTCAAGTACATACGGAGGGTGCGAAAAATGAAAGTGTACCTTTGCACTGCGGAGAACAGGCCCCAAGTTGGAGCTCTCAGGGATCTGGAACTCCCCTATATTAAAAAAAAAAGAACAAAAAAAGCAGAGTTAAGCAATGCTGTATCTTCACCTTTTCCTCCTCTTCCTATCCTCTCTACCCCACAGCTCTTTCCTAGAGGACTGATCACCCACCCAGTCAGGGATATTAAGAACAGAAGGAACACCGAGTAATCTAACCTTTGTATCAAAAGCAACCAAGTGCCACATGAATACAGTCCTGTAATCTGCAGCTGGCTAACGCACCTCCTCCAGAAAGGTCGCCAGTCTTGATTTGAAGGTAGAGTATCTCCCACTTCTCCTGAGAGTTTGTTCCAGCAACTTGTAATCGCTGCTTTAAACCTCTGTGCTTCATTTTAAATTAAAATACAACTGGTTTCTGCTCTGAGGCACTGGCTCTTCTAGGCTTTTTTCTTTTTACTAAAAAGCCCATTCTCCTTTCGAAAGTCCTGATACAACTAATCAACCCCTCTTGATTCTTGTCTGTGATTCTAAACAGACTGCGCTGTTCATGTCTTTCAGCTGAAGTACTTTTCTGCCCGAGTTGATTAACTTTATGACTTTTTGCCACTATTCCTGAATTTTCAACATTGTTATTGAAGTGCAGACCCCCTCACCAGTGTCACAGGAAGGGTAAAATTGCCTCCTTATTTGAATTTGTAACTGCCTAGTTTGCATGTATCAGAACTGTGCTCCTATTCCCATTGCCCAGGGCATCACACCGAGATTTCGTGCTAGGTGCTTGCTAACTCCTAGCTCCTCTTCCACATAATTTATGTCCAGGGTACAGCTCTGCTTCTGCAAGGAGATCATGAGACATGTTATTCTGGCTGCATCAGATGCAGGCTTAGGTTATCACCCCAACATGCCCCACTTGCTCATCACTGCCCTCTTAGATATGCTAGCACTACCATGTGTTCAGCCACTAACCGACCAGTTTCAATCAGAATTATCTAATGAAAACATCTACAGCAAAAGCTAAGCCACCTTGCTCCTGACAGAATTGTGCTGGAAGCAATTACACAGGCATTTATGCCAGCTACTCTACGAGGACAGTGACCTCCAGCAAAGAGGACGAACAGGCGAGGGCTGACCGAGGCCAATTATTTTTAACCTGAATCACCATAAGCAGCTGGATCCCACTGGGCACCTAACACCAGGTGCTGAAACCTGGATCACTTCAAGCCAGTGCTGCTAACACAAGAAGTAGCTGTGCCCTCCCCTATCTCCCTGGTGCCCTCCCCATATCTCCCTGTCCCCCTCTCAAGCTGTGTGGCTGTACAGCAGGAAGCTAGTAAGAGTAAAAAAACCCAGTCCTTTCAGTGGCCCGATTCCTTGATTCCTGGCACTGTATGGCTACACAAGCACTTGTGCTGGCGCAGCGGCAGAAATGAGTGTGCAACAGGCAGGATTGCTTCTTGCAGTGCCTGCGCTGCCTTACAATGCGCATGAAGCTGTGGCCTATGTTCCAGCTGCAGCCTCGTTATTCCCAGATAAACAATTCCCCTCTGGCTGTATTAAAATGTATTTTATCTGAACAAGCCCCACGCACTCAACAAGGAAGATCGCCATGGCAAACATGATTTCTATTCATCATTCCACCAAAAGTAATATAATCTGAGAATTTATTAGTTATGTTTTACATTTATTTTCAGATCAGGCATAAAATTATGTGATCTTTCTCACTGTAAGACTCTATCTCTTGTTCATCATCTCCCTCATGATGTAATTTTTTTTTTGTCATACATACAACAGCAAATCCCATGAAGAAAAACATTGTCTGCATTAAAAATTCTCCCAACTACTTGTTTAAACATCAGTACATTCATGCTTTCAAGAAACTTTACATTTCACATAGACATCTACTCCTAAATCAGAGATTTGTTGTTTACTGAGAAAACATGCTGTTTACAGCAACAAACCAACCATTACCCCATGAAAAATAAAAAGAAACCAATCCTGAATTCTATCAGCCTGCAGAACTGCCTCATGCCCCTCTACCACTGGAAACCCCTCCTCACACAAATCCCAGTAATCTCACCAGATAAGAGTTACCACTGCTGGGAAGCACACCACTCCTGGGGAGTCATTTGGAAGAGAACACAGGGACCAACTGATCCTGACACCTAGTCCCATCTCCTGAAAAACTAGACTATTGAATTCTCTTGGAACTTACCTTTGAGGCCAGGCAAGCCTCAAATCAAATCTCTCCATGGAGATCATGATTTTTTACGACTTGCCTGTTTCAGAGCAGCTGTCTCAATACCAGGCACACAATCTAAACATATCGCTTAGGTTCAGCAGTAAACAGAGAAATAAAAGCACCCCCCAGCAGCAAAGAATCCCATTCCACTTAGCAGAATGAGACAACCAGCTTAGATTAACCTTCAACCTGACATTACTTAATACAAGTCCCGCCCAACTGTTTGTTTCTTATTTCCCAAAGAATGGTCAAACTTCAGCAGAACTTCATAGGAACTAGGCTTTGAACAAATTCATTGCTATATTGCACACACAGAACCACGTTAAATTATTCTTAAGGTTGTATGTTCAAAGCACACAAAAAAAGCTGGGAATACCACAGCTAGAATTTTCTGTGCACTTTATTTCTACTTCTTCAAACACGTGCTGTGATGTAACGTGACTATGCATCCTTTTTTCCATGCAATCTTGAAGCTTTTAGTGTACTGGATGCCCAATGCTCACATATTCAGCAGCTAATAACTATTTGGTGTGTCCCCACGGTTCATCCTGTACTAATCAAACGTTGCTCAAAGCTATCTCCAAATGAGGAATTAATAATCTTCTCATAGACAGTCTAGATTGCTCATCCCAAAACATCCAAACACTTCACAAGAATGAATTCACAACAAGAGCTGGACAAAATCCAGGATTTCTGCCTCATGGAAAATTTTAGTGTTTCCAATTGGTTTCATTGTGCTTTGAAATGAAAACACACTTTTGAAATGTCTGTAATCTCAGAATTGAAATAACGAATTTTACAGTTCTGCCAGGGGTAAAATACAACTCCCCAGGGCAGCATTCAGCTGCTATAACACTGAGACTGGCTGTAATCACCCGCTCGTTCACTATGTGCCTTTAACTTTCGGCAAAAAAGCTTCGAGTGAGGCATGAATTGCATGAAAAAAATAGGATGCGATCATGCAGCTAAGGACTTGCTCATAGTAATATCCAGAATGTTATTTAAAGCAACTTTTAAATTAATTTCCTAAAGTTTTCTTTTTAAACACACTAAAGGTAATAGATTCCATCATATTGTGTTATGTTACAACTGGAATGGCTTATCTGCAAAGCTGGGATGTTTGGATTGATCACAAAGATCTTTGCCACTTGAGGTAACAAAGTAGCTGACAACAATAGCAGATTGTCATTGTACATGTAGACCAGCAAGTCTGGAAATTAACTGAAACACTGAAAGAAAGGGTGAGGACATGGAATTCTCTCTAGAAGGTCCTTTGCCATTGCTGGCAACAGCAAAATGGAGAAGCAAAGGTACATTCTGCTCCACTCCCAAGTTCTGGAGGTCTGTTCTCTAATGGCAAGACTTTGCTACCAGATTCCCCTGCACCATCTGCCAGGCGTCTGTCCTTCTCTTCCTTCTGCTCTCCCCAGCTTCTTGCTGCATTCTCGTTTAGCCAGCCTCATTCTCTTTCAGTAGCTACATACCAGAAAAAAAACATAATCCTAAACCTGAAGCAGCTTTTCCTGTAGAAAGCAAAACATACTCTGAGAGAAAGGTATTACCAAGGCATGACCAAGCTTCACTTTAAAACCTTCCATGGAAAGATTCACAGGACTTCTCACATTACAAAACTAGGCATTTTTTTTCAGACTCTTCAGTAAACATTACTGAATCTCTTCTCCCTGACTTTTCTCAATAAATTCCCACAAAATGGAGGCACGGCATAACGTGAGAATGTAACCTGAGGACTTATGCATTGAGCAAAATCAAATTATTTCTGACATACATTATCTCTTGACAACTGACAGTTGTAGATGCTTGGGCAGAAAGGGTAAGGAACAAGGATTATAAAGTAACACTTTTCCTGGCAGAACTTTCCAGCAATCAGCTGTTCCGTGATCTTCTGAGCAGGAGGTTTTGGCTGGACCAATTAAGTCTAATTTGAATGTGTAATTTTACCTAATCACTTCTTGGAACCCATTTATACTTCTGGCCTGTAGCAATGAGTTCCACAATCTACCTGTGCACTAGCCAAACATGTACTGTCTTTTGCTTTTTTTTCAAACTTGCTACCTGACCATTTCTGTGCTGCCTATTAATGTGTATTATGAAAAATATTGCCCCTATTCACCTTCCCTCAACACTTGTAGTTTCACAGAGCACTAGCACACCCTCTGCCACTTCTTTTTTTAAGCTGAAGCATCAGTCTCTATTTGTATGTAATTGTCTCCTTGTCATCCTTCTCTATGCCATTTTTGTTATTGTTTTTAAGACAGAGTGTCTTTTCCCTAAGTGTTCAAGATGTGGCTGCATCATAGACTTACACAAAATTACGATACTCTCTCATCCTCAGTTCCTTCCTTTACAATAATTAACATTTAATTGGCCTCACTGCTGCTGAGCACTGACTTAACCTTATCAAAAACATACCCATGGTGACTTTAAGTGTTCCCTCTGCAATATAATTATTAATTTGACACTCCTCATTCTGTATGTGTATTTACAGTTACATTCCCCTGTGTCTACCAATTTAACCTACCTTGGGATTACCCTGGTTTTAGTTTTTGTGCAATCTTTTGCTGTGACTTTTAGATTTGACTGTCCTGAATAATTTTGTATCATTTGCTTCTTCTGTCACCTTACTTGTCACCTCTTTTTTCCAAATCACTGCTGGCTGTGCAGAACAGAACAGGTTTCAACAAAGGACTTAAGGGAATCCACCAGTAATGGCTCTCCATCGTGAAAACTATTTCTTGTACTTCAAGGAGTTACTAGCCCAAGACTAGCCCCTCCATCTTCCCTCACATCAGCTTTATTTCTCCAGATAGCTTTGTTTTAGGTCCTGGCTGAAAGATTTTCAGAAAGCTAAAAGCTGGATAATCTTGCTCCACATGCCTGTTGACTTCTCCAAAGAACTCTTAATAGATTTACAGCTCTCTTAAGTTTCTGCAATGGAGCAAGTTGGCCCGAAAAATGGCTTCCTAAATCCTTTCAAGATGATTCTTTGATGTAGCACACTCATCCAGGTATCTAACATCTCTATTCTATAACACAGTTTCTATCAACTTAGAATTACCTTTGTTTGCAGTTTTGCGGCTCAAACAACTCCCCCTTTCTAAAAGCCAACGTCCATTTTGTCAATGTTCATTCTTCTGGTCATACAGCAGATTTAAGCACTGGATTACATATCGTCATTAGAGGCTCAGTGACTTCATAGCTTCTGCAGAACATCCGAACAAAGAGCACGTGGCCTTAGTGACTTGTCACAGCTGAATTTATCAGTTTGCCTAAAAGCTCTTCCTATTGACTCTCTGTAGGAAACTGTTTGTCAGACACAGGCACACGTTCACTCCTGAATGTTCAGCTGTGCCAACTGAAGGCATCACTGTCTCCACTTATTCCCTACCACTTCTCCCAGAGGTCCATGTCCAGTAATCTGCCAGTGAGGCAGTGTGTCTGAGTGCTTCTTAATATGCTTCAGGCAAAAGCAGATGGGTTAAACAGTCTAATTGGCAGTTTAGGTAAATTAACCTGGCTGTTTTCCTGGAGCTAATTAGGAGACATGGAAACAAAATGCTCCATTTGCCAACTGATGGGAATGGTAACCTCTGGCAGGAAATGGGTTTGATAAGCAGTGATGGGCAGTAGCTTAAATCAGCACTGAAGAAAGCCAAAAATCTGGAAGAAAGCAAAGAATGGGGAACCCCTCTGACCTTTTCTGCAACACCTTACATTATCTAGCCAACATCTGTGGGCTGGCTTTTTTAGTTCTCCTCCGACACCACAATCACATGTCCCCTTTCTACTTGCTCCAGCCGGCTTCCTGCTTCTAAGAATTTTCCTGGAGCTGTTACTAGTGCTTATACATCTAGTGAGTAGCCCTATTGTAGGCCTCATCTGATCTTCCTTGACATGACTTTAAACTTAATATGTAGGACACATTTTCCTGGGTAAGACTTCAATTTTTTTGGAGTATATTCTACTATTTTTATAAAACTCATTTGACTAAGAATGTCTTTGACATTTCCTTCCACTGTCTTACGTACAGCATAAGCGCTCAGAAATACATCCTCATCTTCCAGGAAGAAAATAATTCCGTTAGTTTCCCACCATGTACACAAGTCTCCCAGATCAATGGTGCAGTATTATCCTGAATCCTTCTGGCTGCAAACATCTGTCCACAATAAAAGAACAGAAACTGGATGCTGTAAACAGGTCGCTAAGGCAGACCAGCATTGGTAAAACCCATGTCACCTGCAGTTACAGCACAGGCTCCCCCCTGCCTCCAGGAGATTTTTTTCCCTCTGTCTCTGGACTCCTGATTCATCTCTCTGAAATTCTTGTCTTTCTACTCTAACCCATGTGCTCAAGTGTCAATAAACGGATATACCCTTTTTGGCTCCAAGCTTTGCCTTGGGGAAACTCAGACTCAGAAGTCTTTCTGCCACAAGTATCCTGCCCCACAGCACATTGCACATACCTACTGCTGTCCAGGGCTGGCTCTCTCCTTCCCCTGAGGGGATGCCTGAGGATGAATTCTCTGGTACCACCTCCGGACTTGCCTTCTGCAGGAAATGGGACCCCAGCTGCACACCAGGGCAGCTGGTTGAGGCTTCAGTCACCACTGAAATATAGAGCACAAAAGCAATGTCTGCTTTAGGAGACAACACTGGACTGTATATTTACCTAGCACCCTTCTCTGCTCTGACCACAAAGCCAAGCAGGAGGAAAGTTCATGGAGCAGGGTCCAGAAGGGAAAACAAAGGTAAGGGCATGCGGGATGCAAAGTGGGATTGCATCAACTCGTTAAGAAACAGCGAGATTCCCCTGACAGATATCAGCTCTCACTCTCCCCAGAGAGCTTGAGAGCTGGTTGTCAGCTTCTTGCAACAGCTCTCTTCCAGTCTTAGTTAACATATCACAAGGCGGCAATCCCGCCTGACAGCCGGGCCCTCCCACAGCCCTTTCTCACAAGCCAGAGCTGCTAACCTGTCTGCTGAGAGGGCAACGAAGAAAGCCACAGAGACCTGTGCTCTCTCCTGGCGTCCGGCAGCGATCTCAGCCACGAGATCTGTCTGACCACCTGCAGAAGCAGCGCACCGAGCGCTCCCTGAAGGAAAGCAGACACAAATCAAGGAAAACAGCCCCGCTGCTCCCTCCTTCTGTCCGGCAGCTTGTCCGCAGCTCTCTTTCGAGGATCCCTCCCACCACGGCTCCCCTCCCCGGGGGCTCCCATCCCCTTTCCCACCCCCAAAGCCTCCTGGAGACATCCCTCCCGGCCACGGACACCCGGCCCTGCCCGCTGCTCCTCACCCAGGTGACTGCCTCCAGCACGGAGTAACGGGGCACCAGGCCGGGCAGGGGCTGCTGCCTTCCTTCTCGCTCCCGGCCACCGCGGGGCCGTCCATCCTGACAAGCGGGCGCTCTGAAAGCAACCAGAAAACACCCACGCCGTGAAGCCAGAAGTCAGCCCTCAGACCCCCCCCCTCCGCCCCCAGCAGCGCCCTGAGGGCAAGGGGACCCCCCCCCCCACCACCCCCGCCCCGCTCTCGCTGCGGGCCCCGGGGCCAGGCAGCCCGCACTCACCGCTCGGGGCTGGGGCCGCGGCCGTCGGGCGGCTCGGCGGCGCAGGCGGGGCGGGCGGGGGGCGGCCAGCAGCGGCCCAGGCCGCGGCCCAGCAGCAGCCGCCACATCCCGCCCGCCGGGCGACCGAGCGAGAGAGGGCGCGTCGCCGAGCGACGCCGGCCTGCACCATAGAGAGGACCGAGCGGTCCTGAGGCGGAGCGGCTGGGCACGCCGGGCCTCCCGCGGGGCAGGCGGGCGGCGGCCCCCGCACCGGGCTGCGGGGAGAGCGGAGCCGCCGCGGGCTAAAGCTCCGAGGAGGGGGGCTCAGGCGGCCCGAGCCCACCCGCCGGGCGGGGATAGACTGCACCGCCGTACCATAGAGAGGAGCTAGAGCGGCGCCCGGCGGAGCGCGGGAACGGCGCGGGCCGCCCGGGAAGGGCCGTGCTGTGGGACGGGGCTGAGGGAGGCCCGGGCCGCCTGGAGGGGCCTGCCTGGGCCCCGGGGGTCCCCGTGTGGGTCGGGGTGCCTTGTAGGCCCAGTGGGTGCTGGGGGGCGTTCCTTGCAGGCCCGGGGCGGGGGGAGGTCGCTTGTAGGTCTGGGTGTTCTGGGATCGCCTGTGGCTCGGGGGGTGTGTGTGTAAAAAATCCCCTTTGGAAAGCTCAAGTAGGTGGGGGCAGCCGGTTGTGCGGCAAATCTGGGGTGTCTGTGAAGTCCCTGAGCCCGGAGAAACACCCTGGGTGCGAGGACTTGGAAGTAGGGACCAAATTAGTAGCGGGGAGTGCTGCAGTATACCCAAACCTGAGACTGCCTAAGAAACCGTGCCTTTTCCAGACCCAGAATGGCCTGCAACGGCAGCGCAGGTGGATGTTAGGGCACCCTGCAATTGAGATAAGACAAGAAGAAATTGCATACTGCAAAATACTTTTCTTGTAGCAAGAAGGTAATTTCAGGTGTGAACAGAAACTCAGTCGCTTGATCTTCCTGTAACCAGTGATGTGATTAATTATATCTGGGAAATGGGTATAAATGCAAAACATTTGTGGATGGAAATGTGTAAAAAATGCATTAAGATGTGGTTTCGGTTTGGGTTGTGTATGAACCTACATCCACCTCTTGTCTGCAGTCAGCCTGATTTTGTGATTGATCGAGCTCGCAGAGGCCTTCCTTGGCCAGTGTGTTTCAACCGTGTTGCAACAGGAGATGGCAGAGTTCCCAACCGAGAGCATGGCCTGCCAGTGTGAGAAAAAGATATGCTTTATATTCTCCTTACCCTAGTGGTTTCCTTCAGAAGTATGAATATTGCTGCCCCTGCACTCGTTTCAGCTGAACAGCGTACTTTCTTGTTTATTTCTTCATTCCATAGGCACAGAAATTCTTGGTTGTTCTGGCAGTTTGTCTCTCTTTCCAGAATATGGTGTTCTCTTTGCTGGTAATTCCTGTTATGAACTGGTAGTTCTTGTTCATTATTATCCGTGTTTTATGCTTGGCTGGCTGCAAGTTTAGCTCCAAGCGTGGCTTTCCAGGAGATAAGTAATCACTCTCTTTCATCAGCCTAAACGCTTGCTTTAAAATACTGAATTTCTTTTGGTTTTCCATAGCTTTTATTTTTTTGTAGTGTCTTATGGGACACAAATCCTTTATCCTTTTCACCCCAGATTTGGCTAAATACCTTAATTACAAAGTCATTTAGTTGTCTGTTTTAGTAAATGTGTCTGTAATTGTCTCATCTTAGTAGACTGGTATTTGCTAAGCTACTACAGTTTGTTTGGGGATGAAAATTACATGGAAAATACAAATATCGGTATCTCCACTCCATAATCTTGCCTTAATTTTCTCGCTTATCAAGTTGATATCAGTAATTAATGCTCCAAAAACTTAAACTGCATTTGTTGGTATTGGTTCATCCAAGACCTTCTTGGCTAATCACTGTATTTTTAATGCTGTTAGTCCTAGTTTCCTTTCAAGTCCCGAGTCATTCAGTGTGTGATACTCTCTTTCCTGCAACTGGCAAGTCAATAGCAGAGCTAATCTGTTTTGATTCATATTGTGAGGATGCCACAGGAATTGAACAATGTCAGTTGTGCAGTTGCTGTGCATTTGCGTCTTTTACTCTGGAGAAGGAAAATAGCCGAATGAAGATGAGATGAGAGGGGGATTCTGAGAGATGAGGAAGGGGACTGTCCAGAGCAAGACGAAGTTGAGATAGCAAAGATCAGAGATGTAGGCTGTCGTGGAGTAACGTGGCTAAAGGAGTAAATGTCATGGAGAGAAATGAGTCCAGCTATGCAGGCAGGAGGACAGTGCATTCTGTGTGAGAGCTGCTTCTTGTGTCTTCCCAGCTCAGCTAGTTTGAGTCCGTGCAGCTTGCAGTCAGAGAGTAGAAAGGACATTGAGAAGGAAGAGGCAATAAGCCATGAGGAATTGCTGCAGGTGCAGAGTGTCTTGCTACAGCATTTCTGACCGTTGGTGGTGGTCCATGCACCCAGGAGTGCTGAGGGAGGTGGCTGATGTCATTGCAGGGCCACTTTGAAAGGTCGCAGTAATCAGGAGAGGATTCTGATAACTGAAAAAGGGCAAACATCATATGCATTCAAGAAGGGTAAGAAGAAGGAATGGGCAACTCTAAAACACTCTGTTTAGCCTGGGTCTCTGGGAGATGATGGCACACCTTCTCCTGGAAACTTTGTTTTAAGCATGTGAAGGACAAGAAGGTGACTGGGAACAGCCAGCATGGATTTGACAAGGGCAATCATGCCTAACCAACGTGATTGCCTTCTGTGATGAGACTGGCTCAGAGAACAAGGGGAGAGCAGTGGGTGCTGTTTATCTTGACTTTAGCAAGGGCCTTTGACATGGTCTCCCATATTATCATCTTGCCAAATTGGCGAGGTATGGATTGGATAAATAGACTGTAAGTTGGATGGAAAATTGCCTGGATTGTTGGGCTCAGATGATGGTGATCAGTGGGCTAGCACACAGAGTGTAAGAGAAGAGGCTGAGAAAACTGTTTGTTATCACACAATAATTTTAGGAAAATAAATACTTTGCTCCTTAGGGAAATAAATACTGTGCTCCTTAAGAAATAGATTTATTTTGGTGGGAAGAAGAAACCAGACTGGCTGTAGAAAGCAAGTTAAAAACAAACATTGAAGTTCTAGGAGATTATATGCATTCTGAGGTCTTTTAAAACCTTGTAATTGAAAGCACTCTCTTATTCATTGGTTTAAACACTTGTTAATGCCAGTCCCTCCTTAAAGTCCAGGCAACATATCTCTAAGTTCTTGACTATTTCTTTGAGACATATTTGCCACTGGAACTTTATTCCCTGGGTGCTGGAGCTGTTCCCTCTTGTCTCATACTGGTCTTCTGGTAACTTAGGTTTTCATCTGTGTTTTTCTGCATCTTGAGCAAAGTAACTTAGTGGAACATGTAAGCTTTGATACACAACAGGTTTTTTTTTTTCTAAAGCCAGAAATTTACGGCTGAAAAAATCCCACCATACGACTTTCACCAAGTATACTCGAAACATTGTAATTACAGATGATCTAGTTTCACAGCTCACAGACAAAGAAAATGTGTTTGTTTTACTTTATTAGATTTCTTGTAATATGTTCATACGAAACCAAATGTGCATATACACACTCTGTCAATACCGCCAGCTGCAATTTATTAAGTTTTATAAATTTTTTCCACTAGGTCACTGTATTGTTAACCAGACATTGAATGCAGGATCAATGCTGAAGATGGGAAGGCTAAATTTCAAAGTAAACAGTCTCATCTTTCTCTTAATAAGTTTATAAGGGGCATTTTTGAGGAAGTCTTAATTAATCTTAGGCCTAAAACCTCTCTTAATGTGGTTGTATTTTTCTAACAAGAAAATAAGAAAGGGAAGGTGTTTGGGCTTAAGGTGTAGCTTGTGCTGCCGTTTCAGTCTTCCCTGACTGCTGCAAAGCCCCTCAGTCAGTCATTGTAATCCAGAGCTGGAACTGGGAGCGCGTTCTGGGGATATATCTTGTTGCTTTGTGATGAACTCTGAGGCCCTGGGAGAATCTCTTGGTGTTGACAGCCCCTGACAGTAAATGTCACATGAATTCGGAGGGAGCTCAGAGCCTTCTGGTGACTGCTATGAGAAGAGACATGGTGACAGAAAACCTGATTGATGAGCCATGCCACAAGTAGAGGGAGCGCTGTGTGGTGATTGCTTATAATTGAATGGTCCACGGAAGTTATTTCTGGGTTTCCTATGAATGGTGATATACACTCCAGAAGTGTTTTCACAGGGTAGGCCTGCAGATTTTAACCCTGGTACTCAGCAACTCCCTGTTAACGCAGCGTTAACAGACTTTAAAACTTAACGGGCTGTTTTAGCTTCATGCCTAGCATAATAATGAAACAAATGACAACCAGAGATGGTCAGTCATGCAATTACCTTTAGAAATGTTCCTTTGTCAGCTTTTGCCTCCTCTTTTTAGTGCTTTCTCCTTCTGTCTCAGCTCTGTGATCTGACAACGCTGAGATGTTGATTATCAAGGTTCTTCCCGATTCTGACAAAGCGCTTCTCTGACATGGGCTTGTCGCAGCCATGTTAAGCACAGCGGTGATGCTCCTGGCATTAAATGGGAATGTGAGACGTTATAGCCCACTCACCCAGCAAACCATCTGCTCACACTGACCAATTAAATTGGCTTCTCTCTCATTAAAACCCTTGTGCAGACTCTGGTATGTCACAGATCTTTAAAATCTCCATTATGAATTCCACTTTCTTCTGGGTATTTTTAGCTTATACTTGAAGAAATGATTATTGTCTCTTGCACTTAAACATATCAATTTCAGCTCCACAGACATCTCCTCTGGGCCATAGTCAAAGACCTGAGCTGACTTGAACTGCTGGATCTGTAGGGAGGATTTCAACACAGCTCTAAGCGCTTGGACATTGGAGCCATGCAAGGAGGAAGAGCGAGAGAAATTCAAGCCCTCCTCTCTTCCCTTTGGTAAGTCAGGAGCACATCCCTTGCAGATTTACTTGGTTGTGCCAATTTAGTGTGATTTCTTCTGGGGGCCAGGAACCACTCAAGGAAGGCTGACAGGTTTTATCAACAGAATGGAAACTGAAGTGATAAGGTGAGAGTTATTGACCTGATAACTAACAAACAGAAAACTTCAGTGTCCCTCAAGCTAAATATTGCACTCAGCAGGTAAGTAAAAGATGGCAACAGCTGTGGTCTTGTCACTGAGTGAGAGTGTGTTTTAGTGTAGAGGAGCAGGAGGTGAACTGTGAAAACAAACACATTCAGTTTGCTACAGACTATTTCCCTCTATTACTTTTAATGAGAGCTAAACTCCAAAATGCACAATGGGACAATAATATTTTAGCTAGAAGGAACTCTTCGTACAGCTCCTAAATTCTAGACACCCGGTTGCAATTAAAATGATTGCTTGCATATTATTAATAGCTTGCCAGTAGTTTAAGGCTGTTATCAGGTGTGGGACCAATTGGTACTAGCCACTGCACGACTGAATGAAAAGTAGTGCTGTCCTTGAAGGAGCTGAGTTAACAACCTGAACCCACAATGCTCAAAGGAGTTTGAAAAATGAGAGAAATGTAAAAAGGTGAGAGGAGCTGTGTTAAAATACATCACTATAGAGGCTGGCAAGCAACATGGCTGGATAGCCATAGTCAGGTGTTAGTAAATGCTGCCTAAGTGTTTTTTTATTTATTTTAATTCAGAAATTGTAGCTTGGGGAGGGCAGATGGGAAAGGAAGTGGAGACCCCTAATGAATTGTGATTTAGAAATAATGGAAACAAAAAGTACTGCAAGTACAGCAGTCTTTTGTTCCTCCCTTTTCCCCTTATATTTTTTCCCAAAAACATGCTAGGATTGTGTATGAAACCTAGCTGTTGCAAATCTTACACATCCCTTGAAATTTTTGTCTGACAGAATATGAAGGCTTCAGCAGCTGAACAAAAAGGCACGCGACAGAGCTCTTGTACAATGTCTGTCTCCCCTTTCTGGCACCCGGCCTGCTCAGTACAATTGGTAAATACAAATGGCAAGTGATCACTTCCTATTTAACTTCTGCATGCTAACTTTGTTTTTCACATGGAAGCAGTTTTGTACCTACTATGTTTGTCATTCTGCCATGTATCTTTTCTGTTTCCTGTTACAGTTTCTTTCTTTTTTTTTTTTTTTTTTTTTTTTTGGAGGCAAGGGTACCAGAACTGCACTTGGTTTTCCAGAAGCCGTTGCACCATGAATTCATACAGTGGCAAAGTCATACTTTTCTCTCCTAAGAACTCTGAACCTTTGATTTGCTTTTTTTGATTGCTGTTGAGCAATGAGGTGATGTATTCATAGAACTAGCTATTATAACATCAAGATGCATTTCCTAAATTGTGCAAACTAGTTCAGAGCCTATCACTCTGTAAAGTTAGCATTGCTTTTCATGGATAGGCAGATTATAGTTGTCAAGGCTGAAATTTATCTTCTACTTTATTATGAGGCTGCTCAGTGTCATGAGATCTTCAAGTTTTTGTAGTAAATACTATCATAATGAATTTAGTTTTTATCAGAATCCTTCACTATTCCACCTGCTTTCCAGATCACTTCTGAACGCATTGAACACAATGGACCTTAATCCCCATGGGACTCCACTGATGATCATCTTCCACTGTGAAAACTCATCCTTTAGTCTTGCCTTCTTTTTCCAATGTGAAACTATTATTTAACTTTGTGAGGTCCTTACCTGTAGTCACTGGCTGTTTATTTAAAAGCCTTTGATGAGACCTTCAGTGTCTGTGGTTTCTGGAAGCTTGGGGTGAGTTGGAAATACAGGGAAAATTTCTCTGTTATTTACATGCTTTTAATTCGTTCAAAGAATTCCAGCAGATTTAGGAGGCTCGGATTCCTTTTACAAAAGTCATGTTTACTTTTCCTTAATGTGTTACTTTTATTCATGTATTCACTAATTCTGTTCTTTACTAGAGCTTTAGCTGATATGACCAATATGGACATTAGACTTAGTGATCTGTGGTTTCTTGAATTGCCACTGGATTTATTTTTAAAAACTGATTTCTTATTAGTTACCTTCCAGTCCTTTGATAATCGCAGCAATTTTCAGCAAAAGGTTACATACTAAGGGTATTAGCTCAGATGATTCATATTTAACATTCTGTAAAAACCTTGTATGAATATCATCTGTGCCCAGTGATATGTTGTTATTCATTTTGTGTGGTTTGTCATCTACTCTTAACAACCTTAAATTAAGACAAGCCTTCTGTGAATGCCTTATAAACAAGATACTGGTTTCAGAGTTTCTCTGAGATTCTCCAGGTGAACAGAGATTTTTAAAAGAAGAGTTTGAGATTTTTTGCAATGGCATTATCTTTTCTGAGTGCTTCTTTCATACCTGTATAGCTCACTGGCTCTTGCAAGCTTCTTGCTCTTGATGTGTTCAAGAAGGATTTATTACATTTTTTTTATTATTTCTTTAGCAAACTGCTTCTAAACTCTTTCTTCAGTCTATGTTATTGTGCTTTTACATTTAGTCTGCCAGAATTTATGTTCTTTTTAGTTTTCCTTTTTCAGAGACAACTTCAGCTTTTTGCAGGATACCTTTTAACTTCCAACAGCCTCCCTGATCCTGCTGTTTTATGATGCTAGCTTTTTGTTTTTCTCTCAAGTCTTTTTTGACAGGTTATATGCATTTGCTTTGAGCCTCCAATATAGAATCCTGAAATAGTCTACCTGCCATCTGAAAACATTTTGCCTTTCTGGCTGCCACTCTGAATGTTTTTTTTTAACAAATTTCCTCATTTTTTAATTCCCTTCCTCTGGAATCAAGCACAACCACTGCATTTGCCAACATTTCTTCATTTCAGAGTATGCAGTCATGAATCAGGTAAAAGGATTAAGGGTTTTGGCCTAGCCCAGTCTCTAGGAAGCCTGGAAATATCAGCCATTAACATTTCACTAATGTTAATTTCACTGATTTCATTAACTGAGAAACAGGGAAGGAAGTGGCTTGCCAGGGCCGGAGGTGGTGGGAATTCTGGCCCTGGAACATCAGCTTCTCTCTTCAACCTACAGTGGACAAAATGACAGGCAATTTGAAAATTTGGGCTGATTTGACGCCACATCACTGAAGCCTGATACTAACTAGCTTGAGTGGTTTGGGGCAGACCCCATCTATGCTGTGCTGGTGGGAACCAGAGTGAGACAGCAGAGTCACGATGACAATGTCCAGTTCTCAAATTAGCGGACACAGGAATGATTCAGTATACCAAGAAGTCTGGAAGCGCAGTGTATAAATGCAAGTAGTTCTTCACTGTGATAACGCTAGAGAATTGAGAGCTTAGACTACTTCATGACTTCAGTTTGCATGTAGCAAAATCTTGGATAAGGTCTGACCAAAAAAGGACTAAGACTGCAGTTGGTAGAGCCTGGTTTGGTAGCTGATTCTTTCTGGATCTCTCCAATTACAGACCGCTCCTTGCAGTAAGTGGTAGCTGCTTACAAACAGCTCCAAAGCTGCTCTGAAACTGGTGGGGATAAGCACTCTTTGCCAAGCAGGTGCTGCACTTCAGCATGTGACTAAAGCTTGCTTACCAGTGAAAAACGTTTACTCTGAGGTTGAAAGGCACCACCACTCAGCTACTGCAAAATACATTTAAAGCCAGGGTGAACCAAACAACGCCAGTTACAGTGCAACTGCTGACTAGCATTGACTGCTTAGCAACAGTGAGAGTGATATGGATACAGATGAATTGACTGTTTTCTGAGCAAGCTGGGTAGGAACAGAAGTAATTAGCTGCTAGCTGATGAAAAGGCATGCTTAATTATTAGTATAATTATAGATATAATAGACCAGGAATTATTCAGTAAAAGTAAGAAAGCCAATATGTTACAAAGAAGGTAATCGGAATGGAAGAGGAGCTGGCAGCAGTGTAAATTCTTGAGAACAAATGTAAAGAATCAAGATGATAAATCTGGAATCTTTTGGCTTTCCACTCTCTGGCGTATCAACTCAATTTAACAATAGTGTAAAGGTATACAGAGCTAACAAGGTCTGTGGCTTGTATTATTTCTGGTTTTATATAATGTTGATTTAACTGATTGTATGCCAGTGAAATTGAGCTGTATTTTCATAAATCTTAGAACCTGCACAACTTCACAAGGATCTTTGTTTTCCTTCCAGCAATACTACAGCACAACCATTTAATTCAATGGATCCTGTGGGAAGCTCAGCTATAGCTGATTCTGATCAATATTGGTAATTGATTAGAATTATTTGATAAGGCAGCACTGCTTTCCTTTGGCACCCTGAGAAGTAATTGTGACTAAGAAGCAGTCATATTAGTCAGATGCCCTGCCTGGCCACTGCATCTTAAACTGTTTTCCATGCCCACTGGGGAGATGGCTGAAGATAACAGGCTGAACTGCACTAACGGAGACATTAGGAATACATTGTTAATAGAGGATGTGTAATCACTGAAATGGGTGATCTGGGGAAGATTTTAAGTGCATCTCTCCCAATGTCAGAATGGACATAGGTAGTGCTGGTCCTGCTTTTGTGCCAGGGATTGGACTGGGTGCTAATGGCAGCAGCAGTGATCTGGTGTCTTCTATAAGAATCTGGAACTGAGAGGCCCAAGATGTTTACAATTTTTTCTAAAATTGTAGTAGTTTCTAAAATTGTGGCAGTGGAATGGGAGACTGTCACCAGCAGCTCTAATTTAGATTCTTTGAGTCTGAGACTAGTGGTGCCAAATGATTACAAACCCTTTTGCCCATTGCGCTGGTTAGAAAGGAAAATCAAGATATGAAGATTTTATTGAATTACTATTTGAGGACTAATTATTAAAATGTCTTTTGATTAATGAGTTGCAAGTCAAGCTGGTTTGGCAAATAGCATTTTGATAAGGTATTTGTAAGACAGATAGTCTTAAGATGGTAAGATGAATGTAAAACACTGTAACCTTAATGATGATGTTAATGCAGAAATGATGTAAATGTGCATGAGCAATTACTGTATAAAGTCACTGGGGTACATCAGGACAAATTGAGTACAGACAAACTCTAATCAGCATCGGTGAGCACAGAATCATTGAAAACCAAAGCTGGAAGAAATCTCAGCTGATCACTTAGTTCAGCTCCTTCTTTCACGATAGAATCAGATCTGCTTATGACGTTCTTGGCATATGCAGAACTGTTGTTTCTCTTCCATTTTGTAGCAGACTTTTGTCTGCTACAGGACCGTTACTGGACCGATCCTGACTCTGTCACGACTGTTATTGCATCTCTCCATGGCCGCCTCTCTTTTGAGCACCTCCTGTTCTCAGCCTCTTGATTCAGGTCATGTTTTCCAGACCTCTAACCATTATTGTTATTCTTGCTGCTTAGCCTGTCAACCTTTCTTGAGGAGCAATACTTGAGACTGGATATGCCTCTGCACTGAGGCGTTACTGAGTACAGCTAAAGGACCTGCAAGATGTCTTGTAGGTAATTCTTCTGTTAATATATCTGCGTAGTGTCTTCTCTTTGCACAGGACAATAACCCTTGTTCAGCTTGTGATCTATCAGAACCTTCAGATTTATTTTTTTTTTCCAGAGCGCTTTCTGCCCAGCTGATGTCTATCCTGCATTTGTGCACTTTACTCCTGCCTAAGTTAAAATGCCACACTTTTTACAATTGAGATGACTGCTATACTTATAGACAACTTGTCCAAGTTGTCAAAAGTTTTTAATACTGCTATCCCCCATGTATTTGTAGCCGCTCTTTGCAGATTTAATCTTGGCAGATTTAATAAACACACAGTCCATTCCCTCATCCAGGCTATCAATAAAATATTGAATGGAACTTATGAACAGCTGAGTAACCATTCAATTTGTCCTTTACATTTCACAGTGAACCATTGGAAACTACTCTCAGAGCGCAGATTCCAACCAGATTTTTGTCATGAGTTCAGCCAGGGAATTCTTGCACTCATGAATGTCGTGTGAGACAATGTCAGGAGCCTCAGTGACATTGAGGTATGTTGTATTGGCTGTTTCTCCCTTATCCACAAAGTCTCATCCATCGGAGAGTGAAATTAGATTGAGTCAGCTTGTTTTGTTCATGAGGAATTCATGTTGACAAGCACTCATCTCCTTATTAGTTTCTATGTGCTTAGAAATCATTCAGATTATTCCAGTGTTTTTCTTTCCCTGGGTGTTAAATTGGTATCTTAGTTGTTCTATTTGACTTGTAGATGACTGCTAGTTGTTCCAGTTGTTTGAAGGTGTAAGAACTTTGTGGACAGTTGTGAAGGCAACAGATACAAACCTCTCACCAGGAGAAACCCTGTGCCAAATGTGAAATTCCTGTGATAAAGCACAGAGACACAAAAGGCTCTCGAGAGTGCTGGAAGGAATGTTTTAACAAAAAGAAATTATTTTCTTTCTGAAACCAGGACACAGTCTGAGAAATTATGATGCAAATCAGCTTAATTTAAAAAAGATATTTCAGGCTAGCTTGAGAGAATTCTGAACAGTTTGAACCACAAGTCTAGCAAGTCTTGTAAAAATATGGTCATGGTCATGTAAAAGAAGAAGTTGGGAAACCTTAATTTTGGGATGCACTGACTTCTTTGCCTATAATAGATTGGTAGTGAACATCTAAGAAAATAGAAATAGAGATTAGACTAAATTTCATAACCTTTTAACCCAGAAAGCCTGGATCCCCTCAGCAAAGTGTTTTCTGAACTCTAATATATGCTCACTGTTGACATGGGCTTATTCACAGAACAGCATGACCTTTGCACAGCTCAACAAGAAGTACGTGTGTGATAAGTTTTAGTATCTCCTGTTCAGTGCGCCCACGTGACTGTAAGTTTGATCTTACCAAAACAAGGTATTATACTTTGTCTTGTAGCACTTCTGCTGGAGTGTTTGATACTGTGTGTATAGGAATTGTATGTGTATTTATATGAACACTCCAGTATATAAGTCAAGGAAGAAAGAACATGCATTGCATTAGTATGAACAATTTGCTGTTTTTCAGAAACTTTGATTTTGCCTGAATTCAGTATTCTAAAGGGCAAAAAAATACCACCCAACAAACTCTTTACCTACGCTGTGTGTTAACAAGCCTTTGGGTCAGTACAGTTTCTGCTGTGCATTTTGTTATGTAGAATTATTATCATGGTCATGCCTTGAACTGTTTGGAAGATGAAACTGCTGGCAGAGGAGGGAAATCAAAAGTGTCATCAAACTCCAAAAATAGAAGCAGATATATTCCATGTTGGCTGCAGGAATTTTGAAGTGTGAGCAGGGGCCCTGTTATGACTCTTTCTTCTTTCGTCCCTTTTTTCACCATCTTCTGCAATATAGGACCTCTTCTACTTCCTGGCCCTTTAAGCTTAAGGAGCTGTAGAAATACTCTAGAAGTCATTAGTGTGCAGAAAAATGTTCTTGCTTCCTGGTACCCTTTGGTTTTGCATGTTACCCTCCACAGGCAGGTACTCACCACAAGGTCAGAAATGTTCTTGGTGACGAAGTGGAGACACATGTGAATGTACTGAGGACAGGGGTGCAAGGCAATGCAGTACAGATTTTATATCACAGAGGTGAGTCATTTCTTAATAGTGAGGACTTTTGAGTGTTAACTCTAGGTGACTTCCACTACAAGGCAGCTGTTAACATATTACTATGAATTGGTTTGAAAAAAAAATATTAAAATTGCATAAGTAGATAAATTTTAAAGAGACAGAAATAATAATGACATTAAAATTGGCTGAAAGAACTGAGCTACAGTAACAATGGAACATTTTAAAAATAAATGGGTAGCTAGGAAAGGGTGTGGGGAGACATGCTGCTTGGAGATCACAGAGGCACCTAAGCTTGACAGTTTCTATGACTGCATGAAACAGAGAAACACAGCCAAGCCCCCGCTCTCTCCCAGCATATTATACTGCACAGCAATCAGGTTTAGTAACACATTGCTGAGAAAAAGACTCCCACTATTTAGTATTCATTATAGATGGCGTTTTTCAGATTGCAGCGCAGCAGTGTAAACAAGCCACACTGGAGGAACAGTGGAGAACAGCGTTTCTCCAAGCTCTGATTTATTTCTTGTTGATATTCACTAGCTACAGAAACCTATGGTAGCACCAATTTTAGGAAGGGGAAGTAACTCTCAAACCACCACCATTTTCCAGCGTTCTAGCAGGAAGCCAACACAACAGGAGGCAAAACACAATTCCTGCAGTAGGACAGGCGTTTGGCTCCCTTGTGAGGCTGAAACATCTGGTAGATTTGTTTCTGTGAGTCGTTGTGGATCTGCAGGCCTGCCTGGATTCTGCCAGCTGCCTGCTTTATATTCCATTTACATTGCATTTTGTAAACCTTGTCTGCATGAGGAGGGAGCCTGTCCCCACAGACAGGGTGCTGCTGTACTGGGACACTTACATCTGTGAGCAAAAAGCTGCCTGGACAGACCAGTATCCTAAGTACCCTGAAGCTGACCAACCATTGTCAGTCACATCCAAGTGTAGGATGACACCAGCCAGTGACATAGCACCAGAGCTGTCCTGCCTGTATGCTTGCCCTTGCAGAGAAAGGTGCATGGCCCATGCTGCATCCTAATGGGACCTGTCTTCTGTTTTCTTTGTTTGAGATCATTTCTTCCAGGTGAGCTGGATGCCAGCCACCTGGAAAAGCAACACGGCTTTTCCGTCATCCATAAATCATTAATTCCTGTAAGCCACAAGGGTGCTGAGCACTGCAGCAGAGGTGGGAGCCGTGGTGTGGGGAAATGCACATGGGCTTTCACCCCAAGCTCCCTGTGGCCTCCCCAGAGCACGCCTAGCAGAGGTCCAGCATGCTGAAAAAAGGCCACATCTGACAGCTCTGCTCCATATGTACTGCCTGTGTGAGTGTAGAGAACCTGTAATAACAGAAGATGTTTCCACCTCCCCTCTCTTGAATGAGTGAGTTCACATCATTCTGCTGACACAGGTGCATTCCTGCTTTTGAACATGAATCCTCCTCTGGGAGTTGCTTCTCCACATTCCCTACCTTTCTTTTACCTGTCCCTGATGCAGCCTTCTCGCAAGCCCTTTTGAAAGCTTGGTGCTAGAGGTTCCTCTGCCCACCTCAGCCAGCATCCAGATCCCTGCTCCCTGCAGTGCTGCGGTAGAGTCCTCCCCATCCTTCCCCTTCCAGCTGGAGGTGTTATATGTCCTCTTTCATCCAAAGCCTCCCTTTGAAAACACCTTGGTGGATACCGATCTTTTTTTTCTGAGGGATTTGTGACAGTGTATCTTAGGAGTATTTAATTTTCCCCAACAACTACCTCACAATATGTCCTGGTTTTGGCTGGGATAGAGTTAATTTTTTTCCTAGTAGCTGGTATAGTGCTATGTTTTGGATTTAGTATGAGAAGAATGTTGATAACACACTGATGTTTTCAGTTGTTGCTAAGTCGTGTTTATACTAGGTCAAGGATTTTTCAGCTTTTCATGGCCAGCCAGCAAGAAGGCTGGAGGGGCACAAGAAGTTGGGAGGGGACACAGCCAGAACAGCTGACCCAAAGTGGCCAAAGCAATATTCCATACCATGAGACATCATGTCCAGAATATAAACTGGGGGGGAGTTGGCCTGGTGGGGGGCAGATCGCTGCTTGGGAACTAACTGGGCATCGGTCGGTGAGTGATGAGCAATTGCATTGTGCATCACTTGTTTTGTATATTGTAATTAATTTATTATTGTAATTTTATCCTTGTTATTATTATCATAATTATTATTTTCTTCCTTTCTGTCCTATTAAACTGTCTTTATCTCAACCCACGTGTTTGACTTCTTTTCTGATTCTCTACCCCATCCCACTGGGTGGGGAGGTGTGAGCAAGCGGCTGCTTGGTGCTTAGTTGCCAGCTGGTGTTAAACCACGACACTGTAATACCTAACTTAAAAATGGGACCTATTCAAAAGTATGGGACCTTCTTAAAAGGAAATTAAAAGCAGCTCCTATAAGGATACAGAGGATGAGAAACTAGATAAAAACACCCTATCCTATTGCTCAGAGCAATATATCACTAAGTGAAATAGTTCTACAAGGGACCAAAAAGGCAATATTCTAACAGCAGAGTGGAAGAGAGTATTCAAAATCATGGATTTCTGAGCAAATAAAGAAACTGAAAAAAAAAAAAAAAAGAAAAAAAGCATTAACTGTAAAGCTAAATCTGTAGGGCAGGCATGGGAAAATTTTAAGGTGCAAACTCACTAAAGGAATAATATGCTAGTAAAATATTTTCAAAATTGCCAGAATCAGGTACTTTTCCAGAGTTTTGGTCAACAGATGACCAGTCTCTGAAAGGATTACTGTAAGAGAGAAAAAATGCTGTCGAAAAGTAAACTGAAGCTTTGTGTTGGTGCTCACTATGGTTGAGGGAGGTTATTGTCCCACGAGAGCCAAACTTATGGGGACAAATGTAAGGAACTGTCTCAAATTAAATGACAATAAAATGCATTTTAGGACTAATTGATAAGATGAAGAGTCAGAAATTGCCAAGACCATATGGTAACCACTCAAGAGCTCTGGAGGAAAACAAATATGCAATTATGGAGCTACTTATAGTGTGTAACCCGTCACTTAAATCAGTCTCCCTGCAGGAGGGATGGAAGATGGTAAATGTGACAGCAATCCCTGAGAAGGTCCCCAGGAGTGAAGAATTGCAGACCGTCACACTGAAGTCTGTACTGAGCAAGTGAGTAGAAATTATAAGATAAAAATGATTAAATGGATAAAACCCAACATATTAGGGAAATTTTTTCTAGTGATAAACCACATTTCACACATTTGTTAGAGCTTTTGAAAGGGTCCTGAAGATGCAACTAGGATGACCCACTCATAACAACATAAGAAATGCTCCAGTGGATCAGACCAGTGGTCCATCTGCCTGCACTGTCCACCTAGAGTTGCTGTGACCATGATTTTATAAGTTGCACTCGTATCCCCTTGCCACCTTCTCTCTGAACTGAGAAGTCCCTTTAGTGTCTCTTCCAAAGAACCAACTAGAAATAAGTTTAATCTGGTTGATGGTTCTTTACAAAACTTGTAATTGAGCTGTAAAATCCCTTGCCATAAGGATATTATGGATGCTCAAAGTTTACTTGTGCTCCAGGGGTAACAGGAAAAGTTAATGAAGAGAGTTTAAAGTGTAACCTGTTAAATAGTAAACCCAAAGATTGTGACTCAAAAAGTCCCAAGACACGTATTGTTGGAAAATAGAATAATATTCCAAGAAAGCACTGCTGCATGCCTGGTATGTTCTTAAACTGCTTCCCTGGGCGTCTGCATTGAAAACCAGATGCTGCAGTAGAGCAACCTTCAATCTGACCCAGTGCAGCCTTTCTTGTGCTTTGTTATGTTCTGTCAAAAGAAAATGAAACATAGATATGAACGTAAACACTTCTGATGGTAACCGTGAACACTGAACAGTGAATGCTGAACTCATCTCCCCACTATATAAACAAACAATAAATTTTTATTTGAATGCTAATGAAGATCTCACCATGATGCTGCTAGGTCTCATCTAGCAATATAAAGAGAAAAGCTACATGGTGGAAATAAATAAAGGATCTTTATAAAGGGATGAAAATGTATTGCAAATATTGATGTCATTAACCACTCGCAGGTCAAAAATGTACTTGAAGCTACTGATGTAATTTGAAGTAGGTAAACAAGTATTAAGAAAGTTTTCATAGAAACGTAGAATGGTTTGTGTTGGAAGGGACCTTAAAGACCATAGAATCCTTTAGGTTGGAAAAGACCTTTAAGATCAGAGTCCAACCGTTAACCTAGCACTGCCAAGTCCACCACTAAACCTTGTCCCTAAGTGCCATATCTACACATCTTTTAAAAACCTCGAGGGATGGCGACTCAACCACTTCCTTGGGCAGCCTGTTCCAATGCTTGACAACTCTTTTGGTAAAGAAATTTTTCCTAATATCCAATCTAAAATTTCTCCTGGTGCGACTTGAGGCCATTTCCTCTTGTCCTATTGCTTGTTACTTGGGAGAAGAGACACATACCTACCTCACTACAAACTCCTTTCAGGTAGTTGTAGAGAGTGATAAGGTCTCCCCTCAGCTTCCTATTCTCCAGGCTAAACAACCCCAGTTTCCTCAGCTGCTCGTCATAAGACTTGTTCTCTAGACCCTTCACCAGCTTGGTTGCCCTTCTTTGAATATGCTGCAGCACCTTAATATGTTTCTTGTAGTGAGGGGCTCTAAACTGAACACAGTATTTGAGGTGTGGCCTCACCAGTGCCAAGTACAGATCATCTAGTTCCAACCCCCCTGCCATGGGCAGGGACACCTTCCACTAGATCAGGTTGCTCAAAGCTCCGTCCAACCTGGCCTTGAACGCTTCCAGGGATGGGGCATCCATTGCATCTCCAGGCAACCTGTTCCAGTGCCTCACCACCCTCACAGTAAAGAACTTCCTCCTTACATCTAACCTAAATCTACCCTCTTTCAGTTTAAAGCCATTACCCCTTGTCCTATCACTACATGCCCTTGTAAAAAGTCCCTCTCTGGCTTTCCTCTAGGCCCCCTTTAGGTACCGGAAGGCTGCTATAAGGTCTCCCCAGAGCCTTCTCTTCTCCAGGCTGAACAACCCCGACTCTCTCAGCCTGTCTTCATAGGAGAGGTGCTCTAGCCCCCTGATCATCTTCGGGGCCCTCCTCTGGACTTGCTCCAATAGGTCCATGTCCTTATTATGCTGGAGCCCACAGAGCTGAACGCAGTACTGCAGGTGGGGTCTCATGAGAGTGGAGTAGCGGGACAGAATCACCTCCCTCAACCTGCTGATTATGCTTCTTTTGATGCAGCCCAGGATACAGTTGGCTTTCTGGGCTGCAAATGCACATTGCTGGGTCATGTTGAGCTTCTTGTCAACCAACACCCCCAAGTCCTTCTCCTCACGGCTGCTTTCAATCCCTTGTCTGCCCAGCCTGTATTTGTGCTTGGGATTGCCCAAACCCATGTGCAGGACCTTGCACTTGGCCTTGTTGAACTTCTTACAATTAGTGCATCTGTTACGATCTGAAAAGGAGATATTTGTATTTCTTGTATCCCTTTAACTCCAAATGATCCAGGGTTTGTAGTCAAAACCCAGATCTTTCTACAGCCATCTGACCTATTCTAGATCTCTTTTGGTTTTTGGATCAGAGCTGAAGCAATCTTCTTTTACAAATTTGTGCTGCAGTCTACTAAAAGAGCTGTTCCTTGCCAGGAGAATATTACATACAGTTCTGAGAAAAATGAACAGAGTCAGCTTGTTTGAGAGCTAACTGATGCTTACTCACAACACTGATAAGCCTGACATTTACTGAGAAGTGGCACAATTCTCAGTCCAATGAAAAATCCCAAGAGGATGTTTTTTTCAGTGATGCTTCACATTCTATTGACTCAGGATAAGCTGGAGTCTTCTAAAGTATTTTACTCAAAAAAAAATAATAATGTGGAGCCCAACTCCTCCGCTTCAATTACATACAAATGTACTAGCCTTCCTTGGCACATTTGTTAATGATAGTGGTATGTTTAATGATGCTCTACAAGTTCTCAGTGCCTTATGTGTCATATTTCATTCCTGTAGTGTATTAAAAGCACTTATGCAAGAGTTCTTGGTGCCTTGATTGCAATTACAAAAATTATACTTGGAATAATGCCACTTAGCACCTCCACATAAAAGCCAAAGCTTGTGCTGAATTACCTGTTTGTGATATTAGGCAGTGTTCTGGCTGTTAGTGTAGTCTTGCACGTTGGTCTGTGCTTTCGCTTTCTGTAGCATCCACAATATCTAGCCATGCAGGATTCTTCTGGAATAGGCCCTGCCTGAAAAAGACTGTCAGAACGCTTTCCAACGTTCAATTAGATTATGTCAAGCAGTTCTCTTTTGATCATTATTATAAAGATATGTTCAAATAATTCAGAAATATTAGTGATGCAAAATTTTCATTACAGACACTGTGATAATTAGCTTCTACCATATCATACTCCTTATCTAGGAATTCCATTATTCTGCTTTTAATCATAATTTTGACCAACTTTCAATGTACAAAGCTGTTTCTCCGGCTCATCTTACATCCTTCTAAAGAAGACAAGAAACCCAAATAGTGGCTAAGAATTTTCTGACAAAATTGTTTTTCAGGAAAAAAAATATTCTTATTCATCAAAACTTGAACTTTTCACAGGAACTTATGTTCCAGATGTCAAGAGTTGCAAAATCCATCACTTCAGGTGGTAGTTTGTTCCCAAATTTAATCATCACTGCTGTTAAAAAATGTGTGTTTCATTTCTAGTTTGAATCACTTTCATTTTTCAGCCCTTAGTCTTTCTTCTGTCTCTGCTAGATTAAAAAGTGTTGGTTGATATTTTCCCCTTGTGAAAGCATTTATCGAATTGCCCCACAATTGAGCTGTTTAAGTTTCCCAGTTACATGTTCTTCTCTCCTCATATACTTTTTATGGCTCTTTTCTGCCCCCAATCTAATCTTTCAACAGCTTTAAATGTGAACATCAGAATTAGATATACTAGTGGTTTCAATGATGCTGTACCCAGAGGTTGAACGGATTCCTTATTTCTAATCACTTCTCCCATTTTATCACGCTTTTACCTTGAGCGTTTGTGGTGAGCTCCTTGCCCATTAAGACCTCCTAAGTCATAACCATTGCACTCCAAGACAGAGTTTTCTGTTCTTTAAGAGCAGCCCATATTCTCTGTTGGTTCACTGACTGCCTTTTCTTGAACTTACTCCTCTTCTACCTTGCATAATATTAAGTAGAGAGCAGGCTCTCTTCTTGGATGTTCAGGATCTAATAGTTCTGAAAAGCAGTCACACTGTGTTTCTATAAATTGGTTCCCTAACCTTTTTTCATTATAGTGATTTATTTATGCATAATAGAGGTCCCCATATTTAGTATTTCACCTCTCAACATTAAGCACTCAGTCTTCTTTCTCTGGTGACTGATGGGATAACTCTACTCATATATTTACATTCTTACTGCCAGTTTCAGTTTATAGTCTTTTCCAGTAAGAATTTTAGTCTGACTAGATTCCTTAAAACATTTTCTTTGATATAAAAAAAAACCTTTCACTTGTTTGACTAATACTCTCTTGTCTGTAGTTTACAGCAACATACTATGGTGTACTATTGTTTTTGTCACTGGGATTTACTGTTTTCTGCTGTGTCATGATCTGATTTTATTACCTGTGTTTTACTTCATCTAGCTTTTTTTTTTTTTAATACAAAGTTTTTATAGACATGCATTTGTAGTTCTTAATTTGGGGGACACCTTTGTTTAGCTTTGGTCCAATGTCATTTTGATATAATAAAATTTCACCTATGAACTGTTCCTATCCCTGTACTAAGCTTTTTCTCTGGCTAGATACACAGAGTATTTTTGTTTTACCAACCCTTAGCAATCTGTTTGCCTTAGCTCATGACAGATTTCCCCCAGCTCCCACTTAATTAACCACATCATATATGTTTTCCTTGTGAAAAGTCTGATTTCAGTTTTGACTTTTGATGGAGACCATCACCTCCGGATAGCATCTTCTTCCCCTTTGCCTAATTGGAGTTGTGTGTATAACTGGAAGGGTTTCAGAGAAACTGTCAACAGTACCCTGGGGCTAATCTTCTAGCCAGCAGTCTGACTTTGCCTTTCAGGATCCTTCACTTGCATTTTCCTTTAAAATTTGTGACATGCAGTTGGACCTCATGCTCCTCCCCAGCACTTTCTAGCATCCACCTAGGTGTCTCATAAAAGACCGCTTCATATTCTGCCTATAAGTCAGCAAACTTCTGTCATCATATGTGCGGCTGCCGGTATGCTCCTGGTATTTAAATTCCCATCAGCACAGTAGACCAAAATTCTCGACAGAATATGTATTTTCAGATACAGCCTTCTTGGAGTTGTCAGCTTGCTTTTCCTCAGCTGGAAGGCAGCTTCCTGCTATGTTAATACTAGGCTGTGATATGCTATGCTATTCTATGCTATGCTAAACTATCCATTGTCAGAGGAGGCTGAGACTCCTCGAAGGTGAGAGGAGAGCAAGCAAGTCTGAGCTTGGCTTAGTCCCTTATGTCCTTTTACACTGTTTCTGTGCCTTATATTTTTCCTGTCTTTGTTTCTCCAGATTAGAAACTCTGGCCTCAAACTGCTCTGGGTATGTGTGGAGAGCCATGTGGGCAATGAAGATAGTAGCTGAAGCAATTACTGAAGCATTAGTGACTTCCCTGGAAGCTCTTGGAAGGCAGGTAAGATTGCTGAGCAGTATAGAAAGGCAAACACAGTTTACTTTTTTGAAAAAGAGAAATCAGGGAATTAGACACCACTTTCCCCAGAAATAAGTCTGAAAAAATATTACATGATCAATATAAAGCAAGTAAAGAGATAAAAAGGAAAAAAAACAAACATAGATTTACCAAGAATAAATCATGCGATCTTACTGTAATTTCCTTCTTTGAGAAAATAATGTCTAGTAGATGAAGAGGAGGCAGCAGATGGGACATATTTTGCTTTAGGAAAGCTTTTGAAACTGTTCCACTTGATTCTCTCAGAAGCAGACTAAAGAAATATGGTCTATATCAGTGTGCCCAGTATTTCTGGCTGGGTGAGACACTTACCTTGTTTCTGTATAAGGGAGAGACCATATGTTGCAGCCCTTCCTCTAATGCATAACTGTATTGTGCAAGTGTAGAAAAGCCAGTGCTTCCTGGGGCAATGAGATTTATTGCATATGTGCAGACAGATTCACATACTGCCATGAACAGAGGCACTAAGTGGGCTCCCGACAAAGATGGCCTGCAGTATACTCAAAATAGTCCATCAAGCAGGCAGCCCTCCTCCCTGTGGACTCAAGTTTGGTTCCAGAAAGGGGTGAGGGAGACCGCAGCCAAATTCATTGTCCTAGCAGGTGCTGTGCAGTTCATAGCTTGAGGTTCGTCATTTAGAAGGTACGTGATATTACTGTAATGTGGGTGGCAATGGTGCACTGTCAGACTGGGAGGTTATTTTGACTGGAGTCCTGCTGGCGTGTGTCCTGGGCCCAGTTCTATTGAGTTTTTTAATTAATGACCTATAAGATTTAACAAAGAACTCACTCATGAAATTTGTGGATAAACCAAGATGCACTTTGAAGGTCAGGATCAGACTTCTAATGATTTTGAGAAACTGGAGAAAGTGATCCAGAAATGAATAGTACGAAATAAAAAGAAACATGTGCCATGTGCCACATTTATGAAAGAGGAAAGAAATACCAAAATATAAAAAAATTGCCTGAAGCATGCCAGGAAAAGATATGGGAATTAGAGAAAATACAAACTTAAACATGAGTGAGCAATCATGAAAGTCTCATACCGGGAGGTGTTGATGAGATGTATTAAAACATGAGAGGAAGTCTCATTTTCTGCAGTGCTGTTGAGGCCTTTGCTGGACTTTTGTGTCCACACTTAGTGCTAGAGGGATCTGGTGGTGTGAATGATGTGGGTACCAACAACAGAGGAATGAGTAGGAAAGGAATTTTGAAAGTGGAATCACAGTGTTATAAATTGCCACAGTACCAGACAAGCAGATTCTTAGTCGTTGGTGAGGTAGTTTTTACAGGAGAGATAAGCTATATAAATCAATGTGAAACTAGATTGCAAACTAGGTTTTAACATTCAAAAGCAATGGGGTATTTTTATAGTTGACAGTTGTGGAAACTCACCAGATAAGCAACAGCACATGGTTCAAGATCGCAACTCCTCTTCAAGAGAAATAAGAAAATTCTTGTAATTTAGAAAAATGGAAGGAACTGAAATCAATAACTTTGAGGAAGGAAATAGCAAAGAATGGTCTCAGCAATTAAAGTCCCAGCTAAGCAGGCCCCATGAAAAATGGGCAACTAGATCAATACAAAATGTAGAAATATATCTATACAAATGCTGCAACTCTGAAGCCTAAAAGAAGTGAACCAGATTGTCTGATTTTAAAGGAAGTTATTGACATAATAAATGTCTCAGAAACTTGGCAGAAGGGTAGGAAACTGTAATAATAGGGAACAAATTATAGAGGAAGGCTGGAAAGGGGTGCATTAGTGGTGAAGCAGTGGAGAGTATGAGGAATTGTCCCTAAATGAAGTTTCAGCAGAGGACATTTCAGAACAAATCAATAAAATGAACAGTAAGAAAGCACGAAGATAAGATGATACTCAATCAAGAGTTCTGAAAGACCTCAAACACTAGATTAAGAGAAAGCTAAATGTAGCATGAAAAGTGTCATTTAAGTTGACCACACTGCAAGAAGGATGGAAAGTGGCAAATGTGTCTTCAGCCTTGAGAAAAAGGACTCCAGGACAAATGTGGAAAACCACAGATCAGTAAATCTCACTTCCAAACTGAATAAGTGGGTAAAAACTACAATAATAAAGAAGAGAACCAGTAGACAATTTCATAAATGTGATTTATTTAGAAAAAGTCATTACAGTTCTTGCAGAAGGAGACCATGTCTCATAAATCTATTTGAACTCTTTGAAGATGTCAACAAGCTTGTAGGTAAGGCTGATCTAGTTGATAAAGTGTGTATGGACTTCCAAACAAATGTCAATAAGTCTTTCTGCAAAGACTCTTCAAGTAGTTAAGCTGAGATAATAAGATGTCCTCTTGTAAGTAAATAAGATGGAGACAAAATGGGACAAAAAGTGGGAGAAAAGATCAGTTTTCCCAGTGAAAGGAGCTCTACAGCTTAGTCATGCAACTGTTTGATTTAGGACCTGTGCTTTTCGATATCCTTATAAATGATTTGGAAAGGGGGGTGAATATTGCAGGTGATATCCACAAGGTTTGTGGATGACACAGAATTAGCTGAGATAGTCAAATCTGTCCTTGAGAAGCGAGGCAGATGGTTCTCATGGAAGTGAGTGACTGTGTCAGAAACAGCATGTGGAAGTCAATGCTAATCAGTGCAAAGTAGTTTGTCTGGGAATATACATATTCAATTATATATTGTACGTATTCAATTACGGATTGAACATTACATTGTTAACACTCAGAAATAGAGTTGCTGTAGGATAGCTCTATGGAAACATTGATGAGGTGACCACAGCAACAAAAAATTCAAACTGAATGAGAGAAATTTTTAGAAAAGGAAAAAGGGAAAAGAAAAACACAATTATGTGATTATGTCACTGTATAAATGTTTGGCAAACTCACATATAGATTAATATGTGCGGTTCTGTTCCTCCTTTCTTCATAAAGAATAGAATAGAACTAAAAAGGATGGGTGGGAGTTATTTAGCTCAGAGATTTAGACACCTAAATTTAGATTTCTACCTGTAGATGTCAATCTATGAGGTAGATGTATAAACTCCAACAGTAAATCAAAGCTTTTTAACCTGAATTCCACCCACAAAAAATGGATGGCAGAATGGTTTTCATATCAGGACAGAGAGAATAGTCAGGCATGGGACAGAGATCTTGAGATCTCCTAGCTAGCTAGGAAACAATGAAGAGGGGATGGCTATTATTTTTAACAGCAGGAGAAGTTAAGGATACCCCATGAAATTATGAGGCATCAGGTCTAAACCAAGAAGTCATACATTCTCATATTACTTATTATTCAATTGTAGAAGTTAATGCCAGATACTGTTGTGTAGTTCGGAAGTATAAATGAAGAATTTCTGGAAGGCTGATGGTGTGCTGGTTTTGGCTAGGGTACAGTTAATTTTCTTCATAGTAACTGGTATGGGGCTGTGTTTTGGATTTGTGCTGAAAGCAGTGTTGATAACACAGGGATGTTTTCGTTACTGCTGAGCAGTGCTTGCACAGAGTCAAGGCCTTTTCTGCTCCTCACCCCACCCCACCAGTGAGCAGGCTGGGGGGGCACAATTGGGAGGGGACACAGCTGGGACAGCTGACCCCCACTGGCCTAAGGGATATTACAGACCATATGACGTCATGCTCAGCATGTAAAGCTGGGGGGAGAAGAAGGAAAGGGGGTATGTTTGGAGTTACAGCGTTTGTCTTCCCAAGCAACCGTTACACGTGCTGGAGCCCTGCTTTCCTGGAGATGGCTGCCAATGGGAAGTAGTGAATCAATTCCTTGTTTTGCTTTGCTTGTGCGTGCAGCTTTTGCTTTACCTATTAAACTGTCTTTTATCTCAACCCATGAGCTTTCCCACTTTCACTCTTCTGATTCTCTCCCTCATCCCACCAGGGGGGGAGTGAGCGAGCGGCTGTGTGGGGCTTAGTTGCCGGCTGAGGTTAAACCATGACAGATGGAAAGTCAGTGTCCTGCCAAACAGAATTAAGAAGGCTCATTCAACTGTCAAAAGCCAGGTAGAGGTACATGGGAAGGACTCCGAGGCAGGTAAGTAGGACAATAAAGGCAATTTCTAAGCCAGAACAGAGACCATGAGTGAGAAACTGGTGTGCGCCCCACCAATAGCTCTTCTTGTGGTCAGTGGGACATCATGAAGAGAGAACCACAACTGAGATCTCAGAGTGGTATACTCAGAAAGTGTGGTATACTCTAACATAGACTTTGGGGGAAGGAGAGGGAAAAGGAGAGAGGGAAATCCTGTGCAGAAATTTTAGAAAAAGAGAGAGACTGATGATAGCTGTAAAACAACAGCCATTAGCATACATAATGTCCCGAACATGGAAACAAGAAGCAGTGTTTATAGCTCATGGTCTTCAGCACCTCAGAGTTGATGGAATGAAGAAAATCCTAGAAGCCGCTAGCAGTACAGTGTTCCCAGGGCTTGTGTCCATTTACACCACTGCCTGGGGTTTTGAAATGTAACTACTAGAATTCACTTGCTAAATCTAGTCTTCACTAGAGCAACGCTCTAGTGGTTTTTGAAGGCTTAGATTGCTAACAGCCACATTCAGTCCAGCTTATCTCGCTCTGTCCAAACTCTCTGGGTTTCACTGACCAGTGGTATTTCAGTCATTACTGAAGTTGCAGATGGGTTCCTGAATGCAATCAATAATGACCCAAACATGGTCAGTTTGGATGGATTGTCTCAAAGGAATAGCTAACAAGATATGCAGGGCTGTGGAGAGTAAGGCTGGAGAATATCTCCAGTTCTCCAACGTGGGGCAGAATTGAATGATGAATGTGGCTACTGCTGTAGATAAGTTTAGTTTAGTATAAAGCTGTGTATAGTGGTCCCAAACTTTCCTCTTTCAATCCTGCTTTCATTTTCCATTTTGTTTGGATGTATTTTCATAATTCGTTTTGTGCTTTAGAAAAATACTTGTTTCTGGTTTGAGTTACCCCGCTGGCTGTCCCCAGGGTGTTTCCATCTGGCTCTTAAATGGTTGCAGGTACTTTCTGTGTCCTTAGGCAGCCATGAATGTGGCTCCACAGACCTCGAAAGGACTTGGAGTATTCTGGAAAGCAGTATTGCTCATCAGCAGAGTGCAAACTCAGAGAATGATGATTTAATTAGATTGGTAGCACTACTTAAAAGCAAAATTGGAATCTAATGCAACTGTCTTTAAAATACACTTCAGTGTTACATAAGAAGCCCATAATAAAAATAGAAGTGGAAATCTTTAAATGAGGGTAAATTTGATGGCAACTTTTATATCTTTCATTGTAAAGCATGCTGAGCTGCAGCATGGTAAAATCCATTAGTACTTTGGCGATCCTTTTTTAAAAAAAAAAAAAAGTTGAGAACTATTCATTAGCTCAAAATGAAACTTAGTGTAAGAATGTGCAAGTTCTGGTGGGAGCTGCTGTTGCTGACTGAGGAAGTACCATCCTCTCCCAGAACAACCAAGGGCCTGAGCCTGGTAGAAAAACACTGTAGCCTCCCACTCCTACATGAAATTCCTGCTTTATTAAGCACCTCAACCAAAGACCATGATCACAAGTGCATTTTTTCCAGTGCCAGTATGAGACTTCAGCAGTTTGCATCCCTTTCTGTCCCCAGTCCCTTTTGATCATGATGTGGCTGCCCGGGAGCCTGGGACAGAGAATGGGGCTGCCTAAAAAATACTTTTCCCAAAACAGGGCTATTCTTACCTGGGATCCACCTTGATCCACTTTTGTGTGTAGCCCCATCATAGTTGTATTGTCACAACCATGGGGCTGTCACAGGAGCTTCTTATGCTGGCACAGCCTCTGAAAGGAAAAGATTTGTAATTACACACAAAAAAGAGAGTGCTCTGAGTAATCTCAGAGCTTTGGTATGCATATGTATGTTCTTCAGTCTCTGGATAGGGATGATCTGCTTTACATGAGTACTTGTCACCGTAGCAGGACTTTGAGCTTACTGCCTGATGTTCGTTTGAATTCTGTGACCACAGGACTGTTCCTAGCATTTCTTGCCTTTTCTGACCTAGAAAATATTTACTTATTTTTTATAAATCAGAACTACTATCCCTGGAAAAATTTAATAAGGTATTCTGGTGCCTGTCAGAGAGTTGCCAATGGAAATCAGGGTCAAAACGGTAGCCTGGTTCTGGACTTAATAAGATCAGCTGCTTTTTTTGGGGAGAAGTTATTTTAAAGAGTTGGACACTGGGGAATTTTCTGCATTGAGTTAAGAAGAAAACAGCTTTAAAATTTGTTTCTCTGTTTCCCAGCAAATGAGTTTTCTACATGGTTTTGAATTGTTCAGCCAAATGTCTCTGTTTTTTCATGATATGTTTCACAACATATTTGTTACGTCCAGACATAGGATGTTAAATTAATCAAAACCGAAAAATTTATGGAGCAAGCCATTTCACGTCCATCTCTGTCATGAGACTGGCTGCTCTGATAGGGATTAGAGGTTGTTACACTAATGACTTAGACTTTTGTCTCATTGCCAGAGCAATTTCCCAATTTAGAACCTTTTCTTCTGATTAATATTTGTATTCCTCCCACAATTCCTCTTCTTATAGGAACTCGTACTGGGAATTATTCCAGACCTACATAATGTCTCTGAAATCTTTTTATCCCTCTGTTTGCTGATCAGTGGAAAGGATTTTAATGCCAGGTTAGGTAATCGAGATAAATCCTAACTTCATCTAACTTTATCCCTCGACCATGTCTTGGATATTCTAGAAACATTTTTTGTGATCCATAAATAAATTCACATAGGATTTTGATTAATCTTCTTTTTGCTCTTCTTTTTTTCAGTGAAGCCTCATTACATTAAATGGGAGATCAAACAGAGTGTATTACAACTTCCACTATGCACTAGCTTGTTTAGTGCAACACTTTTGAGGGGGTTGAAACCCTCAGTAGGTTCCAAAGACAAAGTTCTGTGCACAGCTGGCCATGTATAACGTATTTTGGTACTATCCTGAAGCAGTAATGGCTTCTAGTACCTGATAATGCTTTCTAGCCCCATCCAGTTGTTTGAATTAGCTTACATAGTGGTGCAAAGTATACACTGATTTAATTCACTTCACTTCTAACTGCAACTTGTTACAAAGAAGAGGGAGTCAAGATTGTTTAAAGTAGGTCTCTTGCCAGCACTTGAAGCCAGTGAGAGCGTGGATGCCTGTGTGGTTTTGGAGAGGTAGGGATCCTGACTCAGAGAGCCCCATCACAGCGCTGCACTCCTGAGTGCTACTCCCTGATCTTCTGTGTGCCCATTTGGGACATTTCATGGCCACAAGCCAGCCACTTCTCATGCACAGTCACTGGGAGAAGTACACACCTAAGGAAAAGCTTCACCAAAAAATACATCCTGGTTAGAAAACTATCTGACCTTGCAATAACAGGGAGCAGGGCTTGAGCCCCTATCTCTTTATCATTTTTCATTTGTCTCTCTTAAAGCCAGCAGAAGGTTTCAAGCTAACCCAGAAGTCAAAGTTTTCTTACCAAGAAGAAAACTTTGATCTGAGTGACTGCTGAGTGACAACTCTGTACCTCAGAGCCATCAGGTTAAATGAGCCTGGGAAAGATGGTGGCTCCAGCTTGTTAGGAGAACTGGACTCCATGTTACCCTTGACCGTCCTAATGATAGATAGGATGGAAAAAACCCCTCCTTTGCTTTGACCCAGAGTTGCTCTTTCCTCTGATGGTTCATTGATTCCCTTTGCTTCCCTTCTTATTTAATAGATTTTTATAAGTTGGGCATTTACAAATCTGCTGCTATTAACATTCAACGTTAGTGGACCCGAGAGCTTCTCTGCCAGCTATGTTGGAGCTTCTGAGCCTGCTGATTTAAAAATGTTCATTGCTGATAGATTCTAACATCTCTCTCAGTTACTAATAGACTGGAAAGTATTTCATCATCTTCAAGCAATGAAAGCAAATCATCCTTCTTTCCAAATACCGAATACAAGTCTGAACACTTCTGCATTTTCTGCATAATCCTTCACAATTCTCCTGTCTGCACTGAGCAGTGACCCCGTACTGTTGCTAGGATTTCTTTTGCAAACACAACTTTCTTGTGCTAAGCTCTGTCAGCCATGGATTTTATTCTGAGGTTTCTTTGTTTCGTGCTTCTGTTCATGTAGGTCAGGAGTTTTCCTGACTATTGATTCACAACTAGTTATATGCAGTACTAGTGTTTGACATTTCTGTCTTTGTTTTTCTTTGCTGATATCACTACCAAACTTTAACTACATGAGTCAATTGTTTTAAGATTTTGTGTTGAGTGTCTGACTCAGTCTGATATTTTTCACACTTTTTAAAGTGTCAGGTAAAATGGCAAAAGGAGTGGGAAAAAGATACCATTTTTCCAATGTTTTAAATACATACATATATCTTTGTTATATATGTTTGATATTGAATATATATATAAAAATAAAAACCTCAACAGCAATGCCATATTGTCCACTTCTGACAAGCTAGAGTCTTAATATTTGAATTAAGGGCTTGAAATTGAGGAAAGGAATAACCCCGGTGAAAGATGTGCATTTTTTCTTTTCCTTTGAAATCTGACATGTCCCGAGTCTCTCACCATGTCAGTCTATGTATGTTCAGCTGAGACTCGCCAGTGTTCAGCTATGTATTCCACAGAGACGTTGTCCAACAACAAGCACCACTCCTGGCTTCAGGCCTGAGCAAGATTTTACCTGCAGCACACAGCAGAGGAGCCGGTACGTGGCGGCAGACCTCACAAGCAAGGAAGGTAGGAGGACTTAGAAGGTAAGCAGATGGAAGGTAGGAAGAGAAGCAAAAATAGCTGGACAGGCACAGGTAGGGCCAGGGAAAGTCTACAGGATAGAGGTGGAAAGATCATTCAAGCGTGTTGCCTGTTAAGAACATGGAATGGAGCCCAGCACCACGCAGTGCCTCCTTTGCAGGTCTGGCAGCAAATATGTGAAACCACCAGCACAGCATGTGCATTCAGACTCAGTTTACTTAAGGTCTTTATAAAGGATGACAATATCATACTGTTACTGGTAACCTCATTTTTTGTAGATACCAGGCCACAGAAGGGGATGAGGATACCAGAATGCTGTCTTATTCAGCAGCAGTATCTGGGTAAGAGCTCTGTCCAGGCAGGGCTACCTGTGCTCCCTCCATCTGGAGGGGCATCTTGATACAATGTCAGTGGGGCTGGAGGTAAGGCAAGCAGTAAAACAGGGTTTACACATTATGGCATGATCACTGAAGTTCAGGTGGCAAATCAGCCCTCTCTTTAAAAAGCTATTCATGCTCCCCAGACTCTCGTGTACCTTGTGCTTCATCACCATATGTCAGAGATCCTCATTCCTTTATCAAAGCTGTTATCTCTTGTTCACTGCAGCCTCTTCACACCACGATGCTGTCCCTGGATGGATGTATTGGCTTTGTGTGGCAAGGTTTTGGTAGTGGGGGGGGGGGGGCAGGTTTCAGGGGTAGCTTCTGTGAGAAGCTGCCAGAAGCTTCCCCTGTGTCCAACAGAGCCAATACCAACAGCTTTAAGACGGACCTGCTGCTGGCCAAGGCCGAGCCAATCAGCGATAGTGGTAACACCTCTGTGATAACATGTTTAAGAAGGGAAAAAAGTTGCTGGGACAGACAGAAATGGCAGCTGGAGTGAGGAGTGAGAACATGTAAGAGAAACAACCCTGCAAACACCAAGGTCAGTGAAGAAGGAGGGGGAGGAGATGCTCCAGGCGCCAGAGCAGAGATTCCCCTGCAGCCTGTGGTGAAGACCCTGGTGAGGCAGGCTGTCCCTCTGCAGCCCATGGAGGTCCACGGTGGAGCAGATCTCCACCTGCAGCCTGGGGAGGACCCCGCGCCGGAGCAGGGGGATGCCCAAAGGAAGCTGTGACCCCGTGGGAAGCCCATGCTGGAGCAGGCTCCTGGCAGGACCTGTGGATCTGTGGAGAGAGGAGCCCGCGCTGGAGCAGGTTTTCTGGCAGGACTTGTGACCCTGTGGGGGACCCACGCTGGAGCAGTGTGTGCTCCTGAAGGACTGCAGCCCGGGGAAGGGACCCATGCTGGAGCAGTTCGTGAAGAACTGCAGCCCGTGGGAAGGACCCACGTTGGAGGAGTTCGTGGAGGACTGTCTCCCGTGGGAGGGACCTCATGCTGGAGCAGGGGAGGAGTGTGAGGAGTCCTGCCCCTGAGGAGAATGAAGCAACAGAAATAACGTGTGATGAACTGACTGTAAACCCCATTCCCCATCCCCCAGCACCATTGTGGGGGGGTTGGTAGAGAATCCAGGAGTGAAGTTGTGCTTGGGAAGAAGGGAGGGATAGAGGGAAGGTGTTCTGAGATTTGGGTTTATTTCTCATTACCCTAGTCTGGTTGATTGGTAATAAATTGAGTTAATTTTCCCCAAGTTGAGTCTGTTTTGCCCATGATGGTAATTGGTGAGTGATCTCTCCTGTCCTTATCTCAACCCACAAGCCCTTTGTTATATTTTTTTCTCTCCCCTGTCCAGCTGAGGAGGGGGGAGTGATAGAACGGCTTTGGTGGGCACCTGGCATCCAGCCAGGGTCAACCCACCACAATGGAGTATATGGGCAGGTAAACATGCATGCAGCTACTCCTACATGGACTAACAAATCCCCGCTGTAGTGCTGTATCCTCTCCCTCTGTTCACTTGTGTTTGCTTTGGACTGTAAATTTCTATGACCACAGGCTATTAACTGACAATCCAGAAAATTATCCAGGAAAAGAATATATATTTATCCTATGCTGTAAGGTTTTTCCATAGCACCCACTACAGGTCACAGTATGTAAGCAGAGAGAGTCCATGGCCCTTTGATTTGTCAGAGTAGGATGGTTTTTGTGTTCTTTGTAGCTTAAAGCCCAGTAGCTTTCTTTTCTCATAACTACAGTTACAGCACTTTCGATCTGAAGGGCTTTTCCTTAGTGAACGTTTCTCTTGTACTTGCGCCACTCTATCTCTTCATTTTCATTATTAGCAGATGGATCATGAATCCCAGTTCTTTCCTTCCATCCTTCCTGCCAAGACATCTCTGGTGCCTAGGCATATTTTGTGGATAGTTAATCTTGCACTACTTTTCTTCCGGTGATTTTGATGAATTTTATCCATGTACATAAAATTATTTTGTGAGTGACACTTTCCATTAAAAAAATTATGTTGAAAGTTAGGTTTACTAACCTGATTCCAGTGAAACACTTCATGCTTCCTTTTTTCAAATTTGAACTTCATTATTATTTTTCTGTAATCTGCTTTTAATTGTAAGTACCCAGCATTCTGCTAGTTCACGCGGCACCAAATGACACAAAGTTGCTCTGGAGTGCTCCAGCGAGCGTCTTCTGGGGAATATTGAAATTCCATGGAAACAACATGAGAACCATTATCTGAAACAGCATCTTCAGGCAAACCATATGGGGTGAAATATTCTGCACTGCTTCGATAATCCAAGCACAGATATGTTCACTGGTAACTCTGCAGTAAACATCAGTCATTTGCTTTGTCTGTGCAGTATTAATGAGCCATTTCAATAGACAGCAGGTTCCAACTATATTTGCTGCATATTCATGTTGCTTCCTTCAAGTTGTTTCAAAACTCTTTCCACTAGATTAACTGGAAAGTCTCAGTTATTCTATCAAGTGCTGGGGTACCAAAGATATGGACTATCCTGTCTTTTCCAGTCTTGGCTGAAGAGTGGGGCTAGTAGTTGGAGGAGAGATGGTGTACTAGGCATGCTGCCTTTGCCGAGCCTTCCTCCAGCGGGGAGGCTTTGCTGCTGCTTCCAGCACTGTTTGCTGAGGCTACTTCTTTCTGTGCATGTAAAACCTCCTTATTGCTTTCTGGTTCATCTGTCATACAGGGGTTGTGGTTGTTAGCAAGCAATGGAGCCTTAAGATGCTTTTTGCAGATGGACACACATTATTATGGTGGAGGAGTGAAAATATGCAGAGCCCAGAATAGGGAGCACAAAGGGAAGAGCTATATGTTTTGACTAGGCTGATTTGTGCTGTGCCTGTAAACATCTTTCGGTGATGCTGTTGTGATATGGTCAGGGGAGCTGAAACACTCCAGACATTGGTCTAGGTACCTACAGAGCCTCCCCATGCACGAATATGGCATTTTCCGTGGGACGTAAACATTCAAAAAAATTCCTACACAAAAGTTTTGAAAACCATAATGCACACAGAAGCCTCTGGGGGGGCACTGAAAGCCGAACAGAGGGCTCTGGTTAGTACTCAAAGCCACATGGAAGGCTTCAGGGGGCACCAGAAGTCACCTGAAATTTAAGAAATACTTTAAATTACTCCCTGTTCTCTTTGTGAGCATTCAGAAACACAGTCCTTTAATCTTAGTGCCTCGTTCTGATAGCTACATGGAGCTTAACCTGGACAGCAGCTTAGAAAAAAATTATAAATAGATTAGTATGGTTACTTACAGGTCTTTCAAAGGAAAGACACTCACACCACAAATCTTGAACTAACCACTTCCCAAGCAAGGGAACTCACATATTTAAACAGAACCACAAGGGTAATTAAAAGAGACTGGAGGTTGCCAGCACCGAACTAGATTGGCTGAGGTGCTGGTTGATGGGAGGGAGGGCGAAAGAGGGTTTTTTTAATTTCAGCCCTTTTTTTTGTGCTACATCCATTTTACCAAAAAAGTAGAAAGTGAACACATGATTTATCCAGCAGGATGGAGCCAGTGGTGCTGTGGTTGAGGGGAGGTGAAGGACGGCAGCCGAGGGCTGGAGGCAGCAGCCACATCCTCAAGCTGAGTTTGTTGCTGTGATTGTGCCAGGGCTGCTGGGGGAAGAGCTGGTGGAAGAGATACAGGTGAAGGGTGTTTTTCCTTCTTTTTTGGGAACAATCTTCTGAAGGGAAAGCACAGACTAATGGGTAGCACAGATGTCTGTAAGTCTGTCCTGCACCCTTTCAAGTCCTTATATTTCTTTTTATATGTGTTAGAAGCAAGTTTTATTGTATTGACTTTTCCTCGTCTGTAAAAAATGAACCAATAATGTTACACTGTCTCACCTCTGAGGCCTTGCTGGCTGGCTTCTTTTCGCACATCAGTCGATGCCCTGCCCTGAGTTCCCACTGCCCCTCCGGAGCAGGTACAACATCAGCTGGCCGTGCTGGTCCTTTTCTTTCTGTCTCTAGAAACTGCAGTAATTTTAAGCATCTCCCCGTGGAGCTGGAGCAGCTTCTCTATTGCCAGGGGCAGATGTCCCTCTGCCTTGGCACAGGCTCTTCCTCGGGGCTGCGGGGATGGAGGGCAGCCGCAAGGGCTTTTGCATCCTGTGCTGTGGTGTGAGGCACGCTCTCCCTAGCTGAGGCTCTTTGTCCCCCGCACATTTTTCTCCAGAGGTTGTCTCCAGGTGCTGTGGAGGTGCCTGGTCTCCGCAGCACGCTTCAACCACGCTGGTCCAGAGTGTGTGTGTGGTTTCATTCCCTTGTGTGTGATCACTTGGTCCTCTGTTAGGGTCTGTGGGCATTCTTGGATTGCAGGGATATGTGGCAGAGAGGAGGGTGGGTGAGACCGGGAGCGCTTGCACCATGAGCGTCAGCCTCTTCTCCAAAAAGGGCCATTGGTCTGGTTCCCGAGGTGGGAATGGAGCCACCGTGGGCAGCAGTGCACTGGAGTGGGTGAGCTCCTGGTTGCTGGGGCTGAGCTCTGCAGCACCCAGGGCCTGTCCCCTGCGCTGGTGTGTGGACACCCCGCAGAGGGTGGCTGGAAGGGGGGGTGCCTGTGGGCATGGGGGTCCTGATAGCTGGTGGGGATTCCTGTGCGAGGGCTGAGATGTGCTGCTGCTGTTGGCCCCTGCATGAAAATCCCCCCGAGAGCGGCTTCTGGAGGAAGAGGGGAAAAAGTGTGTGCCTGTTCCTGTCCTGGTGTGGGGATGATTTGGGGTCCCTGGACATATCATATCCCCCGTGGGCAGGGTGCGTGGTGGGCATGCAGCTCAGCAGAGGGCACAAGAGATGTGCCATCAGATGGGACATGATGCATGCTATTCCCTGTCAGGCAGGGTGTTTTGGGAAGCTGCTGGGATTTTGGGCTCTTCCTCAGCAGCGAGACAGTTCCCAAACAGCATTTGTTAGATTGGCATTTGCAGGGCAGGAGACTGACCTGGGACCTGGCGTGTTGAAGAGACCTGTGTTGGTCTGATTGTACCCTCATTTACTCACAAGGAGCTTTTCTTTTAGCAGAGACGGTGCCGTTTTGCTGCAATGAAGCATCAGTAGTCCCTGTTGAGGAGCACAGCCTTGACGATGTGGAGAGCAAGGGAGGATGTGGGCACAGGAGGAGATGTTGGATAAGTGCCCTGAAGTAGTGAGTGACCAAAGCTAAACCCCAAGAAGGCTTTGGGGGCCTGTGTACCCCACTCCTGGTGGGTCGTTTGTGCCCAGAAGGTCCAGGCAGGGGGACCTGGAGGGGATCCTTGCAGCTAGCCAGAGGCACAGTGATCCCAGGTGCTTCTGCAAGGCCCCCCATGACTGAGCTGGTGGGGGGCTGTTTTCAGGGCTTTGCAGTGAAAGCACAGAGTGCTGCGCTGCAGAGGCAGGAGCTGGACCATGCTCTCCCCATGGGAAAGGCTCATGGATATAGGTCAAACAAGCAGGAGGACACTTAAATCTGAGCTGAAGAGTTTGTTTCCCAGCCACTGTTTGAGAGGAACACCCAGAAGGCCTGGTGCCTCCCTCGCAGGGGTGCGAGGGCTGCAGGAGGGCTGCCCTCCAGGGGGTCAGCTGCTGAGCGTAGGCTGTTTGGAACGGGTGGTAGCTGGCTTCTGGACTGGGATTGTCTTCGTGGTACTGGAGTTGCCTGTGGGCATGTCTCATAGGGCTGGCTGCGACTAAAGGTAGCAGCTGGCTCAGTCTACCCTTGTCAGATGCTCTTCGTTGTAGATAAAAGCTTTTTCTGATCATTCTAGTTCCCATGGCTGGCAAGGATTTTATAAATGGCAGAGGCTGTCACTGTGGGTCAACCCTTTGGGAAGACTTTCTCGTCTGTCTACCCCAGGCACGGGTTGGCAAACCATCTTCCTTACCTAAATGTGCTGGTGAGAACAAGCATCTCTGTGCTTGAACTATAACCCACTCAAAGTGGCAGTTGTGTTCCTGCGGCTGCCCTGTGCTTTTGGATGAGCTTTGGGAGAGATTTTGCCTTGCCCAGTTGTGGCTGAAGCTCTATCTCCTGCTGTGTGTGGAGAAGTGAAGCCCTAGGCTTGGATGGGGGCTGCTGAAGCAAGGGGGCAAAAATCCAGTGTGCACACCTGCACGCCTGCCCCTGCCTGTGTGAAAACAGGGGTTTGAGTCCTATTGTTTGCAGAGGAAAAACATCTGGAATTCCTGCCATTTTTCCTGTTTTCCCTGGTGCTCATTGCTAAGAGTAACTGCTATTTCACCTCTTGCCCACCCTCCACCAGCAGCTTGGGGCCACCATTTTAGACTTCAGCTTATGCTGCAAAGAGTAAGTGACCTTGTTTTCCAGAGACCCTGTTTGAAGGAGCAGGAACTGGATTTTGCCTTCATTTGCCCCTTAAAGAGCTGCCACAGGAGGAAAGGGCCTGTGTTTGCCAGTTCCCTGCAGCCCTGGCTGGGCAGCCGTGCCATGGGAAGTGCTGAGCAGGAATCAAGCGTGCTGGCATCACGCTGGGTTAGTTTTCCTCTTGGAAATAAAAAGCGGAGCAAGCCACAACTGAGTCAAGGTGACTTTCAGTTTATTCAATGCATTGTTTACTTAAAGCCTGGTAACAGATCTGTGGAGCAGACCTTGCCCTCCTCCTCATTCTCAGCTTGTCCCACAGCTCCTTGTGCTGGTTTTGGCTGGGATAGAGTTGATTTTCTTCATAGTAGCTGGTAGGGGGCTATGTTGTGATTTGTGCTGAAAGCAGTGTTGATAACACAGGGATGTTTTCGTTACTGCTGAGCAGCGCTTGCACAGAGTCAAGGCCTTTTCTGCTTCTCACCCCACCCTACCAGTGAGCAGGCTGGGGGGGCACAAGAAGTTGGGAGGGGACACAGCTGGGACAGCTGACCCTGACTGACCCAAGGGCTATTCCATGCCATATGACGTCATGCTCAGCATATAAAGCTGGGAGAAGAAGAAGGAAGGGGGTATGTTCGGAGTGATGGCGTTTGTCTTCCCAAGTAACCGCTACACATGACAAAGCCCGGCTTTCCTGGAGATGGCTGAACACCTGCCTGCCCATGGGACATGGTGAATGAATTCCTTGTTTTGCTTTGCTGGTGTGCATGGCTTTTGCTTTACCTATTAAACTGTCTTTATCTCAACCCACAAGTTTCCGCGCTTTTACTCCTCTGATTCTCTCCCCAATCCCACTGAGGGGGAGTGAGGGAGCAGCTGTGTGGGGCTTAGTTGCCGGCCGAGGTTAAACCACAGCACCCCTGCATCAGAAGGGGCTTGTTGCTGTATTGGTGGAGCTGAAAGGGGGCAGCCGACAGCCGTGGATGTCTTGCTCTGGCAGCCCCTATTTCCTTGCAGGGGTAAGTGCCAGAAGAGACTGTTTCTCTGCCTTCACAGATGCTCCCTTCAGCCCAGCTTGCTCTTCACTTCATTTCAGCAAGGGCCCAGCAAACACAGCTTCAGCTGCTGAAGGTCCTTGTTCTAACGTGCTTCATAAATGTTGCCATTAGATGGAGGGTAGAAAGTGTTTATTCAGGGGGAGGGTAGCAGGGCACCTGGAAAGACAAGGGCACCCCAACTTATTTGGAAGTTGACCGGTGATCACTGCAGGGACTGAGCTGCATGAGGGCAGAAAACCCGAGTGGCTTTTTTGTGCCCACACTATTCACAGGCTGGGGAGCAAAGTCTGGCAGCATCAGCCGCTCCAGTCAGGCCTTGCCCACCTCTGCACTTAACTCTCACCTTGTTACTCTTTGAGAGAAGTCTCTAAAAAAGACTTCCTTTATAAGGAAGCCTTTAAGAGAAGTCTCTCAAAAGATTTCTTTACAGCGTAAAGAGATGAGGCGTAAGTGCAGAGGTGGGATGGGGGCAGGCCCCACCAGAGAAGTTGCCAGAATGGGGCAAGGGCCATGAGAATGGCCAAGGCAGGGGGTGACAGTGGCTGCAAGACCTCACTCTGCAGCCCATAGGAGTTGTGTGAGGATAAAAATTGCTGCTCAAGGGGTTCTGCCTCCACACAAGCCAGTCTCTGTAGTGATTGCTGTTCTTAAGAGCCCTGGGTGCTTGAGCAGAGTGTACGAACAGACCAAACCTATTTCCCAAAAGGGAATCCCTGTGCAGTTTTGGGGGTTGTTTGCAGTTGGTACAGAAACTGGCTAATTGCAGCATGACTCATGGGCAGGACATTGCCCTGCTTGGGGAGCGGGCACCAGGGCAGAACCCACCAAGGCTGTGTCCCTCTGGGGTAGTGCTACCACCTAATGCAGCTGAGGTCAAATGATGTCTCTTTGTCCTACACAATACTTCTGTTCAGGCTGAATCACCACTGTTTAATTCACTTCTCAACTTGCTGTTGAGAAGAGCTCAAATATAGAACTGCAGGAACTTACTGGTGTCCCCTACCACCTAAACCTCCCAAAGAGGCAGCTGCTGCTTTACCTACCTCCTCAGGGACAGGCAGCTAGTGCCTGCTGGGAATGCAAGCCAGGCAGGACCACAGAAACTTCTTCCCCAGGTAGGGGCACTGGAGAGGGGGCTGCTTATCCTGTCTCTGGGGAAGAGGTGGAGCTGTGTGCAAGTCCAGGCTGTCTGGATGAATTTCTGCTATTGCTTGCCCAGCGCAGGATGTGCTACAAAGAAAACAGCTTCATTGTCCCTGACCTGCCTCTCCTCCTTGGGCACCCAGCCCTTGCTCCAGAATGCTCTCAGGAGTGTGTCTCCTCTGCCCTTTGCCCAGGCTTTGCTGGGAAAATGACATCTGAGGGGCACCAGCTTCCTCCCAGCCACTCTTCCCTGCTAATAACTGCAGGGAAAACAAAACAATACAAATAACCTGGCTTTGGCTGCTAAAAACCCAGTAAAGCAGAGAAGTGAAAAGCTGTGATGGAGATTTGGGAGAGCCTTCCCCTCCACCTTTGCTCTTGCACACAAACAAGGGCTGCCTTGGGCGCCGATCCTGCGGAGCAGCCCCAGAAAGCAGCACAAGGGAGTTTTGTTTGTTCTTTGCCTACCACTTTCTCTGACCTCCAGTGCTGGGCACTGCAGTGAAAGCAGGATCTGTACCAGGCAGGATGTAGCCTCCAGGGGGTTGTGGCAGAGAGAGCCACTTCCATGGAAGAAGCCTGGAGCCACTGGCAACACAGCACTGATATCTGAGATAATTTTTAACATGACTTTAAACTGTGGGATTTGCTTTGCCAACACCACCTTCCCTCGCTGCAGAGCAAAACCCTTCACACCAGAGCAGCCTCATGCACCGTCCCTGGGGTGAGTCCTGGTTCTCCTCCCCTGGAGCAGGTCCAGCTCTCATTCTCTCCTTCTGCTTCAGACCAACTCACTGGCTAATGGCTTAAAAAGATGCGTCCCTGCATCCCATCCCCATGCAGATGGCTGTGAGTCCGTGGGACCTGCCCTTGCCTCACTGCTGCGTGATGGGACTGATAGTCCTGAGGGCTCACAGAGCACATGGAAGGCTCCTGAGGGCACCAAAGCACACAGATTTCCAGGGGTGGGGGCCACCAAAAAGCAGGCTGAAAGCTCTGGGGCATGCCGAAAGGCACACCAAGGCCCTTGAGGGCACTGCAAAAGAAACAGAGGGGCTCCAGGGGTACCCAAAACTACCCCGAGGGGCACTATTGGAGCAGAAGAACAAACAGAGCAGCGCTGGTTTCCCTATTGCCTCTCCAGCTAGCTAGGGAACCGCAAAAGCAAACCAAGAGGTTGAGGGTACCAGAGGGGAGACAGAGGCATTCAGAGCACTGAGGAGCAGACAGAGTGGTCTGAGGGGCCCTGGTGGCACCAAAAACCATATGCAGGGATGAGGGCTGGGACGGGATGGACACACCACAAAAGAACAGAAGCCTCTAGGGACACTGGAAGGGCACCAAAACCAAATTAATTGCATATGTAAGAGACCTGGTTCTTTTTTTTCAGCAGGAGTCCTATATCTGTCCTTTTGCCTCCATGCGCTGGCATCCAGGTTTCAGATGAATTTCATGGTGCGTAAGCATCCCCGGAGAATTTCCTTCTTGTTCGCGCTACGGAAGAGAAACGCTCCTGTTTCCACTCAGATCTTACAATGGCTTGTCAGTGACAAAACATTCCCAAATCCTCTCATTTATCAAATGGCCAATCCTGTTAACAGCTTAAGAAACATAATTGCCTGCAATCTCTTCTGCTATTCATTTTATGCCTACACTTCCCTCTCTCTGGCAGCTTACCAGCAGGCAAGTCAAGAGCTGAAGCACGGCTGCAGCTACGAAGTGCTTCAGCAATGCAATTTCCTCTAATCACCTGCACCATGATTGCAGGAATTTTGCCTCCCTCTTTGTAGCAGCAAGAAGCAGGTGAGTGAGGAAGGCACACAGCCAAAAGCATCGGCTAAAATGCCACCAGTTATGTGTAGGTTTCCAAGCATGGCTACATTTTAAGTGCTGTTCAGTCCGTATGGTGGGAACATCATCGATTAGGATCTGCTTTTAGGGCACAAGAAATCACAGCCAGATTTACTTGCCTGGGAGATACATGTGCATAGGGGGGCTCAGAGAAGCAGCAAGAGAGGCTGGTGCAGGCTTGGGTGCTTGGAAATGGCTATGAAAGCTTCATCAGCAAGAAAGCAGGGCCTGAAACATCAGCGAGCTGGTGAAATAACAGGGAAATTGGGATCAGCTGGAGACAATGTGAGCTCCTGATTACTGCATTGCTAAAAGAGGCTGATTTTATCTTATTTCACAGAGCATCTACAACTTGTGAGAGACTTTACAATGGCTCATTTGGATCAAAGCTCTGGGAGGATTTAGAAGAGCGATGTTTGCAGGCTGGAAATCTGCTGGCTTCCTCAATGTTGATTTTGTACGGTCAGCTTGATCTGAAGAGAAACCCCTAAGACCACCTTAGCTTCCCCTAGAGCCTGGGGACTAGGAAGTTCCTAGGTCTGTCCTACACATGCTGGCTCCTGCCTTTTGTGCCTTAAAATCTTGTACTAACCTGACATTATCATTGTGCGTTTAACTGGCCAAAACATGCTTCTATCTACACTCTCCATTTAGGTCTGCCTTCAGTTTGGAAGGATTTTTCTTATGTCTACTCTACTCCTCTTTTCAACCATATTGGCTATTTTGGATCCTTAGTGTTTTGGATAATTGATATAGGTTTCTTCTGATGCTTTCATATGTTATTTTTAAGCACTTTTTTATGCTGCTTGCCAACATTTTATCCTTGCAGTTCTTTGAATTTTGTATTAAAAAAAGTATGAACAAGCTGTATATAAATCAGAAGGTCTTTTTTTTAAAGTCAGACCTCATCTTAAGGGATTTGGGGCTTTTTGATCCTGCTGAGATACTGAATTCTAGTATATTTTGGTCACTATTATAGGATAACCCTTCGTAATAGCGATTTGAACCTCAAATGCCGAATTTGGCCAGAACTGCCTAAAGATCTGCTTTTCCCGTTGACAATTGTTTAATTCACTTCTCAAAATTCAGTCACTTACAGTGACTGAATGTTAGCATGGCTCAAATGCCACCCAGACCCAAGCACCAAAGAGCTTGGGTGGCTCTGGGCTACCTGCCTGGAGCCATGCACTGCTTGGGAACAGCAAGGATTTGGAGAAGAGACTATCCAAGTCTTGAGGAGGGACTGAAGCAAGCTGTTTATGTAACATATACATAGCAAAATTAAGAACTGCAAATGAATAAACTGTACCTAAAGAAAGTAAAAACTGCCCCAATAAAAAAAAAAAGTAGGACAGCTGTGCTTTTATACAAGAACTTGCTATTTCTTTTATGACATTTATTTCAAATCATGCAAACCCTTCAGAGCAGCTCTAATGCCCAGTGGAGTTCTCCAACCTAAATGTCTTATCGTCAGAGTAAGAAACAAAGATAATGTCATTTGAATGCTGGATGCAACAACGTAGGCTGCTCTCAAGGCTGATTCTCCCTGCTCCAAATGGGAATGATGGCTCCAAACACTCACCAGAACAGACTGAAAAGCAGACGTCTCATTTGTGAGGAAATGGCCAATATCTCAGCTTTTTTCCCCCCATTTGTTTCTTTCTGGAAAGAAAAAGACAAAACAGTTGCATAAAGACGCTGCTATTTCAAAGCAAATTTTAAAACATTTCTGATTTGCAAATGGCATTTCAGCATTTTCATGAGAATAAAATGCTACTATGATGCTGTGTTTAAATATTTCATTCCAGCTCCCTGAACAAACTTAAAATCTTATTATAAGTCGTTTTGACATAAAAGCGCGTTTCTCTGTGGTGCCCGTAGCTTAGACATCTCCAGCTTCAAGCGCAGCTGCAGGAGCCCTCCCTGCTCGTGGCTGATCAAAGGCAAACCACGCTGCCACCCACGAGCCGCCGCTTGTCCCCGGCACCCAGCCCAGGAGAAAAAACGGATCCTGAACCTCCCGAGTTCTTCTTCCTTAGGGGCGATGCTGTCTATGAAAAATACACGTTGCTGTCGTAACCCTACTGTGAAAAGGTTGAACGAGTTTAGCAAACAAAAATACTTTGCCTTGGTTCAAATCGTGCTGAAACAAAACATCAGCCAGCGCTGGCTGCTCAATTAAACAGTTTGTCGTGCAGCCTTTGGAGAGGAAAATGCTGAAAAAAGGATTTCGGGGAACATACGTATTGTGTGGAGAAAACATTTCATGAGAAATTTTCCAAACCTCCTGGCAATTCCCATGCACTGCTATTCCCTGGCATGCAACACGTACGTTGCCCTCAAATTTGGAGGACGGCTTATGGCTGTGTGCAACTGTGCTGTGACAACTACCAGGATGTACATGGGGCCGCAAGGGGGGATACATTTTAGTTAATTCCACGTGTAGTCCTGATGTGGGAGCAAGGAGCCATTGTTCCCCTCCTAGAAGCTTGAGCACATCTTTTTGGGGAGATGCTGGCTCTCCTCTTCCTCATTGTGGGCATTTAACCCCCAAATACCCACTGCCACCCTGCTGATAGGAGAGTGCTGCTTTACCTGGCAGCGCTGGCACGCTGCTGTGGGAACTGATCCATCGTGTCCCACTGCTGCAACTGAAATGGCGATGCTGGCCATGCTCCAGGACTCCCAGCTTCTCATGTGTATTCCCTTGTTCCTTGTGGTTACGTGCCGTGCTGGTTTTGCTGGGGCCGAGATCCACAATGCCACCGTGGTGGCAGCTCTCCCAGGGTCTCTGAGGACCTGTTTGGGGACTCCGAGCATCCTGACTCCATCACCCAGCTGTGGAACCCCACACCTCTGCTTGATAAGATGCTTGGAAATTTCTTCTGGTGTCTCTGCCCTTGATAACACCCTGGTCCATGGGGTGGGTGTAGGGCTCAGCCTGCAGAAGCTGAAGTCATGGCCATGGGTGTCCCAGAGCAGGACACATTATAGGACACATTATAGGAAAGGACAGGGTTACTTTCTGTCCCACCGTACAGCTCCACGAAGCCACTAAACAAAAACAGCCTTACAGAGGCTGTATAAGCACTAGCACTTTGCATCTCCGTCGGTCTCGATGAGTAGCTTTGACGGCTCTTGATGTGTGTGAGTGAGGCCCCATCCAGCATGCAGGGAGGGTACAAGCAAGTGGAAATCAGGGCTTATGTTTGCCACTGATAAATGTATTAGTCTTTATAGCGGAATTTAAACTACAACCCTTTTTCAGGCACCTCAGCACTCTGTTATTTTGCAGGCCTTGTAAGGGAATGTGATTTTGCCTTTTAACTGGAGTGTATCTTATGCTAAGCAGCGAGATTAAGCGTAGGGATCCAAAAGAAGTTGCTGAATGGCAGAATTGCCATTATAAATAACATTAATAATTTATCCGATCCAGGGGGGGTTTGGGTAAATGAAATACCTGCCTCTGTATAAAGCTCACTGAATAGAAACACATCTCCGCTTTTACGAGGCTTGGATTAAAGAAGGAAAATGCTAAGGGGCTTATCTTCGCTTCAATTTGCAGCCCTTCCGGCTAATGGCAAACTCATTTAAGAAGCTCCTGTGTTTGTGCCAACTCTGCCTTTATTCTCGGTGCTGGAGCTTGGCTGCATTTCTTGCCACAGTGCTGGAGAGAGTGGAGAGGAAGCAGTTTGTTTTCTTGACCTCAGATTACCAGACAAAAGCTAGCAAGAATAATTTTCCTTGGAGTCCTCCCTATTACGGGTTGCTTAAAGCGTCTGCGTGGTTGCTGCAGAGAAGCTGGCGGTCTGGGGACCCCACGTGTGAAAGAGGACAGGGCTGGTGGCTGAATGGGGATGAGTCGAAAGAGCATCTGTCATCTTTCTTCTGGGATGCCTGCATCCTTCTGCACGGACAATCGTGAAATGGCAAAATTCATCCTCCACAAAGCTCACGAGCTGTCACTTCTCAGCTCTTCTTTTATGCTGGTAAAAATCAATTGCTTCAAAGTTCACTGAAGGTGAAGGCAACATTTACTTTCCATTCAGAGTTAAGCGGGCCATCTTCGAGAGCAAACGCTCTCAAAAGGGAGAATAGCAAAAATCAGCAGAAAAATTCTCTGAATAATTTGGACTAGGAAAGGAAAAAGCAATTTGCTCCCAGTTATTCCACAGACAAAAGTATGAATAAAAAAATCATGAGCTATTTACCCTGTCTGGACTGTTTGCATGAGTTTTATGCTCTTCCAGTTTTGCTTCACCAAGCCCCAAAGACCTTATCACTGGATCCTCAAGGCACTTAAAGAAAGCATGCTTTTTTTTTTTTTTTTTTTTTTTTTTTTTTTTGCATGCTGGATCAGCGGGGACCAAAAGCAGAGGAAACAAAAGGGGTCCTAAATTTGAACCATTCTGATGCTTTTGTGTGCATTGGCCTGGATCAGAGACCCAGACTCTGGCCGGCCAACTCTACCGGCACAGAAATTTTATCCAAAATAGTATTACAAGCTCGGGTGCTTTGCATTCAGATAACTAGGCTGTGGCAAAGGCATGGTGGGTATTTACAATCTGCTTTAGAAAAACCTGATACATGTCGTTAGCTATTCTGTTGTAAAGGCAGTTTATGTTACCCACATCTGCTGCTTTAGGTGGCCCAGCCAGACGGCTGGCACTGCTCAAAATGCCAAAGACTGTGCTGCTGCAATGAGGAGAGGAAAAAGAAAGGAGGATGAAGACCTCATAAGCTTTATCAAAACCCACCAAAAAGTCAGGAGATTTGGGGATTACAGCGTGTAATTACATTACCTTAAGAAAAAAGTTTACTGAAAATTTCCTGTTTTGTGTTGCCAGCGCTTTTCAGCCATTAGTAACACATAACTTCTCATTGTCTTTTCCCGAGGCACAGATGGGCTAATTTTCAGCTACCTGATAATTACACATTATTTGAAACTGTATCAAAAGCTTCTGTTCCTGCATTCCTCCAGCAGCCGTTCTTACAGCTCACAAAGTCCCTTGATTGAGGCTTGCAGGGTTCACCATCCATCAGTCCATCTGTCCATCCGGAGGGCCAGGAGTGGAGCAGCAAAGCCTCCACACTCACATGCAGGCTTTGCAAGCTGCTTGTACAGATTTGCACCATTTCCAAACTGGGTGGAGTGACTGAAGCTCCACCTAAAGCATCTTCTCGGCTCGATGCCAGTATCTGAGGTTAATATGGAATAATGCTGCATCAAAATGTTTCTACTTAAACATGCATGGGGATGCTGATGTTATGGGAAAATTAAGGATAAACCAACATGAGATGCTAGAAATCAGCATAACAAAGGTTTCGTCTCAATTGTCCTTCGGCAAGGAGCTGTCCTTGGGCAAAGCTGTGGGCTGCCAAATTGGAGAAAGGCATCCCATCGGCTGTACGGAGAGGAAGGTTGACAGCCCCTCCTCTAGAGCCATAGTGGAGGCTGGAGAAACCTCCTTCTCCCTTGATCCATCCTCTTCGTCAGCGGTTACTCTGCCAGTTGAGCTCTGATTGTTTTTAGAGGGTGTTTTCTCAGCTCGTTTGAGGCTGTCCAGTGGGAAAATGCAAAAGGCCTCCCTCGTGTTTTCTGCTTCCCCATCGTCAAGTATGCCTGTTGCCTTATCAAAGAAGGAAATTAAACTGGGTTGACATGACTGGTTCTTGACAAACCCATGTTCTTTGATTTTATTCATCATTTTACATCTTACAAGTTGCTCATTGAAGAGTTTCTTCCAGCCTCTTTCAGGGAATTCAGATTAAGATGATTATTCAATTTTTTAAACTTTTTTAAAAAAATATCCTCTTTAAAGAGAGGTGCTTCCCTCATCTCCAGGGACCTCTAGGCCTTCATAAATTTTGAAGATAACCACCAAAGGTTCAATGTTCTTGGGTGCATTTCATTGGATCCTCTCATTTTGAGTACATTTGACATACCCAAATGGCTTTAAACTTCTTTCCACATGCCGGCCTTCTCCACAGTTCCCTTCAAAGCCTGTTTCATTAAGTTTCATTCACAATTAACCTTTTTATAAAGACTGAAGCAAGGGAGACAGGGCGAATTTCTGCTTTGAACGCTCAGTCCGTTCTCCTTCCCCAGACACGTACATCCCTACACATCTTGCTGTTCTCATTTTACATCTAATTTATTTGCAGACCCTTGCTGGTTGCCTCTGAAACCTTGTGCATGCAGACTTAGCTGCTTTCATGCTGTGAACCTGTATTATTCCTCTATTCTCCCCCCAGGCACGTGCCCATTTCGACTTTCCATACGATTTCTTTCCAGCTTCCAGACCCTGCTGCCGCTGTAATGCCATCTAATTATGCTTCTTATCTGCTTTCACAGGGGAGCAGTTTGCTGTTGTGCACCATCTTTGGTCTCTTCTGGGAACTGCCAGTTCTCATACGTTTCCTTACTGCATATTTCCATCCAAGAGAGCTTCTCCACCGCTTCCCTGATCTCTGTCAGATGCTCATTATTTTGTTATTTCTATTCTTCCATCTTACTGTGCTGGTGGGAAGAGACAGGTTATACATAGCTTCTCCTATTCCCAAATCTCTTGGGATGTTAAGGACTAGCCTGATAAGGCTGCAAAACTGAAGGGAGGGATCACTGAAAGCTCCTAAAATCCTTCTGGCAGTGGTCCCAGGTGGGACTGATTGGGCATCACTGGGGAGAGGTTGTTGCTTGGGGAAAAAGATACAGAATCGGCCAGTTGGTCCATGTTGGTTGGTATGTGGGGAGCAGGGCTCTGCGGCAGGAACCCCCCAGACCCTGGCATCTCCTGGAGTCATTTCTGATGTTCTCCATGCACACGGGGATGGGATGAAAAAGCAGCTCTGCTCGTGCCTTGACTCTTCAGGTGACGTTCATGTCCTTGGCTTAGGAGGACCAGAGTGTTACCCACCTCCAAAGCCCCAGTTCTGGGCGCATTTGGCCGGACCCTCCAAGCAGCGGCACTGCTCGCACGCCTGACGTTCACCGTGCTGGCCTGAATATCTTCTCCTTTCTCCCGTGGCCACTTGGAGTCAAGTGCCACTGGAAAGGCGGCTCCTGCAAGGAGAAATTTCAGGCACCCTCGGGGGCGTTCTGCGCTCAGATCCTAGACGTTTCTGAGTGTAATTTTATTTTGGGTTTTACAAATGCTCTTCCGCTCGCTTGCTTGCCTCGAGTAATGAAGCAGCGAGATAAAAGACAGGGCCACAGAAGGTTGTTAAAAAATTACTTGCAAATTAATGTGAGGACAAGGTGTATGAGTTAATATCGTATCAAGACCCTTGAAATCGGCATACATGCGTGCACCCTCCGAGCACTGACATTCGCAGGCAGAACTACACTGGTAAACCGAGCCCAAGGGGCTTGATTAACAGGAAATTTTCAGAATGCCAATTAGAGCAAAGTTTACCGAACAAATTGTTTGCACTTGTACCCTAGAACCATCATGAATTTTAATTCAGCATGGATTTATGTGGCTGAAACAATAATTAAAGATACATGAATGCCTCACGTTCAGGAGAATCCCCCACAGCTACGCTCTGGTTTTGGATGGGGAAGGGGGTGAAGACCCTGTTTGGGCAGGGTCTGCTCTCGCTTGGGAAGACATGGGGTGCAGGAGGCTTTTCCCCACGGAGATATAAACAGTTTCCTGAGTACTGAGCTCACCGATTTGTGCAGTGTTTAGTCTTTGATTTCTTTTTTCTCTCTCTTTTTTTTTTTTCTTCTTCTTCATTTATGTAATATGACAAAGAATGATCCATGGGGTGTTTTCTCAATAAATGCTGGCTTGTCTTTTCCTGCATTCCACTTCTGGTGGCTGTGAGATATTAAATCAGCTCCTTGGATCCCCCAAGACAGGAGCCTTGCCCTGTGCTCTCCCTGCAGCCTGCAAGGGGACATGGGGATCCCCTCTCCTCTCTCCTTATACCTGCTCCTGCTCAGCCAGTCCCAGGTTTGGACATACCACCATAACGCAAGGAACAGCTTTGCTGGAGGAGCAAGCAGTGCTACCAGGCAGCATCAGCAAAAAGTCACAATCGAGCAGCACGATGTATATGTATGCCTTCATTTGAATTCTTCTCTCCCTCTCCTTGCGCTGGTAAATAAGTTACACATATTTTTAGAAGAAGTTATTTTCTGTCACTGCACTTTTAAATGTCAAGCTCCTGGAGAGGAGTCTTCAAGATAGTTTAAGGTCAGTCAGGCTTCAAGGAAGAAATATGCAGGTAGGGAAGAAAAGCAGCAGTTGGGCTGCGGTCCAGCCTAAACCCGGGCTGTGGTCTAAATGAATGGCAAGCATGAGCCTCCCGCATGGAGGTGGCACCCAGGGGCATTGCTCTCCCTGTACTTCAGCAATTGCCCTCAGTTGGAATAACTAAATACTTTGACAAAAAAACCACCATTGGCTGAAATTATCTGGCCCTTTAGTTCAGGAGTACTGATGAATAATGCATACATAAAAAGGTTGGTTTACAAATGATTAATTAACCTTAAGAAAGGTTATACTCATCGGCAGCATCCGTTGTCCTAAACACCTTAATCATGTCTGCACAGCACAGTGTATTTGAAACACAACTATTTGAGAAAAGTATTGAGGAATCATGGAGCAAGCGCTGGACACCTGCACCACTCACCCCAGACAAACACCAGGCACAGGGGACTGCAACCAGGTTTCCAGGCTTTGCTGTTCCACATGTGGTGTAAGACAGGCTTGAGCATCGCTTACTGGAGCCCAGCGCCTGCCCATGTGCATGCTAGGGTATGGCTGGGAAGGTGCAGAAATTGCACCTTTGCTATGGTAAACAGTTCAGGCATTTATTTTCCTGCTCTGATGTAAAAGCGCGGCTCTCCTGCCAGAGAGAGCTGCTCCCTGTGCCTCCTGCTGTGACTAATGGCTGCTGCACTCAGTGGGGATATTGCCTGGGCAAACAGGCCTTTAGTCCAAGGGCTTTTTGCATTTGTTATCAACGATTTGTTATGTGCGTCTATTAATAAAGTGCTCTAAAAAGCATTTCCACTGTCTGGAGTAATTTCTGGCTGATACCTGGATGCCTCCAGCGAGCAGCATCTCTGCTAGAGCTTGCTCATCTTCAGCAGGGACCTGAACAGCTGGTGCTTCTGGGGACCTGGGGTGGTCCCCGCTCTGGGGAGACCTTAACCCCTCTGTCCCCTGATTCAGGCTTAAAGAGAGCCTTCAACTCCAGGCAGGGTCACTTATGATGATCATTTTTTAGTTTTAAAATAAGTGGGTTTGTATTATTTTGGCAGAGGCATGTTTGGCTGAAGGCTGGCCCCCGTTAGCACCTCTTGCAGGACAAGCGTCAGTGCAAAGAAACCTTGTCTACATCAGAAGAAGGTTGCTGTTCCTCCAGCTCCTTATTCCTCCTACCGACTCCTTCACCTCCAAAACCAAGCAGGACACAGAGCTCTCCGGGATCTTCCCATATGAAGAACAATTTGCCCCTCTCCTGTGATAAAGTTCCTACCTTGGATGCATCTAAGTTGATTTCTTACCTTTTTTAATCCATAAAGTGGCAAAAGCAGCACACATTCACACCTGAGTACCCCATGTCCCGAAATGCATGAGGTTTCTGAAGTGTTTCAGCTCAACTTCAGTGTTTCTGCGAGCACAAGGATCACTCTCAGCAGAGAAAGAGAGAATCTGGGGGGAAAACCCCCAAAATACGCATCCTAAGCAGTTGGGTTTTGCTTTGTCCAGCAGGGCCAAACCCCAGAAGGCCAGAGGGGTGTCTGAAGTACAACTCTGGTGCGGTGTGAAGCCCTAAACTCAATTCAGTGACCCATACAAGCATCTACTGGCCTGGATGCCTTTAGGAGACTGGATGCTGAGAGCCCCCTTGCTCATGGGTTCAACCAGAAATGATGGGGAAGCCCATGCAAAGCTTGATGCCACCACCAAGTTTTTCCCACCGGTCTGCTCATCTTCCATATCTTCTGGCTGCCACAGCCACGCAAAATCACTCCAGACCTGCTGGAAATGGGAGCAGTAGGGTGATGGACACCATACCAGCAATGCCAGAGGTACAGCACCTACCATGTCTGCTCTGCCTGGTGCTTCTGCAGCTGGGGCATCTTCTGGGGCTACAGCTTTAATACCCATATTTATGCATTTTTATGGTTTTTTTTTTTAGAAGCATGAAAATGATTTACAGCATTTCATATTACATTTTTTTAATCCTTTAAAATTAAAACAAATCGTTTCCCCGCTTTGCCCAATTTTAAGGCATCTCTTTTGTTCAGCTCCTGCAGAAAAATATGGATGGAAGAAACTCCTAAAATCCCCAACCACTGGAAAAAAAATTGGTATTTTTCCAAGATAAGTACTATAACAGAGCGAACATACATGTTTAATTTGAAAATGTTGATTCCAAATGGATTTTTCTTTAAAAAAACTTCCCCCAAGCAAGTCAATATTTGTAATCAAATTGGAATTTCCTCTGGGAATTATTTATTTTCATGAGGTCTAATTTTTGCAAGGGAAAATTCTACACAGGAAGGTTTTAAGTCACTTTAAACCAGCTTTAGGAATCTGGGTGATGGGAGAGGGCTGGGAAATGCCATTCAGGCTGCAGCCCCCTTGCCTTTGATGAGGGTGATCTGATGAAAGAGTTTAAACTGACTCGTCTCTCTTTGAAGAGGGTAAAGAGTGAGGAGAAAGGAAGGGGAGAAACTGGAAAGGAGGAGGCATTCAAGACCAATTTCCAGCCCCCCTCCCCATTTCTTGAAAACACAGCAGCATGGCACAGGATTCTCCTCTGGCAGCATTACTTATCAAAGTCAGACATCCGAGCTGGCTATTTTTGGCTTCCTACACAGCCAGAGGGGACACATAGCACTTTGGGGTGGTGTGTAGTTCACCTACCCTTATCTGACATCTACTGCAGGATGAGATGAGTTGTGCCATTGATTTCATCTGCCTTGAACAGAGGAGGAGAGGATGGTGACAGGTCCATGTCCACCATAGCCCGATGAATCCTGTCTGTGCTGCCTGACCTGCTCTTGATTTGCTGGTGGAGCAGGAGCGTGCCTGGGGGTACTGCTTGGGTAATGCAGTACAGCCCCTGAGGAGGAACAGGCACCTTATACTGCTGTTAGTGCAGTAAAAGGACTCCAAGCCAGCTCTCCAGTCCTCAAGAGAAGAGGATACATGGGTCTTCCAGCAGCTTTAGGGAAGCCCTTCAGAGAAAATTGTCATGGCTCAACCTGAAGATGATTTTCTTAGAGAATTTGTGTCCATTTTAGAGCAACAGTTGGGGTTAATGATGTGCATAATTTACATTAATATGCCTTTTATTTTTGTATTATGATAAATCACCTACCTTCGTGTTTCTTTTTATTATGATGTGCTGGGAACACAATATAGTGGTAGGAAAACAACAATATAGTGCTGCACTGTCAGTCTCAAACACAGAACCAGCACACCCATGCTACAAACATTCACAGATGCACAGCACCGTGTCAGATTATTAGCTCCAAGGCAACTGCCAACATGCAGTTTTATTGGAAATGAAAACAAGGTAATTCAAGATTTATTTTCTCTCTAAGAAAGTGCCAGGAGGCAGGAGCCAGCCCCCAGCATCTCTCATAAAACACCCGACGCATGGTAACTTGCTGCTCCTCAGCCTGCGCCTGGGGACTGGGGATTTTTGAGCGACCTCTTCAAAAGGAGAAGAATTTTCCTCCTTGTCCACATACTGTACCCTAAAGGGAGCAATGGAGATTGACTGACTCTGGTTTCACTGTACCCAGAGGGAGATAAGCACACCCCGGCACTGTCATGGCTCCAGGCCCAGCTCCTGGGGTGTCTTGGGTGGCGCCTAATCACACATCCTCAAAGCTTCAGAAACATACCCTGATTATTTTCCAACTCAAAGTACTCATTACCTTCAGAATACTGCTGTCTTAGCCCTTTTCTAATGGATTAGGGTGAACTGATCACTAAACAAAACTCCTTATTAACAGTTATCTGCCATACCCCACTTTTGTTGCCTTGCCCAAATACAGTCCATGGCTGGGCACTGATACAGGTACACACTGTGGCCAAAGAAGGGCCCCACCGAAAATGTTTAGGAACTGGGAGGAAAATTACCAGAATAATTGAAGTGATTAATTTTGAGTTGTTGAAGACCATTTTAAAAGATGCCCTAAATGTGTTCAAAAAAGCCATGCTGATTAAAAAAGCAACAAAAAAAATGCACCTTGATTAGATGAAAGGTGAAAGAAGCAATAAAAACAAATAAAACAACCTATATAATAAATGGGATAAGAGCAAGCTGACAGCAACAATCATCGGTCAGAAAGCAAAAGATGCAAAGAGCGTCTGACAATAATCTGTGTCGTGAAAGGAGCCTTAATGGAGACGGAGAGGCAGTTTCCCAGTCCAGGTGTTTGGGTTTGCAGTTACGTTGGCAGTCCTGTGAAAAGGGAGCATGGCAGGGCTGCTCCAGAGAGGTCTGTCTGTAATTTTAAATAGAGGCTTGCTGTCATGTTTTGGACAATACTGAACTGTTTATGAAATATGACTGCCCCCCCAGATACTTTTTTTTTTTTTAATCTGAAAACCAAAGTTTGGAAACCTAACTTTTCAGATGAAGATGAAGAAAAGCTTCTGTTCTTAGCTTCTGATCAATATATTTCAGCTCTGCTATCACTCTTAAGGACACAGAAGGAAGGTCTTGTAGGGTTTTCATGTCTTTCAGAGAACTGAAATCACTGCCAGGACCCAAAACCTGTTGTGTTCAGCATGCTCAAGTTGGACTTACTGCCCGTGGACAGTTGTTTTGGAACAAGTCTGGCATTTCCTGTGGCAGGAGACACATGCCATGCACGTGCAAAACCATAGTGCGTGCTGGAAGGCATCCACACACCAATGCTGAAAACTCCTAACCCCGATCCCTCCTCCAGGTGCCTGGGAGCTTTGGCCACTGTAGGGGCACAGATCAGCCAGGTACCATGGAAGGCAGTGGCAGGACAGATTGCTGCTGCGAGCTGAGAGGTCTGTGCACAAAATGTTTTTTCCTGCTCAGTTCAAATAATTTTGCTCCATCTGAGGCTTGGGCCCAGGTTCTTCAGCCTGGAAGCCAGAGATGCTGGAAAAGGCTTGATGTCAGACCTCAGAGGTGTGGGCTCAGGATTTTCTGTTTGCCAGCCTTGGGACAGAGTGGTGGTAAAGATCAGCCCCCATACACCCAAGCACCCGGGAAGCATTCGGCTGCTGCTGGCATTGGCACCGAAACCAAGACGACATTTACTTCCAGGAGCAGATGCAAACACAGGGAACTGCCAATTGGCCAAAATCAAATAAAACATGACCTCTGCTGAACTGGAGCCTTAATACTTTCAAACAACCCTGCACTCAATATTGGCAATGTAATAGTTTACCTTTGAGACATGAGGGCTGAAGGAGAAATGAAACGTGAACCTCCCAGAGATGTTTTATTACCATCATTTCTATTATTGGTAACAAACCAGCAAACCCCTGTGAGGTCCCTGAGCTGGGCTCTAGGAGAGCCTGCCTGCTTCTTTTCCCCAAGGGAAAACACAAAACCCAAGAGCTGGGTTTTATTAGAGCACCTGAACCTCTTCAATTACAGAAAATACAGAATGAGACAGAATAGAAATATTCTCCCCTGGCAGGAAGGTCCTTTCTCTCAGGCTTATTTTCAATCCTTCAACCCCCCAGCCACTCCCTGGGCAACCACACACCCATGCAGCCTTGCTGGCCCCCAGAAAAATCCCCTTTCTTTCCTCTGAAGTGGGGCAGATACTCCCAGGAAACAAACCCAGAGTTAGAAATAATGGGAACCCTTTGAGGAAAAAACCCCCCAAAACAATTTGAGTTTGATTATAACCACAAGGAAAGAAATGGAAGCTTATCTGCATTACACAGCCCCTCCCAATCAAATGAATACCCCAGACCACAGTCCTGTCCAGAAGCAGTATTAATACCTCAGCAACTTACTACCTTGTTACCTGGATCACTCCAAGCATTTTGGAATCAGTCTGAAGCACAGGCAAATCCATTAAAAAATGGATTTAATTTATTTCTCTATAGCTGTCTCTAACTTTGGTCCCTTTGCTACAGTAAATTCACCCTTTGCCTTTATTTTTTTCCCAGCAAGGTGTTTCCTACATTTCTAAGATATGTCCCTATTATTCTCCTCGAGTGTCCTGAAATCACCAAGGTGGAAGACCCAGCTGCAGCTCCTGGGTACGGGTCTATAAAGCTCTTTCTGCCTCTACCCCAGGACAAAATAGGCTGTTGCCAGCAATTACAGACAGGTAGCTTCTCCCTGGACACACTTGCACCCCAAACCCATGATCTGTGGGGTGCTGTAGGTTATGCTGGACTCTTTCTGCCAAAATCTGAGCCTCTGGGGACAGTTCGTCTTGCCATGAGGTTTATCCAGAGCCACTGCAGAAGCTGCAGTTCCAGAACCCAAGATCTCCCTCATTTGGGTACTTCAAAACCCAGCATGGTCACGCAAACGGGAAGCACAGTTGGAGACAGTTTGGGCTGTATTGTGCACTTTTCTTTTCCCCAAAATTTGAAGGCAGGGGAACCAACAGTCTACAACAGTCACCACTGCCATTACAAACCTTTCAGTAACTCAGTTTTCAAGGCATTTAGGCATTTGTAACCTGCTGTTTAAGAGGAACAGGGACACCATATGGGATAGTAGTAACGTACGGGGAGCCATACGCTCTGCCAGGAGAGAGGCATAAGGTGATGCAGACCCTGGGCAGACATGTCTGGGGTCATGGCCAAGGCTGCCAGAGATGTGGGTCCTGCTCCCACCACTGCAAACCACAGCTCAGCACAGCCCTTCTCATCCCTGATGGCCAGCAGTGCCACTAATGCCTTTGGTGGAAGGAGGTGAAATTAATGCACAGCCCATCCTTTGTGCATAGGGTACCCCAAATTTTATTCCAGCTATATGGGAGGACCAGTTTTCTCCTTGCCCTGTGGAAAAAAATCCCTTTGCACCCTTTTAGCAGCAGCAGCACTGGGCAACGGTATGCAGGGCACCTGCCCCCAGGCATCCCCAAACTGCCACGATATCCCTAAAACATATAGCCAGTGCCAGGTGAAAATGCATGACCCTGCTGTGATTAGACCCCCTGACTGCAATAAAACCATTTGATGACCAAAAATCTTTTTCTGCATGGTATGCCAGCCAGTAAAGATGCCAAATAGGCAGGGCCAGGAGTTGGTTTAGGGTGTAGCAGCACAGCACATTTCTTTCCCCAGCCACCAAGGTGGTTGGGGAAATCCTTCACCTCCTTCACTGCTTCTCTGGCAGCACATGTCTATGTCTGCAGGTCTGTGCTGTGAACTGCATCACTGGCACAGCTGGAGTTAACATTGACTTCTGAAAGCAGGAGGAAGGAATGTGTTCATGTGTATGCACATATAAAAATACGTGTTTTTAAACCCAGGAAATTCTTGTCGCCTTCCTGGCATTTGGCTCCCAGCTGATGCCATGGCTGGGCTGGGTGGGTTGCAGGATGCAATGCAAAGGACAGGGGCTGGGAAAGCAGCAGCACTGGGGCTCACAGACAAGGGAAACGCTCTCAGCACCCTGTGCACCGAGTGATTCAGAGGGACGGGTTTTTGCAGCCCTTGGGCTCCTTGTGTCCACATGCAGCCTGCAAGTCACGTGAAGAATAAAAACTGCTGTGCATATGGCTGGACACTTGCAGCCTGCCCTCCCACAGATGACGGCCACTGTGATGCTCAGCCTGGGGGTCTCACTCATGCTTGGGACCTTGAGGCCTCTCGCATTTGTGTTTGTGGAGGGGAGCATGAGGGAGGCCCCTCAACAAAGCCCTTCTTCCCCGGAGCTATACGTAGGGCAAAGCCCTTAGAGACTCAAACTGCAGCGTTTGAGTTTGAGGAGCATCTCTCCTATGAGGAAAGGCTGAGAGAGCTGATGATCAAGGGAGCTTACGTGCCTCGGTCACACACAGTCACCGAAATTCAGGTAGTTGTCCTCAAGTCTCTTAACCACCAGGCAGTCCCTGAACAGAACAGAACAGAATAGAACAGAACAGGACAGAATAGAAAGATCAGATCAGAGCAGTTGGACGGGACCTACAACTGTCATCTAGTCCAGCTGCCTCATCACTTCAGGGCTGACCAACAGTTAAAGCAAATTTTGTCGCACCAGAGGCTCCTCTACTTTTTCTCGTTTCTCAAACTTCTGGTCAAACCTCTGCCCTTCTCAGGGCGGGACGGTGACTGACCTCTCGGACACGTGCAGACAGGAATTGGGAAGGCAGGATAGCGGCTCCTGGCCTCTCCGCAATGGCAGCCCCAGCCAGGCCGCAGCAGCGTGCCCTGGGCGGCTGCAGGACGGAGCTTGTACCTGCGTTGGGGTCGAGCATTGTCCCGGTGTCATCCAGGGCTGCAACATCACAAAGGTGTCCCCAGCCACACAGCTGTGACCTCACAAAGGTGTCCCCAGCCGCACGGCTGTGACCTCACAAAGGTGTCCCCAGCCGCACAGCTGTGACCTCACAAAGGTGTCCCCAGCCGCACGGCTGTGACCTCACAAAGGTGTCCCCAGCCGCACGGCTGTGACCTCACTGCCGTGTCCCTATAAAAGAGGCGCCGGCACCCCGCAAGCCTCAGTGTGTCCGTGACGGACTCTGCACGATGAGCGGCAGCAGCTGTCTCCTCGGCCTCGGCATCCTGCTCCTGGCTGTCGGGGCCATCCTCCTCAGGACCAGACGACGCCAACAGGTACGGGGCTGCTTAGGGCCAGGGGGACCTCTCAGGGCTGGCGGTGGCAGGGGCTCCCCCCAGGCAGGTCACCATGCTCCCTCCCATTCCTGTGCCACAGGGTGACAGCTGAGGCTGAAAACTACCCGGGGCACCGGTCCCAACCTGCCGCGTCCCCAGCCTCGTGCTGCTCTCCCTGCGAGGCTGGGAACCGCTTTCCTGCACACCCAATTCCTGCCCGCACGTGTCCCAGAGGTCGGTCACCGTCCCGCCCGCAGAGCAGGAGCACACCGAGGTGCCCCTGGTGTCACTCGTCTGCTCCAGGACAATCCCTGGTGTTTGTGGCAGCACAAGCACGGCCCCCAGGCAGAGCAGGCACCTCTTCAGCATCTTTGCTGCGTCCTGCAGGTTGCGTCTCCAGGGCAGCTCACGAGCTTTGTCCCTCTTTCGTTCGCAGTGCGAGATGGGGTCAGAGGAGGACTCGGCAGAACAGGGCACCTCTTCCCCTGCCGCGCCGCTGGGTGCCTCTGAGGACTCAAAGTGCCCAATCTGCCTGGACACCATCAACAACGAAGCCTACATGATCTGGTGCAAGCACCGCTTCTGTTTTCCTTGCATACAGAACTGGGCCCGCATAAAAGCCGAGTGCCCAATCTGCCGGCAGCCTGCTCACTACGTCTTCCGCAAGCTGGTAGGTAACAACTATGAGGTGTGTAGCGTCATGAGAATGAGATCTCAACGCCGCTCTGCGGAAAGGAGATCTCCAGAGGGCCACCAGCACCGCAGCTCTCCCAGCAGAAACCGTGGTGGTGGCCACACCGGGGCCCCAGAGAGGGGCCAAAACACGTCCCCGAGGCAGCACCATCACCGTGGTGGTGGCCACACCGGGGCCCCAGAGAGGGGCCAAAACACGTCCCTGAGGCAGCACCAGCACCGTGGTGGTGGCCACACCGGGGCCCCAGAGAGGGGCCAAAACACGTCCCTGAGGCAGCACCAGCACCGTGGTGGTGGCCACACCGGGGCCCCAGAGAGGGGCCAAAACACGTTCCCGAGGCAGCACCAGGATGGCCACAGATGGGCTCAGCACACCCAGGGCTACAACTCCTTGAGAAGCGGGATGTGGCAGCAGAGAAGGGCTCAGGATGCTGCTCAGGATGACGGCCGAGTTCCAAGGCCAGAACAGGACATCCTGCCCTCCTCAAGCAGGAGCCAGCGCTGCCTGTGGGCAGGCCTGGATTGCTCCAGGCAACAGCACGCAACAAGGAGCCAATCCTGGCGCAGGTCCCCCAGCACTGGGGGCCAAGCTGAGTCGGAGTGCTCACGGGCCCACAGCAGCCAACAGCGGTGGCAGAGCAGGGATCCCGATGATGGCCGAGCTCCAAGGTCTGAACGGGACGTCCTGCCCTCCTCAAGGAGGAGCCAATCCCGGCGCAGGTCCCCCAGCACTGGGGGCCAAGCTGGGTGGGAGCGCTCATGGGCCCACCGCAGCAGACAGCGATGGCGGAGCAGGGATCCCAGTGATGAGGGCCGACCTCCAAGGTCTGAACGGGACGTCCTGCCCTCCTCAAGGAGGAGCCGATCCCGGAGCAGGTCCCGCAGCACCGGGGGCCAAGCTGGGTGGGAGTGCTCACAGGCTCACCGCAGCCGATGGCAGTGGCGGAGCAGGGACACGGACCGTCCCCATGTCTGGGAGAAGCAACAGAGCAGGTCCCCCAGGCGAGGCCAGCAAGTCCACGCGGGGCACCCAGGCACTGCGGCCCATGACTCCATGACAGGGCAGGGGCAGGGGCAGTGCAGCAGTAGGGATCCCAATAATGGCCGAGCTCCAAGGTCCGAACAGGACGTCCCGGTCTTCTCCGGGAGGAGCCAGCGCCGCCCGCTTGCAGGCCGGGATTCCTCCAGGCAACGGCGCGCCACAAGGAGCCGATCCCGGAGCAGGTCCCGCAGCACCGGGGGCCAAGCTGGGTGGGAGTGCTCACAGGCTCACCGCAGCCGATGGCAGTGGCGGAGCAGGGACACGGACCGTCCCCATGTCTGGGACAAGCAACAGAGCAGGTCCCCCAGGCGAGGCCAGCAAGTCCACGCGGGGCACCCAGGCACTGCGGCCCATGACTCCATGACAGGGCAGGGGCAGGGGCAGTGCAGCAGTAGGGATCCCAATAATGGCCGAGCTCCAAGGTCCGAACAGGACGTCCTGCCCTCCTCAGGGAGGAGCCAGCTCCGCCCGCTTGCAGGCCGGGATTCCTCCAGGCAACGGCGCGCCACAAGGAGCCGATCCCGGAGCAGGTCCCGCAGCACCGGGGGCCAAGCTGGGTGGGAGCGCTCAGGGGCCCACAGCAGCCGACGGCAGTGGCGGAGCAGGGATCCCAATGACGGTGAGGGCCGAGCTCCGAGGTCCGAACGGGACGTCCTGCCCTCCTCAAGGAGGAGCCGATCCCGGAGCAGGACCCGCAGCCGTGCCAGGCGCGGGGCCTGGTAGCACATCCTACCAGGAAGGGAAATGCAGCGCTCGCCCCCGACCAACACCTGCCGGGGCAGCGCAAAGAGCCCAGGCACACAGAAGGCCCTCGAGGTGGTGGTTGTGTGGCTGCCGAGGGGCACCTGGACGGTGGCAGCGGGACAGTCGCAACCTGGGTTGTCTCCGACTCTGGCAGTGGCAGCGAACAGGATCAAGGCAGCCTCACAGCTCCGGCTGTGGCAGGAACTGCTCCTGTCGTCTCCTCTCATGACAAATCATGGATTTGAGGAGGAGGGAAGGGACCTCTGGAGATCACCTAGTCCAAGCCCGCTGCTGGAGCGGGGTCAGCCAGAGCAGACTGCCCAGGGCTGCATCCAGTCAGGCTCTGATGATCGCGACGGACGGAGCCTCCGGAACCCCTCTGGGCAATCTGTTCCCTAGCTCGACCTCCCTTCAAATAAACAAGCTTTGTACTGCAGTTAGGGAGAGGTTCTTTTCTTTCAACTGGTGCCCGTTGTCTTGTCCTGTCTCTGGATACCACTGCGAAGGGACTGGAGAACCCAGTCCCACTGGGCTGCGTGCAGGGGTGTGGGTGCCTGGACCTGGGGGGTGCAGGGTGCGGTGGCAGAGGACAGGGAAGGGTGAGAGGGCAAGCTGAGGTTCTCTGTTGCTCCTGTTCATGCTTGGGACCTTGAGGCCTCTCGCCTTTGTGTTGGTGGAGGGGAACACGAGGGAGGCTCCTCCACAAAGCCCTTCTTCCCCGGAGCTCTGCGTGGGGCAGAGCCCTTAGAGAAACTGCTGCGTTAGCGCTTTCATCAAGCCAGGAAAGGAGATGGAAGCAGGACATGCTTCTGGGGAAAGCCCAGAGCACAGGAATAAAAAAATAACCTGGGCTTTCGGAATCATGAAAAAGAAAAGGAGCCTTGGGTGCAACATCCTGCGAGTAAGCCAGTATTTCCAAGGGACAGGGGATAACCGGTGCACCGTAGCCCTGCTGGTTAGGGCCAAAGGTGTGGGGCTTTGTGAAAAACACAAAACGCAGTCATTAACCTCCAGGTAGTTTTCCTCAAGTCTCTTAATCTCCAGGCAGATCCTGACCTTGGACTGTTTGCAGAGTCTCATTCATTGGACCTGTCTGAGCCATCTGCCCTGAGACAAGGTCAATGAGCGTTTTCTAACAAGGACCAGTGTCCTGCTTTCAGCTGGGATGGAGTTAACTGTCTTCCTAGTAGCTGGTACAGTGCTGTGTTTTGAGTTCAGTATGCAAAGAATGTTGATAACACACTGATGTTTTCAGTTGTTGCTCAGTATTGTTTAGACTAACGTCAAGGATTTTTCAGCTTCTCATGCCCAGCCAGGGCACAAGAAGTTGGCACAGGACACAACCAGGGCACCTGACCCAAACTGGCCAACGGTGTATTCCATACCATGGGCCGTCCCATCTAGTGTAGGAACTGGGTGTGGGGGCGGGGAATCGCTGCTGAGGGACTGGCGGGGTGTCGGTCGGCGGGTGGTGAGCAATTGCCCTGTGCATCATTTGTACATTCCAATCCTTTTATTACTACTGTTGCCATTTTATTAGTGTTATCATTATCATCATTAGTTTCTTCTTTTCTGTTCTTATCTCAACCCAGGAGTTTTACTTCTTTTTTCCTGATTTTCTCCCCCATCCCACTGGATGGGGGGGAGTGAGTGAGCGGCTGCGTGGTGCTTAGTTGCTGGCTGGGGTTAAACCACGACAGGCAGCGTCTCCGCAGGGCTTCTGAACGAAGCCTCTGGAGATGGATCTCTTTGGTGCTCGTCCCCGCAGAGAAGTGTGTTTGGTGACACAAACGCGAGCCAGGCTGGGTCATTTGTTTCCCACAAAGCCCCACACCTTTGGCCCTAGCCTGGCCTGGCAGATTGGGCAGTTTGCGTCCTCAGAGGCATCCGGTGGCGCGGCCTGGGGCACCTGGCTGGTGCCAGCAGCAGGGGAAGAGGTGCCCTGTTCTGCCGAGTCCTCCTCTGACCCCATCTCGCACTGCGAACGAAAGAGGGACAAAGCTCGTGAGCTGCCCTGGAGACGCAACATGCAGGAAGCAGCAAAGATGCTGAAGAGGTGCCTGCTCTGCCTGGGGGCCGTGCTTGTGCTGCCACAAACACCAGGGATTGTCCTGGAGCAGACGAGTGACACCAGGGGCACCTCGGTGTGCTCCTGCTCTGCGGGCGGGATGGCGACTGACCTCTGCGACAGCTGCGGGCAGGAATTGGGTACGCAGGAAAGCGGTTCCCAGCCTCACAGCGAGAGCAGCACGAGGCTGGGGACGCAGCAGGTCGGGACCGGTGCCCCGGGCCCTGCCGGCGTCCCTGTCCGGCAGATCCTCTCTGTGCCCTTGGCAACTTCAGGTAGTTGTCCTCAAGTCTCTTAACCACCAGGCAGTCCCTGAACAGAACAGAATAGAACAGAACAGAACAGAATAGAAAGATCAGATCAGATCAGTTGGACGGGACCTACAACCGTCATCTAGTCCAGCTGCCTCACCACTTCAGGTCTGACCAACAGTTAAAGCAAATTTTGTCGCACCAGAGGCTCCTCTACTTTTTCTCGTTTCTCAAACTTCTGGTCAAACCTCTGCCCTTCTCAGGGCGGGACGGTGACCGACCTCTCGGACACGTGCAGACAGGAATTGGGAAGGCAGGATAGCGGCTCCTGGCCTCTCCGCAATGGCAGCCCCAGCCAGGCCGCAGCAGCGTGCCCTGGGCGGCTGCAGGACGGAGCTTGTACCTGCGTTGGGGTCGAGCATTGTCCCGGTGTCATCCAGGGCTGCAACATCACAAAGGTGTCCCCAGCCACACAGCTGTGACCTCACAAAGGTGGCCCCAGCCGCACGGCTGTGACCTCACAAAGGTGTCCCCAGCCGCACAGCTGTGACCTCACAAAGGTGTCCCCAGCCGCACGGCTGTGACCTCACAAAGGTGTCCCCAGCCGCACGGCTGTGACCTCACTGCCGTGTCCCTATAAAAGAGGCGCCGGCACCCCGCAAGCCTCAGTGTGTCCGTGACGGACTCTGCACGATGAGCGGCAGCAGCTGTCTCCTCGGCCTCGGCATCCTGCTCCTGGCTGTCGGGGCCATCCTCCTCAGGACCAGACGACGCCAACAGGTACGGGGCTGCTTAGGGCCAGGGGGACCTCTCAGGGCTGGCGGTGGCAGGGGCTCCCCCCAGGCAGGTCACCATGCTCCCTCCCATTCCTGTGCCACAGGGTGACAGCTGAGGCTGAAAACTACCCGGGGCACCGGTCCCAACCTGCCGCGTCCCCAGCCTCGTGCTGCTCTCCCTGCGAGGCTGGGAACCGCTTTCCTGCACACCCAATTCCTGCCCGCACGTGTCCCAGAGGTCGGTCACCGTCCCGCCCGCAGAGCAGGAGCACACCGAGGTGCCCCTGGTGTCACTCGTCTGCTCCAGGACAATCCCTGGTGTTTGTGGCAGCACAAGCACGGCCCCCAGGCAGAGCAGGCACCTCTTCAGCATCTTTGCTGCGTCCTGCAGGTTGCGTCTCCAGGGCAGCTCACGAGCTTTGTCCCTCTTTCGTTCGCAGTGCGAGATGGGGTCAGAGGAGGACTCGGCAGAACAGGGCACCTCTTCCCCTGCCGCGCCGCTGGGTGCCTCTGAGGACTCAAAGTGCCCAATCTGCCTGGACACCATCAACAACGAAGCCTACATGATCTGGTGCAAGCACCGCTTCTGTTTTCCTTGCATACAGAACTGGGCCCGCATAAAAGCCGAGTGCCCAATCTGCCGGCAGCCTGCTCACTACGTCTTCCGCAAGCTGGTAGGTAACAACTATGAGGTGTGTAGCGTCATGAGAATGAGATCTCAACGCCGCTCTGCGGAAAGGAGATCTCCAGAGGGCCACCAGCACCGCAGCTCTCCCAGCAGAAACCGTGGTGGTGGCCACACCGGGGCCCCAGAGAGGGGCCAAAACACGTCCCCGAGGCAGCACCATCACCGTGGTGGTGGCCACACCGGGGCCCCAGAGAGGGGCCAAAACACGTCCCTGAGGCAGCACCAGCACCGTGGTGGTGGCCACACCGGGGCCCCAGAGAGGGGCCAAAACACGTCCCTGAGGCAGCACCAGCACCGTGGTGGTGGCCACACCGGGGCCCCAGAGAGGGGCCAAAACACGTTCCCGAGGCAGCACCAGGATGGCCACAGATGGGCTCAGCACACCCAGGGCTACAACTCCTTGAGAAGCGGGATGTGGCAGCAGAGAAGGGCTCAGGATGCTGCTCAGGATGACGGCCGAGTTCCAAGGCCAGAACAGGACATCCTGCCCTCCTCAAGCAGGAGCCAGCGCTGCCTGTGGGCAGGCCTGGATTGCTCCAGGCAACAGCACGCAACAAGGAGCCAATCCTGGCGCAGGTCCCCCAGCACTGGGGGCCAAGCTGGGTCGGAGTGCTCACGGGCCCACAGCAGCCAACAGCGGTGGCAGAGCAGGGATCCCGATGATGGCCGAGCTCCAAGGTCTGAACGGGACGTCCTGCCCTCCTCAAGGAGGAGCCAATCCCGGCGCAGGTCCCCCAGCACTGGGGGCCAAGCTGGGTGGGAGCGCTCATGGGCCCACCGCAGCAGACAGCGATGGCGGAGCAGGGATCCCAGTGATGAGGGCCGACCTCCAAGGTCTGAACGGGACGTCCTGCCCTCCTCAAGGAGGAGCCGATCCCGGAGCAGGTCCCGCAGCACCGGGGGCCAAGCTGGGTGGGAGTGCTCACAGGCTCACCGCAGCCGATGGCAGTGGCGGAGCAGGGACACGGACCGTCCCCATGTCTGGGAGAAGCAACAGAGCAGGTCCCCCAGGCGAGGCCAGCAAGTCCACGCGGGGCACCCAGGCACTGCGGCCCATGACTCCATGACAGGGCAGGGGCAGGGGCAGTGCAGCAGTAGGGATCCCAATAATGGCCGAGCTCCAAGGTCCGAACAGGACGTCCCGGTCTTCTCCGGGAGGAGCCAGCGCCGCCCGCTTGCAGGCCGGGATTCCTCCAGGCAACGGCGCGCCACAAGGAGCCGATCCCGGAGCAGGTCCCGCAGCACCGGGGGCCAAGCTGGGTGGGAGTGCTCACAGGCTCACCGCAGCCGATGGCAGTGGCGGAGCAGGGACACGGACCGTCCCCATGTCTGGGACAAGCAACAGAGCAGGTCCCCCAGGCGAGGCCAGCAAGTCCACGCGGGGCACCCAGGCACTGCGGCCCATGACTCCATGACAGGGCAGGGGCAGGGGCAGTGCAGCAGTAGGGATCCCAATAATGGCCGAGCTCCAAGGTCCGAACAGGACGTCCTGCCCTCCTCAGGGAGGAGCCAGCTCCGCCCGCTTGCAGGCCGGGATTCCTCCAGGCAACGGCGCGCCACAAGGAGCCGATCCCGGAGCAGGTCCCGCAGCACCGGGGGCCAAGCTGGGTGGGAGCGCTCAGGGGCCCACAGCAGCCGACGGCAGTGGCGGAGCAGGGATCCCAATGACGGTGAGGGCCGAGCTCCGAGGTCCGAACGGGACGTCCTGCCCTCCTCAAGGAGGAGCCGATCCCGGAGCAGGACCCGCAGCCGTGCCAGGCGCGGGGCCTGGTAGCACATCCTACCAGGAAGGGAAATGCAGCGCTCGCCCCCGACCAACACCTGCCGGGGCAGCGCAAAGAGCCCAGGCACACAGAAGGCCCTCGAGGTGGTGGTTGTGTGGCTGCCAAGGGGCACCTGGACGGTGGCAGCGGGACAGTCGCAACCTGGGTTGTCTCCGACTCTGGCAGTGGCAGCGAACAGGATCAAGGCAGCCTCACAGCTCCGGCTGTGGCAGGAACTGCTCCTGTCGTCTCCTCTCATGACAAATCATGGATTTGAGGAGGAGGGAAGGGACCTCTGGAGATCACCTAGTCCAAGCCCGCTGCTGGAGCGGGGTCAGCCAGAGCAGACTGCCCAGGGCTGCATCCAGTCAGGCTCTGATGATCGCGACGGACGGAGCCTCCGGAACCCCTCTGGGCAATCTGTTCCCTAGCTCGACCTCCCTTCAAATAAACAAGCTTTGTACTGCAGTTAGGGAGAGGTTCTTTTCTTTCAACTGGTGCCCGTTGTCTTGTCCTGTCTCTGGATACCACTGCGAAGGGACTGGAGAACCCAGTCCCACTGGGCTGCGTGCAGGGGTGTGGGTGCCTGGACCTGGGGGGTGCAGGGTGCGGTGGCAGAGGACAGGGAAGGGTGAGAGGGCAAGCTGAGGTTCTCTGTTGCTCCTGTTCATGCTTGGGACCTTGAGGCCTCTCGCCTTTGTGTTGGTGGAGGGGAACACGAGGGAGGCTCCTCCACAAAGCCCTTCTTCCCCGGAGCTCTGCGTGGGGCAGAGCCCTTAGAGAAACTGCTGCGTTAGCGCTTTCATCAAGCCAGGAAAGGAGATGGAAGCAGGACATGCTTCTGGGGAAAGCCCAGAGCACAGGAATAAAAAAATAACCTGGGCTTTCGGAATCATGAAAAAGAAAAGGAGCCTTGGGTGCAACATCCTGCGAGTAAGCCAGTATTTCCAAGGGACAGGGGATAACCGGTGCACCGTAGCCCTGCTGGTTAGGGCCAAAGGTGTGGGGCTTTGTGAAAAACACAAAACGCAGTCATTAACCTCCAGGTAGTTTTCCTCAAGTCTCTTAATCTCCAGGCAGATCCTGACCTTGGACTGTTTGCAGAGTCTCATTCATTGGACCTGTCTGAGCCATCTGCCCTGAGACAAGGTCAATGAGCGTTTTCTAACAAGGACCAGTGTCCTGCTTTCAGCTGGGATGGAGTTAACTGTCTTCCTAGTAGCTGGTACAGTGCTGTGTTTTGAGTTCAGTATGCAAAGAATGTTGATAACACACTGATGTTTTCAGTTGTTGCTCAGTATTGTTTAGACTAACGTCAAGGATTTTTCAGCTTCTCATGCCCAGCCAGGGCACAAGAAGTTGGCACAGGACACAACCAGGGCACCTGACCCAAACTGGCCAACGGTGTATTCCATACCATGGGCCGTCCCATCTAGTGTAGGAACTGGGTGTGGGGGCGGGGAATCGCTGCTGAGGGACTGGCGGGGTGTCGGTCGGCGGGTGGTGAGCAATTGCCCTGTGCATCATTTGTACATTCCAATCCTTTTATTACTACTGTTGCCATTTTATTAGTGTTATCATTATCATCATTAGTTTCTTCTTTTCTGTTCTTATCTCAACCCAGGAGTTTTACTTCTTTTTTCCTGATTTTCTCCCCCATCCCACTGGATGGGGGGGAGTGAGTGAGCGGCTGCGTGGTGCTTAGTTGCTGGCTGGGGTTAAACCACGACAGGCAGCGTCTCCGCAGGGCTTCTGAACGAAGCCTCTGGAGATGGATCTCTTTGGTGCTCGTCCCCGCAGAGAAGTGTGTTTGGTGACACAAACGCGAGCCAGGCTGGGTCATTTGTTTCCCACAAAGCCCCACACCTTTGGCCCTAGCCTGGCCTGGCAGATTGGGCAGTTTGCGTCCTCAGAGGCATCCGGTGGCGCGGCCTGGGGCACCTGGCTGGTGCCAGCAGCAGGGGAAGAGGTGCCCTGTTCTGCCGAGTCCTCCTCTGACCCCATCTCGCACTGCGAACGAAAGAGGGACAAAGCTCGTGAGCTGCCCTGGAGACGCAACATGCAGGAAGCAGCAAAGATGCTGAAGAGGTGCCTGCTCTGCCTGGGGGCCGTGCTTGTGCTGCCACAAACACCAGGGATTGTCCTGGAGCAGACGAGTGACACCAGGGGCACCTCGGTGTGCTCCTGCTCTGCGGGCGGGATGGCGACTGACCTCTGCGACAGCTGCGGGCAGGAATTGGGTACGCAGGAAAGCGGTTCCCAGCCTCACAGCGAGAGCAGCACGAGGCTGGGGACGCAGCAGGTCGGGACCGGTGCCCCGGGCCCTGCCGGCGTCCCTGTCCGGCAGATCCTCTCTGTGCCCTTGGCAACTTCAGGTAGTTGTCCTCAAGTCTCTTAACCACCAGGCAGTCCCTGAACAGAACAGAATAGAACAGAACAGAACAGAATAGAAAGATCAGATCAGATCAGTTGGACGGGACCTACAACCGTCATCTAGTCCAGCTGCCTCACCACTTCAGGTCTGACCAACAGTTAAAGCAAATTTTGTCGCACCAGAGGCTCCTCTACTTTTTCTCGTTTCTCAAACTTCTGGTCAAACCTCTGCCCTTCTCAGGGCGGGACGGTGACCGACCTCTCGGACACGTGCAGACAGGAATTGGGAAGGCAGGATAGCGGCTCCTGGCCTCTCCGCAATGGCAGCCCCAGCCAGGCCGCAGCAGCGTGCCCTGGGCGGCTGCAGGACGGAGCTTGTACCTGCGTTGGGGTCGAGCATTGTCCCGGTGTCATCCAGGGCTGCAACATCACAAAGGTGTCCCCAGCCACACAGCTGTGACCTCACAAAGGTGGCCCCAGCCGCACGGCTGTGACCTCACAAAGGTGTCCCCAGCCGCACAGCTGTGACCTCACAAAGGTGTCCCCAGCCGCACGGCTGTGACCTCACAAAGGTGTCCCCAGCCGCACGGCTGTGACCTCACTGCCGTGTCCCTATAAAAGAGGCGCCGGCACCCCGCAAGCCTCAGTGTGTCCGTGACGGACTCTGCACGATGAGCGGCAGCAGCTGTCTCCTCGGCCTCGGCATCCTGCTCCTGGCTGTCGGGGCCATCCTCCTCAGGACCAGACGACGCCAACAGGTACGGGGCTGCTTAGGGCCAGGGGGACCTCTCAGGGCTGGCGGTGGCAGGGGCTCCCCCCAGGCAGGTCACCATGCTCCCTCCCATTCCTGTGCCACAGGGTGACAGCTGAGGCTGAAAACTACCCGGGGCACCGGTCCCAACCTGCCGCGTCCCCAGCCTCGTGCTGCTCTCCCTGCGAGGCTGGGAACCGCTTTCCTGCACACCCAATTCCTGCCCGCACGTGTCCCAGAGGTCGGTCACCGTCCCGCCCGCAGAGCAGGAGCACACCGAGGTGCCCCTGGTGTCACTCGTCTGCTCCAGGACAATCCCTGGTGTTTGTGGCAGCACAAGCACGGCCCCCAGGCAGAGCAGGCACCTCTTCAGCATCTTTGCTGCGTCCTGCAGGTTGCGTCTCCAGGGCAGCTCACGAGCTTTGTCCCTCTTTCGTTCGCAGTGCGAGATGGGGTCAGAGGAGGACTCGGCAGAACAGGGCACCTCTTCCCCTGCCGCGCCGCTGGGTGCCTCTGAGGACTCAAAGTGCCCAATCTGCCTGGACACCATCAACAACGAAGCCTACATGATCTGGTGCAAGCACCGCTTCTGTTTTCCTTGCATACAGAACTGGGCCCGCATAAAAGCCGAGTGCCCAATCTGCCGGCAGCCTGCTCACTACGTCTTCCGCAAGCTGGTAGGTAACAACTATGAGGTGTGTAGCGTCATGAGAATGAGATCTCAACGCCGCTCTGCGGAAAGGAGATCTCCAGAGGGCCACCAGCACCGCAGCTCTCCCAGCAGAAACCGTGGTGGTGGCCACACCGGGGCCCCAGAGAGGGGCCAAAACACGTCCCCGAGGCAGCACCATCACCGTGGTGGTGGCCACACCGGGGCCCCAGAGAGGGGCCAAAACACGTCCCTGAGGCAGCACCAGCACCGTGGTGGTGGCCACACCGGGGCCCCAGAGAGGGGCCAAAACACGTCCCTGAGGCAGCACCAGCACCGTGGTGGTGGCCACACCGGGGCCCCAGAGAGGGGCCAAAACACGTTCCCGAGGCAGCACCAGGATGGCCACAGATGGGCTCAGCACACCCAGGGCTACAACTCCTTGAGAAGCGGGATGTGGCAGCAGAGAAGGGCTCAGGATGCTGCTCAGGATGACGGCCGAGTTCCAAGGCCAGAACAGGACATCCTGCCCTCCTCAAGCAGGAGCCAGCGCTGCCTGTGGGCAGGCCTGGATTGCTCCAGGCAACAGCACGCAACAAGGAGCCAATCCTGGCGCAGGTCCCCCAGCACTGGGGGCCAAGCTGGGTCGGAGTGCTCACGGGCCCACAGCAGCCAACAGCGGTGGCAGAGCAGGGATCCCGATGATGGCCGAGCTCCAAGGTCTGAACGGGACGTCCTGCCCTCCTCAAGGAGGAGCCAATCCCGGCGCAGGTCCCCCAGCACTGGGGGCCAAGCTGGGTGGGAGCGCTCATGGGCCCACCGCAGCAGACAGCGATGGCGGAGCAGGGATCCCAGTGATGAGGGCCGACCTCCAAGGTCTGAACGGGACGTCCTGCCCTCCTCAAGGAGGAGCCGATCCCGGAGCAGGTCCCGCAGCACCGGGGGCCAAGCTGGGTGGGAGTGCTCACAGGCTCACCGCAGCCGATGGCAGTGGCGGAGCAGGGACACGGACCGTCCCCATGTCTGGGAGAAGCAACAGAGCAGGTCCCCCAGGCGAGGCCAGCAAGTCCACGCGGGGCACCCAGGCACTGCGGCCCATGACTCCATGACAGGGCAGGGGCAGGGGCAGTGCAGCAGTAGGGATCCCAATAATGGCCGAGCTCCAAGGTCCGAACAGGACGTCCCGGTCTTCTCCGGGAGGAGCCAGCTCCGCCCGCTTGCAGGCCGGGATTCCTCCAGGCAACGGCGCGCCACAAGGAGCCGATCCCGGAGCAGGTCCCGCAGCACCGGGGGCCAAGCTGGGTGGGAGTGCTCACAGGCTCACCGCAGCCGATGGCAGTGGCGGAGCAGGGACACGGACCGTCCCCATGTCTGGGACAAGCAACAGAGCAGGTCCCCCAGGCGAGGCCAGCAAGTCCACGCGGGGCACCCAGGCACTGCGGCCCATGACTCCATGACAGGGCAGGGGCAGGGGCAGTGCAGCAGTAGGGATCCCAATAATGGCCGAGCTCCAAGGTCCGAACAGGACGTCCTGCCCTCCTCAGGGAGGAGCCAGCTCCGCCCGCTTGCAGGCCGGGATTCCTCCAGGCAACGGCGCGCCACAAGGAGCCGATCCCGGAGCAGGTCCCGCAGCACCGGGGGCCAAGCTGGGTGGGAGCGCTCAGGGGCCCACAGCAGCCGACGGCAGTGGCGGAGCAGGGATCCCAATGACGGTGAGGGCCGAGCTCCGAGGTCCGAACGGGACGTCCTGCCCTCCTCAAGGAGGAGCCGATCCCGGAGCAGGACCCGCAGCCGTGCCAGGCGCGGGGCCTGGTAGCACATCCTACCAGGAAGGGAAATGCAGCGCTCGCCCCCGACCAACACCTGCCGGGGCAGCGCAAAGAGCCCAGGCACACAGAAGGCCCTCGAGGTGGTGGTTGTGTGGCTGCCGAGGGGCACCTGGACGGTGGCAGCGGGACAGTCGCAACCTGGGTTGTCTCCGACTCTGGCAGTGGCAGCGAACAGGATCAAGGCAGCCTCACAGCTCCGGCTGTGGCAGGAACTGCTCCTGTCGTCTCCTCTCATGACAAATCATGGATTTGAGGAGGAGGGAAGGGACCTCTGGAGATCACCTAGTCCAAGCCCGCTGCTGGAGCGGGGTCAGCCAGAGCAGACTGCCCAGGGCTGCATCCAGTCAGGCTCTGATGATCGCGACGGACGGAGCCTCCGGAACCCCTCTGGGCAATCTGTTCCCTAGCTCGACCTCCCTTCAAATAAACAAGCTTTGTACTGCAGTTAGGGAGAGGTTCTTTTCTTTCAACTGGTGCCCGTTGTCTTGTCCTGTCTCTGGATACCACTGCGAAGGGACTGGAGAACCCAGTCCCACTGGGCTGCGTGCAGGGGTGTGGGTGCCTGGACCTGGGGGGTGCAGGGTGCGGTGGCAGAGGACAGGGAAGGGTGAGAGGGCAAGCTGAGGTTCTCTGTTGCTCCTGTTCATGCTTGGGACCTTGAGGCCTCTCGCCTTTGTGTTGGTGGAGGGGAACACGAGGGAGGCTCCTCCACAAAGCCCTTCTTCCCCGGAGCTCTGCGTGGGGCAGAGCCCTTAGAGAAACTGCTGCGTTAGCGCTTTCATCAAGCCAGGAAAGGAGATGGAAGCAGGACATGCTTCTGGGGAAAGCCCAGAGCACAGGAATAAAAAAATAACCTGGGCTTTCGGAATCATGAAAAAGAAAAGGAGCCTTGGGTGCAACATCCTGCGAGTAAGCCAGTATTTCCAAGGGACAGGGGATAACCGGTGCACCGTAGCCCTGCTGGTTAGGGCCAAAGGTGTGGGGCTTTGTGAAAAACACAAAACGCAGTCATTAACCTCCAGGTAGTTTTCCTCAAGTCTCTTAATCTCCAGGCAGATCCTGACCTTGGACTGTTTGCAGAGTCTCATTCATTGGACCTGTCTGAGCCATCTGCCCTGAGACAAGGTCAATGAGCGTTTTCTAACAAGGACCAGTGTCCTGCTTTCAGCTGGGATGGAGTTAACTGTCTTCCTAGTAGCTGGTACAGTGCTGTGTTTTGAGTTCAGTATGCAAAGAATGTTGATAACACACTGATGTTTTCAGTTGTTGCTCAGTATTGTTTAGACTAACGTCAAGGATTTTTCAGCTTCTCATGCCCAGCCAGGGCACAAGAAGTTGGCACAGGACACAACCAGGGCACCTGACCCAAACTGGCCAACGGTGTATTCCATACCATGGGCCGTCCCATCTAGTGTAGGAACTGGGTGTGGGGGCGGGGAATCGCTGCTGAGGGACTGGCGGGGTGTCGGTCGGCGGGTGGTGAGCAATTGCCCTGTGCATCATTTGTACATTCCAATCCTTTTATTACTACTGTTGCCATTTTATTAGTGTTATCATTATCATCATTAGTTTCTTCTTTTCTGTTCTTATCTCAACCCAGGAGTTTTACTTCTTTTTTCCTGATTTTCTCCCCCATCCCACTGGATGGGGGGGAGTGAGTGAGCGGCTGCGTGGTGCTTAGTTGCTGGCTGGGGTTAAACCACGACAGGCAGCGTCTCCGCAGGGCTTCTGAACGAAGCCTCTGGAGATGGATCTCTTTGGTGCTCGTCCCCGCAGAGAAGTGTGTTTGGTGACACAAACGCGAGCCAGGCTGGGTCATTCGTTTCCCACAAAGCCCCACACCTTTGGCCCTAGCCTGGCCTGGCAGATTGGGCAGTTTGCGTCCTCAGAGGCATCCGGTGGCGCGGCCTGGGGCACCTGGCTGGTGCCAGCAGCAGGGGAAGAGGTGCCCTGTTCTGCCGAGTCCTCCTCTGACCCCATCTCGCACTGCGAACGAAAGAGGGACAAAGCTCGTGAGCTGCCCTGGAGACGCAACATGCAGGAAGCAGCAAAGATGCTGAAGAGGTGCCTGCTCTGCCTGGGGGCCGTGCTTGTGCTGCCACAAACACCAGGGATTGTCCTGGAGCAGACGAGTGACACCAGGGGCACCTCGGTGTGCTCCTGCTCTGCGGGCGGGATGGCGACTGACCTCTGCGACAGCTGCGGGCAGGAATTGGGTACGCAGGAAAGCGGTTCCCAGCCTCAGAGCGAGAGCAGCACGAGGCTGGGGACGCAGCAGGTCGGGACCGGTGCCCCGGGCCCTGCTGGCGTCCCTGTCCGGCAGATCCTCTCTGCGCCCTTGGCAACTTCAGGTAGTTGTCCTCAAGTCTCTTAACCACCAGGCAGTCCCTGAACAGAACAGAATAGAACAGAACAGAACAGAATAGAAAGATCAGATCAGATCAGTTGGACGGGACCTACAACCGTCATCTAGTCCAGCTGCCTCACCACTTCAGGTCTGACCAACAGTTAAAGCAAATTTTGTCGCACCAGAGGCTCCTCTACTTTTTCTCGTTTCTCAAACTTCTGGTCAAACCTCTGCCCTTCTCAGGGCGGGACGGTGACCGACCTCTCGGACACGTGCAGACAGGAATTGGGAAGGCAGGATAGCGGCTCCTGGCCTCTCCGCAATGGCAGCCCCAGCCAGGCCGCAGCAGCGTGCCCTGGGCGGCTGCAGGACGGAGCTTGTACCTGCGTTGGGGTCGAGCATTGTCCCGGTGTCATCCAGGGCTGCAACATCACAAAGGTGTCCCCAGCCACACAGCTGTGACCTCACAAAGGTGGCCCCAGCCGCACGGCTGTGACCTCACAAAGGTGTCCCCAGCCGCACAGCTGTGACCTCACAAAGGTGTCCCCAGCCGCACGGCTGTGACCTCACAAAGGTGTCCCCAGCCGCACGGCTGTGACCTCACTGCCGTGTCCCTATAAAAGAGGCGCCGGCACCCCGCAAGCCTCAGTGTGTCCGTGACGGACTCTGCACGATGAGCGGCAGCAGCTGTCTCCTCGGCCTCGGCATCCTGCTCCTGGCTGTCGGGGCCATCCTCCTCAGGACCAGACGACGCCAACAGGTACGGGGCTGCTTAGGGCCAGGGGGACCTCTCAGGGCTGGCGGTGGCAGGGGCTCCCCCCAGGCAGGTCACCATGCTCCCTCCCATTCCTGTGCCACAGGGTGACAGCTGAGGCTGAAAACTACCCGGGGCACCGGTCCCAACCTGCCGCGTCCCCAGCCTCGTGCTGCTCTCCCTGCGAGGCTGGGAACCGCTTTCCTGCACACCCAATTCCTGCCTGCACGTGTCCCAGAGGTCGGTCACCGTCCCGCCCGCAGAGCAGGAGCACACCGAGGTGCCCCTGGTGTCACTCGTCTGCTCCAGGACAATCCCTGGTGTTTGTGGCAGCACAAGCACGGCCCCCAGGCAGAGCAGGCACCTCTTCAGCATCTTTGCTGCGTCCTGCAGGTTGCGTCTCCAGGGCAGCTCACGAGCTTTGTCCCTCTTTCGTTCGCAGTGCGAGATGGGGTCAGAGGAGGACTCGGCAGAACAGGGCACCTCTTCCCCTGCCGCGCCGCTGGGTGCCTCTGAGGACTCAAAGTGCCCAATCTGCCTGGACACCATCAACAACGAAGCCTACATGATCTGGTGCAAGCACCGCTTCTGTTTTCCTTGCATACAGAACTGGGCCCGCATAAAAGCCGAGTGCCCAATCTGCCGGCAGCCTGCTCACTACGTCTTCCGCAAGCTGGTAGGTAACAACTATGAGGTGTGTAGCGTCATGAGAATGAGATCTCAACGCCGCTCTGCGGAAAGGAGATCTCCAGAGGGCCACCAGCACCGCAGCTCTCCCAGCAGAAACCGTGGTGGTGGCCACACCGGGGCCCCAGAGAGGGGCCAAAACACGTCCCCGAGGCAGCACCATCACCGTGGTGGTGGCCACACCGGGGCCCCAGAGAGGGGCCAAAACACGTCCCTGAGGCAGCACCAGCACCGTGGTGGTGGCCACACCGGGGCCCCAGAGAGGGGCCAAAACACGTCCCTGAGGCAGCACCAGCACCGTGGTGGTGGCCACACCGGGGCCCCAGAGAGGGGCCAAAACACGTTCCCGAGGCAGCACCAGGATGGCCACAGATGGGCTCAGCACACCCAGGGCTACAACTCCTTGAGAAGCGGGATGTGGCAGCAGAGAAGGGCTCAGGATGCTGCTCAGGATGACGGCCGAGTTCCAAGGCCAGAACAGGACATCCTGCCCTCCTCAAGCAGGAGCCAGCGCTGCCTGTGGGCAGGCCTGGATTGCTCCAGGCAACAGCACGCAACAAGGAGCCAATCCTGGCGCAGGTCCCCCAGCACTGGGGGCCAAGCTGGGTCGGAGTGCTCACGGGCCCACAGCAGCCAACAGCGGTGGCAGAGCAGGGATCCCGATGATGGCCGAGCTCCAAGGTCTGAACGGGACGTCCTGCCCTCCTCAAGGAGGAGCCAATCCCGGCGCAGGTCCCCCAGCACTGGGGGCCAAGCTGGGTGGGAGCGCTCATGGGCCCACCGCAGCAGACAGCGATGGCGGAGCAGGGATCCCAGTGATGAGGGCCGACCTCCAAGGTCTGAACGGGACGTCCTGCCCTCCTCAAGGAGGAGCCGATCCCGGAGCAGGTCCCGCAGCACCGGGGGCCAAGCTGGGTGGGAGTGCTCACAGGCTCACCGCAGCCGATGGCAGTGGCGGAGCAGGGACACGGACCGTCCCCATGTCTGGGAGAAGCAACAGAGCAGGTCCCCCAGGCGAGGCCAGCAAGTCCACGCGGGGCACCCAGGCACTGCGGCCCATGACTCCATGACAGGGCAGGGGCAGGGGCAGTGCAGCAGTAGGGATCCCAATAATGGCCGAGCTCCAAGGTCCGAACAGGACGTCCCGGTCTTCTCCGGGAGGAGCCAGCGCCGCCCGCTTGCAGGCCGGGATTCCTCCAGGCAACGGCGCGCCACAAGGAGCCGATCCCGGAGCAGGTCCCGCAGCACCGGGGGCCAAGCTGGGTGGGAGTGCTCACAGGCTCACCGCAGCCGATGGCAGTGGCGGAGCAGGGACACGGACCGTCCCCATGTCTGGGACAAGCAACAGAGCAGGTCCCCCAGGCGAGGCCAGCAAGTCCACGCGGGGCACCCAGGCACTGCGGCCCATGACTCCATGACAGGGCAGGGGCAGGGGCAGTGCAGCAGTAGGGATCCCAATAATGGCCGAGCTCCAAGGTCCGAACAGGACGTCCTGCCCTCCTCAGGGAGGAGCCAGCTCCGCCCGCTTGCAGGCCGGGATTCCTCCAGGCAACGGCGCGCCACAAGGAGCCGATCCCGGAGCAGGTCCCGCAGCACCGGGGGCCAAGCTGGGTGGGAGCGCTCAGGGGCCCACAGCAGCCGACGGCAGTGGCGGAGCAGGGATCCCAATGACGGTGAGGGCCGAGCTCCGAGGTCCGAACGGGACGTCCTGCCCTCCTCAAGGAGGAGCCGATCCCGGAGCAGGACCCGCAGCCGTGCCAGGCGCGGGGCCTGGTAGCACATCCTACCAGGAAGGGAAATGCAGCGCTCGCCCCCGACCAACACCTGCCGGGGCAGCGCAAAGAGCCCAGGCACACAGAAGGCCCTCGAGGTGGTGGTTGTGTGGCTGCCGAGGGGCACCTGGACGGTGGCAGCGGGACAGTCGCAACCTGGGTTGTCTCCGACTCTGGCAGTGGCAGCGAACAGGATCAAGGCAGCCTCACAGCTCCGGCTGAGGCAGGAACTGCTCCTGTCGTCTCCTCTCATGACAAATCATGGATTTGAGGAGGAGGGAAGGGACCTCTGGAGATCACCTAGTCCAAGCCCGCTGCTGGAGCGGGGTCAGCCAGAGCAGACTGCCCAGGGCTGCATCCAGTCAGGCTCTGATGATCGCGACGGACGGAGCCTCCGGAACCCCTCTGGGCAATCTGTTCCCTAGCTCGACCTCCCTTCAAATAAACAAGCTTTGTACTGCAGTTAGGGAGAGGTTCTTTTCTTTCAACTGGTGCCCGTTGTCTTGTCCTGTCTCTGGATACCACTGCGAAGGGACTGGAGAACCCAGTCCCACTGGGCTGCGTGCAGGGGTGTGGGTGCCTGGACCTGGGGGGTGCAGGGTGCGGTGGCAGAGGACAGGGAAGGGTGAGAGGGCAAGCTGAGGTTCTCTGTTGCTCCTGTTCATGCTTGGGACCTTGAGGCCTCTCGCCTTTGTGTTGGTGGAGGGGAACACGAGGGAGGCTCCTCCACAAAGCCCTTCTTCCCCGGAGCTCTGCGTGGGGCAGAGCCCTTAGAGAAACTGCTGCGTTAGCGCTTTCATCAAGCCAGGAAAGGAGATGGAAGCAGGACATGCTTCTGGGGAAAGCCCAAAGCACAGGAATAAAAAAATAACCTGGGCTTTCGGAATCATGAAAAAGAAAAGGAGCCTTGGGTGCAACATCCTGCGAGTAAGCCAGTATTTCCAAGGGACAGGGGATAACCGGTGCACCGTAGCCCTGCTGGTTAGGGCCAAAGGTGTGGGGCTTTGTGAAAAACACAAAACGCAGTCATTAACCTCCAGGTAGTTTTCCTCAAGTCTCTTAATCTCCAGGCAGATCCTGACCTTGGACTGTTTGCAGAGTCTCATTCATTGGACCTGTCTGAGCCATCTGCCCTGAGACAAGGTCAATGAGCGTTTTCTAACAAGGACCAGTGTCCTGCTTTCAGCTGGGATGGAGTTAACTGTCTTCCTAGTAGCTGGTACAGTGCTGTGTTTTGAGTTCAGTATGCAAAGAATGTTGATAACACTGATGTTTTCAGTTGTTGCTCAGTATTGTTTAGACTAACGTCAAGGATTTTTCAGCTTCTCATGCCCAGCCAGGGCACAAGAAGTTGGCACAGGACACAACCAGGGCACCTGACCCAAACTGGCCAACGGTGTATTCCATACCATGGGCCGTCCCATCTAGTGTAGGAACTGGGTGTGGGGGCGGGGAATCGCTGCTGAGGGACTGGCGGGGTGTCGGTCGGCGGGTGGTGAGCAATTGCCCTGTGCATCATTTGTACATTCCAATCCTTTTATTACTACTGTTGCCATTTTATTAGTGTTATCATTATCATCATTAGTTTCTTCTTTTCTGTTCTTATCTCAACCCAGGAGTTTTACTTCTTTTTTCCTGATTTTCTCCCCCATCCCACTGGATGGGGGGGAGTGAGTGAGCGGCTGCGTGGTGCTTAGTTGCTGGCTGGGGTTAAACCACGACAGGCAGCGTCTCCGCAGGGCTTCTGAACGAAGCCTCTGGAGATGGATCTCTTTGGTGCTCGTCCCCGCAGAGAAGTGTGTTTGGTGACACAAACGCGAGCCAGGCTGGGTCATTCGTTTCCCACAAAGCCCCACACCTTTGGCCCTAGCCTGGCCTGGCAGATTGGGCAGTTTGCGTCCTCAGAGGCATCCGGTGGCGCGGCCTGGGGCACCTGGCTGGTGCCAGCAGCAGGGGAAGAGGTGCCCTGTTCTGCCGAGTCCTCCTCTGACCCCATCTCGCACTGCGAACGAAAGAGGGACAAAGCTCGTGAGCTGCCCTGGAGACGCAACATGCAGGAAGCAGCAAAGATGCTGAAGAGGTGCCTGCTCTGCCTGGGGGCCGTGCTTGTGCTGCCACAAACACCAGGGATTGTCCTGGAGCAGACGAGTGACACCAGGGGCACCTCGGTGTGCTCCTGCTCTGCGGGCGGGATGGCGACTGACCTCTGCGACAGCTGCGGGCAGGAATTGGGTACGCAGGAAAGCGGTTCCCAGCCTCAGAGCGAGAGCAGCACGAGGCTGGGGACGCAGCAGGTCGGGACCGGTGCCCCGGGCCCTGCTGGCGTCCCTGTCCGGCAGATCCTCTCTGCGCCCTTGGCAACTTCAGGTAGTTGTCCTCAAGTCTCTTAACCACCAGGCAGTCCCTGAACAGAACAGAATAGAACAGAACAGAACAGAATAGAAAGATCAGATCAGATCAGTTGGACGGGACCTACAACCGTCATCTAGTCCAGCTGCCTCACCACTTCAGGTCTGACCAACAGTTAAAGCAAATTTTGTCGCACCAGAGGCTCCTCTACTTTTTCTCGTTTCTCAAACTTCTGGTCAAACCTCTGCCCTTCTCAGGGCGGGACGGTGACCGACCTCTCGGACACGTGCAGACAGGAATTGGGAAGGCAGGATAGCGGCTCCTGGCCTCTCCGCAATGGCAGCCCCAGCCAGGCCGCAGCAGCGTGCCCTGGGCGGCTGCAGGACGGAGCTTGTACCTGCGTTGGGGTCGAGCATTGTCCCGGTGTCATCCAGGGCTGCAACATCACAAAGGTGTCCCCAGCCACACAGCTGTGACCTCACAAAGGTGTCCCCAGCCGCACGGCTGTGACCTCACAAAGGTGTCCCCAGCCGCACAGCTGTGACCTCACAAAGGTGTCCCCAGCCGCACGGCTGTGACCTCACAAAGGTGTCCCCAGCCGCACGGCTGTGACCTCACTGCCGTGTCCCTATAAAAGAGGCGCCGGCACCCCGCAAGCCTCAGTGTGTCCGTGACGGACTCTGCACGATGAGCGGCAGCAGCTGTCTCCTCGGCCTCGGCATCCTGCTCCTGGCTGTCGGGGCCATCCTCCTCAGGACCAGACGACGCCAACAGGTACGGGGCTGCTTAGGGCCAGGGGGACCTCTCAGGGCTGGCGGTGGCAGGGGCTCCCCCCAGGCAGGTCACCATGCTCCCTCCCATTCCTGTGCCACAGGGTGACAGCTGAGGCTGAAAACTACCCGGGGCACCGGTCCCAACCTGCCGCGTCCCCAGCCTCGTGCTGCTCTCCCTGCGAGGCTGGGAACCGCTTTCCTGCACACCCAATTCCTGCCCGCACGTGTCCCAGAGGTCGGTCACCGTCCCGCCCGCAGAGCAGGAGCACACCGAGGTGCCCCTGGTGTCACTCGTCTGCTCCAGGACAATCCCTGGTGTTTGTGGCAGCACAAGCACGGCCCCCAGGCAGAGCAGGCACCTCTTCAGCATCTTTGCTGCGTCCTGCAGGTTGCGTCTCCAGGGCAGCTCACGAGCTTTGTCCCTCTTTCGTTCGCAGTGCGAGATGGGGTCAGAGGAGGACTCGGCAGAACAGGGCACCTCTTCCCCTGCCGCGCCGCTGGGTGCCTCTGAGGACTCAAAGTGCCCAATCTGCCTGGACACCATCAACAACGAAGCCTACATGATCTGGTGCAAGCACCGCTTCTGTTTTCCTTGCATACAGAACTGGGCCCGCATAAAAGCCGAGTGCCCAATCTGCCGGCAGCCTGCTCACTACGTCTTCCGCAAGCTGGTAGGTAACAACTATGAGGTGTGTAGCGTCATGAGAATGAGATCTCAACGCCGCTCTGCGGAAAGGAGATCTCCAGAGGGCCACCAGCACCGCAGCTCTCCCAGCAGAAACCGTGGTGGTGGCCACACCGGGGCCCCAGAGAGGGGCCAAAACACGTCCCCGAGGCAGCACCATCACCGTGGTGGTGGCCACACCGGGGCCCCAGAGAGGGGCCAAAACACGTCCCCGAGGCAGCACCATCACCGTGGTGGTGGCCACACCGGGGCCCCAGAGAGGGGCCAAAACACGTCCCTGAGGCAGCACCAGCACCGTGGTGGTGGCCACACCGGGGCCCCAGAGAGGGGCCAAAACACGTCCCTGAGGCAGCACCAGCACCGTGGTGGTGGCCACACCGGGGCCCCAGAGAGGGGCCAAAACACGTTCCCGAGGCAGCACCAGGATGGCCACAGATGGGCTCAGCACACCCAGGGCTACAACTCCTTGAGAAGCGGGATGTGGCAGCAGAGAAGGGCTCAGGATGCTGCTCAGGATGACGGCCGAGTTCCAAGGCCAGAACAGGACATCCTGCCCTCCTCAAGCAGGAGCCAGCGCTGCCTGTGGGCAGGCCTGGATTGCTCCAGGCAACAGCACGCAACAAGGAGCCAATCCTGGCGCAGGTCCCCCAGCACTGGGGGCCAAGCTGGGTCGGAGTGCTCACGGGCCCACAGCAGCCAACAGCGGTGGCAGAGCAGGGATCCCGATGATGGCCGAGCTCCAAGGTCTGAACGGGACGTCCTGCCCTCCTCAAGGAGGAGCCAATCCCGGCGCAGGTCCCCCAGCACTGGGGGCCAAGCTGGGTGGGAGCGCTCATGGGCCCACCGCAGCAGACAGCGATGGCGGAGCAGGGATCCCAGTGATGAGGGCCGACCTCCAAGGTCTGAACGGGACGTCCTGCCCTCCTCAAGGAGGAGCCGATCCCGGAGCAGGTCCCGCAGCACCGGGGGCCAAGCTGGGTGGGAGTGCTCACAGGCTCACCGCAGCCGATGGCAGTGGCGGAGCAGGGACACGGACCGTCCCCATGTCTGGGAGAAGCAACAGAGCAGGTCCCCCAGGCGAGGCCAGCAAGTCCACGCGGGGCACCCAGGCACTGCGGCCCATGACTCCATGACAGGGCAGGGGCAGGGGCAGTGCAGCAGTAGGGATCCCAATAATGGCCGAGCTCCAAGGTCCGAACAGGACGTCCCGGTCTTCTCCGGGAGGAGCCAGCGCCGCCCGCTTGCAGGCCGGGATTCCTCCAGGCAACGGCGCGCCACAAGGAGCTGATCCCGGAGCAGGTCCCGCAGCACCGGGGGCCAAGCTGGGTGGGAGTGCTCACAGGCTCACCGCAGCCGATGGCAGTGGCGGAGCAGGGACACGGACCGTCCCCATGTCTGGGAGAAGCAACAGAGCAGGTCCCCCAGGCGAGGCCAGCAAGTCCACGCGGGGCACCCAGGCACTGCGGCCCATGACTCCATGACAGGGCAGGGGCAGGGGCAGTGCAGCAGTAGGGATCCCAATAATGGCCGAGCTCCAAGGTCCGAACAGGACGTCCTGCCCTCCTCAGGGAGGAGCCAGCTCCGCCCGCTTGCAGGCCGGGATTCCTCCAGGCAACGGCGCGCCACAAGGAGCCGATCCCGGAGCAGGTCCCGCAGCACCGGGGGCCAAGCTGGGTGGGAGCGCTCAGGGGCCCACAGCAGCCGACGGCAGTGGCGGAGCAGGGATCCCAATGACGGTGAGGGCCGAGCTCCGAGGTCCGAACGGGACGTCCTGCCCTCCTCAAGGAGGAGCCGATCCCGGAGCAGGACCCGCAGCCGTGCCAGGCGCGGGGCCTGGTAGCACATCCTACCAGGAAGGGAAATGCAGCGCTCGCCCCCGACCAACACCTGCCGGGGCAGCGCAAAGAGCCCAGGCACACAGAAGGCCCTCGAGGTGGTGGTTGTGTGGCTGCCGAGGGGCACCTGGACGGTGGCAGCGGGACAGTCGCAACCTGGGTTGTCTCCGACTCTGGCAGTGGCAGCGAACAGGATCAAGGCAGCCTCACAGCTCCGGCTGAGGCAGGAACTGCTCCTGTCGTCTCCTCTCATGACAAATCATGGATTTGAGGAGGAGGGAAGGGACCTCTGGAGATCACCTAGTCCAAGCCCGCTGCTGGAGCGGGGTCAGCCAGAGCAGACTGCCCAGGGCTGCATCCAGTCAGGCTCTGATGATCGCGACGGACGGAGCCTCCGGAACCCCTCTGGGCAATCTGTTCCCTAGCTCGACCTCCCTTCAAATAAACAAGCTTTGTACTGCAGTTAGGGAGAGGTTCTTTTCTTTCAACTGGTGCCCGTTGTCTTGTCCTGTCTCTGGATACCACTGCGAAGGGACTGGAGAACCCAGTCCCACTGGGCTGCGTGCAGGGGTGTGGGTGCCTGGACCTGGGGGGTGCAGGGTGCGGTGGCAGAGGACAGGGAAGGGTGAGAGGGCAAGCTGAGGTTCTCTGTTGCTCCTGTTCATGCTTGGGACCTTGAGGCCTCTCGCCTTTGTGTTCGTGGAGGGGAGCATTGGGCAAAGCCTCCTCAAGCCCTTCTTCCCCTGTGTGGCTGCTCAGCAATACAGCAGCCGGCGTGCTGAAGGGTGCTGTCGCAAAGGGAGCCTGTAATCCCATCTGTCCAGAGATGCCCTTTCTCCTGGGCATGGGGGAGTACAGATGTCCTTGCTTGCTTTTCCTGTGCTGGTTTTATCTGAAGAGCTGAAAGAAGTTGGCTTAGAGCAATCCAACAGCAGCACAGAAGACACGTAGCAGGACTTGAAATGCCCCAGAGTTGGAGGGGTGCACGTGCTGCACCCACCTCCTCCCGCTTGCCTTAGCACCCTGCTGTCCCCTGCGAGCTGAGAACCTCTCCCGTTCCAGCCCGATGAAGGGAAATAGCTGATGGCACCTCCCCAAAGCCTGGCATCACCCCCTCTGTGCCCAGCAGGAGGGCAGCAACACCACAGGCTGGGGCAGCATGGTTCCTCCAGCTGCCTTTTGCAAATAAGTCCCAACTCCTGCAGCCCTCGCAAATCCAGATGCGTGGAAAAACCTGTGAGATGACAGAGAGCTCTCTTATTCCTGCCGTAATTAGTCCCTTTGGAATTCAATTAACAAGTTCCCTGCTGCAGCTATCAAGCCGTCATCAGTTAAGCAAACAGGTGTACAAGCCAGGCCAGGTCCTTGTGAGTACAGTATAAATATTTCAGTATGTCCAAGGGGGGGCCTGTCCTTCCATACCCTCTGCAACTTACTTTAAAGTGTTGCCCCGCTGGTGGGAATTTAAGGGCTCTGCTGACAACCAGAAGCACCTTTGCCCCCTTGCTCACCCTTCTCAGCTGGAGAGCATCTACCCTGCCCAAGCAGTGCCAGGGAAAAGCATCGTACCTGGTATGACCACAACATCACAGGGCTGACCCTGGTCTGGCAGAGTTGATGCTGTGCAAGGTGTGAATATGCTGTCGGCTCTGCTGTCCCTGTGTGCTAGCGTGGTGCCACGCACGTAGGCAGGCATCAAGTGTGATCCGAGTGGCATTGCCTTGCCTGTCTCCGGGGTGTGTGATCGGGCTGAGATATGCACTGGTGATGGTGAATAACAACCATTGCTGCAGGGGCTGGAAAACTTATTTTTATGGTTTTCTGGCTTTCTCTACAAGCTTGGCCAGGCTGGAAATTGAGAAGCTGATGTTTTCTGAGCTGTTTTCCCGGGCTTCAGGAAGTGGGCAGATGAAAGCTCCATCCAGTCCACCTATTTTCAAATACCAGTGGAGTAGGGTTTGAAATAGGGCTTTAGCTTGGGGAATATTTCATGCACATCTCTGGGGCCAACTTTGGGGCCAGGGAAGCGGGATGCTCGATACTTGGAGAGACACTGGATGCAGCCTTGCCTGTGCCTGCTGGAAACGCGCTGGGATGTGACACCCTGTGCTACAGGCGGCTGGGGAACAGGGCCTCACATAAAGGTCCGTGAACCACCTCTACACCACTAAATGCACCTCTCTGCCTTCAGAGCTTTGTGCGTGCCATAGGTCACAAGGAGAAGCTGCAAAAATGAACAACAGTTCTTACAGACGCCGGAGATCATCCTGGTAGATCAACTTAATCAGCGCCTGTCCCAGCCCATACGCTCCTTGAGGACGAGATGAATGAGATGAAGACCATCAGTGCTGTGCAGTTTCTTATCAAATGCCCATCTCAACGACTCCCCAGCCAGGCTTGAGCAGCAGTCCCTGGTCACTAATCCATCCCCTCCAGACTTGACAGCCCTGCCTACGCACAGGGGCGAGCAGACGGTGCAGCCGCAGTTTGAGTTTGGCGCTTCAGCCCGGTGTGCAGGTGATAAAGTACATCCTCTCCTGGCTTCAGCGTAGGAAAACGCATTTGCCTGCTATGAAAGATATTTCAACTTAGCAAACTCTATCTAAAAATGAAGCCCATCATGGCAAAGAAAGAAAAAAAGTCTCTAATGTTTGTACTGCATCAAAATGAATGATGTCACGTGCCTGGACTGCCTTGGAAAGCACTGAATTGCCAAAAGATGGTGAACGTCTTCAATATTAAGCGAGAGGGACCAGAAGGAAGATGCTAAAACCTAGAGAAACTTTCCAGCTAATGCTTCTGTTGATGCATTTTTCTTTGAGGAGCATCCTCTGCTTTGATTCAAAAGTGCCCTTATCACACTGGGGACCTGATAACAGTGCTGGTGGCCACTTGAGATCAATGCATGGATGTTACCATCCCATTTGCACTTTGAGCACGCCCTCTAGCCCAGCAGCCTGTGCCCAAGCTTTGACTCCAGCACCTGCATCTCTGCTCCGATCTCTCCATCACTCACCCAGGATGAACTTGCAGCTGGGCATGGGCTCAGGCTCACCTATAACCTCAGTGCAGACGTAGCCAAGAGCCTGCTGACTCTGTATAACCTGAAATACCGAATCTCAGGCAATTCCTGTGGAGAGCTGGAAAGGAACACACTGTGCTCCTGGCTTAAAGCTCCCTGTGATGCCCTCGCACAGTGGTGGCTTTGCCCTGGGGGATGTTTGATGTCCCTCCAGCTATTCCCACCATTGCTCAGTGTTACAAGCCAGGACACCCGCTGTGCAAAGCCCTGCTGAAATACAGGACAGCTGGCAATGCCGAAAGCCACGGGTTCCAGGATATGGATGCCAGCATACCCCAGCGGGTGTTAATTCCTTCTGTAGCAGCACAAGGGGCCTTCCAGGACAGTTCACTGCTCAGTTAGGCTGAGATTAGACAAAGCTTAAATAACATGTGCTACTTATGGTAGTTTGACTCCAACTAGTCACATTGGAAGTTGTCACGGGAAGGTCTGGGCTCGCTCAGGCAGAAACAAAGCAGCAGCAGCAAAACACTCCTTCCCACCCAAATAACCGTTCTAACAAAGCAAAGTCCTGCCAGCAGGTTAGCATCCTTTTTTCTATACCAAAGCCTCCCCAGCCTGGCCAAAAGAGAGAAGTGGTGTGCTAGAAGGAAGGACAAGCTCAAGGGAGTTATTTCTTAAAGATGTTCTGTTGGAATCCAAATCACCCATTTTTTGCTTTTGTTTGCTCATGTTTCACAGTAGAGGTGGAATACAACATTTCCCTGGTTGAACATCAGTTCACTTGTATTGCTTCAAGATTTCTAATAAAATTAGGGTCACAGTGACCCTGCAACTATTTTGCTGATATTCTGCTTGAGTTGTGGTGATTTAGCTGAGAGCAAACCCCTGAATATCCAAAATAATCCTTAATCTCACAAATCATGAATTGAGCCTTCCACATCACTTTCTACCTGCTGTGATCCAACAAATTAAAATGTCTCAAACCTTTTTCCACAATAACAAGGCCAATAAACTTCTGTGTCAAAGGCAAACCCCAGGCTCACAAGATGCTTTTAGAAACACATTTTTTTCCCCAGCTTATTAAAAAAATATTGAATGTTTGATGCTGAGGGGAAAACAGAGGAGGGTAGTTTATAGCATAGACCCACCCTAAGCATATAGGGGAGTAGGGATGTACGGCGGGAGGGGAGAAGCCTTAGGGGGACAGTGGCACACCTGAGCTGGTGTCACGTGGGTTGATGATGTGGCATAGCCCCATTTTTCACTCTCTCCTCAATACCACCACAACACCAGCTTTATTCTGTCATTCTTGTAAAATATTTAGTGATTATCTCCACAAATTTAGAAACAAGTTGGCTGATCCTGCAGATGAAAACTAGTTTAAAAATTAATTGAAAGCTTTTAAAAATTAATAATTATTTCAGTTAATTAAAGTTGCAGCTTAACATTTTTTAAACTGTTAACAATTTGCTAGCTGCTACGCAATTGCCATTGGAATAGAAAATGATGGGGACCGAAAAAAATATGTCGGAAATATGTCGTCTTCATCATTTCACAGAGCAGATTTTTGGGCTCTTCTGCATTGTCTGCATTATTATTGACAGCATTACTGCACCTATCAAAAAATGAATCTATAACATCGTAATTTTGCTAGAATTCCTTTTGTTCCAGATAATTTAAAATGCTTTCTTGTTGTCTGTAACACATTCGGATATGGATTTTTTTTTAATGGATACTTTTACTTCTCATATCCATTGTTCTTTATTTCATAGCATCTGATTTTTAGTCACAACCATTATCTTCCTCCTTTTCCTGATTTGTTACTTACTATCTGTAGCTTGGCTTGCTCTTCTTGCTTCCTCTTTTTTGCCAAGATTTGTTGTGATCTTTTCTTTGTGATCATCATAAATACGCCTGTCAAGAAGGAACCGAAACAAAAGGCATTTATTTCTCTGAGAATTTGAGAAATTTCTGTTTTCTAAGGAATCAGTGAAGAGAGCTGTAAAAAAGTGCTGCGTGTGTGAGAACTGGCCAGCAGATTTTGCTGAGGACTTCTGCCTAGTTACTGCATCTGAATGGAATGGTTAATCCCTGGGGCCTCTCTTGCAGATGCAGAGCCTGTCAGCAGGAGCTGCTGTGCACCCTGGCCTGATCTCAGCACCAAAAAACACCTTCATTTCCTAGCTCATGATCTACAGTGGTTATAAATTAATAAATCTGAATATACGTTACCCTGCAGAGGTGGATGTAGAACATCTCCCTGCCCAGAGCATCCCACGCAGCAGACCACGGCTGAAATGCTGTGGGGTGCGGAGGAGAACAGGGGGGCAAAATTAGAGTGTGCATTTCTTAATGTCCCACGGACCAGAAGGACACACCAGAAACTTTGCCCTGGTGTTGTGTGAGCCCGGCTGCCACAGTCCGTATCTGCTCTGCCATGCCAGCAGCCCGTCTTTGCCATCACCGGCTGCAGCGTGCACCGAGGCTGCTCCCTGTGCTGGAGGGCTGCTCTCATCTGCCATTTGATTTGTTTACATTGATTTTAGAGTAATGGCTTTTCATGAAATACATTTCGATTGAGAAAATAAATTATTTTCTCATTTGGGCGCAGGCGGGCAGCCGCTGCATCAGGTGCACGCTCCCCAGCCCTGCCGGCGTTGATTCCCCATTACAAGCACATCATTAGTGGGGCTTGGGCCATGCAAGAATTTCCATTCAAATGCGAAGTATTCAAAACTTTATGTATTTCACTTTTCATGCAGAAAATCTGCCTATTTCTACTCAGCACAAGAGGAACTTTTGTTGCGTTGTTTAACCTTGAGCAAACGATAGTTTAACTATTTTCAGGACAGTAGAATGCAAAATTACACTGCCGCCGTTATGCACCGCTGCTCCATGGCCGATGGTTTAAACCTGAACGTGGCAGAACTGCAGTCTGTAAGCAAAATATTTTTTTTTTTTTCCTAGTGCTGCAGTGGAAAAGTGCTTTGAGTTCTGCTTCATTTTAGAAATGTGTTTTGAAGCTGTACCCTGTTGTTTTCTTTTTCCTGTCTGTGTTTGATGACCTGCCAGCCTTCGGCTGGCACTGAGCACAACTCCACAAAGCATCAGATGGGAAGCTGTCGCGTGGCCCTCATCCCAGAGATGCCGCCTTCCTCTGTGGGTGAAGTTACATCAATGCTCATCTGCTTGTAGGACTGGAGCTTTCCTGGAACATGAGATGAATTTTTAAAAATCATCTTCCTCAAAGGCTGTTCAAGAAATTAAACCATCATCTTGATTCTCTCCTTACAATAATGGAGGGTGAGCAAGATGTACAGTGGAGAATCCCCTTACAAAAGCAGCTGGATGTCCCCTACAATAAGGAAGATCCTATGTTTCAACCTGAAATCCCATGTCTTGTATTAAAGGCAGACTCTCGGTTTCCAGTCTGGACTAGATATGCAGAAACATGTTCATGGAGACACCCTCATCCTCCTCTGACCTCAAATTAAAACTTGGCCCAGGTCACCCATTTCAGGAGTTTCCTGATGGATTCCTACGTGAAGCTTAAAAATCAGAAATAAAATTAAGAAAAGGAAACCATCCCCCTGGGGAGGTAAGGCCAATGGGGCCCAAAACATCTTGCTGTATCTCCCAGCTGATGCTCTCCTTTAAGTTGTTCCATTATCCTGCAGCCCATGCAAACCTGACAACAACACCCCAGGGGGAAGAAGTTTAGTTACGCAGGATATGAAGAAAGCATTTTTCTTCTTGCCTGTTTCAAATGTCCTGATCCGTAGTTTGATACCCCTAGTTTTTGTGCTGTGGGGGACTGTGAATAATCTCTCCTGTGTTGCTCCTCACCACACAGCCCATCACTCACACTTCTTCCAGGATAAAGAGTCTCAGTCCGTGTAATCTCTCCACCCGGAGAACCGTTCCCCAACCCTTATCTTTTCCACCTCTCTCTGTGCCTTTTCAAGTTTCTAGGTTTATTTCTGTCTTTTTTTTTTTTTTTCCTCCACCAGAGGTAACAGATTTGCAAACAGTATTTAAGTAGCAGGTGAATTATTGATCTGCACAATGACAAATTGATCTCTTCTGTTTTGTTTAACACTTTTCCCCTAAAAATTTCCACACTCAATTTACTTTTTAGGCTATCACAGATGACTGAGGTGATGTTTTCGTAACACTACCTGCAACATGGGCATGTGAGGAAAAAGTTATCTTTCCTGAGTAATAGCTCATTTAAGGCTTATGACTGGTTCAAGTACAAATGGACTGTTTTACCTGTACACATGATTTTGTACATCTTGCTACTGAATTTCACTATTGTTTTACTGTCCAGTTGCTCAGTATTGAGAGATCCTGCCATAGCTTTTCAGCATCAACTCTGAATATTGAAAGATTGCCAGCAACTTCATCCCCTAACTGTTTTCCTTTCCTTCTCCAAGTCATCTCCTGATCTGGAGATGACACTCCACCACAGGTCCCTGGGTGCCTCTCTTGGCACTTTTATTCCACTGCAAAATCTGCTAATTTATTCCTAATTTGTGTTCCATACGCTTTGCAGTTATTAGACAGAAGAGGGCTTTCTCTTTTACACTACAGTGGTTTAATTTCTTCAAGAACATCTGATGAAGACAATTTTTCAAAGCTTTTGCTGAATGTACCTCCTGCTCTGCAAGCTCACCGGCTCTCCAAGGGCTCGCGGTACAGGACTTCCTTCTGCAAAACCTGCACCAACTCTTCCACACTATTTCATATTTATTCTTGTGCCTACTGACATCTTTGTTATATTTTTCTGACTGTTTGCCCAGCACAGAGATCTGCTGGGCAACCCTTTGGATTGTTGGTGCAGCCGTTTTAAATATCATTGCTGTTGCCACCTTCAGCTCCTTTGGTACCACGGTTATTTTAAACAGCCCCTTGTGCACCACTGCTAAATGGCTGTTTCATATGAGACAACCTTTGGGCTCTGGGGTGAATGCCATCTGCTCCTTTTGATACTCTTAATTTCCCCAGTTTGCTCCCAAACCTGTTGGAATGACAGCAGATTTCCGGATGGGTCCTCCATGGTGGGAAGAGCCCCAGGGGTCTCCACAGCTGCTGAGGGGTTTGAGAAAAAGGGTCTTTTGTTAGATTTTTACACCTTAGAAAACTGCTCATCAAAAAAAAGGTTCATCTCCTTTGTCATAGTTTTACACTTAATTTGTCATCTCACGCTCTTTATTTTCCTCATTTGAACATGACTTCTACTTTTTGAAGGATACTCTTTTACCTCTGACAGACTCCTTTAGTTGGTTCTTTAATGAGAACAGCTAATTTTTTGCCCTTTTAAAGTCTCTTTTGATAATTGTACAGATTTGCTCTCATCATCTAATAGAAGATCTTTAAATGATGTCTATGTCCCCTGGAAAAATTTTACCCTTTTGGTGGCTGCTTTTAATTTCTTTCTAACAAGCCTCTCTACTTTTATGTGGATAGCCCTTTTGAAATGAAGTCGCAGTGAACTTCTTCAGTTTTATTTTTAAATTCTTACAATGTTACTGAGTTTAAGTACGTTGCAGACACTTTTATAGAGGGACTCTTCAACAATAACATTTTAAATTAGCCCTGTGGCCTGCTCAGGATTAAATCTAGTGTTGCGTCTCCTATCTGTCCTGAGAAGGAGTTCTCTTCTGTGTTGTCTCCAGACATCTGTCCATTTCTCTGTGGGAGTATCCCCCAGTATTGGGCTGGTTTCCACCCCCTTGGCTCCTCCATCTTCCTGCTGGCTATTATGGCTAAGAGTCATCTGGTCAGGTGGGCGATGATGTAGCCTCAACCTTTTGCATTGAAGTTGAATTTAAACCCACAGGGAGTCTATTATTTTCTAACATTTATTGCTCATTATCTTCTTCTGCACTAATTAATATCCAGCCCACTTCTCCACTTGCCCCACTGGTGCAAATGCTTTCCGTCCCGCTCTGATGTGCCTGTTATGCCAATACTCTCGTGGTTCAGGTCCTGTGGCCACCATGAAGGTGACCCTATCCCTCTGATTTTCACAGAAAACCCATGGGCTGGCATAAAACCTCAGTAGTGTCCCACACTGACCTTCTTAGCTGGAAAGGGACATCCAGGATATTCTTTCCCCAAAATAAAGGTCTGGAAGAGTTGCCCACTTCAGTTGGAACTGTTGCTCCCAGAGATGGGCATGTCCGTGATCCTACAGCTTTATCTGGATTCATATGTGGTGCCAAATAAATCTATATGAAAAAAACAATACAAAATAGTATGTTTCATTCTAACAATGGAAAGCCTATATTACTAATTAAAAAGTTTAAAAGAGGGCTGCTACACGCCCCCCCCCCCCCCCCCCCCCCCCCCCAAACCTCACAGCTCTTCCTAAGGAAGAAGGCTACTTTGACATTTCTGGTGTTTTACTTCAACTCCTGAAGATGTGCCCCAAACCTGGAACTGGGGAATCCCCCAGTTGGCACATGTTGAAGACCTTTCCCCCAGCACGCCCCGGACCATGGCTCGATTATCTGGCCTTTCTGTCTGATCCCAAATGGTAGGCCATGTGCCCAGCTGTGTCCTGGACAGCTTTCTCCCCAAGGCATATAGTTGGGCAAGACTGGGACAAACTCCCATGCTTGTTAAGTCAGCCCCATCACTTTCTTTCCAAGCTCGCCCGTCTCTGAATCCCCACAGCTGAGTACCCAGCTGCCCTGGTCCCGTCCCACCATCCTTCCTCCCATCACACTCTGGTCACCTACGTGTGAAGGTCCTCCTGACCACCACCTCTGTCCCTTCTTACTGAGCCTTGCATAGCCTGGGAGCTCTTGGGGCAGACACACCTGGATCCCTTTGCTCCTGGCAGATCCAGTGTGCAAAAAAACCAAAGTGTGTTCAGACCTGCCTGTTTTCCCAACTCCTCCTGCCAGCATTTCCAAGAGGAATCACTCCTTCCCCTAGCTGCAGTGGGATGGGAGCTGGGGGAAGGTGGCAGGGAGTTAGTTAAGCCATCTGGTGCTTTTCCCTCCACCTCTGGCTGGTTCCAAGCTCCCTGCTGATATTAACAGTGCAGTGAAGCTTCCCATCAGTGCAAGTGCCAGCCTCTTGTTCAATTACACACCAGTTTTCCAGACAGCAGCACTGCAAAGGGCAGCATGGAAATCGATGGATCCCTGTACACCTTTGCCTTTGGACTGTGTTTTCTTGAAGCACAGGAAGGAGGAGCAGGGAACCAGGGTGGGAAGGTGGGGAAACAGGAGGGAGTGCAAGGTGCAGATGTGGCTGCTGCCGCCAGCCCCGTTGATCCTGGTAGCCGGGAAAACCCCGACAGTGAGCTGAGCAGTTGGAAATGCTGAGCCCAGGTGCACAGGCACGGACCCAGACAGCAGCTCCCATGGATGAACCTGCAGAGCTGCCTCCTGTAGACACCATCCCATCACACAGAGGGCAGCAGTGGGGAGCAGAGGGAGTTGGGGAGGATGAGACACTACCCTAACCTCTCCTGAAACAGCAGCTGTGGGCCACCTAAACGCTCTGAGGTGGTCTCACCTTTCTAGAATGTCTGTGAAGTTGTCCTGGTGGTGGGTCCAGGTGTCTCCTCTCCTCCAGCCACGGGTCTTGGGCTGGGACCTCTTCTGTGGCAACCTAAACTTGTGCAGGCACCTGTATGCCGTTCCTCTCCTGCAGCCCCTGACCGCATCTCCCCAGGTCTCCCACATCACCCCAGTGAGCTGAGGCTGTGGCCGAGCACTGTGGAGGAGCAATGCATCCCAGCCTGTAGCTTTTGCTGGGTGCTGGCTCCAGGGCCTCATCCCACGGCATCGCACTGGGCAGCTGAAGAGCCTGAGCCTGTTTGTAGGCTGGACCCTCTCACCAGACTGACTTTGTATTTTTTGTTGAAATAAATATTATTCCAGAACAGTGAGGCAATTTAAAAAAGCAATTAAAAGCCTCAGGTTGTGCCTGAGTAGAAAAAGTAAATTAAAATTGTCCAAACATGTTTTTGACATTTTCTAAATTAAAAACCAGACCCCTCCTCCCCACTTCTCAGTTCACAAAATTTAAACCAGGGCTGCCATTTTAAGGGAATATTAAAAAAAACCCCACAAATGCAACTTTGTAAAAAATAAGTGTTTTTCAGGTTTCTTCTTGGATTGCAACTTGGAATCATACTCAGTGACCAGAAATATTGTCTGCAAAGGCTGCTATGGCCCCTCACATCCCACCTGCCATAGAGGAGCCAGGAGCGTGTGATGACAGGAGGGAAGGTTGTGAAAATCCAAGTACCTTTCCCTCTCCCATGTTTTAGGCTGAAAGCAAGATTACTTCCAGCTCTTGCCATTTCCTCTGAGCTTTTTATCACAGCTAAAAACTGCCAGGAACATTCAACAAGGGCGGGAGAGGAGGAAAGGGAAACCCAGCAGCAGAAGCTGCAGGCACTTCTCCGAGGCCAACCGACAGGATCCACCATCTACCCTGGCTAGCTCTGCCTGAAAACATTTGTAAAGCAAGTCTGCTCTCCATTAAGATGGTGGGGAAAGCCTTGTTCATGCCAAAAAAATTTGTCCCAGCAAGGTCTGAAGTAGATACACTTAGCTTTAAACTGAAAAGCAGCGCTGGCGGGGTTGACTTTGCTTATATCATGGGAGCGGTGCAGCCAGCATCAGAGGGAACAGAGCAGCTGCACAGGCCCCGCTGGTTTCTCATGTTTTCTGTGATCTCTTAGCAAACTGGTAGCAAGCCACACTGCCCCATTTTTAAAAAACCCGAAACTCCTGCAAGTCCTCAACATCACCCCTAAATAAATCCAGGCTTGCAAGAACCGGCAAGTTTCCCTCCAGGTGAGTGTGGACATTTTGCAGGCATTTCAATTTTCCCTTTTAAAATACACAGCCTGCTTATTCATTCACAGCTGTCACAGTTTCATTTCTTCCCTGTTCATGCCTTGAGCATCACTTCTCTTCCTCTGCATCCAGAGCCTTAAATGCCACCAAACGCGGCTCCCGTTGGACAGCGTACCTGGTTGTTGCTGTGCAGTGACGTGCTTGTCTCGTACAGCTACAGCTGCGTGTTTGCTTGTCTCCGTGCAATCTCCTCCTGGAGGCTCCAGAGGATTCTGTTTGCACTGCACAGGCTCAGACCCTGGGCTTTAGGGATAAGCCAGATTTTCTTCTGATTAAAGACTTCTGAAAGATTAAAGATACGCAGCCAGGGCCCAAGTCAAAGCTGCAAAGCAAAGATCATCCTGCAACTTTTCAGTGTGCAATTTGATTTTTTTTTTCAGTCTGTTTTCCTGCATTTTTAAACACATAAATGGGAAAAGACAATCATCTACTACAGAGGATCATAGTGCCCCTGCTCAAGAGTAGGACTGAAAATGGAGAGCCAGAGTCTGGTCAGTCCCTATTCCTAAGGGTTTTTCTCCCACTCCAGTGTTTTGGCACAGCCAGTCCAGCTCTGCTGGATGGGTCTCCCACTCCTGCACAGCCCCAGGCTCCTGCTTCAGTCTGGCTTTGTTCTGATCTGCCCCACTTTCTCTTTTCCTCCCATTCCCAGCATTTGTCTCCATCCCACATGTACAAAACTCACCATCCTCCTCCATGTCCTATTCCTCAGCCTGAATGACAGCAAAGGTCCCTCCATCTCCCCCCAAAGAATTCCCCCCCCCCCCCCGCAAGACCATGGGCAAAATGTGCTCTTCTCATGCACCAGCAGTAGTTACACAGCTGGGCTGGTTGGACAAACAGGCCAAGGGCAGGGGACACATCCACAGTCTCCGAAGCAATGTGCATAGTGGGGGAATGCAGAGTGGTACCCATGGGAGCCGAGGACATCTCTCCAGCACAGCCTCCCAGTTCCAGGGTTCAAAACCTTGCACGTGAACACCCTCCAGGACACCCATCTGAACGGGACCGGGCAAACTCTGCCTCTCCCTCTCCTCCCCATCTCGCTTGGGCCCACAGAGCATGGGACCATGTAGTAGCATCTCCCCAGAACGTGGCCTGTGTCATCATCCCTAAAAAGGGTTCTCTAGCAAAAAAAGTCGGTGCCCAGTAAAACTTTTGCAGTGTCTATTTCTTTTTTTCTCACTGAACACACCCATCAAGCCACCTTGGCACCAAGCAGCAGACGCCCTCTGTCCTACCAGAGCCCCTATGTGATCCTTATGTGGGATAGTCTAAGCATCCTCCTCTGCCAGCTTTGTGCGACTCTATGGTGTTGCCCAAATAGCCAGGAGCCATCTCAGCAATGTCAGCTTGTCCCTGTAAAAGGACAAGCACGGAACAGTCCAGGCAGGCATCCAGCTCTGTCCCAGCAGACATGTTGGGATCTGAGTGCAGGGGAGGTACCCGTGGGAGCCCTTGGTGGCATTGTGTGGCCATGGATCATCCTGCCCTGTTGCCACCGTGCTCATCAGCTGGTCCCAAGGAATGAGCAGGTGCCTATAGCCCTGAGAAAAATCTGCCCCATTTCCTCTGTGTAGAGAGCATCCCCAAAAGGCTTTAGAGCAAAAAGGGTCAGTTTGTCTGGCTATAAGTTAGGATAACTCTATGAAATGGAGTTAGCTCAAAGTGACCAAGTCAAACAGAGTAGAAACAGAGTTATGAGTAGAAATAGAAAAGGGTTTATGAACAGTTTCCCCACCCACCACCTTGTCAGCTAGTCCTTTCTCCCAGACCCGCTTCCAGCTGACAATAACTTGAGGAGCTGCAGTAGCCACAGCATCAGCCCCGCTGGGCCCTGGACTGTTCGTCCTTCCATCACCCCCTGCTCCCCCCACAGCCTCTGGGCATGGGCTGCAGTGTGCCAGCTCTCTGCTTGGCTTTTCCTCGCTGCCACCTCCCACAGCCAGGAGGTTGGTCCAGGTCCGGGCTGCCTTCTTGCAAGGGAAGGAGCAAGGTGTGCTGGCTCCCTTCAGAGGCATCTGCCCAACTCTGACACTTTTATTAGAGAAACCTGACACACACACACACACACGCCGAGAGCGCATGCAGTTCAAACAGATGCTGTCTGTCACAGAGCTTAAAGCCTAATTACAGAAGATTACAGAAACTATTTATAAATATTTATATCCATTTAAATATATTTATAAACATATCAGGATTGGATAAAAGTGCATATTGTTATTTTAGCTTAAGACATAACCAAGTATCACTTATACAATGCTCATACAATAATCATATATTTGTATTAAGCTTCTTTTTGATTAACATGGACAGCAGCTGTTAACATTTGAATTGCTGTTAATACAAAGTAGGTTGGCACCGATGAGCTGAGGAGAATGGGTGGGTAGATGCTGAGAAATGTGGAGGCAACAGAGCAAATATACTACAGAGCAGAAAACTCTTCCCCTTCTTAGATGGAAACCCTCCTGATTCACCAAGAAGGATATAGGAGATGTATAGCTAGGTTATGTATCTTCTTTCATCATTACTCTGCTGATGTACCGTGGCAGCATACCGCCTGCCTTCCCCCATCTTTCACTTGCATTGCACTTGGGGCAGCAACAATCTCCCACAGCACAGGTCCCCAGTACTACTCCTCTCACTTGAGTCCCCTACATATGCAGCACACTCAGCAAGCGTAACACTTAAATGACAATTTTGTGTCACCCAGAGGTTGTCCAGTCTCAAAACTCACTGCTTTTGTGCCTCACTTTGGACGCTACAGAGCTATACCCTTCCCTGGGCACCTCCTGATGCACAGCAGAGTTGTACTCGGCACCATGCAGCAGCTTCGTTTCTTTGTCCAATGCTTAGGGAAAACCTCCATCCAGCAAAAGCATTTGGAAAGTCACCTGTGATTTCTTCCTTTCTTTTAGTTTGGCTTCCTAAAGGAAACAACATGTGTGCTATTCAGCGATCTGCCAGGCATTTTGAGCTTATGGGGAAGTCAAAGCCATAGCTGAGAGGATCACCACGTTTCTAGGAGTTGCGTGAAGGTCAGAAGTCAAACCTTTATTTGTGTTCTCGTTGAAAGCACAGTGGGGAAGACTCAAACCTTACCTGCAGCATTCAGCAGCAGCTCACCACCCAGGAGGATGTGGGCTGGTGGGACACCGACCTGGATGGTGGTCTGGAGGGGCCCCCATGCCAGCCGGCAGACAGCTCTGGGTGGATGTGGGCGTACTGGACAACACTGAAGGTAAGGGATGGAAGTGCAGAGGAAGCACTGGGGTGGTGGGCAGTGGTGGCAGACACAAGACAAACTTGGGAAGCCCTGGAGGAAAGGTGGCTTAGAGCAGCAGCAAGGAGCCCGACAAGATGGTCACCACGTGAGCTGCTCCTGTGGCCGGACCTTGGGGTTCCCGCAGCCAGTCCCCATCCAGAGGAGGGTTCGCGTGGGCTGTGGCAGGCACTGAGCAGAAGAGATGCTGCCTGCCCATCCCTGCCCTTGGTCTCCATCACAGGCATGCTGCCGTGGTGTGGGCAAGCCAGCCCATCCCTGCCTCCTTCCAAGCACTTCTTTTTTTTCCCTTCAGGAGAAGACAAAGCAGGAAACTCGCTTCGTGCTCCCCGGCGGGGTGGTTTTGAGCAGGACAATCCCTTTGGTCAGGCATCAAATACCAGCGTGTGAGCCATCTGCTTCTTTGACTAAAACACCCAGAGAAAAGCTGCTGGATTGGAAAAAGGATATTAATCTGAAAAGCGTACAACAAAGCAACTGCAGGGTGTTTCCCCCCCGAGCCAGAGCGAGCGAGGGAAAGCTGATTACCATGACACACAGGAGCCCTGATCTAATATTCCACTTCAAGATTTGCAAATAATGTGCCCATTAACATTCATTAGCTCTTTAAATAATACCTGCCAGACCTTCCAGGCAAGGAGGAAAGGCCCCTGCGCCCAGAAATCAATCACATAACAGCCTCTAATTGTGCATTTTCCACATCTACGTAAAGTTTCAATAAAAACAAGCCAGGACAGAATAGCAAAGCCGAAGCTGTCATTGCTGTGTACAGAGCTGCACAGAGACACCCTTTCCGCTCCTGGCTGCAGCACGAGGATCTTTGCTAATTAGTGGGCTTCTCTCCGACAGCTCGCCCGAGTTCAACAGGCGCTGGGGGAGGCTCTCTGCAGGAATGTGTCAAGCCAGCCTTTCACCACCCAAAATAGCTTCTGTCTTCTAGCTCGTCAGGGCAGCCTGCAGAGATAAGTGCCATGGAAAGAAAGACGCTGGTGTCATGCCCGTCATGCCCCAGAAGATGAGACTCGCTTGAGCTTTGGGAATCTCACATTAATACCCAGATACGGAAAGGTTTGAGGTGGTCTGCAGCCCCAGCTGAAGAAATACCCCAAGAGAGGTGGAAAACTAATGGTTTGATATGAAGGCATGGCCATGGAGCTGTGACCTCACCTACAAACCCCATTGCTCTCTATTTATCACCTGGACTTTCTGCCCTCTCATCCCCCCTTCAGGAAGGGAAGATCCTCTGCTGAAGGCAAAGGGGGATCAGGGCAAGGGGCCACATCACTCTTTGGTCATATTGGTCTTCGATGCCCAAATGAACTTGCACCTTCCCAACACTCTTGATAAATCAAGTTTCCTAGCTGTTAACTGCTAAACTACTGCACTGAAAACTGACCCAGCCAAGAGTATCTGTGTTCCGATTCTGCCAGTGGGACCTTGTTGTCCTGTCACCACTGTGACCATGTCCCAGGCAGACCAGAGGAATGAGAGTTAGAGGGTCCACCAGTGTTAACACAGAGGTCACGGGCACTAGTAAAACCACAGCGCTACTTTTATTCTTGGGTTGTGTCTGTGTTGTGCAGAGGACTCCCAAACCAAAAACATGGGGACATGTCCTTGCAGAATTATGAGTTATGGGAATTATGGACTGAAGATCCCTTGGGGTCATAAGGCAGGTCAACAGAGGTTTGTCATTGGAAGGCAGCTTTACGTGAAGGTTGCTAGTGGTAGAGAAGCAATGCCAATACCACCTTCTCTTCAGTTGATTTATACTGATGGACGCAGTTCCTTGTGTCACCTACCCAACTACCAGCATGATCTGGCTCCCTCTCCTCTACAGCTCCAGCATTCATCTGAGCCTGTGCTGACTGTTTGGACACACTAAGTCTAAAAGAAATCAACCTGCCATAGAGTGAATAGGTTCTTGGCAAGATAAAAGGGTATGGTCTAACCCTTGTGCGCAGCAGTTCTGATCCAAACGGTGAGCAGGGTCAGCCCTGTGATAGACACAAAGGCTTTCTGGATTAGTCATCATCACCCAACTTCAGCACACTGAATCATCCTGCTAACACTCAGTAAGCAACTGTTAGGCACTATAAAGCTCAAATTAGCTGTCCATACAAGCACACTCTGGATCTGGTGTATTTTAGTGCTTTAAAAAAAGAGCTACATCACTGGCTAAGTAGGTCCCTTTGCAAGGCCACAAGCAAGCCTAGAGGCATCAGGGGGTCTGTAGCACATCTTCGTGTTCCTTAGAAAATGGGTCTATGTTGTCACAGATGTTACAGTCAAAGCAAAACCAGTTTGGGAACAGCACACTTTCCTTGAGAAAAACTGTGCAGCAGAGAGACAGCTGTTTATAGTTGCATTTAATCAGCCCCAAATGAGTGTGAGTAGTTAATAGACAACCTAGAGTGACTTATCTGGTCTAACTAGCCAGGTCAAGGAAGGGCAGCAAAAGAAAAGTGATAGGTACTGCAAAGGGTCTGCACATCTGCAGGATTAGTGAAAACTGTCTTCCCCAAACAAGAATATTCTTAAGCAAAGAGAGGACTGAAGAAATTCTTTCAAAGTCTGAAGGTGAAATACAAAGAGATATGGGGGACAAATGCTTTTTTAATGTGCAAATGATAACAGTGCAGTGGAGAAGTGCACAGGAAAAAGAAGTAGTTTTGCGTAAGTACCTCTCTGTAGATATTGCAAAGAAATGCAAGAGCACAATGAGTTTGTGAGCATACATAAAGGGTAGTGATCTGATGAAGAAGAGAAATACAGAATTAATGATCTCCCCTGGATTTCTTCACAAATTTACCAAGAGTTTGCCCGATTGCTCCACATCCCTGGAAAAGAAGTAAAGAAAAAGGGGATTTCCAGTTGCAGTGTAGAGCCGTGGAGGTTACCATCACCCTGTGATATGCAAAACAGATGGTGACCACCACTGCTCATGCAGAAAAGAGATCATCTTTAGACTAATCCTTCCCCAACCTAACATCAGCTCTACTCCCTTTGAACCTTGGTCCCCCTAATTTATTGGGCAACAATTCTCACCTCAGACCTGCTCTACATTATTGCTACAAGTGCCCACTAATCCTCCCTGCTATCTCTCAGCAGCTCCTATCTAATTTACCCTACCAGCTACCACAAACTTATTTAATCTAAAGCCGCTGTAAAAAGAAAAAAAAAAAATCTGTTTAATGCTATGTACTCTCCATTCCCTCATCCAAGACCCATGTGAACATGGATAAAATCACTATTTAATAGTGCTGGTCAAGCCCTGCTGCTTGTTCAGAAACCTTGCTTCCAGCCTGTTTGGATCAGCTATTAAAAGTTTGTATGAAAGTTGTGAACATGTTCTTGTAGTACACAAGGGAAGGATTAAAGTGTCTGGCACATAGGAACAGCCTGAGAGCAGTCAGTATCAATCTATTACCTGGGGATTGAGTGCTGCATGTGAGAAAATAGGGAGACAGGGATTCACCCAACAAGATGTTGGGATCTCCATCAGAGGAGTTGCCTGTGTTCCTGTTATACTTGACGGAGATGAAGTGAAAGGCGCTGGGGACACGACCCAGCTCTTTCTAAAGCACGGAGCAGAGAGGGGTGGGTGGGGATCCCTGGGTGCACCCATCTCTTTCAGCTGCCAAGGAGACCAGGGCAAGGTGAGGTGCTGCCCGACAGGCTTGCTCATCCTGCAGGTTCTTCCCAGTTGCAGGAGCATGTGGTGGGACCAGGGTGAGGTGAGTCATGAACAGATACTGGTTTAAGACAGCCCTACAGTGTCTCTCTAGAGGTGGGAAAAACTCAGCTTGGATAAATTTCACCAAGGTTAAATTTATCCTAGAGCAAGTACTTGAGCAGTTTTCAGCTCTTTTCTCCCCTACAGTTTTGGGTTTTTTTGTTGGGTTTTTTTGGTGTTTGTTTGTTTTGTTTTGGTTGTTTTGTTGTTTTTTTTTTCCTATTCCTTTTGCAGCACCTTGAATCACCAGCCTCTAATTATTGCCTGCAGTTATAAACATGCACTTCTCCCTGGAAGAAGTCCATTCTTTTTTACCTAAAATTGAGGGCAGTTAGCAGATGCCTGGGTAGTGTGAACGCTTGCAATATATTATTAAAACAAGGTTTCACCCCTCTGCTTTGAAATAGCTGCTAACACTGCTTTCTGTAACACTTCTCAGGCTTTTTGAAAGTTTTTGTAATCCCAAGCAGATAGCAACCCTTAGTCTGAAGAACATCAGACTATGTAATTTAATGGGCCTTTCTAGCACCAAAATCAGGGAGTCAACGAAAATTTCTGTGCAGTGCATAGCCATAGCTAAACTCTTTTGTAGCCATTTAAAGCAGGAATGGAAGAGCAGAGACATAAGGGAGCCCTTTCAGATTTCACAATCATTTCGTATCAATTGAGCTTGGTCCCCAAGGAGTATCTGCTAATGTTGGAAACTCAAGGCCCAAAGGCAGAAGAACTTCAGACAAAAGCCAGTTCCCATAGTGTCCTTACACATTTAAAATCTCAGTACCTATCACATGTAAAAAGGTAGAGCAGGGACTGGATTAAACCATCTGCAACAAATCATCGTATTTCAGTATTAAAATTTCAGTATTAAAAACCTCTGTGTTACAGTTGTCATAAATAAAAAGTTATTGTAAAAAAAGTTATTTTGAAACCAAAACCCATCATCATGGCTTTCTTTGATTAAATCCTTATAGCATCTAAAGAGCCCTACTCCAGTTTAAAACTTCATTTTTGACAAAACAGCATTTTGATAGAAAAAATATCTTTTAAAAGCTACCTGGCTCTAATATTTGATGACTCATAAAAGCACAGGAAGATAAAATGTTTATATTAATTTCTCTAATATATGTAAACTATTAAATATAAGCAATATAATGTTAAACTGAACTAAAATTAATATGATAATATTATTAACATAAGGAACGATATCCAAAGCAGCATTGGATATTCATGAAACAGTAAAAGGGCTTGTTTACTGCATTGAGTTTCCCATTAACTATCACTAATAGGGTTCCTACTGAAATGCAGTCTTTTGCAACATGATTTTCACTATGCAGGGCCTAGGAATATCTGCTGGCTTTGCACTTGAAGAGCAAGGTGATGGGACTCGCCGGGGTCCCCTTGGCCCATGAGCTGGTTTTAGCTCATTTTGGCTGCAGTCACCATTGATCAGTGGCTATTGCCTAACTTGTCTCAGCCCAGCTCTGCAAATGCTATGAGGATGCAACAAACCTGAGCGGTAACTGCATAACAAACAACCCCTTACATTAATTGACCCTGGGGGGCTTTTATGCAATTTGCAAACTTCAGCAGTGACAAGAAAGCAGGCTGCGTTAAGAGGAGGCATAAAGGTAACACTGAGCACCCTGGGGAAGGGGCCCTTCCAGCCTCCCTGAGCTCGTCCTGGTGAAGGACTTGAGATGCCATCGACCCATTTGACACATAGACCCATTTTCTCCTCCAGGAGGACCAGTGCCACCAAGCTTAGGAACAGCAGAAGGGTGAGCATAACCTGAGACAGATACCAGCAGGGGTTTTATAGCTATTATTAATGATGTTTTTCCATATTAATTCAGAGTGTTAGTATTATTGTAACTGGGATAATAACTGTTTGTTATATTTTGATTAGACTGTTAAGACTAATTAGGCTGACAATAAATCCGTAGCTCCTCAGAAGAGGTGTTCCCATTTTACCCCTAATGACAATTTGGGTCTAACAGGCAGGTGAGGCAGGGTGAAGGGGCAATGGGGCAGACACAACTCCCAGCTCCCAGCCATCAGCAACATCCCCATGAGAAGGGAAAGAATTGTCAGGGGACCTTGTTACAGCTTTGAAATGGAGATCTCTGGCCAGTACTGAGGTCTGAACATGCTGGAGAAGGATGTTTGAGGACAGCTCGGGATGGCCTCCCAGTTAGCAGGTCATTGACTCTGCACCTTGCACAAATCATTATTGGTCAGTGCCTCAATTAACAGACATCCCAGGATAAGTTGTAGCTGTACCATTAATTAGAGGTCAGCGATGGCTGGAGCTGTCTTACCCAAACTGGTAGGATGCATCTCCTTTTATATTCCCAGAAACACCGAGCAGCCAAAATACAGAATATGCTTTGTTCCCTTTCTGGGAAGGGCCAAGACAAGACTTGCTCCAGGTGGACATCTCCTAATTTTTACCCATCTGACCTCTTTCTGATTAGCAAGTGCCAGCTTTGCCAAGAAAAGGAACAACAGGCATTGCCCATAAGAGACTGAATAAAGCCCATGTATGTTGTTCAGCACTCCTCTGCCTGGAGCACAAAGCATCCCAGTGAAAGCTGGGGGCGGGGGGGGGGGGGTGGGGGGTGGGTGGGGAGCAGTGAGGGGTAACAACCATCAATCCATCTGGTAATCCCTCAAATCGCACCCAAGATGAGCATCCCATTAACTTTTTTTCTCTGAAATCCTATTTAGGGAACTGGCTTGTAAGATGTGGAGTAACAACAATGTGACTTTCATATCACTTTGAGAGAAAAGTACTTGAATACGCTCTTAGTTTATCTTGAGAAACCAGTCATTGCAACTGCAAACCGGAGCTGGAGAACTCACTTTCATGCTGGTTCCAATTGATAAGCCCCAAACCGAGCCCGAGAGTTGCGTCTTGTTTACCTAAGTGACAAGACGACTCTTTGTGCCCAAATACTTCTCTGAAAGCACATACCTTAGTTAAAGCCTTGCAAGTGACTTCAGTTTTTAAATACTCTCCTTGATTCACAAGGAGAAGAGCTGCTGCTGTGCGGCAGCAATACCGATGCAAAGAACAACCTGCAACCATGAAGCCTGGCAGCAATCACATCCTCAGTTTGCCTGGTTTTATCTGTTGATAGTTGTTGGCTGCTCACCACACAAGTTGTTCTCAGTGGCATCCCCCTGCTTTCACAGAAAGCCACTGCCTGTCTTGACACAGCAGTCATGCTGTGAAAAAGTTGGACCACCGTGATGTGGCCAAGAGGTCCTGGCCCCTGACATGTTATCCCGCAAGGACCCGAGCCAGGAGGAAAGTCTTGGAGAGAGGCAACCGTCTTCAGTCCTGTCTGCCCACCCTGATTTTAGGTGCTTTATTAAGCAGTGTTTGCAAGCCTGCTGCTAAATAGCTCATCCAGGGAATAACAAACTGCCTGGAAGTAGGGGATGTGTTCTCAAGCAAGGATGGGATTTGCTCCGTGCCCCACATACGCACTCTGATAACAGGGCTATTTCAGAAGGTGTGGAGGGAAGAGATGGGGGGGTTCTCCAGCTGTGGTTTGAGAGCACACAGCAGCTGCTGAGTCTTGTATGGAGTGTTCTTATGTGTGTTTTGCAAGACTTGCAGATTAGGTCCCACTGGGGAGAAACCATGGCTTTAAGGGCATTTGGATACAAGCTGCCTGCACAGCCCAAAGTCCCATCAGTCCTGGTCCCGCTTCCAGTGCAAGTCTGGTGCAGGACAGGCCATGCAGGCACAGACGGTCTCCTGTAGACAACAATAAACCCATATGGTGCTGGTGAGGGCTCTGCGCTCTTCCAGAGGTCATCTGCTCCACCAGCAGATCGCAGATACAGCTTACTCTGGTAATACAACTGTAGGATGACTTGGATTAACTGGTTTAATTTATTATACTTCATCTGGTTTAGCAGCCAAAGTTAAAGTTATCATTTTACATCTTGCAAGCATGATCAGGTGGCCTGTGTTTTGTTCGCTGTAACTTCTTATTTTCTTTGTTAATTCTATTTTGTCTAATAAAGTGTTTTAATTTACTCTCATTTCCATATTGTACTGTAGCTAAAGAACAGAGATAGAGAGCTACAAGAAACTTTGAATAGATAATTGGTTAATTAAAACAACTTAACTGGTACGTGGTTTATAACATATTGTTCTCACAGAAGCAACAATATGGTGAACTGCTCTGGATAGGTAATTCCAAGTTCCAGCTGCCTTTTATGAGTGTATACTATAAAAGGGCTGGTAATTAAGAAACTCAGATAATTAGGCTCCTTTTCTCAAAAAGATTTGAACTGCTTTATATTAAATCCTTATCCAGTCTTTTCCCCCTATCTGATGAAGACAATTTATAGTTGTCATGGGAATTTACTCACCTGCACACCTACCTACCCCTCTGCTATCACCAGGACCTGTATGAAGCATCTGGGGTGAAGATGACACCGTTTGGGAAGGGGATGTCTCCCCTTCCCGAAAGAAATTTGGATCAGGTGGCACACCATGGAGGGTGGGCAAATCACTGCTGAGCCTGCTCCAGGCAGAAGGTGCTGGAAAGGACAGGATAGGTGGTATCAGGGTTGGGCTGGCGGAGCTGGGAACCTGCAACCCAAGCAGTGTCAGAGAGCCTGCAGTGAGGGACAAGGATGAAAGAGCCAGGACTAGGAGAAAGTGGAAAGGGAAGATATCCTGGATGAGAAGTGGTTGCGCAGGGTTTGCTGCAACCCTGAAATCAATGAATCACTTGCCTAAACCAAGCCTGGAAGCAAGGATCCGCCTGCAAAGACATCCTGAGCAGCGGAAGAGTTGTTAATAATCCTTTTAAATGCTCTCTTCTGTCTGATCAGCTTATTTTCAATTGCTTTCAGTGTATTTTCTGCCCAGTGTTTAGGTTGGGTCTTCTCTGGGCCCTAGCAATAAGGTGGTCAGATCCACCTCAAAGCTCTGGACAGTTCAGGGTCTGTGGCCAGGCAGCCTGGAGTGGGCAGAGGTGCTCCTGTTTGCTGTGGCTGTCTGTATAGCAGTGCCTTTGGGTCATTTTACTAAGCCTCTGGCTGTGACCTCCCAAAAGAGTTGATGTGACAAGTGCTGAGAATACCCCTCTCACTTGGTTTCAGCAGGAGAAATACAGCCCATATAGGAAGGGTGTGTTTGAGCTGTAGATTAAGGCACTGAAATTTAGCTTCCTGATGTGTCTGTGTGCCCTGTGAATCCTACTGTGGTCACTTTAACAGCAGTTCAGACACCTAGCTCTCATGTAGATACCTGCTGCTATGTCCTAAATTTAAATTGAAGCCCACCTGCAATGGAGGATTGGGTGGGACTGCACATCTCCATCCAAATAGCAAGACCAGGCATTAGGCAAATGCTCTTTGGAGGAAGCAAAATAGGACCAAAAGCTCCACTCAAAACAAACAGAAAAAATAAATAACAGGGAACTCTGGTTTAGTTCTCAGTTCCAGGTGATTTAAGTAATTGGAAAATCATAGTTGTGAAACAACTCTTTGCAGAGCATCATAATCAGCCACACAACTCAGCAGGGCCTAAGCGCAGCAGAGTGGCTCTAAAGACCCCTTGAGGAATGTACTTTTCTGGGGGAGACATGTCATTTTGAGATAGCATCTCTAGGAAGAGCAGTTCCTTCAGAAAAATATAAAGTCTTCAGAACCATAAGGATGCAGTGATTCATGTAATACTTATTAAGAGACTAGCCAGCTTGCTGACAGACACTGTCATTCCAAGGTCTAGCTGCTGCAAGAATATAAACTGTAAATAATGTGCAACTTTTTCACGGTGCATAGAAAACTGAGCACATGGAAGATCATCACCTCCAATCTGGGACACCTGAGTTCGGAAAGCACTGTGGACTTTGGGAAGGGAGATAACTGCTCCCACAACTACAGTCAAGCACATGCTTGCATGCCACACTCACGTGACACCTACATAAGGGCTGCGTCTTCCCGAGTGATGTATTCAGATCACGCATACTCCCCTTCACATTATTAAGTTTGACTCAGTGCCTTGAATTCTGCTCCGAGCAATCCATAATCTCCAACCAAATAATCATAATGGCCCTGCTGGCCTTAAAACATATGTCTCTGACAATAGCAATAAACCTATTTATTACTATTGTGACCACTGAAGAAAAAAACATGCAATGTGAGCATCCCATCATCCAGATTTACTTGTAAAGCAAGCCATACCCAGCATTTACTAAATGGATGAAAGAAAAATATTACTCTTAAGATCTACTGATCATGTATGTGAGCATTTAAATATCAGAGACACTTACCACTATAAAGACTGGGAGAGGAAAAAAAAAGACATAAAATGAGATTAAGACAGAAGGATATAAGCTACCATAAAAGTAACTCGATAAACAAGGCACTGAGCTCAAGCCTGTACATCCACAAGCATCCTACCACTATAAACCCAGGGATACATAAAGATCAGGTCAAGAAGCCCAAGGAAGGGAAAATGTTTCTTAAGTAGACACAGGTTTTGCCAAAATGCCCCAGAGAGTGTAATATGGACCAGGGCACCTACTTCAAAGCTTTAGGACTAGCAAGTGTCTGCTATCTCTGGTGCTCGCCGGAGCAAAGCAACTACTGCCCCAGAGGTTCTGAAGCAATAAATGTATTGAAGGAGTAATGATAACATGTTTGGAGTAGAAAATTGCCTATATTCAGGCAGTGTCATGCTATAATTCTGCAACAATAACAGGCAGTCTCAGAAATAGGAAGAGAAACAGATTTGGAGAGATTTTCAGCTTTTAAAGAGAATTAAACAAAATGGAAATCACTAGCAATACATGCACTAAAATAGAATTACACAAAAAATAGAGGAACAGTATAGGCTCCACTGGGGTATCTTTACATATTTAAGAACACAAATGTCTACAGGACCAAACAAGCTTTACGGCCTTAGCTTCTCTCCACTGATACATAAAAATCAAGAGACTTGCAGAAATAGAGTTAATTCACCATTGCATATGCAGAGAGAATAGCTATAATAAAAATGAATGTGCTCCTTGGCTAGTATTTATTTTTCAAATGTTCCCACTAAAATCCTGGGTACAATAGTAGCAGAAGTGCAAGAGGACATTTCAGACTTTTATGGGTAAAAAAAGTAAATCATAAGAGAGGGAGAGGGGAGGAAATGAAAGAGATGGCATTCCCCTATGTAAAAAAAATATATGATCAAGGCTAGAGTAAGAAAGCTTTTCTGGTGTAACAGATTATAACACCAGTTTTAGGAGCTTTCCCCCTTCTACAGATTATCTTTGGAGCCCGTAATATGTCTGCAGCTGGAATGGGCTCTTGTGGATGCTCTCGGAGCAGTGGATCTCAGTGAGTATTAGTCAACTGGGAGTACTCAGATCCCATTTTTCCGCTCAACCCACTGTGCCTCACTTCATGGGGAAGATATAAACATACTGATGTACAAAAATCTTTTGAAACCTGAAATTTGGGGTAGGTCTGACAAACAGAATAACATACCAGACTCTGTACTTAAAAATATCTATTTATTGGCTTGCAAATAGCCTTTGCTATATACATATATCATTTCATTTGCTCATTTCCTTCCATAAAAATACTTTCTATGATGAGATACAATATGAGTGGGTCTAATGTGCTTCAGGCCCTACCTATTGCCACCAATGGCAGAGGAGACAGCTTAGATGTTAAAAGGAAGAGATGGGGAACCTCTGGCACCAGCAGAAATGAAGCACAGAAGTGAGGGTACAGCCACATTTACAACAGCATATTTGGGATGTTAAGAGTGACTCTTCAGCATCAAAGCTGTCCTACTTCCAGAGTCTTATCATGTTTGCCAAAGCACAATTCAGGGAAAAGGACTTCAGCACAAATCACATTCCACTGGAAGACTTGGTAATAAATAAATTACATCCCACTTCTAGAAACAATTTCCCATGATCAATAATGAATAAAAAAAGCCAGGTCCAAAGAAGCATTGTGACAGCATGACACATAAGTGAGTGACAGCAAGGATTTTGCTTCAGTAGCAAAATCAGTGCCTGATAAAACATCGCATTTCCCTAGGACTCGAAAGGTACTGCAAAATAGGAAGAAAAACTCAACACCCCCAACAAGGGCCCTGCAGCACAGCCCAAAGACAGATCAGGTTTTGAATAAAAAGCTATCTCCCAGGCTCAGAGCTGCTATACTGCACAGACAAAACATTGCATTAGCACAGGGATGCAAGGATGAGTGGAGTAAACTGCTTGCACTGAGGATCAGGGTAGCTTCATCTTTGCACAAAGGCTGCTGAGAGAATGTTCATGAAAACGCTTCCTAGTAATCACATGTGTCTCTGGCAGCAGCCTCAGCTGACTGAGTGTTAGCAAAATGTGGGACTACTGATGATCAGGTGCAGCACTCAGGGGTGAAACCAGAGATGGGATCTCTGCTGCAGAACAGCAGCAGATGTCCTAGTACCCTGGTCCTGCGCCATCTCAACCGCCTTCTGACATGCAACCCATTCTGCTGTCTGCATTCTGGGGACATGCCAGGATTTATTTGTCAATTGCTAAAGGCATTTTCAACTTGCAGCTTACGCACATCTAAATTTCGACTCTTCCACCTATCTTTAGAGGTCCCAATACAGCAACCAATAATATTTATTCCCTGAAAGGACTAAGGAGAATAGGTGTGATAAGAAATAGCAGTCCAAAAAGCTTCTGTGAGGCACTCAGACTGGATGAAAAGTTTGTATTGTGGGGGAGAACTGCTCCGATTCACACCTGAATAGCCTGTACATAAACTATTAGGAGGTCCACAAAGATCTCTGTACCTCTCTGGAGACATTAAGGCAGAGCTATCCTGCAGGAGCTGACCTGCTTCTCTAGGAGAAGCCCTTTGATTTTCTGAGGATAATCTTGGGTCTTGCTTAGACATAACCGAACCTAATTTTCACCAGTAGGAACACGGAACTCAGTTGCTGGACCAGCCATGTTCGTGTCCTGTTCATCTGAGCACTCTCATGCTGCCAGGGCTCAAGTAACCGCAGCATTCATAGTTATTATGGGCTGTCACTTAATGTAAAGAGTGACATGTCCAAATCTAAACCAGACATCTTCACAGATAAAAACACCATCAGAAGCAAACATTTTCTGTGACCACAGTTTACAGTTTCAATAACTCAGCTACAAGCAGAAGAATAAAGTGCAAATCCATCCAGACAAGTATTTACATAAAAGCCTTGTGAGAATCTGTTTCACATAACTGAGAACACTTGTGCACCAGCTATCTGAGAAAACCAACAAATTTAAAAAAATAAACCACAAAGAAAAGGAGTATAATTGGGAGCTGTCTCAGGAATAGTTGACATGATGCCAAAACCCCACAATCCCACGACTTTAAAAGGAGCTGTGCTGCTTTAACAGCATTCCTGATGACTCTTGCAGCCTGCAGCAGAGCTGGCTCAGTGTGCGGAGGGCTTGGGAGAATGGCACATGCCCATCAGCTACCACCTCCAGTCTGCACCCATGGGCCAGCTTCGGCTTCTAGCCTTTCTGATAAACTGAGTCCTGATCAAAATCTGAAAATTAAACTGCCCAAGTTCACAGCAAGCTTCACTTTCCCACTCACGAGCGGTGAGTCAGAGCGCTTTGCAGAGCAGCACTGCAGTGAAGATCAAGAAGGAAAAGAAAATGGGATGATGGACAGGCAGCAACCAGCTGCTCCTCTCCCAAAACACAGCAATAAGCTTTTCTAAGTCCCTCTCTCTGGTTTCTTCCTAAAACCAGCCATGACACCAGCTGAGTCATCCTGCCTTCCTCTAAGGACGCTGTGACTGCAGGTTGGGGCTGTCAGACATCAGCCCAGCTCCCACCAGCGTGAGCTGCCCCAGTGGTTGCTCTCATCTGGTCAGCACTTCTGCAGGACAGGCAGCACCCAAACCCATGCCACCTCACCCCAGACAACTCTGTACATCCCACGCCAGCCCTCCTCCTCCACGACAGGAGATGATGAGAAACTGCCACTTGTGATATGAGGGGCTGGGTGTACAGTTTCTTGGTGTATCCAACCAGGGGATGCAAGGAGATTTATTTAGTATGCCATGCCTAGGCTATATATAATCCTGTGGTCTTGGGGATCAGGAAGAATTACTACTTCTGCCACTTGATGTGTAACTTGGTGTTTGGGTTTGCTTTTTTCTTCTGTAGCATCAGCAAATACCCACAGGTAAAGGTGGATTTGGCATAGGAAGATGCATCTTGCTCCCATGCCCAGGATTAACTCGATCACCAGGTTCGGGATCAAGAAGGAGGTTTTCCTTAAATCAAGGATCATAGGGATGCCTTTATATTTTTCATCTTCTTCTGTAAGATGGCATTACACTATCAAAGGCCACCTGGCCATTTTCATTGGGCAAATACCCTGTTGCTGCAGGAGCCCATGAGACTGACAACATTCACAGTCTCTCCTGCTTTCTACCTCTGACACATTGCTTTTTGTAGTATTTGGTATTTTAGACTTGGACTTAAGTACATTAAAGTATGTTGGAGGATTATCTGTGGCTTTTGAAGCTCCAGGATGTTCCTCTGAACCCCTGGATTTAATTTCTATTTCAGAGTTGCCTGAGCTCACAGTGGCCCCATGCAGTCCTCCATCCTCCTGTTTCACCAGCTACGCAACACTGCACACAATTGAGAGAGGTACCCAAGAAAATCACTCTGATGATAGTTATCCTTACTGATTTACAATCATTTACCAGGAACACTCAGAAAAGCCTGCTGAGTAGCCATAATATAGTATTATAATAATGTTTTATTCTCAATTAATTATTTGCTATATCTTTTACCAGCTGTCCTGCTATTTTATGTAGGATCAGTGTTCAGCAAAATAACTTTAGCAATTTTGTTCTGTTCTTTGTTTTGGCCCAGTGTTCCCTCACCCCATCCTCTGAAGTTTTCTCAGTATTTCACATTACCACAGTACATATTATTAAGCCACAAGTTCCCCAGGAGTTTCTCCAAAACACTTGGAAGCCCATTGCACAGCATCTCTAATTTAAATGCATTTGACTCAATAATACAATTTAATAACCACCATAGTTACCGTTTAGAATGAAAAATATCTCATTAGCTCTGTAAACTTGCAATATGCTGTCCTGGTTTTTTTTTTAATTACCAAGCAGAAATATTTTTGGAACTTATTTGACTTTTCAGTAACACTACCATCAATTTTATCATGCCCACTTAGTAGTGGGCTATACCAGCACTAGATTCCTTTTAATTCCTAATATCAGATTTCTTTTAGTCCTAACACATTTTTATTTTCTTCTATTGTTCTTTACTTACCTAACCGCATACTTCCAAATGATATAATAGCTCAGCTTAAAAGGTAAAACCCAGATAACTGGTGTTATATTAATTATTCTCTCTTCCCTTCTTTATATATGTGCATGCATATATATCTGCACTAACAGCCGCTGCCTGTCACCTGCTCTTCAAGAAACATCTTTACCTAGAACATGTAACAATATTATGTATGTATATATATATATATCATTCACATACATTTACTGTCAAGACACTGGCAGCCATCCAGCTGCCAACCTTATCAATATAAACAGAGAAATTGGAGAGGGGGCAGCCAGTGATTTCAGTGTCAATGTTGACTCACAGACCAAGTTGTTATTCCTTTTTGACAGGACAGGGGTTGGGCTTTTGCATCACTCTAACATGCAAAATAATTTGCATTTATTTATTTATTTTGCACAGCAGAATCATGGGTCTTTGGTATCTAATTGAACATGCAAGAAAAACCTCTCTGGGAACAAGCAAGTTCCTCTGTGTTTTCCTTCGCCACCGGTTTTTCTCAGCACTAATGTTGTCATGAGAAAGCAATACAGCATCTCCCCACCCCGGTCCCCTCTCCCCTCCAGGCCCGTTCCTCCTCCAGCAAAAATGAGGGGAACCACTTGCATCTCCTACGGCGATATGGGGCCTGAATCAACATCAGGCTGGTACCCACCTACCCCCGTACCCCACATCAGCCTTTTGCTAGCGTTACCCTGACACGTCCCTCCCAACCATGCCCCCACGGAGAACTTCAGCTCAGCAGGAGAGGACACACTGTGACCAGGGGTTACTGCTCCACTGGAGCCAGAGGGAAGGGAGGCTCCTAGACCAAGCAGTTCAGAGGGGCAAGAACAGCTTTTAAAGGCTGCGGTGTGTCACAGCCGAGGGCGAACGCTCCTCCCTGGCGTTTGGGCTCTACCAGCGGCCACCTGGTTCATCTCAGCATCTGCCGGTCCTGGTGCAGGCAGATCCCTGTGCTGCCTGTCCTGCCCCGAACCACTGAGTCCGCCTGCCCCTGTGGCAGTGCCAACACACAGAGGGAAGGTAGGACTCATCCTCAGGGGGAGGTGGGGGCTGCTGCTGCCTTGCCGGAGAAGCCGGGTTGGAGCGGAGCAGGTGGGTTTGCACAGAGAGGCTGTGCCAGCAGGCTTCGGAAAAGCATCTTCTGGGATGCGTAAAGGCTTCTCTGCATTCATCCAAGCACATTGAGGCGTTGATCTCATAAACGCTGACTTCATTTGGATGAGCTCCCCCGTGATGCTCTCCATCCTGCCCAGCTGCATCACCCTCCCATGCCTGGGTCCCACAGTGGGGACGGAGGAGCTCAGCGCAGGGAGTGGTGCTGCCGGTCGGAGGGGGATGGAGGCAGGAGCGGAGACGCGCGGGGACAGGCCAGGCAGCAGCCAGGCAGTCTGTGCACCCAGGCAGGCTGTGAGAGCCGTTCTGGAGTCTCGGCCGGACCTGAGAACTGCTCTCCCCCTCCCCGGTGCCTCCCCCCAGCTCTCTCTCTGTACTCCCTTCCCTGCCCTCCGGTTCTACGGCTATAATCAAATCATAACTTTTATTAAATTTGAGATTACTTTTTAATGGAATCAATTTCTTGCGTGGTGCTTTTCCCTTCTGCCCCGCGGCTCAGCCACGCTCTGCACTTTTGTGGTTTTACTCCGGCTTTTATCTCTGCTGCTGCCCTAATGCCGAATGCCGGCTGCATAGGTGAGCACCCACGACCTTGTCCTGCCTGTCGGACAAGATGCAGCGTTTGCTGTGTGGGCTCTGATAATTCTTGTCCCTTTGCCCAGTGGCACTGGAGCAGGCATCCCTGCTGAGGAGCACTGCAGGGGCAGCAGGATTTGTCCCACCTTGTGGCTGGCAGCGTGGATGGCGTTAGCACCTCTGCGTTCAAGAAATTTTCCCCTGGGAGGAAGGAAGCCCCCACCCTTCCCCTTGGCTTTCTTGCTGCATTGGAAACCATATGTTAGACCCAGTTGCTCTGAAGCTCCTGGAGCTTGGACAGGCTGAAGGCACCTGACCGGGGCTCCCACCCTCTTCGTCTTCCCCTTCTGGAAGTCAGAAATTCAACCTAACCCTCTCACAGCGCCTGGCCAGGCTCTGTGAGGATGCCCACTCCACGGGTAGGCTCTCTCCATATTACCAAGTAGACCACACAGATGCCACCAAGCACAGCAGCTCAAGCCAAGCCTTTCCAGCCTTCATGATTTTTCAGTTTCCTAATAACTCTATTGCCCAAAATGGCTTTAACTTTGCAGTTTTATGTAAGTTTCCACTCTTCTTCCCTGCCTCCCCTTCTGCTTATTCTTTTCTCTTTCTTCCTACAACACCTACAGATTGTATTATATCCTCTGATGCAAAGGCCCATTCTGCTTTCACTTGTAACCATATAATGACAACAAGAAAAATAACAGTGACAGTTTTTATTTGGTCCCCCTCCTGCTGATGTTCTTGAAAAGGAATTTAAGATCCTAACTTCGGATCTCACACACAAATGTTCTGGGTCTCGCAGCTTTCTTGGTTAGAAGCTGTATTTTTTAAATTCTTATTTAGGAACAACAGGTCAGGCTGCCTCCTCATTGTTTCAAAACCTGGCTCTAGTCCAGGCATCTTTCTCACAAAATCTTTCTCCCAGTTTGCAATACCTGAGTTTTAAAAAGATGGATTTTGTTCTGGTCTGCAGGCGCGCAGAGCTTGGGCTCGTGGGCTTTGTGCTGTCTATTATGTAGTTTCATTGAATTTCTTTGGGAATTTAAATTTAACTCCTCCAAAACAAATAAAGATGCATTATCTGGAGTCTCTTCAGATGAAGCTGGAGCAGCAGGTACTACGCACAGCTATGCGCAGAGGTACCCTGAGGCCATATTAACCCCAGTGTTTCCCAGCCTGCAGTCTGCACAGCTCAGCACTCAGCCTGCACCCAACACGTAGCAGTCAAGGTACAGTGGGGTACGGACCACACTGGTGATTGATTATTCAAGACAACCACGAAGAAAATTTCCTAACCTGACCTTTTGCTTCCATCAGCCTGTTTCATGTTCATGTCACACCATAAGCATCCTAAATATTTGTCCTGAGCACAATGCCTGCCGCTATGTTCACACCACCATGTGCCTGCTCTCCTCCTGGAGAAATAAAACTGAGATCTACTGTTCGATTTGGTCAGTAAGAAACAATATCAGCTTTTTCCTCCAGGTCTGGCACTCTCTTTAAGTTTAAGAAAAAGCATAAGAGTCCACCTATTATTTTGTTTTTTTAGTGTGTCTGCTCTCGCTGTCTCCTTGAGTGCACTAAAATACCTTTCATGGCTGAGCATCCATTGAGCCAGAAGCTGGTACTCCATAATTAACACATCTCTATAAGCGTTCACAGCATTTAACTACTTCCAAAACAGTATCAAATGCCTCTTTTCATTCAGAATTTGAAGAAGATCTTATATTCTTCTTTGCGTCCTTCCTAAGATGGGAATCCAGAGCTCTTTCTCCAAACTAGAGAAATACCTCATGCCGTGACAACAGGATGAGAAGCTCTAAGTCTGTAGTTATTCAGGTAACTTTCTTCTTTCCCCTTCATTCAAAGTCTTATTTTATTTTTTCAGCCAAGTCCATTCTGCGTGTCTGTGCCTGTGAACAAAAGGATGTTATTCTTTGAGATTCATTTGAAATGCTCTTCCATGGTCATTTATGAAAGCATAAAAATAGATTCGGTCCTGAAGCATGAGACACATCACCAAAAGCTATATATATATGAATAGATATTTGTGTGTGTTTGTGTGTGTGTCTCTGTGTGTGTAGTCTTTTAAGGACTACGTTCCCTTTTTTGGCTATGCACATGGGGTTTATTTCTGCAAAGGGCGAAGTTTTTTCCAGTCTCACACAAATCACCAGAACTGAGGGAACTGCAGTTCTGCCGTAACTCAGCCTGTAATTAATAAATCATCTAAAGAGCAGAGAGTAACAGGTCCACTTTGAGGTCCAACAAGAGACTTCCAAGTATAGAAATATTTAAAAAAATTTTTAAAAAAGTCCCTTTTGGTGTCCGCTATCAGCTCCTATATCTCTGTTGCTAGAATCTATGCGGAAGCTCAAGTTTTGAAAATATGAGCCCTCCTGCAAGTTTAGTAGGTAAGAGTGGGAGCTGCATACAGCTCAGGGATGGACACGTCCCCTTGCCCAAGAACAGGGAAGGATGGATTTAGTGGCATTGTCACAGCTTTTTCCATGCTCTGGCAGAGCAGTCAGGCCAGTGAAAGCAGCTTTTCAAATAGCAACTTTCTGGCTGTTTTTTAAGCCTCAGGTTGCAATAAGTAATTAGCTCTCTTTCTGTTACACTCCTCAACAAAGCACATAAATGCCTGCTGCTTCTATTCAGTTTTATTAAGTAAAATTTGATCAGAAGATCATTTCCCGCAAAACCAACCTGTCACCATATGGATGGTCATCCACCTTGGTGACCCATGCAACTTTTTCAGCTGCCCTAGTCTTTTCCTGACATCTCATGCCTGCCTCCCTGCTTACCAATATCTGGCTAACAAATAACTTTCCTGCCCTACACCCAGGCTCGTTCAGAAATATACATTTCATTATGCAAGGCATGGGGGCTGTTTGTGCCCACGGTTATCTTCCTGGGGCTGATGGCTCCTGTTCTCAGCTGCGCTTGTCACTGTGTCCCCTGACTGCTCTCACTTCTCCTGAGACCTGCCTGGCCCAGTGGTCCCAGCTCTTTCCAGACCGGGACGTGCTTGGGAAGGTGGTGGGCACCCTTCTGCACCCTTGCTGCTGTCCCAAGGCTCAGGGTGACCTGGTGAATGTCTCACCAAGCAGCCTCTGGGCTGTTTATTTCCCACCAAACGAAGAATACAAATGCTGTCCCTTAGTCTCCAAGGGAAGCACATTTTTCAGTGACACATTCAAGAGGACAGCCTGTCCTTCCTCTAAAGCTATCATAGCGTAACACCCCAATCTGCAGACAAACATTATGCAAATGTGTCTTTTACAGCCATAGTCAGAAATGTGTCTTTTCTTGTGCTTCATTAGGACATCAGCATAAAACGTCATTGCAGCCTCTGAGGTTCACATCGTTTCCATCAGAGACACAAGATTGTTTTCCAGTTTATGGCTGTTTTAATTTCTATTGTTTTTAGAAGCCTGGTCTTCCTCCTTACTGCTCAGAAGACCCCATTGGTGGCCCAGATCTCCACATCCAAGGATTTTCCAGGCTGCTCTGTCTCCTTCCCAATAGTCCATGAGCCATCCACACCTCCAGTGAAGCTGCATCTGGAAAAGAAGAGAGGAAAAATAATTGCAAAGACTGAATGGAGGCAAGCCCAGGTTGGTCCTGGGTATCACACCACGTTTAGGCCCTTACTTTTGTCCCCATTGTGGTCCCAGCTCACTTCTCCTTAGCTGGTCTGGGCTCGGCTTGCAGGATGCTCCAGGACTCAAAGGTGCAGGAGTGAGAATAACATTCCCAATATCTGTTGGTCTGCTCAGGAGAGACCACAGGCCCTGGGGAAGTGTTCATCTATTTCGATCAATAAATGCACATAGTACAGTCCATGTAGTAATCCAAATTTAGAGTTTTCTTAAAAATGAAGCTGCCCTGCCAAATGTACTTGAATTTTGGTATCCTGAATCTTCTATCCCTCTGTGTATTGCTAGTTTCCATGGGTGCTCACAGGATGCGGATTTTTATGTGATTTTCCGTTGTTCATTGCTCATGGACATGCTGTTACGTGATGTTTCTGCACATGCCCTGCAGCCACTGCCATTTTCTGTATGGATTTCCTAGAGCTCTGCTCCAGCCCTGACTGCTGTTAAAGTATTCCTCCCAGTCTGCCCAGGCCAGACCAGCCACAGCTGTATGCACTGTGTCCCCATACACTCTTTACCATGCTGGTCACCCTCTAACTCCAGCTCATGAGATCTCTTCCGTGAATCTTCATCCAAGCTGTTTGCACCCACAACCCATCACCAAGCAGAAAGGTGAGGATTTTTGGCACCTTCTGGCATGGAAGGTCTCACTAAGAAAGAGCATGGCACCTCTCATCCTATTTTACTCTCTTTGTGAGTAATTCCCTCCCATTCCAGTATAGGGAAGAAAAATAGCGACAACAATAAATTGACTTTTCAGTGGTTTGTAAGAACATGCCAATTCCTCTTCGTGTGTCTGAAAACCTCTCTTCTCTACTCACTACTTTGTGAATCTTTTTACGTGAAGGAAGGGAAGCTGACCCAAACACCGAGGCTGTCCCTAGCATGGCTGTGTGGGTCTGCACGTCTGAGTTGCTCAGACCAAAGGACCATGCTTGGCCAGGAGAGCCTCACCATGTGCTCCCAGTATAATGGGAACAGGCATTGCAGAGCAGATCCGATCATGGGTTGACTTGCATGTTCCGGATAACACTTCTCCATCCCCTGATGTAATGTACTCATAACTCCACTTCCTTGAAATACGAAAAGCAGAGGAAGTAAATATAGTGCTTACTTGCAAGAAAGCGCTGGAGGAATACTAAAAGTGAGTTGTTTGGTTTGACAGAGTACAATGTGTACCTGACTTCATTACTCTGGCAGAATATATACTGCTCAAAGGCATTTTGATAATTTTTAGTGTCATTTATTTATTTATTTATTTATTCTTGCTTTAAACAAGATGAGGTGTGCTACATATTTTGTACAGAAATACTCATAACACGGCATTTGTGTAGGAAGCTGCAATGGCTTTCTAATTGTTTGTGAAATGAAAATAGTCATAAGAACCTGGTCTTTTTTAATCCTGAAAATGAACATTGGTAGTCACTGTGCTACTAAGCAGCATCTTAACACATTCCTGGAAACTCTGCTGAAAACAAATACAGGAAATTTCACCCTTGAAAATATTTTACAAAAACTAATGAATGAACTTGAACACACTAAATCAATTTTTTTTGATCCTTGGCAGCAAGTGCCTTACTCAAATTTCTATTAAGCTCTGGAAAGGCTGTTTTATGTGTAGAAAGAAAAAGTCAGCCCCTTGGATTTTCTTTAACAGATGCTAGCCTTCTAATGAAAAGCCTAGATAGTAGCAAGGCCGCACTAAACTAGTGGTTTTCAAAGGGCTCCTTCTGTACAAATTTGGTGATTAAAAATTTGAGAAAAACCCCAACCCCCCAAACAAAAAACCTAGAAAGAGATGTAGTCCAAAAATTTAGTTTAAAATGGACTCCCCAGCCCGTGGGTATTTAATAGCCACCTTACCCAGGAGTTCACCAAGTCATGTCCCTGCAGTGATTTTTTCTGCAAACCGTGTGAGCTCAGCGCGTGGGGAGAGCTTCCCAACAGCTCCAGCTTGCAAAGCAATTTGCAGTGTGGGGTGCAACAGAGGTTGTAGGATGGCTGTGGAGATTAGCAGTATTGGCTCAGGCTTCTTTGCCCACAGATCCTGGATCAGCAGAGGATATTGGTACAGGGAATTAGGGCTAATGCAGCTTCTGAATCAAAGACACATGTCAGCAGCAGGATTGCATTTCCCAGGTGTTGAGACAACAAGGAGGCAGTGTGGGATGCAGCTGGAGCTGCCATGCATGCCTGCACCTTTTCTTTAAAAATACTTACTATTTTCTTTTTTTTATTTTGGCTAGTGGAAGCTATTTCATTAAGGTAGGATAGAAAAGGAGGGGATGCATTGGCTAGCAGCTCCAGGCTCTGTGTGTGCATACGTGCTGTGTTTGTGTGTCTGTGTATGTGTTCATGTATGTTTGTGCCCGCGCGTGTGTGTCAGTGGTCTGGGAAAGCACTAAAAGCCTTTGATACTCAGGTTTCTCATGGGTAACACATCCACAGGGGGGCACAGGAACCTGGTGGGGCCCAAGTGCAAAGCTCCCAAAGTCCATGGGAGGCTGCAGATGGGTCCCCTTGGGACCCACGGGTCCACTGTCCGCAGCAGCCAACCTCAGACCATCACTCATGGCTGGGGTACCATTGGTGGGGTACCAGCACCTCCAGACAGTGCTCCCATTGCTCTGAGTATTTTCACTGGGAGAGGCTGGGCGTGAGAGCCTTCCCCTCCACAGCAACCACGCATGTCCAGGCTGGTGCACCACGGGGTGGCAGGATCCATGCCGGCGTGGTGGTAGTGGGTCTGGCTCCTCCGGCTGCACTGCTCTGGGGCTTGAGGGCACACTGGTATTGCCTGTCAGGGAGATTGGTGGGATCTGAGCTGCCAAACTTCCCGAGTCATTTACAAAGCGCTGTTTGCCCACCCCTGCTCGGCGGTGATGAATAGAGTTATTATATCTGCACAATCTTATCCTGCCCCCCAGCAAAACTCAGTGGTGAATTGAATGTTGCTGGGGAAGGCTAGTGAAGCATATGGAGCAGTGATCACATTTGTCTTGAAGTGAGAGGAAGAACTGAGGGCTGCAATAAGCAGCATTAAATAGCCAAGTGTGTTGGATTACAGCTTGGCAGCTCCCTGCCCCCTCAGGTCTTCCAGCAGGTTTCCATTGCCTTCCCATCGGCTTGGGCATCCTGGAGACTGGGAGCAGTTGCTGGGGCTCTCCTCTCATCTTGTCTTACACCTCTTGTGCTGGTGGGAGGTGGGAAAATCGGCTTGGGTGTTCCTGGTGCGCAGTAGTCACCTCATCTCACGGGAAGGACTGTCTGCTGGTTGGGCTGGCCAGTGGACACTGTTCATAGGCTCTTTTCTCTCCACCCCACCACTTTCCTGCTTTGGGAATGTTGTCTCCACAGGAAAGACAAGGTGTATGGGCACCTGGTGGAAATGACCTTTCCTGCATGCATACTGTAGCACTCAGTCACATGCTGACCAGATGGGGCTAATTAATGAGTATGAATTAGTTACTACTACTAAAGCCCTTGGAAACTATGAATCATCACTTACTGAACCATTACACCCAGTATTCCTTCTGCAGCTGTAGTCAGGACGGACATTTCGGGGGCAGAGGAGTCACCCCCAGTTAGCATGAGGGTGCAAATCTGGAGGAGGGCTTGCAGAAACTGGTCTGCACCCCCAAATGATGGTGCATGAGCTCCCATGCTCCTTCAGCATCTGTATGGATGGACTGCACTGTGGTGTGCGTGGCAGTACAGGTGATGCGCAGGTCAGGACTGCAACTGAGGTTGTGTGTTTATGGACAGAGGAATTTTAATCAGGGTGTGATTTGTTTGTCAGAGGAGCAATCAGCCAGAGGCACCGATCCCCCTATACGCATGCGCATTTGTGTGCATCAGCATGCCATATTGTGGATGCCGAGTACTGGTGCACGCTGGTGTCAACATGGCAATAAAGTGGGTAGGCAGAGTTCGGTCAGCATGGGGCTGTTTTGGGGAGGATGGGTGCTAGAGGGTATATTGAATAGGAATGTGGATGCTCTCGTTGGAAAGCACATGTGGAGCGCATGCATCTCATCCCGCAGACACCCCGAGAGAGCTGCGGGGTTGGCTCAGGGGTACGGGTGCTAGCACAGCATCCAGAACCGGGGCGCGCATCTGTGCCTTGGCCAGTGGAGAGCGGTGGTGGGGGGCTGTCATGATTTATGGCTCCCAGGGGCTCTGCATCTGGGGGTCTGCATCTCCTCCTCCCCGGCGCAGGCTGTGGGAACTGCTGCCTCCCCGTCCGCCCGTCCGTCCATCCGCGGGGGCGGTGAACAGCAGCAGCCTGGGCCCTGCACGCGGGGTCACGGGTCGGTGCGATGCTCCATGGAGCAACGGTCGGGGCTCTGCCGAATCCCGACGGAGGGTGAGTGTGGGAAGAAGTGCTGGGAAAGTCACGGCCACGCCATCCCCCGGAGCCAGGAGCGGAGCGGCAGCTAAAGCATGAGCCCCCCGGGAATACCAGAGCGGAGTTTAACTCTGTGCATGCTGCATGAGGCTGGCATTAGTGGTGCAGGACGTGCCTCCGCGCCTGCCCCTACCCCTGCAAGGGGCACTGTGGACACCCTTGCCCACAGGAGCGTCCTCGCAGTGATACCGCCAGCATCAGCTTTGTCCGCTCATTAAAACCTCTGAGTGACTGGAGGGCAAGGCCCAGAGAGAGGTGGAAGAGGCCCTCGCTATTGCGTTGAAGTGGGATCAGAGGCTGGAAAATGAACACGGCAGTTTCTCATCATGTAAAACCACCACGGGCCCCTGTACCTCTCCTGGCAGTGCAGAGGCGGCACAGACTGACAGCCCTACCAAGGCACTGTCACAGATTTCCTATGCAGTATTAGAGGAGCGGGGAGAGATCTCGGACAATTTGCATTAAAAATGGTCACGTTGGCATTTGCTTCTTGCTGAACATTTCTTCTCTTCAAAGGAGCACATATTTTCACAGGAAAAAGGAGAGTAAGGAGCAGACTGTCCCAGGTATCAGGCCGATGCTTTTGTCCCGAGCAATTTTCATCTTAAGAATAAAAGAACTGCATAAAGGAAAATACTGCTGAGCACACTTGGTTTGCAATTTTCCAGCCTTTAAAGGCTGGTCCCATCACTTTCCTCCCAGTGCGGCTTGTTCTCTGGCCCCTGAGGACACTGTTTCCTTGCCAGATACTAATTTTCAAACCTCAGCTCTTTCAGCCCGTTCCAATAAACATCACAAGAATGTTTCTAAATAGGGAATGTGCATTTTTTTGTTCTCCTTAAGCCTTAAGAAGGAGGGAAAGATTTTGTGAAATGTTAAAAAAGGATTATTGGGCAATAAGGCACCTTTTGTCCAAGCGATGGATGTTCGGAGAGGTAATGAAGGGTTAAACCTATTGAAGCTGGGTAGGTGACCCTGGCCAAGGCTGTAAAGTCAAGGATTATTGCCTTGGTAGTGGGGGTGAAATCAGAGGGCTGCCTGCTTGTGTGTGGGCATGGGTCGTGGGTACTGTGCCCCCCTGTACTTGCTTTGGCTGACTCTTCACAAGGATGGACACGTGATGGGATGCTGAAGCTTGGCTCTGAAAATGAACCTTATCTTCAGGTTGTTTCAGGCAGTCTAAAGTCATGTCTCTTGCTTGTCCTTTCCTTCATTCCAACACCCCTGGTAAGTCACGACTGAGCCAAGGCAATGGCTTTAGAACCTGGGAGCAGGCGATCCTCTGCGCCTGCATGAAGAATGTGTACTGCTTCTGCTAAGCTGCCAGGCTTATTAGTGTTTATTTTAATTTAAGTAGAAGCTTATAAATGGCTCTGTAAACATAGAAGCTGCTGGAAAGCTCACTGCCTCCCAGCTGCACCGTGCCGGGCACTTTTGGCTTTGCTGAGGTGACCATCACCTGCCACGTCCATGACGGCTGGGGGAAGCCCAGCTTCACTGGCTGCATCTTGGCGGCTCTAAGATGGCCCGCCAGCAAGCTGGGGAATAGTGTGGATGCTCTGGCAGCTCCATGGGGTAGAAAACTGCCAAAAAGATCCACTAAATAGTTCAGTGTGAAACCCCAAAAGAAAACAGAAAAAGAAAAACCTTGAGCAGAAGATGCTGCAAGGGGGTGGTCCTTTAACTTCTCAGTGGGGAGACTGAGAGGCCAGTTGACTGCAATGTGCAAATGCCCTGATGTCTGCAAGTCAAAGACAGACAAATTAATTGTACAAGATCAATGCTTTTCTGGGTCATGTGCTTTAGCCAGGTATAAATTACCTGGATGTAGAAATTCAGGTTTTGCTATCTGATCTAATGAGATTTCCTGGCTTGAAGTCTGTCCTCTGAATCCCTAGAAATGATGGGAAGAGAGGAGTGCTAATCTACAGATAACACCTGCATGGAGGGTTACGATACCTGCCAAATTTCGTGCAACGCCATGTGTAACACAGCGAATGATTTAATGTGCTCGCATACCTAATGTATGTGCAGGTACCCATAGGCTGTCTTAATAAAATAATATGAATTTAATGCAAAAATGAAGAAGACAGATGTGGGCTATTTTGGTCATTAATATATCTGCCCGTTCCAGCAGATTCCAGAGCCCAGAAAATGTTTCTGCTTCTAACTTCCCCATCACAATGTTGAACCTCATTTAACTTAGTTGGGGTTTTCTTTTTTTTTTTTTTTTCCTGGCGATCCTCTATTTGCAGTTTTAGTCAGCCAGCGCTTACCATGCATAGACACATCCCTTTAACTCCCTTTCTTGGATGTAATTTCTTAGAATTTTTGTGAAATCCATCTGCATGGATCCCAATGCATACAAATCCAATGACACTATTATAATCAGGCTTAAATGCTGCAGCAACCCGCTACCATTTAAGCTAATAGCTCCCAGCAGGCAAAGGTTGTTATCCTTTATGGACCAGCCCTCTGGGGAGCCACATGGAACAGCTTGTAACAACGGGTTATGCATTTGGAAGTTGCCAAACTTTACTTACTGCCTCACAGGGCCCTGGGATTTGGTGTTTTTTTAAAAAAAAATATTTTATTTATTTATTTATTCTTTTCTAGTTGCACAGCAAAGGTTTCTGAGCCTTGGTGTGCTTGTGTAGTATGGACCTTTCACTTAGTAATAGCTTTCTCAAATTCCTTGGATTATTGGTAGTTACCTGTGTGTGCATCTGGAAGTGCATGTGCTGAAAAAAAAAGAGATCTCTGATTTTTTTTTTTTCCAGGCAACAAGCAGAGTAGTGAACCCGAGGGACCTCTAGCCTGAGAAATCCCATCAAGTCCTGGGGATAAACACGTGGGCCTCCAGGCAGGGAGATTTGAGGCAAAATGATTGGGAAATGCCAAAGGTTTGCTAACACGTTTGCAAATGGAGATGCTTTTGTTTGAAAGAGTTGATATTTATTAGGCATGCCAGTAGAATAAAAACAAGCACAGATGGAGAATAAATCTTCCTGAACAGCCAGTGCAGTGCTCCTTGATCATTCAATAAACATCGTATTTTAGCACCTTTAGTCCTTCCCAGGCAGCTCTGTACCTGTTACAAGAGGGGCTCACTGAAGATACGATTAGTTGCCAGCTCCTGTTCAGCCACTGCCTTTTCCATTTGCTTTTAATTTTTTCAGTCTGCCTCTCTGACACTGACATTTTTCCACATCAGTCTCTGCTAAAAGGGCAAGCTAGTAACTAGTAGAGGTATTTTGAAAGAAAGGAAAATATTTTTTTATATCATCAGAAGTCTTGCCCATGAATACCTTAGAGACTGTCAGAAACAGATATTTTGTGTTACGTTTATTGTATACAACATGCCAAATGCAAAAGCCGATTGGTGCACCAATGGGTGCACATTTAAAACTAACAGATTCAAATGTGGATGGTGTGTTGGTTGCTCGTTTGTGGACCCCTGAGCATATCTGGGCACACTACTTGAACAGCTTGGGTGGAGATGTCTTTCCATGTTGCCTTGTATGTCCTGGACACTCACACTGCACTTCAACTACTTCTGATTGAAGAACAGCTCTGGGAGCTACAGCTGGAAGCCCAAAGAGTTTACATACTCTGCAGAGGATTTGAAATCTGGCTGTGGCTCAGTATATAAGCCCAGCTGTTGAAGCCCACATTTACCCCAGCTCTTTCCAGACCTGAGGGGGGAAAGGAAAGAAAATGGGATATTTTAACCAAAACCCTTCCTGACTACAGACTAATGCAGGACAGAGGAGAAGAAATCTAAGCATTTCACCTCTAAAACCAAGTCTTGAAGCCATGGATTTTGTTGCTCTTTGGTTTTAGGGATGGGAGCGTTCAAGGAGCCATGCAAAGCAATCAAGCTCCCTCAGGAGCCAGGAGAAGCATCAGAAAACCTGTCCCCTTCACTGAATGAACTTGTCCTCTTTCAAATCCCCTTCCTGCTCTGCATTTGTGTTGGAAAGCAAGCGTTACCCATGCAGCAGATGCTCCTGTCACCCACCTGGATGCTCAAAGGATCCCCTTTTGAGGACCTCAAGGAGCAGTGGGCTCCAGGCTCAACTGCTCACAACGGCTAGAGGATGGCTGCAGCGATGAGCTGCCTGGGTTCATTAGATGGACATGTTTGGGTCCATGGGGGTCAAAGGCAGAACCCCTTGCAGTCAGCTGGCAGCATCCACCCTTACTCAAGCAGAGATTTGTGTGTTTGAGGAGGGATGCAGCTCCAAGCTCATGCATTCTTCGTGAGCTCCAACACTGAAGTGGCCTCCACGTGCAGCCTTGGTAAGAAGTAGTTACGCTAGCCCTACTTCAGAGGACAAAGGTAGGCGATAATGGTGAGATCTCTGAGCACTGGAAACAAATTGCTTTGGCGGGATTGGTGTGTAGCTGCACTCGCCCCCACCACGGCTCTGTGCTGCCTCAGCTATTCCAGGAGCAGCCGATCTCCAGCGAGGATGCCTGGTCCCCACGAGCTTGTTCTTGTGCTCCCTGGTGAATGGCTGTCGCTTAACAAGAGCTCTTGAAGTTATTACACGGAAAAACACAGCATTTAAAAAACCAGAACAATACATAGGTTGCAAATCGATCACGAGCAAGGTGGGACAAATCTCAATTAGGGTGTTTTGCAAAGCTTTAACGCAGGCCCTGTGTGTGTGCACCACACCGCAGCCTCGACTTATAAACACGTACTGCTTCTGTAAGACACAGCCTGACCCTGTGCCGGGATGAATGGCATACACTTAACGAACCATTTCTCAATATCTCGCTTTAGCTTTATTGTTTGGTGTGGTCCCTTGTCTTATATGCTGCTCGCTATAAAAATCTTCTTCTGGGGACAGAATTATTCATCTCCTCGGCCTAGATAACATTAATGGGACGCAAACTAATGGACTGATTTTTCACAACACTCTCTGAGATGAATGGGCTTCTTAATCCTCATTTTATCAGTGAAGAGTTGAAGCATAGAGCATTTAAGGTCCAAAGATTCCTCTATATATGGTTGTGCAATCTAAGACTCCGAGGACCTGCTTTAGGTGGTGCTTAGTATTCGATGGACAGATTACTTAGCATCAGATGAGCTAATTCCCCCACTTGCAGTAGCAGCTGCGGGATGTGATATCTCCAGGCGTGCAGCTGGAGCATCTCAGAAGAGCCCTCAGATGGTGCCAGTGGCTTCTCCATGAGCTCTGGCCATCACTGCCACCTTCCCCACCAATGGCCAGCAAAGAGCCCACCCCTGAGATCAGGAGAGGACGGAAATGCAGAATAGACCCTAATTATCGATTGCAATTGATACTGGTTGGTTGTTGAGTCCCTCTACCCCAAGACCCACGTACATGGGCTGCTCCAACCTCAGCAATGGATTTCAGTTGCTCAGTGAAGGAGATCTAGCTGTGGAGCTGTGTTTGTCACAGAAGTGGGAAAATGTTCATCACAGGACGGGGAGGACAGTGCTGGTAGCTTCTTGCACCGTGGCATGGATTTTGTTGCACAGTGGTAAGGTGCCTGTTTGGTCCTGAAAGGAGGCAGATGTAGATCTACAAATGTTACCACATTCCTGGGTAGTATTTAAGCATCAGTGTACGAATTTTGCACAGGGACCAGTAAGGTTTTGGTGTGTGATGGGATTATATATCACCTCTGAGAACAGCTGGCTGTCTACTGTGTGCTTTGGCAGATCTTCTCCCCAAAAAATTGTCCTGGTGATTGTCCTGGTTTTGGCTGGGACAGAGTTAATTTTCTTTCTAGTAGCTGGTCTAGTGTTATGGTTTGGATTTAGTATGAGAAGAATGTTGATAACACGCTGATGTTTTCAGTTATTGCTACGTAGTGTTTATACTAGGTCAAGGATTTTTCAGCTTCTCATGCCCAGCCAGCGAGAAGGCTGGAGGGCACAAGAAGTTGGGAGGGGACACAGCCAGGACAGCTGACCCAAACTGGCCAAAAGAATATTCCATACCCTGTGACATCATGTCCAGTATATAAACTGGGAAGAGCTGGCCTGGGAGGGATCAGTGCTCAGGAACTAACTGGGCATCAGTCAGCAAGTGGTGAGCAATTGCATTGTGCATCACTTGTTTTGTATATTCCAATTATTTTATTATTATTACTGTCATTTTATTATTGTTATTATTATTATCATTATTGTTTTCTTCCTTTCTGTGCTATTAAACTGTCTTTATCTCAACCCACGAGTTTTACTTTTTTCCCAGATTCTCTCCCCCATCCCACTGGGGGGGGGGGGGGGGGGAAGTGACCGAGTGGCTGCATGTTGCTTAGTTGCTGGCTGGTGTTAAACCACAACAGTGATCCACAGTATGCTGGACCTGGACCTGCTAAACCAGAGCATCTGTCCCCCACAATCAGCTGTTTGCTCCTCTGCTTATCTGGAGATCCCAGGGGCAGTGAAAACTCTCCTGGGGCATCCTTTTCCCCTAAAAGCCACTTACTGAGGTACTGTTATTCACCTGGTCCTAGTGCCTCTTATACATCTGACCCAACGCATTGGTCACCTGCACCTTGCCATCTGCCTGCTTCCAAGATTGGCCCTCTTTGCCTCCAAATTTTGACTCTAAAAGCGCTGGCTCCAAACCTCTACTGGCCTTATTTTTTCTAATGCCAGAGGCTCCTCTTCTACATATGCACACATGCTTTCTCTTTTTATCCCATCCAGTTCTGGCTTTCAAGCTCCTAAACCATGGGTGAATTTCCTTTTGCCATCAGCTACTTCTCCCAACAGCTGCAGTCACAGGCAAGTAGTGTCAGAGACTCCAGGAGATGAGTTAGAACAGGATAAAATGTTCATGTCCTCATTGTACATCACAGGTCCCTGAATTAGCCTGGGAAGCAGGGAAGTATTTTCAAAAGAGCCAACACTTTGCTTCAGGTCTTCTCAAAACTCATGGCTTGCCCTCTTCTATGCAACCAATCTGTACACACACAGACCTATTTCTTCATCGGTGCTTTGTTGCATCATGCTCTACAAACCAACCACATTCACTTCTGTGCCTACCTAAACTCTGTTTCTTTATTTTCACCAATGCCCTTTGTTCTTGGATCCTCTGAAAAGGGAAATAGTGCATAATGCTTGTATATATAAACCAATGCTTTGCATATCATCCTTCTTTCCCTTGTTCCTAACATCTTCCCTTTTGTGACTTGTCTGCGAGGTGACCTCGTGTCTTCTCTGAACTGTCTTCCAGGATCCTAGACGGTTTTTTTCCTCCCTCCTTGGGAGAGTACAACTAATTCAGTGCCCATCCATGCATGCAAAAATTTAAATAATAAATCATCTCTCCCTGCCCGCAATTACCCATGCACACAAATGCAAAGCCCCATTTCTTTGTGGCAAAGTGGGGCTCTGCCTCAGCCTGAGACAGTCTTACCAGTATTTTTGTGAAATTACTGGGAATTGCGGACTGCGGGTACTTTCCACCTGCCTGCACAACCCCTGCCGTGTTCCTGCTTGTTTTGGCTCTGCTCAGAGGGAAGTGATTGCTTTGGGATAGTCAAAATGATGGGGAGGGTGAGAAGGGAAGTACAGAGGAGCCAATATGGGGTGAGGGATGAAGGAAAGACTCCCCAAAGACATGGGAGTAGAGAACAAAATACGGGGTGCGGGAAGCCAAAAGAGTTGGTGTGTGACCCACGTGCACAGAGCCAGTGTGCTAAATTTTCTTCTACAGCAACGTAAAAGGTTTTTATCCTTTAACTAACACAGTGGTGAGAGGTTTATTCAAGTAGAAAATTTTTAATTGCATTCTCTTGTAGTCAAATATTAATGGAAGGACCTTGTACAAATAAAAGTGAATAATGCAACAGCTTAGCTGACAACATTGTTTCACATTCATTGCAGATTGTGAACCTTCATTAAAATGGATTATTTTTGCTTTGGAGATTTAACCAGCAACATGACTTTCCCCTCTCACTGGCCCTGTTATGCCTGAGCCCACAGAGAGCTCGGTCCAAGGAGGAGCTTGCAAAATTAATTCTGAAATAAGAGGCTGAAACTTCCAGGATGTGAATTCTTCTCGTCCCCGCGGCTCAGAGGAGAGCTCAGCATGGAAATCATTAGGCAACAAGTTTAAGCAGACCCCTATGATGGAGGAGGGCTCGGAGGAGATGGGCATAGCCACACACTTGGGAAGCACAGGGAAGAATATAGGCAGTGACCTGTTGTTAAGAAAGCTGAGCTTATCCCAGCACCAAGGGGGCTGGAGGGTGGCATTCACTTTAGGTCAATGTCTCTGTTGGTCTTTTTGATCCAGCCAAACCAGCACGGGGCGGGGAGGAACATCTGTGTGGCTCAGCCCAGCACAGAGCAACCAGCAAAATGAACTTTGAGGCGAGTGACTGGCTGCAGCTGACTTGAAGCCATGTGCCCCTTCCTGATGAGTGGGGATGGTGAGCACAGGGACACCAGTGGTAGGTACTGGGTCAGTGACGGGTTTGCCTCCGCAGACTACCTCAGCTTGTCTCAGCAACCTGAGCAGGGTCTCACAGGGAGATGCTGACGCTCCCCTGCAGACGCCCTGTCCGCAGCCCCAAAATGCTGTCGACCACCCTCTGCCCTGCTTGTAGATATTTGAAAGCATCCTTGGAGCAGGATTGTCAGCCCTGTGCCCTGTTCCCATGCCACCACAAAGTTCTTCCCCACTTCCAGCTCTCCAAAGTGCCTTGCTTGTGATTTCCTGAAGCTTTGGTGCCTCCATCCACGCAACGGCCGCGCTCCCCATGCAGCCTTGGGTCCCATCCCCAAGCCCAGCAGCACGGCTCCATAGCTGTCACTGCTGAATGAGCCCAGGCAGCTTCAGCAAGGAGACCAAAGCCCATCTACAGGAGGGGATCAAAAAACTGCAGTAGCTCTTTAAAACCATTTCAGTATTTTTGTCCAAGTGATGGGGACAGCCTCACATAGGAAGCATGTGGCAGGAGCAGGAGTGCAGCTCCGACGCCCCAAAAGCATCACTTTTTTACCGAGAAATACACAGGCTAAGACACAGGGATGGAACACAGGTGCTTAGGTGGCAATGTGGTTAGGATCACAGCATTTCAGTGTTTGTGGTCACAAATGAGCTCAAACTAATTTTCAGAAAAATTTCTCATCACTATCTGCATATTGCTTGGATGGAAAGTTAAAGTTGTTTCAGAGCATTCACTGCAAATCTCTCCAGGTGCATGTTTTCATTCTGCTTAACCCAGGATTAATTACATTTGTAGTTGTGGCTGTGGGAAAGCTCTGATGTCCTCCACTACAGTTTTACTCTCAAGTTTCTTCGCAACTCTAATTCCTTGCTTACATTTTGAGCAGCATTTCCTTGTTATTTTTAGTCCTAAAACATTACAAACATAGAGGAAACAAGACACCTACGAAGTCGCCCCTGTGCAAAATTATGAATGATTCAAAAGTTCTGTTGCAATTGCCAGCTTCTCCTTTTCTAAAAAGCTTTGTAAAATTAACAGTATGGGGTTGGTTTGCTCCTGAGCGGTGCAAAACACCTGAGAGAAATTAATTGTTGAACCCTGAATTTAACCCCAGTGAATTGGAGAGAAAAGCAGTGGGATTGGGGTATGATAAGGAAAACCCACCCTATACCCCACACTCTGCTTCCAAAAGGTCCTCCTATGCTCCTGCCTCTGTTTGCCCACCCCCAGAACTGCTGAAATGTTTGCACCGAGGGAGCCCTGTATCTTCTGATACTCAGTCCGGCAATCCCCTTTAAAGGATTGGATCAATTAATCTGCTGCTGGTGGCTCATAACACAGGTGTTCAGCTTCCCCCGTGCATCTAACTCAGTGCGAGGACACTCACTGTAGCTGCTGCACGGAGGAGCCTCTGAAGAGCTGTTCGGTGAGTGGGGGATTTATGTACAATGGCCTCACTGTAGAGTTAGACGAGCTACTGACATGGCAGTACTTATAGTCTATAAAACAGCAATTATGCTTGTTATTAGATCATCCCATTTACAGCCTGAATCCTTTGCCTATGGTGCATGCAAAGCAACCCAGTGACTCTCTGAATGCTGGGCTAATCTGTACTAATCCATTATGTAAATCACCAGGACAATAACCAAAGACAAATGTTAAATATCTTAGAAGCACCCGGCCCTCCTTAACGAAATTTGACCCACAAAAATTATGGTTTGGTCTGCAGATTGCTGGGAGGACTGTGTGTGGGAAGAACATCTGCACTTTACAATTTGTAGATGCAGTTTGAACCCTGGGGCACCTCCTAATCTTAGCCTTTTCATGGGGCTGCAGCTGAATTGGTCCCTTTACATACAGCAAAGTGCCTGGAGTCTTTGAAACAGGACCTCTGTCCCCAAACAAGGTCATTTCGAAGCAGCTGTGGTTGCCTTGGGGCCACGCTCAACACATTGAGTCCTTCCAAAATGTGGTCTTTGTGACCAAGACCTCAGGGAAATCTCAGAGACAATAAAACTTGACTAGTACTGTTGTAGGTCATGAGAGAGTGTGTGTATTTTTCTTACTTAAAGCCACTCATGACATCTCTGGGTAGCAGCAGCAAGCAGAGGCAGCAAATGAGATCCCAAAAGGAAAGCAGAGGCGATCGGAGCAAGACACCCAACGGCAGAAAGAGCAGGTCTGATGGTCCGTGCTGGAGGGTTGTACCTGTGCGTCCATCCTGCCACTGGACACAGCACATCTGGCTAGGACGTCTCCAGGGGTGCCCAGGTGACTCTGAGGGTGTCCCTAGAGGAGTCTCCCGACACTGCCCGGCTATTGCTCCTTGTTGCAGCTCTTAATAGGAGTATGGATATTCCTTATGGATCCCTTATTATGGATTTGTCATTATTGATTCCTCATCCCAGAACTCCTTGTTACAGATGTTGAAGAGAGAACTACAGGAGGACACTCTCTTCTCTGCCATGAGGTCTGGCTATGATCCACGAAGATCTGGGGTGTCCTTTGGTTTTATGACTTGTTCAGCCGTTGCAGCAGGGAGAAGCAAAGCCACAAGGGGATGCCAGATAGATTCTTGTCTCTGCCTGGATTTTTGCTCCTCGGGAGAGAATCTGGGCTGTGGCAATGAATATTTTAAAATGTGGGGCTTAGGAATCTCAATGGCAACATGTTTTAGCAGCGTGCTTCAAAGTAAATACAGATATGGCTGTGTGTCTGTGCTCTTAACTGTCTATCGGCATTTCCAAGCTCTGCTAGCAGAGCTGCTAGACTTTGCATGATCTGCAAGATATAGATGGGTTCTTCCTCCCCCCCACCATCTTTTTTATTCAAATAAACCTTAGGATAATTACATGCAAAAATCCTGTGCTACTGCAATGTTGATATTGCACATTTAGAAATCATTGCAGAGGGGATGCATGTAGGCAGAGCCATAAGGACGGTGGCAGCTGGCTGCCAGGCTGGCACGTAGTGATTCGCCGCCAGTCACAGTGGAGCCTCGATGGGTCCAGACGCTTCCCACAGTCTCACACTTTGCTCGAACACCAAATTTGCCTCCGTGTTTGAGGTACCCGCATGTGCTTAGCCCCTCCACACATCTCAGAGGAGAGGCATCCGCAAGTGGCTCAGCGGCAGCACTGGGAGTTATTTTAAGCGAAACCATTTGACTTTGCTCTGGAGCAGATGAGAAGTGCTCAGGCAGCCAGCAGCGGGGGCCGGGATGCTGTTCAGGTCTAAGCCACCCGCATCGTGCAGCCCAGCCGTAGGTGTCTGGGTGTGCTGGCAGCCTCCGAGCCAAGCCGCAGGGCTGGCCAGCCCATGTATGCCTTCGGGTGGGCTGTCGCCTGACTTTTCAGGCTGGCATTACTGAAATGGAGGGGTCTAGAGCCTGATAAGAAAGCCCTCGGCACCCGTGATGTTTGCATGGAGGCAGACAAACAAGAGACCATGCCTCCTGAAGCTGTATCTGGAGACCAGGACACCTCCGACAGCTCCGGACTCACTTGAGAGACCACCTGCATGCAGCACTGGACAACTGCTGGCTGTCAGGAGAGCCTAGACCCCCAGCTCACAGCAGGGACACCGACATTTAGGTGCCTGTGAGCACCTAAATGGAACCAACAGTGGTAAGGACACGTTTCCTACGCTGCGTCAGTGGTCCACGTCCACTCCTCCTCATCCTCACGCCACCAGCGTGCACATCCCTCTGCAGCCCGGAGCACCCGTGGCTGAGTGGACACGTTTATTTATGTTCTGTGGGTGCGGTGTGGAAGGAGACAGGCAGGCAAGCTCATCTGCAGCCCCCCTTTTCAGCTCCATGCAGGGTGGTTTGAGAGAAATACAGCCGGGCTGAACTTCGGAGGGAAGCAGGGGAAGGATGTGGCGGATTCAAGAAGAGCCCCAGGGGGTAGGCTGGGGGAGGAAGGAGAGCAACTTGCAAAAACACAGAACATTTTCATAGGGAAAAGTGGCTCTGCTATTTACGCCGCTCATCAAAAAGCAACAGAGACGTAGGAAACCTGCTGTGCCATAGAAGTGGTAATGGGCCAGCCTCCGTTCCCTACCTTCAGCTCTCCCACTGGGCTGAGGCGGCTTCCCTTCTGCACAGCCAAGGGTATGTTGCTGTCATCATATCTGGGTTTGATTTTGCCAGTAAAAGTAACTTTCATGCCAGACAGGCCTTCTGTGATTTTTTTAAATTTTTTTTTTTCCACCTTGGCCAAATTTTCAAATAGTTGTCTTAAAAAAAATAAAAAAGAATGGAACAAAACATGAAGACCTCTTAGAAATAATGATGTAAGTTTTGTAGTTTTTCACAAAACAGGTTTCCTTCAAAAAACCTACAAAACAAACAAGCAGCCTAGAACTCAGCTTTAAAATATGTACATGGTTTCTTGCAGAACCTTGCAATTTTGTGCCCAAATAATTTTTTTTTTTTTAAAAAATGAAACCTGTAACTTTTTTTTCCCCTCACAAAAGAAACAAAAGATCCAAAGGAAATTGTGATAAATTATGCTCTAAAATTCCTGGCAATAAGCATTTACCATTTGCTGACCGGTTCTGTAGTATCTTCCACCAGGAAGATAGGCAGATTTTCCTAGGCCATCTGCATGGACCCAGCTCCGTGCAGCTTGCAGCCGATCCAGGTTGTCTATGGGTGATGAAATCATTAGGAAGACGCCAAAATCGGCATTCAGACAAAAATATTTGCTCTATGGAGGTGCACTAACATTGCCTGAACTCCCTTCCTTTCGCTGGGATTTTTTCTTCTGATACTACCTTTGTTTTCATGCTTGTGCCTTAATGAAAAGTATGTGAAATTACTTTAAAAAAAACAACAAACCCAAACACCCCCCAAAGGCTACCTTGAGTGTTTTAATAGCAAAATGAACACAGGCATGAATTTTTGGGTACCTTGAAGACATCCTCTTCTGCAAATAACCCTTAGGTAGGGGATGAGAGAAGGAATAACCAGAAAGTGAGACAGGCTGTGGGGTACATAATTCCTATTGCAATAACTGGAACTCGTAGGTACCTGTAGTCTTGTCCTATCCCATTTCCCTAACCCGACTCCCTGCAGGGCAGTAATTTGCACTGTTTGCACTATTATTCCAGTGACCACAGCACCATTGCCAGGTGCAGGCTGGGAACCCAGCGGTGCCATCCTGCCCACCCCCATGGCACCCTGCCCTTCTCTACCCCCCACTCTCAACAGCTGTTCCCAGAGGCTGGCTGGCACCTTATAGCTCCTTGTTCTGTATTAATCTCTCAGTTTATAGCACAGCTATACAGACGGAGAAATCGCACTGCGATGGTGCACTTGGAAGGCATGCTCTAGATTTGGGAGAATCATACAGTTGTGGGAGGAAGAGGTGAGACAAACATGGGGGAAAGCGAGAAAGGGGATGTGGGGGGTGGATTTGCCAAGCATGGGGTCAGCTTGATAGTCAGCCAGGAGCTCATGCCTGATGCTCGAGGCTTCTGCAAACAGCCTCTGGGTATCTCTGCTCTATTCAGGGAGCAAGGTCTGCCGTGGGAGCCCAGGCTGCTGACGTCCGCTGTTTCAGTGCCTTTAGATAACACCTCCTGATGCTGAACAACTGAATATGGGTTCAGGACTTTGGTGGCCTGCACTTTGATCAATGCTTAAGAAAGTGTGTGTGTGCACACATATATAATTATGATGATCGCTTTGCAGCTCTTCTGGGCTGATTTTAAGAGTTTCATCGTAGTCACTTGTGACTTTCTTAAAGTCCTGCTTGTGGTTACATATTTGTTGCTGTTCAATTAGCTATTACGAGATAAGACAGGTATCACTAACATTTAAGTGGAGTAGAAGAAAACAGCAATTTGCATAAATTAATTAAGAGACTGACCTCGTTCCCTAGTACTCTTCAGAGAGCACAAGAAAAAAATCCAGTTTATTAAGTCAATACTTAGTTCGACACCTGAATCAAGCTTTACCAAATCAAATGACAAAATTAATCCACAGCAAAATGCACCATAAGTCCCTTCACTTCAGTCATTTATTTTTTAAGCTATCCCAGCAATTTATTTTTAAACATATCAGTACGTTATGTTCCATGACATTTCACATCTACAAAAACACCATATGTATTGGCAAGTGATTACTCATTGAAAGTGCCATATCATGGATGCAAGTATATCTGGCAGCCTGGGTTTTCCCCACCTCTTTTGGGTCTATGCCCTTATTGTTTCATGGACACTTTCTTACCAGGAAAATTAGCTGTCTATTTTATCCCATGCTAAAGATATATTTGAATTTCCTGTGGACATTGTGAGGCCACACCTTTGTTCTGTGAGCCGTGGAGGGTGGTAGGCATGGTCTACTAAAATTCAGAGCTGCACTTTGTTGCTGGAAAAGTCCCTGGAAGGCGATGCCATCCCACCTGGCCCCAACATGCAAACAGCAGGTCCTCTCCGACCTGTGCCATACCCTTGCTGTACTTTCTATAGTGGCATTACAGCTACTCCACCGAGCACAGCTTTGCTGCATCAATGGCTTTAGTGTGGCTTGAAGACATTATTCACTGTAACTTAGCAATTATTTCAGAACCATCCCTCGATGCTCACAACCCACAGGCAGTAACTTTAATAACAGAGCTGCAAACCTCCACCACTAGCTGTCTCATGACTGAGTTGACAAGAGCAAATTGGTCTGAAATATCCAGGTTGTAGGGAGACAGAAAGCAAGTGGCTTTGTTACTAGCAAGGGCTGCCTAGCTGCATGTAGGATTACCAGAGCTGGGCTAAGTTTCTTCTACATCAGGACCTCCTTCCTCTTTGGGAAGCTGATGTGATCCATTTTCTCTCTGCAAATCATTTATCCAAGTAAGTCCCTAGGCAAATTATTCCAAAGATGAATGTGAAAATGGTCATGGAATTGGCCGCCTGTCATGGTTTAACCCCCACCAGCAACTGAGCACCACACAGCCGCTCGCTCACTTCCCACCCCACCCCAGTGGGATGGGGGAGAGAATCTGGAAAAAAAAGTAGAACTCATGGGTTGAGATAAAGACAGTTTAATAGGACAGAAAGGAAGAAAACAATAATAATAATAACAATAAAACAACAACAACAACAACAATAATAAAAGAATTGGAATATACAAAACAAATGATGCACAATGCAATTGCTCATCGCTCACTGACCGATGCCCAGTTAGTTCCTGAGCAGTGATCCCCCCCAGGCCAGCTCCTCCCAGTTTATATGCTGGGCATAACATCACATGGTCTGGAATACCCCTTCGGCCAGTTTGGGTCAGCTGTCCTGACCGTGTCCCCTCCCAACTCCTTGTGCCCCTCCAGCCTTCTTGCTGGCTGGGCGTGAGAAGCTGAAAAATCCTTGACTTGGTATAAACACGACTTAGCAACAACGGAAAACATCAGTGTGTTATCAACATTCTTCTCTTACTGAATCCAAACCATAACACTAGACCAGCTACTAGAAAGAAAATTAACTCTGTCCCAGCTGAAACCAGGACACAGCCACATTGGACAGCACCTGAGCAAGAAACATCCTCACATATTGCACACCTTTGACACTTTCCCCTTTATATTGCTGGCCCAGCTGTTGAAAAGGAATAGCAGAAAACAGAAGTAAGGCACTGTTTAGCATATCATCATGAATAATAGACAGTATGAAAAAAATGAATCCAGGTGCTTGAAGACAGAGTATAAACCATAATTAAAACCTACCAGTGCTGCTATGACAGATGGTACAATATGTACCCTGAAAATTGTCCATGAACATTTATTTAATATCTGAGGACACTAACTGCTAGCAGGCTGTGGTGCTATTACTGGATTACACTTTATCGGTGACATCCAGGAAGAAATTCTCTGGATTGCCATATGATTCCCATAAAACCCACGGACCATCATGTAATCTGATGCAAGGAAGACCAAGTTCATCACGGGTATACTGACATGCATGCAAATAGAATACCCAAGGCAAGATACTTTGCAAAGATATTAAAAGTTAGCATGCAAACGGGTCCAGAAAAATCACAATAAGATGTTTTGTTTTGTTGTAGGAACAGGTTCTGGTATTTTGAAGTGGGATTTGCAGTCCTAGAGTGGGACAGCGTGTTCTGCAGCACTAACATGAAAAAGTTGCTTAACCTGTTCCTCATTCCAGGTTTAAAAGGGCAGCACAAGAATAACTTCTGCACGTCCATCATTCTGCCTTTGTGCAGGCTACAGCAGGAACCGAATTCTCCTGCTTTCCTGCTAATATTACTTCTGCTTTCAGAATTCATTTTCTGGCACGTATTTCTCCCTCGTCCATTTCTGCCACCCTGCTTACACCTTTTATGTTGTTTTTCCTGGCTTTGGTGAGTCAGAGCAACTCTGTAGCTCATGGGTAGCAATGCTGAGAGTTGGACCGTCCCCGGGGCTCACCTGGGCTCCACTTCGACAGCAGACGGAGAAGCCTCTTGTGCAGGGCCAGCTCTGCAAAGCAGTGCTCTGCAAATGTTCCTGCTATTTGTAATCAGCCGTGGTTGTCACACTTTGATATTTGTTCTTTATAAGCACTCCTGCAGAGCTTGCCAACAGGAATGTTTTCTACACAAAGATGCAGCAGCATGTGTTTCAGACATGAATTTTGAACTTATGAGTATTCACGCTGGAAACCTGAGGAGTCTGATGTGATTAAGAAGCAGATACACATCACACGGCTTGTTTGCAGTCAAAACAGTTCCAATTCTGAATTATGAAAATCATTAAGCCCAAGCGTGGTCGGCCAGCAACTCCTGGCAGAGGTGCGTGTCCCCATACCCAGATTCACCTCAGTGTTCATCTATTCACCAAACAGGGCCAGCTGAGCAGGCAATGCAATGCACGGAGCAGAAAGTTGTTCAGCACAGTGAGGTGAGGTTAATAAAACCCCAGACCGAGGAGAGGAAAGCTTTAAAGTCTCTGCTTGCAGATGAGATGATCACAGTACTGTGGGATGCTGTGCCTGGAGGAAGTGCTGGGAAAGGCCCAATGAGGTGGTAATGGTTGCCCACAGTCATGCTTGGGTTTTAAAAGTAGGATGGAGATTTCTTGTCACAGCCCACCCTGGCAGCTCTCATCTAAGCTCCCTGACCAGCCCCGGACGCCAGGCTGACCCTCCTCACAGCTTTTCTCAGCGTCTCTCAGCTATGCTACAAGCAATGGCACCAGTATCTCTGAACATCTGGGTGTGGAAACCCTCAAAGAAATAAAAAACTACACCATACTGTGAATAAATGGTGGAGAGAGAAGCAATGTTCAATAACGCCGTGCCGGTTGAGCCAACGTGGAAAATGATGCTACCGTGCCAGTACTGTTCAGGTAGGAAAAGAAATGTAGTCTCTCTCCTGGTCACTTTGATCAGCTGGCAACATCTAGGCATTTCAGCAGAGAAAGGTGTCCTTGTGAAGAATACAATACCCAGTTAATATCTGGAAGAAGGGTCAACCAAGAGGAATAAGGAACTCCTTTGTACCTGGTGCCCTTCACCAGGCAGCACCTGCAGCCATGCAACCTGCTGTGATGCTTCTGAAGGGATTTGCTCTGCGTTTTTTCCAGGGAGATCTGCCAAGGGGACACATGGTGGTTCTTACAAATACTGCTGAAAATCATCCAGGCGAAATAGTGACTGGGAAGATCAGGCCATTACCTTTGTGTCTGTAACTTAAAAATGGGGAAACTAAAGATGGCAGAACCTTGATGTCAGCTAAAGCCTTTGGAGGTGCCTGGGAATTCCCTGGTCAGTGAGTCTGGTGTGTGATCCATGTCCCCTAATGAATCCAGGTTACAGCCGGGTGATAGCTCCTGTGGATCTGCAGCTGTCTGGCACCATGGGCCAGAGCCAGGATAGGATCCCTGGGTGCTTCAGCAATGCTAACATGTGTTCCAGTGCCTGGTATCCAAAATCTGTGTAGGTTGAATTGTCCCAGGTTCTTTTTTCTCTGATTGCTCCCTGCATTTAGGTGTCTGCAGGGTGTTTGTACTGTCTGCTCCTGTGCAGTGCTTGCAGCTCAGTGACAACTCTGGCACAGGATGCTTTGGAGAAGGAGTGAGGGTGATGGATTGCCAGGGGAAGCGTGTGGGTGCTGACCCTCCATTCCCCCTGCATGGATGCATGGGGACAGGAGCAAGGAATTAATCTAGACTCCTACCAGTGAGCAGCAGTTTAGGAAGCTGCTCCATTTTGCTTGTTGCATATCGCAGCTCCCAGCTGAGACACAGCTGCTGTACAGGTGCTGCTTCTCTGCCTCGTTTCACTGCAAGGCACTGGTGGAAAAGGGTGAACAAAGAGCTCTCTCTCAGCCAGATCCCTGGTTTGGCTTCGCACTGGCACTTAGCAGCTGTAGCAATGGTTTTGAGGACCTGCTGCCTCCCAGCTGCACACTCGTGGCACGAAGCAGAGGGATCCTATCTGGCCACCCTTGGTGTGCTGAGCCTGCAGGCATGTGGGAGACATCACCAGGCATGTGGGGCTTGTCACAGAGTCAGCATGTGGTATGCTGGGGCCATCTTCATAGTTTTCAATATCATTATTCTTATGTTGGCCACAATGAATGATGGGCTCTTTAGACCCTGCCCATGAATCCTTATAACCTTTCCAGCCCCAGACCGACCACAGAAGGAGCTCAGAGCATCCCAGACAGGCCAGGGCTGCTGAAGCTGGTAAGCCGGCTGCACCTTGGCCAACGCAAACCAGCCATCTCTTCATGCACATCCCCGCTCCACATCAGTCTGCTGCTTGCTCATGAGTTTAGGAACGCTGAGATGTTCACAGAGGACAAATCATGGGCCATCATGTAGTTATTTCTCTTCTCTTGACTACTCAACAAATGCTGCCTTCTGTTGTCTACCACCCATGCAGGACCTGTGAAGCTCCAGAGACCTAAGCATTAGCACTCTCCTCATCTGCTCAGCTACAGTAGCTAGAAGACAGGTTGACTGTATGCAGACCTGTAGGGATAGAATCTTGGAAACAGCATCACAGACTCTCGGCCAGCTTAATTCTGCATTTCAGCCCCTGGAAATACCTATAGGAAGGGAAATGTGTGGGAAAATCTGACAGAGTTTCTGTGTTTGGCTGCTGGCACATACTTCTAATTAATTTCTTCACTGCTCTTCCAAAGCTAAGCTCCTGTCCAGGATCAGTGGTGCTTTCTGCTGGAACTGCTCAGACCTGACATGCATGCCATGCTTTCGCTTGGTCTGAGGACCTCAGTGACTCCTGAGTCCCTGACCTGGAGTTCCCAGCAGGGATCTGAAGTTATGCCTGCCTCTGCACTGGTGTCAGCCAAGCCTGTGTGCTGCTTTCTGGGCCAAATGATCCAGGAGCAAGCAGCGTAAGTGTAAAGGCTGTAGGACAGCCTGGCCCCTCACAGGTGAGAGCAGAGCCAGCTGTGGGCTGATGGTCCATCTCAGATACCAGCCCCTGCAGGAGTCATCCAAGGTAGGACTGGACATTACGCATCTTTTGCACTGATGATGGGTCCAAGAGTAATGGGGTCAGTGCTGTCCCTGACAGCAAATGCACAGGCATGGTTGTAAGAGTGGGTGTGAAAGCAGCTTGCGAAAGTGTTTTTTCCTCAGTTTGGAGGTGAATTGGTAGCTAGCTGATAGGAAATCCACTTATTGAAGAACAAACATTGCAGAACAGCTTGCTTGACCCAAACTCAGAGAGAAGCTTGTTACCTTGCCATGGTTTTGTGGCTCCTGCACAGACACTGCATTAGAAAAGCAAGGTCAGCCTGGCATCTTTTCTGTGCAGAGGAAGGAGGCAGAAGACCTTTCCTTCAGTTCAGTTGTGACCCTTGCCATTCAGACTTGTTCATGTCCAGATATGACAGAGACATTGAGGAAGCCACCCAGACCAGAATGAAGCTGCGTGAAGTACATTTCAGCATCATCATGAGCGAAAGCCTTGTCCTACTCCAGGAACAGTCACAGTCACTGTGTAGGAGGTACCAGTTGCTGAGAAACCACCTCCTCACCATGTAGCCTGTAAAGGAGAGTTATTCTGAGATACTTTACCTAATGGTCTTTATCGTACAAGTGAATACCTACTAGAAAAAATGACTGTACTGGATACAAAGCTTCAGGCTTCCCTGGCTGTTACTTCTTTTTCTGCTAGAGGAACTCCATGGCTGGAGCTCTGCAATCAAAACCAATTTTTCGTTCTCCATCTTGCTTTTCTTGCTTCTTCAAATTAGTGGAGTCGCTGTGTGTTTTCAATGGAGTTGCCCAGAGAAAAAGGCAACTCGTTTTTCTCCATTAGCTTTGCAGTGTATAGGAGCCAACCCTGGAGGGAGGTGTCACCTCAGCTTCCCCCAAACTGGGACTACTGGAACGTATGGAGAGGGTAAAGCTGAAGTTTTGTTCTCCACACACTAATACTTCATTTTGCATGCTCCTTCACAAAGGCAACAAGGCAAAACAAATAAGTCTTGATAGCCTTACCCAAATGAGTTATCATCTTGGCAGTTTATCCCCCGTTCCCCTTCATGGGTAGCTGCTTCCCTTAGAGGGAGGGATGAGAAGTCTTGATTCATGCAGGCAGGCAATGCTAGATGAAACATCAGATCATGATGACACAGACAGGACTCTCCTGGCCTTCTGTCCCACAACCTCCCACAGCCATGACTTGCTCCATGAGGGAAAACTGCTTGGATGCCATGCCAAGACACCCATTTAGTCACAGCACTGAGGTGGATCTGCCCAGACGTTTTCCCTTCCGTAAAGAGAGGTAAAAGGACATTTAAACTACTAAACCTGGCTCCTGGAGAAGTACAATAATTAGCTGTTTCAATGGAAAAGATTCAAAATGACTGGGCCAGACAGAATAGAAATTAAATGGGGTTTGCCTATAACCACCCCCTGACCATAGATGGGTTATTGCTCCAGGTAACACTGCCAGTCCCTTCCCTGTGCCTGGTGTTCATAGACCAGAAACACAACTCTGGTCTGGTCCAAACTCTTTCCAGCCATGCTCCCCACTCTTCCAGCGTCCTGCCACAGGCTGTATCCTACAAACATCTTTCCCTGAGCAGACCTGCTCCCTCCGCAGGGACAGGCATACTCTCCCCTCCTCCCTGCACACCCAGCCGGACACGCTGTCTCAAGGAGCATGGCACGTGGGATGCACAGACAGACACTTCCCATTATCCACCTCTTAATGGCATGAGGGAGCTGCTGCTGGTGCAAAGCCTCCAGTTTGCATCCTACATGGGCTGGCTCTGTTCAGATATGACTGGAGCTGAAGGGAAGGTGGAAGCATTGCAGAAAGATTAAGCAGCTAAATCTGGTTAGCTAGTTACACACTGAGGGCTGGCAATGCCTTAACTCTGCCAGGATCATGGCAGAAGCTTTAGGGTAATAAAAGAAAGGGGGTCTGAGCAGCATGTCACTTCTTAGTGTGCATTTTGTAAGGGCTGCTCTTGTCCTCCTTATGGTGGGAGTCTCTCCTGCCTCAAATTTAGGACTCTACCCAGCAAACTCTTTGTGGGTCTATAGATACCCACACCTCAGACACATCAGCTTTGCAGTGCCAGCCTAGGACTGGGTATGCTGGCAAAGTCAGAACTCTGGCGTGCTGCTGCTGCCCACGCTGCCCACGGGGTGTCCATGTGTCAGGCACTGATGGGAGCGGGCTGCCTCTCAGCAGGCAGACGAGCACGTGAGGACGGAGCTGCTCATCCTGCGGTGCAGGCAGAGGGGCGAAGGGGGGAGGGTAGCCTGGCCCTGACAATTTGGCTGCAGCCTGGCAAAACCTCCAAGAGCGCAAGCAGGAACAGAGCCATACAGGTCCTGGGGGCTATGAAACACTTCTGACTCCTACACAGTGACTCCTGGGTTGAAAACCTGAATCTATGTTGAAAGCCTGAATTGAAGCCTGTCTTTGGGGCTGACCAGGCTTTGCAGATACTAATGCCTAGGTTATAACATCCATCCATCCACCCACCCATCTCGCCCTGCAACCTTTCTCCTCTCCTGCTCTTTCCCTCCTTTCTGCGTTTTCCTCCTCTCCTCCCCTCTCTGTTTTTCTTCCCCAGCCCGGGCTGCAGCAGTAGCGGCAGAAGTGAGGTGGAATCAGCCGCCCGAATCGCGGAGCAGCAGGGAGCTGACACATCAATCACAGCTCTGCTGTTGGAATTAATGAGAGCGCCACAGGTTCGGGCTGTCACTCACTACCCTCACTTTGCTGCTTCCATATGGCTGCCAGCCGACAGCCTCACGCTTCCCAATCTCTGCCAATTACAGCCTCAGCACTCCCAACCTCCTCCTATTAGGCTCACAGCTTCATTATTCTAATTAAGCCAAACAAGCTGAGCCCTCCCTTTTTCACTGTTGATGCATGTCCCTTGCATGCATCAGAGCTACACTGCAGCAAACCCCTTCTTTGAGGCATCTTTGGAGAAAAAAAAGCAGCTAGACAGCACAGGAGCATCGGGATGTCTTCTCTCTTGACTGTTTCTCTGGTCCTCACTCCCCTAGCTGGGCAGTGGGGGGAAGTGCCCCCGTTTGGCAGCAAGTCTCAAAGGGGTCCTTTCTTGTCAGAGTAATTGCAGGCAAGGCTGGCTGAGATCAGCCAGACTGGACTCCAAAACTAATTAGTCAGGGGATCCTTCAAAGCTAGATTGTATTTCCACTTTTTTTTTTTTTTTTTTTTTTTTTTTTGTCTGCCTTCTGCCCCGAAGAGATGGGAGGTGACACCATGTGGGCAAGAGCCCATTGGGAAGGAAGGTCGGTCATCTCTCTGTCCTGGCCTGTTGAAGAAAGCCGTGGTTAGGAGGGGTTTGCACTCCCCTGGGGCACAGCCATGCCACTGTATCTCTAGGTAACCTCCCCAATTTTGCTCTGCCTCCCATGGCCCTCTTGCTGGCTGGTAGGGACTTGATGCTCTGGGCAACAAGTAGTCACAACTCCAAAGGAGGGTTTGAGCAGAAACCTTAGCCATCGGTGGGGAGGTGGAGCAGAGCGTGCCATGATGATAATTAATGCATTTTATAACAGCTGGGGTTTTCTCTGCCCTTAAGTTGCATTGCTTGACACGGAATGAGTGGGTTAGTCTGTCTCTCTGCTGGCAGGTATGATGGGCTGCAGGGAGCCCAGGCAGCCCCTGCTGGAAACAGGTTGGACACAGGTCCTTGCACTATGGCACAGGACCCGACTCCTTCACCAGCATCTCCTCCTCCATGTCTGAGCTGCACTGGCACATGCAGACATTCCCAGGATTGTCTGAGCCAAAAAGGAGGACAGTTGAGTCTGTTGGAGAGGATGACATAGAGGATGCTCTATGCAGCCCATGGGAGTAATCAGCCATAAGCAATCCCAGATCGCTGACCTGGCTGAATTGGGGCAGCAACAGGACTTCATAGGTCTAACTCCACCTGTGCTGGGGCTCTTGCTACTGCAGAGATGTTGGTAGACCCAGCCCTGGATGCATCCCCCACCTGGACTGGGGAGGTCTTGGGTTTTAGGCACACACAGTGACAATAAGCTGGTCCCTGCTGGGAGGGGAAGGCTCCTCTGCGGATGTCTCACTGGTGCCGCAGCCGTACTCTCCTGCAGCTGGCACTTAGGATTTGCTGACCTTTGAATCCCTTAAATCGGTTGTTCTCAGCGTTACTCTGACCAGTGCAGCCAAGAGATGTAACTGCTGGGTGGGTGCCAAAGCGGAGTCTGGGCTCCAGCCGACGTAGGGAAATGCCTCTTGCTGCTGATGCTTGGGGGTGGAGAAACAGCAGTGATATTTCTCCATCTCTCCTCCCTCTCCATGCTCCATGACACCAAGCAGTGTTCAGAAAGGCCTTTGTAAACAAAACGATGCTGTCTGTTTACAGGATTTACATCTTTTTTTTTCCCCAGATTTGGACCTACATTTTTCAAAAAGCTTGATCTCTAATTTCATTTCCCATTTTCTAAACAACCCTGATTTTTTTGTAACTTCCCCAGTGTCTCTTCTCCCACCACAGCCAGAAGTAGCAGCAGAAGTCTTCCTAGGCAAATTGGGAATGGCTCTTGTCACTAAAATCCAGAATATTTGGAAGAAAAAAAAAAAAATCCCCCGTTACTTGCCGTCAAGTCCTCTTGGATGCTCCTGCTGCCCGCTCTGAGCTCAAGCTCAGTCCGACCTCCCCTGACTCCACCAGTGCCCAACAGCCCAGCTCTTCCCCATCCCCTGCTGTGTGTCACCACTACGGGCTCATCCCTGCACATCTCCTGTCGCTGCCTGCCCAGCTCCTCTCCCCGTCCCACACAACTGTGCCCACAGCCCCAAAGGGCACCTTGGTGCCATGTCCCTGACCAGGCACAGGGCCCCGTGGGGCTGCTGGTGGGACCTGACACCCGCACGCGTGGCAGAGCTGATGACCCTGCGGTGGTCCTGCTGCCTCCACCGGGCTGGCAGGTAGAGGGGGATGTAAGCAGCAGAGACATGTTGGCTATGACACTGTTAGCATTTTCCCAATGAGTTATTACCAGGTTAAAGGGTTGTGATAGTGCCAATATCCAAAGCTGGGTTATTGTGTTATTAATGTGCGGCTGTCGCTGGCTATTAGCACTGTGATCAATCCCCGGTGACAAGGGCTGCTTAGCCTGTCACACTTTGTTTTATCTTCCATTCTTAGACTTTTACTAACTCACAAATTGCTAATCCAATCTCCTATAACCCAGTTAGGGGAGGACATTGTCTCCGTGCTGCTCAAACGCAGGAGCTAGGGCCCTGGGAGAGGACGTGCTGGTGGCAGGGTAGGCACATGTTTTTCAGGGGTGAAAGAAGTGTGTGTTGGCTGCAATAAATATAAGCATGCTACTGTCCCTGTCTCTTCAAGGAAACTCTCCCTAAAGTGCTGGCTAAACCAGTTAAATGAAGCCAATTTGATGGTGTTCTTCAGGAGAACATCTTTCCTCAGCCTTTGGTACTGACTTACCTGCAGGTCACGTCCATGTCCTTGTCGCCACATGCTGACCTGGGGATGACATCCCCATCTCCACATGGCCCACCCCAGTGCCATGAGGATGGCATTGCAATCTGTCCAAATGCCTCCATTAAGCACCTCAGAAGCCTCAAGAGCTTTGGCACCTCCACCCTGGAGACTTCGATGGGCAGAAATGACCTTAAAACTTCAGTCCCAAGGATGAATCTGCACTTTGGAGCAACCCATTAGATAGAATTGGCAGCTTCTGTTTGACCTCAAGCTTGTTTCATTGCCCATTTATTGGAAATGTTGCATTTCTCTGAGTCACTCCATTTCTGATCACTGACTACCGCAGTATCTTCTCCTAGGAGAACTCAAGGCAAGCTGAGGAGGAGGGCTGTTGCATTTCTGTTCCAACCGTCAAACACGGAGACCATACTGCCTTAATACCGGGGCCACAGACTGCCCAGAAACCCTGCTCAAAATGCATCACAGCTCAGTAGAGATCTCAGGAATTTGGATTATGAAATTAGTTTCTCTCATTCTGCCCATGGCAGTAGTTGAGGGTACAAAGAAGACTGAGAAAGCTGGTGGAGATGCTCCATTAGGGACACTTCAGTTTGCGTGGGGAGCATGGGAGGTGACTGGCCTGGGGGTAAATGCACAGGGTAAGTGTGGGTGGGCTGGGGTGGGGGTGGCCAGGAGTTGGGGATGGGGTTGATGAGGTTGGAATAACGCTGTTGAAATAATGCTCCGCACGGTGCACCCTGTGCAGAGACGAGCCTGGGGTGTTTCCAAAGAGCCTTGCTCCCAGCCCCGGGAACGCGTGTCATTCCCGCACACGTTGTTCAGGCTGGTGAGCCAGTAATTTTGCTGCAGTTGCTACACACACACTGAGAAACTGCTTTTTGCTTCCTGGCCAAGACAGTTTTGTAACATCTCTGCATGCAGCAACTGCTTCTCTGCGATGGGTGAACTGAATTCGTATGTGCACAGCCTGAAAGTCTGCAATAGCGCCCTGAGGCTTGCAAAAGGCATCCTATCAATAAATGATAATGATTTTTGAGCGAAAAAGCCAACTAGAAAGTTCACGAGTCCCATATGCTCCCAGCACACAAGGGAGAGCTCCCAGAGGACACGGAGGGGAAGGATCCAGCCGTGCAGAGTGTTGGGGCTCGGTGCTCAGCTCAGGCTCTGGCAGCTGGTGTCTCGGCAGGCAGGAAAACAAGGGGGGGAAGGCATTTCCTACAAGGCATGACCTCCCTTTGTGCAAACAGAGGTGTTTGACGTGAGCACGGAGTTCTGCCAGGAGGGCAGGAGGGTGCCGTGTTGAGATCTAATCCATGGTGAGCTCGTCAGCAGGACCAGGGACACTCATGGCCTTTTCTCTAGTACCTTCAGGCCTCTCCACAGATCGTGAGTCCTATTTTTAGATTTTCATATCTCAACAAGAGTCTGTGAAATATCTTCCGATGTTACCAGAGACAGGCCTGGACTTCCAGCCCATTGCAAGATCTAGGTAAGTACATGGATGCTGGGACGCATACCCAGAGCCCTGCAGCATTTCACAACCTTTGCCATGTTGGAGAATTATTCTTAGTAGTGATGACCCCTCCATGTGTTTGTGTGTCAACACATGATGTTCAAGCACCATACCGTGGTGCTGCTGAGAATATTGTAGCCAGTTATTAGGAAACGGATAACACGACAAAAGCAGTAGAAGACCATTCAGGCCAGTTAGATAGCACCAGCAGGAGTAACAGGACTGCACGGGTCTTAGTATAACATGCATTAGGAAAACAAAATAACAGGCACATTCAGTTTAAACTCCCTGAGTGATAAATATGTCAAAATGGTTATAAATTGTGCACTTGCATGTTGTAAAAGTTGCATGTGGAGAAAAAGGTGCAAATTCCTTTGCAACTTGTACAGTCTCTAATATCAACATCTACATACATGAATAAGAATGTTAAATATTACAGAGGGCAAAAATTACAACACAAGGTTTCCAGTTTTCCACGAGTGCTTGGTACAATTGGGCAGGTAATGCTTTGTTTAATTTTTTCTGAATATCATGATGATAAGAAAACTGAGAATTTCATGTGGCAGACCAAAATCATCACCAGCATGACTCTTATCAAGTGAGTTCATCCACTAGGCAATGCTTCTGTGGAGCCTAACATAATTTGTACTTTGGGCACCACATTTACCTGTTTTCTTACACCTGGGCAGTCTTTCCAGCCAGACTTTAGGCACATTAGAGAATCACTCCCTTTTCCCAAGCCAATACACATATTGCACAAGTCCTTGGATGCATTTATGGGTGTTAAAAAATAGAAAAAAACCAAAGAAACTGCAAATACGAAGCTTAAAAAAAAACCAAAACAGGGCTTTCTCTGTGGGAATGGGAAAAACTGGCCCTGCTGGAGGAGAGATTCACAGGACTGGGCTGACTCAATGGTGAGCAAAGTGTTGGTTTAGATGTGGCTTCATCGTGCTCAGGGATGGAGCATTGTCCTCTGTCCTCATAGCTGGACATGCCAGCAATTACTTATTTTAGAGAGAGATGATAATCAACATTCACTCCTGCTGGCCTGTGCAAGAAAGCACCATTAATAATCCAACTAGTGAGTACCGTTCCCTGCAAAACTCATTGCAAAGACTAACAGTGTCTGGCAAGAAAAGAAAAGGTGACAATTCCCACCGTGCTGTGCAGTACCAGTGCCCTCGCTAGCTGAGGACGCTGTGCCTGGAGACCTCCCTCTCCCTGGGGAGCCGGTGCTGCCTGTGGTGCTAAGGGGAAGGATGAGCACACCTGGAGCTGTGCCTGGTGCCTGGAAGGGATAATAGAAGGTCTTTTTAGTCCCCCAGACTCTGCGAGGTCTATTTAGGAAAACAGCTTGTATGTCAGCCCCAGTGTCACATCGGGTGTGACAGGGCCAGCACCGTGCTTCAGTCAACAAACAGGGCTAAGCATAGTTCAAGCACTCTGTGTTCCTGTGAGCTTTTAGATCAGCTTAAACTGTTTAAGCAGCTGCACTGCAGTTTAAGATTAAGCTGGTCTTTTGAGCAATCTAAGCAGTTTAAAATACTCTAAAGGCTTAACATTATAGCCAGTTTAAGTTGCTGTAGGGGCTTAAAGCAGTGATGTGCAGCCAGTATCTTAACAGGGTTTTCCACAAAATGTGTCTTTATAGCCTGTGATAAGCCCTATGGATCAGGGTATGTGTGTTTGCATAGGGCACGCTCATCTGCCTTGCAGGCGTTTCTTTCTGACCTTGTACATTGCTGCTTAGATGCGTGTTCCTGGCTCTTCGCTTGGACCACTGTGCCTGTGCCCATTGGAGAATGCTCTTGGTTTGTCTTGGAGCATTCTCTTCCTCTCCCAGACACACCAGATGCACCAGAAGGACTTGTTTCTTCAAACCCACAACCAAGGGAAGGGGAAGAAACAGCTTGGTTTGACAAGCTCCAGAAGCCCTGGCCCTTTGTCTTAATGAGACGTCCAAACCTGGTGAAGAAAGAAGAGACCTCCTGCATGCACACGGTCTGATGCAGTCAAACAGGAGCCTTCAGAACAGCCTAGCAGAAGGGACAACTCTCTGAAAGCCTGGTTTTGTGGGACCTTTAAAATAAGAGCCCTCGGGATGCTGTAAGACTGCCCTTCAAGGACCACAGAAGCTAAAGGAGGCTTATGTTGCTTTAACTCTGCCTTATGACATGCTACAGTCTTAAGACATTTAAGTCCTTATGTGACACTCAGGGTTTAAGGTCTTACACAGCTTTAAAAGTGGCTTAAATGCTCTCTCACCTTTCATGTGGGACACGGAGCACTCCTGGCACAAGTCAGAGGGATGGCAGTGCATCGCTCGCACAGTGAGGGCTTTGCTCCATCAGTGCCGCCCGGGAGGGTCCCCGCAGGCGAAACCTTTGTGGTCACGCTCCTGTGACCGTACCATTCCCATCTTGGCCACTAGCACACGCAGCCTTGCAGGTCACAGCAGCATGGGAGCAAAATGGCACCTCCAGCTCCTCAAAGCCTTTTACCTAAAGACAACATCATGATCTCTGGACATGAAGTGCCTGTTCAGAGACGAGGACAGTGGTGTCACCTGGGGGACCAACACCTCACTGCCACTGGTGATGGAGAGCATCACTTGAGGGTTTCTGGATCCAGCACATCCCCAGGTATCCCTTTACCCCATCCCTGGCAGGATCAGAGCTGGGCTATCCCCAGTGTTGCTGACAATAACCCGCCTCTAATCCTTTTCAGGTCATAGGATGCTTCCCCACAGAGATGTCTACTGTGCTGGTGCAGGTTTCGTTTATGTGATGCTGTGCTTTGCACTGTCTGTGCTCAAACAGGAGGGAAATAACGCTCAAAAAGTTTTTACTAAGTGTTACCAACTTCTGGTGGGATGGATGCATCCCACCTATGGGGGAAAGGGATCCAGAGCTTAGGAGCCCACCATCACCTGGTTGTACATTGCATCCTCCCACCTGAGGCTGGTACCACTGGCTGCAGAAAAGCTGTTGCTCAAGGCTCGGTGGGTGGTGTTTGTTTGACCTGCCTGTCACCATACACCAGTTAACCCTGTGGCTGTGTGGGATTCCACAGCCGCCCAGGGAGACAGACAGATGTTTCCAGAGCGCTCTCCCTCTGCCGCACTGGAGGTGTTGAAGGCAAGTCTGGCAAAATCGCTTTCTGGAGTCCTCTGAACCTCACCTTCAATTATGGTGACAGCCCAGATGACTGTGATCTCTGTAGATGAGCATGGACATCTGCTTATCTTGCTATGGAGCAGACACTCAGATGAATTGGGTTTCCCTCCTTCTGTCCCACCTGGGTCATCAAATGGGGATTTCAGCTAAACTTGAATGCCTCTGCCCGGGATTGCACCTAAACAGCGTTACTCCGTATCCTCTTTGGAAGACCAAATCACACTCTGAAACAATCAATCGTGACTTTAGAAACCCTGTGTTGGGGGAGGTTTTACCCACTGTCCGGTCCCGGTTCAGGTCATGACAGGAGCAGGCGCTGGCTCCATCAGTGGGGATGGATGGGCAGAGTAAGCTCCAAGGCCAAGCTGGGAGCCAATGCCAGTGTCATGCTCAAGGCTCTGCACTGTCTCACCAGACATCAGAGGTGACAGATGTCAGCTTCGATACAGCAGCCGGTGAGCTGATCCCTGGCCACGCGAGCTCGGGAGGAAGCACATCTCCTGGACCAGGACATGAGTGAGGGTGTCAGCAGCCAGGCTGGCTGATACACCTGCAGCTGAGGGACTTCTTGCACTTCGCAATGTCTGCTGCAATTTTTCATTGATGTACAACCCTCACCAGACCCTCCTAAGGGACTGGATTAATGCTGGGAAGCTGCTTCAGGATGCAGCATCTTGTAAAGATGGATTAATATAATTGATAACATTGCACCCACTAAGGTTGTTAAACCTGAACATCTTCAAGTAGCATGAGGAGCAGCGGGACCCAAGAAGTTCCTTTTCTTTAGCAACATATATTGGTTCCCATGCACTGCTGAGGCTGCTTGGCAGAGGCTGATGGCATGACGATTACTCGCTGGTTTAGTTCCTCCTCTCTTAAAAAGTCAGATAAGAAGTTCAGGCTAAGATGCAAATTGACCACTTGATGAGTCTGGGTCCAAAGCTCGGTGATACCCATCAGAGACCCTCCACAGCTTCCACCTCACATCCCTTCAGCAAAGCACACTAACCAGCAAGTCTGTTGTATTTAGTACAACCAAATCAAGCCTGTAGCCATCACGTGCTTGGCCCTGGTGTCTTGCACAGACTGCATCCATGCCAGTTTGACAAGCTCAGATGAATGGCTGCCAGCACTCCTGCATGCCTCTGTGTCTTGCAAAAATTGTGCCTTGCTCCCCTTACCTGAACCACACACCCCCAGGACTCAAGCATGAGCTGTATTTATGTTACAGCAGGCAGGGCTGTTACTGCTGCTCCACCATCTCGGACTGTGTGGGCAGATGCTGGTGCCAGGAGCTGATGTTTGCTCCTCAATGACAGCAGTGGGGGCCTGGAGGAGTGACCACCTGCTGGGAAACCATCAGACATCCTCTGTCCATTTTGTGGCCTTGCGGAGTATCCACGTCTACCCTTGGCGTGCCCACCCGAAGCTTTCAGACTGCTAATGACATTTGCGTACCCACTTGCCAGGCACCGTAGGGAGCATCTGGGTTTGCAAGTGGAGAGAGCTCCCTGCGTTGTAATGCTGGGCTTGAAGGACTGCAAACACTGCAGCCAGTTATTTGGGATGTGGGCATGGGACACTGCAGCCTGGACAGACCTTGGTGTGGAAACTCCACTGGCAGAAATGCCCGTGCCTGTCTCCAGTGCCTGTCTGAGCGCGGTTAGCCGTTGCACAGGGTGGATGTTGCTTTCCTTCATTTTGCCCTGTTCTGAATGCTGCAGAGGGGGCAATGTTTTTATAAATTCGAGAGGCCTGCTAATCTTCCTGTTCTTCCAAAGGCAGCGGGTGAGTTTGTTACTTTTGCATTCCTGTGCCCTTCCTACCAAAAGGGAAGCGACCAAGGTATGAAAACAGCAGCTGTAAGACAAAATTGCTTAAAATGCATTCCCAAGCCCCCGTTTTCTAGATGAGATCACAGAAACTGGGGCTTGCAAATTCGCACCTGGCAAAAGTGCTGTTTGCTATTACAGCAGGTGAAGCAAGTGGACACCTTTGACAAACACCAGGTTTTATTTTTTCTACACACCTATTTATCTTGCATATGGAATTTGAGCGTGGAGCTCTTGACCCAGGCAGCCCAGCTGTGCTATCACACAGTCCTGAAGGGATAGCTGAGTCAGGTCCAGATTGGTTCGAGCTGGCTTTAAATTAATTGAACTCTGAGGTGCACACTCACGATACATGGAGGACCTCATATTCACTTAAATATTTTGCATTTTTCATGCTGGGATTCTGCTGTTGATGTCACTATCCAAACAGCTACACTTGAAAGTGCCCATAATATAAAAAATCCTTTGTTATCTAAATAAAAGGCTGCATTTCAGGTAAAAAAGTATGTCTAATAACCATCATTTTCCCTTCACTCTGCAAATTTGGCCAATTGAAATGAGCAGTTTTTGTGCCTTGAGCAGGGGCAGAGTCAGCACAGGAACATTAGGAGCCCCTGGCTTGCTCAAAATTTCTGCAAACCAGATTGCTCATTCAGGTGCCTCAGTGTGGATAGAGTTTGGGCTCCTGTGATTTTAATTGTGTGTACCTTTAGCGGGTCTAGCTGCACCCAATGGATTTTTAGGACAGGAGACTGTTTTCCATTATGCACTTAGGTTGTGGTGTTTCTCAGCAGGATCTGGCCACCTATGTACCATTTGCACCTCAGAAAACTCCCTTGGTGGGCAGTGGGGTGTCTCTGACACCATGGTGGCAAGCCCTGCTTAACAAAGTGACTTTATTTCTATTTGAATTCTTTCGACGTCTCCCCTGTTCCATTATGTTAACACCAATTTAAACCAAATCCTCGAAAAATAGTTGGAAAACAATATATCTGTTAAAGACTTTGCACCAACCGCTATCAGCAGTGGGCAGAGAAAGCTCGTTATCCACTCCCTAATGAGCCACCCAGCCAAGACAAGGAAACCTGAGACTAATAAGATACCAAAACTGAGCAGAATGGAACACTCTGGTTTTCAAAGAGGAAAAATTTGGAAGGACTCAACAGAACAGACACAGAAGGGCTTCATGTGATCAGCTCTACAAAACTTTCCCCTGCTTTCCAGGATTCTGACTGTACGCTGCATCTCACCAAGAGCTGCCGTGAGCCCAGCTTCTCCCTCTCTTGCCAAGCAGGAGATGTGGACCTGGAGGTCTGGGATAGGAGTAAGGCTTCCCGAGGTACTTCCAGCCTGGTTTATGTCATTTCTAGGATATAACTGCCAAAGATGAGCTAGGCTAGACCCAAATCAGGCGCAGAGAGCTGCTCTGAGACTGGCTGTCCCTGTGCTCTCGCTGGGGAGAAGAGCGAGACAGATGGTGCTGCACGGGAGTGCCCACTAAGTCACAACAGTCCTGGTGAGATGCTTTTCCAGGTGCCTGGGTTTCTCCGTAGATGTTTCACCCCAGACACTGCTTGCTGTACAGATGTACCTTTAGGGACCAACTGGAGTTTGAGGGACCTGCGGGAGGTTTCAGCTCCGGCACATCTCCGGGGTTTGCCCAGAGGTGCTAAGACTGTGCTGTACTTTTCTGCTCTGCTGTGCTGCCCATACTGGTCTGCTCTGCATCCTTCCTGACTCCTCCAGCACCCTATTTCACATCCCTCACCAGGTCCCACTCCTCTTTCCCCTCTCGTGAACCCCAGCCAGCACCAGGGACCTGCTCTACATGCATGATTCACCAAGCCGAGTTTCCCTGACTGGAAAGATTTACCTCTGTGGTTGTAAAGGCAGAAATACACACAGGCACATGTGTAAATGCAGAATTTGTGCATCTCTGTGGGAGATCTCTTTGCTGGGCATCCCAGCATCCAGTGCCTGCCTCTGGACCAAAGGCGTATCCCCAGCTCCCTTAACCTCTTCCTCAGAGATGATTCGCGCAAACGTACTACAACATTTTTCAGGTGGAAGCTGTATGTTACTCTGTTCACCGCTACACTTGCTGCTAGCTGTAAACAGATAAAGTGCAGCAGTTGGCTGTGGGAAGCTCTGCTATCTTCCTGCTTACAAGAAGCTTTGCCTCCAAAGCTTTTCACTTTCTCATGCATCCACCCAACTGTCACCCCTGTGTGTAGAGTCACAGGCTTCCCGTGACCCTGTGCGCTGGACAAGAGAGACCTTGTCAGAGGAAGGGGATGCCGCTTGGATGTACAACTGCTCTAATGATGCCTTAGCCACCGACTGTACTTCAGCCTCACCCTCAGCTGAGAAGGACCCCATGCAGCCATACTTCACCTCCTAGGTACTCTCTGACCTAGCGGGAGGTGATTTTCTGGGTTCCTGACCTACTCACTGCACAACCTCCCTTCATTCAGCATTCACCTTGAGGACGGGCAGGGCCAAATGCTGTAAAATGCTCTTTTAACCCATCCCTACTCGCTTTGCGATGATGAGGCTTCATGCTGATCCTGCCTGCAGGGCTGAAAATTATGCTGAGGAGCGCAAGGGTGCAGAATGTGACCAGGCAGCTGCAGCTTGCGTATGCAGCCAAATGCAGTACAGACCTTCCTGGCTGGATGCCTCGTATGATGGGGACCTGATCATTGCAGAGCAGCTTTGGTGGCAAAGAGACACAGATAAAGAAAGGGGCTTGCAGAAGGAGGGTGCTGCCTTGGTTAGGTGAGTATTGAAGGTGCATTGGGGTACCCTCAGCAGCCATGGTTCCCTCACATTGCGGCTTTCCCCCCAGCCCCTGCCACTGGGTTTCATCCCTTTGGAAACCCAAGGACAGGGAGAGCTGATACATCCCAGCGTGTTTGTCCAGTATGGGGATGGGATAGAGCCAGGATGTGCACCTTGGACCGCAGGTGTCACCCAGGCCCACGACGCTTGGTCTAGTCTTATCCCTGAGAAGGGCAGTGTGGGGGATACTTCTACTCTATATGCTTCAGTTTCTCAGAAGCACACTGGCTTTTGCATACCTAGATGGACATTCTCATGCCCTGGCTGCAGGCATGAGGCTTCTTCGTATCCCTGCAAGCTCTGGCACCAACACCCTTCTCGCAGACACAGGTCAGTGTTTAGCTAGAAAATGCAGAAATAATGCAGTGTTAAAAAGCTGAGAGCGAGCCTGTCCCTCTGCGATGATGCCCTGTGCTATGCTTGCAGTATCGGCAGCTGTTCCCCACTGACAATGAAAGGAATATCTATTACTTCTTTTTTTAACATAAACACGTGTGCTTGAGCACCCTCTGGCTAGACAGAGCACAGGCACGACAGCAACACCCCCTGACCTCCCAACAGACCTATGTAAATGTACAGCCACGCACCCTGCAGAGCATGCAGAAGTGTGGGAGTGCGCACACATGGAGATTCATGCCCAGCTGTGCCCCTGCATTTATATAAGCACACCTGCACCCACACAGCTGTATATGCACACACACAATGCATACATATACAAACATGCATATGCGCACACAAATACATGCACACACGTGCACATGCACACATACATGCACACACGTATGCATACGCATACACGCACATGTGCACACACCCCGGCTCCCTCATGGGCAGTCCTGCTCCTCTTCACCCCTGGCTCCAACCACGGCCCTTCCATGTGCCGACAGCCGCTGCTACCCCCAAGTGCACGGTCCCTCCCAGGCTCCTCTGCGAGGAAATCCGCCTTCCTCCACCCAAAACCACTCTGCTGGGTTGCCCTTCCCACCCCGGCCATGGAGGCAGGCCCCGCCGCACGCCCAGCCTGCGCCAGGTTTGGCGTGACCTGAGCTTCCCCGTGCTGCCAGCCTGGCGCTGGGTTTTCTCACCATCTCTGCTGCCCCGGCGGATGCGGTTGCCGTGTCAATGTGTGAGCCGAGGGCCTGGACAACCTGGCGGCTGCCCTGTGGAGGATAATGCTCCCCGGCTCCTTCTCCACTCGTGAGGGACAACTCTGTGCATCCCTGGCTGAAGGAGAAGCCCACAGGGTTTTGCATCACTACAACACCTTGCACTTCTGTCACTCGGCTATTCCACGTTCAGACTCTGGCCTGCTGCAAATTAATCTGAGATTGCAAAGCAAAAATGCAGGGTGAGTTAAGGATGGTCACTTTTGCTTCCCAGAAATGTTATTGAGATATTATCTGACAACACTGCACACCACCACCACCACCCCCCCCCGCCCCGTGCCATTGCACATTAAAAGCGTTTCTGAACCCATTATATAATTGCTTTCCGTCATTAAGAAGGATCAAAGTTAGCCTGAACCATTTGAAAATGTGTCTGGAGACGTAGCCCATAAGCTCTGTCTCATAACAGACATTTAATAGTTAGGTGATTAATATGAAAGTGCTTCTTCCTTCAAATATCAATATTAACTTGAACTTTGCCTTAAGTAGGCTTGAGCCTATATTTGAAGAAGTATATTGGTTAATGTGTTAAATAAAAATCAGTCATTTCATACTGTAATCTTTCTGCTATAATCTTTTCCTTTGACTCCTTTTCATTTTGGTCCCTCAAGTAATGATTCAAGACCATTTTTCTGCACACGAATATACAAAGGAAACTGTAAGTCACTTGCAGCCTGTGCAACTGAATTTCCAATTCTTGAGGTAACAGAGCAAACAGTGGGCTAAGAGCACATAGGCTGAAGTAGTTTGACACGAATGATTAACAGAGCTGGTTCATCAACAAATACATGTGGATCAAAATGAAGACTGCAAATATTTCATAGGAAGAGAAAGGGCTAAATGAATCGAATAAAGTGTTTGCTGTGACTTGGTTGGCTGCCTGTAACTGGAAGGCTGCATTTCTGTGGCCCAGTGTGCCTTTTTTTGCTTCCTTTTCCTTTCAGCAAAACTGCCAACATCCCAAGGATCCTAGCTGTGTGTTGCTGATTGCTTGGTGTGATACTTTTCTCTGTACCAGTGGGCTGTTATTAATGAACTGACAAACCTGAAAACAAAATGGAGCCAAGTGTATCTGCATAGCTAAATAGCTTCTTTTAATTTGCCATAGGTCTACGGGTTACTCAGTTTATTTGTGAGAACAAACTTCAAGACCCTTGCTCTCCAACGCCAGCCGTGGCCAAGAAAAAGAGATGCTGCAGCAGAAAATCAGGGTGAAATATAGGAAACAGAGATTTAAAAAAAGTTTTGACCATTTCAAGCAAATTATTGAAGTGGGTAAAGTTAATCCTTTCTGCATCTGCCCTGGCTCCAAAGGGATGGCTGCAGGGCTGGATTCGGGTCTCCGTGGCTGCGGCGTGTGTTTGCAGAGCGGAGGCTGGGCAGGTTTCTGCAGGAGGGAGGAATGGCAGCCGAAGCAAAGGGCTGTGACACCCTGAGGGGCTGGGGCAGCTCAGCAGCGGCGATGGTTTGCAGGAGAACACGCATTGCGTTTCCAGAATAAATGCTGCAGGGGATAAATAACACAGCCCCTACTCCTGAGGAGGCCCCGCTGATGGGGAAGGATAGGATGGGTCATGCAGCCTCTCAGGAGCATTTTAGGAGATTATCCAGGCTGCCAAACTGTACATCAGCTTAACTCGGGAAGGAAACTGGGCGCTCCGCTTTAATGATCTGAGTGAGTGGAAAGAAGAAGATTGTGTTATTCTACTTCCCTGGATGCTTCCACAGCAAAGCAAGGAGGAATACAGCTAGGGAAGGGACAGCCCTGAGCATCCCCCTGCTGCAGCACCCAGGGGTCCTGGTCTCAGCAGGGAGGGCAAGGTCAGCCCCATTCTACCCCATTTGATACAGGGCAACAGATCTAGGTTCTTGCTCCAAATTTCCTCCAATTCACTTACATGAGGTACTGAGATGGTTGGTAGTGTTTGCTCAAGTGAAGGGTAGCTGGGACAAGCTTTTGTCCCTAAAGGGGCCTGGGGAGGCAGGAGGGCAGCCACAGGCAAGGACAGCCCAGATCACACCTTGCTGGGGCCATGCTTTGCCCAAGGGGTTGTCACAGAGCTCTCAGAAGCCCAGAATCCCCAAATCCCAGAATAGCTGAGGTTGGAAGGCACCTCTGGAGATCGTCTAGTCCAACCCCTGCACAAACAGGGTCACCCAGAGCAGGTTTCCCAGGGTCACATCCAGGTGAGTTTTGAATATCTCCAAGGATGGAGACATCACAACCTCTTGGCACAACCTGGGAACTCCAAGTGTTCAACCACTCTTATAGTAAAAAAATGTCTTCCTACATTCAGACAAAATTTCCTGTATTTCAATTTGTGCCTGTTGTCTCTTGTCCTGTCACTGGGTGCCACTGAGAACATTTACTGAACTCCACAGGGCTCCCGCCAGCCCATTTCTTCAGCATGTGGAGGTCCCTCTGAAGGGCAGCACACCCATCAAGTGTATCAACCACTCCTCCCAGTTTTGTATCATCTGCAAATTTGTTGAGAGTGCATCTGTCCCATCTTCCAGGTGGATGCACTTTGTCCCATCACCCAGCTCCAACACTCTGGACTTTCAGCAGGATCCCCACAGCGACAGACAGAGCTGAGACTCAAATTGTCTGGGGGGGGGGGGGGGGGGGGGGGGAGGTGTGGGGGTGTGGTCAAAGCACTTCACTGTCTAAGCTGGACCAGTCAGAAGGAGGTGAGAAATGACTTCCCAACTATGAGAGGAAAGATGCTGCCTCATTTCTACGGAGCACACCCTAGAGATGGGGAACAGGCAGCTTCTGCTCGCACCCACTGCATCTATTCTTCCTAGCCATGAATGCAACAGTTCACATACTAAGGAGACAGTGACCAGACTGGAGATGTTTTCCACCTGCACAGCTACAGCCTGGCTTCAAATGGTGGGTGCTTGATGGGGTGGGAGCTGGTGTGATCCCTTTCAAAGGTATGATGTTTATCCAGGTTTACTAGGTTAAAGAATACAAGGAGCAGCTGCCTTAAGCTTGAAGCTACTGAGCATTAGGCAGCCTGGCATGTGCAAGGGCTGTGATTCCAACAGGTCCAGGGCATTTTGGGACAAAACCAGACAGGCTGGGTATAAACCAGCCTGATGACAACCTTACTGGGCATGTGGGATCCCCAGAGCATGAGAAATCACATGGCTGAAATGCAAAGGCAGAAGATGCAAATACATTGCCAGAGGAGCATGAGATGGGAGTCAAATGAGTGAATCCCATGCCTGGATAAGAAACTCAGCAGGTCTGGGTACCTATCCTTAAGCAGTCCTCAGTACAGATAATGGCTGGGTTGAGCCCTCGTATCTCTCATAACGTCCAATGTGAGCAGAGCCGGTATTGGGAGAGGACCTGACCTCATCATGTGAATGGTCCTGGATGAACCCAAGAGAGTACAGGAGTCTGGAGAGCTTCCCCAGAGAGGGACTTCTGCACCCAGGATGTGTCAAGACATGCCAGATGAATCCTCCCAGCCTGGCCTGGAGTCTAGCCATTGAATCTATGGGACAGAAAAGACTGTCTGGAGGAAGAGAGGAATGTGCCCTGGGTGCTGTTTGTCTGGCACATTGCTACTGCGAGTGAGAGTGCAGTAATTGAACCGTGTCAATAATATACCAACAGAGCATTTCCACCAGAAAATGGCATTTAAATGGCATTTTGTTGTAATAAAGAATTTCCATGGGAATACATTGATTTCAAGGAAATTTAATTTTGAAAAAAAGAGAAGACATTTTGTAAGCTTTGAAAGCTCAAGCACCTCTATTGCAGTAAATACATCATTTGTTACTCTACAATTGACTTTATTTCTCAGCTTATTCAACATCATGTAGTTATGTAATTTGATTGAAGTAGTTAGCTAATATTCAGACTTGACTTTTGGCAGCTATTTCCAATATGGAGGGAACTTGCAAGAAAGCCAGGTATTTCTGGCGGAATTCATTTTATATGCAAAAACATTGCGGTAAATGACACTTTCCTTGAGATGAGTACTGGTGCAGCAGGAGATACTGATGCCACCAGACTTCCCAAGGCTCTTTTCCTCAGCCAACATGCTGCCCAAAATCTTGGTCTTTGCTTTCTCTGAACATAAGGTTTCAAAGTGTTGCTTTGGCCACCCTTGGCTTTCTGAAGATTGCTTCTGCTTATTTCTATTGTGCCTCCCCACCCTCAGACAGGCAGGCCCATAGACCTGTCTGATAAAGCAACATCCGTTTAGCTTTTTCATGCACATAGCTCAGCTCTTAATTAGTCTTACACGTGGCCCATGCTTCGGGCAATAACTCCTGTTGGTTGCATAAGAGAAATGAATTCTTTCCCTGCTCACTCTGACTGAAGGATGGCAGCAACGCCAAGCTTTTGCAGTGCTCTCCCTGACCGCTTACAGAGCAAGAGTGTCCTCGCACCTCTGCACGCTCCGGTCTGCAGCCTCCAACCCTCTCCCAGCTGTGTGGGTCTGGCTGCTTGCAAGGATGGATCAAGCCTTTCTCCTCCTTCAGCAAAATCATCCTGATACAAGCACAGCTGGAAGAAAAAAGTGCACAACCACCGCCCTCGTGCGTGCTCTCCTAAGCTTTTTAGGAAGATATAAATAAGCCACTATTGTGCATAAACATATTAGCAAGGTGTTTGGTCCACCAGAGGTGAAGACAGGCCAGCTCAATTCTGAAAGTCTCATCCAAGGAAAGCAGACAAAGACTCTGTCTTTTAAACTGCCTGAGTCCCGCTAGACCATGAGAAAGGGCAGCCAACATATCTTGGTCATCAGGATTAGAATAAGGGGATTATGGCACCTGCTAAAGTCTCTCTGAACTTCAAAGGCTCATGGCACATCGTATTTTTAAACATGTCCCAGAGTAATTAAGCAAAGCAACTCTAAAAGAAAGGCATTTTGTCAGTCTGAGGAGCTCCCTTGGGGACTCCTTGGCTGTGGAGAAGGTTAGCCTGATTACAGCAGGAATACAGGTGTTTTACAAGCTCCCCGCCTCAGCCATGTCCTAGCTGTGACGCTGTCTGCCGGGGCCAGGCTCCGGGTCCTGGAAAAACCCCCACAGCAGCTGATGAACCCACCGTCCTTGATAGGAGAGTTAGGCTCCTGCAGCAGCTTGGTACCTCCTCCTGCAAAGGGCCTTATTGCAGCTCTCCGTCCGCCGCCACAACGCGAGGACGAGGAAGGGGGCCAGGATTCGTGCAGGGCTATCAGGTTGATGGATGGATGCTGCTGGAGCCCAGCCCCTCTAAGTCGTCCACACATCCGTGACGTGCCTCTGCATGGAGCAAATGGCTGTGTGCAGCACTGCTCTGCTGAAAGGGGCAGGAGCGGTCACTTGCAAGGGACACGTGTCCCAAACTCATTTCGAAAACCCCGGAGATCAGGACGGGCACCCCATCACTTGTGATCCTGTCCCTGCGGCTGGACCAGTAGGAAGCGTGGCACGGTCAGGACCTCTGTGATCTGCTGCCCAGCAAGACTCTTCAGGCCTCTCCAGTCCAGCACTGAGATTCTGTCCTAGGCTGAAAAAATAACTTTTCTGGATGATTTCCGATTTTGAGCCTGGCTTCATCATTGCATCAGGTATCAGCGGCATCCTGCTGAGCTTTTTGTGACTCACTGTGCCACCCACTTCTCAAGGAAAGGGAATGTTAGGTCTTTAACAAGCCAAGCCGAGCACTGGAAATTGCTTGTGGAGTATTGATTGGTGTCCAGACTGCAGGGAGAAGGGATTTTCAGTCATTATCTGGAAGATGTCAGGGCCGTGAGACTGATCTTAAAACTGAACAAGAATAGAAATTATTCCTCTTGTTTTGTTTGGAGGTTTTATTTCCTTTGCATTGAATTCTTGGTTAACATTTACAGGAGTCAAACCTGGATGCTGCTGCAGAGGGGGAAGTACGAAAAATCAGAGCAGCAGTGCTACACCAAGAGCAGATGGCCAGCGAAAGGGCTGGGGAGCAGAAAGACCAGAACTTTTTTTTTATTCCATGTCGTCCAAATGACATGTGTGGGTGCAACGTGATAAGGAGTTTCTTCTTCTGACTCTAGACCCAGTAAGAGCAGACTGGTGCAACTGGTACCCCAGCGAGCAAGCAATCCCTCCCTTCCTTCCCAGGAATGAGTCACAGAGAGCTCGTGTCCAGCTCCCCAGCTTCTTGCAGCTCTTACCTGACCACTTGGCTCACTCTAATTAGGCAAGAAAAATGTGTGGAAATGAAAGGAGCTATGTGCAATTTCCAGCAGCTGTTAACTTCTTTGCTCTGCTCCCAAGATGGTTGAATTTGAATCGATCTGGCTGTGGAGCCCACACTAAAGTCCGCACATCTTCACTTAATGCTTTACACAACATTCTGGCCAAACCCCAAAGGCCAAGGACCACTGCCCATGTGAGTGATGGGGGGACTGTCAGGGTCAGAGGAGGGAGGTGGGGACTTAGTCACGCCAGTTCCTGGACAAGTGTCCCAGGAGGAAACGTTTCCAGCTCCTGTTGCCAGAGGTGAGCATTTCCAACCAAGCATTTCCACCTCTGCCTGGCCATTTTGCTTGAAACATACCACTTTTTCAAAATCTGCTTCTGATTTCCACCAGCAGCCTGCTCAGATATTGACTAGTGGCTGGCATCTTATCCCAGAGATTATGTTTTGTGTGAGTAAGCGGGGAAACACAGGGACACAGAGCCTTGTCAGAGGTCCCTGGTCTTACAGAAGAGACGCAAATCGGCCATGAGTAACAGGAAATTTCCAATCCCATCGCCAGCATCTTTTGAGATCCCATCGTTTCCTTATAATCTGAATTAGGAAGCTTAGGCAGAGCCAGACAGCTTTCCCCTGCCTCCAACCCTCTTCCCCCACAGCCATCCTGCAGGGTTTCAAGGTCCCTTCAGAGCTTCCCAGCTCTGATCCTGTTCTGTGGCTGCTGCTTGTGTCACCTGGGTCAGCTCAAACACGCCATGGAGGCTGCTAGCGGTGATGGATTGCACGTACCCCTGGGGTCCCAGAGCAGCTTTGCTGCTGCAGTTGCCATTTATTCACAGCATCCTTAGGACATCTGAGCTCTCTGAAGCTCCTGGAGTCCTGGCCTGCAGGTCCCACACCTCAGCTGGTGTTGCTCAACGTTTCTCTCCAAATATCCAGTTCACCATCCCACGGGAGTGACTCGGAGTGGCTGACCCTCATGGCTCTTAACGCATCTCCCTGAACCTCTATCAAAATGTGCCATTTCCCAAAAGCATCACGGCTTGCTCCAGGAGGCAATGTGATTTCTATTTGTCAGCACTGCCATGCAGATTTGTTGCTCACGCCTTGGGGCAGGCGGATTTCAAGCTTCGCCTGCACTGCAGTTCACAGAGCCCTGCCTGCACAGAGGAAACAGAGCCTTGATGGTCTTGGCATTTCTGCAGCACCCAAGCTCTCTTCCCAAGGGGCAGCCAGGCATTTCGGCTCCCCGACACCCAGGATAGGCTCCCTCAGGTGAACGGAGAGATGGGGAACCTGCCAGAGGCAGGCTGTGCATACCCCTCCCTCCCTGAGCCACACTGCTCATCACCCTGCCGGGGTAGCCTTCAGTGTAATATCAATAACTCTTTACTAGCAAAAAAATAAATACAGTGTAAATGTACCAATTCCTCCCCTGCACGTGCATATACACCAACTCACATTCACCCACACAATCGATCTCTGTTTAATTAAATACTGGCAATGACTGTCACGTGGGGGCAATTCTGCTGACTTGGGCACTTTGGGATTTTTATGCATCTATTTCTGCTTTGCTTTTCCATTAACTTATTTTTCCCTTTGTAATAAGGGGTTGTCAGTGTAATTTATACAGCAGTGCAGGAGGCACGGGCAGCCCGGGGAGCCATTCACAGCTTGCCAGGGATAAACACAATTACACATTTTTAAATGTCAGACTTCAGGAGAAGAAATGAAAAAGGTAAACTATATAAATCTCAGACAGAGAGCTGCTCTCTCTTTGAAGAACAGTTTCCTAGCCAAGTTATCATGCCCCCACATCCATGGCACAGGCATGTCCTTCTGCATCTCTGGGATGCAGAGGCACAAAAGAAGAGCTGCAAGAAATACATAGAAAGTGACAGTAGGACTTGTGTTTCCCATATTGCTACTGACTATTTAAAAAAAAAAACAAAAAAAATGAAAAAAGCATCATGCCCTGGCATGCGTTCCCACAACCTGTCCCCTCCTCACCCATTGCAGGCCAGCTCACACAGGGGAGAGCCTGTGCTGCTCCCTACTCATTTCACAGTCAGCTGCTTTGATCTCGTATGTGATTAAAAGAGGATAGTTCAGATGGATTAAATGAGAGCCACTTACATAATCTGTTTAAAATTCCAGTAGCACATATTCAGAGAAGAGGAGAACAACCACCAACTCCCACTTGTTTTGCAAGCTAGGTGGGAGCTTCACTGCTGCTTCCCCACTCCTGCTGAGCTTGGGGCAGCGTAGGAAACCACCTACAAGTAACAGCAACCTTATCATTAAGAACCATAATGGGTGCCTGCCAGAAAGAGAGAAGAAAGCTGGGGGTGGAGAGGGGAGGCTTATAATGCCCAGGCTTGACTAATGAGCAGCTGTTTGAGCTCTATAAAAGCTGATGGCATGATGGGGCTCTGGTGTTTTAGGAGGGTGTGTGTTGTTATGGTCTAGGATGCTTCCAAGGTGATTGTTGGCCTGGGTAGGTCTCTTGCCCTAAGCCTAGGGCAGGAGATAAACCTTGGGTGGGAGGAGGCGGTGGGTTAGTGGGGTCTCTTCATCTGATTCCTCTTAGGCTTGTAGCCTGGAGGAAGGAATGGGGGTGAAGAGGGACCTCTGAGCAAAAAGATAAGGCTGAAGGTCTTTGGAGAGTGCTTGCAGGAGTAGGAGAGAAACTGGAGTTTCTTGTTACCTGCATGCCACATGAAGGGAGCTTGTCCCACCATTATGGAAGCTTGAAGGGCTTAGGCTGTGGAGGAAGGCAGTACAGCTGGTGGGCTTGTAGGGCCCCAGAAAGATGCTGTCTGATGATATAGGTACTTTTCTTGCTGGACTGGGAGGATGCTGCAGCAAAACAAGGTAAAGAGATGGAAAGGGAGAATCTGTTGATGTAGGAAGAGGGAGGGAACCTTGAGAACACAGTAAGTTGGATGGTTCACTTCAACACTTGGGTGGCACTGCTAGTGGAAAGCCACCAAAACAGGCATACCCACTGTTGAAAGGTTGGTGGGGGTTTTAGGAAGTGAGGAGTATTTCAAGGGCCTGGAGGTGGAGGGGCCTAGAGGGATGGGGGAAGGTAGGACATAAGATTTGGGACTGGTGGTGATAACTGGTAAAGCCAGTGCATACTGGACCTGGAGTGGACAGGGATCAGTACAAGGAGGAGGAGCTCAGCCCCTGCAAGAGTGTGTTACTGACCTTGGACCCTGTGGACAGACACTTACAGATGTGGCAAACCTAGAGTAGCCATTTGGCCAGTAGTTGTAAGATGGAGGTTTGAGCAGGGAGTGCTGGGGATGGATAATAACATAGAGAGATGGGATCTGAGGTCCCCTCTATAAGGCCACTGTAGGAAACCATGTGCAGTTCTTTGCAGAAGCGATGAGATGCCTTGCAGTGGGCTTGGAGGCATGGTGCTGTACAGAAGTGTTTGCAGTGGAAAGCTGGTCTGGAGAATAGAGTACATGGCAAATTAATAGGTGAGGTGGCTTTTTGGCCTTTCTAGAGGCTGTGAAACCTTTTTATAGGAATGCTGCTAGGAGTATCAAAAAGGATGAACTTGTATCTATTTGAACTTGAAGGACACTGCTGTGTTAGACTGTATAGACCTCAGGAGCATAAAGGCCTGATCTCTAACCTGGCTTTGCAAAATGGGATGCCAAGGGCATTTCAAGTGCTGCTGTTAGATCTCTAATATTAATCTGGGTTGCAATTTCCAGAGTAATGTTTCTCCACTAAGACCATGCTAATGAGTTGCTCATAGCTCACATGGCATCCAAGTGTTTCAAAGTGTAAGGGCCATGACAGAATAAACAGGGCATCTCCCACTAGCTGGTTGTAAACCATTAGTTTGATGGTTTTGTGCAGGGGCAGGAAGATGAAATAGGACTGCAGCAACATTACGTAGTGAAATCAACTTATTTACTAAGTGGTAAAGGGTTTAATATAGCTTCTTCATGTAGTCAAACTTCAATATAAATGCTAGTTATTCATAGGACAGCTCATGCTTAGGCAAAGGCAGCTGTGAATGATACCCAGTATGTTGAAGGTACTACTGAGGAATTGCACTGAGGGTGAGAACACTGACTTAATTGAGGGTGACAACTGGGCTCTCCAGGGAGTGGAAGAGCCTTTCTGAGGTGCCAGGAAGTGTGAGGCGAGGCCTGGAGGGATGGAACTTCTTACAGAAGAATTGCAATGAGGTTTCCTGTAACAGAGGCTGGTATGATAACTAGGCTCTGCTGTAGCTTTTAAAAACAGCCTCCAAAGGTGTTTAAAGTGGCATGGAAAGTCTAGCTGTTCTTGTTCCAGGTGGACCACTTGCAAGCCTTGATAATGACCTAGCAGATGTTTATCTTCATTTTAGGACAGCAGGAGGTTTAAGATGTTGCTTGCATAGCAATGGGAGTTTGGCTGGTGATGAGCCTGATGAAAATGAGACTTCTACCATCAGACAGTACGAAAGTCCTCCCTAGAGAGGCCTTGAGGTTCAAGAGCAGGGAGGACTGGCGGAGGCAATTTTTTCCACACTAAAGACCAGCAGTGTGTTATGCAAACCAGCTTGTCAGCTGGGGGATGAGTGGCATCCGTGGCTCCATTTAGCTGACAGTGGTCATGGCTAGGTGAGATCTGACTGGCTTTCAAATCCTGAAAGCTAGATCACATCTGCTAGGATAGCATCTACATCTGATGCCCTTTAACAGTGGTGTTTGTCTGCAGGTAAAAGTGGAGGTCCTCTCTGCTTGGTAGCTTCAGAGAAGACACAGTTATGTTGATACAGTGGTTTTGATTGCTTTAGGATGTTTTAATGTAGTTGATTCCAGAACTGAGAGGTGGCCACATGTGCAATGGAAACTGCTTCACCAGTCTGGTGATGGGTGAAATGGAAGGTGTCATGGAGCATGGTGCAGTGTCTTGGCTGCTCTTGGCACTGGTGGTGGCATGGTCCTCTGCCCATGCTCCCAGCTCTGGGACTGAGCCCAGGGAAGGGTAGTAGCTACCCCTGTAAAGCAAGGGAAGTTTCCAAGGTAAGGCTTATCTACAATTAGATCTAGGCAGTAGAAAATATAGGAGTGAGGGACTACCAGTTGCTGTTGAAGGATTATATATGGAAAGCAAAGGCCTTCTTGGGGAAGGACCCTTCTGCCCATTAATCGGAGGTGGCTAGGGGCGATCATGGAGGAGGACTCAGTATGGAGGCTGGTGTGTCTCCGTGGGATGGCTCAAGTACATCTCCCTAATGGAGAGCTTCCTATGGTAGATCAGACCAACTTTCAGAGGTGAATGATGTAAGCAGGGGGAGACTAGGTTCACAGAGCTCACTGATTGGAGGGGAGGTGTTTAAATCTGGTTTGGGGGCACTGGGGTCCCTGAAAACTAAACTGAATAGCTGCAGACTGGAGTGAACTGCTGTGAGTGCTTCCTACACTCTTACTCTTCAAGATGCTCTTTGCCTCTAACATAACCTGATGGTGTCCCTTGAGTCTAGATGCCAAGAGACTAAAACCACTGAACATACAAGACCGGCACAAGAGGGTTTTTTTGTCAGAGCCAAGAGGTGTGGTATAAGGTGTGCAAGCTGGGACAGTGGCTCTTGGAGAATACCGAGTTGGCCATCACTGAGTAAAAAAAGAAATGTTTTATTGTTTGGCCACTCAGTGTTGCCTGAACACACAGCTATGCACTCCTGAATGCCTCTCCAGGTACAAGCACCTCTTGAGCTGTGTAGTTTTTGTGAGTCTGCTGTTCACCTTGTGAACATGAGTCTGCTGTTCAGCCTTCAAAGAAACCTCCCCAGTCATTAAGTTTAGGACCCTGCTAGCAAAGAAGAAAGTGATGTTGGATCACAGCAAAGAGCAGAGTGTCATTAATGAACAAACAAAGCAGCAACTAGGACCAGAGAAAACAAAATGCTGGTCACAGACAGCTGAGGTTTCTAGACAAAGCGTTTACTTGAGTAGGAAGCAAGGAGTCTGTTTACAGAGCTAATGCAAGGATGAAAGGGAGAAAATGAAACTAGAGCTTTTTATGGTATTGCTTGAGGGAAAAAGACAAGGAAACAATGCTGGCAGAAATAAAGTTTGAAACACAAACAGCTGGTATTTCAGTCATCATAGCTGGACATAAAGCAAATGAGACTGCAGAGATGTTTGGAATTGGATTTTCAGTTTGAAAAATCTGGCATCTATGTAAACACAGAAGGTTTCATAGCCACTTGGTCTGTCCACCAGACTTGACTCTAGCTACAATAAGCAAAGCCACAGCTAGCCTGAGAAAAATCTCTGAAAAGCAAGATCAGCTGAGCTGTCCAGGGAAGGATTAAAAACACTGGGTCACCAAGGCCAGGCAAGTGCATGCACCCCAGGCTGTGGGAGGTGGGTTGGAAACACAGATATTATCTACTGGGTGTGGGGGAAGGAGAAAGCTCACAAACACACACAGCTTGTGTGGTTGAACAGACTGACCTGGGAAGGGAAAACCTCAAGTCCCGTTACCTCAGCAGCGTCAGCAAGTGGAGGGACTGCGGTGAAGCTTCCTGAAAAGCTGTCTGTTATGTGATGCTGCACCTGACTTGCTGAAGGTCAGCCACTAGACTTCACACAGGATAAACCTCAGGACTGTTTATTCCCTTTGAGGATGCTCTTGATTTGGGTTTGCCAGATGGCTTCACTGCATTGAGTTGCTTTAATTTTCTCTTTTACCAGTAGCATGGCAAAAAGTACTCTTGCTCAAGTGACTGGCCATTGTCTTGGGCTGGCTGTAAGAAAAACTAGACTGGCATCTCCTTTAGACCTAGGGAAACTATCAGTTACTCAAAGATATTCCCCCATTTAGCATTTCTGTAGCTGTCAAACACATTTAACATTCTGTACTCTCATCTGGAATCTCAAGAAAACCTGACTTGCATCCTGGTTGTTGGGATTTCCCCTCTTCCAGCTCCTGTGCTTCAGTTAAAATGAGAGAAGTTATAGTTCTGTTTAAAGGTGCTTGTTGTTCCATGACCGATGTGACTCCAGAATCATGAGCAGCAATATTAGACTGAGGAAAGTAATCGGTAGTTGAGATCATACCAAAATACATTCTGAATTTAACATGCAAGTGCAGCCTGTCCTTTCAGAGCCTTAGAGGTTTCACTGCTTATCCCCACCAGCAGACGTGGGGAATAACTTTTTCTAAAAATCATTCTGAAAGCAACTCAGACCTCACCACCTAAAACCAATAAACGCCTCTGGTTTGATCAGGAAAGACCTTTGTGTGCTTAAACATCCTGCACCTCTGAAGAGAGGCAAAGGAGTTGTCTGGAAACTCCCTTCAGTCTTTTATCAAAATGTTGCATGTACATAAGACTGATCTCTGCCCCAGAGGCCTTCGGATGTCCTCTAGAAGCTGTGCCTCCTTGTGTACCTGCCAGGATGATTGACTTCTCAGGGCAAGCACTCCATCCTCATGTCCTAGCGCTTATCTCTACCATGTGTGCTGCAGTTGCTTGGCTGCTGCCTCATGGTGCTTTCCAAGGTTTTATGGCAGCTTTACCTTTGAACCCAAAGTTAATGTGCATGGCTCTGCAGCTCCAGCTGTTCCTTGGCATACTGACTCCCTGTGTGACAATGGTCTTTTGCATTCTTTCAAATGCCCGGTCCTGGATTTGAACATTTTCACTGACTGTCTCAAGAGCTGGCAGACTTAGGAACTATCTCAAGCTGATTAGCTTTCCCTGTCTGTTTCTTGCCTGTCATTTTTCCTTTATGGCCACCAGGTTCTCAAGGTCTCCTGGAAGTCAACAGATGTTTGCTGAAATGGACTTCAGATCCTGCTTGTACTGTCGTTATTCAGCATTTGCTTAGGAGCTAGTGTAACCCAATACTCTGCAAGCATAGTGGAGGATCTCTCACTTATCCCATTGGATAGTATCATTTTAATAATAATAAAAAAATAATCCTTTTCAGACTTAATTCTGGGCTCTAATCCTGTCTTCCAATGTGCATGCAGCTCCTCCTGGCCTTTTTACCAGCCAGCTTAATAAGCATCCTCTACAGGGCAGCATCCAGGTCGCTAATGAAAAATTGAATAGTATTAGACAGATGTGCTTTGGAAAAGCCTCCTTGATGTCTTTCATTCTGACAATGAGTCATTCACGGCTCCTCTGCAAACCCAAGTTTCCAGCAAGTTTTGCGTTGGTATGGTACTAAATTTTTCCCAAATATGTCTTTCACGTGTGTGTGTTTTCTTGCAAGAGTTTATTGAAAGATGGTCAAAACCCACACTAAAATTGGTACACAAGGTATCATCTTCTGGTACTGCTTACCTTGCTGCTTTCAACAGCTGTGGTAATCAGTAAAAATGAGATACAAAGACTTCTAAATGTGGAAAAAGTCCATAGTAGACTCTTTTGCCTGAACAGCATCTGCATCAGACTGTTAGAAAAATGAGTATAACTTTGAAAAGAGATAATTCCTACAGAATGCCTCATTTTATTTGACCAAGAAATCTCAAGAGACTTCTCCTAAGAAGCCTTCAGATATCGGTACTGGGCATTTACTAGTTATACATCCTCTCAGCTCTCACACCAAAGTAGTTTTCTTTTCTCCAGATTTTATCTTAATGGTGGTTTATAGCATATGTTCACAGTGTTATTCATTAGCTCTGGGTAAATAAACCTAAAAATGAGGAAAAACCTACAATAAATATGAACAGCAAAAGACTGGTTCAGGAAAGATTTGAAGAGAAGTGAAGCAGGAGATTTTTTTTTCTACTTTGGCCATTAGTGTGTTGTTTGGAAATCACTCAGCCATTCTTGTTTACTTTTACTGACAGGAATTATGTGATTACAGCACATTACTATCCCAATTTATGGCAGAAGGGCTAGCTAGAGGACACTTAGGTGGGGATTATGATCAGAAAGCTGACTGTACTTTTGAAAGATAAGATGATGCCTGAGGTGCATTGTGAGGGCTGAGCCATGGTGGACTGCAGCAAGAGGGTCCTCACATGTGTGCCCTCTTTCCTTGGGTGCCCACGCAACAATGTGTGGGCAGAGGTGGATCATCCGTGGGTATGGCGGAGCAGGAAGGAGCCAAGAATCCAAAGTCATTGTATGCAGCCAAGTGAATCCCAAGCCAGCGTCAAGCAGACTGTGCAAAGGCAGCAGTCAAAGCTGTAGCTGGGTTTGATGTGGTCCAGTATCCTGCTGTGGTGGTGATGATCTGGAGGCAGATCTGGAGCAGTTCAGAGCTGACAAAATGAGGTGTATTGCATCAAGCCCAGAGCCTGATGAGACTCTCCCAAGCATTGGTGTGATGAATTCAGAATGTGTGGCAGTTAATACAAGAGGTGAATGTGGCCCCAGGCAGAAAATAAAGGAGGCAACAGATAGGAAATTGTCCTTTCATCTTTGTTATTGCTTTTGATAGGGAGACTGCAAGGGCTTTCAGGTGAGGAATTCTGAAAGCAGGAAACAGTGGACCCTGATTTGGAAAATTTCTAATGCAAAGCTGGGAGCATGCACTTACAAAGGCTGTATGCCAAACACTGCAGGAGGAGCAGGGAGGGAAGAACTTGGACAGACCTGAGTTTCCTGGTGCGAAAAGGCCTGACTGCAGTTTATTTTGGAGATATGATTAAGCTTTAAGAATGAAACGAAGCATAAAATGTACATGGGAGAGGGACAGCAGAAGTAACAGTACAAAGCATAAGCTGCTGCAGTGGAAATCTTCTGTTGTCTTTCACCAATGCCCTTCTCAGGACGTGGCATGATTTGCACCCTATTTTTGGAGCGTGAGGGAGAAAAAGGGCTTGCTTAGATCCTCTTCTAAGGATAAACATTTAAAGCATAGCAGCACCTTGGACTGACCTGTGCTCGTGTGCACATACTGCTTAAATTTTCTTCCATGTGCAAGAAAGGGTTGTGAATTTTCCCTGCAATGTAGCCTAGCTCCCAAACTGGGAGACTGAGCTCCGTACTGCTGAGATTATTAGCCCAGCCCTTCAGTCTGGTTGGCTGTAAATGGGGCTAGGCTTTCAACCTTGGTGACAGCATTTCGTAATAGTGCATCATTCTCAAGAAATAACCTCTTCTGTTCACTTTTCCACATGCAGGGACTCAAATTACCTTCAAAGAGCTTCTTCCAATATCCTTATCCTTCAAAATTTCCCAGGCCCAGGATCAGCACAGGCAATGAGTGAAATTGCTTGCAAATAGCTAATTTCTCAATAATTAAACCCATTGTTCTGTAACAATGCTGTAGATTTTTCTAAGATATTATTTTTAAATGATTACTTGCAAACATATAATTTGATCTTTCTCATTTAAAAGCACATCAGGAGATCCTGTCAGTAATTTATTGTGGAAAAAGGAGTGGGAGAGGTGGGTTATCACTAGAATATCATCTACTGTCTCAACAGAATTAATTTGTAGAAAGATGCAAAGTTAGAACACTAATTTGCAGTATTTATTCCCAGAGGTCAGAACATCACTGCAAAGAGTAGCTGCAGGGTGGGATTTCAGAAAGCATTCAGGCTTGGCATAGGCAATCCCTTGGGCACCTGCAGCAGCACACCCGCTCAGCTTGTGCAAAGCTATGGGGTGGGTTATTCTGTTCTTGCCATGAAATCCCCCAAGGAGGGTGTTGAAGTCATTCCTTTTTGTTAATTACATTTTATTTTTGATGCCCATATGGTGAAGACAATCCACTTTTTTCTGATCCCAGTGTAACGGGGGGCTCTTAGCTGTGAGAACTAAGACACAGAGATGGGAAGTGGAAGGCATAAAAGAGGAAAGGTTGGGGGCCTGACGGCCATGTAGCCAGGGTCATAACCATTCAGAAGGGTTATTGTATTTCAGCCAAGAAATTCTTGGGTTCTGTGGAAGTCCAGGGAAATAGTAAAGTAAGTTTTTTGTAAGCAATAACTTGAATTTAATCTTCCCTGAGTTCTAAGTTGTCTTTTTTCCTTAGTTACATTACTTCAAAATGTGAACAGGTGGTAAAAGCTGGTATATCTATGGGCATATGATTTGTGACACAAGAAATTGTTGATACTTGAAGAAAGTTTTATAATGAGATTAGGAAGCTGATAGCTGTTCTGATTATCTCCCCGGGCTAATACTGGAAGAAAACTTTATTCACAGAATGAAATGATGTGGCTGGATGAGGAGCTAACGAAAGTCTAGAAGTAGAATTCATGTTTCTAGCACAGTAAATCAGTGGAGTAACTTAGCTTGGGAAGCGTGGTATCTCTCTTATTTGCCTCTAATTTGAGATTAAAGCATCTTTCTAAAACGTCTACCACTCTCCTGCAAACAGCAGTTCTTGTGATAAGGTAGGGGTTTGTAGGACTCAGGTTCGACAGACAGTGAATTGGATCATCAAAATTGTCTTCTCAACACTTCTGAATATATGCTACTTATTTGGAAAGAACTTTGAATAGTTGTGAGGAGGACTCTCAAAGTCTCTGGTCAAACTGACTGCTTGTAGCAGGACTACTGCTTGTGCTGGGATCAGGTAATGGTGTTGTCCAGCCAAGTCTTGGAAACTTCTGAGGAGCTTGCTCTGGAGAACACCACCTTCCTGGGGACTGGGCTTGTCTAAGGTCCAGCCTGAGCCTCCAACGCTGTTATGTGTGGCCATTGTAATATGACCTGACACCGCTGAGAAGAGTGTCTCCACCTTCCTGCCTGTCCTTCAGGTAGGTGAACGCTACAATTAGATCACCCCTGAGCCTACTCTAGGCCAGACTAGACTGGCCTGTCTCCCCCAGCCCTTCCTCATAGCCCATAAGCCACAGACTGCAATCATCTTGATAGCCTCTGCTGGCTTATCTCTGTGTTTCCCACGTCACTCTTGAACTTGGGGGCCCAAAACTGGAAGTGGCACTGAGGTGCGGCCTCCCCAGCACTGAGCAGAGGGGATGGTAACTTCTTGCAGTCTACTGGCCTTGTTCATCATAGTGCAGCCCAGGATGAGGTTTGCATTATTCAGGATGAGAGTGTGCTGGAGGCTTGTTGGCCCTGGCAGCCCATCAGTTCCCAGCCTGGACTGATGCCAGGCATGATGATGACCCACATGCATAATTTTGCACGCACTTCTTCTTGAACTCTGTGGAGTTTCTGTTGGCCCTATCCTCGAGTTTCTCAAGGTCCCTCTGGATTGGAACTCTACTGTTTGAGGTGTCAATCATCCTCTCTAATTTAGTACTGTCCACAAATTTGCTGAGGGTGTGCTCTGTCTCATCACCCAGGTAGCTGATGAAGTTATTGAACAATATCAGACCCAGTATTGACCCCTGAAGCACTCTGCTTATTACTGGCTGCCAACCAGATGTTGAGCCATTGATTACCATGCTTTAAGCCTAGCGACCCAGCCAATTTTCAAGCCATCTAATAGTCCTTTCATCCAGCCCGTACTTCCTCAGCTTCCAAATGAGAATGCTGAGGGAGACAGCGTCAAAAGCTTGATCAACCTGGCTATGTTGAATTAAGGCCAAGTCTGAGGTTATTAACTGAAACAGCAGACATGCCTACACAACCAAATGAAGGAGTGATTGCAGTGTCTGCTGCTGTAACCATGCTGGCTCTAGGGCACAGTAACAATAGCATTAACATGGGTATTAGCTCCTGCTAACAAGCAGAGTAAAAGCTCCTGAGGAATTGCACTTAGACTGCTGCTTTCTAGCAGAAACTGAAGTCAACGCTCCTGCATCTTTGCCGCTCCTATTGCCTATGCTGGTTTGGTGGAGTGAGGATGGGCACGCTAGAACATGCAGCAACAGTATTTTCTTTTGCTGTGTAATCACACCTAATAATTTTGTGCTGACAGAGCTGACTTCTCAGGGGCACAAAGAAGCAATTAAAAACTGTATTTGAAATCATTATATGAAGACAAACCTTGCGCCTAATGCTGCTGTGAGGCTCTTAGATGGGTGAGCAAATAACTGGGGAGATGAAGAATGCAGATGGGAAAGTGAGGCCTTTTGGTATTTATCCACTTGATCGTGATTTGCAAGTTCACATGCATTATGGTTGCTGAGTCCTCCTATTCAGATGGACTAATGCTGCCAGATATATTATAAACACATATGGTGATAAACAAAGAAGAAAACATTTAATTGACCCAAAATGACTATTGCTATTGGTGTCAAACATATGAGAACAAAGCTGGTCAACTTGAATCACAAATCCTCAGCTGGTAGAGACACTTTAGTAAAGACCTGAGACAGCTGTGCAGTGCAATTTCTCTCACTAATGATTCTTAAATTAAGAAATTAACCCCCTTCCACAAGCATTTGGATTGCACTGGAGTGGGAGACAGTAACAAAAATTGGACTGGAGTCCATGGTAATAGCAACGATGGATGCTGCCAACAACACTTAGAATTTTTGAGCCCCAGTGCTTGCAGAATTAAGGCATTCTAGACTGCCAGATATTGCCTTTGTAAGGGAAGGGACATTCCCCAAAGGCATTAGTGAGCCCTATAGTACTCATGTGCTGCAACGTGTTCACCAGGCATGCCAGTCTTGTCCGGAGGTTATGCCTTGTGTTAGCATTGAGCTTAAAGCAACTGTTTTCAATAGTGTCTGACCATCTTCTGCAATCAGTCAGACCAAATCTCTGCATTGCTGGAACACCTCAGTGTGCAAATTTCAGCTGGGTCAGGTGATGGAGCCAGCAGACATACCACAGGCCTTATAACAGCTTCAGGATTTTATGCTGGCTTTATGGCATCTGTGTCCAGCATGGAGTGCCACAGTCAGAGGAGACCTGACCAGCCTGTAATCTGTCAGTAATTTTTTGTCAAAGACATCAAAACATCTTGAATGAATTTGGACTGGTAGAGTGAGCTCATGTCAGAGCAGTTGTCTGTATCATAAAGCTGCAGTGTTTTTCAGCTGGTATTAGGAGCCCTAATGCTGGGTTTATTACATTGTCAAATGGTGACCTTGCCAAGCTGTTTGCAATGCGTGGACTGCTGCAAATGAATGAATCCTCTGTTAGGGAAGCATCAAAGTAGGAGCAGGGCTTGGATGCAATTGCTTAGCGGATGAAGGGCCCTGTGCAGTCATGCATCTATTCCCCTTCACATGAAAAATTCATGCTGTGCACTGGGAAGTGTGGTAGGCGTGAAGGGATTTCTTTAGCCCTCTCCTGAGTAAGACCATTCCTTGTGGCTTCATGGGCTAAGCTGAACTGAGCTTTGGGCATACTTGATCACTGAACCCTGTGATTCAAATAACTGCTACTAGTCATGTTGCAGTCTCACTGAGTGTTGTCATTGCCTTTGATTTGACTACCTTTGAATGTGAGCTTGAGATCAGTGAGGTCAAGGTGTTGCAATATGAGAGAAAACTTCAAAGTTGTTGGAGAATCTGTAAATGCTGATGGGTCTTGGACTGTGTCCTTAGACTGCCTGTAAAAATGCTTCTTTTTTTACCATTTCATCTTCATGTTCTTTCTAAAGGCATTCTGAAATGGGTGATACCTGGAGATATTTTCTTTTGCTTTTGCTAGATGTTTATCCTCCACCACCAAGAAATGTCTGTTTATTTTTGTGTGTGTGATCTTCTAATAGATTGCTTTTACCCCTTTGAAGGAAAAGTCATTGACTTTCTTAAGAGTTCATGTTCCTTCCTCCCATCCTCCTGCAAGATCTTTGTTTCTATCTTTTGCAGTGATCTGCCGATTGGCATAACTTCTTTCCTTCATGCCTTTTCTGAGAATTCTCACTTATTCACCAATGTTAACAGTTCTGTAGTACTTTGAGAGATTCAGAAAGAGCAAAAGTTCCCTAAACACAAAACCTTTGATATTTCTGGCCATTTCCTCATTTCTATCTAGGTCAACACCTGTTTGGGGCATAATGCTCAGTGCATGGTGAGCTGCCTTTCTGGTCACCCCATGCAGCCATTTCAGTTCTCCCGGAGTCCAGCATAATATCTGCTGTGTCAGATGTGACTGAGATGCCAAAACATATTAATTGCCTTAAAAAAATCTTACACAGAGCTTTAATTTCATAAATGTACAGATTTTCTTGTTTTCTGTGATTTCTTCTTTATCATCACAGTGGTTACAGTGCCTTGTGCTAAGATAAGTTTTTAGATGTCTTTGGAGCCTTGGATCTATCCTTCACAGTAGTACTAAGATTGAACTATCGCCACTGAATAATGCTCACAGAGGCACCTTTCTATAATCCATATTGCATCCAGGTATCATTTGAAACATGGAAAGGTGCTGACTATTTTACTTTCATTTTCACTAGGGACTGCTGGCTCATTGCCTCTCCCTGCAAACATGCCTCTGCTCCACATATGCGAGCTTTCCTCAGGTTAATGTTAAGGTCAAGCTTATTAGTTCTCTGGAAGTGGCTAATGAAAATATTGGAGGATGGGATACTTCAGAGATGCCTGGCAAATGGCAATAGTGCCTCCACTATGCACTCAGAGTTCTTTTCCACATGATCCCGATAAACTTATAAGTGAAGATATTCAGTGCTTTGCATCCTTATGGCTTTTCACATTGGGGAGCCCAGGATGGATCTGAAGTTTGTTTTGTAGTCTGCTGAACCAGTTGTCTCAAGTGTTTTGTTAGACTTAGAAAGCTTCCACTGCTTCCCTGTTAGCAGTTTTTCTGCAGAGTGCTTCTTGCTGCATCTGTGGACTGTTCTTGCAAAAGATGGTCCTACATAGGTCTCGGGTTTTCCTGTGTCTACAAGAGCTGTCACCAGACACCTGCATCACCTGTGCAGCAATTCCCTTAGAAGCCTTTTGGCTTTCTAACCCTGCCCTTTCCTAAGGGTCATTCCACCTGTTTCTGGAGTTATGCTTAGACTTTCCTGTTCCTGAGACTTTTTCATCATCTTTCAGGTTATATGCCACTATTGTTGAGCTCGACCATGCAACCATAGGCTTTCCTTCAAAACGTCAATCTCTTTTCATTCTGGAGAGGTGAGCCCATTTTGATTGACTGTGGCTTCTCTTGATGTAGCTTCCTTCAGTCAGCAATGAACAGTCTGCTTTGCCTGCCTACGTTTCACCTTTTTTTTATTATTATTTTTTATTCTGGATAGGAATGATATGTTGTCTTAAATCCTTGCTGACTGCTTAAAATTCTCCCACATCTTTGGAGTGTTTAATTATTCCCCTTCAGGAACAGGTTTAAATTGACTACACTTCCTTTAAGGCTGTGATTTCACATGTAATGGCAATACTGCTTAAATTATTATGGGCTGGCTCCCTCCCTTGCGCAGCTGACTGACCTGAGAAAAGCAACGCTTCAAAACCAGCCTTTTCTTCTCCAGCTGGGTTTAATCCAGTGGGCTCCCTTGCCCCGGTCACTCCCTGGCCACATGGATGCAGCAAGAACATCCACCTGCAGTGGGGGTGCCAGTTTATGGTGGCATAATGTGTGGGTGGTATTTTGGTCTTAGTTTTGTCTCAAGCTCCCTTCACCAGGGGGACTGCTGATGTTCATTAGCAGCTAATTGGTGCTGGCGAGCTGTGACTTTTACCCCACAGTTTCGCAGCTACTCTGGCGGCAGCAGCTGATGCTTAATTGCTAAGTCTGAGTGAAGCTGTGGGTTCACAGAGATTGCCTGAGTTCTGTTATCTGCCTTTGCTTGACAATTACACGTAGTTTTGATTAGTAAAATTTTGATGGGTTTTACTGTTCTGTTTCTTTGATGTTTTGAGAAAGCTTTAGCTGCACTGCTGAGCCGCTCCTGTAAAGCACGCCAGAGCATTATTTAGGCACGGGAAAATGGAAACTGCATCTGGACCAATGCTGCTTGGAGAGGCCATTTACAAACCAGATTTTTCTTCCCGATGCTCACCATCTGAGGCAGAAATTACAGCTGACATATATTTTGCCCAACAACTAGTTTTAATTTGTCGGTTTGCCTGATTGAATCAAATTTGACCATTAAATGGCACACTTTTGGCTTCCTAATCTATTTGCCTGTGTATCTTTGTGGATGAATGTGGAAAACAGAGTGAGGTCATTGCTGTCTGCCTGCTAGTTAGCATAGCTCAAATGGGAGGATCAGACTCATGTTTTTCCATGGCCCATTTTGACCTGGTAGCTCTCTCTGTCCCAGTGCCTGAGATGTTATTCAGCCAGTTTAACAGACCCAAACCTGCTGTGCAAGGATCCAGCAACGCAAATACAGAAGCTCTGGTCATGTGAAAATGTATTTTATATTTTTTTAGAACATTCTGAGATTGGCAAGTTCAAGACTCTCGTCTTGTGTGCTTACACCTTATGTTATTCTCTAGTCTGAAATAAGCCCGGGTGTTAATTCTGCCAGCTTCACCTCTGAGTCCAAGCACTCCTGTTTAGGTAATTGCAGTAAATGAGCCAAAGTCTCAGCTGAGGTCTGGCTGAATCATCTCTGTCTCAAAGCAGCCCTGAAATGGGAAACCCAGCATGTCAGCTGGTTGCCTCTTCTAATGCCAAGCTGTACTATGTCGGCTGAGATGCTCTATGTGTTGTGCTTCCCCCAGCAGACACATGCCTGGTGTGGGACAGAAGGGCACACTGGATGCCGCAGAACTAAAGTTATGTGAAACATCTCCAGGTATGAGATGTGTGGCTGGTCCCTCCTCCCTGCTCACTGCGGTCCCTTTCCCTCTTTCCTAGGGTGACGGCCTGGTTGGGCAGTTGTCCCTTGTTTGTAGGGGACTGTGTGTTCTTCTCAGTTCCTCACCTGGTACTTCCTAGCATTTCAGTTGTTTGGGTCTTTTCTTGACTGTGCGCTGAACTGGTATTTTCGAAGAGCTTGCTATCACAACCCCAAAACAGTAATGTTCCTCAGCAGTGATGGTCAGCCCACAGACTGTTGGTAGGTGGAAAGTTCAACTCCCTGCATGCATTGCCTTCCCCTTGATATTTCTGGTTATTATGTCTTATTTCTTAGATTTACAGAATTTGTGCAGAAGCTCTGCCTTTTCTGCATCCTGTTCAAAGAGGAAGGGTTAGTCTAAATACTTGCCTTTTCTATATAACTATTGTCACCTTCTGTCCTGTCCTCTAGGTGATGATGAGGTCCTGTGACTTCATCTCACTCTTCCACACCTCCCAGCTTTTTCCCCACTGTCTTTTCAAGTGCCACTTGCTGTGGCTTGTCTTGATTTGGGTGAAATTTGTCCCCCAGCTCCTGAATCACCTGTACTCAGAATAACTAATGCTGTAGACCCCTGGCACTATGCTCTCCTCATGCTGCTGTGGGGCAGATGTCTGCTCTGCCTTGCCTTGGCACCCAACCCGCCAGCTCCTCTGCAGGGCTGGACATTTTGCTGGATGCCCTGGCTGAGCCTCCCATGCGCTGTGATGCCGGGCTCCCCTGCAGCACCAGGGACTGCGTGACTTCCCTGGCCAAGCAAATATGGATGGGGTGGTAGAAGCCATAGGCCTCAGAGCCTGCAGCTACGTAGAGTTTGGAATTTTGTGCTTGTTTTGTTTTTAATAAGGAATTCCCTGGTTGCTACATTATATGAAATTTCATGGGTTTTTTTTCTTTTTTTTCCTGCTCTCCCAGCACATTTTTGCAAGGCCAGGACTTGCACATGCAGCTTCTCCTCTGCCAACTTTCATCACATAAGCCTTGAGACTAGCTTAGCCCAGCCTCTTAAATCTAAAGCTTTGCTTTATTTCACATTAAAGATGTGAACTCCAACTGTCAGGCACTAAACTTCTTGAAGTAAAGAAGGGATTTTTTGATAACTGTGATTTCTCTCCATGACTGGCAAGTTCCATAAGCTTCTCTTTACACTGCTTATGGCCGAAACTATTTGTCCTGGTTCTGGGTGGGATAGAGTTAAATTTCTTCTTAGTAGCAGGTACAGTGTGTTTTGGATTTAGTGTGAGAATAATGTTGATAACTCACTGATGTTTTAGTTGTTGCTCAGTAGTACTTATCCTAAGTAAGGATTTTTCAGTTTCCTGTGCTCTGCCAGCAAGCAGGTGTACAAGAAGCTGGGAGGGAGCATGTCCAGGACAGCTGACCTGAACTAGCCAAAGGAATATTCCATACCATAGAACATCATGCTCAGTATATAAACTGGGGGCAGTTGGCCAGGAGGGGCGGATTGCTGCTTGGGCATCCGTCAGCAGGTGGTGAGCAACTGCATTGTGCATCAGTTGTTTTTCTTCCTTTTAAAGATTATTTTATTATATTCCTTTTCATTACTATTATTATTTTATTATTATTGTTAGTATTACATTTTAGTTTAGTTATTAAATTGTTCTTATCTCAACCCACAAGTTTTACTTTTTTTCTGATTCTCCTCCCCATACCACTGGGTGTGGGGGGAGTGAGCCAGCGGCTGCAGGGTGCCTAGCTGCTGGCTGGGCATAAACCATGACACCATTACAGAACTGGCTGAGCTAAGACTTGAGAAGTCTGAGTTCTCTTGAGCAAATGCTTCTTGAGATTAGCAAAGTTCAAAGGGTCCAGCTTGAAAGTGTCCTACAAGATGCAGTTGCACTACAAGTAAAGACAGACTATGACATTTTAGAGAAGAACAATAATTTAATTGGAAAGCTTTCTTATCTGCAGCTCTGGCTGTAGCCAGTTGTCTGCTTCCCTTGCTGTGCTCCCCACTGCTGCTCCCCTTGCTTGGGAAAGCAGCTCTGACCTGCACTTCATTTTATGCCCATGGCTGTCCTGCTTTAGAAACCTGTGTCTGATTCTTCCCCATGCTCCTACTATCCCATAATACGTTTATAACACTGTGCTTGCCATGGGGACTTCATATACTCTAAATAACTGGGGAGAAAATGGGGACAGGCCAGACAATATCCCTGCTGCTCTCCAAATCCAGATCAGGTGCAGAGCTGGGATTCAGTTGCATGTGCTGCAGGGTGGGAGAAGAACATGAGAACCAAAGTGGGGTTCGGGATAGGTCCTCAGGCAAGGGTTGAGGAAAACAATTTTTAAAAGAAAAAAAAAAAACCCTCAACATTTTCTTAACCTTGATTTTTGCCCTTGAAGGCACTGTACCACTGGTCGACCTGTGATACTTGGATGCCGAAATTGCCCTGGTCCCAGAGGACACATGCTCATTCAAACTTTTGGAGAGGAATCTGGTACTTCCACCTTCCTCAGACCTGGACCAGACCTGTAACGAGGAAACTTGGCAAGCTGGGAAAGGAAGAATAACATTGCTGAGACAGGTCTGATTCCCTTCTGGGGCAGAGGGGATTATTCAGAGAATAGATTAATAAATCCTTTCCCTGGTGCCAGCAGCTTCCACTGGAAACCAGTTTGCTTAAGGGCTAACCTGGCAGCAGATCCCAAAGATGTGAATGCTCATGAGTACTGGTAAGATCTTCACCCCGAGGAAATTAAGAGTTTCCTTTCCAGCCTAGGCTGAGGAATTTAATTGCACTGTTCTTCCTAATTGAAAAGGAAAATGCTGCCATATCAACCTACTGAAAATATTGCAAGCTGATGTCTTATTAATTTACTGTGGGAGCTGTACCCTGAAATGTGAATGAAATTCTGAATAAGATTGTTTGAGGTAATTCACAGGTTTTGATTTGAAATATTTTACCTTTTTGTTTAAATTTGTTGTTGCTGGGCAGGATGACAGTTTGAAGATGATACCTCATTTTAGATTTTACAGATCCTATAAGTGTGAAAATGAATGAAACCTAAGAGTGTAATGTTGCATATTATTCAATTATTATCTTTCAGCTGGGTCCTGAGAGCTTCTCTAATACTAAATCTGGGGTGGAGAAGCAGGAGGTAGCACAGACTCAGAGGAACCAGAGAGTGAAACTCTAGCAAGGAAACTACTGACCCTGCAAAGGATAGTTTCTCGAGCATTAAATGGTGTAAGCCCCAGGGCCCAATCTAGGGTTTGCAAAGTAAATGCAGTTTCCGTTGACTTCAGAGTGCATTTGGCCCTCAGGCTTGCTGCGGAGGAAGAGCCTGGTGGATTCACGCACACTTTTCTCCATACATAGCAAAGTAGCAGCCTGATTGACTCATCAGAAGAAGGTCTTGCTTTTCATCAGGGTACAAAATGTTTGGAGTCAGCCTCCAAACCTGCTGATGCTGGTTGCATGTGATTGCCCCTGGTCATTGCCAGGGAGGCACTGTCAGGAGGGAGACAAATTTGTGGACTCGTACTTCAAGATGCAGCCTTTCATTTTTGATACCAGCTTGTGCCACCCTCTCGGTGTTTCTCCTGGGGTGGTGACGATGTTTATTGGTGCTGGGTGCATCTCCCCTGCTTGCAGAGCGGAGTCCTTCCCACGGTCCTGCGCCCATCAGAGCCCACGTTTGCTGCTGGAGGGACCCTCTCTACGTAGACACGGAGCTTCAGAAACACTAGCTCCAGCAGTGGCTTAGGAAGGAGAGCAGCATATGTGCAGAATGGTGTCATTTAGGTTTTGGGGGGTAGAAGGTGGTTGGTTTTCTAATCATATTTTTTTCTAAGTGCTACTCTATGTTTTGTTCAAAATCATACTTTGCCTTAAGAAAGCTCTTTGTCACTGGGTATGCCTGATGCTGCTCCCTGAGGAACCAGAACTGCAGGCAGCGGAGATGAATCAGGTCTGCCAGGATAATTGTGGCAGATAAGAGAGAATTGAAGCCTCCAGCCCAGTCTGAGAGAGAGAAGACTGCTGAGGAACGAGAGGCTAGCTTACGGTGCTGGGATATGTGGCGCACAGCCAGCCTGGAAAGCAAGAACCAGCATGCCCAGCCTAAATCAGGGAGGCTCTTTCCATACACCAGCCACACACGTACCTCAGCTGACAGCTCTTGCTTTCCAATGACAGGACAGAGAGGGAGAAAATGAGAGCTGGCTAGAACATGGACTCCATAGCGAGAGCTCAGAAACAGCATGAAAACCATCAGGAATGTGAAAGGGGAGGAAAAAACCTTACCTATAGCTCCCAGTGTGACTGAGCAGGTCTTTGTGCCTCTAATAGTTTCTCCATCAATCTGCCAGAGCTATGCTTTGCTGCACAGAGCTGCCTCAGCTGGGTGGCTATTGCTGGGTCACCTTTTGCAAAGGATTTGTGTCAACATAAGCTGTGGTTATAGGGTCACAGTGGAAGTGCAGAAAGCAGCAGTACGTTGCTGGGGTTTTTTCTTTTCCCAGCATTTGTTGCCAGATACAGATTGCTGTGCCATCACTGCAGTGATGCTGCCTCTTGGGCCAGTTATTGTGGTAAAACTTCACAAATGTGTGGATCTGCTGCTTTTTGTCTGGGCTAAAGGGAAGGATGTGTTCCTGTGGCCTTTTTGCATTGTGCAGCAGGTGCCCAGCTGAGCACCAGGCAGTAGCTGTGCCAGGTTTTGGACTCGGGCAACCCCTTTCTTTGCTGCTTTGTAGCCTGGCACAGCAGCCCATTTGTGCTAATTAGTAAATTACGATGATTTGCTTCAAAATTGCTTCCTTGATGCCCAGCACGTATCAGAGGCTCTGTGTGCAGACCCTCCTCAGCAGGGAGCAGGGGTGTGCATCCCATCCCCTGCCCTTCCCTAACTAGATGTGACTCACTCAGCATGTGCTCCATGCTGTGTCTTCATGTCTCTGCCTTCAGTGCTGGCTGGTGTTATGGCAGCATGGCTCGATGCAGCCCATGACTCCATCTGTGCTCCCCACCAGACAACCCTGCCTAACTGCTTTGGCTCCTGAAAGCATTTGCACCCAGTGAGCACCCTTGGGTGCAATGCTGTGCGCCCAAGTATTACTGTCACATGGCAGGGGGAGTGGGGAGGGCTGCTTCCAACTGTGGGTGGAGGTGTTTTGCAGCAGCACCCTGTTTTTTTTCCTTATTGTCTCCTCTCTGTGGGCAGGAGAAGCGGAAGGATTGTAAGGTACCTCAAAGAAGAGCTGAGTGACCTGAGGTTTAAGCAAAGATCATACACTCACCCGAAAAAAAAAAAAAGAAAAAAAAAAAAAAAAAGGAAAGAAAGTATTAGGGAAGCTCTAGCACTCTTTTGCTTCATCCTTCACCTAGATACAAATTCTCATTGTGCTTTAAGAGGGAGACACAATAAAGGTATTCTGTGCATTTCCTCCTCAGAAGGTTGACCTGAAGCCCCTTCTCTGGTGATGCTTTCTAATGCAAAAGTTTCCCGAAAGCAAAGTCCTGCTTGGGCATGAAGTGCAGAACCAGCAAATGTGAACTGCAAGCCTGAGGCTGCAGTAGAAGGAGCGGGGGCAGCTGGGTGTGGACCTGTGCTGCTGTGCAAGGTCCTGGGATCCTGGTGATCCCATCAGCTGAGGATGGAGGGAGTGTGGGATGCAGGGGGATGGTCAGCAGCCTGACTGGGGTGGACCAGGAGCCTGGAAGAAGGGGCAGTGTGTGCAGGGGGGGATGCGGCATGGATGTGGGGCAGAGGCAGCAATGCTGGCAGCTGGAGAGGCTTCCTGACAGGAGTACTGGATTTTGCAGCACTCAGCTATTTCCCGGTGCCCTTCTGTGCTCTTGCCACCTGGCTCTGATGCGCAGCAGCTGTGGTACAACCCCTTTACAGCTGTTTGCCTAAGACCTGTTCATCACTGCTGTGCTGCTCTCCCTGCCCCTGCCACTTTGCCACTGCAAAATAGCTCTCTCGGTGGTGACGTGTGCCCATCTCCTCAGCTGTGTGGATTTTCTCATAGCTGCTGATGCTTTTCAGGCAAGAAAAACTGCTCTGAGAAAGCCTGGCTCTGCTGCCGGTGCCTTGCTGCTGCTTCGGATGGCGAAAGATGGGGTCTGGTGATGGCGTGATGCAAGGCAGAAAATGTTAATCCCAGGGTGAACATCCAAGACAAAGTCATCGTGCTCAGAGATCTGATGCAAGCCCACTGCAAAGAGGAAAAAAACTGACACCCTGCGAGCATCCGAGGAGAAAGCCGAAGCACAGGGTGCCCAGCCTCTGATCTAGCGGAGGACGGAGACATCAGGCATGGTGTACCCAGTGGGCAAGAACAGGCTAGGGGAGAAGTTTATGAGATACCTGGGAGATTAAAGAGCACTCTGGTGTGGACACAGTGCTTGGCCCAGCATGCAGTTAACCCATCCACATCTTTAAAGCAAATTTAAACCAGCAGTGTGTTTCTACTCTGAGTAAGCAATTAGCATCACATGGCCATGGTGATTTTCATCTGGCACCTGCATCCCAAAGCCAATTTAGCATCAAAATGCTCAGCGTGTAAACACAATGAGAATAGCCTCTTAGCTCCTGGGCCCTCTGTCCTTGATGTGACATTCAATATTTACAAAGGTTGGGGTTTTTTACACCACAGCAGGGAACCATGCAGATTCCTCTGAAATCAAAGCATGATGACTATTTTGATGCCCAAAATGACTGCTTCCGCTCTGCTAATATTGGGCAAATATTGACTCATGGCTACCACGAGTCCGTTCCTTCACTGATGAATGCTCAAGGCTACTTGGATAAACAAATGATTTCTCATGAATATTCTTATTTTTAACACATCCCTAGAATAATAATATGTCCTGTATATATTCTCATTATGCTTTTTCTTCTGTTGACAGTTTGTGGTGACATTGTGTGGCACTTCGTTAGCACAGAAAAGGAGTGTCCCATTGTGGAGGGTCACTTGTCCAGGGCAGAGTTCAGCCGTAAAATTCTTGTTCTCTGCTTGACCCTGAGCAATAAAAAAAAAAATCAGAATTACTACTTTTGCATGAAGGAGGGGACAAGCATCCAGCACAATCCTGTCCGTGCATTACTTTGACTGCTAGATCATTAATCTAATGCCTGATAATACTGGTGGCCACAGCCCAGATGCTGCAGGTGATTAGCACCTGGACTGCTCCCAAAAGTACACTCTTCCATTAGCGAGGATGGCTGCTTGTTGCTCAGCCCATGACATCTTCCTCAGCTCCGGGAGCCCTGTGACTGCTTGCTGCCTGTGCACCCCTTGCCAAGGAGCTATGGTCCCATGCGACCATGGTGTGTCAATCCCACTTTTCCTGCTGAAGTGGGACAAGCCAGGAGCTCCCTAGGGGACAAGATGGGAAAACAGCATCCTGGTTTCCAAACTTTGCTCCTTGAGCTGCAATCCTAAAATGGTCTTGGTGTACTCCCACCTTGGGGTTCAGACCTTACCAGTTTCATTTGCTAATCCTGGCAGCAAGGCTTCCTGATGCCCGTTTCTGCTTCCCACTGTTGAAGTGGCAATGAAGCTTACGGTTGGTCAGCTTTGGAGCAAATGGCTTGCCTTAACGCAAAGTTAGTAAGCACCTGGGGACCTCTCCGGCTCCAACTGATGACAGCAGGACCATTACCTTCATTTTGCTGCAATCAGTTACCCCACTTCAAAGTGGCTGGAAACATCAGCATCCTGCGCTGGCATTGCTTTACAGGTACTTTGCATTGATATGAATGGCTCCACAACGGTGAACTGATATGTAGGTGAGGCTGTTAAAGTTATTTAGTGTAAGCTAGTAAGCAGAGCTACTGGAGAATGAAGTCTTCCAGAATAGCTCCCCACATGAACATTTAGGTCTAGAATAAAGAGCTGCTTAATTCTGGAATAATTACTCTAATTATTTTCAATGACTCCTTTCTCAAATTTTGTCAAGTATCTAAAAATTGTGCATGTCCCTGTCACCCCGATGAGATCACATTGTTTCACAAAATTTGGAGTAGATGAAGTTACTGACTCCCCCAGGCAGCCTGCTTATTTTTTAATCCATTTACAGTGTTTTGATTCCATGGTGATAAGGATTTTATAAATGCTAATTGATAAATGAGATGGAGTTTATATTGGCTCATACAGGGCAGAAATAGTCAAATGCATACAAAATTGCTATTATTTAAAAATTTGACAAGACTTTCCATTCCGAAGTTGACGCAGTGAATAAACTCGGGGAAAAATATGTCCTTCGACGTGTCATCAGCGAATGCTGTGAGCAGCTGGGTTCGCAGGCTCACACCACCCTGGCGAGGGTGGATGGCCGGGAAACCGCTGAGGAATCAAGAAACAGCTGTCAGATGTCTCATTGTCAGTATGGGCTGCGTCACACGCTTTAATCTTTCCTTCTCCTTTCTTTCCTCCCTTGCCCTGTGAGGATCAGGCCAGCCCAGCAGCAATCCAGGCACTAGCTTGGGAAGGGGAAAAACTCTGGTTCAACTCACCGTGTGGACGAGCTGCCTTCGAAGGAGGTGTCTGGGGCTTTGGTTTCAGTCACTCAAAGGTGCTTTCTTTACTGCAGTAAGACAAACATGATTCAGGGACTTTTAAACTATTTTTACTTCTCTACTGGTTGTTTTTTTCTTAAACACGTTGCCTGCTTTAGCTCCTGCTAAGTTCATAGCCACCCTGGAAGTAAGCCAGCCTGCCCATGAGAGGTGTGCACTACTCCTGAAGGAAATGGATGGCTTATATTGCCAGCTCGCCAGAAACCACGTTTATAGTCAGAAAAATATGCAAAATTTATACAAACTATTGCAGGCTTGCTCAGTGCTTTAATGGAGCAGCCTGCAAAGTTTATGAAACAAATTTGCAAAATGAAAAAACATCTTCTCTGTCGTACCGGGAGGCTCTGGCTCCATCTTTTCCAGGTTTTGATGGTCTTTCCTCCAAATCCCTCCAGCCAGCAGCACCACCTGGAGATTGCAATCACCCAATCCTTGCTCAGTGAGGAGTGTGATTGCTGTGACCTGGGATGAGTGGCATTGCAGAGCACCAGCATTGCACGGATGCTCACAGCACTGGAGCCCCCAGTCCCTGGGAAGCATCAGTATCAGTACCCCAGGGAGCCTGGGAGCTGAGCAGCCTGTAGAGCCTTTATAAGTTCTTCCTTCCTTTTCCCTTTTATTGTCTAGCCAAGCCTAGGCTGTCTCTTAAGCCCATGTGAACAAAGACTCTCTGATGCCGGAGCGTGTCAGCAGAAGTATACACCAGTCCATTTTTTCCTATCTGTGGGGAATGCAGTGCTCTCTGCCTTGTTTTCTCTCTCGTTCTGGTTCTGCACCAGGCGACAGACATTGGTAATTAATTGCCTTGGTCGCTTTTTAGCTGCAGTCTCTTGCTGGAGCCACAGCATAAAAAATAGAAGTTAAATTCATGTCTTAGTCCCACCGTACAATTCCCTTTCTCTGCAAGATACGGTCTGAGCGCAATGTGTATAGCAGCTTCCAGACGTCGGGCTGGGGAGCCAGAATGGCGCTGCTGCTATTTTTGCCAAATGCTGACATTAGTCACACTAAAAAGGAAAAGCTACCTCTCACCTCACTCTAAAATCTAGCAGGATGCTCAGCACCCAGAGCTGGTCCAGCATCCCCAGGAAGGTGCTCTCTGCCTTGGGCTGGATGTAGCAGGGGTCTGACCACAGCACAGCCAACATGGACCAGGGTGTCCTCTGTAAAAAAAGGCACTTTCCTGCTCAGTGGGTATGGGGCTCCACTTTCCAATGCTCTGCTTGCACCACTGAAAAAAGGGAGTGATGGCAGTCCCACGGCAAGAGCACAGCATTGCCTACAGGGCTGTGTGGACCAGCAGCACCGAGGCACACCGAGGGTCGATGTTGAGACCAACAGACACGCAGATGGACAGAAGACTAAAGACTAAAAATTAAGGGTGAAGCTTTTGGTTTCACGTCCTAGTGAGTCCCTGAAGATTTAGTCTATGGTGAAGTGTATTGTAGACATTTTATACATAACTGTAAGCACAGTAATAAAGCATGTTATATGAGTTACAAGACATAGTAATAAACAACCTCTGGTGATCTATCAGTCTAAAAGACCCCATCAGGATTTATTAAAACTTCTGTTAATCATTTATACTTGCTTTTCTGTACCTAAAAGCCTGTGAGCAGGAAGCTTTGAACAAAAAAACAGGACAAAAAGCCACGTCGGGAAGACAGTTTATTACGAGCCCTGTAGTCGCTAGCAGCAAAGATACATGTGCATTTTAGTGGGCATGAGTTTGCTGCAAAGAATTTTCTGCAGTGTCCGCATTGGTCAGGAGGGAGAAGCAGCCACCGTCAGCATGCAGGGAGGGTATCGATGCACACCCACTGCAAATGCAGCCCACCTCTCACCTGCAGACGCGATATCCCCGAACACCTGCTGATGCTCCAGCGGCTGCATCAGAAGAAGCAGAACCGGTCATCTTCACCTTGTTTGTTTATAGAAACTGCTAAAATTACTGCTGTTAATAGGATCTGGGGAAGAGCCACACAGAGCAATTATCCAGGCTTACTGCAATTGACTGAAGTTGTCCAAAAATCACTAAGACAAAGAAAACCTCCCCCTGCCATTAATCCCCTTGTAGTCTAGACAAGATCTCACAAAGCATATTCCCATGACCATGTGGCTCTGCACTGTCACTCAAAGACTGAATAATTGTAAAGAGTCCATCAAATTCCAGATTATATCCTCTCTGCCATTTTCGGAGGTCTTTGTGCTGTTTACATTGCTGAAAGTAGAGACATGCCAGGAGAAAATAAATCAGCTGGGAACAGACATTTGCCTGGAGTCCTTCCAGTGGCACCTGAAAGGTGTGGTTTGAAGTCTCCACACAAGCACTGCTTCTTGCATAAAGCTACGCACTTTGCTACCTGCAGACTGAGCAGATCAGTGGGCATTTGCTCACCTCAAAAAGCAGCGTGACAACACCAACAGAACGAGCAGAATTGCACTAGCAGCTGTGTAAGAAAACATATTTGATCAAGAGTTATTCTTTGGCCAGGTCTCTACACAAATACTGAGCTGGGAGGCTGATGCAGCTGCCAAGAAACTTCTTCATGGCATCTACTGAAATGAGCTGCCCAAATCTGGCAAAAACTGCTCAGACCAAGCAACTGCACTTCCTCAGCAGAAAGTGTCAACCCATATGTTTTGCTTGGAAAGTAGGCATCAGGTAGATGCATGGTCAATCTGGTACAAGAGCACTCTCCAGCAAAGGGACATTTGAAACTCAAGTTGAAGACAGTGATAAAACCAAGCCTTATACTTTTGAAGGGCCTGAAAATACAGTGCAATATTACTCAAGAAATAAATGTTAGCCTAGCAAAGGACATACCAAATGCCCTTTCTGGCAGTTTTGGTCATGGTATAACTGAAGATCTCCCAGAAACCTCAAATTATGAAATATTTGTTTTGAGAAACAGATGACATCCAAAGCAATATTAGAGGAAAATGGGACCCTCTGCTGATTTTTTCTCTTGCCATCCCAGCTGGAGAGCAGCAGGCATTGCCAATATTGATTTAGCAGGAAGGACCTCAGATGTACTTGACAGTTTGCTTGGCAAAGACTTTTTCCCTCTGATTTTGACATAATATGCACTCAAGTACAAGCAATCTGCATTAGGTAGAGGTCTAGCAGCTTCCCTCCACTCCTACACTGGCAAAAGCTGATTTTTTCAAGTATCTGCTGGTAACTGGAGCTGATGGCTTGTAGGTGAAAACAGATGCTGTTCTGTGATACCCACGGGATCTCCGTCTGCCCACAGCATTGTATGAAGGCTAAATCCCATCATAAATGCCACATAAGGTTTCCTTCTTCCCCAGGGCTGCTGGGTATGGAAGTTCATTGAATGAGCAGCTGCGCCCTGCTGCACAGTGGGTGGTGGGTCCTTTGTGGTCGTGATGAGTCCCACCAGGATGTGAGAGACTGCAAGAACATGCGTACCTTTGTTTATATAGGTCTTGCTCTGAACAGGGGACCCTCACTCCATGACTCAGCCCAGGGCTGAACAGGGGAGTGTTGGTGGGGCTGAATCCAGCAAGGTGCCCCATGGCACAAGGAGTGAGGAGACCTCCTGCAGCCACTGCAGACCAGGAAGAGCTGGATGCAGGGGTGGTGACATCCCTCCTTGGTTCAGTCTGCACAGAGATGCCAGCCACGTTGGAGGGAGCGTGCTGCTTCGTAAAGGGAGTGTAGCCAGTGCCGCCTTGGGATGAAGGACCCTGTGATGTCTTCCCAAGTGTCCAGGTGTCTCCATCTCTATTGGAGCAAAGAAAGGGTGATCTCTGCCTGGTGGGGAGGACCAGATTTGCAGCCAAAGCCACTTGGAAACCCAGCATTTGAGGTCTCAAGATCCTTATCCCAAACAACTTTGCAATAGCTACTGCCTTATCTTAGGAAACTCATGACCTCTGCTTGTGAGAGCTCCTTTCTTTTCTCTTCCCTTCCCCATGCGAACAGCTGCCTTCCCTGGGGTGAGTGGGCAGCTGCAGCTGGCCAGATGTGCAGGTGTGTGCTGTTTCTCTGTAGTTCATGCCTGCCCCTGTACATCCCAGGGTTTTCTTGGCATGGTGCTGCATTGCAAATCTGCATTAGGAACATGGCATTAGCGCTGCAGCTCTGTGGGAAGTGCGAGTGCTCCAATTCCCCCAGCGATTAGTGGGTGACAGTTCTGATAAATCAACTGTTTTATCATAAACATGTGCACTCAGCATTAACTCTACATGTGCCCAGCTCTGGGTGAAGAGATTATTATCCACAAGGAAAGAGACAGCCTGCAACGGGGTGATCCTCAGCAAATCCCTCTGAGGAGCTGCCATGTCCCCGCCTTGGCTCATACACGTGCATTCACATGCGTGCCTGGCCCTATGACGACACCAACATGTACATAAAGCGCAACCTACGTGTGCCCGCACACACTGGCGTACACAGAAGAGGCACACCCATGTGGGCTTCGTGTATGACCAGGTACCCCAGGCATCCATGCAGATACACACAGTGATGCCTGGGCAAGGGACGAGTCCCAGCTGCATTTCTAATTGTGTGGTCCTCCGTGCTGCTGTGTTACTTGCCAGGCCCCCAAGCAGCGGACTGAGAGAGGGCAGCAAGTGCTCAGCAGCCCCAACACAGATGCATACGCATGTGTGTGCTTGGTGCCTTCTTCATCCCACCATCCCTGGGAGTGGTGGGCATGACTTTCTTCTGCAAGGTGGGGTGGCCAGTGTGTGTAGCCCTTCTTGGTTTCCAACCTATCTATCTGCCTGCACCCAGCTTGTAGGACTGACTGTCAACCAGCTTTTTTCAGTCACAGCTGCATGCTAAGCCTTGCAAAATGGGAAAACCCAATCCCTTGCAGCTGGGAGCAAAGCTAAGGAGAGGGAGCAAGCACCGGCCTATAGCTTCTCTGCTCCTCTGTGTGAGGACGTGGTGACTTGGGACACATGCTCATGCAGAGCAAGAGGGCTCCCGGTGGGCCAGTGCTGAAGGAAGCTTTGGTGGTCCCAAAGCTGTGCTCACCCTGAGCTGCCATCGCTGATAGGGACACCTCCATGAATCACCGCTGGGTTTGCAGAGCAGAGCTTTGCTGCAGCCTGGGCAGTTTGGGGCACTCAACCCAGGCGTGGGCCAAGAACAAAGAGTGATGGAGAAAGGGACACCAAAGGCGTCGGGGTGCAGCAGAGCCTGCAGTCAAGCAGGAGCTTCAGATAATGGATGCAGGGAGCCGTGGTACCCGGGTACCAGTTTCCCAAGCGCCTGCCTCAAGGCTGAGGGCCACCGGGGGCATGTCCCCTGACCTCCCTGCACACAACCTCCCATGTCTGGGGCAGGGGACCACTGCCACACACCATGGGGGGAACCAGGGTGGCAGCCCAGGGGCCCATAAATCACCACGTCTCTCTGTGCATTGTGGCAACTCCTCATTTAGTGTATGTATGTATTTGTGTATTCCTTCTGACACTTTTATTATTATGAGATAGTTCCCCTGAAGGGGGATGAATAATGAAAATGCAGCCTTTGGATGTAGGAAAGCAGGGAGGCAGAGCATAACTGCTCTGCCTAAAGTCACCTCGCTGCAGTGCATGTCCCCTTCCCACACACCGCTGTCCCTAGCGCCTGCTGCTGACACCTCCCAGCCCAGAGCCAGCACCACATCCACCCTCCCCTCCTTCCACGAAATGCCTGCACATCACGCCTGCCCTTCTCTTGCCATCCCTCCAGTGAGCTCTGCTGTCTCTTCTCCTGCCTCCGCACCCTGCTACCAGCACCTCTTCCAGAAAGGTGCTCATGGGCATTCGGTCTCCTCTGCTGACCTTCCTGCCCAAGCACCTGACGTTGCATTGAGGACATGAAGCTGGGTGAGGGCATTGCTTTGTGGGCTGCTGGAGGTGATGTTTGCCAAGGTGGTGTTTTTGAGGGCGAGGAGTGGAGGTGTGATGTGACATCCTGCCAAGGTATCCTGTGTGGATTGCTGGGAAGCCTTGGAAAGCTGCAAGCACTTGAGAGCAGTGTGGCTGTGCTCACACTCAGGGCTAGGGTGGGCTCTGCTGTGGGCAGATGTGAGGCTGTAGGGTGAGCAGGGGGAGTAACTGCCCCCCCACCGGCTGCTGTCAGGGGAAATGTCCCTCCGGGCACTGTGGATGAGAGCATTGATGCCACAGGCTGGGTTTGGAGATCAGAAAAAATCAACAGTATCGGTTTCCGTGGCAACCTTGCCATGGAGCTGGAAATGAGCGCCATGGCCCCCATCACTGCAGACACGTGGAAGACTCTGCCTGGGTGATAGTTTCTAGGCAAAATGATGTTCCCATCATTGCATGGCACTGGACGAGGGGCTGGAGACCTGTCAGCTGGAGCTGGCTCTTCAGAGGAGGTGACATGTGGCTGGAGCATCCCATCCCATTCCAGCTGCCAAACCCACAGCCCCCACCCTCCCACAGGGTGGGATGCTGCTCTTTTTTACTGGGGCTCCACTTTCCCCACCATGCACCCCAGGGACAAGCGACTTGCAGGGGGATTCGAAGCCTGTGGACCTTCCTGGGGTAGCTGGGATGGCTGGAGGGGCGTGCTGCAAAATCCTGTGGCCAGAGATCAATAGCACAACATAAAGCCATTTATATCACTATAAAGGGAGCATACAGACTAGAATTAGTTACACTAAAATGTCTGTCGCGGAGTATTAATTGGGTTACTAAATATGTCACTTCGAATGTATTTTATAGGCAGCATAAATTTCTGTATTAATAAGGAGCATTTCTGGTCCTCTCCACGGCTGCCCATCATGGCATGAGCTCTGCCGGCACAGGGCTCCCCTGGCCCGGTGTGCACAGGGTACCTGACAGGCAATGCCACCAGGCTCCTTTGGTGCCACATAGCTGGCAAACCTGCACTGTGCTTGCCAGAGATGTCCTGATGAAAAGACTCTCTGTCCTCTCACAGGGAGCAGAGGCACAGCCCAGCCCTGGGGCAGGGAACGGTGGCAGGTCAGAATCTGGCCCCCTCCCTCATCGGGATGGGTAAAGAAGGTCTTGGGGTGATAAGCTAGCTCCACTTCGCAGGGGAAAGTGAGGATGCACAAGGGATCTGGTCAGGCTTTCAAGTTTCACCATGGAACTCTGCTGCTGCGCGGGGCGGTGCATAGCCCAGGATGCTGTGCACTGCCTGCATGTGCAGGGTACCCCAGTATAATGGGACTGGGCAGGGGCTGGAGTCCCTGAGCATCTTCTCTGGGCTCTGGGCTGCTGGGCTGGACCCTTCAGGGAGAGTGGCTGGAGGTCAAAGCACCACCAAAGACCCAGCCATCCCTTCAGATGCAGATACACAAGTGTAGTTCTGGACCTCACGCAGTTGCTTTGCTCTGTTTGTCCCATTTCAGTGCTGCTCCCTCTTTTCTTGTACATCTGCTGCTATCAAATGCTTCTTTAAACAGAGAAATTCAGCTTTGCGGTTGCTTCAGATTATTTTTGGTTCTTGCAGTGAAAAAGTAAAAAAAAAAAAAAAAAAAAAAAAAAAAAAAAAAAAAGATGTAAGTCTTCCCAGAAATGTGAGCTCCTGCCTCTGTGCTGCCCAAGGGGCTCCTGCCGGCACTCGCACCGGCATTTGGAGAGTTGAATCTCATCTGTAAGTCACCCTGCCCCTGGCTGTTGTGGGGTGGTCACAGAAGGGAAGCAATCCTGGTTTTACATGAAATATTTAACTGTATCTAAGTTACAGCTGGCATACATCCACTGCAAACAAACATCCGTGGAAGATCTGAACTGTCAGTAAATGCCTATGAAATGCCTATGAAATGCCTATGAAAAAAAGGGAGAAAAACCCAGCTTTCAACATGAAAAATATCACTGCAACTTGCTCCTTTTAGTTTAAAGAGTCTCTAAGGGCAAGTCTTTGACCCTGCAGCCCTGTTGCTCCAAGCCATTTTGGACAGGTGCATATTGAAAGGGCAACTATTGAATTGGTGACACTTGATTTTGAATTTATTTTTTTTTTTGTAGTGAGGCAAACGAACACAGAAGCAAATAGACATGAGGAAAGAAAAGGGCACAGAGAAAAAAGTAAAAATATCATTTCCCATATACTTTGGCTTAGTTGCTGAAAAATGTCAAGCCTACAACCTGCTCTTGTTTCAGATTTAAGAGGAAAGCTTTGGCAGAGGGCTGGCAGCAGCCAGCGAGTTTACCATGGGATCCAAGCCAGACACTTCTTAGGGAGGCAAGTGAGATGACAGGAGGAAGCACAGGAGATAATCTGGGGATGAAGAGGTGCACACAACACAGGGCTGGCAGCGGGGACTCCAGGTTCACACTTACCTTGTGCCAAGTTGGTCACCCCAGTAAAGGAGGGGATGTCACTGGGACACTGGTCGTGACCCAGAGTCTGGACTGTTTCCCACTCAGAAGTCCCTGCTCCTGAGCCATGTGCATGTCTATATAGAGGATTCCTCCTTCTTTTGCTTCAATGCTAGTGACTCACACAGAGCTTGAGAAGGAAAAAAAAGTATTCCTAAACATTGTTATTTTGGGTTCATGAAAAACAGATTGTTCGCTAGGTAACAAGAGAACGACTTGCCAGACACATGTAGAGGTCACGATGACTGTGATTCATCTTACTAATCTAGCAGGTACCTAGAGCCATTTTAAATGTCTTTATGCTTGGCAGTGATTCACATCAACTGCTCCCAAGCACCTTTCCAAAAGTGCAAGTTTCTTCGCTCCTCTGTGATTGTGAGAGTTGTTCACACAAGGTAAGGAGGAAGCAGTCAAGCACTTGCCAGATAAACATGTGCCTCACCTGAAGACAAGAGGATTCAGACAAATCTGCATTTAATATCTGCACTCAGATAGCAAAATATGAACACATTGCCCCACTGTGCATATGAATGCCACAGAGCTCCGTGATGGATCTCCTATTTGCGTCTGAGTGACTACCTTCCAACCAGAGCATCGCTGCAGCCTTCATGCATAGCTGGACCAGAATAATCTCCAGGAGACTTCTCCGGGAGGCACCTCTGGAGTGAGACCTCAGGAGAGCAGCAAAGCTTCTTCGCATGCACTGACCGCGTACATGCAGGTCTTCAGCTCAGGGCTGGCGGCAGCACCTTGGGTGAAAGCAGGAGAGATGCTCAGAGTCTGTGGGAACCTGAGGCTGGATGAGCACAGGATAAAATGAGATCCTCTAGAGAGGGACTGGTGTGCAGCTTAAATCTGGGAACTTCAGATTCAGACTACAGTCAGTGGGAGTGGGTAGATGGGGAATGGGTGGGAGATGAGTTAGTGCGTAGGCTACGGAGGAGGGATAGAGTGAAGCAGGGCAGGTGAGATTATGTAGTCTGCTTGGAGGTGGAGAAAAGACCATTGTATTCCCTTCCACATCACGTGTGGTGCTTGGAGGAGTAGAGAAACAGGAGAAGGCTGCCCAGGCACCACCAGCTTCCTTGGCATCACCAACATGTCCCATGTTGCAGGTTACTGCCTCAGCATAGAAGCAGTGAAGTGCCTGTGGGACCTTCTTCAGGACCATGCACTCCCCCCATTTCCCTGGTGTGCACATGAGATTGAGGAGTGCAGGGTAATGTCATCATTCACTTCTTCACATGGGTAGAGGTGGCCTGGCCTCCTCCCATCCTCCCCTCTCCAGCAGATGATAAAGACATCCTTCCAAGAGAAGATCCACTGGCAGATCAGATGCTGAAAATAAAGGTCGGATGGGGTCTTGGTAGGCAGAGTCTTTTGCAGCTGAAAGGTGTATGCAAGAGCAGGGAAGGGGAGATGGTTAGCAGGATTAAATGTACTGCTCTGTGCCTGCCCAAGGAGCATGTTTCAGCGGAAAGGCATGTAGGTGTCCTGGTAAAGTCTTGGAGAGCTGCACTTTGCCAGCCAAGTCTCTGGCATCTTTGTAGGCTGGGTTACAGTAATCTGTATTGTCAAGACAATGTTTGGGACAGATCTGACCTAAATAGAGACATCTGATTTTAGTCAGAGAAATTGCACCCTCTCTGCTATTTTATTATTAAGGAAACCAATACAGGATAAATCCACAGAAAAAATGAACCAGTCCTTTCAAACTGTCTTTATCTGGAAAAGCATGGGTCCCATTTCTATTTGTATTCCAGGGAAGAGATCTGCAGCCTGAGCTTTAATGTCAACACATTGAATTAAAGGGTTTTTCATTAGTTACAAGGAAGGTGAAAATCATCTGCTGAGATGTGATTTGCAGCAGTAAGCTGCAGGGAGATGATTGTGCCATCTTATGCAACAGGTTTCTGCTCTTCCCCCATGAGTGTAAACAGGCAGGTCCTGACGCAGGAGGTGGAAAGCTCAGAGCCAGGGCTACACCAGCAGATGTAGCAGGTGGGAGGGCTTTCAGGTCTTCACCATCACCAATTTCTGTCCCCGTCCCCCCCGCCAAAATAGAGCATGAGACTGCTCCATGTTCTTGGGTTTAGAGCTTGGCCATGTCTTGAGACTGGGGACCAGATGTTTTAACATGACTTTGGAGTTGGGAAGCAACTGGATAGCATCCCAGGGGCAGGACCTAGGGGCTGGATGGGTCCAGGATATGTTGCTGATCGTGTATCCCACATCATGCACATAGGGTGTCAAAGAGCTGAGAAGAGATGCACAACCAGGACAAGTTGTTTTTTGTGGACAGGCCTTTGAAGACCTCAGGCAGCCAAAGTGGATTTAGGCAGTCAGGGTCAGCCAAGATGGAGCTGATGTTCAAGGACCAGAGCGTAGCTGATGGTTTTCTTCCCCCGCTGCATCAGAAGTAGGGCTCTTTGCAGCAGTGAAACTGGGAGGAAACGCAGAGTGGGCTGAGGATGCAGGGATGTGTGCATGCATTCATTCAGCAAGCAAAACCGTATATGCAGCTGCACACACTCTATTTACACAATTTTACTAGGATGTTTTTATTTTTTATTGAACTATAAAACAAGAATAAGTGATCAGAAACAAAAGAATTTAGTTATCATCTGCCAAAAACAAGACACAGAGAGAGGCATTGCAATAAATTGCACAGTCCATAAAAAATTCCAGCGTATTAACAAAAGTGCTGCAGAGCAGACAACAGGTAATGATAAAGCTGAACATAATTACTAAAGAAAAAAATTATTTTAAAATACTGGGATATTCTCAGTTGAGAAACATTGCTGATCTATAGTTTAGTTGGCTGGATGAAATAATATCCACATTAAGGTGAGGAAAAGCAGAAACAAGCCTGAATTTGGCAACAAATTCTACTACCCAGGTCATGTTTAGGAAGCGGGAGTACCAAGGCCTTTCTTTTCCATCAGATCGCTCTGCATTTTTACCATACCCTCTGAATACGCAGCTGACACCTCATCCGGCCCAATTAAAATGACACACTAAATCTCTGCAAATAGACTGCCTGCCGCAGCCCTTCTCCACAACCCCAGCGTACCAGGTACTAAGTTCCTTCTTTTTTCCTGACACAGGCTATGAACCTGTGACTATATGCTGGAGACACAAATTCTCAAAGCCTAAATGCAAAACTCTATAGGCTGCTTGGCTTAGCGCTTTGTTAACAAAACCCAGACGAAAACTCTCTCAGATTGTCTCTTTTATCAATTTTCCCAGCTGATATAAGATGTGGAGGCTGACATCGAAACAATGTGCTAGTTAGAGGATTCAGAGCGCATTGACCAAGTCATTTTAGTTAATCAATTACCCATTCCATGGTCCTAATAGCTCTTTAGATCTCATTTCGCTTAGCGAAACTGCGAACTCAAGTGCTCAACTATACAATTTATTAATGAAAATTCACTTTATAGTAATTTTAAAAATTATGGAATGGAAAATAAAGATGATTAACAGTGCCTGCAAAGATTCAACAAATGTATATAAGGTTTTAGAACTTCGTTGTGAATCAGTAAATCTAATCGATGAATAAATGTTATATCAGAATTTAATATTAACATAGTAGTAACTTATTCTAATTATTGCATAACCTATTTTAGAGGGGCAATTTTTACATCAGCATGAGCTGTTGGTCTTTAATCTTTCATTAATTTCATTCATAACCTTTTATTAATTTGCCAATCAAGCTTTATATTTGAATTAAAAGCTCTGGGACTTGGATGCATCAAGTCAACCAAACGATTTCGAAATCAGGATTTAGGAATTTAGACAGTTACTTAATTACTGCAAACACTAAGTTCATTCACAACTGCCTTTTCCTCATCATGACACTCATGGTCACACCCTTCCTCTCATCAGTTTTGCTCCTTCTGCAGCCTTCATTTTCTAAGAATAGGTGCACCAGAAAAAGAGGTCTTATAGAAAAAAAAAAAAGAGAATATGGACTGTGAAATAAAGGACTGGCTTGCATTGTGTGTGTTCTGCAAGTCACATCAAATTTGTAGCACAGCTCTAGTTGGTGCAGTTCTTAATTACCAAGGTATGTCTTTGCCAGTTTGTCTTTCAGATACACAGAGGGACAGGTGGATCCTCTCATGATGCAGCTGCAAAGTACTGGGGAACTGTCTCGCATTTGCTTTTTCCTCTATCATCGTCCATCACCAGCACTTGTGCACCTTCCCTGGCCCTGACCCAGCACACCCACCCAGGACATGCACCCAAATGGCTCACAGGTGCCACCCACTGTGGCATTGCTGTCTTTCTGCATCCAGGACAACTTCTTTGCTCGCCAACACAGACATGGCCATATTTGTCATATTTGTAAGTACAAGACGGTGTTAAGCCTAGGCATGGGACAAGGAAGAGGAAGATAGAGTTATCACACCAAGCAGGAATGCGTATGGGCATAGCTGGGTCACTCCTATCTGCATTCAGGGGTTTCAAGCCCACGCGTCTTTGTAATGTGCTACTTGTAATGCTACTATCTATTGACCTTAATGCCCAGCTGCTGCCTTGTGGATATGAATATCATGAATATCAAAGTTACTGCGGTGTTTACATTGCGTTAGAAAATTGATCCCATCCCACCCACAGGCACTAGCTTGTTTTCCAAGGTACATATCCTTGTTATTAGTAATTTATAGGCAGCATTTGATATTGCAGACAGGGTGGGACAAGGAGCAGTGGCAGGAATTGCTGTCAGCATGGTAACATGTATATGTAACTGGGGGGGCCTTAGGGTGCTCTTACTTGGTCAACTCATACCGTATAGGACTGAAATGATACCTTTCCTCTTGTGTGCAGCCTTATCTTTCTTGCATTGGCTATAGCAATTCTGCAGAGTCAAAACAACCTGCTGCTCAAGCTGCTAACTAACATCACCAAAAACCCACGTCATTTTCTGTTGAAGGCCAGCTGTGAAACGGCACCCTTAAATCCAGGCAACCTGCTGTCTCAAACGTCTTTCTCACTTGTAGGTGAGAGAGCAGATGGCTTCTTTGAAATAGAAGACATCTCAAGCAGGAGCGAAGGCCACTGATGCAGCAGAGTTGGAGGCACGGAGTCCAACAGTAAGCAAATCTTGTTGAGACACTGCCCATCCTAGCAGGGCTGTGAGTTGCCATGTAGCTCAGGTACAACCCGTGCAGTTCAACCCCGTGCCATCCAGCAAGTGAAACAGTTAACCAAAACCAAAGCCACTCAGTGTATACCCAAGTGCTGCAATGATTCCTAAAGAGGCAGGGAGCTCAGGAGAGGGTCAGGGACTTGGGGTGGAGAGGAGTAGGCACTGAGATGGGGCTGAAAGGGATTGAGCAGCCTCAATTTTCCCTCTATAAATGATGAGTTCAGCATTGGACCTTGAGAAACCCATGTAATTTCCTGTCCTTGGATCCAAGTTCAGCTGGGCTTTGTCCTCCATCTAAACCCCGCTGGTCCCTTATCTCCCAAGGTGGGAGCTTCCAGGAGAAGAAGCAGCAGGAGATATTCCTCTGGAGCCCCACTGACATTTTAGCGTGTTGCATGCCTGTAGATGAGCTTCTGACCCGAGCCAAGACAAATTGAAGCTTCAAAATTCCCCTTCTTTTGCAAAACACAGTTGGAGGGGTGAGAGGAGCTGGTGTCTCCCAGCCCCATGAGATGGAGGCGCAGACATGACCAGTTTGCAGGTGCCTCTGCTCTGCGTATGTGGAGCCAGTCCTGTGGCACTCTCCCGCTTTCATCTTTGGGGTGTAAGTGTTGCAGTTCTGGCAGTAGCCTGAGGGCAAATTGTTCTGGAAAGTTTGAGCAAAGCAGGTTCAACTGCTTCAAAGTAGGAAGTGGATGACAAAAATACATAATTGCCTTCTTAAGAAAATAAAAAGCAACTTTTTTTGGCAGATTGGCAAGTATACACTTCCTACGCACTTTCCCTTCTACCCAAAACATGATTCCAGCCTTATTTTTATTTCAGGAACTGTGAATTATGAAAGGGCTCTCCCCCCACCTTCCTCTGCCTTTTTCTCTCTCCCTCCAACTCTTTCTCTGCCTCCCCATTCCTAACCAGTATTATGTTCATTTATAACCTTCACATACAGACCTCATTCTAATTTACTTTATACACACATTGCAGGGCCCGCAGGACAAGGATTGGTTTGCTGCTGTGGCTTTATGAATAAATCCTTTTACAAAACGAAATCCCCCTGCAGTGCCACAGCTGGGTGGTATGTTTTACTAAATCCCAATGCCCCTTGTCCTGCACTTTTCCAGGTGAGAGGTGCTTGTGCGTGCCCGGAGCCAAAAGCAAGCTGCCACATCCCCTCAGCTGTCCCTCAGCCCATGGGATGCCCCTTTGCCTGGCTCTCCGCACGCCCCGGGATGCCTGCTGCCACCGGTGCCCTCTTGCTGCCAGCACACCAGGGAGCTCCGTGGTGGGTCAGACTGCTCACCCTTGCATGGACGATTACAAACCCCCTTCCTCCCGAGAGGGGAGATGCTAGCCGTGAAGCTGTGCTTGCTGTCAGATGCCACGTGGCCTTTGTAGACATCCAGAGTTTCTCCAGTTAAGCCTGCTCAGAGGAAGATGTCCTTGGCTGGAACTGCAGCCTTTACACCAATGCCAACCTGTGCTGACAAACCAAGTCCAGGCAGGAAGGCAGCACACACCAACACCAGGAGGCTTTCCTGCATCTTACCCGCTGGTCCCCACAGGTCTGGTTACAGGTGTGTGCAGGCAGCAGCATTGTTGCTCTCTCCTTGACCAGCCTCGATCCTCACAGACCGATCACTGCAAAGGGCAGCCCAGGGAGCTCTAAAGCCACACAGAGAACCCCCCTTTCCCCAGGAGCAATGCTTGGGGGTACACCTCAACTCCCAAGGCAAGGGAGGGAGGTGGGATGGTTTTCTGGGGGTTTGCAGAGCATCCATTGCTTGGAGGAAGAGCTGTGGGAGAGAGATGCAAAGCCACGTGTAGAGCAACGTACAAGTAAAGGCTGATCCTGATCAACTTCACTCCTTGGCTGCATCTGCTGCAGTTTATGCCAATGCACTGACAAGGCTGAGAGCCAGCATAAACGACTGGGTGGTGGAGCTAAGTGTCCCTTGGAGCTTCTGGCATGAGGGGTGGTGAGAAGAAAAGGGTTAGGCATTCTCCACCATGCAAAAAGCACTTGACCCCCAACCCTCCTCCCATTAAGTGCCCCACACATGACTGTGACGCTGCAAAGCCCCAGCTAGACTGGCTTAAAAATGAGTTGAAACATGCAGGCAGAGTGTGGGAAATGCTGAGAGCTTCACACAGTTCTTCTTGGGGATCCTGGGGCTAGGCAAGGAGGCATTGCCTAAACACCAGTCCCAGGGACTAGTAATGCACCTGGGCACAATGTATGAAATGCTATGGGAACATCAGCCACACATTCCCACCTCCAGTCATGCCGAGGGGTGCTTGTGTCCTGCACATCCCCTGTGGCCTTTTGCAACGTGAAAACTAATGCGTCTTTCCTTCTATGCCCAAGAAAAGCTCAAAGAACTGCCCCAAACCAAAACCTTTCAGGATAACTAACATAAATGGGAAAACGTTTTTCAATTTAACTCTTCCTTGCAGGAGGCAGCCAGGCAGGGGACCAGTTTTAAATCTCCCTCCCTTACCTCTGTCCCATCACTAATCTGCAGCAGAGGTTCTCTCACTTGGCACTCGTCCCCTTTTGGCCACCCTCAGGTGCCTTGTGCTGCTGAGATGCAGGGAACCCTGCTCCAAAAAGCAGCCGACAGCATCTGCTGAGCATGTCAGCCCATGCCAGGCAGCACGCTGGCTCTTGTCCTGCCTCCCCAGCCACCCATGGGGAGTCCTGCGGGTGCTTGCTGGGCAGCGGCTGCCGTCAGAGGCCACGGTCCTGGGCTGTGGGGGACTCAGAGCTCAGGGCAGGGAGCCCAGCTGTGCCAAAAGGTGTGACAGCTGCTGTTGGTCCCAGACGACAGGAGAGTTTATGGCACTTGTAATAGGTGACCTGCAGACAGTAAGATGGGATGCAGCTCTGAAGGAGCCTACGGAGAAGCAGCACGAGCATGACCAGCCCTGACACCCTGAGGGACTTCTCCTGCCTGAGCTAAGCAGCGATTTCCAGCACTCTGGTGCAGAGCACGTGGCTCCCAGTGCCATGCTGAGCTCCTGCCTGCACCCCTTGCTTTGGAGCCCTGTGCCATGGCTGTTGCAGTATCTGTCTCTGTAGCATCTTGTCCCTGGCTCCAGCCCCTCAAGAAATCTGTGCTCCTGCCAGAAGGAAAAGTCACTGGAGGCCATGCATGGTCCCTGTGACTCCTCAAGTGGTGAAAGGGTCCCAAGCCTGGGCTTCGGCAGAGGAAGCTGCGATGCTGGCATGCAGCGTGGAGCATTTTGGAGACCACGGACCACCTCCCAAGGGTGGTCCCCCGCTAGTGGTGAGAGTCTTCCCAGGCTTCCTGTCCCTGCACCAAATCTATGTATGCATTTAACATCGACAAGGATCCAGGGAGCAGGGATGGGATTGTGAGCAGCTGCGCTCCCTGCTTAGTCCCATCCAGAAGCAGGTCCCTGCTAATGGCTCTCCCTCCGGTGGGACGAGGCAGGAGTACCTCCCCGTGCAGGACTGGGCTGCTGCTTGGAGAATAAATCCCCCTCCTAAAAGCTGAGTCTGGCCACATGCACCCAACCCACCCCCGCAAGCTCTCAGCGCAGAGCAAGCTTCCCAGGCCCACAACCCATCCATCTCCTGGCACGCTCATCTCCGCAGTGCCTCTGGCAGAGCGGTAAGCTCCTGAATATTTTATGTGGTTATTAGTCGACAACATAATCTATCTGAGGGGAAGGCAGAACTGCTGACCAAGGCGTATGGCACAGCAGCCGGGAATGCTGACTCCCGCAGCGCCCTGCCCCATCCTCGCAGCATCGCCCGGCACGGTGCGGGCACTACCCACTGGTGTGGACTGGTGGCTTGCCCTCACGTGTGCTGCACGCCCATGGCCAAGTGTGGGCACATGCTGTACTCACAGGCAGCCAGACTGAATGCCTCCTTCTTTGAAGGGCTGGTGTATATATCCCTTTCCCCCTGCTAATTTGTCACATATGGTGCAGGCATGGTATGTCCATGTGTCTTGACGCAGGGGCATATGCTCTGTACACAGCAATACCGTGATTAGTAACACATTAGCCACAAATATGCCGGTGAAGCACACAAGTACAATGCCTATACCAGTAAGTAGAAACACAAACGTGAGCATGCCGAAACTATGCACCAAGGCCTCTCCTTCATGTGCAACCGGTTCAAGTTCTGAGACTCTGCAGCCATCTGCACCCCAGCTGCAAGCAAGCACTCACATACACAGGAGAGGATTGCTGGCCTGCATTTTGCAGGGTGTAAGATTCAATACTCGTTGCACCTGAAGAAATGTCTTCAGATGCAAAAGATTGCAGAGCTCAGGAATGTGTAAGGGCAGTGCTGTGCAGACACTCATTGTGAAAGCAGCCTGGGAAAGTAGAGTCTAGACCGGTAGGATGGCACAGAAGCTGCACAAGCATTCACTGCATGTGCTGGTACTGTGGAGCTGCACAAGGCCAGGGAGATGCAACAGCAATGCATGGGGAAGGGCTGACAGAGAGGAAACTGAGCCATCTCTTCGGTGTGCCTACCGTCCAAGGGAGCTGATTTCCAGTGCGAACAGGTAGCAGTTGTGGAAAATCTAAGGCGATGATGGAAGTCTGGCCATGAATGTAACACAGTGGAGGCTGGAAGGAAAATATCTGAGGAACTCTGCCCTTTTCAAATCTTGGTCCCCAGCAAGTGGCTTGAAATGTACTCTCAGCTTATGGTATAAGCCAGGCTGCTGCTGAACTTCTTGTTCCCACTCCCTCCCCTGTGCTGGCACTGGTGTTCATGCAGGGAGTTGGGTCATGGTTTTTTGCTTTGTTTTCCAGCCAGATCAACTTCCCAGCCTGGTTTCTTGCATGGCCACAAAGCTGCCTGCTGCAGTCAGAGGGCCCTGCTGGGCATGGCAGATGGGTGGCAGCAGCACCCAGTAGTTCATCACAAGGAAGAACCAGGCTGAGGTGGGAGAGGCGGGATGGGTTAGCCATCTGGGGGGCTGCAGTAATCCCTCCTTGTGGGCTGCAAGTGCCTGCAGAGGCAGACAGAGCCACTGGAGCAGGGCATGGCTCTCGCCTGCCTGTTGGGAAGCAGAGGCACCTGGCAGCGCTGCCAACCCCGGGATGCTGCGGAGCATCCCAGCTGAGGCCCAGCCTGTGCTGCCGCTGCTGCTGCTGAGCCACCCGGCGCTGCCGAGGAAGACTGTGCCGAGTGGGTTCATCTTTATGTAAATCACATTCACTTCAGCTGGCTTCCAGGATAATCAGTATTAAAGGGAAACTATTTTCTAGTTCATTAGAGGAAAGCTGCGTCCCTGCGGCTGCTGCTGTCGGCACCTCCTTCTCCTTCCAGGAGAAATGATCTCCGTGAGCACCAAACGCGGAAACATTCACACTCCAAATGTCAAGTGGGGGAAGGGGGAGAAGAAAGGTCTGCTGCAAGGGCAGTCCTTCCTTCTCCATCCTCCAGGAGGGTTTGAGTGAACTGTTGTCCTTTCCCTTGGGCTCTTCCCCACCAGCCCCCACCCCCATAGGCCCTGGGGTCCTTCCCTCCATTCCTTGCTACAGTACCCCCCTGGTCCTGATGAGCCTTATCCCTGAGCTCCCTGCTGCTTGGTAGCATCCCTGAGAGCCCAGGTCTCCTCATGCACAAGCACATTGATGGTTGTGCCAATGCCTCTGCCAGAGCCTCTTGCTCTCAGCAGGATGCTCTGGAATTGCTCCAGGACTGGGACTGTTCTCTTCCCCATGTCCTAGACAAAAAGCAGGTCCTTCTTGTATGGATTATGCCTTTCCTGATACCCCGTAGTGCAGTGACCTCTGAGCAGTTTCTTTACCCCAGTTCTTCCTTTGGTTTTCCTTGGTCACAGTATCCCTGTGCCCATCTCATAGCTTCTTTCTTTCTCACTCTCTCCCCATTTCTTCTCTGTGGTTTAGTCCTGTCTCCATTTTCTCTGGGTAAAGACACTATCCCATCCCACCAGCCCAGCCATGTGCTCATGACACCACAGCAGGCAGTGGTGTTTTGAGGCTTGTAGAGGATGTCCCCTTGCTGATAGACCTTGGGGTTGAGATCTTCTCACTGCTCCAGACCAAGGCTCTGTGTTTGCCTGATACTGTGGGCTGTCAAACTCATAGAGCTCAATATTAATCCAGCTCCCAGGAAACACCAAGATGATGCTAGAAGAAGTGATACTGGCCTGACAATCCAAGCAGCGAACCTTTTTACTTGCCAGTTCTCTCGGAAGCTGTCGTCAGCCCTGCCCAGGCAGGCAGCCCCCCAGACACTGGGTGCTGCTATTGCTTGGGCTCTCTGCTAGGCTTCTTGCTTTGGAAATAATTTGCTCTGGCTCTCAGAAAGCTTCTCTTGTGCAGAAAAAGGACATGGTGTGAGAGGGTTTCAGCATTGCCCATGTCCTTTGGGATTTCAGAAAGAACCGGGCTATCTTTCCACTTACCCATGACAACTGGGAGTGACTGGTGGAGTGGACCACCAGTAAGCCGCAGATATTTTCACCCTGGAGGTGGTGAGACAGGTTGATTTGGGGCTAAAAATGGATCCTAGAGGCCATCCAGACCAAGTTCCAATAGAGGATGGTAAAAGACCCTCACTCAAGTAAACCTTCAGGTCAGCATCTTCTTGGCAAACAGCTCTCCCATTCACCATGGAAAGAGGGCAAGACCATGCCCAAGATGCATGGAGAACCCCAATGCAAGAGGATATCAAGCTCCCTCTACCTTTGAGTGACCCCAGAACTGGGGTTGCCATGAAGAGGGACAACACGCATAGGAGATCCCAGCAGGGCAGGGAGACTGAGTTGAGATCCTTTCCCTAAAGGTGTTGCTAGCCTGGGGTGCTGGGGATTCAATCAGGAGAAGGCAGGCTGTGCTTTCGCTGGGTGGTGGGTGGGGACAGGCTTTGCGTGCACAGGGCAAAGTGCAGGGAGGTGGCAGTGCTGCACACCTCCAAGGTGATGATGCTGAATTTCCTAAGGATGATAGCACCAGCACTGAGTGCATAAGCCCAAGCACAGCCCCCAGCACTTTGGAAAACGGCTGCGCTTTGCCCACTCTCCCACCTGCCTGCAGAGTCTGGGAAGGAGCCATGGTGTGCTGGCCCTGCAGCTGCAACACACACCTCTCTCTGTCCACCTGCATGCCCACACACTCCCAAAGCATCTACTGGCACAGCTCTGTGCCAGATATCGTGCAGTGGCTCTTCATTCCCCCAGCTCCTCTCCTTGCCAGCCCCTCGTCCTTGAGGAAGCCAGACCTGGGTGACTCAGACATCACACTGGCATGCGTGAGTGTCCAAGCTCATCAACGGCAGACAGGGCAGTGACAGAAGGATGCTAATGCACAATTATTAGTGGCCTCTACGGGGATGGCTTCAATGCATATCCATTAGCAGCAGCTGCCCTGACAGTGGCTTCTGCCTGATGCAGGGGAAGGGCAGAGACACATTACAATCACTGAGGGATTTGGTGTTCCTCTGGTGGGGTCCTGGTGAGAAGAAGCAAGACAGAGCCTGCGCTGGGGCATGGGGCCAAGGAACAAGCTGGATGTGGGTGGTCTGTCCTCATCAGACAGTAATGGCTGCGTGCACTGGGAATGGATTTTCCTACCCTGCTCTGCAAGAAGGGGTCCTGGAGCTGTTGTCCCCAAGAAGGTGGCGCTCCAGCAGGATAATGGTAAAAGTGAGATTGGAAAGAACTGGAATGAGTATCCTGGCAGGAAAGAAGACAATTTTGTGGAAAGAAGTGCAAAAATACCCACCCTTGGTAGCTCCTTCCTGGCAGCTCCAAGCATGCAAATGCACTGGCTGGTCCCTCGCATGGAGCCAGAGAGCCAGTGTGAACTCTCCGGTCTTGCAGAAGGATGCCAAGTCTTGGCCTTTCATAGCTGTTCTCTTCTCTGGCTCATAGCCACAGCTGGGGGATTGCTTCGAGGAGAGGCCAAGACTGACAGATGATCCCCTAATCAGCTGTATAAGCAGAGCCCAAAGTCCCTGTTCCCACCTCCGCCAGCTAATTGCTTTTGTTACCAGCCCAATGGGGCAGAACCGGTTTTTGTGCTCCGGTGCCCTTTTTAAGCATTCACACTGTGTTTCTCAGATAGGCTGTGCAGATGTTGATGAGCTCTGATGAGCTGTTTACCCATCCTCCTAGGCACCAGGCCTGATCTCTCCACAAGCGGCAGAAGGCAGCTTGGAGAACGCTCCTGTGCAAGGCGGTGAGTCTTTGAGTTTATACTCTTTGCTCATGCTCTCACGAAGAAAACCCTTCTGTCAATCAAGAAGAAAGCTTATTTTAGGCTGCTTCCATCCTCAGACAAAGCCCAAAGGTGTTTTGGAACCTGTGATCTCAGGCAGGGGTGGCATGTGTGTGGAAAGACGGGATGAACCTGCTGCAGTCTGAGCCCACCGATGAAGCTGGTATGACACTGCTGATGCTGGCAACGTGGCTATCACCTGCAGACTAGTTGTCTAGGCAGTCTGTGAATCAATGGGGGACAAAATCACCTCTGGGGTGGGATTCTTCTGACCTACCCTGGACGCGACTACAGCAAGAGACAAAATGCTCTGGCCCATGTGGGATGCTCAGACATGCCTGGCTTGTGGGCCAGCCTTGTACCCATGTTCCTCACCAAAGAAGGACTGAGATCTGCTCCAGGGAAGCACTCACAGCATTGCATCTCCTCTGCTCCCTGCCTTCATCCCTCATCCATCAGCAGCCAACGGTTGCTTTGGTGACATGCAGCATGGTCCAGGTATGAGACAGCTGCTTTGCAGTCTGCTGCAGCAGCATCTCCTTTGTGAGTGATGGAGGGGGAGAAAGGATTGGAGGTACAGAGTGAGTCCAGGTGCAACCTGGCCTGGAGGAGCAGATCTCTCTGTGCAAATGAGGCCAGCATAAATTCAAAATTGCCTCTGTATAGATAACAGAGTGAAATAGGTTTTCCTCCAGACACCCTGGGGAAGAAGTGTGAATTTATGTGAGCTGTTTTGTAGCCAGCATATTGGAGGTTCAGCCTCTAAGGCCTGAACTCTCCATACAGAAACACAGGACAGCAGTGTGCAAGTCCCCTGCTATGCATGGTCTGTGGGATCTGGACACAGAAGACAGCTTGGGAACAGCTTTAGTGGTGCGTAACTATTGTATGCCAAATGGGTCCAGAAGCAAAGAGTAACTTGGAAGATGGGAAGGAGCAGTATGAAGCCCCATCAGCAGCCAGAGTTGAAATTCCCTGGAAATGTGATAAACAGCTGGAGAAGACTGAAAACAGGGGTCAGTCAAAATAAGCTAAAAAGTAGCCCCTGCACTGACAATAGTGGGGCTTGAAGTACTTGATGGTTTAACACTCTTTAGTTAACTTGGGAAGAGAAGAATAATTTTGAAGTCCTATTGAAGAAATCTGAGGAGTGCTACACTCGACATAAAAATAATGCATATGAGAGAGAGCTTCTTAACTGGAGCGTATGAAACAAGCTGAAACTATAGAGGAATTTGCAGCTCATCAAGGTCTGAAGAGCCAATTTTGCAATTATGGGTGCTGAATCTTCAGTAAGAGACTGAAATCTGATTGTGATCTGGAACAAAAATTTTAGATAGACATGACAGGAAGGCCCTCAGTTAAGCCTCTGCAAAGCAAGAGCTTGCTAATCCAAGAAAACCACTCAGTCTGGTCTGAAGACTATAGAGGACTGGCATGGCTTTGGCATGGTGGGCATGGCAGAGAATCCAAAGTGGCACAAGAGGAATGGTGAGACAGAAACACATGCAGATCTTGTGCTGGCGACCAGCAGAAACACCATGCAACGAAGCACAAGCCAGGACTGTGCCTAGAATACAGAAAAAGTACAAGACCTCAGTACATCTTGCTTGGCAAATATTTGCTTGCACCAGGAGACAGCATCTAGCCCTGTCAGCCTAGAGAGAAGAGGTGACAGAATCATAGAATCAATGGTTTGGGTTGGAAGGGACTTTAAAGATCATCTAGTTCCAGCCCCCCTGCCATGGGCAGGGACATCTTCCACTAGACCAGGTTGCTCAAAGCCCCGTCCAACCTGACCTTGAACACTTCCAGGGATGGGGCATCCACAGCTTCTCTGGGCAACCTGTTCCAGTGCCTCACCACCCTCACAGTAAAGAGCTTCCTTACATCTAATCTAAATCTACCCGCTTTCAGTTTAAAATTGTTACCCCTCATCCTACCACTAAAACGGTCCCTGATAAAAAGTCCCTCCCCATCTTTCCTGTAGGCCCCCTTTAAATACTGGAAGGCTGCTATAATGTCTCCCCAGAGCCTTCTCCAGGCTGAACATCCCCAACTCTCTCAGACTATCCTTATAGGGGAGGTGCTCCAGCCCTCTGATAATTTTCAGGGGCCTCCTCTGGACTTGCTGGAGCAGGTCCATGTCTTTCTTACATTGGGGACCCCAGAGCTGAACACAGTACTGCAGGTGGGGTCTCAAGAGAGCAGAGTACAGGGGGAGAATCACATCCCTTGATCTGCTGGTTACGTTTCTTTGGATGCAGCCCAGGATATGGTTGGCTTTCTGGGCTGCAAACATACATTGCTGGGTCACATTGAGCTTCTCATCAACCAACACCCCCAAGTCCTACTCCTCAGGGCTACTCTCAGTCCACTTATTGCACTTATCCAGCCAATTCCTTACCCACCAAGTGGTCCATCCGTCAAATCCAAGTCTCTCCAATTTAGAGACAGGATGTTGTGTGGAACAGTGTCAAATGCATTGCACAAGTCCAGGTAGATGATGACAGTTGCTCTTCCCTTATCAACCAATGCTGTAACCCCATCGTAGGAGGACGCCAAATTTGTCAGGCATGATTTGCCCTTAGTGAAGCCATGTTGGCTGTCGCCAATGACATTCTTATTTTCCATGTGCCCTAATATAGTTTCCAGGAGGGTACGCTTCACGATCTTGCCAGGCACAGAGGTGAGACTGACTGGACTGTAGTTTCCTGGGTCTTCCTTTTTTCCCTTTTTAAAATAGGCATTATGTTTTTCCCCTTTTCCAGTCAGTGGGAACTTCCCAGGACTGTCCCAACTTCTCAAATAGGATGAATAGTGGCTTAGTCACTTCATCTGCAGGTTCCCTCAGGATCCGTGGATGCATCTCATCAGGTCCCATGGACTTGTGCACCTTCAGGTTCCTTAGATGGTCTCAAACCTGATATTCTCCTACTGTGGGCAGTTCTTCATTCTCCCAGTCCCTGCCTTTGCCTTCTGCATCCTGGGTGGTGTGGCTGGAGCACTTGCCTTTGAAGACTGAGGGGAAAAAAAATCATTGAATACCTCAGCCTTCTCCATGTCCCTGGTAACCAGATCTCCCATTTCCTTCTGCAGAGGGCCCATGTTTTCCCTAGTCTTCCTTTTATCACCAACGTACCTGTAGAAGCTTTTCTTGCCCTTGATGTCCCTGGCCAGATTTAATTCTGTCAGGACTTTAGCTTTCCTAACATGATCCTTGGCTGCTTGGACAATTTCTCTGTATTCCTCCCAGGCTACCTGTCCTTGCTTCCACCCTCTGTAGGCTTCCTTTTGTGTTTGACTTTTTGTCCAGGAGCAACTTGTTCATCCAACACAGACGTCCTGGCGTTTTTGCCTGACTTCCTCTTTGTTGGGATGCATGGCTCCTTAGCTTGGAGGAGGTGATCCTCAAATATTAACCAGCTTTCTTGGGCCCCCCCTTCCCTCCAGGGCTTTATGCCATGGTTCTCTACCCAGCAGGTAGGCTGAAGAGGCCAGTCTGCTCTCCTGAAGTCCAGGGTAGCGAGCTTGCTGTGCGCCCTCCTTGCTGTCCCAAGGACCTGGAACTCCACCATTTCATGCTCACTGCAGCCAAGGCTGCCCTTGAACTTCACATTCCTCACCAGCCCCTCCTTGTTGGTGAGAACAAGGTCCAGCATAGCACATCCTCTTCGCTTCTCTATCACTTGGAGAAGGAAGTTGTCATCAATGCGTTCCAGGAACCTCCTGGATTGCTTATGCCGTACTGTGTTGTCCCTCCAACAGATACTGGGGTGGCTGAAGTCCCCCATGAGGACGAGGGCTTGTGAACGTGAGGCTGCTCCTATCTGTTTATAGAGGGCCTCATCTGTTCATATTCATGAATGGAGGGCCTCATCCGTTCATATTCAAGTACGTGAGTTCACAGTAATTTGTAGGAGCGAAGGACAGTGCTGCTGCAGAAGATGAGACCTTCCATCTGAAAGCACAGAGGATAATAAATATGTGTACGTTGGATCCTGATGCTCAAACAAGGATGGTGCCAAGGTTAAGGTTATCTGTAAGCAGTAGACAGCTCTCCAGCCCATCCAAACTTCTGTCTGGTGGCACACAGCAGCACGTATCTACTTTTTCCATCCATGACTTTTTGGATCAGCCAAAACCATGCTCCCTGCTATTAGAGAGGCTGCTGCAAAGCTCTCTGCTCTGCCCTTGAGTGACGGCTGCCCAGCAATCTCCAATACAGCTTAATTTGATAATAACCCTGAGCCAGTTTAAATACTTCAATCATGCCACCTCTTAATCATCTTCTCTCAGAATAAAATAATCCCACTTCGGTTAATCTCTTCTCCTGTGGAAATCCTGTCACTCCTTTATTGTCTAAATGACTTTACACTGCGCTCCCTCCAACACAAAAATATCTGCCTTCACATAAATTGACAAAAACAGGACATTACTCCCAATGTGGTCCAAGTAACTTTGTGGCACTGTGTTTGTAACCTCGGTGAGCACCTTGTGAAGGGTCAACACCTCTACTGCATCCACCAAACCATGTGGATCCAGGGCAATATTATTTTATCTAGTGGTCTGCATGAACGCCTTCACTGATGCTCATCCCTGGACTGGTGCGAGGCCATCTCCCATCTCACCTGCATCCTCAGTGTCCAAGGCATACGGGCAGGCTGTGGCATGGAGGGACCCTGCTGGGATATGGATGGTTGCAAAAAATTTAGGAAGCTGTGTTTTGTTTTGTTTTGTTTTTTGTTTTGTTTTGTTTTGTTTTGTTTTCTCTGGAGACACTGGGCTTGCAGACATGTAGGGTTTGAGCAGACAGAACAGACTAACTGGGGACAGGAGACCAGCAGTGTCTGCGTAAGAGGACAGAACATCGCAGGTGTAAAGAGGGAGAAAACTTCAAAAGGTGCTGCAGACCGCAGTAAAATCACATGCTGCATGGAAATCTCTCCATAAGGGACCAGCAAGTCCTGGTTCTTGCCTTTCTGACCCAACCCATGAAATGCTCTGTACAGCCAACACTGTCACTGGGATAGCTACTGTCAGGAGAAATTGAGGCAGAAGATTTCAAATCAAGGCATCTGCAGGAGACTGTCAAGATATTCTGGCTGCACTTAAACAATTTTTTCTGCAACTGTGACAGCCAGAAATGTAATTACAAATAAAAAAAAAAAAATCAAAATGAGATTTTTACACACTGACTTTGTCACCAGGATGCAGGGAGGAAGAGCAGCAAATGCCTCACCAAAAACTCACGAGAGCTGACATAAGTGGTGTTTCATCAAAATCTGGAAGAGGTTTTTGCCTGGAGAAGGGATGGAGGTGAATCTACCCATAGGAAATTTGTTACTGTTAAGCCTGTACCAACTTTGCAGAACTAAAATATCCCCCCCCCCCCCCCCCCCAAATCTTTGGTTTTTAGGAAATTTGAAAAGGTAGTAAGAATGGCATTAGCTGTCTTACTCCCACACAAGCAATAGACAGGGAAAGGCAGCTCCTGGTTGTTTGTTGCATTTTGTGTTGTAATTCCTTATGCCTAAATGAAACAAATACAATGTGTCCATATTTAACACAATTTGTGGAGGTACTAAAGAAAAAGATGCTGATATTTAGGTGTGAAATATTGTCTCCAGCAGCATGAGGTTGTGATTGAGAAGCACTCAGGCCTTGGGACCCGCGGCGCAGCTGATGTCTCCCATCATGACACCCTGCGTGGGGTGGACAATTCTTTTCCCCAGCCACTGTCTTGTAGTTATCATTATCAGACAGGTTTTTGTTCCGCCAGTGCAATGAGGCCAAGCTTGAGCTCAAATAATGAATAGGTACCTTTTAGTTGAGTTCATTGATTTGGGAGAGACAGCATTTCATAGCCCTGATTGATCTCTTGAATAACCATAGGCACTGCAAGCTGCACAGAGATGCTTTGATTCTGTGTCTGCTTTGAGATTTATTTTCCTGACACACTGAAGTGTGACTGAATTGTGTACACTGGCTCAGATCACATCACATACAGACCCTCAAGAGTCATGAAGTAGAAACCACCCATTTGCTATGTTAAATATGTGACCTCAGCAAGGTTGAGGTACAGTTGGGTTTTTCTGGTAGGGTAAGGTATGGGTCTCCCTGGGTACCACCACCATGAGCGATGTATTCCCACGCTTCTGGCTAAGAGGTTCTCCAGCAAGTATGCATTCTAAATGACTGGAGTTCAATTAAAATATCAGACAAGTAATAGCCTGATCCTAATGACGATGGGATTGTCAGACCTGGGCAACTCAATATTAGCAAAGCCTGGAGGACTCCAGGAGGAAGCAGTGATGCAAGGTGAGTCGGACACAGGGCAGAGGCTGTCTGGCAGGCTGTCAGGAGGCAGGAGGAGGATTTCTCCTCTTTGCAGAGGCTCCTGGCTGGTGTCCTGCTGGACCACCAGTGTTGTTGGCCACATTGGCTGAATGTGCATCCCCAGCCACTGAGCAGTGCCCAGCAAAGGGACTGAAGTGAGGGCAGAATGTCCTCTATCAGTGTTTTAATCTATTTATTTATCTGCTTTAAAATAAATATTTGATAACTTTTCTGGGATTAAGCCCTCTCATCGGGGCCCTGATGATTTATTTATATGCACACTTATTCTGCTGCAGCACTCTGCCGCAGGAGATGGAGACGTCCTGATGGCCAAGGCACCAGCACAATCACGGATGTCTCATCTGGGGGCACCGGTGTGACGGCCGGCAGCTCCCATGCCATCCCTGCACCACTAAGTTACCTCTGCTCTTACGCCTGCAGCTCTTGAGGAGACAAGAAAAGCAGCTGCAAGCAGCTGGGTGAGGGGTGATGGGGCAGTTGCTGCTCCAGTGCCTGAGGAGACGCATCTTGCTGGAGGCCTTGGTCTCCGAATCTCCACTTTCAGTAGCGAGGAGTGAAAAGAAACCTGGAGAGAGAAATTGTTTAAAAAAGGAGTGGAAGGTAGAAGGAGGAACATTATAATAATTTGCTAAGGAGATAGGACACACTGAAGACAGATACTTCAAGTGTGGTGTGCTCACAGCGAGTGACCTGCACTTTTGCCTCCTGCAATCCAGATGACCAACAGACACTGGTTTTGAAAAGCTGCCTTGTCAGGCTGGCTGGGATTCATTGCTGGGTGTCTGACTGCAGGATGCCTTGAAAGGATGAGTCCTCGTTCCGAGTTGATTTAGGTCGCTGTGCTACGCTGTGGAAATGAACACAGCTGTGGCCCTCTCTTCTGAGTCAAAGGAGACTCATCCGTATGCACAGGCCACTCGAGGACTCCTAGGCAAGATTATAAAGGCAGGTACCAGAGCCCTGACAAATGTTAAAGTTGTCGAGATCAGACATGGAGAGAAGTCCTCTGATTGCAGCCAGGGCAGAGCCACTCAAAAGGCTGTGCCAGTGATGAAGATTAGGAAGGGCAAACAAATTTTCATGAAGTGCAGAATTACCTATTGGAAAGAGGCATTTCAAGAAATGTCAGGTTCCCATGCCTGTAAGGATTGTAAATTAGGACCCTACTGCATCTGAAAAAAACCCTGTGCTAGCTGACCTGTGAGACATGGGCTGGATGCAAAGCGCTTTGGTTAAGCTGCCTGGCCCATGCCCTGCAGGCAGGCGGGGCAAGACAGTGATCCCTCTGCCCTCGGCATCTCCGAGCTGATGAAAAACTACAGCAACGGCGCTTGTTAACACCTCTTTGCTCAGCAGCGGTTGTGCATGGTCACAGTAGCCATGGCTCTCCACGAGACCCTCCGCTTCCCAGGGTCCCAGCCAGAGCTGCTGCCCTGCTGCTGGCGAGCTGGGTCAGGGGGTTGTTTTCCCCTGCTGTTCCGTGCGGGGCAGAGCTGAGCCCAGCTGCTCTCACCCGCGTTCGTCAGCGGGATCCAGGGGTCTGGTGTGCTGCTAAACGCTGCCTTTTGGGTGGGGAGCAGCCTCATCCCATGGTACCACATCTGGCCAGGTGCAAAAGGATGGGGGCTGTGCTGAGCGGCAGGGAGGACCTCCCGGCTCAGCTCGGCTCGTGGCGTCGCAGGCAAGGGCCTGGCAGCACCCGGGGGCTCCCGCTCCCCACTGCGGGGAGACGACAGAGCTATTTCTGCCCACCCCAGGGGCTCCATCCACAGCTTTGCACCCACTGGGCAGAGCCCCGTGTGTAGCAGCGTGGGGCCAAGCTGGTTTGTCTGGGCTGGTTCAGCCCCGGCACCCCGTCGGGGGGGCTGCTGGCTCGTTGGTGCTTGTGCTGAAGCAGCAGACGGTGCCGGCTTTTCCACCCCTCGCCCTGCTCCCTTCCCTCCTGGCTGATGTGAAAGCACTCACTGGGGGCCTGTGTTCATTTATTCCTCTCATTTGTGATTCAGCCTCTGTGAGAGAGCATGGGGAAGCTTCACCGACGCTCTGAGCCGAATAACGAGCTCTTGGCATTTTGTTCAGCGCTGGCAGGTAGGCGGCAGGGCCTTGGAGGGTGCTTGCAAAGAGCAGTGCCCTGGGTGCAGCGAGGCTTTGTAGCAGCTCCGCTGGGCTTTTGCATTCAAACAAAGCGATTTTCGCTCCCTCACATCGGCACAGACAGCAGATCAGCTCTGCAAAGCCTGCGGACGAGCAGGAATGCCCATCCTCCTGCAGCTGCTGACCACACCGAAATCTGGTTGAGCTCCTGCTCTGGCCCAGAGGATGCTTCACCCCCACCCTGGGTCCAAGGTGGCATCTTTATCTGATGGTCTGGGGGGAGCACGCTGGACGCAACAGCAGAGCACTAGTGTGCATTGCAAGAGAGCATCAGCATGGGCAAATATTTGTCCCGAGATGGGGAAAGGTGAGTGGCCATGCGGGAGCATCTCTGCGGAGGTAGATGCCACCTAGGCAAGCAGTGTCTGTCGGAGAAGGAAGGAGCAGTCCTCTGGGACAGACAGACAGACAGCTGCTGGCCCTCAGCAGCCCAGCCCTCAAGCCCAGCAAGGAGGAGAGGAAAGGTAGATTGAGGGCGGCTCTGATCACGTGCCCTCAAGGGAACTAATTTATCCTGCATTTCCACCTTTTGTTCGATTTGTGAATACACCCTGATTTCTTTGCTGCATGAATGTGTTTGCCTGATATTTTGAATGAACACATTTCAGCTCCCCCCCAGCTCCCCTCCTCCCCTGGCCCCAGCCTTTGCTGCCTGCTCCCTTCTTCAAGCACACGCTATTTGCTATTCATGCCCTCTCATCGGTTGCCTTTCACAGTGATTTCGAGAGGGGAAGGATGACTAATGCATGCCAAGCAGTAGGTAACACATTTGGAGCCCAGTTCCTGACCTATAATCCTTGATGATAAAGCAGATGAAAAACTCGGGATGGCAAACCTCTTCATGCAAACCTTGTATTTCTCTGGCTCCTGCCATTGTCAGTCAAAAAAACAAGGTGGTCTCACAAACAGCAGCTAAGAAAACTGGTCTTCAGGTCCACTTTGGGGCTTTTTTTGGTTTGGGAAGGAGTTTTTAGAGGCAGACAATCTAACAATGGGTTAATGGCATGGCTGTAATGGAAAATACTGCTGTATGCTAGAGTATGTACGAGGGACACATCTGACTCTTTAGAGCTAATGATTAAAAAAAATAATATGAGTGAAATAGCCCTTGCCTCTGTACCAGATTGCCTTTGTGTTGTACATAGCAGCTGCAGAAAGTGGCTACATAGCGGCGTAATTGCCCTGTTGTAACTTTTAGCCTCTTATTACTTTAGTTGTGTGATCACATGGGGTTTTGTCACAGCGATGTCTGAAAGGATATATAGGGAGGCTCTTTCTGCAGCTCTGGGCAGCAGCAAATTTCTATTGTCCTCAGTTGGACACATACCTGCGAAGAACAGATTTCATCCTACCCAAATGTACAACACTTACTTTTTGAAGAACAGGCTTCTGACCTTGTACAATGAAAGTGGCTTATGATTAATGTTAGTTAATGGCACATCCACTAACAAATCTAGCATTATGTATGGGTTATTTCATGTGTCTCATGCCCTCACTGGAGAATAATACAGATGCTTCAAAGTTACTGTAATATGAACTCTCTAAAAGCATGCTTGAATTTAAGTGAAAAATGAAATAAAATAAGTAATAGTCATTTTCTTTGGCTGGTCTTCATTACTGAACATTTTTTCTTCGGCTGAAACCGAGGAATCTGTTTTTATTGGGCCACATCCATAAAGAGCTACACTTTCAGAAAATGACTGATGTTGATGGTATTAAGGGGACTGAAGCCACGGACTGTTGGAAGTAAAGCCATCTCGTCAAAATAGTCTGCTCAACAGGTACAGTTAAAGTGGTGGAGCCAGGAGAGCTCCCAAGTTTTCACGTGCTGGGGGTGGGCTTGGAGAGGGTCTGGGGTAGGGAAGACAATTGATTTGAAATGGTGAGGTCCTGCATTCACCTTCTACTGCCCTGCTCTTGGGACTGTCTATAAACCCAGTATCTTCTGAGGCTGCCTGGGAGGCTTTGGCCAGCCAGTTCTTGCTGCTTAAAGGGTAAAGTATCACCACAAGTAAAAAAATCTCAAAAGAGCTGGCACATCTGTTAAAACAATTGTATCCTAATCTGAAACCAGAGAATAAATAATCAATTAATTATATTTCAATTGAATTTAATTATATTTCAATTGAATTTTATAATTGATTATTGCATGGTATGGCTGCAATTTGTGAGTGCTTGGTGTCCCTAATATTTTTAATTTAAATTATTACTGAAATGCACTCTCAGTTCTGACTGTACTTCAGCATCTTTCTGTATCATATTTCTTTTTCCTCGGAGAAACAGTTATCATAATCATCAGCGCCATCATCATTTTTGCAATTGGAAACTCTTTTAGACAGGGAAGATAATTTTCCAGAGGAGTGGGTGCCCCACAGGAATAAGCCAGGACAGTACATATCTGCTACTTCAGTGTACATAATGATAACTAGAATACATTCACAAAACATTTGGGAGGCATTTCAATTTTGGTAAAAAAACCTGTAAGAATTATTTTGTTATGTATTATTGTTATCATTATTATTACAAATAGACAGAAAATTCAAAACATCTGGAATGTAAAGTATCTCTGCTGCAACATCGGAGCAACACAGCTCTGCTAATGTCATGAAACTCAGTGGAAGTCCATACAGGAGATGAAGATTTTATTTTAAAATGAAACTAATTTCTCTCACATGCATTCTCTTATGCCCACATATGCACAAGTTCCAGGATGCGTGTATCTGCATAATCTAACCACAGTACTTGTTGTGACACAAGAGGCATTAGAGATGCTGGCTGTGAAATCCCCTTCCTGCCTTCTGGCTTCTTCTTAGGATGGAACATCTGCTGATGTTTGGGTGAGCCTTTGGTATGCTTTTTGTGCTAACAGTGATGTCGATCTCCTGTGCTTCCATCCTGTGCCACCTCTGTGAGTCACTGGACATCAGTGCTGATTTATTCCATGCCTTTTGCTGCCTGCCTGGGTATCTTATGGCTCCAGTCCTTGTCTTTATTTTCCTGCTCTTGCTTCTTCAATGGCCTCTGCTTGGCCCTTGTTTTAATGTGACTTTTGTCTAAGGATGGCCCTTTTTTCCAGTGAAGTGCATGGAGGCGTGCTGCAGTCTTGGCGACCTGCTCATATGGGGACCGTTGCCTCTGCCATTCCTGTATCCCTCTTCTGCTGTTCCCTCTGGTCCTTCCACAACCCAGCACTCCCACTCAAACACCACCCATGCCAGTCTCCACATTTCCTACTAAGATCTTTACATCTTGGTACATGCTTCTGGCGGGATTTCCCGTCCCATGGGATTTCCCAGGGCTTTATCACTAGCTGACAGGAGAGACTAGGGAACAGACACAAGGGACTGAGGAGCCTGGGGTCTTGGATAACCATGGTCATCCAAGTGATCCAGAACTTTTTTGGTTTCCCTGCTGTATTTCTGCAGGCAGGCACAGCTGGTTGGCTGGCCGACCTGCCACGTACACAGGTTATTACTGTTACAATAAAAAGAAGTGGCATCTAAAGTCAGCTGTGAGGGCTTGGGGTAGACACGGTGATAATGGCTTCTGAATGCCAGAGAAGAGGCAGAGTGGTTATAAATTGAAAGAGATTACATTTAGGGAATAGGAAGGTTTGGAAGTGGGTCACCGAGATGCACAGACTGAACATACTTTCTGGCGTCCCTGTTGGGAATCCATCTAATGACGTATTCCTGTTAATTCTTTAGTTGTGCATCCTCACAGCCCGGCTCATCCTCAGGCACTCCAGCCCAGATGGACCTGCCACAGCTGCCTCTCGCTCCCGGTTCCCCAGGACACCTGGAGCCAGAGTGTACACGTGTGTGGCGTGACAGGACCAAAGGCAGCACTGCTAATTACCTTCCACAAAGCTGCCGTCTCCTCTGCGTTGGGCCGGACCAGCAACGGTGGCCTTGGAAAGGAGACGGAAGAAGTGATTTCATGCACTGGTTGTGTGTCCTAGATAGCAGTTTGCTGGGAGGGGAGCTGAGGAGGAAGAAAGCAGCTGGAAAAGTCTTGAAAACTGCTTGTTTTCCTTTTAATTTTTTGTTAGGGTTGCAGTGCAAGGTTGCATGGGTTTGTGCTGTGCTGGGACCCCAGGCATGGCCATCGTCATGCCCTCTTGTTTAACTGGGGCTGAATCACAGCACTGGGATAAACAAATTAACAACTGCAGCATTTCCCAGTGAAAAGTATCTCCTTCAGCAGCTGACAAGCCCATAGTGGTGCTGGCTGTGTTTTCATGTTGCATTTCCACACATAGGTCATAAACTTATGAGGGCTGAGGAGGAGATGCACTGACACTGAGGACCAACTCAGTACAGTAGGAGAGTTTTTAATCCACAATTTATGTCTACATCCAGATGTGAAGCAGTAACAGTGGGAGAAAATCACTGTTTACACAAATGAAGTCGTGAACTAGTTTGTTAGGTGGGATACAAGTAAGCCATATGCCTTTTAGGAATGCAAGACAGTGCTGTAGTTCTTCCAACAAAGAATATCATCCGTATGCAGAGATTTGGGAGTGTTTCAGCAAAACCAGTGGCACAGAAGAGGGGCTTAGGAAGCCAGATAAGCAGGACACCAGCCCAATTTATAATTAATGTGACAGTTATATATTTTGAGGGGCTGTTAGGTAGGATGGAAAAGTGATATAAAGTGTAGGGAGAGCATTAGTGAATATTGTATCAAATTCTGGCATCCACACTTTTATCATGGATTAAAAAAAAATTAGAGAGAGCTCAGAGAAGAGCTGCAAGAATGAGAAAAGGTCTGAAAAACCTGCTGTGTGATGATAGGCTTAAGGACTTCAATCTATTTAGTTCATCAGAGAGCAAGTTGAGAGGTGACTTGATCATGGTCTCTAAGTACTTCCAGGGAGGAGATTTCTGATAGCAGAGGGTCCTTTAATCCAACAGACAAAGACAAGACTCAGTGGCTGACAGGTGGAGCTGAAGTAAGAAAAATTCAAATTGGAATTAAGACACAAATGTTTCACAGGAAAGGTAATTAACTTCTGAAACTGCTCACCTAGGGATGTGCTGAATCCATCCTTAAATGATAATTGAAGAGATTTGCCTCTCATCTAAGCACAAGTTATAGGCTCAACAGCATTCATCCATGTGGAAGTGGAGGGAAATACTCTCTGCCATGTCTACACCTGCTTGCTCAGACCTGGTCAGTTGCCCGATCTCATGGTGAGGACGTGCCTTGAGCTTGGGGCACACATCCTTCACCTCTTGGGGGGCACTGCATGAGCGGGTGTGAGGGTGGGGACTTCCTTCCCTGGAGACATTCAGAGGGTGCTTGTGGGTTTCCTTTCGGAGTCAGGTGCCCATCGTACAGTTTCTCCAGTGCCTCTAGTCTGGAAACTTGAGTTGCCAGGCTACATGCATCCGTGAGCAGTTTATACCCCTGATTTTTGTTGCAATGTTCTTTACTTCAGCTCTCTAGCTCACCTTGGGTTTAGATAATGTTGGTTTTGGCATCAGAGTTGTTTGACCTCTCCTTTGGCTCAATCACTGAACTCATCATGATATTGTCTCCTGCTGCCAAAGGTGCATCTTCCAGACTGAAATTGGCTCAGATGCTTATCATTAAGAAGAAAAGTCTTAAGAAAAAAATAATCTCAGAGGATCTCCAATAGCATTGGCAATAAAATCACAAAGAGCCATTGGTCAGGCAGGTGTCAGGACCCTGACTGCACCAATAGACCTTAATGGCCCTGATCAGCCTCACCTGGACCCTCACCCACACCTTGTCTGTGGCTCAGGAGTCCTATTTAGAAGCAGCCCTGGGTCTTTTTTCTTTCTCTGAGCTGTGTTGTAGGTGTGCTTCTCTGTAGCATCTTCTGGCCCTACCTCCTGGTTGGACTTTGGACCTTTGCTGGACTTCAGTCCTGGCTGGTGCCATCTCCTTCTGCACCTGCAGATGGACCCTGAACTCAGTTCATTGCTGAGTATGTCTGGGACTGCTTTTGAACCCTGTTGCCAGCAACTGGCTCTATCTGCTCTCTTCAGATGCTGTGGGACTATACCTGTTGGTGAGGATACTGCCTGTGGTGGGGTTACCCTCAGCTCCTGGCTCCCCTTCCCTTAGGGAGCAGCTGGCCCTTGCTGATCTGTGACAGTAGGAACCCCTCTAGTAAGCAAGACTGAGGCAGGAAAATTTATTTTCCAAGAGTAGGTTGCTTAGTCTTGCAGGAATAACTGCACAGCAGTGCTATTCCTGTTGCATTTGTAAATTAATCCCCAAAGATTGTCAGTGGTCAACGTGTGTTGTGAGGTGTTGAACAGTGGGTGCAGTGCCTCCTTCTAGACTGCAAATCCCAATTTAATGGCTGGTTATCACTGAATAACATACCTGAAGAGAAAAATCTCCTTCAGTAGGAGACTTCTGGAAGCTTGCTGGCTGTAAAACTGAGAATGCCTCTGCTTGTGACACTGCTGTCATGGTATGATTGGTGAACATGTCAGCAGAAATGAGAAGAGCTTTCTGGGATGCCTGGAAGAGGTCTGGCAAATGCAAGCAGAGTGCCCACATAATCTGTCCCTAGGGACCTTCCACTAACCCATGTCACCAACTGGGAACACTCAGGTCTTGGGTGTGATATATATGTTGTATTTAGGCCCTCAAAGCTGATTGCACTAGCAGCGTGCCAAGGGTTTCATAGGATTCAGAGCTGTGTTCTTCCACCCTCACTGGGCAATGCTTGTGTTGATCTTTTTGGTCATGCCCTATTCCCCCATCTACAGCTTCACAAGCAGTGCTACAGGGCACCATGAGGAGCTGCTTGGTTATTGAGCAAGTCACCAGCTCCTTAATTTCTCTCCTGCCATACTGCCAAGGGAGACCAGGGCTGCTCTGCTTGCTCCTCTGTCTGCCACCCTGGGAGGGCAGGAGCGTGACCCAGCACCAAAGAGATGCTTGTCCCCATGCTTCAAACTGGAACATTTCAAAGCAGGGATAAATACTGAATTTGCTCCTGTCTCCTTGTGCCCTGGGTATTGTCCTTTATGTTTCTTGCTGGTGGAGCCAGACCCTGGGGACCATTGCCTGCCAGGCCAGCAGGAATGCAACGTGTGGGACCACTCATGTGGGACCCAGTTGTGGTTGAAGATGAATATTGGAGGTGCCTGACAGCTTTTCAGGCAGATATCTTTTCTTGCGTTTTAGTGCAAAAAATGGAATATTTTGAGTGAAACAAGGAAAAGTCTGTTTTGAGACAAATTCATTTTTTTTGTTGAATGAAATGAAAGCTCCCCAGCTGAATTGTTTGCCTGCCCACCAGCCCCACAGGCTTTGCTCAGAGCAAATCCTCAGCTGCCTCTGGTAGGAAGGGGGGTTTCAGACGGCTCTTACTCCAGTGAGTTACTCCCCAAGGCAAAAACAAGAACAAATTTCCTCCAGAGCGAGGGGTGCCCAACTGTTTTAGCCAAGAGAATATATTACTGTAGTGCTGTCTGGAGGGATCACCCACTTGCACAGAATAATCTACTGAACCTGCAATAGAGATTTGGTGTAACAGATGTAAACCTGACTGTATGCTGAATAACAGCTGGGTATGTAGAGGATTGTGCTGGGACGTACAACGAAGAAACCTGTAAAAATTATGTCTTTCAGGGTAGTTGCTGCTGCTTCTAGGACAACACAATAGCCTTGTCCAGTTTGTGCTTAGGGGAAGGATGGATGCATTGGTCCAGGAGGCTGCATGTAGCTCATAACATTATTAAAGTCATACATGCACTAGTAAGGATCTGAGTGTTAGGAGCCAGTGAAAGGGGGGGGGAATCAAAAAACATACCACCAGCAGATCAGACTCATTCTGACACTATAAATGAAAAGCCAAATAAAGTCTAGAAATTCATTCATCCACATCACTCATGTTAAGCCTTAAAATGTTCATACTAGCCAATGAAAATTATTAAAGAAATGACAGCTAGGTTCTCTAGAGGAGAAAGAGTCAGAGCAGTAGATATGGGATATGTTTTAGCAAGAAAAATTTGATGAGCTAGCCTCTAAGTTAGTGATTTCTATGACTTCATCTGGACATTAAAAATGCAAGTGAATGCCATTTGGTGTTAGCTCTGCTCCTAAGATATTAGATGGAGTCAATTCACAGTTCTTCAGTGGATAATACTTTTTGTTTTTAGCAAAGGGTGTTGAAAGAGAATGGAAAATTAAAGCAATTTTTCTGACAGCAATGCATAAATGTTGACCATGAAAAGGAAAGGAAAAAACAAAACAAAAAGCAAGTACACATCTAACCAAGTGCGTCTGTATTAGGCAGCAGTGATTTCATTACTGCTTTCATTTGAATAAAGGCAGAAGATGATGTGCCCTTTCTGTAATGGAAATGCTCTTCAAGTCCAAACTATCCATGGTCATTACAATCTGAAGAGGATTGCTTAGGAAATAGCTATGTGGAGTCAGATGCGCGCCTGGGGCACAGTGCTGCTCAGTCCACGGCTGGATGTGTTTTACCTAAGTGTGTGGGGCTGGATGCGGATGGGTCCTGCTTTTCCATAAATATCTGTGTTTATGGGTGTGTTGTTCTGCTCTGGAGTGTCTCACACCTTTGCCTGTTTGTCCAACAGTTCAGCAGTGTGGTCTGAGCAGGGTGCCCCTTCAGTCCTACTTGCCAGATGTTCTGGAAGTGTTTTTAAGCACTTAAAAAGCTCAAGAGAAACTAAAACTCTGACTAGAGGAAAGGCTGCACTTGGGATAATGAGTAACAGCATTGCTGTGGTCGCCTCTCCTGTCCCAGCTCCCTGCACACCTAACACAGGAGCACCTGAGATGTAGCTGCTGAAACTCATGGTTGTCTCTAGTAGGTCTCCGCAAGTTCTTCCTTCCCCTTTGTGCAGGGGTCAAGGGCCTCCCCACCTCTCCCTTCATCCTTCCTCCAGCTCTCTGGCCGCACAGGAGCTGGCCCAAAGGAGAACCGGGCTACTCTGGCCCACGGCACCATGAGGTCTCCTGTGCTGTCCTGGTGTGTGCTGCCACTGTCCCAGCAGGAGACCCTACACCATTACCATTCCACCCTGCTCTCTGGCTGCCTGGGATGTACTTTTTCCCCAAAAGACCTGGGGTTTGAGTGCACACATCTCTGCAAGGGGACAGGAGCCTCCCGAGCTCTCTGATGTGACTTTGCACCCTTTTGCAGCAGCTCAACCTAGCAGTGGGCATGTCTTGCTCCTGGAGATGTCCCCATGTCAGTGACCAGCCATGTCCCAAGGGTGTCCTGGGGCACCGATTGGTGGGATCCTGACTTCCACCCGCCCCAGCTGTGCCCCTGCCCTGAACTAAGCAGAGTGCGGCTGGGCAGCAAGAGCTAATGGGAGAGGTTAGGAGGGTCTGGGGAAAAAAGATGCAGAGTGGCCAAGCTTCAGCCAAGGTTAAGCGTGCCGTCTGTCACGGTGCCACTAGATGTCCTTATGAGAAAGGGCTTGGTGCTGCCCACGGCCAGGTAACCACAGAGACAAAGCTGGGACTGGAGCTGGGGGCATCTCTGCCTCTCTGGCCTCCATCCAGCAGTTTGGCTCTTCCACACCCAAATTATCCGTGGGCAGCGATTCCTGGCTGCAAGGACAAGCTCCAAGGGAGCCGTGGGGAGGGCAAGGAGAGGCATGCCGGCAGCAACCTGGGATGTCACAGCTCAGGGGTGCTCACAGCCTGAGTCAGTCCTTGCCCCTCCTTATAAACTCCAAGCATTAAGAAAATAAAAGGCTGTGCTGTACAGCTCTGAGAGGAGCTGCGTGGGCAGATGAGCCAGTGTGCAGCCCTGTGCGTGGAGGGCTCTCACACGGCTCAGATCCTCTTTGCAAAGCTCCTTGAAGGCAGTCCAGAGCGGCCAGAGCGTGGGAATCGCTGGGCAGCGGTCCTCACTGAGCCCAATTCCCATGTGCTTTGGTGTACAGGATTTGCACCACGTCTTCGTTTAGCTTTTGCTGTAATGGGCTTTGTCCTGGCACAGGGACCTTCCTGTGATGCCAGCCCCATCCCTCTGTCCTGCTGATGGTGTGGTTGGCTGTGCTGGCCGTGCCGAGGGAGACCTGAGCTGGGCAGGCCAGCACCCTGCTCCCTCTCCTGCCTGGTTGCTCGGTGCTGGCAGTGTGTTGGGAGGACTGAGAAGCAGAAGGTGAAACTCTGCAGCGAAGAGATTAGAGCTCTTGTGTTTTTCTTTTTTTTTTCTTTTTTTTTTTTTTTTTTTTTTTTTTTTTTCTTCAAAGGAATGACTTCGTATTTTTGGAAATAATAGCTGCTCCGAAAATCCTGGTACAAACTCTTCCAGACTCCAGCCTTGCTTATCATGTGCTGTGCTATGAGGCCTGTTAGGAGTGCAGAATTTTAACTCTTTGCTGCCTGCTTGCCTTTCACAGTTTTAGTAACTGACCCTTTCACCCCAACAGAGTCTAGTGGGTCAAATTAATGCTAGGTAATGCTTGGAGTCGAGGGCAAATCTCAGCAGGAAAGGCGAGTGGGATGCCTTGGCAAATTGGACTCAGCCTGGTGCAAAGATGCAGGAGACTAAAGCTGGTGGTGTTGGATGCTGAACAGCGTGTTTCAGCCGTGCTCAAGGTGTGACTGACACACAGTCTGCAGCCTGGCAACCAGCAGGCACATCTTTGATAAAGAAAATTGCCCAAAATAGGAAGAATGGAAATAAATCATTTCTGTGGCTTGGTTTATGGGTTAACCTTCTCATCCGTGTACAGATCTCAACAGGCTTTTGATGTCTCTTGATAGTCAGGAGTCATGGGGGGTGGGAAGAGATGCTAAATTCAAACTGGTGGAACAGTAATGATGTAAAGGAGGGGAGTTAGTAGCTCACTAATGACATTTGCAGATAAATCCTAACTGGGAGAAGCAGCAAACTCCAGTGTGAGGTGAAACACAAAGGAACCTGAGAGACTGGAGCTGTGGGTAGGAAGCAACAATGCAAACCAGCACTGATGAATACCGTTCCTGTATTGTGGGGAAAATAACCCTGAAACAAAATTCAATGGGAGTGAAACACCTGGAGAGCAATAGCCTTGGGCAGAAAGCACTCATCCTACCAGGTAGGAGTTTGTAGTCCCTGCTATTGTGTGTTGCAGACCCGGAGGAATTGCATGGCACGGGCAGGAAGAGGCCTCTGTTTCTTGCCTAAATCCCCAAAAGGATGCGGTTCAGATGGCATGTGCAGTGCTGAGTCCCAGGGACCTTGAGAAACACAGTGGAAAGCAACGAGTCCAGCAGAGAGGTGAGGACAGGACTTGTGCAGGGTCTGCCCAGTGCTGGCCATGGAGGGGTGGGGGGGTGGGAACCAAGAAAGAAAAAGGAAGAGCTGGAGGGAGTAAGCAGGACGGCAGGGGTGACAGACCAGGAGGCTGGAGGAAGGGAGAGAAGAGGAAATGCCTCACAGCAGATACTGTGCTTTGCTATTTTTAGGTGATCCTTGCAGCCACAGTGCACCGTGCAGTGGTCACCCAAAGAAGGGGGGTGGGAGCAGCCCTCAGTGCCTGCTCCTGTCATGATTCTGCCAAGGGACAGGGCGAGTGGGAGCCCAGCATGGAGCAGGGGCCCCTGGCATGCAAATCCAATGCTTGCTCAGTCTCAGGCCTCCCCGCTCCTTGTGACAGTGGGACCTTGCTAAGGGACATGGCCAGGATACGAGGGACACAGCTTACAGCAGAAGAAGGGAGCACCGGCTTGATGACATAGGGGACAGCCTGATTTTGTTAACTCGTGCTCTGTCAAAGCCATAACCTCCAGCCCATCACCTGGCACGGGCTGTGTCAGCTTGGAGAGAGGCCACCGCCTTCACTGCTGCCTGGGACGTGAGGGCAGGTGACTGGCTGGCTCCCAAGCTGTTTTCTAGGATCATGTGTTTTTCATGTTTTAGACCCACCCTGTGAAAATCCAGTATTGCCTTCTGCTTCCCACTGAGCTTGTGCCACGAGCGGACCACTCTTCAGAAGTGCCTTTGGCCTGGTCTACCCAAACTTGTACTCCTGGGACTCTGTCCCCACTGCTCTGACGCATTGCCTTAACAGCCTGTCCCTCCAAAGGGACCAGAGAGACACTCTCTGTGTATTGCGTTTCTTGGTGAACTATCTGGTGAGCACCAGGATGCTCTGCAGCTCTGAACTTGCTGGCATGTGGCACGAGATCAGCCGCTTCCCTTTCCCGCTGTAGCCCCATCACAGTGGGGATGGATGGATCCTCAGTCCGGGTGTGACAGGGCATACGTATGGAGCTGGGGCATTGGATCTTGTGCAGCACTAGAGGAGCAGATTTCCTATTTATACAGACTAAATGGCTAAGGAAGAGAGGTGTGCTGTCTGTCAGCTTATTATAGCAGAAGCACAAGTCTGTGTTTCAGGAGCCCTCAGCTCCCTCTTCTGCTCCTGTAATTGTGAAATCCGTTTGCCAGCGGTCCTCCTGGGATGAAGCTGCAGGGATAGCAAGGGCTTAACATGCAGTAATGTGCTTGCTGAAACTGCTCCCCTCCTGAGGCTGCACCATGTACTTTAGCCTGCCATTACTTGAATCCTTGGTCAGCTGGAGTTAACAGCAATCATAGTTCAAGTCTTGCTGCAGAAGTAAATGGGATCCCAAGGGGCTTCTCATGGCAGAGCCCTCCAGGTCATGAGCTGTCCCAAGCAGACTAGGACAATAGGTGGAGAAGTCTCCCATGTACACCGGGAAAAGCTCCTTCAGGCCTGCCCCAAGCAGCCTGGGCACTGTGCAATGCAGGAGCAGCATGTGGACTCTGAATGCAGCAGAGAAATGCTGTACCAGTCCTACCAAAACTAGACAAAGTGGCTGGAGAGAGAGAGGTGGGCAGATAACGTTTAGTGAGAGGTTACAAGATTGCTAGCCCATGTAAGCCAACGTATTTAGAAAGGGATTAGCAGCAATAAGGACACAGCAAGAAAGAAGTGGCAGGCAGGGACGAGACCTATGGGTGGGCCTGGAGAGACGCTGCCCTGGAGGTCTCCTGTTTTCTGTCAAGTCGTTACTGGGGGACCTCAAGTTCCCCCAAGGCAGCATGTTCAGGGTGTCCATCAGTGCAAAGAGTGCTGCTAGCTCCAAACATCTGCGCACTGGGGCACAAGTGATGAGGGTGGGTCCCTTTCTACCCCAGAAGCCGGCTTGCTATGAAGGATTTGCAACCAGCTGCAGCCACCTCTAGACCCTTGGCGAGCTCCAGCTGTACACAGAGGTCCCTGCAACCTGCCAGCCTAGTCCACGTGCGGTTTCCCTCTCCACCTTATTTGCTCCTGTGCCAGGTCTCTCTACTTAGCATGTGAAGAGCTGTGTATTTGAGGACAGGTCTTGCCTGGCTTGGAGCATGAAACAACTGGGGGTTTTCCCCAGGGACTTTGCACTGTGCTGGGTGCAAGGGCTACATGCACCTGCACGAGCCTTGGGACACCCCATGTGTGAGAGAGTCGTTCCTCAAACAGGACCCCTTCTTTCACCAAGCAGCTCCTCATGTCAGCGAAAATAAGGAGTACTCTTTCATCTCCTTTTGCCTCTTTTTTTAACCTGCTGGGATTCAGTGACATACCCTGCATCTGCTGTGCTGTGTTGGAGGAGGTCCCAGTTTTCTTCAGAGCTTATGTCAGGAGCTCTAGCACCCACATGAAGCTTTCTGAGGATTTTGTCCAGCCACAATAGCTTGAAACAAGTGCTGGAGTAATAAGCTCCCTGTGCTCCTGGTGAACCCCCATGCAATCTCAAAGCTAGCTGAGCTCTGGTGAACAGCCCATGTCCCGCAGCCAAAATATTTCAGGCTCTGCAACTTGAAGCACAGAGCAATTCACAGGGTAACCCACTTGTAGGGCAAAGGATGAAGTGCTACATCCTGAATATGAGCAGTGAAATTACCTGTGCCACCTCTGTCAATGCCACTGAATCCCTCTGAAATGAATTCTTGAGAAGAAATGAGCCTGTTATACAAAGAGATTTGCTGAACACCGTGGATTTGCCTTTCCTAGCTATGTGCAGGGGCAACACAGGCTGACCTTGCTCCAAGGTCAAATAATATCAGCATGGGTTCAGCAGCAAGTGCTTCCCAGTGTGCTTGCTCTCTCTGCTTACAAAATGTGGACCAAGTCCATTCCTGGGAAACAGCATGAGGTTACAGAGGGTCCACTTTGCTTTCTGCAGGGCAAAAGCTAATAAGTCTCACCGTGCCTTCAGAAGGCATGGGTGTTAATGCATGCTGGTAGGAAGATGCTGCCCCCAAAAAGGCAGCTGGGATCAGAAGCAGGGCGGCTGCCTCGGTGCGGTAGAGCTGTTTGGTCAGCCTGGAAGCTGGGTAGGAGAAGGCAGCTGCCCTTCACACCCATAGCACAAGACCAAGAGTGTGTTCTGTAGGGTCACTTCTCCAGCAAAGTCTGTTTCCATCCATCCATCCTGGAGAGTAGTCGGTCTCCAACCACTGCCCCCCACAAAGGGGAGCAGGAGTGGATTTGTCCTTTGTGTCCCACCCTCCCTGAGTGGACCGGCTTTTGGGGAGGCTCCGAACAGCCTCTTGGGAGACAGGCAACTCCAGAGTGCTTGTAATGGGGCATGCGTGCCCTGCTTGGGTCTTCTGGGTGGCTCAGCTGCAAGGGGGCATCCCTAAAGCCCTTGGGCAGATTTGCTCCCTATCTGAAAGAGGCACCAAGCCAGCCCCGTCATGGGCTGATAACGTCTGTATTGAGGTAGTCAACAGAAAACCTACATTTCCTTCTTCTGGATGGTTTCTTCCCTTGAGAAGAGAACATGAGGTACGAGACATTATCACAGGATCCAGATATTTCATGCCTGCTGTTCCCTAGCTGCTCTTCTGGCTGGTGCCAGTACCCTTGCATAGCTTGTTTCGCAGTTATGTTTTCTAACTGTGTTTTAGGGAAGCTGGTCAGGCATGACCAGCCTTGGGGTCCCACACCTTTGTGTATTGGGATCTCCCAGGAGGACCTGGCAGAAGGTAATCTGTTGTGCACCCCTTGTGTTGCACAGCTCTTGGTGCATGCTGTTCTCAAGAAGGTGGTGGTCCCCTCTGTGGTGGGGACAGATGGATGGGGGGGATACCCAAGGAGACCCCCAAAGCCTGCAGTCCCTGGGGACCACAAGGAAGAGCAGGGCACAGGCAGCTCCCTCGACGTTTTGGGTAGGAACCCAATGCCCCCGTGTTGGCTGTGAGCGGAGCAGGACAGGAGGACCAACCTCTGAGGACGCAGTGGCCGAGGGGAGAGCTGAGCTGGAAGCCTGTTTATTTCTCTTCTGCTAGACTCTGCAACTTTGGGGGCTCTCTGCTTACAAAGTGAAGCCTTCCTCTTGATATTCAAATAAAACCCAGCTTTTGAGTTTAGAAATCCCTCAGAAAGGGCAAAGCAGGGGGTGTATGGAAGTTGTCTAGGGAGACCCACTGCAAAGCAGCATTCCGAGCTGTTGTGGTCTCTCAGTGCCTGTGCCGGGAGCTGAGAGGCAGGGAGCTCAGCAAAATCTTCAGATCTTGCTGATTCTGAGGAAGGGAGTACACAGTAACAATTTGGTCGGGTCCCCCACTGCTGGGAGTGCTCTTAGATGTTATGATTTCTTAATATACTCCCTACACATGAACACACCAGGTGCTGGAATTTCATAAATTTGCATCTTCGCAATAGCTGCTTGATTCCCCAACAGGATCAAAGCTGATCTTTCCTGGAGAGGCAGCCTGTCTATTCAAAGCATTTTCATGTGACAACTTAAAATGGGTTCTGTGACAGTGCTGTAGATCCGCAGTGGCCACCACCCAGAAATCTGTGCTGCTGTTTGCACTGCTTTTGAGTATTCTTCACAATTTTGTGCTCCAGGGCTTCCCCCTCTCTGGCTACCTACCTGCATGCCTCCAGTGACAAGTGACCTGGAGAGGGGCATGAGCACACCAGCACTTGAAAGGGAAACCTTTTAACTGGCTCTTTATTCACAGAACTTTTCACCCCACACAGACTCTCAAAATCTATTAGAAAAGACATTTTTCTCAGGTGAATAAAAATATCTCAATGCTTTAATGAGAACATTAAACTCAGTTTCACCTGCTTTGACTGGTGCCATGAGGTCTCATAGTAGAACAAACATCTTTTGTCCAATTATTGAAAAAAAAACCCCAGCTCTTTTCCTGACAGGTTCTGTATTACCTTGTTCTTGAAATTCCCTTCATTGTTCGTCATGTCAAGCAGGGACACCTTATTGTTGATAGAGCAATTCCTAGGTCTTAGGCTATGTAGCTGGGACAATCCTTTATGTCACTGGTTGTAAACCATCCTTCTCACCGATACCTAAGAGTAAGCAGAGAAGTAGAGGATTCCCACCTTTCAGTAATAAAACATTAGTATTTCCATGTATGACTGACTTACACTGTTCTGGTGTCCAGGGACAAGATCTGATCTATCTACCATAGCTTGCAGCTACTTCCTCCATACCTTCTGCCTACCTTTGTGACTTCTTTCAACACTGACTTCAAGACACTCAGCAAGTTCTCAAGGCCAGTGAGCACAAAGCAGCACCGCACTGCTGTATGGACTATGGGCTTCACAGGGATAAGCACACCTAAATAACAAAAGAGTATGTATGTGGATTTCTGCTCTGGTCTTTTTTTTAGATGGCTGTTGGTCAGCTGTGGCTGGGACTGCTCTGTCAGCATCCCTCTCCCTTCAACTGGTCACAGTGGGATGTGCTCCCTTCCCACATACCTGTAGCTTCCTCCGCCTTTGGTATGACCCTTCTCCACAGGAATCACCCCCTGGGGTGATGGTCCTCTTCCACTGCCTTCCAGTTCACCCTGCAACTCTCTGGACCTTCAGTGCAGCCTGTAAGTCTGTGTGCCAGGGCATCCTGAGAGCAGGAGTCAGGGGCTAACCTGCCAATTAACATCTCTTAATTGAAGATCACCTAACAAACATTTCCCCTCAGGCTAGTTGGAAATTATGGCTGTGATCAGAAGTTAAGAGCAATCCAAATGCACACATGAACAGAAGTGTGTCTTGACATGCCTCCATGCTGCCAAGCTAGAGGACATGATATTTAGGTAAATCTTCAGTTTTCCCGATGGGCTCAGTTTGAGCAAAAGCAGAGTGGTGAAGGTGATAGAAAATCAGGGAGTAATTAATAACCTAGTTATATTTACTCCAAACACCTCTGTTTCTCAACTTTTCTTAGGGTGGTGTTTCTAGGTGGAGGAATAAGTGGTCTTGGCTGGGTCTGCGCCTGTGCTGGTTTTTCCCTGGATGAAGTGGCTCCCTGGGAACATGGAACCCCAATATGCCTGGGAGAGTCACCTTCCAGAGATGTTGGAAACAGCATCTACCAGGTGTGATGATGCTAAAGACAAAAAACATCTGGGTGAGTGGAAATCTGTAGAGACAGAGGCACTTTGCAGAGTCCAAAAATGGCAATGTTGAGGGCTTTGCTGAGCTGGCTTCCTGACTGAGAGTCAGCTGCTGTTTCCAGAGGACCTCTAAATGCTGGTTTGCTTTGGCAAGGATATCTGCAGAGCTGTTACTGACAGCCACTTGGCCAATCTCCCCAGGGACCTCATCCTACTCAGGGTCAGCGCAGCTTTCCCTCTCCGAGCTGTGATGTTCAAGCCCGTCTTGCAGAGCCAGAGGTCTGCAAGAGCTGTGCATGGGCTGCCATGGTGGGTTATTCATGGGAGATGTGTTAGAAACTGGCTGAGAGGAAAAAGCCATTTGCTGGAGAGGGGCTCGAGTACCAAACTGGGACCAAACTGGGACCAAAACTCCTTGGCAGAGGGGAGGGCTCCTGCTTGCAACTCTCCCCGCTGCCAGGGTGGATGCGATGGGGGTCTGCTGGCCGCTCCTTGCCTCTCCCATGGACTGTCTCCAGAGGAGTTCATGAAGGATTGATAGCACTGGGTGCCTTTCCAGGCCCAAAGCCCCATCACTCAGAAAACATTAGACATCATCTGGCATGACACTCTGCTCTCTGGCGCTGACCGGGGCAGCCTGCTGACTGCAGATCTGCTGGGTCCACGGGCAAATTATCCAAACCTCAGCACATTTAAGAGAAATTAATTTCCCTGCAGGAACAAGGAAGAAAGTCTCTTCCAAATCAGAGTCCGGCTCATGGTGGCTGTTATGAAACACAGTGACAATATCTCCCCTGTGCGCCACACAGAAAGGGAGCAGCATCTCGCCTGGATCTGTGGACAAGCCAGCAGGCAGGAAAGTCACAACAAGAAATTGAAAGAGAGACACTGGTAGATGGCTTTTAGAGTTAGTTACAGAGGACTGGAAGCCCTGAGGATGTTTGAGCTTTCTCTCTGCAGTCAGTGCAGGGACACAGAAGTGTTGCAGAGGAGCAGCAATGGGGAGAATGGGGTCACAGGTGCGTGGATGAGGAGGGAAATATTTTTAATAAATCTGATATAATCTAATTAGTGGCATCTGACTGAAGAACGAATGCCCCACTGCTAAGGAAAAAGAAAAGTTTAACCCCGAAGTCCTGCTAGCCTTTGTGCTGGCCTAATATAATATGCAGGGTTTAGGACAGAAGAAACAGTAACAGGAAAAGAAGGAAGGTACATGAAGGTAGATATGAAATGGAATAAAATGTAATGTGGCTTTACCAGAAGAAGATCAAGTGAGATAAACCTGCTGTCCCTTTTTGGGAAGATAACTGATTTTTTTTTTTAATGGAAGAAAAACGCGATAGTTTTCATCTACCTGAATTTCAGCACAGCACTTGACATGGAACCGTATGAAAGTTTTCTTGTGCCTCTGGAGAAGATGGGCTTGGTCAGCTGAAAAAGAACCCAGGAAGGTGTGCTAGGCAGTTACCAATCCCGGCTCCCCTGCTCCACAGTTTGACCACAAGTGTGGATTCAGTGCAGCAAAAAGAAATAAAAAATTAGAGGAATAGTTCTATTGCTGTTGTGGGCAGCTCTGGGAAAGATAGCCACAGAGGTGCCATCCCTCATCCTTTGGTGTGACAGAGCCCCAGATGATGGGATGGGGGAGGCAGACAGGCGAAAGGTACTTTCCATCGGCCCTGCCCCTGCTTTCTGCCAGCTCAGGTTAGGAGCAGGAGTGTCTCTCTGGGGCCAGAGCCCCTGCGGGTGTTTCTCCTGCTCCTGTGTCCCCAAGAGTGGGTGCTGATGGGGTAGAGGGGGTGCACAGCAACAGGCAGCAAACCAGCTACTGCTCCGTCCTTTTTCTTCAAGGCAGCCCATAGAGACCAGCCAAGAAATGCCATGAAAGACACTTTCAAGGGCCAAAGAAAGTGCCTGGAGAGGAGAGCAGCACCTGGTCTCACCTCCCTGCAGCAAGGCAGGGAACGTCAGGCACAAGCCCCATCCCTGCCCGCAAGCTGCCTGCCCGGTGCCATCCCCAGGCTGCCTCAGCCCCAGGCACTCTTTGCTCATACTTGCGTCTGAATGCACATTTCTCCAGCTCACTGAGTCAGCTGGGGCTGGACCAGAGCTGGGAAGTGTTTTATGTGTGCAGAAATGGAAAGGAAATGAATGCTGCTTCTCCTCTCAAGTCTGAGATGGGGGAATGATTTGCCAGGGATTTGTAATAGGTTTTTTTTTAAATCTGCCTGAATAGGCTTTCTGTGGAGAGAAAAGAGAAAGATTTTGAAAGCAGAAAATATGGTTATGTCCTAATAGGATAATTTATTAGTAGGAACAGAAAAATTTAAAAAAGGGAAAAGAAAAAACAAGATTCCCTGGCAGCTAGGAACTGTTCTTGCCATTGTGGGGCCACATAGCTATCAGGGCAGGAATTTATCCCACACCAGTATCCCTTGTATCTCTGCAGGACAAGTCCTGGGGCAGCATTGAAGAAACCTGGGAACTGAGCCCTCTGCATATACCATCCTGAATGAGAGCCTGTCTCTGATATGTACTCTGTAAACATTTATGCAAGTCCACCTGCTCCAAACCTGCCTGGGATAAGCCCTGGGCTTTTGCCAGGATGCTGATGGCACTGTGGGTCTTGGGAGCCAAATTTGCTTCCCGTTGTCACACTCTGTGCCCTGCAACACCGTTGATTTTCTTGCAGTCTGAGTGAGCTTTAGATCCAGCTGAGTTCAGGGTCACAAATACCAGGGTGCCACCCCCTTAACTGCAAACCTCTCTAGTTTTGATGACGACTGAGGGTCTTGTGTGCCTCTCTTCCCTTGGCTTATTTCTTCTTACCCAGGGCTGAGAGCCATAATTGATTGCAGCCTGACTCCCGGAGCAAACAACTACCCCAAAAGCTGCCCTGCCAACATGCTGGGACCCAGCACCGGCGGGTATCTTCCAGAAATTACACCTGCCTGGAGCAGGGATCAGAGGAGTCACTGGGGGAGGCTGCTGAAGTGGGCAGTGCGGAGCAGGAAGGAGAGCAGGCACTGCACTGCCTGCGCTGGGGAGAAAACCTCAGCCTGTCTGTTGCCTCCCCATCACTGCAGGACTCTGCAAAGTTTGGTGTGATCGATGTCCTCAGAATGGACATTTCTGATGGCTGTCACCTGTGTCCTGTTTTGATTTTCTATTTGCTGAGTTGGGAACAGGTTGCAGGTTACAATTCAAAGGATGCTTGCATGAGCTTCACCGAGCTGCAACCATAGGAAGATGTCCTGCTGACCTCCTCCCCCATGAGCTGCCTTGGACACTGCTCTGGCCGTGCAATAAGGTGCTGTCACTGCCGACCTGGTGAAAAGACAAACCTTACTTTGCCTGTTACCCATGCAAGTGTTGTCTGCCTGGCTCTGCTGAGCATGCTGAGAGGCACAAGGGAGGAGCAGGGCTGGAAGGAGCACGAGATTTCCCCTTTCTAGAGCAGCGAGCTGTGAGGCTGGCTCAGCCACCTGCAAGGGGGTAACTTGCAGCTTTTGTGTCACTGGTCTGGTAAGATGCTGTAATGAACAAGCCACAAAGGCAATTAATTGCTAACAACCAGCCTTGACTGCCCAACAGCAGGGTTGCAGGCAGGAAGCTGAGAAAAGGCTCTGCAGGTTGCTGGTCTCACTGGAATCCTCTCACTTCCCCCGAGGTATTTCTACAGGAGCCCAGTGAGGGCTTGGGGCACTGACAAAACAGCCTCTGATGGCACGGGATTGTCTGGGAACATGCTCAGCCCTCGTCTGCACCACTGCCATGTCAGGTCAGTAGAGGCATTTTGGGGAAGGAGCATCAACCAGAGGGAACTGCAAGCGGCTATGTGGTCCGTGAGAAAGATATTGCACTGTTTCCCATCCTGCATCCTTGTTGGATAAACTCACCAGCTGTGTTTGATGAGACGCTGTTACTCATCTCCTGGCTAGAAGCAGGATTTCCAGGGATGCTGACTCACTCCTGGAGCGGCCGGATCATGGCAAACCCCCGGATGCTCCCATGATGCCTGTCATCCCAGGAGCTCCCGGCCGCCCACGGGTGCCGTTCCTCTTCCCCGGAGGCAGCCTCAGCAGTTTCATTTCCCTTATAAATACCAGAATTGGCTTTCACCTGTGGCATTTGCCCTGGGCTTTCCGCCTCTCTTCTCGTAAAATGGTTTTGAAGAGCTCTCTGCTCAGCTGGAATTTGCTAACCCTCATCCCTCTTTCCAGAAAGGTATGTCCCAGACCAGAGCTGATGCAAGTCACAGTTATCACAGAAACCCTGGGGTTCAGCTTCAGAGAGAAGGAGGTCTGCGGCTCACCCTTACTCCAGCTCTGTGCAAAAATCTCTCTGGTGGAGGTAATGCACACCCACATGTCATCTTTTATCCTGGAGGTAGGATGGCTGGCGCTGTGGGCTTTGGCCCGTCTGCTTTGAGCACGGTGAGAGCTGTTGTCCTGGCATTGCTTGGACCATTGGCAGGCGGTGGGTGAGGAGACATGTCTGTGTGCAGGTGGAGGAAACCTCCCTGGAATGAGAGGTGGTACCCATGGCCAGGAGAGATGCTGAGCAGGAGCAGAAACAGAGCTCAGCCTGGCAGGGTGCTGCCCAGAAATGGTGTCCTCTCACATAAGGACCCTTTTCCCTGCAGCTGGGACTGAGCCAGAGGGTAAGGTTTGATCTCTTTTCCTCTCAGAGCATTTGCTGTGTCCCTCTGGGCACAGAGAAGCCTGTGCAAGGTGGGTTGCTGTTTCCTCTGGGGCTACCCCACCTCTACAGGGTGGTCCAGCGTGGCGGGGGGATGCCTGGGGAGGCCCCCAAAGCCTGCAGGTCCCAGGGATTGCAGGGGGGGCTGGGGTAGGAACCCAAAGCCTGGGAAATTCCCCGTGTTGGCTGTGAGCAGCCCAGGACAGGGAAGGTGAAGGCAGAATGAAGGCCTTTTTGTTTCCCTGCTGCCAGGCTCTGTGAATTCTGGGGCGCTCGGCTTGAAAACTGAAGCTTCCCCCTTGATATGCAATTGAAATGCAGCTTTTGAGTTTAGAAATCCCTTTGGTATGGCAGATTTCTGCAAATGCCGTGGAGCTGGCCGGGCAGTGGAGCAGCTGGTGGGGTGAACCATCGAGGACGTCGCGGAGCAGATCGCAGCATGTATGCTGGGAGAGCTGCTCTGCTGACAGACACAGCAGCTCCTCTGAGGCTTCATGGAGCTGTGAGGTCATACCTCTCACTTTCCAGCAAAGAAACACAGGTTTGCATTCCTCTCTGTAGTTGGAAGACTTCACGGCCCTGGGGAAGAGCAGGATTAGCTGGAGCACCTGCTTTTTCAAGAGGGGCCGCTGTTATTTTTTTTTTTCCTGGTTGCTTGAGTCCAGGGTAGGGTTGTTTTTTTTCTGAGGAAGCTCTCCTACTGCTCTTAAAGAATGAAACACCCCTCATCTGAGCAGTCTGGGGAGAGCATGCATGGGAAAGCTCATTGCATGGGTGCCTTCTTTTGCCCCGTGTGATGCTAGGAGGAAGCCTGTGGGCTGTGGGAGCTTTCTGTAGGGAGCGAATCTTTGCCTGACTCTGGTGGCCAGGATGGAGAAGATGTGGATGCAGGGATGCTGCCAAGGCTGGAGGTGCTTTGCAGTCAGGAGCTGCCATCTCCTTCTCCCACGTTGAAAGCAAAAATGACCAGTCCCCCCACCTCATTCCTAATGCAGGAAAAGCCTCTACGATATTAATAAGAATCTAATTTTACATTTATTGTTCCATGAATTAATTACATCGCAAGTAGAGTTACCTTTTACACAGCCATTAAACTTCAGGAAGGCCTCTTTATACCACTCCATGGATAATTTAATTAGCATACTAATGTCTTATTAGCTATAAACCCAAAGCTGGTTTAGAATCACTTAAATTAAAACTCAAAAGCCTTCAGCCACCCTCTAACCCCTCTGCCTGAATGGTGGGCAGAGGACAGGAGCGTGCACAAGTGGTGGGCTTTGCCCCTCCACGGACAGAGCCTCCCGAGCAGATTCCGTGGTTGGCACCAGCGGGATGCAGCGCTGCCCGCCCCTGCCTGCACAGCATCCACAGGGCTGAGATCATGGGCGAGGAGCCCCTCAGCTCGCCTTCTAATTCTCATTTTATTTCCTGCTAGCTATCATCAGTATTTGCATTAATTGGGCTAGTCTGGAAGAGCCGTGGTAATCCATTATGGATGGACAATTAAAGCCACAGAGGGGGAGTTAGGAGCTGGGACAGGAGCATCTGTGGCACTTTGGGGGGGTCCCAGCCCCAGCCCGGGGCTCCCTGGGGTTGCAGGGTTGGAACCACCTTCTCCATAGGCTTTTGCCAAGGGAAACCCCAGAGGTGACGATGGGGCCATTTCCCGAAGCACCCACCCAAGGCAAGCAGGAGCAGAGGGCATCTGTCCCACCGCAATCCCAGTGTGGCATGTCCCCTTGGCCCCTGATGCCCCCTCTGTCCCTCATCTCCCGGCAGCACTGGGACTCTCCGTTAAAGCACTGCAACTTCAGTGTTGCAGCTGCACAGAGATTTGTGCATGGAGCCTGGATTAGGTGACTGTGTTTTACATGATCCCAAACATCCCACTCATGTTGGGGTCAGGACTGGTGCTTCTGTACGTTCTTAAATATCGCAGTTTATGTGTTAAATCCTTTTTAAAATGACCCCTACTGCCATTCAATTCATGAGCGTAAGGGTTTTTTTCCAGATCTTTTTAGCTAATAAATAGCTTAATTTGGAGGTTTGAAAATTGACTCAGAGGCAGAGTTTAACTAAATCGAAGAGCAAGACTACTGCTTGAATGTAATAATCTGAAAATAATTGATTAATTTGCATGATCCTTCATAATTGCTTCAATTTACACCCAAGAGGCCACTGTCATCAATAGATGAATAAGACATAATTTTTAAAGTCCCAATAACACATGGAATAGAATTTAGAAAATTCAGTCATTCTGAAGCATGGGGCAGGCTCCTGCGCACGATCAGCTCAGCAACACTTCCAGCACATTGCGGGGAGAGCTCTCATTGTTAGAGAAATCGTGCTGTAATTTAATTCACTTGTTAAGAATGTAATTATGTTCATCATCCTTGGGAAAGAAGAGGATCAAATCCTATCACAGTGATGCTAACCTTTAGACAGAGAGATTTCAACAAAATGAAGAAGCCGGCCAACAGCATCAAGAGTCAGAAGTAAAGAGATTAAAATTCTAAAATTTGGCATGGATGCTCTTTAAGGAGTGACATAGCAGAACAGCTACCTTCTGCAAGGTACTTAACCACATGCTCAACTTTAATTGCCATTAATGAGATTTCAGCATATGCTTAGCTATACCAGGACCCGACAATACCAAAGGGGCTCAAACTGCCTGCGTCGGTCTGATCAGTGAGGGCAGGAGAAAGCAGGTAAATGGCAGGGTTCAGGAAGGTGTTCGGGCCCACACAATGGTCCTTCAAAAAATGGAAATCCAACCTTCATGAGGTCAATAAACAGGGGCAGAAAATACAGCATGAAAGAGGGGAAACAGGAAGCCAGCAAGAAATAGCAAGTCTTGGTAGGAATGGAAACAAACAATAGATAATTCAAGTCTGCCAGGAACAGGAAAGCCTGCAAAGGAACGAGACAGGTCTGCTGGCTCCCCAGGAGTTAAAGGGAACAATTAAGGAAGATGAGGACACAGCTGAGAAGTGAAATGATTTCATTTCATAAGTTCTCACCTCAGGGGATGTTGGGAGAAATCTGCTCTTGACTTGCTCTTTTCTGGTAATAAAGGTGAGTTGCTATTAAGGATTAAGGTATCAAATGAAGAGGCGCTGGTGCAAATAGGTAATTTAAAAAATATTAAGTCACTGGGTCTAGATGGGACATTCAGGGGTTTTGAAGAAACCTAATAATACAGTGGCTGAGCTGCTGGGTGAGCTGCAACAGTATTCATCTCGCTGCCAAAGCAAGTGTGGGATCAGAGGGCTGGAGGGCAGCAGCAATTGCTGTGCCTGTATTTTGTAAAGAAACACCGAGAAATCCAGAAACTGCTGCCTGGTGAGCCTTGTGTCGGTACCAGAGACATGGGTGAAGTGGTCAGTGCACGCAGGATGGTAAAGCTCCCACTGGCTGCAATCCATCCTCATGATGCTGAGGGTACATGGACATGGGGGGATCCATCTCACCTTGGATTGCTCTTCACTGACTTCTTTTACCCTGTCTCTGTCCCTTTCCATTTGCAGGACTGCAGGATCATGAGGATCAGGTGGCAGTGGCTTAGGAGATGTCTCGGTCTTGCACCTTCTGCCTGGCACTCCTTTAGAAATTTCCCTGGAGAAGAAAGAAGACTAGCTAAAGTGGAAATATAGAAAACATATTGAGGCAGAAAAATTATTCAGATTTAAGGCTGCCTATTCAACCCTTTGTGCACATATATTATGGCACAGTAGATGGTATGATTCAATTCCCCTCAAGTTTGCTTCCTAAAAGATAGCTTGCTCTGCCTTCAGGTAACATTTGCTTCCACCCTAAGACAGGCATCTAAGAAAGGTGGGATGGGGTCAGGCTAGGTGACACCCAGAGGTCCTTTCTAGCCTGAATTACCCCATGACCATGGGAGTCTTCCTCCAAAGGTCTCTGACTGTAGAGAAACCCCAGATGTCCAGACACACAGCCAGCTAGTGAGATGATTACAAACATGTTCCAGATGATTGCTTTCCCTGGGACCATTGCCTCTTTCCAGCTTGTGGCAATTTACCATGGCGGTGCTGCCACCATCCTAACCCTGAATCTAGGGGTACAGATGTTTGAGGAGTTAAAAGAAAGTTTCTTTGGTGATAAGCCATCTCTAAACAACTTACTTTAAGAGGTCCTGCACATTTCCCTGAAGCATTTGATGCCAGAGAGTTTTCTGGCTTAGAGAGATCCCTCAGCTGATGCAGCCCGGTGGTGCCTGTGCTCCAGTTTAGACAATGACTTTCATGAGACACAACCAGAGTGGAAACTCTCCACCAAACATGAAACCCTGTTATAAAATCACAGCACTGAAAAAAAGGATATTTTTAAAATCCTGGGCATCCCTTCCCCTCAACTGTCCTTTGCACTACTGTGGCATTTAATGTTGAGTTTTACAGCCTGAGGGCATTACAGTTATCTCTAGCAATGTGCTAAGGTATGGAAATGCAAACATGGTGCTTGGGAAACCCTAACTGTGATTTGTGGTGATGATATGCCATAGAGGCATGACTGGGGCTGGAGCACTACGGTGACTTTTTAAAATCCACGTTCAGCTACACTGGTATTTAGAGGTGTGATAAATTTGTCTTATGCTTTTCTCCTTGCTAAGACAGGGAAGGGGTATGGCGCTTGGGAGTCATAAAGTCTCTTTGCTGCAAGGACTCCTGCCTTAGGTCTGCTGTCTATCCTGTACCTGAGGAGAAAAGCTGGCTTGATGCTGTACCTGCCTCCATTTCTTTTAGGTGTTGCAGCCATGAGGCATATAAAAGATTGAAAATCAAGAGGAAAACAAACAGTATTTGTGACTATATGCAGGGTCAGTTGTAGTAAAAGCCCGTCTTTGGAAAAAATCATCTGAGATGATTCCAAGATCTTTCAAAGCATTGCAGTGCCTCTAGGTATTTTTTGCCGTTCCTGTATTTTTCTTGTTAAATGTGTAGTTTATAATATTTCTATCTTAGTGCTTTACTGGGGACCATAAATACCTGATGAAAATCACTTTCAGACTACCTGGGATGCTCTGAAAAGCATGTGAGCAGTAATAGTCCACAGGAACATCTGCATCCTGACAGTCTGTGAGTTTATCTGGGTAGAGCTGCATCCATGTAGTGCTTCCAATTTAATTTCCACATTTTTCCAAAGAAGAAGAAAAATGTCTTATGTTTCCTGGGTGACTGGAGGAAGGTTTTACTGTGCCAGGCATCTCTAATCTCCCCATGCAAGATTTCCTTAGTGGCAGACAGAGAGCAGCAGTCTGACTAGACACGGGAAAGTGGATAAGGTCTGGAAATGATGCTTTATAGAAGTGTGGGGTTTCATCACATTCTGCTAAAAATATCAGCTCACCTTCAATAGAAATCACATGAGCTATGATCATGAAAGCAATTGATGGGCTTGGGGTCTCAGTGAGCTCAGCCCTGCTCCTGCACAGCTACAAATAAGCAACATCTCCAAATCCCTCTCCACTTCCAGAGAGCCACAAATCTCTGCCCTTCTCTCCTGGAGAAGTCCCAACCGCTCTGTGTTGATGGCGTGCTCGTGCCTTTCACGGGGGCTAAATTAGCGGGAGGTTGGCTGCTGCTAGGAGGGCAGCCTTGCAAAGGCACGGAGCTGTAAGCTGGAGTGATCAATGGTGCAGAGGGCACCGTCACTGTGACGGGAGCTGGGTGCCAAGGAGGAAGGAGCAGGTGGTGTGAGCAACGATGCGGAGTGAGGTGCTGCAAATCTCCAGCAATCAGCACCCACCCGACACAGGCATAAACTGATTGAGCTCAAGACCTGCCTGTCAATACATGCAAACGATGTAGGTAGCAGTGACATCCAGTGTGTGGCTGCTTCAAGAAATTCAAATTGGATTGCCAAACTTTTCACCCTTACAGGAGTCTACCGGCTTACAGCTGCCCCCTCTGCAGCAGGAAACTGCTTCCATTTAGAGCCGAACGAAGAGTGCAAGGAAAAAAAAAAAAATCATGAATATTAATTTGAATTCAACTGAATTTCAATTAGGCTGTGTTCAGTCTCCACAAATATTTGAGCAGTGCTATTGCAAATATGGTGAAAAAAGCAAATCTGTAACTTTAACACACAAATATTCACAAAAGATAAATTCTGAACTGCGTGCTCACAATTCACGCCAGCTTGACTTGAATTCTGCAGTCATGTGCTATTGTTTCCGTGCCCCAGTCAGGTGGTGTATAAGGAGCCAGCAAAGGAAACAAATATACCAATTTAATGTAGCCTATTAGGTGTGGATGTGACCATTAAATCATGGCATAAGTTCTGGCATGTGCAGGCCGGGATGCCGAGGCTGATGAGACGTGCTCCTGACACAGTGAGCTGCTCTGTCTTTCCTGACCACCTAACAGGCTGCCAGCCCAAAGCGGACAAGGTCGCAGGGCAGAGGTGTGCTGGATCCAACAGTGATGAAGCTTACTGATGGGGTCGCAAGGGCTGGGGAGGAGCTGGCAGCAAGAAACAACACGCGGGAGCATTAGGCCATTGAGAGTGAAAAATACCCAACTTGCTGTAGGTCCCACCACTGAGTGTTTCAGTGTAATTGATTTCAGGTCACATAGCATCAAGATAGGGAGGTCCAGGTGATTTTTCTCTACACTTCCACTGTGTACACTGGCTGCATACTTCCATGGCAAATAGCCTGCATGAAACCAAAGTGGGCTAAGCACTGTCAAACAGAGGAGGGTCTACCTGACTTTGTGAGGAGCAGGTTCAGGACCTAGGGATGGGGAAATCCTACCCACTAAGTAACATGAGTATTCCCAAGTGAAGGGTGCCTCAATAATGGGAACCTCATCCATGTCACAGATGGGTTTGGAGGCCTCACGCTGCACAGGTGTTAACAATTTGGAAGGAATTCAGAAGAAAAAGGGAGGAATGAGTAGGGCCCAGAGTCTACGCTGTGCATTACAAGAGCCTTGCTAGTAGAGAGGTGGGGACAGGGAAAGGCCGCCCAAGGACTGAGTATGTGAATGCCACAGTGGAAGGGGAACTCATCCACAGTACAAAGGGCTTACGTGAAGAACAACAGTATGAAGGATAGTGAGTATGAAGTTGAGGAGGGGAAGATGGAGAGGAACCGGCTACCTACCAGCAACACTGATTTGTTTGGCACCATGGGCTGCCACAGCCAAGCAGGAGGTAAGCAAATAATAAATCTCATAAATCTGCTGTAAAAGGTGTTGTATGGCTCTCAGATGCTCCATGTAGTCCAGTGCTCTTCCCTGCCACTGATTACACTCAGTTGGCATACAAAGCTTGGAGCATTCAGGGATTGGGGCAGTAGGGTTTACCTGCCAGCCAGAAAAATGCTTTCGGTGGGGATCTGATCATGGCACTCCCTACAGAGAAGGGAGTATATTTCCCTTAAATTTAGAAGGCTACGCTGTACCATACTCAACTGTTCAGGCTGTTTTTAGGGGAGGCTGGAGAGAAATGGACATTTCACAGCACAGCTGGTTTGTTTTGTCCTAGGGTTGATATCTCAAATGCGTCAGACGAGTTGCACCCTATGTTTCAATGTCCTTTCATCAGCTGTAAAAGGAGACCAGATGAGTAGCTCAAGTGTAAACTTCTCTAATGTAAAAATTTCCACTTAGAAATCCCTCTGTGTCCTTCACCTACCTCTTTTTCCTGTGAATAACTGCTTTTTCTGTATACTGGCCAAGCTTTCGGGTGAGTGATATTCAAACAACAGGCAGCTGCCCTGCTGCTCCCATTGAGTCCCATTGTGAAGCTGGTGAACTGATTGATTGTTTGGTTTCTTGAGAACCTGATGTTGTTTCTGCCTTTTCACTGGGTGGCTGAAATGTTTAAGCGGGGGGGGGGGGGGGGGGGGGAAGGAACAATAGCAGCAGAAAATAAAGAGGGGAGAATTGTGAGAAATTAAGTCTATACAACAAATGATTAATAGTGCATTTCCTGAGACACACTGCAAACAATAACCATTGGTGCTGGGATCTGAGGAGATTTGGAGACTGGTGATGCTTTTACTGACTCCTTAAATAAAATAAATAATGGGTTTGGGGGATCCCTTTCATGGTACATTGAACGTGGGGCCCTAATGCACAAGTGGAGTCTGGGAGACCTAGTGAAGAGTTCTCAAGATGCCCATTCAAAGTCCAGGCTAACAGAGACAGCCTTCACATGGTAACAGGGTGCATGAAAAAGCAATGTGCTTTGTGCAAAGGGCTTCACACTTCCAAGTGTGTAGAGGACAACTGGTTGTCCTGATCCTGCAACTTTACGCCTATGAATGGCACATGTCCTTGCATCCTCCTCCCTCTTCTTCTTCCTCTCCTTTTTCAACAGTGGTTGGGGTGGATTCTGTCGTTTCTGTCACACAGTCTGACACTGCCCGTAGAATTCATTTCCATTCCCCCGGTAGACTTAAAAAAATTTGCAATAAGTCAAAGAAATTAAATTTTAAGCTCACTATTGAAGGATAATGAATCTGAAATATGTGATCTTTTGTAAAATTATATTCTTTCAAATGCTTAGATTCGGGGAACGCTATCTCATAAGGGAAGTACACAAAAAACTGCAATCAAAATGACCTATACAAAACATAAAGAAGAGTTAATAGGATTGCTCTGAATTCTAAAGGGGGTGGTGCAGAACAGCACAAGTGGGCCTTGCAGTGGGGCATTTATAATCTCCAATTCCATTAACAAATTTTAATATAGTCTTTGAGGGTAGAAAGTGGTCGTTAATAAAACTTTAAATTAAAGCATGCTAGCTGTCGGATTAGATCATTAAAATTGCAGGGTACTGGCGGCTGACTGGCTCTGCAGAAGAGACAGCATTGCTAAACCTACATTGTTGAGACCATGAAATAATTCCAAAGCAAACAGGAAAAAGGAATAAAACAATTTTATATATGTGAATTATGATTCTATATCATGTTTAATGAAGAGAAAAATGTAATCATATTTCATCAGCTCTCAGCGTAATTAGTGTTTCTGAACACCGGGGACTAGACACGGAGGGAGAGGTTTACGCACGGTGTGTCAGCAGCCAGTCGTGCAGATGGACAGCAGGGCAAGTGCAGCTTTTAGACTGGTAAAGATCATTGCCCTGGGTCAGGGCAAGGGGTCTATTTTTCTCCTGCAGTCCAGGGATAGTACTAGGTCTGAAATGTTCTAGAGAAGCCATATCTCTCCGAGAGAGTTTCCTTAGCAGAAAGGCAGTTGTGATTTCTAGAAATGGTTGTTGCCTGGGGATCTGAGCAGCTGCAGGACGAACATGCTTCTCTTGGCAATAATTTCTCAAAAGATTTAGGAATGATCCTCTAAGTGGGTTCTGGAAAACAGAATTGATAGCTGAGCCTGCAATATTACTTGAGGCTGCACAGCAAATTTTTTGGAGGACAGATATATATCTATAGGAAACCTTTTGCTCCTCTTCATATTTTGCATCTCATGCAAGACTAAAGAGAACTGGACTGGTTCTGCTGTACCTGACACTGAAAAAAACTGGTTTCCTCCAAAAGATGTGACTAAAGCTATCAAGGATACCGGAGAGCACAAGGGTTCCTGGCTGACTGGTGTTCCCTGTCATCTCTCTCCTAAAGGCTGTTTCTCTAGATGAGGGGAAGCTGATAGAGGCCACTTACCTCTGCTGGTGGTGCTGGCGGTAAGGGCTTGGGGCAGGAGAAGGTAGTGCCAGCACTGCAGGGAGCACATCTGCCCGTCTGTTTGTCCCGGCACTCACCCACCACCTTTAGGTTCAAATAGAACTGGGGGTAGAGGAGTAGAGCTTGGCTGATATAGAGTCCATGTTCCACCTAGATAGCAAACAACTTTCCAGTTGCTCAGTCTTTTCCTCACCTTTTCACAGCTGGAGAAACAGAAACCACAGGGCAGAGAATGCACATACTCGATGTGGACTAACACAAACCTTAGTAAGCTGTACAGCTCAAGCAAACCAGTTCTGTGCCTCCATCACCAGCCTCAAGAAAAAAAAGAAATGAAGAAAGAAGCAATGAAATTACTCCCGTTAAGCAATTTAGATGTGTCATACTAACTAGCACCACTGCTGGTGGGAGACACTGTTTCTTTCATCTGTTGGGACAGGTTCAGGGAGTGGACAAGCAGCTTGGGATGGGTGACAGTCAGTGACATTTTGATGGATGGAGCTACAGATTTGCTCCAGGTTCATGAAAGTCAGGAGCCAAGGAAAAGCATGTTCAGGTTCACAGAGATAGCAAACAGCAAATCCATTCCTTGAATGTAGCTCCTAGCTCTTCATATGAATTGCTTGTGAGCACATTTGCCTTTCTATGAATTATTCATTCTCTTAAATGATTGGGCAGATGATTTATGCGAATGCTTCTTGGCCTATTGGGAGATCTTTGCTTGTACAAACAGCCATGCTGGATGTGTCCGATTGGTGCACATGCAGGCTTACATGAGCATTTGTGACATTTTCCCTTCCTTCAAGCTTTTAAGTAAACAAAGTATGCTCGTATGAAAGTCTAACTGGTGTCAGTGTGAATCTGTGCATGTATGAAAAATGAATACTTCTATTTAGTCCATGCAAAACATGGACTTTTGATGTCAAGCCTCACTGGTGAGTGTTTTCTTTACACGCAATATTCTTTCTTCTTGAAATAGACTTTTAGACGGAGTGTGAGTTTTGGTTATTTTACCCTGACAGGTTATTTCTAATTGTGTCTCTCTGGAAAAAAGAAGAAAGGCAGGAATTAAACACTGCATACAGGAGAGCCAAACATAGGGGAGCTGTGTACTACTTCAGCATCCCAAAGAGAAATGAGTACTTTGGAATTCAGCAGTGAGCAGGACTGGCAGCGGTCCCTCCTGCCTGGCCTCAAGAGATGGGGCAGCAAAGGTGGCCTCTCATTGTGCATCCTTTCAGTGCTCTACAGCACACGCTTTCATCTGTTCCTCTGAGTTTTTGTCTACAGACCTAGCTCCTGTAGCAAATTCATGTTTAAATAATTCTGGTCTTTATAAAAAAAATATTTTTTTCTCTTTGCCTTATGTGCAGGAGAAAAATTAAGATTTCCTTTGCTGTGCTCCTCAGCTGCATTTTCCCACATTGTCTTAGATTTGAACTTGAAGCAGATTGCTACAGCATTTCTGCTGAGGCCAGATGGGCTATAGCTCTGCTTTGGGTGATGAATACAGAAGAGCATTTGAGCTGCACTCTCTGAGCCCCTCATTTTAGGCACAGTGACCAGCAAGTGGGTTCTTCTGTGGCTTAATGTTGGACACCCATTAAAAGGTCCTGGGTTCATCACCATGAGGACAGCGAAACAACCGTACTGGGACAGACCAAATATCTGCAAAGCCTGGTGTTCTGCCTGAAACTGTGGCCAGCAGCATGAACTGCAGCAAAGTGTGTGAAAACCAGTCCAGCACTGAGTGCTTCTGGCACGGCAGCATCTGGCGGTCCATGGAGCATGGTGAGCTGCTGGTTGCAGCTGGACTGCTGTGTCTGACAGACCTGCCTGCCTTGAAAATACCACGTCTTCTGACATACACGAATCCCTGTGTGGAAAAAGTGCTCCCGAGTCGTCATTTTAAATCTGCTTCCCAATGCTTTCATTTCTTATTATGATACTGGAAAGAGGGAGTCACCAGCTCCAATTTTCTTTCTCCAAAACACTTTGGATAGACTTCCATGGTCTATCCAAGCTGAATAACCTTCGTCGGTTCAGACTCTCAGCATCAGGAACATCACTGGGTCAGGTCTTTTACTTTTTTTTTTTTTTTTTTTTCCCTACTGCGTCCTTTATGAGGTGCAGGATCAGACATAAACGCAATATTCAAAATAAAGATGGATCGTGGATCTCCATGATGGTTATGACAACTCCTGTACTGTTCTCTCTCTTTCTTTCGTGATCCTAATATCCTCCTTGCTTTTTGACCAGGGGCAGGTCTGAGCAGCTTTCCCAGGGCACCTTCCGTGGTGCTCTGTGAATTCTTTGATGAGCAGTGGTAACTAATTCAGAGCTGATCATTGTCTGTTTAAACTTGGTTGCCATTCTGAATTTTTTTCACCTTCCCTGACATTACCTTACATGTATTTACACTGAATTTCATCTTCTGTTTTATTGTCAGTAACTCAGTCTCAGAAGATCCTCTAGAGCTTTTCACTGTCAGTGTTAGATTTCATGATCCTGAATAATTTTGTCACATAGGCAAACACTGTCACTTCATTATTCACCACTTTTCCAGATCATTGATGAGTGTCGCACAGTACAGATCCCAGGACAGGCCTCCAAGGGACCTGATGACTGGTCTTTGGCCAACACGAACACTGATCAGTTATCCTTCCCTTGGTCACATGTTTTTAATTGCTTGTAATCTGTGGACAGGCTTCCTCTCATACTCCATAGTGTCTCCAAGTGCCTTTTGTGAGAGACCTTGAACTAACTTTTGGAAAATGAAATTTAACTATGGCAGACAGCTAATCCTTGCCTGGACTTGTGTTGACACCTTCGAAGAAATCTAATAGATTTATGAGATATGACTTCCCCTGGAGAAGCCATGTTGACTCTTCCCCAATATATCCAGATCTACCTAGGCTCCTGCTAATTCTGTTGTATATTACAGTTTCTTCCGATTTGCCTGTCACAGAAAGTACACTTACTTGTCTCCAGTTCCTTATGCCCTTTTTAAAGAAAAATGATGTCATATTTTCTGCCTCCTACGCCATTTAGTGCCATGTCAGAGGAGAGTGGAGGAAAGCTGGAATGTGGAGTGATATTTTATCTTGTGGCCTCATGAGAAATGAGAGCTACCTCAGCAGCCCCTCAATCAGGTTATGCAAGTGAATCAGTGCAATTTGCCAAACCCCAAGTTAGCACCTGCATAGACGCAGATTTACACCTTTACATTTATCTGAGCAGGTCAAGATGCAGCAAGGGCAAGGACAGGATTCACTCTAATCAGCTTAAAGGGACCAGTCCACATCCATGCTTGGGAACAGCTGTAAGAGAATTGCATTGACAAGTGCATTGACACCGCCTGTCTCAAACTTGACCATTTGCCCTGATCAAGAAAAATCTATAGCTGAGGTGTCAGGCACATGGTCATGTGGTTGTTTCACTACTTGCCAAACAGGATTTACGAAGAACTGTGCCCAAGCAGCTACAGGAGGTCCTTAAAGGTTTCTTTTTTTACCCAGAACATGCCACTATGTTTTTTCATTATCAGCATCCCAACAGCGCAGCAGAAGGATGATCATGGTGGTCCAGACCACTGGTCCTTCTTTTCTGAAGTCCTGTCTTTAGTAGTTGTCATAACTCTGGTAATCTCACTTGTGTCAGGAGAACATCCTGTCTCCCTCAACAGCTCTTGTTCAATGTCAGAGATCTTTAGTCTGAGACGTAGTGCTCTGGACTTCTGACCTAGCTAACAGGAGGGTTGCATAGATGTTCATCAGCCTTTGTGCTGCTCAGTGTCCCCAGGCGTTCTGCAGAAGATAGTTCCTGAAGCACACTGCACCTATCCTGGTCTGCCTTCTAATACACCCTGTGCACAACTTGAAGCACTCGTTTGAGTAAGACTTTGAAGGTTTTGGTACAAGGTAAATGAGATCTGGCCTGATCCTTGCAATCAGCTTCTGCATTTGTCCTGAGGTTCTGGAGTGGACATACCATGTCACAGAAGACCTTGATCACCCCTTCTTTAAAGTGGGAAGACTAGGACTGTCTGGACTCAGGAACTGCACCAGTGGAGGCAGCACTGGTGTGATCTTGGCAGAAGGGGGGGCACCTCCTAAATGCACCCCCTTCACAAATCCCTGCCACATCTACATCAGGTTTGACAGCTGCAGTGCCAGCTCCCCTGGCTGCAGCCATAATGAACTTCTCCATCACTATTTACCCATCATAAACTTACTTTCAGATCATCCTTATAACATTTTTCAGCTTTTTCACTGATTTTTCCACTTCTGTCTCTATTGGTTGTTACACTTTTTACATAATCCCTATCAGCAAAACCAATGCTCTCAGCTGAGCTGACCCATTAGCAGATCAAGGTTAATTACTTGTGGTTTCTTTTCCAAAGCCACCAGTCTCTAAGTAATGTTGAATTAAAGTATGCATCGGTAGTGACCAATGGAGCTTGCTTTTGGTCCCAGCTCCCCACTCTCACTCTAGGTCTGCTTTCAGTCTGCTGCCTGCTCCAAGCTCCTGCTCTTTTCCTTTTTCTCAAGCTCAAGGGGAACCCATGTTCTCCTTTCTTCCTTTTTTTTTAGGCTTGGATACCTTCCCTGGAGTTACCCCCTCCTTATTGTGGTGGCCACAAGGCCCATCTGAAACTTCCTATGGGTACCCATCCACCACCCAGGCACCACTGGATAACCAGGCAGGAGGCACATCACCTTGGTGTGCCAAAACAACCTCCTGCTCCAGCAAGAGGGTCCTGAAACTGGGCAGGTACTGCTTACTCAGAGAGCTGTGGCCAAACCATGCCTGCTAGGAAAGACTGGGAAAAGTAGAAGATGTTATTTTAGTGTCTTATCCCAGCCTGATTTTCCCTAAACAATGAGGCTGGTGCTTTAAGCGCTGTTTTTTCCTGGCACTGTTTTATTTTATTATATCTGTATTGAGATTTCTGCCCAGCTGCTGCCCCCACACAGAGCACCTCAGACATGAGAATAAAGATTTGCCAGCAGCAGGCTCTTCCTATGACAAAGCACAGCGTGTTTTGCAGCCGGGATGAGAGGCTGCTGTGAGTTTGCAAGTGACTGTCATTGTTTGTTTTGTAATCCTGGGTCACTGCAAGTAGTTTCTAAATTGATTTGTCCCCGTGCAAGCATCATTGCCCAATTCAGAAAAGCCCCATTCTCCTCTGTGCCTCTTATGCAAGTGTAACTCTCTACCACGCAAAAGTCGAATTGTGTAATCTTTGTCAAGTCTCTTTTTCCTCTGTGCTACACAGTTTGGGATCTGTTTCGAGAAGTGGAGATTGCTCGTATATCAAGGGAAAAAGTTGCCTGCCTTTAGCATGCCTATCTTGGCTGTAGCTGACTTAGATACTCTCCCGTGCTGGTTTGATTTTAACTGCTACATTAATAAATCAGCAACAGCAGCCCTGTTGGGGAGGAATGCTGATCATCCCCAATATGTGCTCGGTGACACTGACTTCTGGGCCTAACCACCCAGCTGTCCCAGGAGGCTGCGAGATGCCACGTTTTCCCTTCTCTCAGCAGATGCTGAAGACATTGAGCTGGCAGGACCGACCACGAATCTAACTCAGCTCCTGCTATACACTGGCTTGAGCATCAAGTGCTTCAAGTTATTACAACTCCTGAGGCAGACTTGGAATGTAAAATAGATGCCACAGCTCCTTCTTGGAATAAAATAGATAAAAAATCAATGCATTTGAAAGAGAAATAAAAAATAATGTCTGGTAGCACTAATATTCCTCCATGCGAGACTGCAAGTGCTGAGCCTCTCATGGCAACCTTGATTAAGAAAAACATCTTACTTTAGAGGGAGATTGAAGATCTAGAAAATACATCTAAAAAGGTGACCTCTGGGTGATAAGCATAATTACTGATGCTCCCATGGAGCTTTATGTATGTGACTTAAAGCAGAAAAATAAGGACCTGGCGTGGGATCATAAATTGAAATCTAATCCGAGAAGTAACAAAGCTTCTTGGACGCAGGCAGAAGGTGTGAATCTGTGTTAGTTCAGGTGTCACGCTGGCTGCGCTTCTCTCTTGAAAGACCTACTCGGTGAGTTTTTCCCATTGATTTTAGTGGAAACAAGATCAATTGTCTCTTTGGGTTCCTGTGTGGGAATGAGATTATGCTGAATATTAATTTGGCTTGCAAAGGGCCCTGACTGTAATTTTCTGTCAGCAAAGGAGAATTCATGTATTTCCATAAATTCAGATACTTCCATCTATTCATTCCACATATTCATAGACATTATCTCAATTCCCAGCTCTAGTTCAAACAAAAGTTAGTTCCTTTTACAAATAAATTATTTTTCACTCTTGATGATATTTCTAATTTTTGTAGGCAAATTTATACATTTGAACAAAGGAGACAAAAAGTATCTTTGATGTAGCAAAGCCTTTCTGAGAGCCGTACATAAAATAAAAGAGAAAAGATAGTCTGGAAAATTTAAGGAACGGATGGGAATGATTCCAAGTTACCTTGCACTTAATTGAAGTTCTCAGAAATGTTCCTTTCTTGTTTTCTATATTGGAGCTGTTCCTTGAAGTACGTATGAATGCCTCTTCAAACTGGCATTTAGTCTTTGATGGCATATATATTTTTTTTCACTTGTAGAAATGGAAGGGCTCTTTATGGAATTTCTTATTCTTTAGCATCTTTTCACCTTGATCCCTAATTTTTGGTGAATGTTGCTGGGAGATATGATAGCACCATCCATGTTGTTCAGAACAGGATTTTCCCCAGTTTCTTCTTTCTGCTGCTGAAAATCCCCCTTGTGCAGTAGTGATTTCTGTTATAGGGTGACAACCTCAGCCAGTACAAGTCTGCCGTGCTTCACTGCTCTGAAATTATCCCACATGAGGATTTCCTTGGACATCTTCGCCTCAACAGAACTATTATCCAGTAAAAAAGAAACCTGGCTCTTTTCCCAGGATTTCTGGATGTTCCACAGCTTGGAGGGGGCAGCAGCTGAACGGTGGACACAGGTTTGGAAACCCAAAATATGTTCCTGTAGAAATGGTGCTTTTTGGCCCCTCTGCGCACAGCAAGCTCCGGCAGGCTCTTTTCGGCAGCACAGGGCACGCACACATCCCTCTGCCTACAGCTGAGATCCCCCTGGGTGAGCGTGGAGATTAACATGCAGCCCACAGAGGTGGGGTTTGTCCTTTTTTTTTTTTTTGCAGAGTTCATAGACTGAAAAGCTGGGTGTCTCTGAATGCTTTAAGGTGCCCAAGTGCTACCCAGAACAGCAGCTTTCTTTCACTGGGGCTGGTGGAGGTGCAGTGCCAGAGTGAGACAGAAGTGGCCTGGCTACGTCATGAATATTTTTATCCCCCAGAAGCCATTTGGCCACCTCTGCTCTCTAAACTGAGTTAGGAAGAGCAGCACCCAGGTTACACGCAGCACGTATGACCGAAGCTCCCAGTGGCGAGCCTTGCTGCAAGGTGCTTCTGCTGACCCGGCTGTGGGCGCAGGGCAATACCCTGTTTGACATTGACAAAGTCATGCTGGTTGAAAGACACTCTTTAAAACTCATCCCTAAAGCACTCATCGCTCCCCAGCGGCCGCCCCATCCCCTGCTGGAGCATCCTCCTGCAGCAGCCGCGGCTCCCCATTTCCCTCCCAGGCCGGCTCCTCCCTGGCAGCATCCGAGTCAGCTGGAGCCCTGCTTTGAACCGTGTTGCAATTTACTAATGACAAACATGCTTGCCGTTCCAGGTTGCAGGCATAGCATCTCTGTCTTCAATTATTGCCTGCATTTGATTTCTTAGACTAACCTGCTTGAATCAGGGATGTGCCTGACCTGTATGGAGCCACTCGTTCTGCCCATAGTATACTAATCATAGTAGTAGAAGTAATAATACCAATAACAATGTTGTCATGGGTGGGATATTAAAATCTAGTAGTGCCACAGCTCCCATAGGAATCTTAAAAGGCACTATAATTAAGTCACAACAGACTACAGACCTGCTGCGAATGAGAGATGCAAGAAGAAAAGACACAGACAGTATGACTTCAGTACGGGCACTCAAGGAGCCAAGGTTTACAAAACTTCTACGCAAAATGGAATAGCAGGAGGCGACCTGGAATTTCTTAAGACTTGGAGGAGAAAATAACAGGCAAAGAAGCTGTGTGAGCTAACGGTACAGCCACGGGTGTGCAGCACAAAAAAGGGACCTTCTGCAAAACTATCTCAGAGAAAAGAAAACCATTGTAGTATAAGAGGGAGGGGTGTGAAATCAATGTCAGCTCAGAGTTGTTGGCGTACTTCATTCCAAGGAAAGGAGGGGGAAGGTAAGAGAGGAAGGGAAGGGAAAAAATTGGTTGACTAGGAAAAGACTGTGTTCTTTAGAAAAAGCATTCTTCATAAAGCAGTATACAAATGAATGTGTGAAAAATTAAATTTGTATAAAGAAGGGGTGTGAGTAGCAGGGAAGAGAATTAGCAGTGATTTATTGCCACACTGGCAATTCTCCGGGGAAAGATACGTGCAATGGAGAAGAATAAAACACTGGAAAAAGTCAAGTGTGGGTATTAAAATGTATATAGAGAAAGAAACATGATTTTGGCAACTCTCATAAGTTAGTATGACCTTAGCCACTAGTAAAATAACAGCACAGATAGAAAAAACCTGTATCTTCACACAGCTAAGAGATAATGGAGCACGAAGCAATAAACAATATCATTTAAAAAGAAAAATCACTGCAGAGTGACTGCCTTTGAAGATAACAATTAAAATAGATGTTTTGATCAAAATATGCCTAATGCTTCTACACAGGAATAACATTATTTACAGGCAGTCCTCCTGAGTTCAGTATAACTTTCTGCAGCTGGGAAGATGTTTGCATCTATAAATGTCTGTGGGATCAGAGTAGTTGTGGGTAATGGGAATGCAGCTCCCAGGATGCGAAACGCAAGTCCGGAGCCCCAGCATCAGTTTGTGGGGCCATGGTGCGCTGCACCAGTTGGGGAAGAAAAGAGCTCACCTATTTAGTTTCCCTGAGAGACACTCAAAAGAGAAGAAAAAATTATAACCATCTGTATGCATCTAAATAGTGTAAACAAGGGAAGGGGGGTGATTGGTTTGTATGGCACCAGGAGATGGAATTCGCGCTACCATGATGGGAAACATAAAAAAACCCTCATACCAGCAGGGAAAGGTAAATTTGAGAGAGTATCAAAAGCTTCTTCCCCCAGCATCTGGGGTAGGCTGCACAGGGCCACTCATGCACTGCAGCCTGGAGACACCGAAAACTCGGTTAAACAAATCATTAGAAAACATTGAGCGGGATTCATTAGAAAATATGGAGTGGGATATGGTCTTATTCTTGCAAGGCGAATGGCTGCGAGAACCTAATTAGTTATTTCAATCAGGCTCCCCGGAGTCAGTCATGTCTGGATTTGCCTTTCTGACTCTGCCACCAGTTTCTTCCTTGCTTTTGGGTCGGCTGGGCAAGTTCAGAGAGTGCCTGGCGGGGTGTGTGTGGGGGGGACACACACGGACCCCCGGGGGGCTGCAGCAGCACCCGGCACTCAGAGGGTGCAGGGCAGCATGTGAGGGCAGCAGAGCCTTAATGGAAAAAGAGTAATGAGTAAAAACGGAGATGACAGCAGCAGCATGAAAAGGAGGGCAGGGGAAAGGTTTTTGAAGGAATACAGGATACCTAGCTGCAGACACCTACAGCTTCTCCAGACTAACACCCTGTGTGCACCCCCTTTTTCAGCCTCTGTGACCCATGCAGGTGCCTGTGCTCCTATCTCAGTCACCCCTGGGCTCGGGCAGCTCACGTGCTCTTATTTCCAGTTGTGTGCATGCAGAAAGCATGGAAAATCACAACCTGACTATGCTCAGGTATTCACTGAGCTTGCTGCCATGAGTTACACCAGGGCCCTGAACTGTTCTGCTTTGTGTCAAAGGGCCAGGTTCAACACTTGCAGACAATCACAGACCAAAACAGCCCAGGAGTCTTTCTCCCAGCTCCCTGCAGGGAATATGTCCCGGGGCAATGAAATTCTGAGGCAGAAACTGCGGGACAGTCAGAACTCCAACGATGCCACTGATTTTCCTTTGCAACTGAAGTAATTGTGCATTTTTTGAGTCTCATTTTAGCGGCTTACTTGCCTAGGACACATGCCTGTGTATTGTAAAATCAACCCCAGAAGACATGCAGGCACATGATCACGTTTCTGGTGTGTGTGATACGGAGCATGTAACACAGGTATGGGTTTACGGCAGGTTTATGCTGCCTGTGGGAGGACAGGTGATATGTGATCTGGCACAAAGCCTGGTGGTACAAAGTTTGCACATCAATGCTTTCTGGCTGGTGTGAGACAGCATTTTGAGTTTATACTGACATGATGCTTACAACAGTGTGAGCATGACTATTTTGATCCAATAGCCCCGGTGTCTGAGTTACTATTGAAGTGTGGCTATAAGGAACCAATGCCTGAAAAATGCTTGGTAGGATGGCAGCTCTGCTGATGGTTTTACTTCTCCAGCTTCAGGCTGGGCACCTTGCTGGCCAGGAGTCAAATCAGTCCTGGTGCTTCTATAGGAAATACAACTGGGGAAAATACATTGATTTTGCATAGGAAAATCTTCTGGGCCATCTTTATCCATATGGCAAGGGAGGCATGGGCCAAGGGAGAGTTTAGCAGCATGGTAGCATCCCATCCCTAAGCTGGAGGGAGCATCCCACCATACAGATGCTACATATTCAACTGCAGCCATCACAGTCTCAGTAGCATGGCACTGTCCACATCCAAGAAAATACAGAGCCAGGATTGTCTTTCTACAGGGAAAAGCCAGACTCTGACAATAGGGCAGGCTTAGGGAGGTGCTGGCTCACAGATATTAAGTGATTCAGCTCCAATTTTAGCTGTGGCTTTGCAGATTGACTTGGCCATGTGAAATGTTTGTGCAGCCATCAGCAGGGCTGGTGGAGGAAAAGCAGAGGGCAGGATAGCCTGGGGAGACCTCAGCCTGGATGGAGACCTGGCTGTGCCTGCGCCGGCAGCAGCAGAAGTTGTGTGCGCTCCGTGTTTGCTAACAGAGAGGTAGGAAGGCACCTGCTTGGCTTTGCTCAGGCTGCTTGATTACTGTATTGATTGGCTCCGTTGCCTTGCCCGCAACAAGGGAGCAAGCAGCAACAATTCATTACTGTGTACAGCGGGAAGGAGGGTTGCAGGAGGAGTGGAAGGGTGAGGCTGGGGAAAGCAGCGGCATGGTGGACTGCCAGAGGACAGCCGTGGGCCAGCCTTGCTCACGGGACCCCGTTGAGTCCCTGGTGTTTCATGCAAAACACGCGTCTGTACCAACACATGCTTTAAATCTCTTCCCAGAGCACTACATCAGGAGCAGTTTGTAATATGGTGATGATGATATGACTGTGAGCAAGGCATGGGTGGTTTTAAGCCCACAGCTTTTTAGCAGCTGGTGAGGTTTTCTGAGCTATTTGGGCTGTGCTGAGCTCTCCCTGCCTGGTGGACAAGTCCCCCTCCACGGGCGGTTCAGGAGCCTGCAGTCCCTGGGTGGTCCTGCCGTGGGACCTCTGCAGCTCTGGGGACGGTGGATTTGCAGCTCGCGGCTGTGCTGCAGGTCGGCCTCAGCGGCAGTGTGCTCTGCCTGAGCCCTCCTGCCCCCCCCCAATGCTTCGAGCCCATCCCAAACGGGCGACCCGACCCATGCACCCTTTTCCTAATAGAACCTAGCACAATAACGCAAAACAAGGAAGCAAAACCAAAAAAAACCCTGTCACAAGAAGAGCATGAGATTTTGCGGGGCTGCTAGGATTTTTCCCAGCTTTCTGCTCTGGGTAAAGGAGCCACAAACAATGGTGGCGAGCCCCAGACGTGTGTCCTTGTCATCGCACCCCATATGCATAGAATGGCAAAGGGCTATGTAGACACCAGGGAGGATTTCACACTGTGTCCTGTGTCTCAGCGCAGTCAGGGCAGTTTTGCAGAGGTGCGTGCAAATGTTCCTTTTGCCCAGGCCACCAGGCTGGAGCTGGCTGGGGTCCCAGGGAGCAGACAGCCACACAGGGGAGAGCGAGGGGCTGGAGCCACTCTCCATAGATGGATTTCTTTTCTTAAATTATGCTTTAATTTCCTCTCCTTCTGGTACCAATGCCTATGTTTTAATGAGCTCGCTCCCCTAGCATATCAAATAAGTCTGATCCCTGGTGCTCCCTGTTTGCAATTCCCAGTGGCTCCTAACCAAGAATTGTGCTGTTTAATTTTGCCAGTCTTCTAGTTTACATTGAAGCATTAAAAAAAAACCATAGGCGAAAGGACCATATTTCTCCCGGCCTATTGATAGAGCGTGATAGGTATTAAATTCTATAATTCTTTCACTGGCCTTTAAGCAGCCTTGGTGTTAATATTTAATGATGAAAGATGCTGGTAATCAGCCCTGTATCCCAAGTGTCTGAATGCTTTATGATCTTGCCTTTGGGAGCCTAATTGTGAACCCAGCCTGCCAGAGCTTCCCACCCCAACTTAATAAACTTTGCCATTCCTGCCCAGCACATCATCTGTCTCCAGGCAGGATCCAGTGCAGAAACGATCAGGTAGCATGAGGAGGAAGGATGGAGAAGAGCATGATAATAAAGGTAAGCATGGAGACTCCTAAGACAGAGACGGGTGTTAAGCAGGCAGCGTGCCCTGCCACTGCAGGGAAAGCACAGCCCAGCTAGGGGCATTGACTGTTGATTTGGCACTGCTTTGGAGATGGATCTAACTCCAGCCTTGTGGCACAGATGTCTGCAGGCTACACTGCAGCCCAGCCCAGAAACAACAAAGCGCGCTGACCATGTCCTCCCCAGAGCAGCCAGGTAGTGTGGGCTGTGAGCCTGGGGTCTGCATATGCCAGTCCCTGCTGGTCCCACCTTGCTGGTTGGATGCCTTCCTTCACTGTCCTGCTCCCATTTCCCAGCCAGTCTGAACTCCTACACCGACACCCCCCAGCGCGGATAAGGCCAGGCACTTGATTCTGGGCTCACAGCTCCATCTCCAGCTGGTTTCCAGAGCATCGTGGGGTGTACTGGCTGACGTGGAGGTCTGCCACAGTGCAGGTAGTGCTGCTGAGGGTGATGCTTCACTGGGTTGCAATGGCCTCAGGCAAAGTCAGCAGAGCCCTGTACCAGAGGAGAACTGCTGTTAGTTGCTAATAGTACTTAGCACTTACACATTGCAGAGACATTTGTGTTCAAAGCCATGTACAAACATGATCTCATTAACTGCTGGCATGGGAGCAAATGCTGTCATTTGAAGCCAGCTGTTGGGAAACTGAGGCAGACACACGACTGTGAAGCTGAGGCTACAGAAGCAGACATCACCCATCTGCAATGACCACATCCCACTGCCACCGTAGGTCACACTGCCCCGGCTTCCCTGGTGCAGGGTTGCAGCCTCTGGCTCTTCTGATGCCAGCAGTGGGCTGGCTGGTCCTTGACCCTACTGGTACCATTACAGTGGGAGCCCTTCCCATACCACTCTGAGCACTGTTGTAATAGTGGCGACGTATTTCACCTGTAGATATTTTGTTCCAATTTAGGAGATGCAATAAGCTTTCTCCATAAGGCATAAACCTTATTTTGCTTTATATTTGTCTGCCTAGAGTTTATGCTTGTATAATGAGATGAGTAAGTAACCTTGCAAGCTGATTGTGTTATATGGCCACATATAACCATGGTGGAGGCTGGGAGCAAGTCTTCCCTCCTGAGCACGACCCTGAGGAGAGCTTGTTAGGGAGGCCAAAGAGAAACATGGTCCTAGACCAAGGAAACATGAAATTCATTAACTCAGGGGGCTCACATGCAGCAGCTACAGACACACATTGTCTGACAGGAGCTTCACAAGGGCCAGGAGTTGCCAGTGGGATGGAGGTAGGGCCTTTCTTCTGCAGCTCACCCACGTCACTCAGTATATCCCATTTACCATCTTGCAGCATTGCGTAATCTCACATCCTCCTTGAGATAGCTGCAGCACAGTTCCCATTCTGACAGGCACTGTTTTATTACTGGAAGAAGAGGTAGGAGTGTCTTCTCCTGCTGGTGCCCCAGACTCCAATAAACATCCTTGCCTTCCCAGGTAGCAGACTGGCACCCCTGAGCTATTACAGAAAGGCTCTTTGTACACCAAGGAGCCACAGAGCAGCCAGTAGGACTTGGTTGCTGCAGCTGGGAGCACTGGGAGGCCCCAGCAGGAGGAAAGCTGCTGTGCAATGACTGCGCACCCCGTGCAAACTGCACCCCCCAGGCAGCCCCAGCTGCTCCAGAGCAGGGGTCAGGCCTGCCAGAGCCCAGAGATTTATTTGATGATGCTAGTAGGCTTTTCGTTGCCTGGGGTAGAGAGGTACCAGGGCCTCTGGGCAAGGGGCAAAGAAGTCACCTTCATGCTGATGGGATGGTCAGAGTTGCTTCAATCACTTGCTCCACTCCTGCCCCCGAAGAGAAGGGCTCAGCTTCCCAGGGCAAGGACTTGGAGGACTTGGCATCTGGGTCCACCCCAGAGCTTCTTCCATGCAGGTTGTATGAGTCACAGCCCAACCAGTCACAGCTCCTTCAAGGGTGGGCAACTGCCATTGGGTGACGCTCATTCACCGCAGCGTCATCAGCTTTGAGCTCCCACTGGTTTTGAGCACCCGCAGGGGCCAGGAGAACTATTTCTAAGTGCTGGAAACCCACCAAATTCCTGCCTAGGCATCCAGGTTTGAATAAAATGTTGTGTCACGGAGCCAGCTCCTGGGACAGTGAGTCCTGCTGCCCCTGCAGCTGGAGATGAGCTCCTGTCTGCTGCTGCGGTTGTGTCTGGCACAGGCAGGCAGCTCCCACCTCGTGCTTCAGAGCAGAATGAGAAATGGGGAAGGCAGTGATGTGCTGGGAGAGCACCAAGCCGGAGGCTGACGGAGGCAGATAAGGAATTTCGGTGGCAGGCGGCGGGTGCTGATGCGCAGGCAGACCTGCCTGCCTGCCTCAGAGGTGTCACGGCTGGTGCAGAGAGCAGAAGTCTGGTACGGGGCTTGGCATAGTCTGTCCCTGCAGAGCTAAAGGTCTCCATCCCACCTCTCTCAGCTCTGGTGCCTCACATCTGAGACCATCTGACGCCTCGCCCTTGGCCATCGGGTGCCCTCAGGGGGGGTCCACTGTCCAGCAGAGTCCTGCAGAGCTATTGCTCAGCCACTACCTCCTGCAGGCACATAGCTCTCAACCAGCCCTCGGCACCTCCCTCCAACCATCGACCTTCAGCCATTGCACAAACAAAACATGCCTTCCCCCTTCTTTTGGCTATCAGCACGGTCTCCCCAGGCCTCCCACCATTGTCCCTGGCACCCTGTCACTCAGCATTAGCCATCACGCATGTCCTTCTCTGAAAAGTGCTGCCTTGACCAGGAGTCAAGCCTTAACAAGCACCTTGTAAAAAAAACCAAAAACGTGGAAGGGATCAAATGTTACTGGGAATCTTTGACTTCTCCCTGCTCTTTCTGACTCAAAATATCAAAGGCAAAATAAGATTTGCAGCGTATCAGAGAGCGGTGCAGGAAGACACACTGTAAACAAACTAATGAGTTTAGTGCCAGTGAGAATAGCCCACACTATTACATCTCTCTTCCCAAAATGAGAGAATCCTTCTGATACAATTTACTGACATCATTAGCAGGGCTTCCTGCACTGCTGCAGAGTCTTCCCCCTTTCACTGCTTCAGATTTTAAGCTTGCAGGCTTAAAATGTTATTGTTTTAATCTTTACATAGCAAGAACATTTTAGAATTGGGAACTAGGTTTGTCTGGGGGGTTGCCTTGAAATGCTCATATTCACCTAAAGGGATGTAGACTCTGAAGTATAACAATGACAAATTAACTTTCACCGCTAGCAGCCATTTCAGGAAAATCATCAGATTCTGGATTTTTTTATTTTCTTGTTGCAAACTGCTTCCTATACTTCCTCAGGGGAGCTGAGCTGCTCCAGCCATTTTGGGCAATGCCAAAGTGATCCAGCAACCTTTAGCTGAGAGTTTTGGAATGGCAACAAGACTGATTAATACAAAATAAAAAATGTAGATGTTGTTAGAATTTTGCATCTGGAAATACAAAATTTCTGCATCAAATTCAGTGGGTGTTTGCATTTTTAAATGCAACTGAGTTCTTCGTTGTGCAAGCTGGCTGTGCTGCAGAGTGCCCGGTTTGGAGTAACAGCTGCAGGATGGGAGAATCAAGTAGTGTCAGGATGCTTTGAGTCCATCATTAAGTCTATTTTCTGTGGCAGCACAAGATCTTAATATGCCTAACAGAACGTGTAATGAATATCCGGAGTAATGCATGAGTAATCCAGTTTGCACTTCGATACACTGTTGGCCTGCATTGTGCCACTACTATAAAGACTGCTGAAAAAGCTGCTCCTGAAACTTGTAGAATCACAAAATTATTTTGTTTAAAAGAGTCCTCAGGAGGTGTCCAGTCCAATCTTCTACTCAAAGCATGGCCAGCTTCAAAACCAGCTCAGGTTGCTCAGGGCATTGCCCTGTTGAATTTTGAAGATTTGCAAGGATGAAGATCCCTCCACTTCTTTGGCCTGTTGGCCTACTGTTTGACCTGCCTCATAGGGAAGAACCTTTTCCTCATGTTCGGCTGGAATTTCCTTGCAACTTGTGCCTGTTGCCTCTTGAAATTTGGTGTGCATCTCCAAAAGAGTCTTCTTCCATCTTCTCCATAATCCCTTGAGGTTTCAGTGATGCTGTAGGACTGCATCTTGTTTCTGCTACTGCTTCCTAAGTTGCAACAAGATCAGTTGGGGTTGCTGCTTTAGCTGTGGAATAGCAGAAGTAATTAAAGAGAAACTTTCCAGATAAATCACCTTCCATCTTCCTTTACCATGCTGGAGGAATCCCCAAATGTAACACCAAACAGACAGGAGGACTGCCCCCTCCAGAAACCACACAGGTTTTCTGGTTACCTTAAAGGAGAGAGATTACCTCTGCAGATTTAATTCTCCACTGTTGGGATTTTCCACTGCAGCCCCACCTCTGACCTGCCCCTGGAGGAACCTGCCTCACTGCTGGCTGCAGACGGAGCCCTTGGATGCCTGTCCCTGCGTGGGGCTGGCACTCCTTGCAGTCCTCTTCCTACTGCCGGCACAACACGTACACTCCCTGCACAGTCACCTTCTGCAGATTTGCATTTATATTTAACTTAGGAACAGCTAACTCAGATTGAGCTGTTTCTTTTCCAGACAAACTTGTCAGACCTTATTTGTATGCCTCTCTTGTCCTTCTTTAGAGCCTCTACCTTTTGCTTTCCTGAATTGTAATTAAAAACCTACATCTGTCCTACAGACCCTGGGAGCAATTTTCAGGTCCAAGGCAAACCACAGCCACGTTTCAGATTCCTCCTAGTGCAGGACTTGTGCACGCACATCCACCCCCATCTGTCCAAACACTGGTTTCCATTCAATCAACCAGCTCATTTCTTTGTCCATGCAGAAGCTGTTTGATGTTCTGGCAGGTGAAAGTATTGATGATGGGTGAACCAAAGTCCAAAGGTACTGTCTAGATGGTAGGAAATGCACTGTCCCTTGGAGACCACCCTCAGTGTTTTCCAGGGCAAATCATCAGATCAGTGCTAGGTCTTCCTGAAGAGACCCAACAGCCCAGTATTTATCGATGACCTGGAAGAGAGTATACAGTCTTTAGAGATAAGAATTAAAGAGGATAATAAAACCCAGCAGGAAGACAAATGTCACCGAGGCAGCATGAATTACTTGGCAGGATGAATTTGTTCCAGAAGTCTGAATTTTGGTACAATGAAATGGAGATCCATGCATCTAGGAAAAAAGATATGTACACAAGTTGGGACTGCTGCACAGAGCATGGATTAGAAGACCATAGGGGGTCAGGTGGAAGCCTTCCAAACTTGAAGTCCCTAAAGAGGGGAATGACAGAGCAACACAGACTGGCTTCACATTCATATGGGACCATGCATTGCTTTAATAAGAGTACATCTGTGCTCGATGTCCAGTTCCAGGGTCATACGTAATGAAAACATGGAAAGAATCCAAGAAAAAGGTATAAAAGTTAGTGAAACTGAAAAAAAATTTAAAAAAAAAAAACAACAAACAAAAACCCAAACCCCTTGTTTTATCATGAAAGGTTTAGTGAAAAGCACTTTGAATAGTTACCTGACACAAGTCTGGAAGTACCCAGCAGAAGAGAATATATTTGAGACTAGAGAGCTCTTTAATCTAGCGATCAAAGGTGTAACAAGATCTGGTGGCTGGAAGCTGAAATTAGACAAATTTGACCTGAAAAGAAGACACATTCCAACAGTGAAGGGAATTAGCCATTAAACAACGTACAGAGGAGATGGTTGATTCTTCCTCACTTGGAGTTTTTTTACTTGAAATTGGATGTCTTTCTAAAAGATCTGCCCTAACTCAGCCAGAAATTATAGGTTTGACACAGGAATCACTTGGTAAAACTATCTGGCCTTGGTGATGAAGGAGGACAGAGTAGCCTTTCTGGCCTCAGCATCAATAATCCATGACATTCTGTCACCGACACACTTGCTCATCTTGATCTACATGACTTTAAAAGCCACATGAACATGTCTAGCTGCACTTGAGTTACCTTGAGGTATTTACAGATTACTCAACTGCATGCGATAGCGCTGCATCAAGTTCTTCTTCAATTCTATGCATGTCTGTGTGATCTGGACAGATCTCCTGCTTCTCACTGTTCATCCCTTCTCCAGGACTTCACCTTCCTGCTTGCCTCTCTGGCACCTCCAGCACAAAATCACTCACCTCAAAGCGAGTTAATCCAGTTCCCCAGCCAGATCCCTCTTCTTTGAGGAGAAGCAGAGAACAGCTGCATTCATTGCACACCCCAGAAGGACCGTTGAGTGAGATCAGATCCTTGGGAAGCAGCAGCAGGACAGAGACAAGTGTGCTGGCCCTTGCAGCAGGACGCTTGCGATGGGGACTATGCCTCCTGCTTTGGCTGATTTGGGGTGCAGAGTCAGTGCCGGTAGGAGGCCGGATCGCTCCCAGGACAGGAGTGGGATAAAGCCACGCCTGCATCAGGCTCAGCAGCTGCACAGAGGTGACCCAGTCCTGACACGGTGGGAGCCTGCACCCCTGTCCTTGGCGTGCTCCAGAAGAGTGGGCGCAAGCTCTGCTTACCTTCCTGTTTTCACTGTTGGTTATATTTTGATTTGCATAATCCAGTACAGTAAACAATACAGTCAGATGAGACTAAACGAGGGGTAAAAAGAGGAAAACACAAACATATTTACCTAGTTTAATGAGCAGCACACTGATCAGACATGAGCTGCCACCTGGACTCCTGAAGGGCACAGGCTGGCGCTTGGTGTGAAAGCTGGGAGGTGAAGAGTGGGGGAAGAGAATTGATGCGGTGTGGGAGAAAAGCAAAACCACTTTCTTAGGGATGAGGCATGCCATATCTTCCCAGCTCGAAAGGGCCATCTGTCCTAGTAACGTCTCCTGGGCTGCTCACACGTCCCGTCACTGCGGGATGAGGAATACCCAACCGCCCAACCGCCATGCAGTTGCAGGAGGGCTGCTTCAGTGCTCCTTGGTACTGCCCGGTGGCCTTCACTTCTCCAGCAGAAGCTGAGCCCCGATGCTGTGAGCTGCAGGGAGGCTGTGAGAATAGGGGATGGAGGTGGTCAGAGAGGCTTGAACCTGCAAAGCAGCCTGGTCAGGTACTTCAGCAGCACCCCCACATCTCTCCCCTCTTTTCCTTCTTCCCCGGGTCGAGAAGGTGCTACAAGCACATCCGGGCAACAGTGTTGGGAACAGAAATTTCCCTTTGAAATAAAGGCTGAAACAACATGTTTGCAAGCAGAGAGCATGTTTGAAAGCAGAGATCAGGAAATCAGCATGCATTGCTGCTCCATTGTTGAAATCCCAGGTTACATTTTTAAAGAGATTTTGAGAGTAAATTTATTTTAATTAAATAGCTTTAAACAAAACAAAACACAATGTTTCATTTTGGATTTAATGTAACATTTCATTCCACCCCAAATCAATTTTTCGAGGCTTTGTGTCAGAAAGAGACCTGAAAAAAAGACTGGCTTTAGCCAATGGGGTGCATTTTCTTTTGTCTTGGCTTAGTAAGCAAACTTAAAATCAAAGACGACTGTACAAAGCCCTCCCCACAACTGAAGCTCCTGACAGGAGCTAGGCAGGAGATGCAGACGCCGCGCCAGCCCCACGCTTTCAGCAGGGACTCAATTGTTTGCACGCACTCCCAGTACCTTCCTTGCACAGGTAATAAGAGCCCTGGCAGAAGGCAACCTGCTGCCCGCTACTGAAGTGCATAATAAGGTGTATGTTTTATAAGGGAGACGGTTTTAATGGGGTTTAGTGGATCTAAGAGTCTCCACTGTGTCATAAATTCCTGAGACAAGCTTTTGGTGTCATATTGCTTCTTGTTATAATGAAGGGGATTTGAATAGGATGTAATGTAGTTGGGAGCTAAGATATGGCAGCAATTTATCACGAGAATCTGCTGCAGTGCTCAGGAAAATGAAAGCTTTTTTAGATATAGATACAGATGGATTGGAAATGGACTTGCTTCTCACGCAGGAGGCTCCTTTATCACCAATAATATCAGGACAAATACTGCTTTGCACTTGGCACTGTCTCTAATTGCATTAACATATCAGTTGTGAATGGTAATGCTCCTAGCCAGAAACTCATCACCAGTAGAGCCTCTGGCATACGAAGAAGGGTGCCAGCTGCTTGTAGGTGTGAATATTGTCATAAATGGGATTTCATAAGCAGAAGTAAAAGATCCACTCATATCTTCTTCTACAGTAAATGAAGCAGCTCCTTGCTTTGTAGCTCCTTGCTCCCCTTCCCTATCTGGGAGCATGGAGTTGGTTGCAGACAGAGGAGGCAAGGCAAACCTTCAGGGCACTAAAGGCAAGGCTTGCCCCTCGGGGGTAATATCTGGGAAGAGTTCTCAGAGAATAAGCATCTTGCTTTTGTATTGACCTGCTATCCTCCTGCAGTGGGACAATGTGTGTCTAATCTTGGCACAATAAAGACTATAAGTTACTGGGGACTAAGTCAGGGAAAGAACCTAAAAAGACCCTTAAAATAAAGTATGGGGAGAAACTATAATACTGCTTGTCTCTCAGCCATGTTACCCTCACTGCCTAGGATGGCTGGCAGGGATCTGTGCAAGGAAAGGCTTACAGCAAATGTAGGAAGACCACCTAACGTGTGTGTGTCCCCCCATGGGTAACTGGTCTTGACTCCAGCCAGGTCTTTTGCAGGACACATTATATGGCCTTGCCTTGTACAGCGATGCCTGTCCAACACAGGACAACCCTACAGCACAACCACACTGCTGTGCTCTTACATGGACCACCTGGGGCTGGTCGTGCCAGAACCCAGAGAAAGGAGTGCACAGCTCCAGCCCAGCTAGGCCCACTTGAGGGACTGTGCACAGCTGGGCACAGAGTCAAAAGCTGGAGCCAGCACCGGGATGGGATGCTTAGGGATTTGGTGCAGCTCATCAGCAGTGCCCCTCTCCCAGACCCAGGAGTACCCCTAGTGTCACCAGTGCTGCAGGGGAAAAAGCAGTTTATACGGCTGGCATAGCCTGAGTGTCATGGCCCTGGGGGCACTAAGAGGCTTTAATTGACCAATTGGCCCCATCTGGGCTGCCCACCCACACATCCAGCAGCTCCATTTAAATTCAGGCCTGAGCCTCTAGTTCTGGTCTCAGCTATCTAGCAGATGTTTTTGTTTCCAGCCCTGACTAGTCTTCCTGGCCGAACCCTGGACCTGACTTGTCACCTCATCTTCTTTAGGACTGCTGATGGACCTGTCTTTGTCACCACCCTAGTCCTATTCGGTTATTGTGGGATGTGCCAGTCCCTGGCTGCTGCTCTGCTACCGGCATCCCCTCACTCGGGATCAGCCCTATTTTTGCTGCTTTTTCACAGTGAGGGCCACCTCCAAGTCCATCAAGGAAGCTCTGGCATCACAGAGAGCCTGAGCAGAGCACTGGTAAGTGTCTTCTTCAGGAAGAGGGCATGGTATATCCTCAAGAGACAGAGGAAGCAAGCACAACTGTGTCTCCAGGGCAGGTCTTTTACCCAACCTTCTGGCTTTTAGTTGCTCGTTTAGTCATGCAGCACAGCCCCTAACATGCAGGGCTGATGTGTGTGACAAAAACAAACAAACAAACAAAAATCCCTACAAGGATGTCTATAGCTGTATGGGTGCACTGGCTTTTCTGACTGCTGAGCCCCCATGGAAAGCACTGCTCACACATGAATGTCAGTGTCTTCCTAAAAGCAGCAGTCCATCACCTGGAATATATCCTTCCTGCCCATACCTGTGACCTCCACTTGCCTGATGGTTTTTATTGCTTCGAGTGTAACTCTTCAGCATGATTGGTGGGAATATGACACTGGGTGACCATGATGGGTGAGGGGAACTTTTGGGCTTGCATTTATCACCTGGTTTCAGGGCTCTCTGCAGCTTTCTGGCAATATCTGCAGGCATTGCTGTAGCTGTCAATGGGAGTTCAACATAATGTAGGAAAGACCACTTTGCTGTATAGAAACAGCCTGTAGATGAGAGCCTAGATCCTCCAGGACAAGCTTGCTGTGTCCCTCAGACAAAGCATGTAACCTCAAGCTGTGTACATATGGGGGACTGAAAACTGGAAGCACAGTGTGGCCAAAACCAGTCCTGTAGGTGCCTGCTGTGCACCTGGCCAAGCTGGTGGGGATCCTGCCTGTGCTGATCACAGACCCTGCAAATGAGAGGTCCACACACTGCAGGAACTTCCACCAATGCTTTCACATGGAGGGGAAAATTGTTCTGGCTTTCTGGAAAAATGCTTTCCCTAGCACAAACCCTGAACCAGTAAGCATTTCTCTTGCACTTGCCCTCATTCCAGTTTAAATATGATTGACCTCCTCCCAGTTTTGGAGGTATAAGAGGGTTACCTTCAGTATTTGGGCTGTGTTCCATGTGGGAGGGGGAAGGACCCAGATCTGTTCTGTTGCTGCGTATGGGGCTTCTTAACTGTCAGCTACTCAGGGATGTAAATGCTGCATGCATCATGTTATTCAGAATTTGGCTCATCCTCTTTTGATCTCATATTTGTGGGTTTTTTTCAGGGCTCTGGATCTGTTTATGCACCCCACCCCCTTCATTTCTTTCTTCCTTTCTCCTTATAACTTTAATCATGCCTTTTAGCTTCTAAAGATAGGACAATGTTGTGATAAGGAAAAGTAATTTTGCAAGTTCACCTAAAAATGGGCATGTTTGGATTCAGTCAGTTCTTGGAATGCAGCTTCAGAATTAGACACAACTTCCAAAAGTCCAAATCTGGACTTTTCTTGTGCTGTGTAGAGGGCTAGGGAACCCCTGTAGATGGTCAGTGCCCATCCCTCCCCTGCCCCGAACACTTGGCACTGGGACTTTGTCTGAAGTCCAGGAGCAAATAGGAAGGGTGGGGTGGAGGTCTGATATGCTTATTCTGGCTTTGATGGCTTTAAGTAGTGTCATGGCAACAGTGTTAGCTGGATAATTAATATTGCACACAGGATTATAGTGCAGGCATAGAAGACAGTACTTTAAATACATAAAATAGCCCCTCTGCATGAGCCTGCTTTCCCACTTGGGTGGGGACTGCTATATTTCAGGATCAGAAGAGCCATGGGAAAGGTCAGAGGACCTATACCTAGTCCTCTAGCTGACCCTATTTCTAGCACAAGGTTTGGCTTGTGGACACGGCCATCAAGCCTGCTAGAAAGGAGCTGGGCACTGATATGTGCAGTGGGTCCTGAGCTCCCAGCCAGCAGGAAGAAGAGTGGGAAGTCAAAGCAAACAAACCCTCTGGGGTGTTTCCTGCAAACCAGGAGCTGCAGGTGAGAGGACATATGCAGATGATGGAAGCAAGCCTGATGTTGTTTTTTTTTTTTGTCTTGCTCACAGACTGGCAGTACATCTCTAGGAGTGTGGGGGGGAAACTGATGGGTGGCAGGATGGGAACATGCTGAAGAGCCCATTCGACAACTGTTATTCCTCCAGCGGTCTGTGTGGGAGTCCTGCTCCATTCTTGCAGACTAAATCCATGAACAAGGGCAAGTTCACAACTCCTGCACCTTACAGCAGAGCATTTTAGAGTCTGTGGACTCAGCCTGGCTGGGCCAGGCACTGGAGAAGCACTTCGGGCTGGGGGAGGCAATCTTGCAAGGCTGGGGGCAAGCACCCCAATTCCTTCTGCTCTGGGTGCTTCCCAGGCTGCACACACCAAGAGAGACAAGCCAGCTGAGTACAGGTCTGCATACAGGTAGCTGCCCAAGGTCAGTGCTCAGCTGGTCCTGCTCCTCAGTGGCAGAGGGCTGCCTGGGCTGAGTGGGCTGCCTGTCCACAGTCCTCGGTGGGGGCAGAGCCCAGATGACCTAAACCACCCTTGGCAGCACGTTCATCTCCCAGGCTCATCTTATTCTCTCCCCAGTGCGGTCCTGTGCCAAGCTGTGGTCTAATGCCCAAGTCCTCCTTTCCTCCTCGCTATGCATGTGCATTGTGCTTGCTGTCACGGTTAGTGTGTGTGTGGCAATGGAAACAGACCTGCAGAGGCTTGCTGGCATCTGGTCCCAAGGGAAGCTGCTTGACTGTCAGACCGTTCCTCCCTCCTGTGCTGGCACCTCTGACAGGTAAAAGTGCCCTTCGCTGCCCTTGCCTCTCACCTGGACAACCTCGGAGACAGGGTTTGAATGCTTTCTGTGGGCTGGTGTGATGGTGTGCTACTGCCTGTGAAATTCAGTCAGTATTGATAGCGTTAGGAGCACGGGGGCTGACCTCAGCACTGAACTGTACTCCTGTAGTGGGTCTCTTGCTCAGACACAGTACATTTTGCAATCTGTTTTCTGATCTAGCACCAAAAGGGTCCTTGTACCTTTTCCCCTGCCTCTGACTGCACATTTATGTCATGGCACTTGCACTGCATCTCCCACCTGTGCAGCCATAAACTCAGTGAAACTAATCCCATAGAAGTAAAAAGGTGTCTTCAGTCAGATCTCACTCAGCCCTGGAATAAATGCACAATGAGATAACACCCATTGGTATGTCAGCACTGAACATGTCAAATGGCAGTGGATGTTCAATGCAACTCCCCCATCCTCCCCTGGAACACGGCAGTTCTTCCAGCAGAGAGAAGTGCTGGGGGAAGCAGGTTGCATAAAAGAGCCAAAACTAAATCAACCCTGGGCCACAGGGTCTGTGCAGGCAGTCTCTGCTGCTCTTCCAGTTTGCCCTTAAGTTTTACGGTCCCTGTTGCTGGTTCCTTGCTCCTGGTCAGCCCATCCTGACCTCTAGATGCTTCCTCCAGGTGAAGGTGCTCAGCTGCTCCAGAGAAAGCAACAATTTCAGTTCCTTTCCAAACTAAGCAAAGAGCAGCAGCAAGGATGAGGAAAGAGTTGGATTTCCTCCCTGGGGCCCAGCCAGAGCCTTTAACCAAAGATATAACACACAATACCCATAGTGAAGTGTGAACAAACAAAATGAACAGCTCTGCTGTTCATTAACGCAGTGTAGGTGTTGGCTTATATAGGAAAGTCAACTTGCTATTGCTGTGGGGAGCTGTTAACTTGAATAGCAGTGGCCTGTTATAAGTGAAGTGGTACTATGCGGGCCTGAAAGGAGGAATGTTAGCTATTGTAATTGCAACTGCAGTAATGAGGAGCTTGGGAGTGGGGCTGATAAGCAGCTAGATAATAGACTAATGAGCAGGATGGCTATAGTCTGTCAAAGGACTAGCTAAGGTATCTGCAGGACCCCTATGGTATTGTATGAGAAGGAAGCGTGGACCAGGAAACAGCCAAATATAGCATTTAAAAGATGTATAGGATGAACTGAGCACTTAATGCTGATAATAATTGGAGCTTGAGGGTGTGCTTAGTGTATGAATCAAGTAATTAACCAATTAAAAATGCACAAGAGACACATGATAGAAAATGATAACCAACAGGAAAATGATTGATGCCCTGTACAGGGAGCTGGAACATTCAATGTATGTTATTAGGAGAGATGCCTGGGCTCTTCAGATACCAGCACGTGTAGACCCACTGGGTGCTCTTTGATCACTGGTCTACAGTGTTGTACTTGCCACCTGCTGTGCTGCTTGTGTGATAAATTGCTTGGAATTAATTCAACACCCCTGTCTGCAAGAAGCAGACTCTGGAAAATGTGTGGTATCCATGTTGGCTGGCTTTGAAATGACCAAGCATGTGGCAGGGCCCTGGGGGGCATCTGCTTTCCAGAGAAAGGGGATGCCTGAAAGGAGAAGCAGCCAGCACCGTGTGGCACATCTAGAAGTCCCCAGATGAGCCGGGGGGGATTAATCTGGTGAGGCATGATTGAATTATCCGTTGCTAGTTTCTTTTTTTTAAGACCCCAGAAAATGTCAGGAACAAAGACGAAGATTTCACTAATTTTCAATGCCTTATTTTGAATGCAACAGTGAAGATGGTCTGCACCACTTGAATTTGTGTGCCTTCTGGATAAGGTCTGTGGCAAAGTTTTTGTTGTACGGTCATAATTTTCTTTGTTCTCTAGAGCCAACACAGAGAATGCAGCTGCTGCGGTGTGGAGGTAAGTCAGGGTTTATCCTGTGGCCTGTAGGACCTTTCGCTTGTTGCAAAACTGGGAAAGTGTTAGGAAAGAAGGCAAGTCATTGTGGGAAGGGAAAGATTTAAGTGACTGGATGCCACCCTGGAGAATCACATATTATTCTTGCCTCTGCTACAGTGCTCCCATCTGATAGCTAGCAAGTCCTGTACACCAGATATTTCACTGGTGATTTCTAATGTGTTCCTCATTTCCTGGCATCTGGCTAGAGACCCTACTATTTGAATTGCTTACGGCGGAGCAGTTGCACTACAACTGAAGTCAGTGGGAACCTTGCTCTGAACATACAAACCATCCTTGTAATAACTTTGATGAAAAAAAAAAGAAAGAAAGAAAAAAAATACAACAAGAAGGAAAAAAAAATGGGGACCAGGTGTCTCAGCCTGGGTATCTGAAACTAATGGGTCTATTTAATCTTCATAAACCCCTTCACAGTACAGAATCTTGTGCAAATGAATTCTTGAATGTCTGTGAAGCACTCGGATACCAGAATGATGAGTTCCATAGGAAAGCAGATGAGGACATTAATATTTCTGTGTTTGTTGCAGGACTAGGACAGTGGGCAGTAAAATAAGGTAGTAAGCTGCATACTGAAAAATGAGGAGAAAACAAAATACAAAGCAAGTGCTCACTCAGGAAGCACCACTCACGTGCAGGCAGCCTTGCTTTGAGCTGTTGGTTTGGTAACCTCACTGCTGTTTACATGCGGGTTTTGCTCCAGACTTGAGATGTTTATTTGCCTTGATGGCCAGCAGCCAAATCCTAGTTGGTCCTATGCTACATTCCTGCCACAGAGCTGGTAGACCAGGGATAAGTCTCATATCCCCGTGAGGCATCGGTGGGAGTGGAGTCTGGGATCGTGGGGGTAGGGTAACCAAGGATCGCCAGCTGATGGATGCTTGGCCAGTCTGAGGCCACCATCACCTGCCTTCATGCTCTCAGTCTCCTGTTTGTTTTGCAGAAAAGATGAGATTTGAGGTGACTCAGTGGAGGACAGAGGGGCTGTGAGTTCTCGAGAAACCTTGGGCCAAACTCGTGAAACCACTTTCCAGTTCTGGGTGAAAGTTGCTGGGGAACAGAGAAACTTGAGCTCTAATGGTTTCCGCTTGCCAATATGGAACATTGCAAGCCTTCAGCATCTGACCTGGTCTGCTGCAATTCAGCCAGAGATTCCCCTTCCTAGACAGGAGGTGCTGCCAGGGCTCCTCCGCCTGGAGAAGCATAAGCTGCTGACATGAGGACTGAGCAGATGAGTCTGTCGTCACCTCCGCTGCTGCCGAGGCGCAGTGGCAGTGGCTGAGGTACTGTGCCCGCTTTGCACAAGCACTGTCTCCAGGGGTGTGGGATCAAAGTAGGTGTGCTGCACTGCTTCTGTAAACTACAGGGGTTTAGCCAGGAGTCCAAATTCTGCTTTCTTTTCTCACATCCCATAGACTATTTTAAATGCCTGGGTATATACAATAAACGTATCTTATGCTGCAGTAATATGTAGATGTATCCTTTCTACCAGGTCTTTTATAGGCCTAATCAATGGCAAGATGCAATATCTGTTTCTGCTTGAATGTGAGCGTCTCTTGAACTGCTGGAGCTGAGCAGCAGACCTTGTATCCCAGGAGGGCAACAGTTAGCATGCAAACTGAGCAAGCCTTTCCATGAAGTCCCACCAACTTGCCTAGAGAGCAATGAATAGCCAAGCTGTGATTCCCTCCATGTATGCATTGACAGGGGAATCAGAGAAACCATCCATCTTCTTATTTTATTTCTTACCCTTTCTACTCGTCTGTTTTGCCCTGCCCATCATTTTACTGTATCTCCTTTCATCTTTCTTTTTCTCTTTGCCTTCTTTCACCATGGAGATGGCCAAATTATCAACTCAAGGCTGTTTATCTGAATGTTTCAACGCCCCGAGTCTTCTCAAAATATGACTTGAAGTATTGAATCATTTTTATGAGTTTATTTCTAATGGCTTATTAATCAGTTTCCCTCTGCACAGCAGAGCCTGTAGGGTGACCTCAGACCATGTGGAACGGCAAAGGACTCAGTTAAAGGACGCTCTACCTTGGGGTATGACATACCAGCTAAAGAATGGGATTCTTCTTGCCTGCATGATTAAATGCTGTAAGTACATCTGCCGCTACTGAAAACACACTTCCTTACTCTGTCAGTGAATGAGTTTGGTCCCTTGAATAAATGAGCCTAAGCTCTGGACTTGAAATCCGCAGCTTATGAGCATGCTGCAGATATTAGTCACATTGTTTAATGCAATACTGGAAAGCTCTTGGATGCTACAGTGACAAGCACAGTGTGAGCACTTGTACAAACTAGAACAAAAAAGCTTCTTCCTGCAAGCAGTCATGAGCAGGCTTAATGTAATTCGGTTTCTAGCAGAGAGGAAGTTTGCCCGACCCACTCATTTTCTCTCTCTCTCTCTCTTGAATGAGTTTGATATCTATGTTATTGAAGAAAAGTCAAGTCAAAGAGAAGAGGTTTGCATTTATGTCCTGATTCAGAAAATCGCTTGAGAACATACTTAACTTTAAACCTATCGTTAGAGTTGAGCATTTGCACAAGTGCTTTGTTTTACAGGGATTGAGGCCCAGATCCAAATAAAAAAAAAAAATAGCGTTACGTACCTGAAGTGGTACTGGGAGAAAGCTTGCATGTCTAATACAAAATAAGGTCTTTCTCAAAATCCTATTCAAGTTGCCCCAACCACGAAGATACCTCTACCCACTTCAGTTGATGCTAAAATGCCTCTTTTTGCCCTAACAAAGCCCCAAAGCTCCTTATCCCTGCAGAGCTGAGCACCCTGACACTGCCCCACACCAGTGCTGGGGGGGATCCAGGCAGCAGGGCATCCTGCCCAGGGCATCAGCAGCCCTGCAAAATGTTCCCTTGATGGCGAGGGTTGCAGGTAGATGCCAGGTCTGGAGGACAGTGGAGTGTGCTGCCAGGGGAGATGGAATCCTCCTTGGCATGCCTGCTGGTGACTGCAGGACAAGGGCAGAGGGACAGTGCTCTGGGGCATCCACTGCAGTTACAGGCTATGGCTTCATAATGAGTCATGTATCTCATATGATTATATGAGATAATACAATTGCACTGTTAACGTTAAGAATAACCGTAAATGTTCTTGCAAAGGATAGTGAGGTCTGAAAGACTTTGAAGTGTTTTGTGGGCACCCTGGGGTGGGGTGCTCCACCGCTCGTATTGTCTCCCTGCATAAGCTTCCCCCGACTTGGGGTCAGCTACCCATGTGGCAAGACAGGTATGTTAGCTGCATCCTCATGCTCAGGCAGCTGTTTGAATAGCTGAAACTGAGTCTTTCCACTTAAACCAACCCACATCCACACGCCTTTCCCATTTTCTGTCCCTTGCCTGCTGCATTCAGCTGGTTCAGCCCAAAGATGGGGCACAGAAGGGACCCTTGCCAGGGTGCACTTTGTTTTGCACATCCTGAGGTATCTCCCTGTCTGGTACTGGTGTAGAGCACCCGGCACTCCTGCCCTTGCTCCTCTGCAGCCCTTCATGAGGGGGTACAAGATCCTGAGCATCTCTCACTGCAGCTGCATCCCACCCATATACAGACAGTGTCCAAGCAGTTCCCACAGGGGCCAGCTCTATGAGGAGGAACAGATTAAAAGTCTCCATTGTGAAAAATGTCAATATTTACATTCTCTAAGTTAAGTTGTTCTTTTTACGACTTTCTTCTGCAAGTGCCTGTTATACTGTTTTGAAAAGACATGGACCTAAGAGCAACACAACCAGGAACTGACAGAATTAATAAAAGAGAGGCTGGGACTTATGAAAATAAGATGATATTAACAAGATAATTATCTCTCATCAAATTAGTCCAGAGGGAGCCGAGCCAAGCTCCACTCAGTAGCCTGGAAGGAAAGGAACTGGCAGGGGAAGCTATTTGTATAACAACAATAGAAACACTCTGCCCTTCTCTAGGAAAGGGCTTGGAGCAGCAGACACCACTGCGATAAGCACTTTATAAATGCAGATAGAGGGAACCTTTTGTCTGAGCATTTTCCACTGAAGAACGGCAGCCTGCTGTGGGAGGCTGGGACCTGGGGAAGGACCTCAGCTCCTGAAGGCAGTTGCAGCACGAGGGCTTCTCCAGTCAGCAGTGCAGCCTATCCACCTGCACCCATTTTTCCCCATGCTATTGTCTCTCTCTTTTCCTTCCTTGTATTTTATTTCCTCTGCTCTTCTGAGGCCCACAGAATTTGTTTCCATCCTGTGCCCATCTGGATTTAACCTGGATTCAGCCTCGCTGGAGATCTGGCATTGATGTAATCTCTTTTTTTTTTATCTTCCCCTTTTAATAAAACAAAATGACTCAGGATAGAAACCTGTGCTAACACACCCTATCTGATCATGGTGGAGCTGAGCATGCTGTGGGCGATTCTGGGGAAAGCTCTCCTGGTATATATGGCAGCGAGAACGTGTTCTGCTGCACTGGCTCTCCATGTGCCTCTCTGCTTTGAGCCCCTCTGCCTCCTTGGTGGCAACACCAGTCTTGGCCTGGAAGGCAAGGGAGAGATCTCAGGAGACAGTACAGAAGGTTTTCTATTCCTGCATCCAAGTATTTCCCAGTAATGGACCCTAAACCTAGTCCTCTCCTAGGGGAAAACCCTGCACAGAGCATCCTCCTCTCACCATTACACAAACTCTGTAAGAGTTCATAAAGCATATGTTTCTCTGTGCTTTCTCAGACTTTCAAAACAAAAGCATGTGTTTGTAATTATGCCGCTGTGCTATATTTTAGGCATTTTAAGTAACTTCATTTTCATTCTTTGTCACTGTTTATGTGGTAGCAGTTTCCCACTAAATGTAAAGCACCTCAAGGCTTTCGGTGTACTCCGTTTCATAACCTACCTCAAAGCAACTGACTTTTTCTGCTCCCCTAGATGGCAACTTAAGACAAGTATTTATCCATCCGAGAGCAGCATGTCTCAGGGAACACTAGCTGGGCAGAAAGGCGTGGGAGTCAGAGCAGATGACGGACTGAATTTTGATTAATGCAATATGATGCTGTTGCAAACCAGACAAATGCCAGGTTGGGCCACACTGTGGGTGAGCCTTCTGCAAGGATTTCTCATTGCTTCCTTGGGAGGGTTAAGTTTCTGCCCATTTTGCTTCACTAGAAATGTCATGGAGCCACAAACGTAGTTAGTCTCTTTCCTGTGTCTAAACAGGGACTGGGAAATGCTTCTGAGATCCAGGCCTGGGCTGTGCTCCTGCTCTGCGTCTCCAAGATGTGCCCAAGCACCCCAGCCTTAGCTTCTGCAGGTAATGGGAGGTGTTTGGACCAGGGGCTGGAGTGTCCCTCATGGGAGGCAGAGGACAAGGTCCCACGGCGTGCCCCAGCAGGCTTTCCAGCTGCATCTCTACTGGCAAAACCTCCCCTTGCTCCACCTGCCGTTTCCTTCATCTCCTGCTCATCCTTGTCCTGCCCTTCCCTGAGCTGGTGAGCATCCCACAGGGGAGTGCACGGCTGTTAGTTGCAGGGCTCCTCGTTTGGAGTAGATACCCCAAAAGGTCTTTGAGAATGGGGTGCAGCCAGCTTTTCTAGGTAGTCCCTGGACTTACAGAGCAACAGCCTCGGGGCAGCAAGCTCTGGTTAAATGCTAAAAATGGTGAGGTTTGTGTAGGGCCTCGCAGGAAAGCCAGGGGCCGGAGGGATCTGCATACCTGCTGAGCAGCAGGAGAGGGTGACAGACTCTGGGCAGCCACCTCTGTGGAGATGCACTTCATTGCAGTGGGGATAGTGCTATGGTGCTGCCCTGCCAGATGTTGTACAGATGCAGAAAGGCAGTCCCAGCTAAAGAGCTCGCTCCCCAGGTGCCCAGCACTTGCCAGGCTGGCTTGAGAGGCCACCTCGGTGCGGGGGACTCGGTAGCTGTGCCACCAGCTGTTGTGACCACAACTGCTGGTGCTGGATGGCTGCTCCTTCTCTGCTTGCCCTGACTGAGCACATGTCATAGCATCCTTTGCTGCAGACTGCCGGCCCTAGGAAATAAATGTATGTTGTGGAGCGAATGAATGAGTAAATGAGTGAATGAAGACTTTTGGCTTCTTCTGGCTGTGGAGAAAGCCGCACTCTCCCCATGTGCCAGGCTGCTGAGGTCTGCCAAGTGCAAAGCCATCTGAAAAAAAAAGGGAAAATGACTCAGTGAGCTAGAAAATGCCTGGACTGTTGTGTGAAATTCCTCTGCACTAGCCCTGTCAGTCCTCCTCAGCCTTGCACCCAGCTCTGCCTTTGATGGGCATCTCTCGTATTAATTAAAGGTGACAGGGTGCTAGGAAAACAATAGGGTGGGTCTCTTGGAGTCGCACCCCAGCCACCTCTCTGGTCTCGGCTGTCCCTTTGCTCCATCTCCTGGCAAGCTGCCAGACACTTGCCACCGAGATCACAGAAGGGGCAAGAGGCAAAATGTTTGGTGCCACTTCCAATTAGTAAATTATTTTATCTTCTGGTTCCTAGCTCCAAATTCGTTATGGCGGCTGTAAAATGCCTCCCTTGGCTGACTAGATGGATGCACAGGATATTTTTTTAATTTGAAGGAGGAAAAAACATCCTGTTTCTAACCCAAAGTGTCCTCAAATCTGTTCCCTGTGTGATCTCCAGCCCCCAGCTCTGCCAGAGCGCAGGCAGCAGAGAGCACTGGGAAACCTGCCTGCCGAGGCACAGTTTCTGTGTTAGTGTTACACTGTGGGTAATGATCCCCTGCAATAATAACTGCCTGCTGGCTCCCCACGGAGAAATCCGACTTGACATGGGGAGCCAGCCTCCCGTGCCGGGGGAGCCTGCCCCAGAGAGCTGGGCTGCAGGAGACATATCCTGGCTCTCTCCTCGGGGGAGTGAAAGCCTGTCACTGTGCATGGCTTGTGCACGTCCTGATGGGACAGGGGGCTTAGCCCCACAGCACTATTGGCTTGTACCTCCTTTTCAGACCCCTGGGCAGCACCTATCCCAGTCCTCAGAAGAAGAGAGCAGGGGCAGACAAATTGCAAAGACTAAAGACGTTGTTTGCAACCAGAGGCTTTGCGCACTGATGTGGACCGAGATGGGAGATGGATGATGTGGAGCTGGACCTAGCTTTTGAGCTCCAGCCTGCCTGAGGGGCTGCAGGGGGATTTGCCCCCTCCTTGCCCCCATGCCAGCTCCCCACTGACCCCTGCCTGCCTGCGTGCAGCACTGAATTTCACTCTCCTGCTATTGCAAACACTACTCTGGCACCTTGGCCCTGCAAATGCTTTGAGCTGAGCCCCATTCCCCCTCAAAATACTCATTTCCCAGCTACTAGGACCACCAGTGCTCAAGCACCATGCCCAGGTCCAGGAGTCCTAAGTGCCTGCCTTGGTGCAAACCTCAACTTGCCAGAGCCCGGAGAGCAAATGGGTGAGGAAGGGTCCCAGAGGGAAGGATTGAGACTATTGCCTGTTTTATAAAGAAAGTAAGTAAGTTGCTGAAGGTCTCGGAGCACATCCCAGGTGCATGCCAGAGACATGGCGCCTTGGAGAGGCTGCTGAGACCCTGCCACGGGCCTGGAGCCAAGAGTGCTCACAGGAGTTGTGCAGAGGAACCAGGTTCTCTGGAGCAGAGACAAGACTCTGCTCAGAACCTTAAACACATTTAAATAAGTGGCAAAGATAAAAGAATACAGATAAGAGATAAGAACTCATATATGACAGTAACACAATCTTCATAGCTGCAGTAGACGAGCAGGAAAAATAGCCATATTCAAACACTCAGAATATTATCTTGAAAAACAAGAAGTAATTAGCCTGTCAAGAGATAACTCTCAGTTTCCTTGCCTCAGTTTAGACACTCGGTTGCAAAGGAAGTTTGGGTCACCTGCAAATGGCATCTCCGCACAAAATGAGGTTTGGTGCATTACGAATGCCATTGTGCTGTTGGGACCATTTCCTCTTTAATTACTACTGTAAGATTGCCTTAATCTGTATGAGGCAAGGTGGTATTATTAGCACAAACTATTTAACACTAAAGAAGGCAAACATACATCTATTGATAGTCTGCAAACTGGCTTCCTTAAGTTGGTTTAATTTTGCATTTCTGGGTCTTATCTCCACCAGTGTTTGCTGGTCATCTTCTTCCCCATTAACAGGACTAGAGCCAAGAAGTCCCTTTAAGTCTTGGGTTTTTTTCTGAGCTTCTAGCTGTGTTGATCAAAGATATTTCTAACATTGTTTTCTGCTGTCTAAGATACTGCACCCTAAATAACTTAGGGTTAGAGCACTATCCTATCTACACTTCCATCTCTTAGTAGGAAGCCCGCTCCTGGGAATATGATAATAGCTGCACTGAATATGCACAAGGGTGCATCCTGTCTCTTGACTTTGACATAGGCTGGTATTGGAAAGTGCTGAGGAAGGGTTTGTCAACAGGGTAAGCCAACAGTTATGGCTTCCCTGATTATACCCTTCAGCAGTGACAAGCAAGCTTCTGTTTAAAGGCTTCCCAAGCCAGAGATTGCATCTGTTTCTTTGTTTTCAATTCCCAATGGATCTGTGTGCTGTTAATTTACGTAACCACTTTCTGGGCTCACCTGTGCAGGACCACAAAGTCCTGTAATCCCCAATGCCACACGTCAGTGGTATTCTGGGGGCTGTGGAACAGGTTTCTGCGTGCACTAGTCCTACTGCTCCATCATTTCATTTGATGTTCCTAGTGCTTCCTCAATACTTAACAGGTAAAACCCATTCCCAAATCATCTTCCACCTCGCTTTTAGACAGATCTCATTTGCTCAGCTTCTTCCCCGCAAAGGCCATTTCATGTCCCTGATCGCTGCCATTTTTTTCCTCTGCACCGCTTCTGCTGCTGACAAGTGCTTTAGAGATCAGAGTGCCAAGACTGCAAGGACTGCTTGGGACGTGAGCGCTGCACAGATTTACAGTAGGGCAGAGGAACGCTTTTTTAATCACCCAGACCCAGGAATACAACCTTGGCTCAACCTCTGCTGCTGCCTAACCTGCTGAAGGAGCTTGCTCCACTGTTCTTTTGAGGCCAAATAATAAGGAGCAGGACGACCTGCTGTTAGTCATTTTTTCTTCTCCATCCAACAGTGGAAGCCTGGGGAGTGGTTTGGGAGGTCCTGTACCCAACCCTGTGGCCCATCCAGTTGGGAACAACACGAAACAGTAAGATGAAAAGCATCACAGTATATAAGGAGGCAAAGCACAATCCTGCCAGTTTGTGCAGTCATTGTGCTCCACTGTCTCCTAATGTTTGGCTTTGAAATGCTAATCTTCTTTTAAAGTAGGTAATTTTCATGTAACTTCTATCTACAAGACTCAAAGAAGGTGTTTATTACAATCCTGCCTGTCCTGGGGCACAGGTAATGAATTACAGAGCTTTTCCCTGACCAAAATCCAGCCTGGCTCCTCTGCATTAAAGCTGTTCCCAGCCTCAGTGGGAACAGGGATGGCTGAGGTTCGTGCAGTCCATGACCCAGGGAGGTGTCAGGTGCAGTTCCCTCATCATCATTTCTCCCTGGGACCCTCCACCGCACCGTGAGTCCCCGAGTATCCCCAACATCTGTGCACATCTGGACCACTGAATGCTGGCAGGGGGAAGAAGGCTGCCCGCCCTGCCCCAGGTACCGCAGTGGCTGCCCATGCTCCTCCTCGCCATTTGGGCTAGCGTCCTGGTGTGCTGCAGGGCTGGCATGGCACCTCTCTGCCACACACCGCAGCTCATGGCCGAGCACTGCCCAGACGTGTCGGGGTGCCAGCATGAGGCCAGGGAGAGGAGTAGCAGAACCAGCCAAAAGACGGGCTTTGGGAGGAGCGGGAGCCCGCCCTGACCTGCAGCCTTGGGGCTTGCACTGGGCTGTGCCTCCTGCAAGCCAGCAGTCGTGCCACGAGCACCCGGAGCTGCAGTGTCGCAGTTGTTTCTTTTTGCTTCATTGCAAAAGTAGGATTTGCATGCCGTATGGCTTGGGAAACCTGGCAGAGCAGCGTTGGTGACTGCATCGCAGCCCTGCCCGTCGGCTGGGGTGAGCTGCCTGGTTTCTATGTAACAGCCACTGCTGCCATGTGGATGCTCTGCCCTGCACCCAAAAGCAGATCCATCCACATGTGCAGCCAGCAGCATCGATCAGAGCATTGCCAGTGTGGCTTGCACAAGCCCAGGTAATATTTTTAATTGGTGTCCTAAAAGCCAGCTCTCCATGAGCAGCATGCACCGGCCTTGTCTGAGTATTGTTTTTCCTGGGGGTGTTGGGCATGCCAGGAATGTGTCAGAGTCCGACCTCTGAGCACAACGGGTAATGTTTGTCCATAAGCATCTGGAGTCGATCTGTCTAGTAGCTGCTCAGCAGGGCACTTAGTCACCCGGAGAGTGCTTGAGAAGGAGCTTCGGTAGCCGGGGTGGAGTGAGGCTCCATCAGGCTTGGCTGGCTGGGGAGGCACCGGCGAGGCTTGGGACATGCAAAGAGCCAGCCGCAGGCTCCCCAGCAGCGTGGGGGATCAAAAAGAGAGGGAAAAATGAGATTTGTAAAGCCGGTGTCCTACGAGCACCCTGCTTTGAAGGGCCACTCCCAAACCTACGAGAGGAGTGATGAAAGCCGGTCTGCGTGTGGGAGGCCAGCGGCAGTATCCGCAGCGGGCACCGAGGCTTGGGGAAGGCAAATGCTGACATGCTTTTCATCGGAGCTGAGATTTGCACGCGTGGTCCAGCTGCGTATGGCGAATCCCACGGTGTTTCCCACCCCACGCATCACGGGGCTTCGAGGAGGAGCACAGGGGTGTGGGGCTGAGGCCGCCCTCCCCTCCCTGGAGCAGAGCCGATCCCTGCCCTGCGTCACCGGCAGCATGAGGAGAGCTTTCTAGATGACTTGGCATGCTGTCCTGTTAATAATAGAAAGCGGGGCTGCCTGGATTCTGTGTTCTGGTGTGAATTATGCGCACAAAATACAATTTGCTTTGCTAATGGTTTTTTGCCGTTTTGGTGCTGGAGAACTTTTCAGAAATCATTACCATGCGCTCAGCTCCTTATATTTTTCTCTCTCTTCTCAGGCAATTTGTCAGAAGGGATTTTTTGACAATTTCACTGAACCATGCTTGAGAGCAGGTTAACCCCTCAAGAGCTTAGCACATTTTCCTCTCCTTTCCATTGGCTCCGACTGGTTCGTTACTGCTGCCTTTGTTAGGGGCAGTGGGGAGCTGGATGGATAGGTGGATGCATGGATGGGTATCTGTTCATGGGGCTTGTACTTAAAATCCTCTTTGACATCCCCTGCCCATCCAAATTCTCAGTCCACCAGGTAATGAGAGTCTCTCCATTCCTTAGGGACACCTCAACAACAAGATAATTGCAGAGATACTGTTAGTGATGTCTCCAAAAGCACTGAACCATGGAGCATCCCTGAGCTAGGTATATGCTGCCAGAGTTTCCCGGGTAGGGGCTGGTCTCCTGAGTACCAGTTGCACCCCAGCTCCTTGGGGAGGTTGGCCATGGGCCACATGGAGGAGCAGAGCTCCCCAGTTCTCATCCCCCAAAAACTCTTATGAACCATGCATGTGTCTCTTCTCAAGAGATTTTTAGGAGATGTTGGAATGCCAGGGTGGAAATGGAATTTCAGACATCTGAAATGGAAAAGGCTTTGGGGCTATCCCAATCACTCTGTTTTTCCTAACAGCCTTTCATCCCTTTGGGCCCTACAATTGCTGGATGACTCCCATTGCTGGGAAGCAGACTTGCAAACCTCTCTCAGCCTCTGTCCTACAGCCTCAGACACATTCAGGGTGTCGCTACTCCATGCAGGAGCAGGCTGTTCCCCTTGGGAACCTACAGGTCACTCCATGATGCTGAAGTGTCTGATGGGGATGGAGGTGGTCAGTGAGGGCTGCTGCAAGCCTTCTGGAGCCTAGCCAGTCCATCTGTGAGCTGTTGTATCTGCTCTTTGGAGAGCCCAGGGCAGAGCAGCTGGGAATGCCGGTACCCTGCATGCCACAAGTGATTCTTCATCATGGAGGGAAGCAAGGATTTCACCTGTATTACTTTGCCTGATAATGAAGTGGCTGCCTCAGCAAACTCTTCTGTCACGCACTGCACGCTGCTGAGGATGTTCTTCCAGAGCTGCGGCTGGTGCTGGGGCTCCCGCAGCCATGCCACTGTTGTTTTAGAAGAGCTTGGTTTGTGCCACAACCTCCTCTTGCTTACTGAGAGCGTGTTGCAGGGAAATGTGTTAGAAATCTTCCTCAGGCCCTGTCCTACATCTGCAGGAGCTGTGTTCAAACATGAATTCCCTTTGAGCACACACGGACACTAAAGCCTATATACCCTGCCAAATCTATTTGCATCCACACTACCATTGTCAAATTTTGCAAGCTAAGCAGCAGGGCTTCGACAAGTTTTGAGTGACAAGAGAACATCCCCAGGAGGACAGAGATCCTGGAGTGGGTAATGGTCTGCAGTGAGGACACATTCAGCCTCACAGTTGCTAATTCTTTCATTGTGCTATTTTTAGGTGAGGGTACGCCTGGTATTAGCCACTGTGTGGTGGCCAGAGCTTGGGTTGGCAGATTCCCTTCTGCTGCCTGAAATTCCCCTGTCGTGCTAGCTGGCTGTAGTGTCCCTTTTGCTCCCTAAGGCTGTTGCAGATCCTCTGCAGAAAGAGCTGCTATGCCCTGACCCACTGCTCCTGTGCCAGTCTGCTAAGGGCTCCTCCAAGACGAAAGCAATCTTTTGTTACTACTCATTATTCGGTTTCTTTCTGTCACCTAGTAAGCTTATTTTCAAATAAGAAACAAATGAGGTTAGTTTGGATATTGATTGCTGAAGTCTTCCCGTTGAGCGATGTTTATCATCTCCAGTGGGTGCTGCCAGGCACAAGGTCTATTAATTGTTTCAGTGATTCCTGCACTGTTGGGAGCTGGACTGAGATGTGCTAGTGTGTGTGTTCAACCACTGGGTCTGCTGCAAGCGAAGCACTGGTGTTTGTCCTTGTGGGTCCTTGAAACCCTGTGTCCTGCATGGCTCCTCATGTGTAATTGCTAATGGATCCACCTCAGCCACCACCTCCATGGTGGGTTAATTGCCTGGATTTCTGCTGAGCTGAATACACTTCACTTACCTACCTGAAGATGCTACGTATTTATTTTACAATATCCTTTCCCTATGACCTATTATTATATCAAGTGTCCTTCTCATTTGTGTACTCCATAATCTCAGTATTGTTGGAGATTTAGCCTTTGAAAGCCCCTCTGGTACCTCAGAAGCTGTGCAAAGCCAGGCGTATCTAAGGAAGTGCCTGCTGGACTGCAGTGTGATGGGGAGGTACCCGATATAACATCAGATAAGACTGCTGTCAGTATCATAGCATCTGCAGCTCCCTCAGCTACCTCTATCCTGCACTACCATCTCACCCGTTTCCCATTACAAATTAATCAGTTAACCTTTCTGTGATCACAGCTACATTTATGAAAACCAGTCCACAACACACAAATTTCAGTTTGTAACCCTATCAGAGCAGTTTTTCTGATACTGCTAAGGACATGAAGCTGGGCAGTTAAATGAGCTGGGAAGCCTATCACTTCGTGAAAGCATCTAAATAACTGTAATGTCACTTTGCTAAAGCATCACTTTCTGAAGTGAACTAAATGTCTATGATGTCAGCTCTTGGAGGACAAATTCTGTGTTTCTTCTTTTATGAACTCATTTCTTAGAGATGGTTGATGCTTACTTTTCATCATTTGCTGTGGCCAGTTGAACCTACCACCCTTATGTGTGATCCCTTCGATGAAATGTCAAGAGTCTTGTGCAGTTCATGAGCCCCCAGTGGGCTGAGCTGTCCCAAATGGCCTTTGGAAGGTCATGGACTTGCCTCCTTCAATGGACAATTTGCATCCCAGCAAGGTGAGAATCAATTAGGGCACCCAGCTTGTTGAAAGATTTATCCAAATCAATCAATCATCAATCTATCAATCAATTCAAAGGTTTCAAACATGCAGTTAAAGGCCAACTGTCTCTTCAAATTCTAAGTGAAATAAGCTGGATTGAATCCTTGGAAACAGCACTTGGGCTAAAGGAACTTATGAAACTGGTCAGCACTAGATTTCCCGTGCAGCTCATAATGCCAAAAATATTGTTTGGTTTTTTTTTTAAACTTGGAAAGGCAAATAATTTTAAATGTGCTAAACCTTTAAATTAAACCAAAGAAATTCAAAGAAATACCTCTGCTGTTTCTGGAGCCAGAGCATTACAGTTGTCTGTAGCCCATAACTAAACCCTCAAAAAAGAAGTGGGGGAGGCTGCTGTCAAAGCCATCGATACTTATTGCAGGTATCCCTTTGCCACTTCTGCCCTGGAGGACACAAAGCACCACAACATGCTCCAGGCTGGCTTCAAACTAAAAGCAGTCTTCTGACCCACTTTCATATGCTTTTGGGTCAGTCCATCTCTTGATTATGCTGCCACAACACAAGTGTCGTGGGTGGGAGAAGGACACGAAGATTCTGCTTTTTTCCTGCAAAATGCAGATCTCATTTTTCACACTGCAAAGACGTACTTGCGGTTGCATCCTCAGTCTGCAGAACAGTTTCCACAGCTTACTGCAAAGCTGAGCTGATGCTCATATTCCTGGAAATTAGACTACATATATTCCTTAGCACGTACAGTTGGGACATAGGGTTAAGAGACCAACTTTGTCTGCAGCTCCTATTTTGCAAGCTCTTTAGCTGATGCTGATGGTAGCACCTCTGCCTCCACCTGCTCCTGCCTCCTCGGATTCCTCCTTGTTCCTTCCTGGCTGTCTTCTCAACACCCTCCTTTTACACATACACTCATCTCCTATGTCACTTAACTTTGACCACCAAGACGGTGTGGCTGGGCACCCCTTACAGCTCCTCTTTAAATCTGCTGTTCCTTGGTGCCTGATTGTCCAGCCTGCTCCCGCTACCTAGCCCCAAGTCTTCATTAATTTGACTGTCACCAAAGCAAGCACCTGAAAGAGGAACACTTTCTGTCCACCCATCCACCTCCCTCTCCGAAGTCCTTTTCCTTTCACCTGCTGGAAGTTCCTCCAGCCCCAGCTCCCCAAGGTAGCTGTGAGTGTCAGCCCACTGCCCTCTGCCAAGCAGCTGCTTCCACCCGTGCTGACCCTCTGCACACAAGCTGCTGAGTTGCAGTCAGGCGTTTGTCACATAACATCTTGATTACTGTCACTTCTGTGATCTTGAGAGTTGCTCCTAGCCATGTCCCACTCCGTTTGGTTTCTGTTGCATGCTTCACGACCTGCACGTGCAGAGATAATCACATCAGTGAGGACGGGGACAGCCCTAAGGACTCAGAGCAGAGGTTTCTCTGGCCAGGCAGCAGCCAGGAGTGGGTGATTAAGTGAGAATGGGAGAAACTGGGGTGCTCCCTCCTCTGGCCCTCTGAGCCCAGCTGTCCCAGGTTTCCCATGCTGAAGGCTATTCCAGAAAAGCATGTTTGATAGCTGTGGGCAGAGCTGCTCTCTGTGGGTTTCTGAATGCATCCGATGGCAATGAGTTCCTCGATGTGATAATGCACCATAGGAGAAGGTACTTCCTTTTGTTTTTCTTAAATGAGTTGTGGGATAATTTCATTTTGTTCGTACATAATGAGAAGTCGTGAATAATCACTCAGTAATCACTTTCTCTGTGCTAGTCATGGCTTTACAAAACTCTAATCACATCCTTCTTTAGTCATTTCTGTTGAAGGCCAGAGCTCTTATTATTTAGTTTCCTTACAAGAAAACATCTATTCTTCCAGCTGGGGATGATGCCCCCCTTGTTTCCACGCTCCCTGATGCTCCCCCAGCCGCTGCACCCTCAGCATGCACCCACCCACAGTGCTTCTCCCCTTTCACCCCAGGCCTGGCCCCACCAGCCACCCTAGAGATGCCATAGGTCCAGCTGGGCACTGGTCTGGGGTGAACCCCTCAGTTCTCTTGATGGGAGAGTCAGAGCAGAGCCCAAGGTGTTCACCCCCGACCCATGTCCGGCTCCCGGGAGGGACCTGTGCCCAGGCAGAGATACAGAGCTTGATCCCAGAAACTGTATCTCAGGAGGAACATGAGGACAGAGCAAGGCATGGTATGTCCCCAGGTACCATCAGCAATGACACACCCAACAGCATTGCCTTCACAGCCACTGCTGATGGAAGAATTTGCCCCCCCCCTTCACCCAGACACTGCCGTGGCCAGACAAGGAGGCACAGGAGGACATCTCTCTGGTCATCCCTGGGTCTCCAAACACAGCAGAGGGAGGGTGATTTCTGGTCCAGCTCCACAGGGCACTGCCGCAGCAGATGTCAGGAATGGGAGGAGGACGAGCAGCTCTGCCGTCCAGAGAGGGCTGTGGCCCCAGTCTCAGCCGCACACACAGAGACAGTGGGCAAACCTGGAGCCAGCTGCCTGCTGCTCCGGCAGGACTGGGGATCTGCATGCCCCATGGCTATGACCAGTACATTCAGTCAGAGAGGACAATGGCTTGGAAACATGCCTTAAGTGGTTAATAAAAGAGCATTTGCTCCACTGAAAGGGAGCACTATATCTCCCCTTGGGGGAATTTTCTTTCCCTATGGGGCAGATGTTTGCCCTGGTGGCATTCCCCTCTGGAGAGATGGCACAGCGGGGATGGCACTAGAGCCTGCAGACAGTCCAGCCTGCGCAAGAGAACAAGTCTGTGCGTGGAGACTACCACAGGAACTGCAGCTTTCACACCAAGGAAAGTTTGCTGGGAATATTCATAGTGGTTCCTGTTGTGTTGCCTGGGCCATGTGGTTTTGCAAAGCAACCTCATGGGCATCGAAGGGGGAGCAGGACCGGAGGGGATGCTGACGGGAAGGTAGTATTGCGTGTGCGTGGGAGAGAGAGGAGCTTGTGCGGGAGAGGGAGGCATTTCTTCGATGTGGAGATAAGTGTGGGTGTGAGGGGAAGTGCTCATGTTGCCTGTGTGGGAGGAGGAACGGCTCACATCCCCTCTTTGGATGCAGGGGAGGCTTTCCTGGGCCAGAGCAGGAGAGTCTTTGGGGAGCTGGTAAGGACTGAGTGGGTCGGAGACGTAGGGGCACCAGTGGTGGGGCAGGAGGGCTTGGGAGTGCTGTGAGGGGGTGTACCGCGGGGGTGAAGGGATGTGTGAGTGGGCATGACATAATGGTGAGGTTGATGCCCAGGACATGGGCTGGCGGGGTTAAATCTGAACGGCAGCACAGAGCATCCGTGCAAGCTCACAGGCAGCTGCCCTCAAAAGGGGACACTTCAGTGCTAAGATTTGGGTATGCACAGCGTTAAGGTCTGGCTCTAAAGGGGACATGAGGGCTGGGGTGAAGGGGTCCTGCCAGCACAGGTGAGGGGTGGGGTGTTCGGATAGCCCCTGTGCAACCGTGCACTTGTAGCCAGAGGAGTGCCCTAGCAGAAGGGCTCAGTGCTGGTGATGGGATTTTTTGGCAATGGTCAGGGTCCCCAGACTGCAATTTTGAGGAGCCTGGGATATCCAGGAAGATGGGCTGAGCTGGGATTATTTATCTGCCTGCCCATCGCAGCAGTTGCTGGTGGCTATCAATGCAGAATCAATAGTGCACTACAAAGCCCAGAGCTGACTGTGGGGAATTTCTGGTATTTCTCCTCATGCGGGATAACAACTGTGTCTAGGACTGGGTTTTTGCTTGGGTTCTTTTTTTTTTTTTTTTTTTTTTTTATTTTATTGATTTCCTTTGTTAGCTTGGCCAGTAACTGTTAATGGGATGATCAGTGTTGGGCTCTGTTGGGTAAGGGAAGGAAAATGATAGGGCTTGTTCGAACATTGTGTCCTCAGCATGCTCTCATGGTGGAAAGGCAAAACCGTAAAGGTCAGACAGCCTCTGCGTCCATCTGCCTTGTCTAGAGCCTCTTCCCGCTGCCAGGCAGGCTCCTGCCGCTCCCTGGGCTCTGTCATCTGCACTGTCCCGAGCGTGCCACTGTCCCCACAATGGGCTGAGACATTGTCTTCAGCAGAGCTGGGAATGGGCCCTTCACTTCACTGAGCATTAAATCAGAATAAGGGCTGGAGCCAGCACAGGGGGTTGAAGCCAGGACTGATGTGCAGCTGTAGCTGGTACCAGAGGGGACTGGATGCCTCCCCACCAGCCATCTCCTGGGAGCAAAGACATCCTGGGGGGATGGGCAGCAAGGATTTGGGATGCTCTTATCTCTGAACCACCCCACAGGTAGACAGACTGCTCCACGCAATGATAAAGGCTGTTCACATCAGGTTGAGTAATAGGTGTAAATGAACCCTGCTTTCCCTGTCTCCCAGGCCAGGACAGTATTTTAACTCACCCTCTCCCCGGTACAGTGTGCTGTGCAGGGTGAATGCAAACCTGTGATCAAATATTCCCTCCTTCTCCCCCCATGAAAGTCTAAAGTGCATCGTCAGTCAACAAATGACTGAAATTTCGTTTTCATCAACCGACAGGCCAACACAGACAAGACCTCAAATGTTAGTCAAAAGCAAACACCAAAGGGCAAAGTCAGAGCTGGGTGGATTTGTTTGCCGAGCCTGGAGACTGAGGTGTCCTGGGGAAATTTTGGGTGCAGGGATGCTGCAGCAGGTGAGGTGCTGCCCAGCAGGAGGGTCCTGGTGCTGTGCAAATGCCAGCAAGGGAAGGAAGCATTATGCACAGTCCATGGAAGGGAAGAGGTTGCTGGAGAAGAGGGCAAAATCTGCCATTTTTTGATAACAGAAGATGTGAGACGGCAAGCAGCAGGGCCAAGCTCTGCTGCTCGGGTCCCAGGAGGTCCTGGGAATCCGGGATGCTGCCCCTTTAAAACGTGGGGAGAAAAAGACGCAAATGAGGAGCCGGCTGAAAATTAGTAGAGCAGAAAACTCCAAATGATGCAGAGCTAATTCCTTAAGTGTCAGACTGGCTGCCAGACCCTCCGCTTCTCAGCCCCCTGGCCCCGCAGCACCCCCAGGCAAGCGCGGGGAACTCCCGGGGCCATTTGCTGCCCCCCGGCCCTAGATCTAGCCCCCCCCAGGACACCAGCAGCCCCCTGTGTCGGTACATGCCACATGTGTGGGCTTCTTTCCCCAGCTGCAACCCCCAGCAGCCCCACAGCATTGCCCCTGCCCAGGTGAAAGGGCAGGGGAAGTTTTTTAATATACTTTTATTGGTCTGTAAATTTCTTTTCTTTCCCCACCGGCTTGGATCGATGTTTGCAGTTTACTGAAGTCCCAGGCACACAGATTAAATCCTCTCCCTCTATTACACTAGATGGGCTTTTATTCTCCCTCTGATCACTCGGAAATAAACACAGTGCGAGCGAGCGGGAGAGGGGGGGAGGCGGGAGAAGGGGTGGGGGATAACCAATTTCAGACCTGTTTATTCCCTACCAACCTCAGAGCTCACAGTCATTAAACAAGTCACTTAGTCTGCAAGCTGCTGTATCTCCTGTCCTCCGCTCCTCCTGCCTTCCCCTCTCCCCTGCCCTCCCGCTTCCGCCCTCCCTCCGCTTCCCTCTTCCCTTCCCCTCTTCTCTTTCCCCCTCCTTTCCCTCCCCCATTATTTTTAGAAGAACAATAATAATTAGGCAGAGCAGCCTCTAACACAATTGTTTCAGCCTGAACAGGCAATTAGGACAGGCAGAGTGAGGCTAATGAACGGTGCATTGGTTCCCCCCCCCCCCCCCAAGTCCTGCTGCCTGGCCCCCTCTGTCCGCTCCCCACGTCCCCGCAGACGTGTGGATCCACTCCCGAGCTGCCTTTTCTAACGCGGGCAGGAGCTGGCAGGCAGTGTGGCCCCCCAAGGCCACGGGGAGCCGAGCCGTGATGAGCTGGGGAAGGGGGGACGTGAGCCGAGCGCATGAAGCGAAGGGTGATGAATGGGAGCTAGGAGCTGCGGGCAGGGGGATGGGGATGGAGATGGGCTGCAGCCGAGCTGCCAAGCTGCGACTTTGGCAAGGGGACTTGTCTACAGAATAAGAGTGACGGGCCGTGCGCGGCCCCGGGCCCTCTCGTGTGCAGGGGAGCGAAGGCAGGAGCCGGGCATCTCCCTGGGGCTGGGTGCCGGCTGGGAGCAGGAGCTCCTGGGTCCGGCTGTGCAGAGGGGAGGGCAGGAGCAAGGACTCTGGTGTTACCCCGTCGTGGGCAGGGATGGGGCATGGGGCTGGGAAGGGGAAAGGGAAAGCCTGCATCATGTGGCACATGGAGCACAGCGTACTGTCCCCCTGATGGGGGGGGATCATAGGACCATTGGCCCATAGGACTGCTGGCCATAGGACTAGCGATCCTGTGCACGAATGCCCTTGTATTGATTGTTCCCGGAGACTTGGTGTGGTACCCAGGGCCAAGCAGCTGCACTGAAATATTCATGCCAACCTCACTTTGAAGACAGCATGATTTCTTGGAAACTTGCTGTGCGTCTTAAATGGAGCTGTCTGCTCTGCATGGCTGCCTGGGCATGATGGGAGCAAGCGGAGCCCTGCAGGGCTGATGAGATGCTGGGAAGCAGGAGGAGTGTCCGCTTTTGGTGTGTGACGTTCACACCCTCGAGAAGGATGCGGAGCATGGCCCATGCAGATGATGTCCCAGAGGGACAGCTGACCAGCCCTTGGGGTGGCCACGCTGCCATGGGGACAGTGCAGTGCCATAATCCCGTTGCAGGTGATGTCCCGGGAGCAGCTGGTCCCCAAGTTAGGATATGCCCAGAACTGACAAGACTATGATGCGGCCATGGTGCTGCGATGTTGCGGCAGGCAGTGCCAGGGACATAGGTGCCACAGTGACAGGGTAGGAGGTGATGGAGAGGGAGATGGCAGGTAACGTGGACGTGTTTGCGGCAGACTTCCCTGGCAGGTGATGCTGGAGGTGTTGATGCCGTAGCTGCAGGGTTCTAGGGCACTGTTACATGGCTGAGGAGCTGCCTTCTGCTCCGTGCTCAGGAGGTTTGGATACAAGCCCAGTGCTTAGCCCATCTACTTGTATAGGGTACCAAGAGATGTCCCCAGCACAGAGCTGATGCTTATCCCTGGTGTTCCCCCAGCTCCGTAGCCTGATCCGAGTGTGGGGCCATGGACATGGGTGTGCAGTGGGGAAGGGGACACTGGGGACTCTGGGTGCTCTCACGGATACCATGCTGTGCTGTGGCTCCAAACAGGCACTGGACTGCCTCAAACTCAAACATCCCTAGTGTTACTGAAGTGATGGGACCTTTTGGCCCCCAGCTGCTCAGCATACAAAGGTAGTGTAACATGCAATGGCACTCCAAGCAGGAAAACGGAAAACCTACCTTTCTGCCTAGTCAGAAAAGCCTGAAAGCTGTCTTTGTACAGCCTCGTGTTCTGCAGCCCACCATAATGTATCGCAAATCCCAATGTAATTTGCTGTCCCTCAGGCTGCTCGGTATTACTGCTTTCCAAATGTCTCTCTCCCAGTCTCCATGGTGTTAAATTATATTTCCCCAGCTGGATTACTTTGCATTTGTTCAGAATGAATTTCATTTGGCTATTTCCTTCCTATGCCTGACCCCTCTTTCCCAGTGCATTATCTTTTAGCTCTTTGTCCTCACCAGGATTTGCAGCACCTTCCCATTTCATATCCTCTGCAAATTTAATTAACATGCTCTTTACCCTCCCTCTTTCAGATCAAATGAAGATGTTAAAGGAGAGCAGACCTGGCACAGATCTAACCACTAACCACTAACAACAATACAAGTACCTTGCACTTAAATTATGCACTTTCCATCAGAAGATTTCAAGGGCCTTTGCTGAACTGGATAATTATTAAAGCTGGGAACTCCACTACAGTGAGGAATTAAATATTTGAGGTCTGTCTGAGGACATGTCTTGTTGACTGTTGTGTTGCCATAGACCTTTACAGTCCTGGGATAGATGTCCCTGCAGTGTTGTGCCTGTCATGCTGCTCTGGCCCCATGGACACAGAGGTCCTTGGACAGGGGGCCCCTCCAACTGCAAACCCTGGGTACAGAAGAAACAAAGCGGGGACCTGGCAGCTGGCTCAAAAGCACCTTCTGGTTTGATTCCAGCAAAAAAATCGGTGACAGGCTGAAATTTTGCTGAATTAGGAAATACTCACAAGATGCTTCAGTCGTTGTCTGTAGTCATGCAATGGGGGAACAGAGGCACAGAGGTAATGGTTAGTGTGTTAGGTACACGGGCTGTGATTCACCTGCCTTTGAGTGACTGAAGGAGGAATGTCCAGGGCTGCTGCTGTTGGAGCGAGAGCAGCCCCTGTGAAGGGTCACTGCCCTGGCCTCCCTTGGGCTGGGAGGGATTCGCCTTGGACAGGGATGTGTTCTGAGGATGTGTGAATCCCACTTAGTTTTCCCTTAACCACAGACTGGAGGCTTCTCCCCTCCTCCTGCACACCGCATGGGGAGCATGAGCTGGTTCTTCCCATAGGGGTAGTGGGGGGGCACCCCCACCAAAGAGCCTCTCTAAAATCCTGCTTTGGCTTCATCTTAATAGCAACATGCAAGTGTGTGGTAACTTGAGCTGAGTCTAAAAGGGTTTTGTAGGACACGGTTACCAAGTTCTTTACAAGGGAATGGCCTTTTTTATTCTGTTTTCCAACATTTAACAACTAAATGTTCTCATCTTGTTAGTGTTACCTTGATGATGAATAATGTATACTGCTCCTGCTCTGTGTGATACTGTATTCTTAAATCTCTGTTGCATTATGTGCCTGCACATGCAAGCACACAAGCCTACTATAAAATTTTCTGCCGCGACCTCCTCCAGCTAAAACAAGCACAAGAGCTGCTGCTGAGAGGAATGACGCGTCAGGAGCATCCTGGTAGGTGTCTGCCCTGAAAAGGGGTTTTACTGTACTTACTGCTCAAACTGTCTCATCTTTGTATTGTATGAGGCAATACAAATTGTCCTCAGACCAAAGGAACTGAATGTACAAGTTGCTGAAAGCAAAACCCCATGGATACAGCTTGGGTGCAATGGAGAATGCAGCAGCACGGAGGACCCAGCATCTCTGCAGAGCCTCTTCCTAACACTGGACAGCTTGCCCAGGGCTGAAAAAACCTGCAGATTGCTCTTGGAAGATGCTTGCATGACCTTTCCTTTACTTGGCTGGAAGTTGTGCTTTCCTGGTAATGTCCACAGTCTCCCAAGGTCTGCTGCTGCCCCAGGCTCTTGCCTTGCAGGAGAAATTCTATTATTTAGTGCCTGTGGAGTGCCTGAGCCAGGCATTAGTCCTTCTGATATTTTTCTCTCCTGATAAGTCGGCTCATATCCTTGATTTTCACAGCAATATTTCAGAGCGGCTAAGCAGGAATTCAACTGCTGTTTATAACATAAGGAAAATAAACCCCAATGCCATTTAAGGAGAATATTGATATGGCACTGAATGGGGGTGAAGGGACCGTGAAATCCCAGCTGGAAATTGGTAGCATCTTTCTAGCACTGGAGCAGTGAGCTCCCAAACTGCCTCCTCCTAAGAGGAGTGGGATTAAGAAACCAAATTTCTCTTATGATAAACCATCATTCATCCAGGAAAGAACTGAGCTGACACTGTGTGCTGGGAGCTAAATTTTGCAACCTTGGGAGGCCTCTGGCCTGGCTTTCTGGGTCAGATCTGCCCCAGGTAGTTCCTGTGGCAGTGGGCTCCATGCCCTAACACTGCTAACTAATGAGTTAACCATTGACTAGCAACTAGTATTCCCATTTCTCATTTCTAAATGAGTTTCCTTGCTCTATCCCACTAAGGAGTTGGGACCCCTTGCTATTTTCTCTGCCTCTGCTTAAGCCAAATTTTCAAATGGCAGTGGCACCCAGACTTTCACTCAGGAATCATGGCAATGAATCAAAGAGTTCCTGATGAGAGCAAGTCGCCCCAATTTTCCACCCAATATGCACCTCGCACACATTTCCAGTGCAATCAATTTTCTTCGTGTTCGCAATATCCATTCTCATCTGTGCAGAACACGGAGCAGGATGGCAAGGGCCACTCTGAGATGCATGCTGCGCTGGAGATGGAAGATAGTGTGTATGCCTGCACATCAAAGTCAGGATTTTCTCCCTTTCTTGCTGTTCTTTGCACAATTTATTATCAGAGAGTTGCGCCAGTCTCCTGCGTGTTGCCTGTGTTCGTATACGCGCATTCAGCCACAGCTGCGTGTAGCCGTACATGCACACACTGTCAGCGAGCTGAGAAAGTTACTGCTGCTGGATTTGATTAATTCAATCCAGGTAAGTCATCTTGGCTGTGAATTGTCCCCTTCTCAGTGCCAAATCTGCCTGGCTAGAATATCACACCTCAGGAGCAGCAGCATCTAGCTCCTCCCAGACCTGGAGGCTGGGAAACGCATGTTGCTTGGCTAGCTGTGGGAAATGCTCACTGTGGTGCAGAGGGTCTGCCTCTGAGAGGAGGGAGGCAAATTGGAAAGGAGGGGGCTTGGAGGAATGAGGTGGGGAGCACAAACATGTCTGACAGCTATGCAATGGGAGCTGCCGCTTGTCGGGCGAAAAGTGGGCAACCTCAGTTCTGTGTGAATCTCTCGAATTCTCAGTGCCGTGAATTTAATTTTGTCCTGTTAAATTATTAATCTAGCAATAAAACTAACCCCCTTATCCATGCCTCAAAGCCCCATTCAGAGCCTCATGTGGCTTTTATCTCCCACTACATCATGAAGGAGCCAGAGCGCAGGCAGGGAACAAAAGTGATGGGATGGTCCCAGGGGAGAGAAAGAGAAGCTGGATGCCCTCCTGTCCCTCAGCTGGTGGCTTCTGGTGTCCTGCACCCCAGGAAACCATGCAGCAGCTAGGGTACAGCTCGGTCCTGGGAAAGCTGGGATGTCCCAGCAGTGAGGACACAGCCACGTCTTGGCGCTGGAGGCTCCTGCATGTTGTGACTCAGCAGAGTCACCACCATATGGCAGCTGAGCTTTGGGTGCAGCTGGTACCCAGAAGGCACTGGAGGATGGGGGCTTGTGCTACAAAGTGCCTGACGGCAACATCAGCTTGGGGGATCTGGTCCTCACTCCTGCACCTCAGAATGGGGACGAGGAACTTCACCGGCTCGAACAAGCCAATGCTTTTTTGGCAATGTGCATTTTATACCAGCTCGGATCCTTCACGTGGCACTCAGCGTGTCCCTTGGAGCAGCTCTGCTGGTGCAGGTGAGGGACCCGCACATTGTGATTTGAGTGGGAAAAGGTTGGACAGGGAGGGGTGGGGGGGAGAGAGGGGAGACACCTGTAGCCAGCGGGACCACCAGATGACCCATCAAACCAGCAGGACTGCCCTGCATGGAGGGCTGGGGGCCCCTGCTCCATAGAGGGTCCTGGGTGCTTCCACCCAGCCTGGGACTTTCCTCCATTATCCCAGGATTAAGTGGAGCAGATGTCCCTCGGAAATGCAAGGGCAGTGCTGTGCAGCTTCCCAAATGCCCTGGGAATCATAAGTCCTCCTTCTCCAGCAGCTGCAGAGCCCCATGATGCCAAGTGCTTCATCCCTGCTAGCAAGCCCGCGTACAGCTGGGCTCTCTGCTGTCCCCACCCTGCTCCTGTCCTGGTGGCCCACTGCTGGACTTTGTGAGAAGCTGTCTGTCCTGAGGCTCCTCTTTCTGGCAGGAGTGAGATGTCATTTTATGAGTTATATGGGAAAAAAAATTACCCTGAAAGCCTAGACAGATACCTGAAAGCATCCGGGTCACCCAAGCTGTTCCCAGGTTCTCCTTCTTGCATCCTTGCATCCTATCCTAGTTACCACAAAGATGCAGTTGTGCTCTCCCCCCTTCTGAGCACTGCTGGTCCAGCCTGAGTGCACAGGCAGCAGCAGCCCCACAGAACAGCAAGAAGACAGCACTGTCTCTCCGGACGCCGTAGATCCCTCCTCGAGCTTGGCAGAAAGAAGTGCTTTTGCCAGGACCTGCTCTGCAAATCTGTTTGAGGAAAGCAGAGCTAAATACTGTCCAGAATGGTGCAGAGCATGCTGCGTGGAGGGGGCACAGCTCTGCCTCCCACAGAGAAGAATAAGCAATATCTGGATTTTCCCTGCGTGGTGCCACTGCTCTGTGGAGGAGGGCTTAGCGGGGGTACCGCGACAATGTGCACGAAGCTTGAGTGGAGAAGGCATCTTTGTGTAAAAGAAGATGGGAATTTTTCTGGTTGTAGATGGGGAATTATGCGTGGGGAGACCAGAATACGGGTTACAGCAGTATTTAGCATGAGCTGCCATAAAGAAAGGAAAATACTGTAGAAGGCAATGCCCAGCAGCAGCATGGCTAGACATTAGTACACAAATGTTATTAGGGAGAATACTGCTTTTATGCAGAGTAGCCCAGGAATGCTAACGAGGGGCTGTGTGAAGTCTCCTCCTTAAGGTTGTGTAGCCTATGAGGGTGGTTTTTTGTTCAAGAAAACCACAGCACAAAGTCTGGCCGGTTCTAAACCAATATGACAGATTTGTCTCAAAGACTGCATAAGGAGAAACCGCTGAAGCCAGGGTCAATAACCAAGAGCCCTTGGTGGGTCCAGCTGACACAGGCTGCCACGACCTCGCTGAATGGACACTTTCTGTGGCAGCGTTGTGGTAGAGCCTCGTGTATGGAGGGGTAGGGGAGAGGGATGCCAGGACCAGGGACTCACCTGACCAGACTTCCTCACTCCTCCTTTGCAGAGGCTGCAGCATGAGAACTCTCTGTGGGATCTCAGCTTGCCATCTCAGCTTCTTTTAAATGTTGGGGTCAAGATTCCCCTGACCTTCCTCCCTAAGGATGCGATCTGCAGTGCCCGTTGGCATCCTGCTTATTTCACACCCCAGCAGGGAACTGGTGCTGGGTCTTGGCAGGTATTTGCTGAGCAAGAGGTTCTGTATGTGCTGCCTTTTCTTCTCCCATTCTCCAGGTGGTCGGGTGTCCTGCTCCCTGCCTCTCCCTGCCTGCTGGCATCTCAGCAACACTGAGTTTTACACCACCTTCCACTCGCTTACCCCGACTCACCAACATGTCACTTACACCACCATTCATGTCACCTCTGATTCTGGCCCATAATGCGCAGTATGTCACCTCAGCAGAGGATTAACCACAGAGAGCTTTAGAGCCAGCCAAGCAGAAAGCAAAGCATATGTCATCTCTCCTTATGTTTACAGGAGAGAACATCACCTGGCATCACCAGAGACAAGGGCACGTGTTGAGTGATCTCCTCCTTGGGAACCAGCGCTGATGGTACTGCAGCTCCAGCAGTCCAAGGACATCGCCCCAGCAGCCCTGCACGCAGGTCTCTGCCGGTGGACCCCGTGCACCAGCTGCACACGCAGTCAGGAGCTCACTCCAGCCTTGTGTCAGGGCAGAACTACAACCATTTCCACCGTCCTGGGACTCGGAAGAGGAAAATACATTTCTTCAGGGAACTGCTAGCATAAAAACACCTGAAAGCAGAGCCCAGCCTGATCTATCTGGTCCTAAGGAGACTTAATTGCAGAGCAGTTTGCTGCAAACTTTCCACAAAATGCTCATCTCCTTTGCTGTGTCACCACGCATTTGGCACTCCTTTTCATCACAATCTTTCTCTTTAATGTCTGTATCTTTTAGAACTGCTTCTCCTGCAGTGTTTTTGCTCTTGTATTTCACACCTCTGGACAGCTCTGGTTGAGATCCTTCAGCATTGCTCCTTCATGAGCCCTGGGAGAGCTGTGGTCCCATTCATCTGGCCAAGAAAGCCATTGTGGATGGGCAGGGAAATGCATTTATCCTCACCTTTTTTAAGATCTTTGGATTCCTGTTGCATATCATACCCTGGCTGGCTTTTGTCTCAGTCACAAGAATACACAGTACCTGAGGGCTCATCTCTCTACCCAGCTTTTAAAGCATTGTACTTGTCTCATCACCAGCTCACATCTGCAGGAGCTAGTGCGTCAGCGTAATGTGTACTACCTGCCAAGGTGCCTGTTAGTTATCTGCTCCTTCTTCAGTGCCTGCAGTCCCCCCCACCTCATGCAGTGACAGGCTCTGGGAGAGGGAGTAGTGGAAGAACCTCATCCTAGAGACCAGTTGCCTGAGGGCTGTTTTAATATCCCTGTGGAGCAAGCTGTTCTGCTTTCATTTCTGTCACGGCAAGGGTAAGAAATCTTGCAGGGAACTGTCACTGGCTGCTTGGTGACAGCGGCGTGCTTGCTTCCAGTGATGGATCTGCACATGTCCACATGAACATGGCCTTCTCCTTGGTCAGGAGCAGGCGGGGTGGCCAGCTCCCCAGCAGAGTAGCACCCTCCCTGCTGCAAGCAATGCCGCTCAGCATGTACCAGCCATCACCTGCAGCTGACAGTGCTGGGGAGAAATGGGCCCATATCCGATTTTTGGCCATTCCCAGGTACTCTCATGCTTGCATGGTGGGCCTTCCACATTTCCTGTGTTCCTACAAGACCACAAGGTAGGTATCCAGTCAGGTGTCAGAGACAGGGCAAAGGATGCTGAACCACATCAGGATTTGGAAATCCTCTATCTGCATGTTAGGAACACTGAATCCAAATTTGAACCTTTCTATCACATACATGTGCTGTTAGTGCCATTACCCAATTAACGGAGGCTCAACATAGCTGAGGACTTTGGGTACCAAAACCAGCCAGAGCTGGTTGGACCTCCCCAAATTGCACTAAGAGAGGGTAAAGGGGTCCAAGCATGTACACTGGAGAGCATATCTGCACGCGCTGCTTATCCATACATCCCATGCTCACCTTAGGCTTATGCATATGTGTGCCTGCTCACCCTATGACTTAGGCATATGCATGCATGCTCATCCATTTGAGTGGCTGTTAGGTCTGCTCTTTATTTAAGTGGGAATATGAGGGTCTCTGGGTTTGTAGGAGGTGTCATGGGCTGGGCAGCAGGCGGGAGAGGGTGAGCTCATGCATGCATCCCTGTGCAAAGTGCCTGACACACCTGTAATGAGGATGATTGAAGGCTGAGTGCAGGATGATACAGAACAATATAAGTAAGTGGTTTTAGTGTCAGCAATCTTCAAACTTGCTGTCAAAGGGAACATTTAAACGATTTTCCTGCTACTCCAACGCATTCAGGTTATATTTATACCCAGAGAAAACTGGTGCTATAAATGTCAGGTTTGGAGAAGGGCTGGCTGCATCCATCAGAGGAGGAATTAGAAAGTAAGGAGGAATGATATATCATTGCCAGGTGACAGACCTGTCTGGAAAGAAAATCCCTGGGACCTGACCCATGCCACAGTATGCCCCAGGCTGAGGTATCTGCCCTGACACCCCGTGTTTGCACACAATGGGTAGAGCAGGCAGGGCCCCAAGCTGGCCAGTTTTGAGGGAGGAGTGCCTGAAGCATTTAAAAGCCAGCTTTTAGCAGAACACAAGAGAACTATAAAAAATGGTGAGAATTCTGTTTTACTGGTGAGAATAAAAATAAAAGAAATCGTAAAGACGCCTCGCCCTGCCCACTGTCCAGGGGGCTTCATGCTTTCTTCTAGGCTTGTTGTCAGTCTAGCAGCTTTCAGTGGTTTCCAGCAACCCCCTATGGTGTCCTCTGGATCTCTTGTCCCTGTCTCCAGCCTGGCTAGGCATCTGCTCCCTGCTCTTAGCAGCTAGCCTGCACATCGCGTCCCTCGCCTGCTGGCTCGCTGCCCTTGGCCTGGCACTGCCCTTTGGAAAACCCTGGGAACCCTAATGGTCCTGCTGCCATCCCTGCAGCTGGAGGGTGGGCTTGATCCTTCTCTGTCCAAGGGGATTGGCTTCTCCAGTTGGGTGTCTGCTAAAAGTGCTTGACTCTTTTCGTAGCCACAACGCTGCCCAGGCTGTCAGGTTTTCCAAAGTACATGTGGGCAGTAATGGCCCCCTCTCCTAAACTACCCCCTTTCAGGAATTGCCTGTGGAATGATAGGTTTCCTCCCTTCTCCAGGGTATCTCCATCCAGTTCCAACCACCCTCCATCAGAGTGGACTGCCTGTTCGCCAAAGCAGGGAAAGGTGAGAGACGTACACTGGTGAGTCTATCAGAAAGGGAGGATATTGGGGACTGGAGCAGTACAAAGAGTGCAGCTGTTGGGAGGGTGGAGATGGAGGACTTTTGGCCCTTCTTATCCCTCCAGGGATGGCCCAGCATCTGCTTTTGGGGAAGTCAGACCAAGCAGAGTGGTGCAATGTGTGAAGGTGTGTGGAGAGGTGAGATACACATGGGGAATTTCAAAAGCTTTATGCAATTCCTGGGATGTCTGCAGAAAGCCAGAGCTTTCAGAAAGTCATTTAGGATCTCTCAGGTAACGAGGGATGATTCTCCAAGAAACATTTGCTGGCCTGGAGCTCTGCCAAAGCAGAGCTATTGGGAAGGTGGACATCCTCCTTGCAGCTGAGAGTTTGGAGACCCCTCTGTGGGAAAGGAGGGTTGGATGCTTTTAGTCTAAGGGCCTTTTCCCAATTCTGACATCTGTTTGATAATTTTGTTCATGCCTAGGCTCTACGATAAAGCCAACAAACTGTAATTTCATTGCACCTGGTGCATGGAGAAGACCTTTTGGTGGTACATATGTTGCAGTATAACAGCATCTAGGAAGTTGCACAGTTCAGATTTTGCTGTTGATGTAAGACGGCTTTGTAAGATGGCACATCTGATGTCAGCACCCGACCGTGGGCCAAGAGCTCTGCTGTTCGCAGAGCCCTGATCCAGTACAAACTCTCTCTGATGGTTCAGCTGTTCAAAGCATTCGGTGGAATTTGCTTTTCCCCAGCAAACTTCCTGCCATGTCCCATCTTGCCTGCCCTTTAAAGCCAGTGTGTAGCCACGGTGAAGTTGGAATAAATAGCATGTTGTTTGCTGTTGCAAATTTGACAGAAATATGATCATGTATTCAAACATAATCCAGGTCAAATTGGCACTGGCAGGTGAAGCAGTAGCGCACAGCTCCTGCTAAATGGAAGGACTCACTGAAGTTCAGTTAATTGCTGGGTGAAAAATGAAAAATAAACAAGAGAAAAACCTGACATTCCCAAGAACCTTTCATATATCTGCGGGAAATCATTCCTAGTTCAGTTAACGGGTCATGTTGACAAGTCTAAGAGCAAGAAAAGGTCAGCACTGCAGGGTGTGTAGGAGGGCAGGAGGGGATTCCAGTGGCAGATGCAACGGGAGCTCATCTCTGCCCTGAAACCTCTTCCAGCTTTGCCTCCCCGCAACCATCCCTCCATTGAGCATGTGCTGACACTTGTGCCTCCTGCCTTCGAGCCATCTGCCCTTACAAAACGCTCTGGGAACGGAGCCCATTCACACCGCTGCCAAATCCTGTGCTTTGTAAAGGCGAAACACAGGTCTGGGTCAAACTGCATCGCTGCAAGACCCTCACCTTTAGTGTGCACCATGTGGACCACCGGACTCGTTCAGCCAGCCTTGCTTGCCAGGATGCCTGCGGAGAAATCGCCTCTGCCCACCCTGCACGTGCCCTGGGCACCTCGGCCACGTGTCCTGCCTGCATCCAGTCCGTGCACCACTGCTGAAACAGTAATAGCCCCTCTCCCATCACAGAGGCAGTGCTGCCAAACTCCCCCAACCAATCCCTTGCTGCTCAGCAAGCTTCACCTGACAATGTGAGTGTAGCTGAAGTGCATGTGGGTAAATGCTGAATTTGGATGATCAGCTTGAAAAAAAAGGAGGTGAAAGGGTAACTTGTTCAGTCTGTAAGAGCTTGCTGGGGAATAAAATGCTGATTATTGGTCTAGGAAACAAAGCAGAAAGAGATCCAGACCCAGAAGTAGTACATTGGCAAATTCAGAATAGATCTATAGGTCTAGAGGGCAATTAACCACCATGCCTCAGGGCTGTGGCGATTTCCATTTCCTGGATTCTTAACTTTTTTTTTTCCCCCAGAAAAAAATTGTGGTTTATTTCAAACAAAATTTGGTTGAGGGAAGTGGCAACACCAGGATGTCCTATCAGCCTTCAATGATCTGAGTGCATGAAGGCAACGTGGGCAGGAACATGTGCCCTTGGGCCATCTCTACATGGACTAATCACCTCTCTGCATTGATCTGGGGTAAAAAAAAATCATTAAAAAAATCGGTCATTGTAGTGACTGTTCCCCACAGTTGTGCTGGCAGTACTGCTTGGCAGGGAAAGGGGCAGGAGGCAGAGGACTGTTTGAGCAGCTCCTGATGAATGGCCCTTGTAGGTGCTGGGTCCTCTCACTGCAGCAGCACTAGGCAACAGTAGTTTCATGACAGACGTGGTTTGGGGATGATGCATATCCTCACACTTCATATGCTTCTTCCTCCCAGCACAGAACATTTTTGGGATCTCCATTCTGTGGCGCTGCCGAGTAGGACACAGGACAAGCTGGGTGGCACAGTACCTCTCTCCAACAGAGCCCAGAGCAGATGCCAGGGAAGAGGAAAAAAGACCAGGCAAGCACATATGATGTTGCCCTCTAATCACCCCCCATCCTCCCACAGTCTGCAGCCCAGGGACTTCCTGGGCCAAGCATCATTACAGTGTTCATAACTCTCTGTGGACTTCTCTTCCATCCCATTTGCCCTTGAACCTGTGGGGATTTTTAATCTACCACTGTTCTCTACACACTTTGCACTTCCCCTTCACAGGTCGAAATGAACGCACAGCAGGGAAGTCAGGAAAGCCGTCCGCTTCTTTTCTGATGCACCATGGAAATCAGATAGGGGACTGAGAAAGCCGAAGGATTCATGGAGCCTGGGAACATTTGCATGGCATCAGATAGTGGAGGCGGCAGAGGGTGGAGAAGGAGAGTTGAAATAAGACCCTGGAGCCTCTTGCCTGGATTCAGTGTCTGTCCGGGTCAGGTTTCTGCTGTAAAAAGCAGAGAAAATTATCCTTACCCCTTCAGGACAAGCTCAGGAGGAATCGCAGCTCCCACAGAGGAGAGAAGCACCACCCTGCCCCATCCCCAGCTCAGCCACTGCTCTCCAGCCATAGCCCAGGCAGAGGGATGCCCCAAGTCGTCTTGCCCACAGCCCTGCCACAGCTCTACACAGCAGTGTTCCTCCTGTGGTTCACTTTTGGGTGTTCCCAGCAACCCCAACCACCCCATCAGCATAAGGAGCTGCAGGGCATCACCCCCATCCTACACCGTGGGAGGAACAGGCTCCCAGGAGCACTGCAGTACTCTGGGTTAACCCACATCAGCACCTAGTTTGTTCCAAAGTGGGAGGCAAGCTCAGCCCACGTCTGTGCCCACTGCCCAGCTCCCAGGTGGCTGTATGAGAGGATCAGAACACCACCACCACCACCACCACCACCACCCCCCCCCCAGGGTCTTCTCCTTTCACTGCTCAACTTTGTCCCATTCACAGGGCTTTTGCCTTCCCACTGTCGCAGACAGCTGGGGCACTTCCAGCTGCTACCAGGCAGTCCAGGTCTGCCAGACCTCAGCACGGGGATGCTGTAGAGATTAGTGCTTTCTCCTGACCTGAGCAGCTCACTGAGTCTTATTTTTGTTAGAGAAAGAATGGATTAGAAAGTCATATTTCTTGGTTGTAATCCTATTTCAAAAATGTTCTGAATCCCATGTCCCTAAGCAGAGAGGACCTGCCTCAAGCTTCTTTCCCAAATGATATGCTGGGCACCTCTACCCTTCCCATGGCTTTTTGCACCAACAAGTACATGCATGTGATAGTGTGTGTACATGTGTTGAAACACCCTCCCTTCCCCTAGGGCTTGCACTGGGAGAAGTCTTCCCGCACCATGGCTCAGCTCCAGTGCTAGTTGGACTGTTATTTCAGGCTCTGTACAGGCATCTGATTCCTATCCATGTCCAATCTGAATAAGAAATGCTGGTCATGCCTTCGGGATCAGTGAGGTGTCTCCCACCCTCTCTTCACCTTCGCAAAGCCTCCTGGGTTCAGTCACTTTTTCTTTTTTGTCTCAGTCTTTTGTCCTACATCCTTTGCCTTGCAGCAGCTGAAACATCAGAGGAGCAAAGGTGGAGCAGCAGAGCACCATCCCACCTCCGGACACCTCTCCGCTCCCTCTGCATCCACCACTGCCATTCTCCAAGCACATGTCTCAAGTTTACCTACAAGCATACCCAGCATATGGGTCAGCTCAGGTCTTCACCATTATGATGGTTTGTGGAAGGGCTCAAATTGCCAGTCATTTGCTCTATCCAAAGAGGAGATATTGGGCTGGAAAAATTAGGAAATTAGAATGTCTTCTCAGCCACAGAACAAACCACAGCATTGTTGGAATTGCAAATCATTAGATGGGGCATGCCTGCAAAGCATTTTCTTAGGCAGGGGGTAGCAGCTCCCAGGATTGTCCCACAAAACCTTTCCTGTCTGGCCCATATTTCTATGCACTTGGGACTGCAGGCTCAGACCCACAGTTTCAGGGATGCTGTGGCAGAGCATCATGTGAGGAGCTCAAAACACTTCCACGCCTCTTTCCACGGACTGCAGCTCCCTTGCCTTTTTTTTTTTTTTTTTTTTTTTTTTTGGATAGGGGGGTTAGTACCATTGTTAATCTGTGGGAAGGAGTGGTTTTTTTTCCAGCAATCTCCCACTCTGTACAGTTGACTCGGTGATGTACTGGTGCCATTTAGGAGAGGACACTCCTAGGTGTTTCCCTACTGAGACAAGCCAGAAAGATGACCTAATGGCTTCACACAGCAGCTCACATGCCAAAAGTCCTGGTGGTCCCCATCATCTGCCAGAAACCCCTGGATCCAGGAAAATTGCCATGGTGAGACTGGTCACCACAAAGAGAATCCCTCAGGACATGTGGAGATGTGGGACCATATGTAGCAGACCCATCCACTCAGATTTTGCTTGAACTTCTGCTGCAGAATGCAAATGTGGCAGCACTGGCCCAGAAGTTGTGAAAGCCGGGGAATTTTCCCCCATCTCAACTTGCAAAGCCCAGTGGACATTGCCAGCTGGTCTGGGAAATCTCATTTTTCCACTCCAACTGGGAGTGCCCCAGTGCAGGGTGGGGAACATGGAGCCTTTGCAAAGTGCAGTGGTTTCATTTCTGAATCTCCTAAACCTCCCATTGGGCTCCAAAGCAGATGTAAAATACAGGATGCTCCTCATGTGTCCTGGGGCTGGGCAGGATTTAATCGGCACGAGGCTCTGGATGCACATCCCTTATCTCAGCAACAAGATTTATAGAGGCCCTGAGATTTATTCTGCCTGTAAAATTCTGTTAAATGTAGGGATGAGTTGTGCAATGACTATTGTTTGGGAATGTATTGTGTCTGCTGGCAGAAAAATGGTCACGTCTCTACCCAATCTCATGCGAATGCCAGGTGTGCTGGGATGGCGGCGAAGATGTACAGAAGGGATGCAGGGAGCCAGATGCTGCTGCCAGGAGTGGTGGCAAGGCGGTTGGGGGCTGCACCATCACCTCACCCTGGTCCTGCTGAAGAGGGACACACGGGCAAGGGGTGGTACCCAGGGAGATAGACCAAGCAAGGGAGGATGCTGGGGAAAGCAACTCTTTGACCATGGAGGGAGCGAGGGGCTCGCGATGAACCCAGCCCTGTGGCGTGTGAGCTCAATTCTGCAGCACAGTGCCCGCTCGGGGCGGGCGATGGACGCGGACATACATCGCAGGACGAGGGCAGATTGCCATTGGAAATAGCTTCCTGGAGGACAGGCTGCGGGCACCCGGCTCCCCAGGCTGGGCTCATTAGCTGGCAGCCTCGGTGCTGGCTGGGGGAGGTGGCGCTGGGTCTCCCAGCAGAAAGGCTCTTTTGATGGAAACGAAAATTTTTGCTTTTGAAAAACCTGGAGTCGGGGAATGAGCCTTGGGGTTACCATGGAAACCCATCGCTGAGCCGCGCCGCAGCAGGAGACACAGCCACAGTGTCTCTGGGTCTGCAGTAGTGAAGCCGATGCGAGCGTGAGCCGAACGGCAGCATGCCTCGGAGACACCCCAGGTGCCCGCAGACACTGCCGGCTGCATCCCTGGACCCTGCATGAAGGCAACCATGCATCTCACCAGGACCGGGGAGGTGGAAAAAGTGGTTGGCTGCCGGGATGTATTTGGTTTGCGATGATGGGAATGGGCTGAGAGTCAGAACACGGCCATGCTCATCAGACCACGGGCCACTAGCCCGGTGTGTAAACAAATCACGCCAAACAGCAACAGTGAGCTGCACGCTGCAGCCTAGCTGCAGATTGGCTCTGAGTTATATCTCGAGGAAGATCAATAGAACAAATTATACCAGCAGAACAATATGAGAGAGCCCTGAAAACCCCAATTACTGAAAACCTAATTAATATGTTTTTAAACAAACATTATGGCAATACTTCAAACAATATTAACACGGCCACAGAATTTTCACAAGGACAGCAAAACAATTCTTTAGCCCATGGCAATAGGGTGGGAAGGAACCCAAAACAAGAGTGAGAATGGAAAACAATTGCTCCGATACAGCCACAGCTGGGGAAAAGCAAGTGCTCTTTCCAACACACAGCACAGGGACTCCCATACGCTACCCCAACACCCTGCAGGGCTGCAGATCAATAGTCCTGTAGAAAAACAGAGTCAGAGAACAAGGAATGGAGAAGAAAAAAACCAAAAAACATTGCACCAGCTCCCCCAATCCTTCTACGAAGAAGGTAACCAAAGGGATGCGAAAGCCTAAACTTCCTGAAAGGAATCTGACCCGGAAACCTGACCCCCAAACAAAACAGCATCCTTGGAAAAACAATGACACTTAAATATGCCACTGATTGCTCCTGGGACTCCTGACACAATGTGGGAGCCAAAGGGAAGCTTTAGCCTAGTCCAACACAGGAAACCGTGTACCCTATCTCAGACACAGCTGAGATGCTGACATGCAGCCCTGCACACCCCCGGGATGTCATCCTCGTCTGTCTCACAGGACAAACCCCCGGAGCAGCAGTGAGGCGCCGGGGTGCAGGCACCTGGAGGAGCCCCTGCACGAGTGACGGCACCGGCGAACTGTCCTGCAGCAGACTACATAATCCATTAAAGTCCAATTGGATCCCTCCCCAAGAGCAAAGCAGCAACCACATCTATAGCCTACAGATGTTCAATTACAAACAGAAGGAGGTGTTCGCCTGCTTCAGAGATTACAAAAAAAAAACCCCAAACTTGCTACATGAAGGAACTGGTAGAAAATCATCTGACAACACTGAACCCGTGCACCCATCCATCAGGCATGGGATAAAAATAAACAGCGTGCAATCAGGCCCTGGGGCTGGCAGGAGGAGCAGGACCCCAGCCTGGCATACTGCACCAACACTGGCAACCACCCGCCCTGCAGAAACATTGCGGGCCCCTGAGACGAAGGGCTGCTGTTTGCCAGCGAGGCGATGAGATCACTATGTGAACGAGCACTGACCAGACACCTGGAGCAGTGCATCTTACAGGGGGTGCTGGAGAAAACAGACTTTTAGTGTGGCTCTTGGAAAGCTTCCAAGCTTTTTGATAGAGTGAGACCTCAGCCTGTATCACATAGCCTGCTCCTCAGGGTGCTTCTGGCTGGCAATGCAACCACTGCAAGGAGGGGCTAGGTCAGAAAGAAGGCAGGGGTTCAGTGTAATCCTCCCCAAGAAGCCTGCTGCAGAAAGTATTCATCAGTGCAATATGATGTCTTTTACTGTACAGGCAGAGAAATGTGGAGAGCAATGTATTCATATGGGCAGAAAACAACCTCTGCAATCCTGGCTCGTGCAGTGTACTCCTGCTTTGTGCAAGAACCACTGCGTGGCATGCAGTCACCAGTGCAAAAACCTGCGCAGGAGAGGAAGAGCTAAGTGAAGCTGGACACACATCCACACGCATCCGCATGGAGCTCTCAGTGCAACCATTTCACATCAGAAAAAAAAAGTTTACTAAAACTGAGCCCACAGGTGGGTATACACAGGATTTCTTACGGATGCTGCTCAGGAAAGTTTCACAGGAGGATGCAGGAATGGTTAAGCAGCTGAGACCAAAGGCCCACCTAGCCCAGGTGCTTTGTGGAGGGTATAAACCAAGATCACTTTGATTTCCCCCAACCCTTCTGGCTCCTGCCATGTGGTGCACAGACAATTCCCAGGATGGTGGTTGTATTTTGTGCTCAATCTAACTTGGCAAATTTTTCTCCCAAGAATTTCTGTAAAGGCTTTTAGCGCTGACATGCAATTGAGGGTGGATTCTGCGGTTGGGGAAGGAGGATCCTGGAAGAACACCATGTTGGTGGCCCAGGCTGTCAGCCGAAATGTGGAGATGACAGTTCAACCCCTGTTGAGAGTTGCCTGTCCTTCTCTAACCCAGCAAGGGCTTATTTATCTCTACGAAACAGAAGCACAGCAGTGGGAAGGTCTCTAAGAGGGACTTCACTGCCCTGTGACTGGGGTACTGGGTCAGATGGGCCACAAACTTAACTATCCCTTGGCCTGGAGGAGTGACCTGACTCCTGAGCTATTTGTGGTATCTCGTTTCTTTTGGAACCATCTTCAAAGGTTCTGTTTTCATTCTGATGCAGGCTAGTAACTGATTTTTTGGAAGGTGAATGTCTTTTTGTGCAATAAAATTACTATTCCCAGCTAACCTTCACAACCCTGGAGGCAACCTGGCTGTTCCATGAGCCCACTGGAAAGCAATAGCTTTCTTCTAGCTTACCACAGGGGCTGGTTGTGGGCAGCTCTGGTGGGGATGAAAACCAATCAGCCCACAGGCATGACCCACCACTACTGCTGGAACCTGGAGGTGCTCCTGCAGCCAGAGGTTTTGCTTCCCTGCTCCCCCTGTCCTTCCCCTGCCTGGGGGTGTGTGTGTACTGGGGTGCCTGTGCCCCTGTTCTTTTAGCAGTGTGGATGAAACCAAACCAATGTTATACACACAGATCACTTTTAGTCAAGCTAACATGCTGTGTTCTGCTTTTCCTCGTGCTGGGGAACTTCCCTTTTCCTCTGCACACCTCTGCATGCAGACCCTGGATGAGAAGGGACATGGGAGGGATGCTGCAGCCAGCCCCTCTCCTGCAGCCTGCCCTAAGTCGCTGGCTTGCTTCGATCATCTGAGGTCCCTACTCAAAACAGTGTCAATGTTGCAGACACCTCTGGGTCTTGGCTCCCCTTCCCTCTTGATGGTCTTGGCCTGGTGCATGGGACTACCCAAGCCCCAGAAATCTCATTTTTGGGTCATGTCCCCAATTCCAGGCTCTCTGCCTGGGACCACCTCCCACAGCAGACCAGAGCTAGACTCCCACCTCCAGCCAGCTACCAGCTGCGGCTCCTGAGTCTTGGTACAGCTTCTCCTCGCTCCCGAATCTGTTGGTCTCTGCCGGCCTTGGGGTCTCCGTCCCACCCATCCACCCTCTCTCCGGCACCATGAGCCACGGCAGCGCAGGCAGCCCTGGGAGGAGGCAGCCCCAGGCAGGCGGGGAGAGCGCATCGCACACCTTGCGCACGAGAGGCTCGTGCGTGTCCAATACAGAGGAGCCGTCAGGCGGTTAATTAGACCCAGCACCGTGCTCCTGCTGAAGTCTATTAGCAGAGTTTTAGCCGACTGCTCCCTGTTTGGGATAACTGATGTGAGCAGGGTGGGAGAGAGGCAGCAGGAAGCCCCAGAAAGGAGAATTTGTGCTCTGGCTGGTGTGGGGGAGTGAAATCACACGCTGTTCCTCGCTGGAGTTTCTCAGCGGCAGAGCATCTTATTCATCCCCTTCCCTCCTGCTCACAGAGCGATGTCCCAGGCGAAGCAGGAAGCAGCTGTGGCCTGGATTACCTGGTCTGATTCAGCGCCCTGGTAAAGCCCAGCTCCCTTGCAGCCCTTGGGGAGGAGGAAGGAAGCAGCACAATAGCCGAGGGCCAGAGGAAGGGTCTGCGCAGGAAGACACCCCTCCCTCCTTCTCATCCCTTGCCTTGCATCTTGGGATGCCCTCTGAGCAGCCCCTTCCCTCGGACGCCGGCAGTGCTGGAGGAGGGGGATGTGTCTCAGCGCAGGGCTGTGAACCGCACTGCTACTCATTTCCCTGGGCTCCAGCTGCCTGTAGCGATCAAGCCCTCGAAGCACGGGTGAGCAGATCACCCTCGAGGCACTCCAGGCAGGTGCCATTCCACAAGCAGTCAAAGGACAGCGAGATGATGGTGCAGGAAGGACCATTGCAGGGGGTCAGGAGCAGAGGCAGGCGGCAAGTGCTGCTCGTGCCCTGGACGGGGCTGTATGTGATGGGGGGGTGCGAAGCGGACCGCTGCAGCCACCTGGTCTGTCCCGCTCAGCCCACGAAGGGTGACTGAGGAGGAAGCACAAGGCACCACGAGGTGCTCCAGCACTGCGGGACGTGTCCCCCTCCTGCAGTCAGGCTGCTGGTCACCCCCCAAGACCCTGCCCGCAGCCTGGCAGACCACACACAGAGTGAAGCCGTGGATGGCACTGCAGACCCCACCTGCCTGTCTTGGTCCCATCCCAGGCAGTCTCTTTCACACGTTCTTCTCCATCTCATCGTCCCTCTTTGTTTCTTCCGCTCCTGCTTCCCATGCTCTCATTCATGCAGATCTGCAAGGCTCCCTCTCTGCTGCTGAACTGCCTCCAGGGGCCTCTCCCTCTGCTTTGCTGAGATTATTACTTTTCAAATTTTCTCTTAAACAATGGCAAACCCTCTCGAGAAAACACAGCACTCCAGGTAGGGAGCCCATTCACCTCTGCACAGGTTTCCTCATGCAGGCTCTATCCCCTCAACCCCCTAGGAGCTGCAGAGGTGGAAATTCAGACACTGCTCTTGCCTGTATAGCTCCCAGTAAAGAGTATCAAACAGGAATGAAACACAAAACCCACCTGGGGAAAAAGAAAAGCTCCCGACACATTGCTAGAAGGGGTGAGATGGGAACGCCACCTGCCTGAATGTGACAAGGAAGGAACGGGGAAGCAGGAGGATTCACCTGCTCCGCGTCCGCACAAGCATGCAGCGGGAAGCAATGAATCAGGAGGTGCTCTCCTGCACATCCGTGTGAGCAGGCCCCTGCCCTGGCCTGCCCCTGCCTCGGGACACAGATGCAGGCTGTGGTGGAGCAGTGCTGCTGCCTGTGGGAATCTCCAATTGCTTCCTGAAGCGTGCTCAGATAAATGGCACCGTGGGAATTTACAGCAGGAACCCGAGGACAAGCTCAGCCCGGCTCTCAAAGGCTTGGCTTTCCTGGGATCGTCGCTGGAGGACTCAGAGGACATGTCATTATCCACTATAGAAAGCTAGCAGATATTTGCTGGGATTCGTCCATACGTTCAGCCCCGTCAGATTCACTCTCCCCTGGGACAGTTCTGGTAAGACTGTTGTTTCCTGTTTGGAGCCAGAGCAGAGGATGGGCAGGGGGTACGTGCAAAGCATCCCACCACCCGCCCCTGCCTCTGTCCTGCAGCCTTTGCTGGGGGACTGTGGCGGTGCCAGCTGACCTTCCAAGCCCATCCTGCCCTGTCAGGGTTTATAATCTGAGATACTGAATGTTTACATCCATTTCTTCCTTCAGCATGTGTACAAAAGCACCCTAAACCAGAGCCTGCGGGACAGACTCTTGCAATGAGGCTTCCTATGCTACGGGCTATTTGCCATCAGCCGCAGTCACAGCAGACAGCATGTCCTCATCCCAGGACATCTGCCCTTACTCTCAACCTCCTCCACCCCAGTCCCACCCTCAGCCTCTTCCCAACCCATTGCCCTAACCCCCACCATCGCCTTCCCCTCTCTTTGCTCCTGGATGGACCAGCTGTTTCTCCTTCTCTCTCCCAGAACATCCCCCACAGCAGTTGCTTGCTCTGACATCCAAGAGTTATTTAATGTATGGTTTGCTTCTTGTAAATGCAATTTGGTGGCTGGAAATGGGGAAGAAACCACGTGAGCGGCAGCCTCCCCATGGACCTCTGGCAAGCGTTCAGCCCCTTCCCTGGTGCTCGAGGGACCTCGGCTGTGAGCGAGGCAGCCAGCTGCTTGGAGCATCTCTGCCTTACAAGAGTTAATGCCTGGTGCAGAGTCCCCGTTCCCCGCCCTGACAGCATTTTCTATTAGTCAGCCTGGCCTCTGCCTGGGCAGCACTGCTGCAGAGCGGGTCCCCTCTGGCTGCAGCCACCCCACGCCTGGCACCTCGTCACCCCACTGTCCCCCGGCGCTCAGGGTTTGGGAGGGGAAGCAGGGTGAGGACCAAGAGCATCGCTTTTCCCAAACCAACAGCACTGAACTTACAGGCAGATTAATTTAGCATGAACGAACTGCTATTGCAACACAAATGCCCTCCAGCTACAGGGACCAGGCATTTCTCAAGCTCCTTGGTTGTTTTGTTTTTTTGGCCAGCAAGAACGTTAGTCAAAGCAGAACTGCCATCGGCTTGGAGGTGCCACCGTGCCAAGGGGCACACGGGTCAGCGGGAGAGCTGGGACTGCTTGGGCAGCGCAGGGGATGAGGGAGGCAGAAAGCAGCAGAGGGTCACTCAGAGAGCCTGGGAGAGGGTCTGCAGGCGGTCCCTGGTGAGAGCATCGCGTGGAAATGAGAGGCAGGCAGGCAGGCAAGTCATGTTGCCAATAGCTATTACTGCATCTCGCGGCGCTAACACAGGGCGGAGGGGAACACAATCCCCGGCTGATCTGGCATGATCCAGTCTGAGTGAGCAGAAGGAGAAGGGTGCAGGCTCTGCCCCAGGGTACGTGCCACAGTTTCACCCTGCCACTGGGCATACGCCAGTTCTGGGTTGCTTCTGGGTGGTTGTACAGCTGCATGCAATATTCACTCGCTTCTATAAAATAGCCCACAAAACAGTGCAACGCAGACATTGCACACAGTGCAAGCAAAGGATATGACAGCCAAGTAAATAGCACTGCAAAACAACGGCACAGGGCTTCCAAAGCAGCATCCAAGCGGGCTCACACCAGGGTTGAGACAGCCGGCACCTTCACAGTCTGGAAATGGGGCTGAATCAATGTGCTGAACTACAGTTTGCTGATATGAGTTAACTGAGGATAGGCGAAACATAAGCAGCTATAAAGATTCACTGAAGGTCCAGGCATGTGAGGAAGACCAATTCTCCAGTGCACAGCCAGCACACAGCTGTCAGGAAGGAGAGCCAGGGATCAACATGGAGGGTGCTCTCAAAATATCACCCTAGGAGGGGGCAAAACAGCCCCTCAGAAACAAGGGATTGTTAGGAAAGGAGTTGAGAACATCACTGCTGCTTCAGCAGACCAGGAGCTGCAGATGCTTTCCCACTCTCCTCCTCCATCCCATGGAGGTGGAACCTGCGAAGGGTTTGTCCTGGCAAAGGCACCAAAGGAGCCTAAACTGAGCATGGGGAGGGAGGACACCGGAGGGGACGAGCGTGAGAAAGGGACTGGGAACAGCTATTGAGAGTGCTGGGCCCAGTGCACTGGACAGGCAGCAGCCCGAGCATACCAATTTATCCGGTGCATAATTAAAACCTGGAACTCGTTGCCCTAGGAGGTGGCAGGGGCCAAAAACATAAACAGATCTGAAAAGAGATTAGACAAAGCCGCAGCACTGAACACGATGGTCTGGGTGCAAATTCCAGATCCGAAATCTCCTGAAATGCTGTTTGTGGGTTGCTGGGGGAGGGCTGAGAGGAGAAGGAGGTCTCTAAACCTCCATTGTTTCTTACACCCTTCCCCTCTGCATCCTCTAACGTCCATCTGGAGGCTGACCACCAGGCTACACGAGCCTTTGGCCTGAGCCAGCATGGCCACGTTACGCTTTTGTGATCTTTATGCACTTCTCTGTTCTCACGCCTGCTCTGCGCGAGAGCAGCTCTCTCGTGGGAGCTTTCCCCTTCAGCCTGCCAGCACACACTGCCTTCTCAACTCGCTCAGTGCTGGGGGCTCGGAGGGGGGATTGCATCAGCCCCAGCATGACGAGCGCTGTGCTAAGCATCACTGCTGCAGCAAGGGCAGCACTACCAGCAACGGCACTGCAAGAGGCCGGGTCGCTCCTAGTCATCCTATTTGGTCACACACGCAGCTACAGCCATGAATTTATCATCTCTCTTGTTAAAAATGAAAATGCAAATGCAGCTAAAAATTTTGGAAGAGTTGCAAACTACTGGGATTTGCCAGACTAGCCTATAGGAGAGGAGAGGGCTGTTTTCTGTGAGTAGAGTTACACCCTTCCCAGTCCTCCAGGTATAATTCTGGGGCTCAACCGGCAGGGAAGATATCTGCAAGCCTTCCCAAGAGCCAGATAGACACCATGCAGGAGCTGGCAACCTTTCCAAAGTGATGAAGACAGATTCATTTTTGCAAGACATGCACGAGATTGCATTTTTCTGACTCAAATGAGAGGTTAAACTCCCTGAAAGCTGGGAGATAGTGTCCTTCTTGGAGGCAGTCGGTTGCTTCATGGCATCCTTCCACAGCAAAAGGCAGGTCCAAGCTGAGTGTGAGGGTGCTGCCTCTCATGGAAGTGCCAGGTCCATGGGCCAGTTCTGCTTATGCTACATACCATTTTTAATCTTGGCTCTAAAACTCTGACTTCTGGGTAATAATTGCTGCTTGCCTTTCCCATGCCAGGTGTGAGTTCTCCACCCCATTCAATGCTTCAAATCTGGCTCCACTTTTAATTTATAAAGTGGCAAACAAAAGTTGTGTATTTTACTTTGCATTTCTTTCATGACAGCTCTCATCACTGCCACCACCGTGGATCAAGGTGATCTTTTTGCTGGAAGCAGGTGGTGTAACTCCAAGGTCCCTTCCCTGTGCTCTGCATGTACAGGTGAGACAGTTTTGTCTCCGGTGCACATTTCTTTCCACTGAAGCTGAATGTCACCAGATCATTTTCTGGCCCAGGCATTCAGTCCTAAAACAATATTTGGCAGCTCCTCACAGTCAGATTTTATTTGCCTGCCCAAATTAATTTTATGCCATTGGTGAGTTCTGCAACCTCACTGCTCCCTGCTTTCCCAGACCATTTATGCCTGTACTGAGCACCACAGCCTAGCTCCTCATTTGACTTCATGGACCACCTCCCTCCCACCTGTGAAAAAACATTAATTTTTTGTACCCTTCCTTTCCTATTTTTCAACCAGAAGAATTACCTGTGAGAGGAATTTCCTTTTTGACCCATAACAATTTAATTTCCTGATGAGTCTCTGATGAGGGGCATTGCCCAAAAGCATTTTGAAAATCCTAACAGATTATATTGACCAGATCACCACTGTGCACATATTGATCCCTTCAGTGAACACGAATGGATTTCTGATACATTATTTCCTTCCACAGAAACTGAAGCAACTTTCTCCTATTATATCCTATTTATTAATTTACACAATAGGTCTATTCTTTGTTACAATTTCTACCTATTTGCTTGACACAGAAGTCTGACCTACTGCTCTGTAAGACTCTGCAACCTATTTAATACTTTAAAAAACCCCACTCAAACCCTCTAGTGTCACATTTGATACCTTCCCTTACTTTGCTACAGAGACTGTTTTAAGCTGTAGGTTATGTATTACAGTTAGTAGATGGGAAATATCATCCTTTCTTTCTCTACAATTTTGGGTGAATCTCCCTGGTTCTGGCAATTAGTTCCTATTCATGCTGCCAATTTGTTCTAAATTCTCTCTTCTAATGGCACTTCCATTGAATCAATTCCTTTGATTTTCTAATATCAACCTGGAGTGTTACCTGAGGCTAAGCCAGCCTTGGGAACTGAGGAGTCCCATTTTCTCCCTCTTTCCCCTTCTCTTTAATTTCCTTCCTGACTCTCTAGCTGAGTTCCTCCCCCTCCCTTTTTCCCTGGGACTGGGTTTCTCTCCTGCCAGCCCCAGTATCTTCTCTGGATTTATAGCCTGACTGTGTTCTCAATTAGCATGTTCCTTCCAGCTTTTATGTCTTCCAAGTCACAACATTTCCAAGACTATGGCAACATATTATAGACTGTACAGGTAAAATAGGTATTAACTGCATCTATATCTTCCTAGACTCATAATTTCCATCTTCTGTTGAGCTCTCCAAAGACTACACAAGACTTGGAGGCTGACGTGACTTTAGACGCTGCTCTCTAAATTACCTTCCTTGGTGCATCTTGGTGAACAAAAGACCTTCCTGCCATTCACCCCCTACCCTCGGTCCTCTTGTGCAACTGCACTGAGTTGGAAATAAATGCAGATGCCCTTCCAACACCCTCTCTGCTGCTTGCCTCCTCCTCCAGCTCCTCCAGAGCTGTGCAAGGCTACAGAGCCCTGGTCAGATCTACCCCTTTGCCCAGGACAACCCTCACTGCTCTCCTCCAGGCTAAGGCAGAGTGTGGTGGAAAGCCGATCGGCAAGATTTCAGGATGCCTCTTTAGTAAGAGCAGGAGGGGGTGAGGAATCAGTTTGTGGATGGAGACAGAGCAGCTGCCTGCCGAGCTGGTATGAAATGTCCCAGAGCAATGGATCATTCTCAGTGAGGGGCTCCGCTCTGTGGGATTCCAAGCTGTATGTGTGGGCGTCCAGGAAACTCTTTCAAAATCTCCCAGCAGTGTACTGACTGCTGACTTACAATGTCTCCAGGCATGCTCCCTGGGCTGGACACCATCAGGACCCTTAGCTAGGCTGCTGAGCTGTGGTGGAGAGAGGAAAGGAGGGTGTAGCTTGGAAAGGCATCCCTGTGGCTCTCCTGGCTCCCCACACCGGGAGTTTGATGCAGAACAGCATCAGCAGACAGTTAACAGACACTTTGGATCTCCCTTCAGCCTTTGTCGGGGGTCTCTCCTAAACTGCCTGCCTGCTAAGAGCTGATTCGTGAATGCAGCTTTCCTCCTGCTACATCTCCTTCTCTCTCATTGCCCAACTTTATTAGTTCATGAAATGAAGCTGAACATCCCTTAGGAAACTACTGTAAACCCTGCCTGACTCACTAACTTCCTCCACTGTAAACTGGGGTTGCATGACCTAGCGAGCGTGTGGCTTGATGGACCATTTCAAGACTAAAGAGATAAATGGTAAGGTAACAGAGAGTTGTTTGCAATGGTGGAGAAAGAGTTGCATGTGAGACTACATTCATACCTGACGTGAGACTGAAGCTTTTCTGAAATCCTGTTTGTGACCCCAGACTTGCAACGCATACAAGATTTAAAGACCTTGCTTTGCTGTCTGAGCAGAGATGCAGTGCAGCAGTAGCTCGGTCAAGCTCTTTCCAGTCCCCTCCCGATGGTGCAATCCATATGAGGACAGATGGCTCAAGGAGTCCAGTGACCAAGAGAAATCCATTCTCCCTACAAGCTCAACTTAAACCCAAACATGACAAAATTCAGAAATCGTGAACTATTGAAAAGACAAAGCCACATGCACACCCGATTTATTCAGAGGTCATAAATAAAATTAGAGGGGCGTTCATCTATGTGATTCACAGAAAGCCTTAAAAGTGAGCTGCAGGCAGTGAGGACATTACAGAAATCACAGTGAAGCTTTTGGGAGGAGTGCGATGTGCACTTTGGCAAGGTGGATGACAGGATCACTAAGTTGAAGCTAGTGGCTTTTTTTAAACCATTTGGACATCAGGAATGTAAGTGAATGTCTTTTGGTGTTAGTTCTGCTCCCAAGGCATTTGAAAGAATAATAGCACTGATCTTGGAGGAATTTCAAGAAGCTGGAATTAGAATGAATGCTGTTTTTAATTTGGACTAACGAGCTCAAAGAGCGAAATGAAAGACTCTGAGCAATTTTGCAGAGTCAAGACACTTAACGCTAAGCTGAGGAACATCAGAATCTGATCTTTGCAAGTGTTTTCCATCTTCTATACAGAAAGAGCAAACAAGACCCAGTGTCTGATTCAGATTAAATGGTTAATTATTACTGCTATTGTTGAACTCTGACAGCGTAGCAAATCAGTGATGTACGAGAGAGAAATAAAGCCAGCCTTGCTCTGAACAGCCTGCAATTCAAGGGAGAATACAGAGAGCACGAGAGACTCGCAGCATTGCAAGCATATTTATTAGTGTCATCTCACTTCTCCTGAGATTGACAGAAGATGGGGATCTTTAGCATGGACTTGACTGGAGCGAGGTGATAGCCTGGGGGCCAAGCACTGGGTGAGTGTTAATAATAAAAAAAAAAACCTACAAGAAATATCCAGATTTATTGGGATGGTCACCTGCTCAGCAAAACTCACTCCAAATCTGTCTGTGGTAGATAAAGCCCGAGGGATTTGCTGGACGGTGACATTGGCTCATTCTCAGCAGTCACACTGGTATTAAGTTAAAATTAAAATACCTATTGCCTTGCAACAACAGACTTCAAGGTTTGTTTGGAGAGCATCTGGCCATATTATCTTAAAAAAACGTGCAATTACAATTGCAGCAAGATCTCTGTAGCGAGGTGCAAAAAAGAAAATAAATGTTCCCAGCTGTGTCAGAAAGTCTGCTTATGTGAAAGCCCTTGCGCCAGCTCCCTATTTCTTGAGAACGAGGTCGTTGCAGCTGCTGATTGAACTCCCTTGCACAACGGAAGTAAAAAAGAGGTCTGTGAGGACTTGGTATGCTTCCCACAGTGCAGACTTCAGGTGGGTACAAGATTTGTCTTTCTTCACAGAATCAGCTTCTCGTTCAGACTGGCATTGTTGTGCCATGGCTTAGCAGTTTTCTGGTGCCATTATGTGGCACACGCAGCAACAGGGCATGGTGGCACACAGGCACGGTCCCTCTTGGGTAGCAAGGACAAACCTGCAGCACTGCATCCCTCAACTCAGCAAGCATGAACATTAGCAGGGAGTTGCTGGCCACATGAAACCAAGCTGTGTAGGTAGCCAACCTCATCTAGAAGAAGCTCATCCTCCTCTTCTCCTCCTGATATCACGTATGCTGCTGTTCCTCTCATCTGGTGGCTGCTCGCTCTTGCTTTTGCATTAGCTTTGCTCCTGCTCCATCTCTCACATGCACGTGCAAATCAACGTGCATGAAAGTGAAAGTGGCCAGTCCTTCCTCCATCCTGCGTGCTCGCTGACCACCGTAACCCCTGCTTACATGGTATAACTGTCAATGGGCCTCCTTTTGGGGAACACCCCCTTGGACAATGGTTCCATACTGTTCCACTAGATGCTGTCCAGGGGAAAATTTAATTGTTCTTACCATGGAGCCTTAGCTAAGTTTGGCAGGAACATCCAACACACTCAACCAGGTCTTGACAGTACCTCTTACCACATTTCAGTGGAGGTTTCTGGTTTAATTTGTTGCACTTGTGCCTCATTAACATGAACCTCAGTATTTCAGGTGGAAACCAACATGCAGTGCGTTTTCCAGTTTGCCAGGACAGTGGTGCTGATGTAAGATGCAATTCCAGATGCTGGGGGGAGCTCAGATGACTCACTTCTCACATCCCAAAGGCTGGACTGGTCTAGGTTCCTTGGGACACCATGTGTTAACCAGCCTGTGCCTGGCCAGCTTGAGGACCACTGCCTCGATCAGCGGGTGCCCTCCACTGAGCTGCCTCCTCAGACCTTGTCTCTTGGTTCATCTGTTGCCCCTAATGACTTACGATGATGCACTAACCCCCAATGAGTCTGACTTAAACTGCACACCCTGAGACTGCAACCCTTGCAACACTAGGACAGAAAGAGACAGAGCCCCTTGCATGGCGCAGATTTGTTGGGAAGAGCCACAGCCTCGCTTGGCCAAAGGAAGAGAGGGCTACCTGCCAGGGCTCAGCACTGCTCCCAGCTCTTGCCTGGGACAGCACATGCGAGGAGCAAGGTCCTCCCTTCCAGCCTGCCCCGCTCTTTGTCCCTACACCTAGCCACTGTCCCCCTCTGCCCCGAAGAATCCCCCATCTGGCCTTTTTGGCAGGATGGGGAGGAGGTGCATCCTGATTTCTCATGATACAACAAGGATTAAAATGTGGCTGAAAATCACTCGCTTTCCTCCAAGCTCCATCTGCATCCCTGCTAGTGCTTTCTCCCTCATCCTTCCCTCCTTCCTGAACCCATCGACTCTGCTTCTCTCTTCCAAACACTTACCAGTAACGAGAAAGTTCCTGGGCACAGAGGAGCAGAGGAAAGGACGTGCACAGAGCCGCAGGCAGCAACCTGCACTTCTCACCTTAGGGGGCTGCAGCAGCAGAGATCGGGCTGCAGCTCAGAGCGGGGACCGTGCCTGCTTCAGCACAGGGTGCCAGCACACTGATGCAGAAGCCTCTCCGTCTACTCTGGCATCCCTCTTCTCCTCACTCCCAAGCCCTCCTCCAGCCGGGAGCATGCACAGTGCGCTGCAACCTCCCTCCCGCTCGCATCCTGCTGGGAGAGGACATCAAGGTGAGGATGGGAAGCCGGGTGGGATCTGCTGGGCTCTCAGGGCCAGCAGGGCGGGGAGGCTTGAAACAATCCAATTTAGCAGGCGCTGCTCACAGGGACATGAATAATGGGAAGTTGATGCTAAACTGGAGCCATAATTTTCATACCAGTGCAAACAGATCCAAATTGTGATAAAAGGTTTTCATCTGCGGAGGCTTGGAGAGGCCCCTGTGCTCTGATTTACTGCGCCTCTTAATGTCGCATCTGACAGCACTTTGCAAACAAAATGTTCTGGCCATAAACTAGCAGGAGAGTGAGTTAGTGAGGCTGGGGGAGGGGAGGGGATGAAAGGAGAGGGTGGGAGAGGGGCAAAAGGGATGCCGTTATTGCACTGTTGCTCAGGTATTGCTGCAGTCTTCACCAATTTACCCACAAGGGCAGCGTAAGAGCCTGTCCGAAGAGACCAAGGCAGGAGACAAAACGAAGATGATGCTGAAGGCAGAGAGGCACCCAGATTTGTGAAGCTCAAAGGAAAGCACCCAGCTTCTCCTGCCAGTCTCCATAGGACCTGCATGTCCAAATGCAAGGCTGGACTATCCCCATCCCTGAGGGCAGTCCAGGGGCATTAGTGCTGGCTCCGGCTCTCCCAAGTCAACAGAGACCCAGGAGCAGGGGATCTGGCTGCTTCAGCTGCAAGGATTCATGGCTTGGCAAGGACACACATCAGCCAGGGCTGCTTCGATGCCCTTCTCTGCCACCTCCTCTGTGCCTACGGCTGCCTCACCCTCTGCCCCTGCCACCTTCCCCTTCTTCTGCCAGGGAGCCTGACCCCAAGCTGAGACCAGAGACCCCCACATCTCCAGGGAAAAGACCTCCAGACCAAGATAGAGCAAGCAAGAGAGATCACAGGGTCCACCAGGAGAGGTGGACATCATGCCTCTTGCCTGGGAAGGGCTGTCCTCTGCCATGATCTCCCCTTTCAGCACCAGACATGGCCAGCTGAGAAGCCCACTGCTGCAATAAAGCTGGTCTCAGCAAATGTGAGATGCTTCAGGTCCTGGGCTGGAGTCTGGCAGGGATGCTGGGTTAGGTGGGAATACGAGCAAAGAAGCAGGAGCTGCAGGCTGATGGATCACAACCCCCAGGCATCTGAGCACGCAGGCTGCTACGTTTTGCACCAGTGAAAGATTTCTCAGCCTGCTTGGCTCCATTCCCAGATATAATGAGCTGCAGTAATTGAGCCCGGAGGTCAAAAATGTGCGGCTCACTGTTGCCAGAGTGTAGAGGGCACTGTCTTCTGCACAGGAAAGGCTTGGCAAAGGTGATGTCTTGTCTCCATGGATATTTGGATGTTGAGCAGCATGGATGGTGCTGAAATGACCAAGAAACCTTCTGGGAACTGTAGTGCCAGGCAAAACGGCCAGGCCCAGAGTCAATGTACAGGGCAATGCTCAGCTCCGGCCACAATGCTGCCTGGGCAAGCACCACATTGGAGCAGGGCCAGGAGAACCCTAGGGTCCAGCCTGTGGCTCCAAGGTGCTTGCAGGAGCTGCGGCACCTGGGTGGCAGGGAGGGCAGGCAGCCCACGCGTACTGTTTCTGTATCCCCTTTTCTCCATGCCAGCTCTAGGGTGAGATGGGATCTCATCCAGCTTTTGTTGAGTACAATGCTGGGCTAGAGGTCTGCTGGTCACACTTGGCTTCCCCAGTCAGCAGAGAGGAGTAGGCAACAGTTTGTCCAACCTACATGAGGACAAGAGATTTGTACACTCAGCAAGAATGAGTAGGTCTCCATTAAGCCAAGTCCATGCTAAAACTCCATCAGATTAGTCCCTTCATCCTGTATTATAGCTTTTTTTCTCCCCAAATCTTGTGACCAAGTTCCAGATGATTTGTTATGCTCTTCCTTGATCTCTCCATCACCTTTCCCTTTCTCTCTGGCCTGGGCAGAACCTCCTGCCCTGTGCACATCATCACTTTTTTAAAATATCTAGATGTTCTCAGTTCATAGTTAGTTCAGACCTGAGGTTTCTGAGGGGGTCCCATGGCCCAGACCTGTGAGATACCAGAAAACCTGCAGCACTGTGCTACATGCTCACTTAGCAAGTAACCTATCCAGCAATGCTCTGACTAAGTGCTGACACATTTGTCATCTGAGCTGCCTCCTGTCCCCTGGGAAAAGTAAATGACATTATTGTAACCCAGGTGGTTAATATCAGGCCCTCCTGCCTCTTGTCCCCCCCATGTGCAATAACCACTTCAGTGCTGAAGGCAGACGAGCATGTTCTTAATGACATTCCCAGCAGCGCATCCTCGCTCCAGAGAGGACAAATCCCTGTGGCCATTCATAATGTGGCTGAAAGCAAGCAGGCTGGGATTTGCTTCCCCATCTTTATGTGTCAGGCCCTGCTCATGCTGAAGCAGCATCAAGCTCAGCAGGGAAGGAAAACTGAATGAAAATACCCCAAGCTAGCAGCCTGCCTTGGGTCCCTCTGCCTGGGGCATGCCTCTCTCTCCCTCATGGTGCAGACTAAACAGTGTCAGCAAAACATTTCTCCATGTCAGACCTTGTGCCCCCAGCTCTGCAGCATGGCCATGCTCTGTGTCCCTCCATGCCTGCATCTGCCCTCTCTTTCTGAATTTTGAGGCAGGATCTCCCCTACATTTCTTGGCGATTTGTCCTCATCTCCACCAGCATGCTAAGATGATCCCAAGTTCTTCATGATTCCAAGCTCCCACCATGATCCCAAGCTCCTTAGCTTTTCTTATCTGAACTGCTGGAGCTATCTGACCTGGCTGGAGATTTTGTATGGGCCTGGAAAGCCCTTTATAAAATGAAAAGTTTCTTTGTTGGGAGATAGCTACCGTTGTCCCACTGAGGTTGGCCATGAGTTGTGATGTTTGTTGTGGTCAGCTGAAGGTTGCTGATGTTGCAGGTCTTTTCTCAGTCTCTATTTGGTCTCCAGTTAGTCTCTTTCAACATGCATTGCCCTGGAGTGAGACATGGGAATTTCCATGATGTTGGGAACAGTCCTGGAGAAAATCCAGAACATGAAGGAAAGACAATGTTTTGTATGGGAAAAAGGGCTCCAAACTCAGGGTCCTGGAGCAGAGAGGAGCACAGCCACCTCCAAGACCTAGGCACAGCCACACCTGAAGTGACTGGAAACCAAACCCAGGGTGAAACATGTAAAGTCCGCAGAAACTGGGGGCAAGTGGCACTGCAAATGGGCACCACACAGAGTATTCCCCAACCCTGGCCAAGCAGAAGACATCACAGTGTCAAGCCCTGGCGCATGGCTGGGTGTAATGGTCACCAGACATCGTGTACTCTATTGCCTGCACCCAGACCTGTCCTTTTATTTGATCCAGGTGTGAAGGAATGATGGACTCATTGGCTGAGATTTTTTATGTTTCTTTTCACCAGCTTGTCTCTAGCAAGAGACCCTGGGTGGCAGACAGGTGTCCTCAGACAAAGGTATCTGCTCTGGGTTTAGGTGGACCTTTACATGGTACCTTCGGACTGATGCAGTACTGTGTGGCTGACCTGAAAGCTAGATCACCCTGGAAAGCAAGGGCTTTATTTCAGGGACTGGAGCTTTTTAATCCACCTGACGTATGGTTTGCTCCAAAAAGCAGGTGTTCATAAGGCCAGAGATTTTATCATCTGCTGGGATAAGGAAAGGCACATGCTGTGCCTGCAAAGCCGGGCCCATCAGTGGGTACACGAGAGCTGATGGTGCTGGTAGACACACTCGTACAGCTCACACTGAGCTCACATCCTCCTCACCTAGGGGCCGGGCTGCTTTGGCTGTTGTCAAAGCAACGGCAGCTGCTCTGCAGTTTCTCCTGGCAATAAAGTTTTGCACTGAACCTCAACGACAGTTACATGTTCTCCCAGCACAGATGCCTTCATGATATCTCCTTCTCATGTTGCTGTACAAAAAAGCCAGCACACATGGCAGCATAAAGAATGTTTTGAATTGCTCCCAGTGAGAAACCTTGTGGCAGAGATCATCAGGCCAGTAAAAACAACCCCATTCACCAGTTAATTCCCCCTATAAACCATGCCACAATAACACAGGGCAGATCATACTTTATTGCCAGCTGTGCTCCCCACCTGCACACTGTTTGAAACTGTGGAAAGTCAGAGGCGATGGGATCAGTTCCTTGGAGTCAGGTCTAAGCGTTGGGTTTCATTTCACCGATGAGGGTATGGCAAATGCATGGTGTGGGGATTTGTCTGTGTACAGGTCACTGCTGACAAATAAAGTGGAAGGTTCCCATTATACTAGCATCCTACAGCATTGCTAGAGATAGAAGTTACATGTCCTGTCCTCCTGCCACCACCTGCAAGGAGCTTTTGCTCCTTAAGTGCAACCCTTGGTGTTCAACAACCCTCAGGTGGCAAGGAGAGCCCCCATGACACTGGTGCCCATGAGAGGCTCTGGTCCAGTGCAAATAGCCTTTCTGAATACTCCTATACTGTTACATTTATAACAGATGTGGACACCTCACCAAAAAGAAAAAACAACCCCAAAACCAATCTTGCAGCCCCAAGTGGGAAGGGCAGCCAGTCTTGGAATGTCTTGGGGTCCTGCTTACCAAACACAAGCATGCATGGCGGAGGTCCACGGTGATGGGCTCTCCACTACCCCCAGTCTGCTGTTGGTGTCCCCTGGAGATGGTGCACCAGGCAGCTTGGAGCAGTGCAGATTGCTGCCAGCCATCACGGCTAAAAGCTTTGCTGTGAGAAAAAGGGCATACGTCTCCAGGGAGCAAAACAAGCACAAGCTTGATTTTGGGGTAAAGCACTGGTTCGTGCAGGTTAAACTGGAACAGCTGCCTTCTCTCAGGGTCCTGCTCTGCTCTTTCCTAGTGCTTCTGCCACTCCCTCCAGCCCCTGTCCCCCCAGGGTGCTGGTAAAACTGATGGATCAAAACTGCAAACCCGCACTAGTGGCCAGCTTTAAGAAAGATGGCAAAGCAGCAGCCTCTATTTCTGCCAACAGGAGTGCTTGGCACTGGTCAGCACAGTGGCTTGATAGGACAAATCCCCCATGTGTGGTTGCTCTGCGTCCAAGGAAATTCCTAATCCACCTGCTCCTTGGAGCTGCTGGCCTGAGAGGGCTTAACACTCCCGGCACAGAAAGCCCTGGAGCCCTGCCATCCGCCTCCCATAGTCTGGTGCCATTGCAGCACCAAGTCCTTCCTGAGCAGCACAATAGCTCTTTACAATAGCTCTTCCTCTGCCCCTCTGAGGATAGGACTGCAATCTTTCTAATGAGTTTGTTCAAAATGAATTTTCAAGGTTTTTACCACAATTGCTCCCCCCACCCCCTCATTCTCTCTTTCCAGCTGCCTGACTCCAGCACTCCCCAGCTCACCCAGAGCCGAGGCTGTTTCTCTCTTCAGTCGCAGTTTAATTATATGAACTGGGGTTTTTTTCATTCCTTTTGGTTGCTGTTTGGTGTGTGAATTCAATGTTCATAACGTACCCTGGGAACCCCTGCTCTGCATGTGCTCCGCTGGGTCCCAGCACTGCTGATTAGAAAGAGATCCTTCATCTGTGCCGGAGAGGCTGGTGTGTCGGAGCAGCCCAAACTTCACCATTCACATCTCCCCCCTTTCTGAAATGCCTGTGGGTGCCTGCCACACTCAGATACTCTTTGAAAGTCCCTGCAGTTCGAATAGCCAGACTGATGCTTTCATCGCTGGGGTCATGGCTCCTACCAAGAGTTATTAGTGTGCCTTTCTCCATTCTTTAAAGCTCTTTCATATAATGTTCTGTCTGTTTGTGTTTAGAAAGGATTTTGTATAGATTTGCCACTGATGCAGCTCTTCCTGTGTGGAGCTTTCTCTAGGCTGGGGCTGATGGTGCCCTTTGCTTCTCCCCCGGCTGCAGGGATAGCTGCCTGCCACGGGCATCCTCCCCGAGGGGCTGTGGGACTGGGGGCTGCTCATCTGGTGACCATGCTCTGCCGGGGATCTGTAAGCAGCACCAATTCTGCAGGGTCCCAGATGTCCGTGGGGATTTGTCAGGGCTCCTCGCAGAGATAGCAGGCCAAATGGGCACTGAAACTGGCAGCTACAGGACACGGGCTCTGCAGCCTGACTTCTGTGCCAGAGGTGTTTCCATCCCCATTTAACTATTGGGGTTTCCTGTCTTTGAGATTTGTAAGCACAGCTGCAGTCTCCTGTCCACATCAGCTTTTCCCCCAAAAGGCCAAGTATCCCTGCACCACCAAGGCTTTTCCTACCCTGCCCAGTCCCCCTGCTTGTGACGGCCACATCCTGCTCAGAAACCAGCTCCTGCTCTTTGTTCCCTCCTCGTTTCTGCAGTCAGAAGCAAATTCCTGTTCTCTCTCCACACCTCATCCAACAACCAGTTTTCCCCAGGAGGGATCTGACAGGCCTCGGGGTCCCACAGCGAGGACGAGGCATGTAGTGGATCCAAGGAAGTGGTGGTCAGGTCCTGTCCTCAGTGGGACACTCCAGCATTTCTGCTCTTCTAGATGACTGTCTTGTTTCCTTTCCTAGTCTCAGCTGCTACCATTGCAGCCTGCATCTCCTCTTCAGGCTGTTGTCTGGCCTCATCTCCAGCCTCCAGACAAAGTTCTGCCATATCCCCAGGCAGGGACCCCTTTCCTTGCAGATGCCTGAGCGCATGAGCAAGTGGCTGGTTTATGGCCCAAAGCATACAGGCTTATCTCCTGGCTAAGTCAAATGTGTGATCCTGTCCAAGGGTGGCCACCAGGGACCTCATCTAACCCATTTACAGATCTAACCCTCTTCTGATCCCTATTAAATCCACATCCTTAGGCATGCCTTGTGGCCATAAGTCCCTCCAGCTAAGCTTTTGCTGTACATATGAAACTGTTTCCTTTTATCTGTTTTAATTAGGTTGCCTTCTGGTTTAATGGTCTGGCACTTTCTTTTTCACTTTGAGAAAAGGCAAGCTGGGGAACAGGCTGTTCATTACATGATACCTGTAATGAACAGGTACCCTGCACCATATCCCCACTCATCATCTCTTCCCAACACAAAGTGATCCCAGCCCTTTCCAATTCCCTGCATGCCAAGTCCTTGAAGTGCAGCACTTCCATCACCCTGATGTAGGTTTCTTCCTAGCCTGGAAGTGTTCTTGCTTCCAGGTAACATGACAAAAAGGAACATGTAGCTGTTTCTCACAATTTGTGCGCAAGAAAGCAAACGGGTGAGCTTCACCTGTGATCAGCTGCAACTCAAGGCTCTTGCCTGTGGCAGCTTTTGCCCAACCTCCAACATGAAGACAGATCCATAGCATCTCTTATCGCACTTCTTCTGCATCCTGGCATGGTCGGTGGGTCCTTGAACAAAGACGATGTGAGTGGATGTGAGTGGTGAACCATGGCCATGCACATGAATTCACAGTCATGCTCACCTCCTTTCTCAGACGCATGCTCTTTCTCTTGCTGGCGTGCATATTTACACTCTCAGGTCATTCTCCTTGTGCTTCTACAGGTCTGACTTGCCTTAATTATTTGTGTCATATGCAAGGTCACTGTTGCCCTTTTTTCCTAAGCTAAGGCTTTGTGCCACAGCTGATATGTTGTACCACTAGGCAAAGTCTTTCAGATATTCCCTAGCAAGTGAGAAAACTTTTAGCCTTGGGAAGGCAGGTAGTGCCTCTGGAATAAGGGACACGTGGGATGGAGGTAGGTGAGAGCAGGACATCTATTAGCTAAAAGCCCTGCAGGAAAATCAATTCACTGCTGCTGAGTTCCTCTCTGCAGGTGCTGATAGTGTGGTATGCTTCCTGGAAAAAGATATTGCCTTGCCTGATGTAGTGTGTGTGTGCATGTGGGTGTGAGTGTGCAGAAAGAGTGTGCTCTGATGCCTGGGCAGAGTTCTTCTCTCTTGGGTTTAGATGTCTGTGGTGTACATTTCACCAACTGGGCCGCTCATTTGCACTCACTGCAGAGAAAAATAAACTTCCAGGCAAGATATGTCTGATATACTCTGGCCCAAACATGCTGTAAGGTGAGCCCAGGCTGATTAACTCAGGTAAAAATGCCTACCTCTTGTCAGATTAGACTGACCCTCTGCCTAGTTTCATCTTTCCAGGAAGCATTTTGCACGGAGGCCCAGTGACAAAAAAAAGAGTCTGTACAAACACTGTGTCCAAGGAAGCTCTTATTCCTAAATAGAGAGGAAGCAAATAGCTGAAGCATATGAAAAAAATCTAGGAGGGCTGGAAGGAGTTCAAGCTCTGTCTAGAGGTTTTCTAGGAGACACAGAGAGATGCCCTACAGCTACAAAGGGGTCAAAGCCAATTGCCTGGAATTAGAAGCTCTGCTGAGGGCTCAGATGTTCAGGGATAGTTTCAAGTGCAGCCTCAAACTGCCCAACCATGGCTGGCAAAGGGGGTTGAGGAGCTGACCCCCAACATGTCTTACTGGAACTATAAGGTTTCATGAAAACAGAAAGAAGCCAGCATGCCCTGTCCTTCCTGGCACTTGCTAAGAGATGAGGGGCCCAGAGAACTGCCTTGTACACAAATCTGAGGGCTGACAAAGCACACGCAACCATCCAGCAGAGCCCGGTTAAGGCACGACAACCCCTGCTCTTTCTGCCCTCTCTACATCCCATGGGAGCAGAGTCAGGCTGTTCCCGCTCGGGTACAGGACACCCCCTTCCCTTCCCACTGCTGCTACCCTCTCCCATGCAATAGTGGCTCAGGTCCATGTTGCAGTTAAAATGGACAAGGCAGGGGGATGACCCAGGCAGGGAGATGAACGAGAAGGGAAGATGAACTAGGCAGGGGCAGGCAGGGAAATGAAGCAGGCAGGAGGATGAAGCAGGCCGGGGGCTGATTCTAGGCTGAGCAGCCAAGCCCTGATGCTGCTGCAGAAGTTCCCCTGGACCGACTTATCCAGAGCTGGCACCAATGCTCCCTGGGACCAGATGACAGGGAGTCAAGGGAGATCCAGGTGAGAAGGTTCAGCAGGACCTCTACCTGTGTTAGCTGGGGAGCTGAGAAGCACAGCAGGGCGACACAGCCAGGTCCCAGCAAGGAGCCCACTGAGAACAACAGCCAGGATGGCAGCCAAAGTCAATGGAGAAGAGCGGGCCCATGGTGAGGCTGCAGGACGTGCTGCAGAGCTCGAGTCCAGCCATGTGAAGGAGAGGATGACTTCCACGGGGCTGTGCACATGGATGTGTCTCAGGTACAGTGTGGAGCAGAGGCTGCTCATTTGATTAATGGCCCTTTTGGACAGTTAGAAGAATTGTTAGACTCGGCTAGTGAAACAAAAGAGATTGGCAATCATGTGAAAAATAAGGAAAAGGATTCAGTGAAATCCTGGCACTGCAGAATGAATGTTATTAATTCAAAGTGAGCCCTGTCAGAGTGTCACAAATGTCAAGGCCAGGCATTGCCCTGCTCGGGAAATGGGCAGACACCGAGCAGAGAGAGCAAAGACCAGTAATGTGGGCAGTAGCCACATGGTCTTCCCATAGATGTGGGCAGCTGAACAACAGGGTTGGGAGCTTGGCCGCAGCATGCATCGGGGAGCTGCACAGCATGCCTGGGAGATGTAGCCGGTGACTCGTGGGTAATGGTGATGAGAGTGGACACGTGAGAAGTGCCAAGGGCTGGGATGCGGAGCACAGGGATGCTTGGGCAGGACAGCAATGAGGCAGAGCACATGGTAAAACAGCACTCTTGGTGCTACAGGGAAAGCATAGTGAGATGGGGGAGAGCTAGGAACTGCCTCAAATTTCATCAAGGCTGATTCCACCTACGGACAAGGGGACCACCTATTTGGCAGGTGAGCACCCTTGCCATGAGCAGTCTGTTCCACCTCCAGGCACTCCAGCACCAGTGACACACAGCGGGGACACGTGTGAGCAGCAGGGTTAGTCTGGGAGCCAAGAGCTGCAGCAGCAGTATTAGCTGCTGCTGTGTTTATAGGCTCAGAGCAGGTCCGGGTTCCTGTCCGGTCACAAAATGATTCAGTTTCACACGAACTGAAAGAAAAGCCCAAAGCAAAAAAACCATCCAGGGACAAAGAGTAGTTGTCAGCATTTTGAAAATAAAAAGGAAACCAGCAACAGCCATTTCCCAGGGTGTCTGATGGACTCCTTCTCTAGCAGAGATTTGCAACAGCAGCAGGATATCTGGAGGGTTGCACAGATGCTCTGCCCCAGAGAGGGATGGGGTATGTTGGAGTGAGGGCTGGGGATGGACACAGACCTGTGTGCTGGAGCATCTCTCACACAGAGCCTCAAAGTGCAGCTCAGCAGGACCTAAGGGAGCTCCTAGCCCGAGTGGGGCGGTATGGTCCCTGCTGGACTTCTCTGGGATTTCCCAAAATGGCTCCTTGGATATTAAAGGAGGCTAGTCAGTTTTCAGCCCTGCCCACAAGGTTATCCAAACTCTTCACAGCGCAGACCCCACTGCAGACTTGCACAGGTCTAATTCCCATCCATGCGTGGCTGATTACAAGCCAAGGTTGCTCCTCAGACCATCCCCCACTGCTGGCAGCTCCTCTGCAAGAACCAGGGCAGGACCTGGCAGGACCCAGTAAGCCCCAGGCTGCATGGTGCGGTGCTTGCAGTACACCTGGGGATGGCTTCATCCCGCCAGTGAGGGCACTGCCTTTGGTGTCCTGCCCAAGGGAAGTGACTAGATGGGTCTGCTGGACACGTTGGATTTGCGGTCCGTGACATAAAGCAGAGAACAGGTTTGAAGGAAAGGAGAAACACTCTGGCCTCCAAACTAGGGGGGAATTGAGGCAGAAAGGCACCTTTTGATGTCCCTCTAAATGCATGAGTCTTTTTAAATGTCTTTTGGACTTGAGATTGTCAGCTTCCACAGGAAGATGGGCGAATTGCTTGGCCTGGGGAGTTTCTGGTGGCTTTGGAGGCTCTGGAAAGCAGAGCAAGAGTATGAGGTCAGTTTGCAGAAGCATGCCAACCTGGGTTTAATACATCACAGGTCCTCACTCTGTCCTTCACTGCTCGTGACCCAGAATGCTTGTTACCCTGAACAGCTCGCTCCTGTCATCTCAGAGCTGGCTCCCCTGTGAGGGGGCTATGACTCCAACACAAACATTTCTACAGCTGCTGACAGATAATATTTTAAAAAATCAAGTGTTTAGATTGATGAGATGAATACGCCCAAGGCATTTTCTAGTAAGAAACTCCAAAGACATTTGTGCCACTTCTGAGACCTAGGACCACCTGAGCAAAACCAAGTTATGTGGTTGACAAGGCAGGTGGGAGCTGTATGGAGCACAGCAGGCAAAGGTGTCTGTGAGATCGAAGTTCCAGGCTGATGGGAAGGAGCAGAGAAAAGTGAGTCTGGAGCACCTTAAAACCTCAGATCTAAATCACAAGCAACCCTACAGATACAGGGTTTCTGTGCTGGCATCGGCTTAATTGATTTGAAGGGCTTTATATTCAGAGTTTGACAGATTGTCATGAGGAGAGTGTATCTAAAATAGCTCATGGAAGTAGATTTGTGCTAATTACGATCACGAGACCTGAAGCAAGGATTGTAGGCACTCCTCTCCATGCTTGCCAGTGACCATATTTTGCAATTCTTTAAGTGGACCGTGGGTTTTAGCAATATCTGCCAAAGGAGAATAAGCAAATCCTCCGGAGCTTGTGAGACCATGCTGGCAGCCTCCTGGGAGGGATGACCAGGTAGTGGCATGGAGCCAGAGGAACCCTTTGCACTGTACCTCTCTGAGGCATGGCTGTTGCCTCCTGGCAGGATTGCTATTTCCAGCCATTGGGCTGCAAGGCTCCTCAGCTGCTGTTCATGAGCCAGGGGACTTAGATGTCACAGATAGGCTTTGACAGTCATTCCAGAGGATTTTTCTTTCCAAAAATCTGTCTCCAGGACCTATGCTGAGAAATCTACCCTCTCTCCTGGGAGTTGGTTGCTGCCATGGGATCCTTCCTATGAATCAGGGTCAAATGGGCGTATGGTTCAAGGAGCTTGCTCTTGTTGAGAAAGAGGCTCCTTTCTTCCCCAGGCCCATAGATCTAGCCATTTTCCCCTGTTGTCCCTGAAACTTTAGTGAAACTATGCCCTTTTGACAGACAGCAAATAGCTGCAATATCAAGCTTTAAGGCTATATGTTTTGGTTGATCATAATTCATTAGTGAAAACCAGAGAGACAAAGGCACATGGAAAAGGTTATATGAGCAGGCAGCTGCCGGTTGCCACTTGACTGAGGTTAGCATCACAGTTAAGCTACTATTGGTATAATAACCTCATCAGGGATTTTCAACAGGAGTGCCTTGCTGGTACACAAATACCACCACATTATACCAGAAAAACTTCTTGCACAGATGAAGCTATCCCAGGGAAGCAGCCTTTTATACCCACCATAGGAAACCCAAACCAAGCAAGCAAACCCATCCACACCACAGAAAGCACAGTCCTGCCCATGAATTGCTTCTGCAGGAGGGGCTTTGTGTGATCCCACACTGTCCCCTCTCCCAAAAGCACTCCTGCCTGCAGACACCTGCAGTGTTTACCTGTGTGAGAAGCTCTATCACAGCTCAACTGACAAGCTGCAGCTTTGTCATCGAACACTGAGGAGCTCCACAGAAGAGCACTTTTAGTTTGACAAACCCTGCTCCTGGTGCTTGATTGTACACTGGGCAATTGCACCAACTGAAAAAGTCCCCGAAAGCCAGAGCTGTGCACAGGCATGCCTGCATGGGGGAACAAGACCTGCTGACACTGCTGCTAGCTCAGCTGCATGAAAGCGCTGGTTTCTGTTTGGAGGTGGCAATGGAGAGCATGAAGGAGAATGCTGGAGACTGCAAAGTTGAGCATCCAGGTTTTGAAAGTTAAGAAATGGGAAGTGACAAAAGCCAGGCTCCTTTTGCCTAGGGAGGAGATGTTCTTGGCACTAACAGTCCACTCAGCATTTCCCAAGGCTGCAGCTCACCGCTAGAGGCCCTGCCCTGGAGCTCATGCCACTGGGGCACACGCAGAATCAGAGAAACCCTTTTTTCTTTCCAGCAGATTTGCTTCTGCAGCCAGTGAGGCATAGCACGTGTGCGTGGTAGGAGATCCAGGCATTGCTCGCAGGGAAAGGTGGAACTAGACTGATGACTGTAACAGGTTACATGCTGCTCCAACATGTTTTACCAACCAGGTTGCAGAGGAGTTTTCTGTCTTTAGCCCCGAGCACATGGTTTAGCCCCAGCACATAGCTCCAAACTCCAGAGACAACCAAGTCATCTGGACAAACTCCAGAGATGACCAAGGAGCTGTCTGGGGTCTGGACACAGGGGCTGAATTTTCCACCCCTGTCCACTCCTCCAGTTACCCATACTGGTACATACCATGCCTCTGCCTTCTGTGTTTAAACATGATAGGGGCAAGGAGGTGGAGGAATGGAAGAGGATCCACATGGGGAGTCAGACACCAGCCCACGGATGGAGATGTGCTCCTGGACTGGGGAGTTGCTGCTCCCCATGAGTGGCCTCTGCTTTGGAGCTCCCTGTGATCCTGGGTTTCAGGGACCAGGGTCTGGTCCAGTTAAAAGGTGTTTTCAGGCTTTTATTAGGAAGAGCTGGCAAATTCTTAGTGTCTGAAGAGCGTATATATAAGTAATAGGTGTTCAATATTCAGGCTCTGGGGAAGCTGCAGGAACTCCTCTGACTCTTTCATTCCCCAGTTCAAAGATGTGCAATGTTTTCAGCACTTTGGGCTGCTTTGGGAACTAACCAAAAATTCCTGGGCTACACTTCATTTGTATATAATCTGCATCTGAGTTTTGCTACGAGATAAATGCAATCTGGCAAGAGGACACAGTTGTTTATACACCGGAGCTGGTAAGCACAGATCTTTGCAAACACAGAGGGAATTTCTGTGCAGGGTGAAGGGGCTGTCGGGGTAGAAATGAAGCTTCCTGAACCTTTGAAAAAAATATTTGCTATCCATTTTCCCCTTGGGTCTGCACAGTATGGAAAGAGGGTCAGGCAAATGCGTCCTTTCTTTGGTCACATTCCCATAGGAAGCATCTGCTACTAAGCATATGTTGCTGAAAAAAAACCCATAAATACAAACACAGACTTTTAGTTTGTCTCTGGTTCACAGGGACTTCTGTCAATTCATGATAGGGTTCTCTGAAGCTGGGAGATGACCTGTCGGTTGTACCCTGCACAGCAATCTCAGAATCAAGGCTGCTGGGAGCTGGGTGCAGGGTCAGTGGAACCTCTCCATGGATCCATCAGCTGAAGGTCAGGAGCAAGCTCAGACAAGCCTATCAGAGCTGGCATCTATCCCAGCTGTGCCAGCTTCCCAGGCAAATAGAGCAAGAGAGTGCAGGGACAAGCATGAGGGAGGTGGAGGAGTAGGGGCAAGCACAGTACAGGAGTGGAGGGCGACAAGGGGCTCTCTGAGGGTCTCCAGTCTGGAGTGCATTGTCTGGGCAAAGGGCTTGTTGTAGCTACTGCTGCAGACATTTGATGCCCTTATTCAACACTGGGACCAACCAAGCAATTAGAACATGTTTTCCATGCAAAGCTCGGGCAGGAGCATACAGGGACATGATTTTGCACCCCCAGTGTCTATGGCATGATGCCTCATGTTGTCAGGTAACTTGTGTTTGGGAAGAGACCCAGGCCTGCCATCTTATTCCTGTCCTTGTGTGGGGACACTCAGTCTGGGCACAGTGGTGGTATGAGAGACACCTCCAGTCACATGGAGTCCCTCAGAGTCAAGGTCATGCCATGCCATGTGTGTCACCCCTGTTCTTTCCTCACCCACCACCCGTCATCATCACCACAGTGCCTCCTACCAAACCCAAATAGCTCCCTGGGAGTGATTTCTGTCCCTTCCTGGGTGACAGTGCTGGTGGCTCCAGCCCTGCTCCTCTCCCACCTCTGCCCCTCACTGCTGCACGCACTTGCATTTCAGGGGACCCTTTTCCAGCAAAGAGTTTAGGAAATTAAAATAATTTTGCTTGTCCTGATTGAACAGAGGGACCAGCTTAGAGGAGAGTGGTTTCTAGTTGTTGCTAATAGGAAAGAAAAAATTCCCTTTTCTTGAGCAAAGAAAATCAAGAGCTGAATAAATAAATAAAGTGCAATGTTCAGACATGGTAATTCCAGGAGTGCTGGTCCCCACAAGTCTTTTTCCACCTCTCCAGAGGAAAGCTTTGAGCCCCACAGCAAGGCACAGCACAAGACTCCTGGGACAGCGATGGCATCTGAGAAGGGCAGAGGGATGGGGAGGCAACAGGGTATGGTGTAACTCCTCCTGTGTGGACCCCTGGCATGTGGGACCCTCCCTCCTTGCCCCTGGGAGCAGGGTGACCTGCTCTGAGGCTCTCTTTCATAAACAGTGAAAAGGCTCTAAGCCAAACTCTCCCTGCTCCTCTTGGGAGGCTTTTCTACAGCCACCCTGATCTTCTGATGGCTTCAGCAGTTTTTCCAATTTCTACTCAAAATATATTCATGAATAGTTTATCCCATTTGCTCTTGTGCCAACACTGGCCTATAGTTTAAATAACAAGCTGCTGTGCTGATGTTTACCCTTCTCTCGCTCCCTTTCTCCCCAAAATATTTATAGAGAGCTATCACATGTCTTTCAGCCATCATTTTTCTGGGTTAAACATTATGGGGCAGTGCCATGGTTTATACATGAGCTGAGCCAGGAGAAGGCTACTGCAGAGCCAGCGGCTCTGGTGAGTGTGTGCACTGAGCAGCCCGAGGTGCACAAGGAGGAAAGAATCCCACACCTGAAGTAGCTCAACAGCCTCATAAAAATGCCAACACAAAGGGGCAGAACAGTGTTATCTGCTTTTAATAAGAACCCTGTGGGCACAGTGCATCCTTGCACCCATTTCCAGCAGGTGGGAGGCTTCCAGCGGGGCTCAGGCTGGAAAGGAGGGTTATTTCATTGTGACCCATCTCATATGCTGCACAGTTGCCCTGGTTCCTCCTGCCTTAGGTTCCCTGTCTCAGTATACTGCTAACAGCCTCTCCTCTCCGGGGACCTCTCTGTAGGTCTCTGGGCTGGGTTAGACACATGGCTTTCCTTGACAGGGATCCACCTGCGTGCTGTCCTTACAATTGTCCATACTTTCTGTCTCCTGGATGCCCATCCATTCTTCTTGGTTTTTTTTTAATTTCTTCTCCCTGGGTATTGAAATCAGATGTAGAGAAGACATGGGTCCTTCCAGCCATACTCTGGTGTCATCTGATGACTGATCCTGTCCAACATGCCAAGCGTGATCCCACAAAGCCGAAAGCCTTCTGGTGCCCTCTGAAACCTCTAGCACAGAAACATGTCTGCAAATATGTGATCTTTGCACACAGCAGCACTAACTGGCACTGTCACCTCCAGGGGACACGGGCTGACCTGGACTCTGAACTCCCCAGCTCCCCTGTATGGAGAGCTTGCTATCTGCAAGCACGTGGTGGGGAATCAGCCCTGGACAAGAGGCTCCCTCCTGGGAAGGTTTAGATATTTGCTTGCAGTGAGTATGTGGGCATCATGGTTCTCTGCCCTAGAGCAGCCATGCTCTGGGCTTTGATTCTCTGCTCCTACCAGGCATCGACCTCTCCCCAGTAAGGCTTCCAGCTCCAACTGCAGAGCAGGACACCGCTGGCAGCTGGCTGTGGGTCACAGCTGGCAGCCTTCTCCAAGTTGTCCAACCTTGCCCAGACTGCATTTCCAATAACTCTCTTCTAGACCACATTGGTGCTCATGCCCACAGGAGTCTTTCACTGGGCTGAAGAGCTGGCTGACCAGAAACAGGAAAAAACAGGATCTGGAGAAAAGACGACTTGAGACCTAACCTGTGCAATAGCCCAGGCTTTAGAATAGACTTTAAAGGAAATCGTAATTAAAAACATTGAAGTAAATAGAAAACGGGATTAAATACCACATGGATTTACCAAAGGCATACTGTGGCCTGTTGGCTTGATAGCTTTCTTTAAGAAGGTATCTGCTTTCCCAGACAAAAGAATTGAAGTAGATCTCATCTCCCTGAACCTCAGTCAAGCATTTGATGTAATGCACATGAGAAATTATTAATTAAACTGGTGAAGATGGGGATTAATGGAGAAATGATAAGGAACAAGGGTAAGATGGGAAATGGCTGGAGGGGAAGCAGCAATGGATAGTGTTAAACAGCAAGCACTAAGCTGCAGGCAGGCTACTAATGGAGTTTCTCAAAGATCCATTTGGGGTCTGATTTTGCTTAATATTTCCACTAATGATCTTTGCACAAAAGGTAGGAGACTGCTGATAAAACCTGCTGAGGATTCAAAGGAGGAAGCCAATGCATGGCAGCAGTGGAATATCAAACAGAAGAGATTGGATGACCTTAAAGACTGCAGTAAGAGACCTGGAAGGAAATTCAATAGTACAAATGTGAGGTCAGGTACTTAGGAACTGATGCAGGAACTTCAGCTGTAGTTGGAAGTAAATGAAAAGCACAAGGAGCTTTCTGGGGGAGTCAGTCACCGAAGGGCCATAAACTGCCAATTTGGTTCAGCAGCGAAACAGGCATGTGTGAGCCGAGCTGCAATATTTCCTGGAGAGAGAAACCCATCAGCGCTGCAGACAGTGCATTAGTGAGGCCTCATCTAGGAGCAGTCTTGCCAGTCCTGCTCACTCCAAGACTCTGCCACTGTGGCCCCCTTCCCACCTTTGGAGGGATTTGGCCTGCCTGCCCCCCAGGATGGCTCAGACGACAGCCCGCTCCCCAGAAATGCTGCAGGGAGGGTGATGGAGGAGAATCCGTTGAGCTAATGGGTGACATTGACACAAAGATAAATAGGTTTGAACAAGCCACAAGTCCTGGAATAACCTGCTAGCAGCAGGGGGGATGAAAAGTCACAGCAAAATGTATTGAACAGTTTGTGCGATGGGCTGCACATCACAGACCGTGGTGTAAACACTGGAAGGAGTCTGGGACCCCTCTAGGTCTCCAGCCCTGTGACCATGCAGAGCCGCTGCATACCATGCTCCAGGTTTGCATGAATCAGCTAGCTGGTATAATGCTGTTGCCCTCACATATCACTGCTCTTTTCCCTGCATGTTGCCCAGAGGTTTGGCACCAGACTGGGTGAAAAGAACATCTATCAAAATATGTCACCTGCCACACACTTGGCTTCTTCTCCAAACCTGACAAGACAAGTGACTATATGATGTGGTGGTTCTGTCTCACTGTTGTCAGTGGCCAAATCTCCTCCATGGCCACTCATTGAGAGCAGGCGTGTCTTGGGCTTCTACTGATGGGTGATAAAACACCAGTGGACCATGCAGGTGTGAAGCCCAGACATCACCCATCCCCGCTGAAAACTCCACTTCCCTGTGCCAAGCCACAGTGCTACCTCCCTTCAAGATGTCATTTCTTTTGGCCTCCCCAAAGCCCACGGGGCTCTGCAGCTGGCAAGAGCTGCACACACTGCTGCTGACACGCTGCATTCCCCCTGCGACATGACCTGACGAGGCTGACGTGGCACTTCTCCATCTGACCTGACAGCTCAGGAAATTCAGTTGGGCTGGCAGGACGCACACGCCACTCGCCAAGTGCAGCAGGTCCCAGCACTGGTGCCAGCTGTTTCTGCTTCCACTTCATCACTCCTCTTGGACCAGCTCTTCAGCACTGGCAGCAGCAGCAGCTCCTTGACTCGAGACCCCGCGGACGTCAGCTCTTGGAGAAAGCCTGTGCATCTGTGTCAGGCTGGTGACAAGGATTGCCAGGCATCCCGCGGTGACAGGGCACTTCTGCAGCACAGCAAAGTGGCTGCCTGAGCGGGACGTAAGCCTGGCTGCAGGATGCCTGCAGAGGAAAGTTTTCTGAGAGAGGGTTGCAGGTGCTCAGAGCTCTTGGAATACCTGGGTCTGTAAAGCCCAGTCTGGAGGGGATGGGGTGCCCCGTGGCAGGTTAGAGGAATGAACACTTTCCCTGGGCAGAAGATAGCTGCTGATGCTGCTGCCTCCAGCTGAACTCTTGGAGAAAAGCCACAAGGCAACCCTAATTCACCTCCTCCCACAAGAGTCTCTCTGAAGCATATTTGCTCCATGTTTTAGGGCTGAAAACACAGCCCCACTCCTGTACTTGTGAGCAGAGAATGAACCCAAACTACCATCATCCTTGGTCAAAAAAAAGCACCGTGGACTGCCTGGGCTCTGCTCATGGAAGCAGCCAGAGCAGGCACGTGGCAAAGGGAAGAGTTTTCAAAACAGCCTGGGGGTCCAGTTTGGTCCTGGGAGATGCACATCAGCTGGAAGAGGAGCTCCAGGTACCCACTGAGACTCATCCATCTCTGAGGTCTCTAAACTGTCCCTATGAGCTTCCCTCTCCCAGTTCAGCAACAGTGCCCATCACCCCGCAGCGCAGGACCATCTTAGCCAGTGCACCCACCGTGGGGTGCAGCAGTTGCACACAGCCTGAACCCACTTGCAAACAGGCATCTCCCAGCAGCTTGCTCTGCAGTTTGCTGCAGCCACCAGCTCTGCTTCTCATGCTGTTTGCACCAGGGAGAGTTTGGGAATGGGTGTGGGTTGATGGGTATTTCTGGCCCCTGGTGCTGAAGGCACACAGCATCTTTGCTCGCTCCAGCAGCTCCCCTGGCACCCCCTGCCCTGCATCCTCCATAGGGTGACCCAGCTGCTGCTGCATGTGCAGAGCTCCCTCCTGACACATCAGTGATTTCCCCATATTATTGCTGTTATGATAGTATCCAGAAATCTGACTTGAGATCCTTGAAGCCTGGCTGGGAAGTCAATCCCACACAATATCGGCTTCATTACTTGCTATATATCCCCAAGTACGTGAGAAGAAACAGGGCAGTCATTCAGCGGCTAAGCAATCTCTGCCACCTTGATGTGCCTGCAAGTGCTAGAGAAGCAGGTTTTCAGCTGGGGCGAAAGGATACAGCCTGAGAGCATGCAAGAGCTGGGAGCAAGTCCTTTAAAGCTTTTAGAGCCCATCCTGCAGAGATGAATGTTTTTCCACAGTGTTAAATACAGATTCGTGGGTTAGGAGGCACTGAAACGGTATCTAGCTGCCTGTGCCGGGGTAGGGAAGGGCTGCTTGGCATGAGGCACGGCTGGTGATGCGGGTACCTGCCAGCACCCAGGTGGACTGATGTGACACCTGCTTGTCATCACTGTGTGTGCTCACTCCAGCAGATGGGGACATTTGTTCCTTGGGGTCAAGTGAACCATGAGTCAGCCCAGAGCAGCATTTTCCTGTTTCTTTTGTCCTCCTGCCTTCCACTCTGCGTCTGCTGGTAGAAATATGAATCTTTGCCTGGTTAGATGGCTGCTTTTCTCCTCTCTATAATTAGATCTTCTCATTGTCTGTTCAGTGTTTGTGCGACCGTATCTGAGGTTGGCTTCTGCTGTCAGGCAACCACAGGGCATTCCAGTCCAAATGCTGTTGATTTCTGCTTTTATCCATCTGAAAAAAAATATAAAATGAATGAATACACTGACATGCCAGTCCTGGCCCCTGTCCACACTGCAGCCAGATGCCTGTCACTCAGCCCTGCTCAGGAGGAGCACTGGGAGGGGAGGAAGCCAAGCTGCCCTTGCACCACCCAAACCACCTCTGCTGCTGGTTACAGAAATAAAAGATGCTGCGTGTTGTGTGGGGTTGTGCGTGAGAGATGGTCTTTGCCCACGGCCTCTCAGTGCCTGCGCTCATCTCGCTCCCATTTTCCTTTCCAGGGGATGCTCTGGGTATGGGAACTGGTGTCTCTTCAGCTTCACAAGCATGGCAGGAGATTTGCAAGTGCACTGATGGCTGGTAATGAAATTACAACAGCTCACGTGGAAGACAGGCTCCCGCTGGCTTATGACCAGCATTCTGGCTGCTGCAAGGCAAATGGTGCTGTCACCGGCATAGGGCAGGGCAATGCAGGCGGCTACCGGCAGCAATCAGCAGGCAGGGAGGCATGGCACTCCTGGCCTGCCGTCCTTGGGGATGGCGGGTATGCAGTCGTGGCTTCCTTTTAGGCAGGGTCTGCATTTTACAGCTGCTAGCAATTTAGGTGAAAAGTCTCATTGTTGCAGTCAAAACACATTGGCTAAATACCATGCAACTTTGAGTGAAAAAAAAAAAAAGATATTTTAAGTAACGTTTTGGTCAACAGATAGAAAACCTGGGGAGCCTGGAGGTAGGGAGGCCTGGTAGCTGGAGGGATGGGTATTTTTAGTGCTCTGGAGCCAGGAGTGCTTGTGAAGGTGGCTGAGCCCGCAGAGGGTTGAAGAGAAGACCAGGTGGGTGGCAATGTGGCTCAAACCCACGGAGCAGTCCTGATGGGGAAGGCAGGGACCTAGCACCCTCCACACCAGGGAATGGGTGCTGGAAATGTGAGGCACTGTCACTCACAACAAAATTTGCAGCATGGGTAAGGGCAGCTGCATCACAGGGAGAGATCTAACACAACCCTGAGCAAACAACAAGGCAGAAGAGCCCCAGCTGCTGCCGACCAGACTCCATTTTGCTCACTTCTAGCAATCTGGGAACACAATTTTGCTTTGACAGTTCCAGTTCATGATAATATTTTTTTCTCCTAACTTGATTTTGCTCTGAAATGAACTGATACAGAAGTTCATCAGTCCTACAAGACTGGAGTTGTCCTAGAGAGGCAGCTTCAGGGCGAGACTACAGGTGCTTTCAGGGTGCCCCGCTTTGGGGCAGACTGCAGGCATGTGAAGAAATGTAGCTGCAGCCCTGGTGAAAATCTGGCAAATCATTTCTTGCTCCACAAATCAGCTTTTCATGATGTGTCCCAAAAAGGGACGTTTTTTGGTTAGATTATTTCAGAGATTCTTCAGCAGCACAGCATGCAATGCCCATGTGGTCACACAGAGCTCCTGCACCTGTGGGATGATACCGTGGGTGCACCCAAGACACCGTGGGCAGAGCTGGAACCTCCCGACACAGCATCCTGCAGTAGGTGGGGTGGTGGAGCCCCATAGCTCCTTCCCCTCTCCTTACCCAGTCACTGCTACAGCCCCAAATACCTCCAGCACAAAGCAGGGGTCCCATCACCTTGCTTGGAACAGACAGTGCTAAATGGCGCTCTCAAAAAGTTTGGGATTTTATCTTTTATGGTGGTTTTGCCTAAATAAAAAAAAAAATGGAATAAAATGTGTCTTTTCCCATCTTATTTTATTTTAATAGGATTAACTATTCTGGTGCTATCAAAATGTCTGTTTCAACATTTCCAGGCTGAGGAATTTCTCTCTTTGTTCAAAATGACATTTAGGAACAAATTTAATTTAAGTTTCTTTCTACTTCTGTTTGAAAAAGTCCAAATTGCAATGACGTAGTTTGGCTTTGTTGACACTGAACATTTGGACTGATCCAAAAGAAATGCTTCCAGAACTTCATTTCTAGAAAAAAATTCAGACTTCGATGGGCCTGCTTCACTTGCAAATGAAGAAAAATAAAGTCACATCCTCATCATTTCCTGTAAAAATTCAGCTCCTTTCCTTCCCCACCACGGTCTCCGAGGCCACGTGGGGCAGACGTGAGATGCTGTCTCCATGGGGTAACCAGCTGCTTCCTGGCTGTGGGTGCCTTTGCAGCTGGGGGTGTTGGTGCCGAGCCCCGTGAGCAGTGAGGAGGGTGATGGGGATGCAGGTGCAGGCAACATCTGGGCAGAGCTGAGAGGCTGGGGTACTCCCAGGATCTGGGTCCCCAGCAGTGGGACCTCCCAGTCTGATCCAAGTCGCTTTCCAGCAGAAGCTGCCCCCAGCAGATGCCACCCATCCCTCTCCCAGCTGGCTTTTTGGCAAGACCTGGTTCCTACAAGCTTGGTCACCAGTGGATCAGTTATTACCAGTGTTTCAAGTGAAGTGATGGGGAGCTTTGGTGGCCCCCTGCTAGCTCCTGGAGCACTTCAGAGGGATTTGCAGCCACTGGGATCCTGTGTCACACATGGGACTTCAACCAGTGATGGATTAAGCCTAATATATTTACTGTTGCAGGTCAGTCTTGGCACTTCTCTCCCACTCTTTAAGTGATGTTTGCTTATCAGTTTAGTCCATTTATCATGTGTTAGCTGGTGTGTGCTAGCAACTCCAGGTCTTGCCTGAAAAGTACAGTTGATTAGGAAAGATTTCTTCTTAAAGTCTAGGGCTGCCTTCCCAGCTCAGGGAGGGATGAACCTTTGCCAGGCTGTAATTAATAAACCAGCAAGCTATGGACCCTGCATTGTGCCCCCCGCTTCCCTGCCTGCCGGTGAGACACATGAGGAGGAAAGTGTCTTATTTTTTGGGGTGGCATGGGCAGAATCTGACATATTCCCTCAACAAGGGGGCAGCTTCCAGCAAGTCACCTAACAAGAAATACACAAAGAGCAGGCAGCAAAACTGCTGGGAGATCTGATGGGATGGGACGTGACTGTTGAGGAGACAGGGAAGACAGTGACTGAATTCAACCTGCTGGAGACGGGGAAGAAAGGGAGAATGAACTAATGCTGCCAAAGAGGTTAAGGGGAATAAGATGGTTTTTACAAATATACCAGGGGAGTCTCAAATACTGGAGAGAAAGTAGGAGCCATTAATAAATTAGGAAGAAGATTAAATTAATGATGACTCTCAAATGGCTGAACTGCTGCACAGACTTCTAAAATCTGCTTTTAACAAAAAAAAAAAAAAAAGAAAAAGAAAAAGAAAAAGAAAAGATAAAGAGCATCTGCAGACAATAAGAAAACAAAGAAAACCTTGTCAAATTGTCAAATATAATTCTTGAGCAAAGGCAGGGTGAACCTGTATGGCTCAGCAGGGCTGGGGGCATGCAGCAGGGAATGGGGTGGGACTGAGCTTATGAAATAAAGCAGGGACCGACAATAGAGTTGTTTAAGTTACAGAGAAGCAGGAAATTACCAGAGGATTTGGAAAAAGGAAGTACACCAGCCTTCATGAAAAGACAGTGATCCCAGCAGTGATAACTTTACGGCTCCATCTTCAACCCAACAATAGAGCCGATAGCCAGGGAGACTTCTGGAAAATAACAAAATTGTGGCAGTGTCCAGTGGGACCATGAGGGCAGAGGGGGACCAGGCACACGACCCACAGTGTCTGCAGGCTGTGCGGGTGGTTTTGCCCCCGTGACTGTGACTTTCCCCCAGCACTCCTGCCCTCTCCTGACACAGTCTTTTATGCCAGCAATCAGAGGGCTGGTGTAAAGTGCATGCCTGGTAATTGGGGAGATGTGTTTTCTGCTTTCAGGCTCCCGCTTTGTGGGGTGGCTTCGAATGGAGCCACACTGTGCTTCTCGTGCTGGAAATGCATCGACAGCTCTCACGGGGAATCTGGACATTCAGAGGCAGCCAGAGGAAGGTCCTAATCAGATAGAAACAGTAATTGTAGGTACATCTGTTGGGCGACTCTGGGACAGAGATGTTGAATTCTAGGTCATCTGGACAGAAATGTCTTATTGCACAACAATGGGAGAAGAGCCCCCAAAACCCTGACCCAGAAGGGCAAGACAGGTTCCTGCTCTCCAACCTGCAGTCTTGGCCTCTGCAGGATCAGGCAAGCCTCGCAGGATCTGTCACACACCTCATCGTCATGAGATTTTTCTCCACAAGTACGAGAAACATCTCTGGGTTTAGCCCAGAGCAGAGATTTTGGCCCAAATTTTGCAGAGAGAAAACTCTGCAGCAGTGAATCCTTGCAAGAGCAGAGCCCTGGGTTTGCCCAGAAGAAGGTCTCCAGTGCCCGGCTGGGGACAGAGTGGCATGTGGCAGGCTGTGTCAAGGAGGGGATGCTGCGACACAACAGGCGCCAGCATGGAGAGCTGAGTGATTGCAGCCATGCCCCATGCCTCCTCTCCCTGCCCTGGTGCTGCTGGCTTTGGCAGCTCTTCTTTGCTACACTTGTCAAGGAACAAGCTATAAGGGATCTGACGAGAGCACTGAGAACTGCCCATCACATCGGAGGGTCTTGGGCTTGAGCAGCGTTTGCAAATGAGGCTCCTACAGGCAGAGGGGATAGCCATAGGCAAACGGTGCCTGGCATGCAAAGTGCCCGCAGGCATCCTTAGGGACTCGGGGTTCCCGCGATGGCTCCCCACAGGGACAGCCCAGGGTCGGGGGTGCCCCGGAGCGGCAGTCGTGCCATGCACACCAGGGCTGCCAGGCATCATGCTGGCACCAGCAGCCCCTGCCTGCAGCTTGTGTGCCTGGGCACAGCTGGAGGCACTGCTGTCCCAAGGAGATACAGACACAATAGAGAGACACAAAGAAAATGATGAAGGGGCTGAAGGATGGGATTTAGGAGGCAGATTAAATGAACTAAATCTGTCTAGCTTTGCCGATCAATCACGCAGGCGGGAGCTGGATAACTGTCTCTGAGTGCCTGAAGGGTGCAAACACTGAGGGAGAAGGAAATTACTTAGGGGACTTTGGGGTGTCAGAAGGGGAAGAGGAATGCCAGAGTCGCTGAATCAGCTCTTCCTGCTGTTTGTGATGGGTCTTCAGGGACAGGGGATGGGACTGAGACCCAACCAAGCCATGCCTGAGCTACAAGGGAAGCTTCTGGCCCATGGCTGGCATGTCAAGGAGGTCTGCAGAAATAGTATATGGGATGAGGGGAAGGTGATGGAGCAAGGAGAACATGGTCGAATAATGGGACTGTGCAAGGAGAGCAGCGGGATGAGGAAGGTGAGATGGGGCTGACAAGCAACTGCAAAGATTACATTTTCCGTTGCATCTGTGTTGCTACAGACCTTCGCTTTGGCAACAGGGATCCATGGGATGCTGCCATCATGCCTGCATGGAGTTTGTCCGAGTCAGCTGTCTGTCCTGGAGATGTCTGGGCAGAAGCTGTGGTGGGAGAGCCCAGCACAGGGGAAGGTGGTCCTCTGCGCAGCAGTCCATACACAGACCCTCTTCAAATGCCACCGGGACGGAGGTCACCCAAGTCCTTGTTGTCACGAAGAGAGCTCAGCCCAGTTGGTGTTGGGGAGGGATGGTTTTGGGTGCCCTCCCAGCAGAGAAGACCTGTCACTCCTCCCCAGTGGCATTCACAAGACACAACTCCCAGCACCGTGGACCAGACCTGCTGCCCTCCATGCTACCTTCCTCAGCTGCAGAGCTGGCAGAGGGAGCAGCACTGGCTTGCAGGACGGATCATTTTAACTTACACCCCCCCCCCCCCCCCATGCTGGCCTCCCTGCATCAGCCCAGACTGCTGTTTTATTAGGGCCTCTGGCAAAGCTCTGCCTCGTTCAGGCTCTTTATCTGTTTTCATTTTCTATGCACACCTCTGGGGCACTGTACAGATATAAAATAATCAAAATGACAGTCCCCAGATAAAGGCCACTTTTGTTAGGAACACACCAAGTTCCCATGTAAAAGCATACAAATGGCAGTTTATTTTCTATCATCTCAGCACCTTTTGGGTCTTGAAAGCATTGAACACCTTGCAAGTCCAAAGGAAAATATCCTGGTCAGCTCTTTCACACCTGTGAAACATGGTGCAGTGCATAAAGTTCAGAGCCAGGAGTGAATAACAGCGACTTTCATTAACTGTCAAGTGAAACCAGAGGCAGGCTGAAGTGCTAATTCCAGTTGGGACCCGTTCAATAGCAAATTAACCTGCCAGTGATCTCCCAGTAGGCTACTGAACAGAGCAGAAGGAATAATTTGAAACTAGGTTTGTAGAGGTAGGTAATATCTTTTTTATTAGATCAGCAGATAATTTGTAGCCAGATACTTATTCAATGAGCCTCTGTGTGCGTGAGTGGCCATCTGCCTCTCCCTCTCCCCTCCATATCTGAACAAACGATGAAGACCTTTACAGATCTTGCCTTGGACTGTTTGCACGTAGGCAAATCCCGAGCGGGGGGTCTGTGATGGACCTTGTGCGTTGGAAGATGGGGCTGATGACCCATGAGAGGAAGGGCGCGAGAGCGTTTTTGGTGCCGACGCTGAAGCCGGTTTTTGCAAACCCTTGCTCGCTGCACCCGTAGGAGGGGAGGGAGCAGAACGCAGACTGAGGAAGGCCACAGGAATGACTGTAAAGGCTCTTGCATTTTCCCCTCCATCGCTGGCAGGGAGAGACAGGGCAGGCTGGCAATGAGCGGTGCCGGAGGAGCATTACGTCACCCGCGCAGAGCGGCGTTGGCTGTGCAGTGCCTGAGGAGGAGGATGCTGTCTCCTGGCAACCCCCGCGCCTGTCACATACATCAGCATCAGCAGCGGATGCGATGCAGGACCCATCGCCTCTTGCAACACCCCTCTGCCAAGAGGGGAGCTCGCCGCCATACAGCAAGGGTCCTGGGGCTTGGCTGAGGGCTAATGAGGTCTCCCATCTGATGTGGCTTCCCGGCTGCAACTCAGCTCCCCAGCACCCCTTGAAATGGGCTTTTCTGACACTATGGGCAAGAATAAGAGCAGCTCTGGGGCTGGGCGGTGACAAGGCTTCTCAGCCAGCAACAGGAGCAAGCACCGTGTCAGGAAATCAGACTCTAGATAGGATGGCTCGCACCCAAAATTGAGCACCATGCTCGGCCCAGCTGCAGAAACCCTGTGCTTGTCCCAGCTGATGGGTCAAGACACCCACCCTTGCTGTCCACAGGCAGCAGAGAGGGGGCTGCTGTGGCATTGGGGGTCTTTCCTGCAATACCAGCTCCAATTTTCTCCATGCTGGGAGGCAGGGACAAGGATGCAGAGAGCTGCCAGTTGCAGCCAGCACTGGGTCCTGTGGGCACCCTCTTCCTCCAGGGGTGGGGGACGGCAGCAGCTGAGCAGACACCATCTCCACATGGAGTTGCCATCAGCCTGGGCCAATAGATTCCTCTGGCACGGCAGCCTCTGCCAGCCCATTTCACTTACCTGAGTCCTCCAGACCTCCAGACTTTCACCTTTTGTCCCCCAAAGGGAGGCAGATGAGGTAAAATACTTGTGCCTTCTCTACTAGGGGATGCAGGGTACATCTTCATCCATCCCCTGACTTTAATGCAATGTGCCTTCCAGAGCATCTCTCCTTGCTGTGCCTTCTCCCCGTAGCTCAAAGCCCAAGGTCCACCAGCAGCTCTGTTCTCTGTTTGGTCTCCGTAGTCTCTGGCCATGCAACTCCATCCCACCCCACGGCTGTACCCTTGCTCCAATCTCCCCACGTGTGGTTGGTGACTGCAGGTCTGTGCAGGCGGAGGCACCCCAGCAGGAGCAGCACAGACGCTGGTATAAGAGGCAATAAAGGCTGTGAATTGGCCTGGGGCTGTCAGCCAGGGCCTCTCCTTGCAACTGGCAAGCTGCCTTCAGTCTCACAGATGAGTCCTCCAGCACCAGCCTATTCAGGGATTTCTACTACTAGCCTGGAAGGGGAATGGGTATGAGGCACAAGAGGAGTGCTTTCCCTGCTGGAGAATGCATGCTGGGGTGGACTGGAGGAGGGGCAGAGGGATTGGGAAGCAGGAACAAGGCACGAGCATCCAAGGAGATCTGCTCCCTCTCAAAGGAGTTGTCGGATCCTGAGCTGCTTTGAGCCAGGGGCTTAATTTGCAACCAATTCAGCAGCGTAGCAGCATCCGTGCTAGTCAGGGGGCTGGAGACATTCAGCATCCCCAGGCTGCTCCTGGCAGCTAGGAAAATCCCCAGTGCCTGGCAGCTGGGGCAGTGATGGAGATGGAGCAGGAGTGCTCGAAGGGCCGGCGGCTGAGCAGCCATCAGCTCCCAGAAAAGAGCCATGATGGTCCCACTCTTCTTGACCAGTCCATGCTCACAGGCTCCCACAGCAGCGGGGGAGATGAGACAGGAGGGAGGAAAGCTGCGAGGAGGGTAGATGGAGAGAGAGGAGGAGAGGGAGAGTGGGGGAGGGCAGGAGAGGGAGCGCCTGATGAAGAATACGGGAATGGGAGGCAGACAGAAAAACTAATCGAGGATGATTGAGGGACTGAAGGAGGACGAGTGAAAGATTGAGACAGCGTGATAAAGAATATGTCAGACGGACAGAAAAACTAATAAAGAATAATAACCGCCCCTGGCCGAATGCAGCACACGCACCTGCCTGTGTCTGCATGTGTGAGCACAGGCAGCGTGTGCCCCCCTGCCCCGTGCTCAGGGAGGACACATGGGGACACGCTCTGTGGCTGGCCACATGCACGGTCCCCCCCTCGGACATATGGTCACGCACAGAGCATCTCTGCCGGCGCAGGCTTGCATGCACACAAAACCCTGTTGGTAGCCCCATGGGGTGCTCTCAGCTGCACGGGGAGGAGGACGGCATGTGCGTGCAAACCCAGGCACCGCTGGCAGCTGCTGCCCACACACCGGTGCTGGTCACTGTCTCCCAGTATGTGCTGTGTGCAGTGTGCTGTGTACCCCCACGGTACCCAGGCTGCTGTGGACACCCCTTCATCTCAGGGCAGGGGAAGGATGAGGGTGCTTGGAGGAAGGTTTGCGCTCAAGGCGTTTGTCTTGCCTGGGTTAGTAGGCAAGACCCAGCTGTACAGCCCAGGACGCGGGACCCCACAAAGCCTGTCCTACCCCGTTCAACACTGTCTTCCCTTCAGTGGATCTACACTTGCCACCTGGTCTCTGCCCATCTTTGCAGCAGTTACGTACACTGGCTGGTCCTGGCATTTATTCTCTGTTTCTTTTACAATTTGAGATGCCATAGGAGTGTGGGCATGCCCTTTCTGCTCCTCCCTCTTCATAGCCATCCTCCTTGTGCTTCTACCCCCCCCCAGCCCTTGCTCGGACACCCTTCCCGCCCCAGGGAGGCTATGGGCCAGGGAAGAGAGCTGCTCTGGCTACCCCTCCCCATGCACAGGGACAGGCTATGGAGAGCTATCCTAAAAAGGGCTGCATGACATGTTTACTGGTGGGGCAGGCTCAGCCTCCCACTACTTTGCTGTCTCCACTGAGCCTTGCAGGCTGCTAGGTTAAACAAAAGCTGACAGGGTAAGTGGAGGATTGCTCCCGGAGCAATGTCTCGCCTGCATCGATCCCCCCCCGGCCACCACTGACCTCTGGCCCTGGAAAACTTCCAGAGAGCGTCCAGCTCCAGACAAGGCAGGAGTTGATTAACTGAGTTCGGCTCTGGAGCACGTGGGAGCTCTGTTGTCTCTCATTTCGGTTTGAGGAGGTGGGATGCTGATTTCAGACTGGCTGAGAAAAGTCTGGTGCCACAGGACAGGAATGAGGAAGGACTGACCTCAGGCTGGCCAGGCTCTGGCTGGTGACTCATTCGAGGTCACCAGGACTGGGGACACGCTGCCAAGGTGACCAGAACCTCTTTCCAGGCACAAGGCAGTCTCTGGGGACTCTCAGAGACTGGTGCTGGGCTGCTCGGGAGGAAGAGGATGGGAGGACAAACACAAGGGATAAGGAAAGACAAGAGGGAGAAAGCTGGACAAGACAGCCCACAGTTTCAGCGTGAGAACTGTGGTATTTGGTGTTTCCTGGTAGCTCCCAGGCAGGGCGAGGATCTCACAGAGCAAGTGCTCAGCTTTGCCAGGAGTGGGGAAAACCAGCTCCCAGAAGGCTCAGCTGTGGCCGATTTTATTTCATGTATGTGACCCATTAGGGATCTCACCGTGTCCCAAAGGCTGTTTGACAGGCAACATCTGTGAAGGGTTCAAGCGTTGCCTCCGGTGCGCTGCTGCACTCAGCCGTTGCTGGTGGCTGTGCTGTTGGAGCATATGCCAGCATCGCATCGGGCTGGAGGCGGAGCCCTGGAACAGCAAGTAGGTTTTTATCATCTCTTCATCTCCTGCAAATTTGAGTCATGAGCATAATTCAGCAGGTTTCAGGCTACGGAGAGCTATGCAAGGCAGGGGAAAACAACCTCCCCTTTGCTCTTTGCTCTTTGGAAATGGTCAGTTCTTCCCCACTCACCTTACCCCCAGCAAAGCATTTTGGGGTGCAGGTGGTGTCATCAGCATTTCGGATGAGCTTGTCCACATGGTGAGGGAGCTGTGCCATGGCAGACCTACTTTGGCAGCCAGAGAGGTCCTGGGAAAGATGCCATCCTTTCCAGCAAGCTTGGAAAAGGCTGGGATGAGCACAGCTTATCCCGTCAAAGGAATGCCATGCCCTCGCAACCATGCTTGGAGGTGGCTGCTGGGCTGTGATATAAATAATGCAGGGAGCGTGGTGCCGCCGGGCCTCCCACACGTGAGTGACGGGTCTGCTTGCAGTAAGCAAGCATGGCACGTGGGAGCTGCTCAATCTGTGCACCAAGCATGCACGGAGGAGTTTGACTTGCCAGGGCCAGAGTAGAAGGTCCTCTGTGAAAGAGAGGACAGCAGAAACACTGGCCAGGACCAGGAGCAGAGCAGTGAGTGGGATGGGATGGAGAGCATGGGGGAAAGCTTTAGTCCCAGATAAGACAAGGTGGGGAAAGAAGGCTCCATCCTTCCTGACACCTTCCCACTCACCTTACTGCTTTGCATCTCCCTCCTGCCTTATTGCTTCCCCTGGTCATCCCTCCCCTGCACACAAGCCTGGCCCCAGTGCTTTGCACATCCACCTTCCCCACTGTGCTGCCCAGGCTTGGTGCAGTCACAGCTGGGCACCGCTGGCACACAGCCATTTGCTTCCTTCAAGGCTTTCCTGCTGGCTTTGATTTTTTTGTTGCAGCAAGGTAGTACGTGTGCAGGGGCAGGTGGAAGTGGTTGCTTGGAGTGGAGCACACAGGATGCACCATCAGGGTGATGTGTTTAGTGTGTGGGCAAGGCAAGATGACCTTTATTATCCATTTCCTAATGACGGACATCCTCCATTTGCAAACCTCCACTGTGCTTGAGTAGAAAGCACTGAGCTTTGAGGGTTTCCCCAGCTTTGTGAGTGGTTTATGTTTCAGTCTGTCTGACGAAGGATGCGCCGCTGTGCTGTGATATTGCCATGCAGGCAACAAATTGTGAGTGGGCAGAGCAGCCTGCCCCAATGGTTTCTCCAGATCAGATTCATGTTCACAGGGAAACTGAGGCCTGACCAGCTCCAGCTGACTCCAGAGATGTTGCTCAAAGACCTCACAAAGTCCTGGGAGAGCCCTTCATCTGCTAGACCAGCAACAAAGGGCTGTCCCGGGTCTGTGTGGTCTTTGGGAAAGCCATTTAAGTCACTCACTCCCTGCTACTTTTCTGAGTCTGCAAAGCAGCCTGTGCAGCCCTTTCCTCAGATCTGGAATTATTTCATAGGGCAGGAGGAGAAGTGAAAAGCAGCTAAGGACAAGGCTGGGAGACACAACAGCAAGACATCCACGAATTTCCCTTGCTGACTGTGAAGAGGCTCAAAGCTCATCTCCGATAGGTGCAGAGATGCTGCTGCAGCTCACGTCCATGATTTTGCCATGCAGCTGCCCACAGCCACCTTCTCCTGCATGGTGGGAGACCCAGGTGCAGTTTCTGCAGCAGCATCCTTCCATCCTTTCCAAGCTTCAGCAGCCAGGAGAGGGTGGCCGCTATGGCCTTGTGTGACAGCCACTATCAATTTCTTTGCCTAATTAGAGCACCCCTCCAGCTGACAGCCATCTTTGTGCCATCACCAAGGGTTAGTCTCAGCTGTCAAGTTCCAAACCCTGATGCCCAGGTTCAGTCTACACGTGCAGCTGCTTGCTCACAGGGAGCTGAGCTTCTCAGGCAGGGTAGCTGGTGGGGAAGGTGTCTGCTTGGGGTTGTGGTTGCGTGTGTTGGTAGTCTGCCCACAGCCCAGCATAAGCATGTTAAAAATCACAATCAGTGTAGCAATGCCAGGGAAGCAAACACCTCTGGTCTGTTGTTGCATGGTGCCGAGTGTAACACCACAGTGGCTTATGGTGGGAGCCTCAGTGTTATTGCAACGCTAACTAATCAACACTATGTGCAGAAAGACAAGCAGGGCATGACGGGGCTCCAGAGCACCCCAGCTCCCTGCAGCACTGGAGCTGTGACAAAGGCTGCTGCAAAGAGAGAACTGAGGAAGGGCTCGGTATCCACCCTGACATTGCAAACCTCCATTTTAAAGCCTTTTGAAAAAAATTCTTTCTCCAGAGTCAAGTCTGGTAACTTCACAATTTGGAGCTGTTTCACAAGTGAAAGTGGGACTCATCCGGGTTCTGCAACAGATGCTGGCTGTCCATAATGAGATCAGGATGGAAAGATAGGCTCAGGGAGCTAAGATATCTCATGCATTGCATCCGTTAGCTTGGAAGAGCCCAGGAAAGCGAGTTTTAGACAGCCACCTTTTCTGAGGAGTATGGAGGCTGAGATATCTGGTGATTGGCACCCCACTCGGGGTTGATGGACAGGCGGGGAGGGAAAGGCAAGCTTAGGGAGGGAGGGCAGGCGCACTTCCCTCTCCGCTGGAACAGAGCGTGGCTCCCAATTGCGCTAATCGCATTAGGTCTGTTTGCACTAAGCCCCCACGAGCGCTCCCTTGTCGAGAGAGTGTCTGCCTTTGTGTGGGCCAGGCTCAGCTCCACAACTGCCACGAGCAGATGGGGAAGAGCACGGTCCAACCAACTGTGCCTCCTTGTGTGATTAAAACATGGTGCCTGGCCATCCTGGCGTGGGAGCTCAGAGGTTCACGTCAGGCTAAGGGGGGCTTGCAGCACTGCAGAGTGGCTGAGGCTGGGATCAGCTCAAGAAAGGGGTGGGACCAGCAATGTGGGGTGAAAGCTGCTGGGGGTTGATCGTCTGGCTGAGGAGGAAACTGATAGACCCTCCCTGTTTTGGACAATGCCGATTCCCTACTAGCAGAGGGGGAAAAGCTCCTGCTCTTAAATTAGCAGCACCCCAGCCTTCTCTTTATCAATCTGCCTATGGGAATAAACTGAGCTACGTATTCTGCTGGGGCTTCAGTCCGAGACCCCCCTGGAGAGGGAGCTGGTCTTGCTCTAAATCTCCTAATCCCCTTCATCATACTGCCAGACAACCAGAGACACCACAGCAAACTGCCTGGGGCTGGGCCCCCCTGCCTCCCCTGAGCTGCTTGCAAATCCCAATCATCCTGTGGGTGATTACAGGGGCTTCTCCTGTAGCACAATATCCAATCTCCCCCAGAGGCCACTGCAACATATGCAGGGCCGGGCTCCATGGCCACTGTGAGCAGAATCAACCCTGCTCATCCTATTAATGGCAGTACACAGGAGGGATGAGTGGGGCAGGGGCGACCTCCCCACAGCCTAGAGCCAGCCGGGGAAGGAGGGCTTTGCATCTTCCCTGTACCATGGTCCTGCTCCTCCTGCATGGTGGGTTCTGTTCCTCACAGAATCTCACCGTGGCATATGGTTATTGAAGCCTATCACTGCCCTCTCCATGGCCAGCCCTGCTCTTGCGGCTCCACAGCTGTCCACAGCTGCCTGTGGGCATCGTGGCATAAAACACATCCCCTGCCAGAAGAGATGGTGTCAGCTCTTAAACCGCTTTCAGCTCTTTTTGAACCTCTACACCGAGCATCAGGCTGGCACAGCAGTGGCCCAGCGTCCTGCTCCCATGCCAGGAGTGCATCTGCGGCCACCATCACAGCACTGGTAGGCAGCAAAGGCTGCGCTGTCTCATCACTCACCCAAGCAAGAAAGCCACCCTGGTGGGAACTCATTGTCTGGCCACTTCAGCCAGCTCTGTGCAGAGATCTGCTGGCTCACTTTGTTCTCCTACCAGATCTGCTTGGCCCACAAACCATCTCAGGATCATTTAATTTCTTCAAAGATTCAGTGAAATTCTGAGATTTCCACCTGGTTTCCTCCTTCTAGCTTGCAGAAATGCCTATTACTCTGGAAGTGGGGAACTGAGACAAGGAACCAAGTAAGCACAGCTCTTCTGTGGTTACTGACAATGCTGATTCAAACTTCAAGGTGCTTTTTACTGAGCAAAGCCATGCTGGAAGAAAGCCTCAGGAGAGGCAGCCTCCATGAGGAAGATGGTGCTGCTGTACCTGGTCACTCCTGGTTAGAGCCAGAAAGAGATCCCAAACCTCATCCAGTTTACCATGCAAGCACTGAAAATAAATCTGCCAGATCTGTGCAGGCAGCTGGACAGCTGAAGCTGCAAGGTCAGGCCCTCAGGAGACATGAGAATTAAGTTTTCCATCAAAATGGATGTCCCTGGCCTGGCACATTCCCAGTTCCTGCTATAAGCTGAGGACCCTATTAAACCAGATGTACTTGAAAAACCCAGGTCAGAACAAAGCTTATGCAGCAAGCGATTCCTTGCCCAGCCCATCTCCCTTCACATGCCATCCCCACCTGGCAGCCAGTCAGACCATTGCCCCTCTTTGCAGATGCTCCCACCCCAGGGGAGGCTGCCAAGGAGCAGGCAGTAAGAGCAGCTTCCCATCGCCTCCACCTTAGGCTAGGAGTGATTCTTGTGGAGCTGCAGGCTGTGCAAACCTCCGAGGACCGGTGGACTTGCCAGGGTCACTGAGGCCACGTCACTCAACTCCATTTCAGTTGCTCATGAGGCCCAGCCTGGTGGGGCCATCATGGGCTGGATGATACCCCTTCCACATCCACCTGCGGGGCTCACTGAGCACTGAAACCAATCCTGAGGGCAGTACTGTCTGGGGAGCCTTGTGTCCAAACTTCAAGCCATGCTGGGCAGCCGCAGCATCCTCACCAGCAGCATTTGCAAGTCCCCTTCCCACCCCAGTAATGAATGTGTGCTGCCATGGAAACCAAAGTTTCCAGACCAGCACATAGCTGGCTGGATGTGATACTCAGGGCTGTGTCAGAGGACTGGGAAGGCTTGGTGCACTGGCGTGGGACAAGGGGAGGGGGTGCTGGAGGGAAGCACAATGGAGTTGGGGAGAGGCAAGGAAGGAACAGAGGAGGTGGGAGATGCTCGGGGGGGGGGGGGGGGGGGCAGAGAAGGGTAGAGAAGGGGAGGGGAAAGAGGCGTGAATGGGGAGTACAGGGGATCTGCACAGCCTGGGCTGACTGGGGAAGGAGGAGGGAGTGTGAGAAGCAACTGTAGGGCATGGTACAAAGCCAGGCAGGTTCAGGAGGGACAGGGAGGTCCTGGGACTGTGTCTCTGCTTAGGAAGACACTCTTTGGTGATCCTGGTTATCCTGGGGGCAGGTAGGTGCTACCTGATCCCCTGTGCCAGCTGTGGGAGTCTGGCACCATCCTCATCTGGAACCTCTTTCCCTAGGATGGGACATCAGCAGGCAGCAAGGCCACTTGGTTCCCCAGGACCCCTGTAGACACATCCCTGCTGCCCAGCTGGCATGTGCCTGCAGAGAGGGGCAGCTGAGAGCCCCACACCCATGAGGACATGGGGGATGGGGGGCATTGGGTCCGCTCTGCATGGCCCAGAGGAGAGCCCAGGGAGAAAGGAACAGTAGAAAAGGAGTGTCTACAAAAACCCCACCAAGGGAACGACGGTCTACATCTTCACTTGGAAATTCTTCCTTCCCAGGGACACTTGCTGGTGTCTTCCAAGCTGGGGGTGAGTCTTGCCTTTGCCTGGTGCTAAGCTCACAGCAAGCCCAGTGCTGGCAACTCAGCAGAGAGAGGCACAGTGCTGTGTGTGAGCCCAACACAGCCGAGACATGTAGCACCTGGATGTAACCCGACTAAGGAAGCATCTCTACTCTGAGCTAAGAAACTGCCCTGTACAACTATTGATCTTGCCTAGTGCCGTTCTGTGCAAAGGCAAGCAGGGAAACACAACAGCCACAGCTGAGCAAGCTCCCTGCAGCAGCAGTAGGAAGCAGCCGCAAATGTGCCCTGGTTTGAAGTGGCCCAGCTGTTTCCAAAGGATCTAAACTACCTAAAAAAAAAATCAACCATGCTTGGTAGAAGAGACAGCAAAATGGTGGGAAATGGCATCATGTCTCCAAGGAGCAGTGATGGAGGTGGGAGGGAGTCTGGAGGTGGTTGGTGGGACTTTCCCCGGTTCCCACCTTAGTTGGTGACGGGTACAAGTGCAGGCAACCTTCGGGCTGAAGATGACTTTTCACTAAAACATTTTGGTTTTAAATAAAGGAGACTGGTTTGTGGCAAACTGCTTTGTGGGGTTATCTTACTCGTACCTGTGCAGAAACATCCTTAAGCTGGAAAACAGGAGCAGGGAGACAAGAGCAGCCACACCAGGGCTCCTTGCACCTGGAGGAGGGCAGCAGGAGCAGGTATCTCCCCACATCCACCAAGGCTCTTCACTGCCTCCGTGTGCTTTCTTCCCTGAAGGTGCCCTGAGCCACCCTCAAGGATGCGACACCTGGGAAGAATCCGACACATGGGAAGAATCCATCAGGCACAGGCACCCAGGTTTTCACACTTTTATTGTAAAGCTTTAGGAAGGGCTAATTACAATGGAGTTGGTCATCTGACAGCTCAGCAAACAAACAGAACAGGAGAGAACGGAAAGGGGATCACGACAGTGTCATGCTCACTGCTCTGAACAGAAAGAATTACAAGGGAATCAATTGTGCTCACAGCGCCCGGGGAAAACCAAGCCCAAGGCCCAAAGCCTTCCCCGCACAGGGAAATGCATCACACATTGAGAGCAATACAACCTTAGCAAGAGGCATTGCCTTAGACATAGGTCACCATCTGAAAAATAGTTGGGTACTTTACTCTGCCATAGGATTTCTCCTTTAGAAAAGCTACACCTGCATGTACATAAAACTGTACAAAAAACAAGGCATCACAAGCAAGGAAATGAAATCTCGTATAAATAGAACCAACACTGAAGAGCTACAAAGGGGTCGCTTAGATCCTTCCCACGCAGCCCGCCTGCTCCCTGGCTCCCACCTTTGGTTTTACCCCTGGCTTGTCCTAGTGCAGTGTGAGATACAGTGAACCCCTCCACAGAGGCGTCGAACCCCCCTCCTCTTCCCTGTGCTTGTCTAGACTGGAGCCCGTGGGGAGCTTCCCCCCTCCCACGTGCACAGAGGCTTTATCCTTCTGGCTTATAATTGTGCAAATGAGCTTCTTTCTGACAGCACCTCTTCTTCACCCTCCCCTAGGACTGATCCCCAGTGACACTGTCAATTTCACCCCGGGACAAATCCCCAGCTCCCCGTCTCCCAGAACCGATGTCCAGCGCCTTCTCCTCCCCAGGGACCCATCCCCACTGCACCCCACATAGCCTCCCACCCCATTGCACCCCACCGAGGACCCACTCCCACTGCCCCCTCTGTTCTTCCCCACAGACCCACCCTCACCCCCCCCAGTGCTCCCCCAGACACCCATCCCCTCTCCACCCCCCAGATACCCATGCCCTCTCCCCACTGTGCTCCCCTCCACAGACCCAGCCCCACCATCCCTCTGTGCACCTCCAAGAGACTCACAACCCCCCCCCCCGCATGGCACGCATCTCCAGCACCCATTCCTCCCATCCCTCGGGGACCCCCTCTGCACTCCCACCCCCCACCACCCCTTGCACCATGCTTGCACTGAGAACATCGCCAGGTCCTCCAGGAGACAAGACACCAACTTCAGCCACAGGGCTTCAAGCTTCAGGGTCCCTCTGGTGACCCTAAGCAGAAGGTAGGGAGCCCACCCACAGGCGAGGGGCTGGGGTGAGCTGGCCTTGGGCAAGCACCCCTCAGATGTGGCTATGTCGCTCTCCTGGGGGGTCCCCAAGAGGGGCACTGGACACTGCCACCGCCTGAGCCGAGGGGAGGCGTGAGCAGTCGAGTTGGCAGTGGAGTCAAAGATCCTGGCCAGCGCGGCCAAATTGCACATTCTGCCCAGTTTGGCCCTGAAACTACAGAGCTACAATAAAAACAAGTTCAGGAGTGTGACCTGCTCAGGCAGCCAGACCAGGGGAACGTGGGCCCCGCCGGGCGGCCGCCGTGGGCAAGGGTAGAGCAGGGATGCCCGGACAGTCGGGCGGACATCCACCGGGAGCATCGTGCCCGCCTCAAGGGACCCCCGGCCGGTCGGCGGGGAGCAGCAGCAGGAGGCCGGGAGGAGGGTCCTGCCTCCTCCGGGTGGCACCCTGAGGTGCCAGGGCTGCGGGCGGTGCAGCGTGGCGCAGTGCCACCCGGGGAAGGCGAGGAGCAGAGATGGGGCGCGAGGGAGCGGGTGCCGGCAGGCGCCTTCTGCTGCCCTTCCCTTGTCGCCCAGGCTCAGCTTGCACCCCGTCCCCTCAGGTCAACTGGAACTGCACCGGGAAGCTGGCTGCATCTTGCCACCACCACCGAAGCAAAGGGAGAGGAGCTGCTCACAGAGGGATGCTGGGGGGGGGGGGGGGGAGGAGGCTGGGCAGGGGGGGCCCCCCGGCGCACTGCACCCTGACAGGCACTACAGCTATGGCAGGGCAGTCTCTGACCCGCAGCGGCTGGGGTGCCCTGTCCCTGCGGCATCACCGTGCCAGTCGAGCCTGGCAGAGCCGTCCACTGAGCCCGTGGTGATGGACCACGTGGACTGAAGATGAGCCGCTGGGGGAACTGTCCTGCAGTTACCACTGGCCTCGCTCCCTAAGGAAGATCCCAGAGATGAAGACGATCGATGCGCGCATGAGTACGGGAAGAACAACGGTGCAGCACAGCCCCTCCCCACGTCCTGGCGGGGGAGGACCAGGAAGGGCTACCCAGGAATGAGGCGCAAGTCCCCTGGACCCCTCCTGCCAGGGGTGCGTGTGGAGCCCCCCAAAACAGGACTGTGCCCCAGCTCCTGAGGGAGCAGACAGGCTCAGGAAAGTGCCCGGGCATCCCCCTCCGAGGAGTCCCTCGAGGGGCGAGGGGGGTCCTCTCCCCACCGCGTGCGCAGCATTGCCCCGGTTGGGTGTCCTGCAAGGGAGCCGAGGATGCCAGGGCAGCGGGGAGCTGCCGGGGAGACCGGTCGACCTTTGACAATGGAAGAGAAAGCTGGATCCCGTGAGAGTGGCCCTGTGGCCTAAGGGCAGCGGGAGTCCAGCAGGCAGGGGCTTGGTGGCCCCCAGTGTGACCCTGAGACAAAGCTCCTCCTCACAAAGGCAATGGTGGCTTACAGGCGGACGGGATGGAGGTCGAAGGCATGGCACAGCCGGCCTCATGGGCATCCCCTGCCCCGGAGGAGGCACAAGGCGATGGGCTGAGACGCCACAGCCGATGACGACCTCCCTGCCAGCAGAGTCGGACTGAGGGCTTCTCCGGACCCAGCCGGTCCCTTGACTGGGGGCTTCCCCATCCCTCCTCCACCCACTGGGTGCAGGGCCACCACCAGGGAACCCTCCCCAAAGCAGACCCCACCTATGGCACCGGGCAGTCCCTAGGGACCCTGCAGCTTGTGGGCACAGTGACAACGTTCAGAAAGAGATCCAGGCTGAAAAATAGCAAAGTCCCTACAGTCCGGCTAGGACGCTGCCCCTTTCCTCCAGCTCCCCAGCTGCTGTTTCAGGGACTGGTCACATCTCTATTTACAATATAGAACATGAGTGTGGGCCGGACACTGCGCTCCCGCGGGCTCTTCCACGCAGCAAACCATTCAAAGCTGGAACTTGCTCCCTGTGGTTTGTTTCTGTTTTCTTTTTTTTTTTTTTTTTCTTTTTTTTGTTTTTGTTTAAACGTCTTTTGTTTCAAGGACAATAAAAAGTTTCAATCAGGCAGGACTTGAATGTCATTCCTAAGATTCATATTTACAGGAGTCTACAGCAAAGAGACAGGCAGCTCACTCCCTGTGCGCGGGGACACCCCTCGTCCTATGCCCCAGGAACTCCACCAGCTCTGCGTGGACCTTTGGTACGTAAGCCCTTCTCCCCAGCCGTGCCCTCCGCACCAGGAGCCTGCCCAGCCCTCCCCGGTGACGCAGCAGTTCGGAGACATGCACCCGCAAGTGCTCGGAAATCGGGTTTCGGATGCTTTCATCCTTCCCACCCACCCCTGGCCCCAGGAAACAACGGGTTAAAAAGGTGCTCCTCTCATCCCTGCCTTGCCCTGCCCTGCTGTCCGCAGAGCCCACTGCCTGGAGAACCGGCCGGAGCGATAAAGCATTGAAGTTTAAAATGTTCCTCTGGACACTGGCCTCAGAAGCGCGTCTGCTCCCTGCCCCTCACGCCCAGCCTCACAGGTATATCTCCCTCTTGGTGGTCTGGGACGAGGGGGTGGTGGCTGGCTGGAAGTCCGAGGTCTGGGTGAGAGGAATTTCCTCCATGGGAGAGTCCTTGCAGGGCTCATGGCTACTATTGGAGAAGGCACTGTACGTGGGGAGCAGGCGGAGGTTGGCCATTTTGGTGCTGCGCTCTTCTGAGAGTCTGGGGCTGCCATTCCCGACTTGCTCTTGACTCCCTCTGTCTTGGTAAGGCACAAAAGTGGAGAGTTTGAGGGCGTTCTTGGGCCTGCGGCTGGGGGAGGACTGGCCGGGCATCCAGCAAGTATCGGAGTGGCCGAACTCTGTGCACTCCCGGGTACAGGTCCCAGTCATGGCTACATCGGGCAGAGGCCGGAGATCTGCAGAGAAGCAAGCAAGAGCATCATTACGCATGCCCAGGTAACACCGGCTCAGGACGTGAGGATGGAGCACATGGACAAGCAACAGAGCCTGGACGTCTCCATCCTACCCACACCCTCCCATGGCGGGAGGGGACAGCCGGACCCACGGCCACCGAGGGAGCGAAGGCAAAGCTGGGAGAGGAACCCAAGGCTCCTGGCAGCCGACACATCCCGTCCGAGCCCACAGCCCCAGCTCCCCCTGGACAAGCATCCTCCCTGCAGCAGGTGCATGCAGAGAAATGGGAGGCAGAGCACAGGGCAAAGCTCACCGAGCTCACCCCCTTTGGAGACGAGCATTGCACAGGAGGGGCTCCACAGCCTGGATTTGCACAGCAGGAGACAGGCTGCCACCAGACTCATCACCCCACAGCTGTGGGCACCACCTGGACCCTGATAGGCTCCAGGTACTCCCTTGGTCCAGCACCTTTGGGCACTACTGACAGCTTCACCGTACAGGGACAGGGAACCGCCCTAAACACAGGCAGGCTCTTCGCTGCCCTGAGGTACAACCATATTTTCTGAGCACCATCCTTGGGCAGCCCTGCCCTGCCTCACCATCACGCATGCCAGGCCACCTGCAAGCCTCCCCAAGCACCCATCAGCAGGACCCCCAAGCCCAGCCCGACGTCCTCAGACATCGTCTGGTCTCCCACGGAGCCTGAAATCCCCAAGCGCAGCAAAGCATACATGGGCAAACCCACGTCTACCCCCAGAGAGGCTGGACCTATCTGATACTCACAAGTATCAGATACTCACTCCTGCCGCAGGAGCGCCCAAGCCTCTCTGTGCACCAAAGATCTGCCCCTGAGAGAGCCAGGTATCTGAGGGCATCAATAGCTACTGCTCCTGGCATAGTCGGGGAACTCTGATCACCAGCTACACCAGTTCATGGTCTGGTGTCCTCACATACCAGCCACCCTCTACCCCAGACGCTACAAGGCCTTCTTGAGCCTTGGCCATGTGTCCTTTACACAGGGAGGACCTGTCACAAGTCTTCAGAGGCTGAAACTTGGCATTTCCATGCAGAGGTGCGTGTCCCTCCAAGAGCCATCCCAGACACAAGCCATTCCTTGTCATCTGCCCCGACTTGGGGCACAACATAGCCCCCTGCCACTGCCTGGGACACATCACTGCCCACTACCACAAGCACCTGCTGGCAGATCAAGCCTGGTGCTGATGCTGGCATGAAAGGGGGCTGCTGCTCATGACCTTGAGACTGCTCTGACTTGCAGACGTCCCTTCTGGTTCACAGAAGTCCTCTCCATCTCTCCACCCAGGAGCCCATTCCACTGCATTGCTGACAAACAGCCCTGCAGACTGATGGAGGGAGATACTAAGGAGCTCTGGGGACCTGAGACATACGGGGCTTTCACCAGCTCAGGGCATGCCCCTGCCCACCAGATACACACTGGTACACTTAATTCCCTCCTCACAAAAAAGGAGAGACCAGCTGGCACTCCCTCAGCCCTGGGAAGAAGCAAACCAGAGCCATTCACACCATGCTGGGGGCTCTGCCCTCATCAGCACGTCCCTCCTGCCACCTGTTTGGGGCTCTCGGACACAGGCGTCCCCAGGTCACCCTGGCACAGCTTTCACACAGAGGCAACCCCAGGATGTGAGGAAGATCTCTGCAGAAGAAGGCTGCATACAATGCCGGCAATGGTTGACAAGGGTCATAAGTGAGAGCTGAAGAGATGGGCATGGAAGAAGGGGAAAAGTTAGCAGCAAACCAGTGCGTGAGCATATCTTGCCTTAAAACCAACCCCCAGTGACTGTATCCCAAATTCTCAGCTCCTCTGGGGGCTGAGGCCCCCCAGTTTTTCCCCCTGGTCCCTGCAGAGGCTCTGGCACCCACACTGCTCCCCGTGCTGGGAGCCACCTCCTGTGTCCCGTCCCCTGGCACACATGTAAGCTGTGATATCCTGGCAGAAGCCATAAGGACATACCTCAGCGCAGACCCCCTTCACAGCCTGCTCCGCTCAGGGGACTCTAATGAGGAGCAGAAAAAGGACGAGAGGGTCACATCATTGCACAGCTCCCAGCCTCCACACCCACCCTCAGAATCCTCCTGGACCCTTCAGCCTCTGCGAGCCCTCCCCGTCACATTGCACCAAGCCCCACAGCATCCCTCTGGTACCCACTGCCTTCAGGAGTCCCTTGGCCTCTCCTGGCCCTGCTCCAGCCTCCTTGAGGCTGCTTGGCCACCACTGCTGATGCCTCACTAGTTTCTCCAGCCTTACACTAGCCTCTCTGGAGCCCACTGGCCCTTGCAGGACTCACACAGGAACCTGAGGCAAAGCTTGAAGCCACCTGGCTAGTGGCACCCCGAGCCCCTGTGTGCAGAGGGAATGGGGCTGTGCATCACATGGATACAGCCGAGCCAAATGTGCGCCGACATGCTCACGCACCGCAAACAGGCGCACTCCAATGAACTTGTGCGTAGGGGACAGCCGTGCTCACGTTGCAGGGTGCAAAAGCAGAAGCCCAAGCATCGCAGGGGACAAGATGCCCACACAGGCCAGTGTGAGAGCATAGCTTGCCAGTGCATGTCTTTGGGGTCATTCTCAGGGCTGGCCACAGACCAACTGTCCTATTTCCTGAGCATGTGGAAAGTTGCCTCATTTCTTTCTCCTAGCTACAGATAGAAAGCAGGATACAAAACCAGAGGCAAGACAGCTCAGTTTTCATCTCTACTCTATGCAAGTCAAAGCAGAGACTGGAGCTTGCGTCCTAGATGATCTACCAGGTCTTCCTCTCAGGACAACGGGATGCCCCGGTGGCCACCAGCTTGGTCAGTTTCAGGTCGTGTTACATTGTCTTTCACTTCTTCTGTTCAAGAGGCGATATTGCTGTCTCTCTCATCTACTTTCCTGCTGCACAAATGGGATGGCTCATCATCATTTCCACTTCCAGAAATGCCTTGGTGCTGCGCGGTCCTGGGGTGGGGAGTGGATGAGTGCCATCACTTCTTGCTCTGACAGAAGGTGCTTTGCTGAGTCAATGGAGGGTACTGGCAGGACAAAAATAAAAGCTACCTCTCCAGTGAACAAAGCTATGGTGATTTCCTCGTGCCAATGGCAGCTCAGAAATCGCAGGATCAAGCAGGAACGCTGTGTTCAGGGTCTTTTATTCTGGTTTTCCCATTGTCTGTTTCTGGCACTAAAGTCTTTTTCCAGTGTTGTCCCTTCACTTGCAGTGAGATGCTGGCATCAGAGCTCTGCCACTAAAGGAGCGTATTATGTTCCATGAGCACAACCCGCTCCGCTTTAAGAGCCCCGGAACGGGGCAGGGTGTAATTCCTGAATAGCTGTGATTTAGAGCAAACATGACCCTACGGCCTAATTCTCAGCACATGCTGGTGGTTCAGAGACTTCGATGTGCCACTGCAGACAAGCAGAAATCTTTCTTTGGGGGTAAACACTGATGGAAATTTTTCCCACAAAGTGCTGATTCTGGATGCCCTGCAGCGTGGTGAGAAGGCAGAGCCCAAACCTCACGTTGGGGTTGAGGTGCCCACTTCACCTGACAAAGTGTACTCAGGATTTCAGATCCCTTCTCCTCCCCAGGAATGCAGTTTTGTGACTCTGAGCCCCTGAAACCTGACAAAGTTTCCAGTTGATGAGGAAGACGGCTGTGCCCTCTCCAGCATCTCATTCCTCAATGGCATCCTGGCCATGCAAAGTAAAACCTATGTCTGTGCAGCTGCTGTGTTTTTCTGAGCTTTGCCCTCTCACTGCACTCCTTCGGAGGGCTGGCCCATCCTGTTATTGGCATTTCCATGCCAGAAGGCTGTACTTCACAGCCAGGAGTGTTGAGTGGTTGCTTGGGCATTCCCAGTCCTCACAGTCTTCTAGCTCCCCCCTTTCTATAGCTTTGCATTTCCCTGGCATCCTCTTGTTAGCTGCCTCGGGGCTGCTCTGCCTCGGCACATTGCATAGCAATGAATCCGGGGTAGTAAAAGTTGCATCCCTTTGAACTTTTCAGATGAAAAGGGGGCACGGTTGGGGCTTTACACCGAGAAGCATTGAGAGATGCACCCTGGTCCCTCGTTCTGGCTGGAGGAGGGGAAGCTCTCTCGAGCTGCGGCTCTGTTCTTGATGCTGGCGTGGCTGTTCTCGTCTCCTGACATCCAGGGCACCTCTGTTCTTTGTGAAGGAGACTGTGCCAGGCTGTCTCCTCCGGGAAGAGGCACATATTTGTGCCGCTAATTATTTCTCTCTATATATCCCCATGCAGGGCAGGAACACATCCTGGTGCAGCCACTTGCAAGGGCTCTTCTAATAGTATTATTGCTCTTAGTGGGGGATTTCAACAGTGCACTTGAGTACTGACAGGAGACAAAAGCAGGCTACCTCATTCAGCAGGCACTTCCACCTCCTGCATTAGATGTGCAGAGGTTCACTCGCCCACTTCAAGCCAGGTAGTTTCAAGCAGAGGCTGAGAGCCAGCCTCAACCACTTTTTTTTTTTGGCACCATCTGCAACGTCCGCAGTCTGGTTTGGTTCTCCCTGTCTTCCATTTGCGTCAGACATCAGCACCGTATGCGTGGTGTGCAGTGCTGGGTGAGCAGGGATGATGCAGCACAGGAGGCCAGATCTTGCGGGTGAGGGGATACAGTAGAGCAGCTCTGGGAGGGAAGACAGTGGGACTGTGGGGATGTGACACAGCAGAGCACAGCAGAGGATGCAGAGAAGCCCGGAAGGGAGGAGGAGGAAAGCGCAGCATGCTAGGAGGGACTGGAGAGGTTTAGTGGTATGTAGAAACAGGGAATATGACAGTGCGGGGAGAGCAGCTTGGAGGCAAAGCAGGATGCTTTTCTGAAGCATTAGATCAGAAAGACTCATCTTCCCTACCTGGTGGCATGGAGAAAATCAGCCACTAATTTCAACCAGCTACCCCTGTGCAGATCCCAAAAGCACTGCACTTCTTCTAGCGTTGGTCAGGGGGTAGAAGGGTGGAGCATAACCCACGCTGCAGATTGAGGGCTGGGGTGCGAGGTATTTCTTTCAAAATGGCTGTCTTTCAGCCAGGGAAGGATGCAGTGTTTCCAGTACAGGCAGCTTTACCAGCTTTATTGCCCTGGTGTGGACACCTGGAAACACCCCTTCTCCCACACCAAGCCCTCAGGGCTCTGCAGACCACTCCTGGGACATCCCTTACAGCAGTGACCTCCCATGACATCATATCCCAGCAGCACTGTCCTCCCTGCCTGCCCCTACAGCATTGATGCAATAGGAACAGCCTCCCTGGTGCTGCTCTTCCCAGCAACTCTGTTCCCACAGCACAGCTCCTGAGAGTGGGCACCATTCCACTATTCCACCATAGCTTACTGGTGCCATTCTCCTGTACCACCGCTCCCTCCAGGTACCACTCCCTGGAGTGCTCACACCTATAGGTACCCTTGCCTACAGCACTGTTCCCTACAGGCACCACTCCCCTACTGCGGTACCGCTGACAGGTACCATTCTCCCACACCACTGTTCTCTATAGGTACCACTCCCCTACAGCGTGACTACCTACAGGTATCGTTCCCCTACAGTGCTGTTCCCAACAGGTACTGTCCCCCATGGCGTGGTTACTGAAGGTACCACTCTCCCACAGCGTTGTTCTCTACAGGTGCCATTCCCCCACAGCGCTGTTCCCGGGAAGCACCATTCCCCCATAGCGCTGCTGCCTACAGGTACTGGTCCCCCATGGTGCCACGTCCTCCAGGTGCCATGTTCTGTGCTGCTGCTCCCTTCAGGTATTGCCTCCCCCCGCTGCTGTCTTCCCTCCAGGCACTGCTGCTCTAATGGTGCCATTTCCTCCAGGTACCATGTTTTACAGCACTGTTCCCTCCAGATACCACTCCCCTGCAGTGCTGCTTCCTCCAGGCACCATTGCTTCATGGTCTGTTCCCTCTTCACTATACCCTAATAGTACAGCTATTTGGATAGTGTGCCCCAACATCCCGTTTTCTTATACCAGCAGTCCCATTACTTTGCTATTCTATTCTATTCTATTCTATTCCATTCTTCATGTCTTTGCATCCTGGCACTGCTGGAATGAGTGCCTTGCACTATCCCACCCCTTGACTTACCCCTCTCTGTGCCTTTGCCCTGCAGCAGCACACCCGACTCAGTAGCCTGGAGGAGTCTCCCCCCATCGGCAGCAAGAGATACTCAACAGCCTGTCCCCACCTGGCCAGCTCAGCGTGAGCTTCCTTTGGTGTACACGAGCTCAGTGGCTCTTTTCCAACGTCTTCCCCCTTGCAAGGGTTTTTGGCAGAGGGGAGCTGTGCTGTAGGCAGCTGCAGAGCTATTACCTCCTTTGCAAAGCCCTGACACCAGGTCCCCCTTCAAGGTCCCCAGATGAGGTGGACATGGCCAGTGCATTATCCCCAGCAGGGAATGGCCTGCCTCTGGACACAGGGGACCAGAGCAGCAAGCTCACCTTCTGCAGCTCCTCAGTCTGTCTCCTTTCTGGCCCCCGATTCCCACATCACATGCGGACGTGACCAGAGCCCTCTACCTCCAGAACAGTACAAGCACAACACCAATTTCATTTTCCAGGCCTTGGGGAAGGCTGCTGGACTGCTGCCCATTTCCACAGCAATGCTCCAGAGATCAATGAGTACAGAAATATCGGAAGCTGAAAGCACTAGCGGAGAGCTCCCCGCAGTCCACGTCAGTCCCTATTTTTCCTAGACTGAGCTAACATCATCCCTACAACACCCAGGCAGACGGTTTGCAGGACCATTCCTAGCACTACAACACCCAGACAGACGGCTTCGGGGACCAATTCTAGCACTACAACACCCAGACAGATGGCTTTCCAAACTTAACACCATCACTACAGCACGCAGACAGATGGCTTCTGGTATCTGAGACCGACCCGACACTGCCCATAAAGGTGGTTACTGCAGTTCAACGCCACACCTACAGCTCTCAAGGCAATAACGAGCAACACCCGCTTTTACAATAAATACTGAGCAAGATCCTCAGACTGATGCCAGCACACAGACGGATTTCTCCTAGGCACCAAAGTCAAGAGATATAACGCGCACAGCCATTTCGCCCAGACCCTACAGCACTGAGCATCTCTCCCCTCATGCTAAACAATAGTATCTAAACACCAGCACAGACAGCTTGCTCCAAAGTTAATGGCCTGTCAGCCCCCAGATGCATGCGCGGATCAAACCATGGCCTCTGGAGTATATTACAACAGCACACACTAACTGCAGCACCGAAGCAAATGACTTCCCAGATCCTGCCAAGGGTATCACAGCAGAACCAGCACGTAATTAATGTGGACAGATGCACCCACCAGCCTCAGCCTCACCAGCACAGGTAGCGCTAAACCACTTTGTCGGCAGCGAGGGCCTGAGCCCAGGCTCCCACAGGACATGTTCTTCCCTTGCTTGCCGTAACTGGAGCTTGAGGGACCACCTCCCCCCTGCCCTTATGCCTGTAAACTGCAGGCAGCTAGCTGTGCGACAGTGGCAGGCTGGCTGGGAAGCGCAGGCATCCCACGGCCACATCGCCACAGCAACGGGAGGTGATCCGTACCCTGCACCAGCGGCAGGAGCACCCAGATGGATGGCTCTGGACGCTGGCCGTGTTCCTGCAAGGACCAGGCAGGGCTCGCAGGGGTCAGCGACAGACTATGGCAGCTGCAGGATTCCCAAAAGCACCATCTGCCCCCCAGCTTCACTGCAATCCCCGTGATACCCAGCAAAACAAATTCAATCCCCCTGTAACAGATTTTGTGCTTGTGGTGCCTCTTACATGATCTCCTACCCTGGCACAGTGGGGCTTCAACTTTCACTGGTCTATAAAAAGCAGAATTATTACATTAAATTACTGAATAATTATGTTAAGAACTACCTTAATAGGATTACAGGGTTCAAAGGTTAGGAAATGCCAAAATTAGGATTGTCCATGCACTCTTAATTCGCTTCATGAAAATCTGCTTCATGGTGCAGACCAGAATTACACTCTGGTGGAAAATATTTTCTCTGGGGTCCCTTTGTGCCTCTGGGGGAGAGGACAGAACCACCTGGGAGATATACTAGGCTTTTCACGATGAAGAGGCTTTGCCAGTGAGACTTGACCCCACAGGCTGCTGAAATTGGGGAAGGTACAATAAAAGGGTCAAGAGATCACAGAAAATTACTTCTCTAAAGCATGGGACTGGAGGATAGGGGGATTGCTTTACTATTGAGAAAAAAATAGCAATTTCCTTTCCTACTTCCTTTTGGAAGTGAAATATCTGGACAGATTTCACTGCCACTTTTCAAAATATTTGGTAAGTGGCCTATGTCCTTTATGAAAAATTATATCCTTGCAGTTAAAGTTTGCCAAAACTTCAAGCAACTGAAAACAAAGTCAGGTAATGAGCATTACTGGGCAATCCACTTCACCCATGTTGCATAAAACACAGTAACAAGTCTAGCTCCAAAATGAAATCCTGGTTACTACAATATCTAAACACTGTCCTCTGGCCAACCAAGAACTTTTCATGACACCTACAGACATTCAACAAGTAACCACCAGAAAGGTTGAGGAGTCACGCACTAACCAAACCAAACCGTGCAATAACCAAACCATGCAATAACCAAACCATCTTCCTGGTCTCATTATATGCCCCTGCAATAACCAGCCCAGGGTGAGTAACAACTCCTGTAGTACCTTCAGAAGTGCACAAAGGTCTTGACAAGAAGTTGTGGGCAGCAGAGCCGCCGCCCTTCTTCCCCCTCTGCCCAAGGAGGAGGGGAAGGTCAGAACACAGGGCTCTTCTGGCTTTTGAGTCCTCTTTTGCAAGGGCTAATGATGGTTATGCAAATAAGCAGAGGAACACCACCTGCTATCCCCAGGGGCTGACAGCTCATGCATGCCTCGTATGCGCATTCCTGCTACCCAAATACCTACAAAATTGCTCCTTCCACATTCCCACCTTGCCTTTGCCGATGCCTCCCATGCCTAGGATTCCCCCCAGACCCTCCCGGTGGGGGTCCCAGCCTGGTCTGTGGGGCTGACCTGTCCCTCTGTCCAGCCAGGGGCTCCCTGCAGACACACAGATGCATGGCCCAGAGCCTCCTGGCATGCCCTGGTACCGGTGTGCTGCCTGCTGATGGGAGGGGGGTGACCAGAAGGGGACAGGCCACCAGGTCCAGGAGCAGTGCCACCCATGCCAGGGAGAGCTCTGGCTACCCACCGACCTAGCTATAGGGTGCCTACAGCTGAGGTGCCGTTGCCCAGCTCTCCGATGCAACGCGCTCTCCAGCCGGGGTCTGCTGCATCTGGGTGAATGGCAGGAGAGCTGAGGTTGTGGCCCTTGTGGCACCAGGTCCTGGGGAGCTCCTGGTCTATATTATTATGGGTTGCTGACATACAGTGGTCCTCTAACCGCATCTCCCTCCTTCTCACTCAGAGCATCACTGAGACACATCATGGCTTCTGGAGGGGACTGGAGACCTGTCCCATGGCTCCTGCAGGAGGATTGTGCCCTGCGCTCCTGCCACTGCTCCAGAGGCTGGGGACACTTGTCTGCTTGTGCTGAAAGCCTCGGGGCGGCAGCAAGGGCAAGCGCAGCAACCCACATGCCCCAGGCCACCCCACAGCTGCCAGTCATAGGATGTGTTAAAGCAGCAAATGCTTCTTACAGAAGGAACCTGAGCAGCTAATCCTTGAGCTTTACCTTGTGCCTGAGCCTGTGAAAGGCAGGGGTCTAATCCCCTCTGATCCAGCCCCTCTGCTCAGGCAGGGGTCTCGGGGGAGAGGAGGGGGCAGTGGACGGAGGGGTCCCCTCCAGCCCACACCCCACAAATTGCAGCCTCCCATCCCTGGGGCCAGCCTCAGCACCCTCCGTCTGCTCCAGCCCACCGCTCCAGCCAGCCTCCCTCCAAGGGTTAATCTTCCTCTCCAGAGCTTCTCAAAGCTAATTAGAAAGAGCCTGGGCAAGTGTGGTGGCAGACACCGCTGCACTTATCTCCCCACTTCCGGGGCTCTGCCCTTATCATTTAATTAAAGCTGCAGTCGTGCTTCCCTCCCTGGCAGGAGCTAATCAGGGAGGGCACTGGAGCTTGAGGCAGCCTTTGCCAGTTTGCCAGGGAAGGAGCAGAAGGGCAGGGAACATGCCCCAGGAAGGACAATAAAAGGGGGAAGAAGATAAAGAAAGATTCCCTTTGTGCTGGCAGCCTGGGGACCGGGAGGGCAGCGAGGGACCCAGCCCCAGCCCCAGTGCCAGTCTGCCAGCTGCGGTGCTGTGCGTGGGGGCACGCAGGGTCCTCTCAGCTCTGGATGGAACTCGGCAATGTCAGCCTGGGAGCGAGCCAAGAAAGCTGACTCCTCCACAGGCAGGCTGGGAGGCACTACCGGCTAGCTCCATCCCCCCGCAGGAGCAGGACCCTGGACCCCCCACCCTGCCCCAAAGCAGCTCTCCCAGCAAGGCACGCTCAGATGCACCCTGACACCAGAGCCCATGCATGCCACAAGCCCCAGCAGCAGAGCAAGCCACACTCAATCCTCCCACAGGCAAGGAATGACCCATGCCATGCAGTACCCAGCACCCCAAAGAAAACTGGGGATCCCCAGAGTACTGGGGAAGGGGCATGTCCAGGAGGGATGCCATCAAGCACCAGGAGGGATACCCATCAAGCAACGGCAACTGCAGCAAGATCCTCCACCAGGTCTCTGAGGGAGGGCAAGGATGCATAAGCCCTGAGAAATGCTGCTGTTTGAAGGCCACACAACAGCGTGTGGACCTAGCTACACAGGGATGCGTGCTGGCATACATTCAAAGAGAGACTCAGCCATTTTGGGGCGAACAACCCCCAACTGATGCTGACAGCTTCCGTGCCAAATTCCACACCTCTATTCCAAAGCATGGTTAAGCTAATGGGTCTTGAAAAGAAATTCTTATAACCAGTTTGTTAGCAGGGCTGAGACAGCATGTCTTGTTCTCAGAAAACAGCTGGAACACCTCTGCTAAAACTTAAGAAAAAAAGGAAAAGAAATCAACCTGAGGGAAACCCAGCATGGAAAATTTAAGCTTTAGTGTTGGAAATCTGCTGAAGTGATAAGCAATCGAAAATAAGTCTGTATAATACAAAATGTCAAGCAGCCTGAGGCTGCGCAGTCTATATAATGATCTTCATTGCAGGTTCCAAAAGCTGCTCTGAAGGCGCAGCCTGCTTGGGAGATGTATGCGTGTGCTTGGCATGCTCCGAGCGGGAGGAATAGAGCAATTGTTTCAGCCTTATGCCAACACTGTACAGTCCTTCGACTGCTCCTGGAAAGGGTGGTCTTCTCCCACCATTGGTCATCTGCTAGTTCCTCAATCCTCCTAATGTCCTAATCATACGAGCAAGAATTAACGCACAATATTTTAATTTTTTAAAAATTAATTTTCAGCAAGACCAGTTTTCTCACCTCACCTACAGGCTTGTGTCGGATGGGAGTGAGCAGGTAGCCACACGCACAGCCTAGGAGTGCCAAGGTGCGCCAGTTCATGTGCACAGGGACTTAGGAATACTGGTCTGGTTTTATGAGCACACTGTGTTTGCTCCTTGGTGGCTGCCTTTCATTGTACGATTGTATTAAAGCTCTTGTGTCAAGGAGAAAAGAACTGGCATACGTGTGTCTGCCTTTGAACAAAACCATTGTTAAGCTCCATCAACAATTTAATAATCTTTCACTAGCAGGACAATGAATCGGGGAAAATTATTCTTGCAGGGGGGGCAGTAGCCACAGCGCAAAGCACTGTTCAAGGCCTTTGAAGTCATATAGGTGTTTAGCTGACAAAAGAAATCACGACTTTATGAAAACGGCTTGCCTCAACAAGGGGGTCTGGAAACAAAGAAAACCAAGACCACTCGGAGAGAAGTAGAGCAAGGGAGAAAGAAGAGCCCTTGGTAAAGAGTCAAGCCAAACCCCAAGGAAACTGGAAGAGGAAATGACAGTATGGATTTGCATACATATACTTTGCTTGCTTTCCACAGATCTTTCCTGGGCTGCTTAAGAGTAAAGTGAGCACCTTCACTTCTCATTTCAGCTTTCTTACAGTCTGTTCTTACTGTAGAAATGTGCTGGTTGCCTGAACTATAATGCAGACACTGAGGAGGAAGAGGCTAGATCCTTGCCAGAATTTGCAGTGGATATTTGAAGGACCAGGGGACAGGCACTAAATCCAGGGCTGATGCTCTTCGGCTGCCTTGAGTAGGAAACGTCTGTCTGCTGATGGAGGATGTGCACATAGACCCAGATACCACACCCGGCCACAGAGAACCACATGCACGTGAAATCCAACACACAGCAGTTTTGTGAGCATTCGGCCAGGGGTACGGTCATGAAAATTTGGAGGAATGATCCGACACCAAATGAGGGTGTCTGGCTGCTAATTGCTCGAAGGTCAAGAGCAGCCCACGCAGGAGAGCCTGAACCTCTGAACTACACAGCCCATTTCTCTGCAGTGAAGAGACATGCCATAAACCCAGCTGAAAACGCATGTTATTGATGCCTCAAACACCCACAGACTCAGAGGCTGAAAATCTGCAGTGGAAGCTAAATGGGGAGAGATTTTGTGGCTGGCACGTGGCAGTAGCAGCATATGCACTGGTCAGTTCCTCCTCTGGTGCAGACAAAATACATGCCAAGAAATCAATCCAGGTGGTTAACATTTCTGAATTGAACCACTTGCCATCTTGCTGGCATGATTCCCCATCAAGGCATTGAAAGGATTTGCAGTGCTGATGGCCATGGCCAGACAGAAGTCACCTTCTCATGTAAAAATAGGAGGTATCAACGCCGATGCAGCTTGCTGAAGGTGCAGCTCTGAGCAAACAGGAGGATATCAGTGTGCTGATGAAAATGGGGAGGTTTAGGAATGGGGAACACTGGTTATGGTTTGTTTGGGAAGACCCACGAAAAATCCCAGATCCTGATGAATACTGCTCTGCCCTATGTTTGTTATTAGGATGGCAGAAAGGCGCT